>NC_141691.1:955812070-957133002 GCF_964263255.1 Lissotriton vulgaris
CTTGTGCTATATAAGAAATTAAATAAATAAATGGTTTTATTTCTTTTCTAATTTAATTGTACCTATCCCTTCCTCTGTGGACTTCTTTCCCCCCCCCCCCCCCTGTCCCGCCCCAGTGCTCTTACCTGTGCCGGCTGCGGCTGCGCCTGCTGGAAGTATATCCTTCCAGTACAACTATCTTTTTCTAGAGAAAAATACAAGGAGCTCACACACCACTTCAGCACACAAGCAAACATTTTTGGGAGAAATCAAAACATTTCTCCTCAGGCGCGCAACACCCATTGGGCTCACGGGGCTTCAGTTCCCCACCCCCGTCGTGTGTGTCAGCCCGGACTGACACGTCTTCGCGGCCTGGCGAGCATCTTAATTGCAGCCGCACCCGAGTACCTAACAGGTCTTTAAAAGACCATTAATTGTAAATGAGGCTTTTGTTGTGTGTCCACCCATTCTTACAGCCACTCTGTCTGTGGTTGGAAGAATTAGCCCCCCCCCCCCCCGAAATATTTTTCAGAATCCCCCAAAACCCCGAAATTTGGCTCTAATTGCCCGCCTGTTTCTCGTTGTTAGCGCCTGCTGAAAGGATGCAATAGTTTTGGCTATTTTAGTAGAGCCAACTTTGCTTCAAAAACGATGGGGCTTTGCACTGTAACAGCCTAGTAATGCCCCCTTGATGCAAAGCGTCATAAAACTACGTGCAGCTCTTTTGGTGCTGAAAAAGGACGTCTTTCCTTCAAAAAATATATTGTACTCAAGAAAGTAAATGCCAATTCGTTCCTTTGGGCCTGTTTGCAGTATCTCGTGTCACATTCAGCAGCATAGAAAGGGGGAGGTGGTGGACTCTTTTGTAATGATGAATCACAGGAAACTGAAGTAATTAGTAATTTATTTATATGGTAACAGACCCTAAGATATCACTAGATGAATAGCCCAGCTCCAACTGAACTGTACATTCGAATACACAGTGGAGTAGCCAAACCAAAATTCCACCAGTATTAAAGGTACAGTAGATACAATGTAATAGGAGAATGTAACACATCTTCTTTCCTAAAAAAATAAAAAAAAAACTATATACAATAGGACAAGTGAACATCAACTATTTACAAACATATTACCATATGTAATCATTAAGCTTAACAGGTTTCACAATAATACGTCCTGACAATCTTCTCTGTTTTGGAATATCTTCTTTAGGAAGATCAGATGACATGGATTGAACTTGAGCAGGAAGAACTGTGTTTGAACCTGACTTTAACACAGAACAGTCACGCATCCTATTCAACCATAGATCACGTTCTAGATCGTTGCATTGAACAATATTGCACAAGTTCCATTTACGCCCATCATCTAATAGTACACAGTTACCCATCACATCTAACACTTTTTTGGGATGAGACCATTTGGAAGAACCATCTTTTGATAACCCAAAATGTGAAGATCTCACCAAATCACCAACATGAAAACTGCTCACACATTTCTTAATCTTATCATTGTGCCTATCTACATACTTTTGCTGGTATGTGTTCATCCTACTGCCAAGATTTTCTTTATTGTTATGACAAGCAGAAATCTTAAGCATCCATGCTGGAGTCACCTTATTACCAGCTGAACGTCCCTTTAAAAGATGGAATGGGGACACCAAGGTAGCAGAATGCGGGGTATTCTAATAGCTCCAAACCATATTTTTGACAGCAACCTTACAATCATCACCACCCATCACAGCTAACTGAATACATTCCTTTAAAACACGATTGAACCTTTCTACAATACCATTCTCCCTAGGGCAATAAACAGCAGTGGTAATGTGTTTTATTCCGCACAAACGCAAATAGCTTTGAAATTCTGAAGCAGTAAACTGTGGGCCATTGTCAGTAGTAATGCTCTCAGGAAAACCTTCTCTATGGAAAACATCTTCACAAAAACTTACGACATTTGAAGCCTTAACCTCTTTGACAAAAGCAACTTCTGGCCATTTACTATAATAATCCATTAGGACGATAGCAAACTTCCCAGCAATGCTACCAATGCTAAACGGACCACAGATATCCATAGCCAATCTCTGCCACGGTTTGTCAGGAAACGGAACAGAACTAATTGTAGTTTCTTGGGAAACATGAGATTTATCACTGCATGTGCATGAAGCACAATTCCTCACACATCTTTCAACATCCTTGTCCATGCCTGGCCACCAGAAATCACACCTACATCTTCTCTTCATGCCGGACATGCCTGAATGTCCCTCATGCATAAGATCCAGTAACTTATTGCGCAAAGAAGACTGTACTACAAGTTTATCAGCTCTTCTAACTACACCAACCACGAGATCATAAGAGAGTTCAGCCCATACTGTTTTATACTCAGACAAATCAGAATCACTCCAAGAAAAATTGTTGCACGGTGATGTTAAACGTGCAATCACTTCCTTCAACACAACATCATCCTGAACAGCTTGTTTCCACACTTCTAAACTAATAGCACCCTTACAAGCCTCATCAACAGTAGCAATTGACCAGTCTTCATCTTGATCCACCACATTGTCATCATTGCCAACTGGAAGACGAGATAGACAATCAGCATTAACGTTTTTGATACCAGGTACATACTCCATTGAAAAATCATATTCTTGTAACTTGTAAATCCATTTAGCAATTCTAGGAGTAGCCTTCCCTGCACCCTTAGTAGAAAAAATATCAACAAGAGGTTTATGGTCGGTTCTCAACTCAAAATTAGTGCCCCAGACGTAATTCCTGAAATAATTCACACCCCAAAAACAAGCTAGAGCTTCTTTCTCTATAACTGAGTACGAAGGTTCTGCACCCTTCAGTGTACGTGAAGCAAAAGCTACAACCCATTCGAACTTGTCTTTGCCTTGCATTAAAACAGCTCCTAGCCCATATGCACTAGCATCTACCACAATGATCGACTTTTTGTTGGGATCAAAAGGTTTAAGTGCAACTGCATTTGCAATCTCTTTTTTTACATCATCAAAAACTGATTGACATTCAGTACTCCACAAAAATTTCGCACCCTTTTTCATTAACAATCTTAAACAAAAAACCTTAGATGCAAAATTTGGCACAAATTTGGAATAGTACTCAGTGAGTCCTAAAAATGAACTAAGCTGGTCCTTATCACATGGTGATGGGGCATTCTTGATGGCATCTAGTAGATTTTTTTTTGGTTTTACACCTTCGGCAGATAAGGTGTGTCCAAGATATTCAATTTCATTAGTGGCAAATTTACATTTCTCAGCAGGAACAGTTAAACCAGCCTTTTGAAGTTTGCATAATACATTATGCAGAATCATGTCATGGTCGATTTTATCCACTCCCCATACAAGTACATCATCTTGAAACACTAACATGTTGGGTATACCATCAAGAACTTTGCACATGACTCTCTGAAAAACAGCTGAAGCAGAAGATAAACCAAAAGGCATTCTCAAAAACTGAAATGCCCCCTCAGGAGTGATAAAGGATGTCAGATGCCGAGACTCAGGATGTAATTTTATCTGATGGTAGGCATTAGATAAATCAATTGACGAGAAGTATTTGGCATCTTTAACAGAAGCAACCATTTCGTTGATTTTGGGTAAAGGGTAGCGATCCACCCAAATATTTTTGTTCAAATCTCTCAAATCGACACACATGCGCAATTTTCCATTAGGTTTTCGTGCCAAAACTACTGGACTAAGCCAATCAGATGCTTCGATTGGTTCAATAATGTTTTGCTGACAAAGACGATCAAGTTCTACCTTGAGTTGAGATCTTAACACTAAAGGAACATTGCGTACTTTATGGACAATAGGTACACAATGGGGTTTAAGGATTATCCGATGTTCAAATTTTTTGAGACATCCCAATTTAGAATTAAATAGATCTGGAAATGTTTTATGCCACTCTAACGCTGCATCATCATCTTGGGTTACTAAGACTTCCTCAGAGTGTTTTTTTATGCCAATTGGGAGATAATAAAACTTGATCTGGATGATTAGGATCAAGGGTCATCCCTAAATTCCATAGTTCTTTCCATCCTAGCAAAGCTCTGCCTTTTTCCACAACATAGACAGTTCCAAGGGTATTCCTATCTTTAAAGATGATTTCAGATGTGAAACATCCAATTACAGGTAACCTAATGCCTAAGTAACCCACAGGGGTTCTTTGTGAACAACCCAGAACTGGTTTACCACAAGTTTCCCACATAATCTTATCAATGATAGTATATAATGAACACGAATCAGCCCAGAGAAATAACTTGTGGTTATTGATAGTGACTTCACATTTAGGAGGTTGAATTTCCTCAGAAATTTGGTTAACTTCGTTAATCCAAATTGCCATAACATCAATGTCACTGTCACTATTGGAACAATTAGATTCATCAATAAAATTGACGGAACTTTTCCAAGCATTAGGATTGCCCGATCTACACATTTTTGCAAAATGACCAGACTTATTACATTTGAAGCAAGTAACATTTGAAGCAGGACACCACGAATTTTCAGTAGTATGCTTAGTATTACCACATCTAAAACAAAACTGTTTGCTAGCACTTAATGTTTTGCTAGAAGATGGCTTGTTGTATGACAAAGTACTTTTGCTATTACTGGAAGAAAATCGAGGTTTAACTTTGATATCACGTTTGACATTATATCTACTATCAAAAGTTCTTGGCTTATTAGATACAGTACATACATCATTGGAGTCTTTGCTATCAGAAGATTTACGATCAGAACTATGAATATTGTTTAACTCTTTAACATAACGAGAATTGTTCTCAACCCTCCTAGCAACAGAAATAGTTTTATGCAGAGATGGATCTTTTAAATCTAATAACTTCTCCTGAATTTTTACATTGTTAGTTCTGTTAATGAATTGATCTCTTATGATTTCTTCATGTAAATCTTTAAATTTACAGGTAACCGCTAATCTTCTCAAAGCAGTAACATACTGTTCTACCGTCTCACCGACTAATTGTGTTCTTGAAAAGAATTTATGTCTTTCCACAACAATACTAGTTTTTTTACCAAAATTCTCCTCCAAAGCGTTCAGTGCGTCGAGATATTCATCAGATGAATATGAATCAAGTTTTGAATCAAGCTTTGAACAATCAAATACAACCTCTTCCTCACTGAGATCTTCATCTCCGCCCACACATACTTTGGAATCAACACTAGGTACACTCGGTAATGTTTTTAACACCTTCCTACCTTCAACGCCAAGACTATGTTTAAGTAATGCTAAGTTTCGTGAAGCAAGAAACACTTCTCCACCAATGGCTTCAAGGTATGTTTCAAAAGATTCGCGCCAATCCTCCCAATTCATAGGAGGTACACCAGGATCTTGTAAAAATTTAGGTGGAGCTAAAATATTATTAACTTCCATGCTTAATAATGAATAGTGCACAACAAAAAAAATAATAAAATAATTAGCACAGTAAATAGAATGTGAAATACCCTAAAAAAAAAAAAAGAACAAATAAAAGGTAGTCACCGTTGTCTGCGTTGAATTTAAGAAGTTAATGCATTTGTAAGAGTACAGTACTGTTTGTTTGCTGTTTCGTCTAATAAAGCTTGCTTTTTTTTTATAAACGCGCCCCAGAATGCATTGCGATTTACCCAGAATGCATTGCGCGACGGTAGAAGAAGAATGACCAGTGAGTGCGCTGTGTTAATCCAGCATTTTCACGAGCGTTAGGAAATTAGTTTGTTCTAATATGCGTTCGTTTTAGAGAAGAGTTGCTGTTCAACGATGTTCCTCCTTTTTAATAATCCGAATAAATTTGATATATAACGCGTTACTCGGTGATTGTTGGTATAACGCGTTGCTCGGTGGTTGCTTAGTAACCAGGAGGTAAATACAAAATGGCTGCCACGTAGTGTAGCGTTATTGTTTACATCCGCTTGACGCTGTTTCTCTTGTTGTGTGACGTTGAAATGGCTACGACGGGCACACGGAGAGAGTTCCAGAGAAGGCTCGTGTCAGCTTGCTCGTGCAGAATTCAAAAGTTGCTTAGCATTACAAAAAATGCAGCGAACTGCTTAATCTCTATTTTGCTTTGATTAGAGGTACAACATGACTTCCAATGAAACGTAGGTAGCGTAGGTAAAATCGGCAATACAATAGTCCGAATTATTTTAAAACAAAATAGAGGTACAATTTTTAAGCAAGCGTTGTTTCATTGCATTCTCAAGCACAGCAGTCAAAATTGAAATGTTACTAAACAGTCAAACGAAAAGGTATTTCAAACTCACCAGGTGTTTGGGAAAAAAAAATAATTTCCAAAGGTTGATTTCTCTTTGTTTCCTGAGATACGTTTTTTTTTGGGTTGAAGAAATAAGTCTTTTCCTCGCAGTTATTTTTTTACCTGAAGAATTTTGACTTAGAGAAAAAAAAACGATTCCACTGAATTTCTCTTCTTGACAATGTTGGTTTGAAGATGATGAATTCACAGCGCAAGGATCAAATCTTGTCAGAAACGTCTTTTGGTTTCCTTTTTCTTGAAAAAAAATAATTCTTGAAATTTGAAGATATCAAAGGGTCGAGATGGGTTGTTTTCTCCCTCGTCGCCACTTTTGTAATGATGAATCACAGGAAACTGAAGTAATTAGTAATTTATTTATATGGTAACAGACCCTAAGATATCACTAGATGAATAGCCCAGCTCCAACTGAACTGTACATTCCAATACACAGTGGAGTAGCCAAACCAACATTCCACCAGTATTAAAGGTACAGTAGATACAATGTAGTAGGAGAATGTAACAGACTCCCCCCCCCTTACCTGCGGCAGTGCGAGGCGGCAAACTCTGGAATCGCCAGCACCCCCTCCCGCTCGCACATGCGGCTGCTCAGCAGCAAGCTCAGTGACCATCACAGGCGGCAGAGTGGCTGGCTAACTTTGGTATTCTTCACTACTTAAACTATCCTTGTTCATACACACTCATTCATTCAAGTGTACTCCAATATCTAAACAACGAAAACTAAAAGAATAATAAATAAATTGTCTTACCCATAATATAAAAATATCTCCTTTTTATTGAAAGGTGTTTCTTACAAAATTATTCTTCTATTCTATAAAATGTTAAAAAGCCAATACAAGTTCATTAAAACAATAGGTTGTTACAGACTTATAGAGAACAGGTTATGTTCCTCCAGAGGAGCATTGATACAAACAAAAAAGTATTGGGGAATTCAGTTCTCCAGTTTAGAGCAATTCTTCTAGATGTTGTTAAACATATATTTAACACCATGTTTAACTGTAGGACAAAAAATGTCATTTACCTAATTGTATGCCCCTGCAGGAAAGGCTATGTGGGTGAGACATCTGTTGTGTTGGGGGCCCTAGGCCCACATGATGGTAATGACTTCACACGGACACAGGCTGGCTGGTGGGTTAATGAGCCTCGAGCACGTGCGCTTGGCTCCTTTTATTGACTGTGTCACGTGACTTGTGACACAGTGGTGGGTGGGTGTAAAGTATATGAATACACTGCAGAACAACTAGACTGTGTCCACTAGGACACAACATTGCTCCCAAAATTTGATAAAAATTCAGGAAAGACAAAAGTCCGAACCTGTGGGAGGAAGTACATAAATATATACTAATTACAAATTTACAATGAGTCTCTTCAGCCGCTTGCTTGATGACGACGGAGGAAATGGCTGCTGAAACGTTAGTTCTCTTGGGCTCGACGTCCTGGTTCTCGGTGGGAGTGCTCTTCTGGACTTACGCCCTGGGGGTGTGTTGGTCAGTCCACTGAGATCTTGCTTTTGAGGGTGACACCAAACAGGATGACCAGATGTTATACTTGAAGGATGTTGTCTTCTACTGGTCCGTCGCTTTCTTCACTGTAGGCAGCTTGGCTTTACATTACAAAGGATGGAGTGTTTGGAGGACATTCTTCTCACTAGGACGCCCCTCTCTCGGGTGTTCTCCTGCCACAAGATGTCCCGGAGGCCTTTTTCATCAGGTTTCCACTGGGCCGGGTGTTCTCCACAGCGTTGCTCCAACTCCACAGTCTGCGTGTGAATGGAGGAGACGATGAGAGTACTACCTCACAGAGTCCGTAGTTCCACCTTAAGGGTTGTTGTTGACTCCTGCCTTCGCTCACAAGTTCCTCGTCTTCCTGGGACGTGCAGGTTAGACGGCGATGGATCCATCTCTCTTGTCGGAACCCTCTGCCACCGGTGTCCCTGAGGCCTTTGCGCCTTGGATCTCCACGGGCTGGTGTTGATTGGTCAGTTCTCCTTGTTCAGGCCATCTGAGCTCCCTCCGCATCCAGGTTTCCGCTCGATCCCAAAGGTGGGTGTTGCCAATGGTCCGGCCTGTGCTCTCCTGTAGTCGACTGGTCGTCAGGGTCTTGTGAATAGGTGCCTGTTCTGTTCCTGGTGCCATTAGTGTTCTCCTGGTCGTGTGGGTCACTGTACACGATGTTGTGGTGTGTGTCACCTCTTCTTCTTGTAAGTGTGTAGACTTATCACACCTCTCCTCACCTTTTCAAGGTGTTGTTCTTGGCGTCGTGCCACGTGACTTCTTTCTTCATTCTCTCTTTTCACGACACGGTGCTGTCACCTTTCTGTCTTTGTCTTCCTGACGTGGCTTCTTCAAGCAGCGTGCACTCCGCCTGTTTCCCTCTGGTCTTGTCCTGGCTTTCGGACACTATCTTCTTCTCTTCTGTGACTGGACCGGTCGTTACGAACTTTTCTCTTGCCTCCATTTTACTTCCTTTCTTCAGGTCGGTGTCATCAGACTTCTTCGTGGTCCCATCCCTGGACCTCTTCTTGATCTTCACATCGGACCTTCTGACATGACATCTTCATCCTGACTTCTTGGCAGAATACCTTCGCTGCGCCTTTTTGGCGGGTCAGCATTCCGGCGACCTATTGGCAAGTCGGCTTTCTCTTTTCCTTTTCGGGCGACCATCTGACTGGTCGGCTTTTTCTGTGGGTGCGCATCTGGCTGGTTGGATCATCCTTTTCTTCTTAGGCGATCTTCCTTGCTACCGATTTGGTGGACAGCTTCCTCTTCATGAGTCTTCTCGCTCTCCGCGATCGTTGGGCTCGCCATTTGCTTCTGCTGCAGTGCTTTTGCGTTGGCGCAGTTTCGTCTGCGCTCTTCGTGTGCTTTGTTGTTTCCGGAGGGTTACTTCACCGCTCCATGGACCATTTCCGGTGGGTGCACTTCTCGTGCGCGCTGCCGGTGAGGCTCCTTAGCTTCTTGGCGTGGTGATCTTGCGTCACTTTTTCATTGCACGTCATTGTGCATGGCAGTTGCAAGTTGGTGCTTCACTTCGTACCGTCGTGGGACATCTTCAGTGTCGCTTTGTTCCTTGCTCTTCTTTAGCTTCTCTGGCATCATTGCTCTACTCCACGTGCGTGCTGCACTTCAGCTTCTTCCAGTACTTGGGGTACTTGCTGCGTACTTCTTCTAGTACTTGAGGTGTGGCTTCCTTACTGTCAGGCGCTGTCCTGTACCGTCCTCGTCCGGGGTACACTTGCACTCTTCCATCGGTTGCCTTTGAATCTTGCTGCTTGCGGTAGACGGTCTTGACTCTTCCTTGCTGTCCAGGGTAATGCTGTCTCTCCTGCGTTTGTGGTGAGCACTTGTGGCCAGCAGGCGTCACCTCAGCAG
Organism: Lissotriton vulgaris; assembly: GCF_964263255.1. Lineage (NCBI taxonomy): Eukaryota > Metazoa > Chordata > Amphibia > Caudata > Salamandridae > Lissotriton > Lissotriton vulgaris. The sequence continues at coordinate 955,821,697 of NC_141691.1, forward strand.
TGATGATGGGTCTCGGTCTTCGTCCACGTCGCTGCAGGCTTGCTTTCCCTCTGTAGGCTTTCCCTTGGCTTGTCTTGTGCTTGTTTGCTTTTTTTTCTCTCTAATTTTGTAGCTACCGGCAGTAGTGCGAAACGGCCACTGGATGGCAGTGTTGCTCTGTTCATTACAAGCATGCCTTTCTTGGATGCAGCTCCGTGGTTTTGCCATGTGCGGGAGGTGCTGCCTCATGGTTGCAGGCTTCGTGGATGCCCGGTAAGTCACTTCTCTCTGCTGCCACTTAGGAGGTGGGGCTGCAGTGCATGCGGGCTTTCTTTACTGCGGGCTGCACAAGGACGGGGGGGGGGGGATGCCAGTAATTCTCTCTTCAGCCTGTAAATTGTTTAGGCTGCCTGTGGGGGTGAGATTGGGGCGTGTTTCACTCTGTTGCCCCTCACCATGTACTTCGGAGGTCTCCAGTCGGCTGGAGCAGCTCCTCTTCTGCTGCAGGCTTCCCTGGGATATCTCTTAACTTTCGCAGCCTTTCTGCTGCTCGGGTTTGAGGGCACACGTAGTCCGGCAGCGCTGGATATCTCCGCATTGAAACCAGTGAGCCCCTTCCACTAATTTCCTGGGCTGGGCTTGGCGAATAAGAACTGCAAAGAAACTGTTGACCCAGTAATGTGCTTTTGCCTGTACAGACTCTTATAATTTGGTCAATAATTCACTTTTTTTAATACAACTGTTCATTCTGTAGGATTTTTATATTGTGTATTGTCAAATTGTTTTTATTATCGATGTAATGTATTGCTTTTATGATATGTTTTTATATCGAAATAACGCTTTCAATCAATCAACTAATGCCGCCATGCTCGCGGTCTTCTTTTCAAGCACCCCAGATGGAGCAAAGTTCTCTCGATAGCGGGTAGGCTCCGCTTGCAGCGACAGTGCCGGGCAGCACTTCTTGCGCTGCAGGCACATTCACCCCGCCACCTTTCTTCTTTCTTTTCCCCGGTCCCTGCCCGCGGCAGCCTCATTCCCTCCGCGCGCGGGCAGGGAGGCTGGGGTCAATGTTCCAACGGGCGGGGCAGCGTGTACAACGGGTGAGCTCCGCTTTCCGTGATCGGCGCCCCACAGCTCTCCACACGCTGCGGGCGCTCTCTTGTCAGCAGTTCTTCACACCACGCCGCCGCAGCCTCACACGAAACACGCTGCGCGGCGGGGGACCGGGACGCTGCAGGCAGGCCGCGGGTGGGCTCTGCTGGCGCTGCTTTCTTTGAAATTTATTGTGGGTACAATCACGCCCAGCAAGGCAAACTGGTCATGCGGGTGGGCTCCGCTGGCGCTGCAGTCCTAAGGGGGGAGTCGCTCCTGGCATGCACGACCCCCTGGGGCCATACACAGCACCTGGGCTCACCTCCGGCCCACGGGCCAAGTAGTCAGCTGCGGGTGAGCACTGCGTCCATCTCCACGCGGTCGGGGCTTAATCGCGGCCGACGCGGGTGGGTTCCGGTTGGTCCGCTGTCCTCATACGCCTCCCTCAGCACGGCAGCACTCTGTGGGGCCAGAAAGGTGCGGGTGGGCTCCCGATCACCTCCTCATGAATGACCAGGCCTGGGGCACGGCACTCACCCTGTGGGCCTCTCGGCAGCCGGCGCTGCCTCCTCTGGGGGTGCCCTTCGCTCGGGCAGGATGCGCTCCCCCTCACCCACGATGAGAATGGCTGTGGCATGCTGGGCACAGCTACCACCCCTCGTCGCCATTGTTCTGTTAGGGGCCCTAGGCCCACATGATAGTAATGACTTCACACAGACACAGGCTGGCTGGTGGGTTAATGAGCCTAGCACGTGCGCTCGGCTCCTTGTATTGACTGTGTCACATGACTCGTGACACATTGGTGGGTGGGTGTAAAGTGTATGATTACACTGCAAAACAACTAGACTGTGTCTACTAGGACACAACAACATCTAGAGAGATACGGGTATGTCTCAACGAGCATAGATCTGTATTGAGGACTAGGAAACTGAACGCCCCCCTTACTGAACACTGGACTACTTGCAATCATGCAGTTGATGATCTGAAATTGTGTATATTAGAAAGAATAACAGGAACTCTTAGACATGGCGATTTAGACAAAAAACGGAAAGTGAGAGAACAGTTCTTCCTGTGTAGATTCAAAACATTTATGTATGGATTGAATACCAGGGAGGAATGGGAGAGAATCCATAGATAGCTGCTGTAAGTTGGATATTGGCAAAACCGTCTGAAAATATCCTTATACCCACAAATTAGGATGATGTATAAACTGAATATGAGTAATTTTTCTTAGTATTTGATGTGGTCTTTGGGATGAATTTTAAAATTTTCAGAAGACTGATGGCAATGGAGAAGTTTATACCTATATGAAAGGTATATACGTTAAACCTAAGGGAGGATATCTGTATCTAAATAATACGAGCCGATACATTAGGTATTCACTAAATGATAGGCAGCATTTACCTAAACAAGATGGCCACCATATAAACCAAATCGGAAAGAGCAAGCCATCGAATATAGGATATTACCCTAAATTTAAATGTAATTTAACTGTCTACCCTGAGGACGTTTTTTTTTTGTTTTCATGTATTGTTGAGTAATTTTAATGTTGCATTAGGGCGGATTGTACTCACAATCCGCCCTAAGTTCATGGAACTACAGAAGGAACTTTTGAGATTCTTCAGGTTAATCCGTCTCAAAGCCTTTTTCCAATTACACCCCTCACCTAATATTAACTCGAATACACCCTTTCGCCCACACTCCACATTTCTGCCTTCTGCAGGCATGATTCCTTCAGAAATCGTGACTTTTGAAAAACTAGTGCAAAAGGATCTTCAAGATCTAGAGAAGAAAAAACTCTTTGGGGCATATTATCAAGGGGCTTTATCTCCGCTTTTTTGGCTTTAAAAGCCAAGAAAGCGGAGATAAAATCATCTCCCTATTACCTAGCTGTCGCTAACACCAGTTAGCCACAGCTAGTAGGAGATAGCGACCATCTTGGGCCCCGCTTTGTATGTTAGTGAAATTTATCACTAATGACATGCAAAGTGGGCGTGCCAAGATGTTAACGACTGGAAACAGTTGCTAACATCGCTATCTCCTATTACTAACTTTTGGAGATATTCACGCTAAGCGCGAATATCTCCAAAAGCTAACACCTGCCCCTGAGCAGTTCTTAGCCATGTTATCCAATGGTAGGTGGATAACATGGCTAAGAGCATTAGCTCGGGAATGCATGAATATCGCTGACTTTTCATCGCTATTCATGCATTTCGGTCGATTTTTAAGCGATAAAAATATTGCCGCTAAGCCAACATAGCGATAATTATCGCTAGTTGTTGGTAATATGCCCCTGTATCCCCTACAATATTTCTCGCCAAGAGAAAGATGCCATAAGCACAGTTAAGAACAATCCATCTCTAATAATAAAAAGTGCGGACAAGGGAGGAGGAATTGTCCTTCAGGACATTGACTCTACAAAGATGAAATTTTGCGCCAACTAGCGAATACAGACCATTATCAAAGACTACCAGGGAACCCCACTAAAGACATCCAGGAGACTGTATTCAGACTCACTTCCGATGCCTGTGCCGAAGGTTACTTGAGCAAGAAGGAGTTTAACTTCCTTAATGTAAAAACTCCCCGCCTACCGGTCATATACACTCTCCTTAAGGTGCATAAGAACATGGACAATCCCCCAGGCAGACCAATCGTCTCCGCCTGTGGGTCAGTACTTGAACCATTGGGTGCCTTTGTCGACTTCTTTATTAAAGAATTTGTGCCGGGGACCATCTGCTATGTAAGGGACAGTATGTCCATGATAAACCTAGTATAACACTGTCCCTGTGACCCAACAGACAATACACTATGTACAATGGATGTAGAGTCGTTGTATACAAACATCCCCCAGACAGCGGCTCTACTAGTCATCCAGAAAAGACTTGACTCTCGCCCACGCCCACATAAAGTACCAACTCTCTTCATTCTCCAACTTCTTGAGTTATGCCTAACTAGGAACTTCTTCATCTTTGATAATGTCTATTATCAGCAGTTCAAGGGAACTTCCATGGGGGCAATTTTTGCCCCCAACCTGGCAATTCTCTTTATGGACGAATTTGAAACTGGATCAATTTTGACAGACGGTAATCCCTTCCGATCAGGGATTGGGTTATGGCGCCGCTACATCGATGATATTTTCCTTATATGGAATCTTGACATCAGTGCGCTACACCAGTTCCTGCATTGGCTTAATAATAATTGCGCCGATCTAAAATTCACAATAGCGCATGACAAAGCACAAATTGCTTTCCTGGACCTAAAAATTTACCACAATGAAGGTGAACTACTCACACGCCTCTTTAGAAAGCCGATGGAGCGGAACACGCTCCTCAGCTATGACAGTAACCACCCTAGGGCACTAAAAGATTCTCTTCCTTATTCCCAATTTTTAAGGATAAGACGCAACTGTTCTTGCAAAACAGACTACTTCAGGGAGGCCAATATCCTAACCAACAAGCTGAGAGACCGTGGCTACCCGAGAAGGCTAGTTAAGACTGCATCCAAAAGGGCATGGTATTGCCCGAGAGAGGCTTTACTGACACCTAAAGCACGTGACAAATCAGAAAAGATAGCCTGTGTCACTACTTTCTCGCCTGTGTCACACAAAATCAGAAAATCTATCCTCAAGCACTGGCCCACAATTAATGCTGGTCCCATTAATCTAGAGAGACCCCTCTTTGCCTTTCGAAAGAGTAAGAACCTTAAAGACCATCTAGTTAGAGCGGCCCTGCCTGCCCCCACACCTAGATCAACCATTGAATAAGAACTGGGGCCTTCCACCACTGCTGGGACATGTAAAGTGTGGTCGCTGTAATGTTTGTGGTTACACAATTGAGGCACGCAATTTCAGTCACAATGGTGTCACTGCTGAAATGAAATCTCTTTCCAACTGTAATACTAATAATGTTATTTACACGATACTCTGCCCTTGCCCTAAAATGTATGTGGGACAGACAACTCAGAAAGCCAAGACCCGTATTTGTCAACATAGGAGCTTCATTAGGTGCAGGACTCCTAATGCACCGCTGGTCGACCACTTCTCTGAAGAGAATCATACCGAGGACGATAGTCGCTGGACAATCCTAAAGGTTGTCAAATTGCCACAAAGGGGTGGCAACCTAGCTCAAATCCTGAACCGCGAGGAACTTAAGAGCATAATCCAATTTGACACCATACGGACCGGGCTGAACAGAAGGGAGGACTGGACTACCTTGCTTTAGTCTGCAACCCACAGTGAACTTTACAACATATACTGAACTCTACACCTCTGAGGTGGCACTATGATAAGTGACCAGGATCTAATCTCTATTTGGACAATTTAAATTGTACAATCACCAACTGCCGCACTGTTTAAAATGTAATGTGTAAAATTGGTCCTAATTTGTATATACTTCAAAAGCTTTTAATTAAATGTCACTAGGGCATGTTGGTCACCTGCGCCGTTTTTTAATCCACACTGGTGTTCACTCACTTCCAAAATCCCGGTCCGCTCTCACCATTCTAAGATGGCCACCATACTTGCACGCTCACTTAGTTATGCCTCACACACTCCTCCAAGGCATGTGATCCGGGCTCGCGATCACCTGACTCCAGAACCATGGCTTAAACAGTATGGCTGCGCTTGGATCACCAGGCTAACCTGGCAGCAAGAGAACAACAGCGTATCTGCGCTCCCTCTATGCCTGAAAATCCTGACATTGTTCAGATCCCCGGTAAGTGCATTTTCTGTCACGACCGTGGCTTCCCGCTATTTATCCACTCACGGCCATCTTGTCTGGTAACCATAACCCCGGAATTCTCTCTTCATACAGCGTATCTCCCATAACTCAAGACCGCATGCAGCACCGAGTATTCTCATACCAAACTGCCACCCAACCTCAACACGCTGATGACGACCTATCGTTCTGGTACGTCTTCCGTCACCACCACTATCGGCGACCACCGCATGAATTGTCCTCACTGGGCTAACTAACCCCCTTTTTTGCCCCAGCAGCGCAAGCCTCCACACAGTGAATTGAGCCTCATTACCCGAGCTCTCCTAATTGATTGTAGCTCCGCATGCTATCCCTAGCACTGCGAACCCTCTGATTCGAGGTAAGCTACACAGTCCCCAAGGCACTCACATCGCCTGAGACCATCACCACCGTTCGCGCATAAATTCACGCCCATGATTCCTTGGTTCTGCCATAGTTCTGTGGGCACAATATCTTTTCATAGCTCTCGTCACTGCATGCGTATAGCCTCCTCTGCTAGCCAGACAACCCCCCGGCTCAATACGGACCACTTACGATGGAGTAATAAGTACCGCACCCTCACGCAGGATTAGCTGCCCATCTGCCAATGTTAAGTTCCGTGACTCGTTTTCACGCCGTCCACTGGGTCAAATCGCTATTCATCTCAGAATGTGCTGCTCCTTGCGATTCTGATCCATGTAGATTGCACGACCTGTCTCACCCGTGCACACGCCTTCTACGAGGTAAAACACCAATAGGCTCACTGCGGTTCCGATTCATGTAAATGTGTACGAACCATTTGAAATGCTGACTTCTCAAATCCTGTTTTACTTAAAAAACTTTATTGTCCTTTTTCCTTCTCTCTTCTCTCACTAAACAGGTATATTATCTATACCAGGCAATATAACCTTGTTTTAGTCCTGATGATGATCCTTTCTAATCAGAGCAATGGATCGAAACGTCGACTCTTTTAAGTAGACATACATGCAACCACTGTGTATCACTGTTATGTTCTACTCTTGAGAACACTCCCAACACTGATTTAAAAAGTGTCCAGATTGCTCACTTTCTTTGCCTGTGAAAATTCTCTCTCAGTATTACTTCCTTTCCTTCCACTGTGTTTCATTCACTAGTACGGCACAGGACTGTGCCCTACTTTAAGAATTGCTGTCTTTGTATTCAATCTTATTGTTTGATTCAATTTAAAAATAAATTCTGGTCCGGATGGACATGGAAAAATATATAGTAACTTATTGTGTTCTATATTTCATTTGTTTATATCTTTAAATTTGCTCAGGACCTTTGTTTTCTTCAATTGGTATAAAAAACAACGGCCGGTTGTTCTGGGTATTCATTATAAGTTTCACTTTAATTACCTATAAAAGATGGTCACCATGGTATACAGATCAAAATTAGTATGCGCTTCAATTCCGGAAGTGACGTTCAGCCCAAATAGCAGGAACGTGGGATTACTCTGAGTAATCGGAACCCGATAAACAATTGTCTTAGCCCAGAGTCAAATAGCTGCTTAAATATGCTTTAACAATAACTTGTGGGAAATCTGTTTATCGTATATATGGCTGGTTGTTCTTGGGATTTCTTAATACGCTGAGCTTCAACTACCTATACAAGATGGCCGCCATGTTATACAGATCTAAATTATAATGAGCCTTAACCCCGGAAGTGACGTTCAGGAGAAAAGTTGGAAAACTCTGAAGAATTGACACCCGATATATAACCGTCTTCTCTCAGAGTCAAACAGCTGCCGAAATATGTCCCAACCAGTTAAGTCGTGATCTCTCTATCAATGCAGTGAGCTAACTAGACGACGGGTGTTTATTAGTAACTACTATCAAAATAAGTGATAGTTGGTGGGAGGAACCGGAGGGTGATCTTTTGTGCAACTTTTGAATGCCATCACCTTATACTCTTAGTCAAAATAACTAATGCCATCCAGTCTCCATAGTCACAGTTTATATTTATTCTTTGAGGCTATAAACATGGTCCAGGTTTCCTAGTACCATGTTGTATAGCACAACAGTATTGGGTCATAAATGGGTAAAAATTGTTAATTTAAAGAATAACTGGATGAGTTAATCTAATGACACGGCTGTCTATTACTTTTTAGGTCGAGGACTGTGTCGCACTGCGTAGCAGTGTGGGCAGAGCTCCGAGATTTAATGTTTTTAGGTTAGGGGGCTTGAACCTGCCCCTCTTCTCCATTGGCTGGCCTCGTAAATGCTGGCCAGCCATTGGAGGAGAGGGGCGTCACTCCCTTTAAGCCCCGTCTTTTTTGGATTCGGAGGATTGTTTTTTAGGTTCTTTCTATCTGTGACGCCACCCGTCACTCACCAAAAAACACGCCTCCGATTACGAAAATTTTGGAGCTTTGCAGCAGCCATTTCTGCCCGACCGCGTCCGGCTCTTGCATCCATCTGCTTATTATTTTTATTATTAGATTACACTGGTGCGATAGTAAAGCTGTTGATGTGCCACACGTAAAATATCCTGGGCTAGAGAATGATGTACTCTTTATACTCCTGCCCTACAACATGCTAGAAAGCAAAACGTCACGTCACCTTTTGGATTATGTTAGGGCATGAGTTGTGAGATTTGAACAGCATCGGGCCACCAGTTCCTCAATATGACTCTCTCCCCCGGTTTGTTTACACCCGTGGTAGGCAGGAAACGCAGGTCACCACCTTTAATTATAGGCCGAGAATGAGATGGTCCAGAGATAATTGCAGGGTTCCTTAAAGGGCCACGGCTCATTGTTCACCGGGTGAAACTCCCCTGGACATGCAGCATTCTTCCCCTCTGTAACCAGGGAGCTCTCCTATATACAGCGCACTTCGAGTATCAGGTTGAGAGAGGGTGCTGCTAAGCTAAAGCCATGTCAGGTGATTTTTTTTGCTTTCTGGGCCGGTTTCCATTACTGCAGCCGCTGGTTGTTATTGCGTCACTCCCTCGATCTCTCAATCTACGTGAGTTTTGATGTACCACGGACTTCATTTTTTTCTAATCTCCCTAAAAAGCCTGTGCCAAGCGTGCATGCCGGGGCTGTGAGCAGACCATGGGTGTCTCTAATCCGCTTTTATTGCACAGGGCGTTGCAGTCCAGCATTGAATGCCCACGTGTTGCAATGACAGCTACTGAAAGTCAACAAACCAGCATCCATGATAACGCTGGGGAACATTTGGCAGACCTGAAGGTTAGGTGCCCTTTCATGGTCGCCCCCCTACGATGCATGAAGGGCACAGAAGTGATGGGTTTGGAGGAGCCAGGCGGCTGCATGTTCGTTATGAACCCTTAAAGTTTGAGCACTAATGATGGCTGCGCATGAAAGGACGGTTGGCTTTGTGTTCTCAGAGATAATTACAGGGTTCCTTAAAGGGCCACGGCTCATTGTTCACCGGGTGAAACTCCCCTGGACATGCGGCATTCCTCCCCTCTGTAACCAGGGAGCTCTTCTATACACGCCGTAAGAAGAGAGGCGCTCGCTGGCAGCCAGGAAGGAGAAGCAGACAGGAGGAAGTGCCTCTCGGGCCCACTGCTACCAGAAACCAACCGGAAGCGGCCACTGAGAGCTGTCGGGCAAGGTGGCTGGGGGGAGCAGCAGCCGCCCAGCGGGCAACATAATCCTCCGTGAGTTGCAGGAGCCCCAGAGATCTGCAGAAGCTACCACGGAGAAAGAAGCAGTAGTAACGGGAGGAAGATCCGGCCTCTGTGTGTATGGGACATGGACCCGTTAAAGATGCAACTGGCGTTACTCCTCCTCTGCGCCTCCCCACTGCTGCCCGTCAGGCAGAGGAACACGGGCACACGGTGAGTGGCACCGGACACAGAGGCCTGCCCTGGAGTAAATACAGAATGTGGTGTTATGTTATAATGAAAGCGAGGGCTAAGGGGTAGTGAAACCTCAGCTTACATACCGGCCAAGGGTTGGGTTGATATTCGGGGGGTATATAAGTCTGTACTGTCACCACACTATTAAACAGTCATTTAAACAAAGTCATTTCGCCAGCAGAAACCCTTCCATCACCAGGGCTGGAGGGACGTCTGCTTGCTCGTTGTGCTTGCTTTCTGCCCCCCCTCGTTGTGCTTGCTTTCCAGCCCACCCTCCCTCGTTGTGCCTTCTTTCCTGCCCCCCCTCATTGTGCTTGCTTTCCTGCCCCCTCCTCGTGGTGCTTGCTTTCCTGCCCCCCCCCTCGTTGTGCTTGCTTTCCTGCCCCCCCTTGTTGTGATTGCTTTCCTGCCCCCCTCTCGTTGTGCTTGCTTTCCGACCCCCCCTCGTTGTGCTTGCTTTCCGCCCCCGCTTGTGCATGCTTTCCGCCCCCCCCCCCGGTTGTGCTTGCTCTCCTGACCCCGGGTTGTGCTTTCTCCTGCCCCCTGGTTGTGCTTGCTCTCCTGCCCCCTGGTTGTGCTTGCTCTCCTGCCCCCCCCCGTTGTGCTTGCTCTCCGACCCCCCCTGGTTGTGCTTGCTCTCCTGACCCCTTGTTTTGGGGGGCTCTCTGTGTGTGGAGGGGCTCTGTGTGTGTGTGTGTGGCTCTGTGTGTGGCTCTCTGTGTGTGAGTGGCTCTCTGTGTGTGTATGGCTCTGTGTGTGTGTGGCTCTGTGCGTGTGTGTGGCTCTGTGTGTGTGTGGCTGTGTGTGTTTGTGTGTGGCTCTGTGTGTGTGTTGGGCTCTGTCGCTCTGTGTATTGCTTTGTTGGTAGGTGGCTCTGTGTGGGTGGCTCTGTCTGGCTGTGTGTATGTAGCTATTTTGGTAGGTGGCTCTGTGTGGTTGGCTCTGTGTGTGGGTGGCTCTGTGTGTGGGTGGCTCTGTGTGGGTGGATCTATGTGTGGCTGTATGGGGGTGGCTCTGTGTGGGTGGCTCTGTGGATGGCTCTGTATGTGTGTGTGGGTGGCTTTGTATGTGTGGCTCTGTGGCTGCAAATGCAATAGGTCTCGCATTTGCGAGCGATTAAGCTATTGGCATTGTAAATGACAATCCCATTTATTTATGTTTTAAAAACAAAAACATAAATAAAAATAATGTCATGAGCAATGGCAACCTCCTGGCGCCCCGCCAGACATGGCTCTACCATGAGGCTAAAAGGCTGGGTAGATTGCCGGACTCTACCAGGGAGGCGATCATTATTCCATTGTTGAAACCGGGCAAGCAGCCCTGGGATATATCGGCATATCGCCCTTTGTCCATGCTCAACCTAGATTATAAAATCTTGAGCAAAATCCTGGCGACTCGGTTGCTCCCCCATGTGTCCACGCTGATTCATGCAGATCAATCCGGGTTCATCCCTGCCCGCAACACTGCACTTAATATACGACGACTCCTGCACATTGGGTTGGGGCACCCGGCAGGGTTGCCCCCTCTCACCTTTATTATTTGCTATAGCGGTGGAGCCTTTGGCAGCTCATATTAGATTGGGTCAGGCATATCAGGGGTTGGATGTATACGGACAGGTACATCATATCCCGCTCTATGTCGATGACCTCCTGATGTTTTTAGCGGATACGGGAGACTCCCTGCTGCGGGTTCTGAGTAAGGTGGCTGGATTAAAGGTCAACTGGACGAAGTCGTGTCTATTCCCGACTCGAGAACGTAGGACGTGCCCGCAATCTACTGAAGGGGTAACCTGGGAGGTGAGATGCCTTCCCTACTTAGGCACGGCGATTTATCACGAATGGGGGACATACTAGAAGGGAACGTGGGGAAAGCGATTAGGAGCGCCAAAGCAAATTTTGAGTTTTGGGGCACACTTCCGCTATCTGTGATGGGCAGAGTGGCACTCGATGGTGACCCTCCCGAGACTGCTCTACTTCTTTTGGACTCTTCCGGGCTGGATGCCGGTGAGCTACTTCCGAAGGCTCCCTTTTTATGGGGGTCGGGCAGACACAGGGTGGCGCTCAAGATGCTCATGAGACCCCGGGCAGAGGGGGGGCTTGCGGTCCCAGACTTTGAGATGTACTATTTGGCGGCCCAACTTCAATGGCTCACGCAGTGGGTGGTGAGGGCCACCAGAGGAGAAGGAGAGTCAGGTGAGCCGGCGGGCCCCATGCAAGCGTTGTCTCGTATAGTGCTGTGCCTCCCACTCAGTGATATGCACCTTACTTGGGAATTTGCCACAGCCCGAAAGTATTGGAACAGGTACCTACGGCGGGGGGGGGGGGGTCAAAGATCCCTTATGCACCCGAGATCCCACTGAAACTTTGCAGGGCACTCCCACACGGAGGCACATGGTGAAGTTTAGAGGCCTGGGAGCAACAGGGCCTAGAGACAATAGGCGACTTATATGAAGATGGCTCGCTGATGCCATTTGACCTTCTGAGAGAACGTTTTGAACTACCTGGGGGTGACTTTCTGGTACATGCTGCACTAACTATGGCGATTCGCAAACATTGGAAACTGGGTATGGCAGAACCACCGACAGCTATGGGTTGCCAATATGTATTGACCGCTGCGGGGACTATCAAGGCCGTCACGTTCCTGTACAGACGCATGACCCTGGAGGCACTGGCCCCTCTGATAGCCTTGAAAGCAAAATGGGAAGTGGATATACAGAAGGAAATGCCTGATGCGGCGTGGAATGGAATTGTGGAAAGGGCTTGGAAGGACATGCACAACGCGAGGTTCCAGCTGGTGCATTTTCACATACTACACAGGGCATACCTGACCCTAGTCCGCCTATACAAATATTTCCCATCCCATTTGGCGGCCTGTCCACGTTGTCCACTGGAGGTTGCTAATTTCAAACACATGTTATGGTCCTGTCCAGCCCTGAATTCCTTTTGGCAGGGGGTGACGGAGCTGTTAAGAGATGTTACAGAAAGGGACTTGTACTCCTCAATGGCACATTGTATACTGCATTGGTTTCCCCACACCTCAAAGGACAAAATTACTAGTACGTTTCTTGACCTGGGGTTGATCTTAGCGAAAAGAACCATAACTTCACAATGGAAGTGTAGAGAAATGGAAAACTGAGTTCAGTAGATGGGCCCGATGCGAAGGGGAAGCCCGATTGCAAATGGCACATATAACAGGCAATGAACAGGCACTAGAGAGGGCGAGAGCCTGGGAAAGGTTAGTCATAGATCTCACACTCCTGGCTACTGAGGATGAGGAGACCCCGCCCATAGCCCTGTGGCACGCTTGCCATAACACAGCGTGAGGCCTGGAGGGCAGTTTGATTCCCGACTGCTGCCCCATTCCTGTGACAAGAGATGACGCATTCTACTTAATTCCATTGGCCTCTTTGCTGGATTGACCCGAAGGGGTCGGCCCCGTCCCAAGATAGTAATGCTTCGACACGCCTGGGGGGTGATGGGGGGTTGGGATGTTTTGATTTCTGGTTTGAGAGGGGGTGGGAGGTCACGGGGGAGGGTTAGTGGTTGGGATCGGGATTGGTGGGGTGGTTTAAGAGATATGGTCTTCCAACTGTTTGATTTAACGGACATTATACCATGGACACAAGAAGACTGACTCTATGCAAACTTTGGGAGATGTAAGGTTCCACCGTATGAATATATTGTAATGGGTTGACGACTATGGGGGGACTGTAATCCTATTGTTATGCCTCAACTTTCTTTCCTTATGCAATCAAAACAATAAAAATTGTTTTTAAAAAATGAGCAATGGCAATACTTTACTAAACACTCTTTCACTCTTTAATACTCTCTCTTTCACTTTTTACTACTCGCTCTCTAATACTCTCTTTACTAATCACTCTCTCCTACTCACTATCAACTACTCACTCTACTACTTACTCTGTGTGTGGGTGCAAATGCAATAGGTCTTGCATTTGCGAGCGATTAAGCTATTGGCATTATAAATGTCAATGCCATTTATTTATGATTTAAAAACAAAAAAAAGTCATGAGCAATGCCAATAGCTCTACCTTTATTAATATAAATGACAATGCCATTTTTTTATGATTTAAAAACTCAAAAAAAAAAATGTCATGAGCAATGCCAATAGCTCTACCTTTAATAATGCCGAGACCATTGCATTGTAAATGCTTGTTACCTATACAGCCGAATCTAGAGTCATTCTAAAGGAGAACGTGGGAGAGATAAAAAGACCTATATTCCTAGTGAAAACTTTAATTATATGATCACACCAAATATAAGAGATTGAGGATTATACATTGGAAAGGTGAGCATAAATCTATCTGCTCTAAAATAGTCACAAAATAATAATAATAAGTAAAGTGTTAAAAACTTCTTTGCTTTCCGTCAGGGTAGAGAAACCCTTGTGATGTAAAAAGAAGTAAATAATTTAACCTAAACCTCGGTATAGAGGAACTGAATAGTCTCTATGAAAATATACATCTTGTGTTAAAAATATGAGTCTATTTTGCTAAAATACCTTAAAGATAAATGAAACATCTAGTTAAGAGATATATTAAAAACAACAGAAGGGTAAATTATATGAATTCTAATCCAAGTATTGATATAACGTGTCAGATAATTGTAGGTGTAATCAAGGTACAGAGAAACATTCATTCATCGCATCAAGATGAAGATATAATATGACTGCACATGAACCTCTACTTTAGGTATGTGTCAGTCTATCACAAGACTGTTTGTGAGTATGAATGTCTGCGAGGTTGAATGTGAGGGAAGGGCTTACGGTCCCTATTGGGATTTATTACACACCTCCCCCCCTTTGTAAATAAAAAAAAAAGAAATCCCTAATTTGAAAATATGTCCCAAACTGTTACATTGAAATGAAGAGTCAGATGAAGTTTAGATGAAGTTTATTCCAATAAAGAGAAGCACCAACGGTTACAGGACTGGAGGCTCCGGCTGGCACTGCATAACTGTCAGTCTTGATTCCAGGACCGATCATATGTTCTAATGTGGAACATAATGATTGTGACAGGAATCAACACTCCAACAACAAAAATGGCTCGTGTATGCAAGCACGAGGAAATTGTACATAACACAAACGTAACACACTTCCCCCTTTATTAAACAAAAAAAACCAGTAAACTAGTTAACAAATTTGTTCTTGATGGAATCAACAAAATCAGACATCCAAGTAGGTTTTTTCCTAATACGTTTCCTGAGTTCACCATTGTTACTAGCACTTTCAGAAACAATTATATTATCAGTTCTGGCAGTAGAACATTCAGGATTTGTAATAGGACATTCAACAGTGCGATCAAAAGATGTATCAAAATCACTTTCATCCAGACAATCATTAAGTCTATACCCTTTTTCACACTTAAAATAGACACTTTTGTCACCTTTAAGAACAGCAATTCTGTTTAAATTCCATACTTTGTTATTGTCAAGTCTGACAGAATTCTTAAGAACTTCTACAATCTCAAATGGACCCATAAATTGGCTTTCGCCTTTCCTCACCTTCCAAGGTTTCTTCACTTTGACGAACATGCCAACTTTTACAATGGGATCACAAGCAGATCCCTTCTTTTTTTCATATCTTTCTTTATTGATGGCATGATTCTGAATCAAATTCTCTTTGACCTTCACAAGATCAATATTAGATAAGGTAGAAGGAGCTAACCACACAGAATTACATTTAGTTCTAGGTGTCCTACCTCTCATAATCTCAAAAGGAGAAAACCCAGTCATAGCATTAGTCGAAGTCCTATACATCCAAACTGCTTTCTTAATTTGTAATTCCCATTTTTCATTGTTTACTCCTCCAATTTGGACTGCACTCTTGAGGACTCTGTTGAAACGCTCAATAACGCCATTCCCACTGGGGTTGTACAAAGAGGTGGTAGCATGAACTATGCCAACTCTCTTAAAATATGCTTTTGCTTTATTGGACAAGAACTGCACCCCATTGCCACACTGGTAAACCTTCCTCAGTAAATACTTTATCCAGGAATACCAAAACATTGTCAGTATCTACTTTATCAACAATCTTGATTACAGACCATTTTGAAAATACATCAATAGCCGCCAAACTGTATTTTGAATTTGGACCAATTGGTCCCATAATATCCATGGCGATGGTGTACCAAGGATCATCAGGGATAACATGCACACCTAAATTAGGTTTAAGGGTAACTAAAGTTTTGTCAGCATTTGCACAAGTAACAGAGTCCCTGACAAAGCGTTCAATGTAGATGTCCATACCTGGCCACCAAAAGAAAAGTTTAACTTTTTGCTTTGTTCTAACAATGCCAGCATGTCCATCATGAGCATGAGAAACAATTTGGTGTCTAAGTTTACTTGGAGGAACAGCTCTGTCACATCTCTTGAGTATATCGTTAACTAACGAAAGTTCATTTCTTATCTCCCAAAAACATCTAAGACCAGAACCAATGTGTTTCTTTTGTGGCCACCCTTCAGAGATATATTTACTACCCTCTATTAGTAAAGGATCCCTTTTGAGTTTATCACACCATTCCATTTGATTAATGGGTGGAGCATCCTCATCATGAACTAGAGCAACATGAAAGTTATCCCAATCATTGTGTACATTCTCCTTGAGAGGTAACGGCATTCTGGATAGGAAGTCTGCAGTTACATTTTCCTTCCTAGGAACATAAACCACTGAATAAATAAAATCTTGCAGACGCATGGACATACGTGCTATACGAGCTGATGCTTTTAACATACCTTCAGTGGTTAACAACCATACTAAAGGTTTATGGTCACTTTTGACTAAACACTTCTTACCCCAAACGAATACTCTAAAATGCTCGAGTGCCCACACTACTGCTAAAGTTTCCCTCTCTATAGTAGAGTACTTTTCTTCAGCAGGTGTAAGCGCTCTTGAAGCATGAGCTATAATACATTCTTTACCAGAGTCAGTTCTCTGAGCAAGAACTGCTCCTAACCCTTTCGAACTTGTATCTGTATTAACAATACATGGAAGTAAAGGGTCAAAACTCGAAAGGGGAGTAGCTGCACAAATGGCATTCTTAACGTCCCCAAACTCATTCTCACATTTTTTAGACCAACACAATTTGTTCTTATTCTTGATTAATTGTCTGATATGAAACACACAACATGAAAAATTAGATACATATTTCGAATAAAATTCCATAAGCCCTAAAAAAGATCTCACATCGTCCTTTGATTTAGGATGAGGGGCTGAGCGTATAGCTTCCACTAGATCACTTTTGGGTTTAATGCCATCTTCACACAGCTCATGCCCCAAATAGGGTACTGATTTAATACCAAATTAACATTTAGAATATTTAACCGTTAATCCATGGTCAGAAAGTGCACTAAGAACACTTTCTAATGCTGTCCAATGTTCATCTGCATTATGCCTATAAACAAGAATGTCATCCTGAAAGCATACCGCATTATTGCAATTTTTCAAAATGTCTTGCATGACTCGCTGAAAAATTGCCACTGCGGATGCCAATCCGAACGGCATTCTATTATATCTGAAACTCCCAAAAGGTGTGATAAAGGCTGTGTCATCTTTACTGTTCTCATGCAACTCAATCTGGTGATATGCTGCAGATAAATTAATGGTGGAGAAAAGTTTAGCTCCACATACACTGGCCAACATTTCAGAGATACGTGGTAAAGGGAATTGATCAATGATGATATTATTATTAAGATGGCGCAGAGCTATGCATAATCTAATTTTACCATTGGCACGTTTGGATACCACAATGGGCGAAACCCATTCTGAAGATTCAATCCTCTCTATTATGCCTTCTTTTACAAGAGAATCAAGTTCTTCCTTCACCTCATCACTTACAGCAAAAGGAATATTCTGTGCTTTGTAAACCTTAGGACAATCTTTTTTTAAACGTATCTCATGCTTGAAACTGTTCAGTTTTCCAATTTCAGATCTGAAAACCTTGGGAGATTTCTGTAATAGCAACTTACTAAACCTATCAGATTCATCAATGACCATAACAGGATCAGGACTGTCTGGATTTAAGATGATATTAAGGTTGCCTTGCTCAAACCATCCAAGAACGGAAGGACCTTTTTTCGAAACATAAAGTTTCGCCGTACATTTCCTGTTTTTGAATCTGAAAATAAGAGTTTTAAAACCAATAATATTATTGCGTTCTCCTGAATAACCTTCAGGGCTGATATCAGGAGATTCTAAATCCTTACCTAATTTCTCTACAAACTGAGAATTCCATACCATCTCGTTCACAATGGAGTAAGGAGACCCTGAATCCTCATAGATTTTGGTGTTCACTCCACCTATAATCATGTCACACAAAGGTTTCTTTTTAACTACTGTGTATCAATATTGAGAATGGGTAATTCAGTGTCTTTAATATTAAGAACAAAAGAAACACCTTCCCCACAATCTATATTAGACTCATCACAATCACTATCTTCACTTTGATAAATACACTTGACCTTGTTATTCATATTCTTCTTGTTGCAAGCCTTCGAAAAATGGCCTACAACACCACAGTTAGAACACCTTTGTTTAATTGCTGGGCAAAATTTATAGTTAGCAAGGTGAGATTTACTGTTGCATCTAAAACACCTTTCATTTTCTTTTGAATCATCACATTTCCCTTTGGAAATGTAATTAGGCTTCTGTTTCCCTTTTTTATCTTCTTTTGTACCTTTTTTAAGATTCACTTTAGCAATGGTATCATTGCTGCTAATATTAGATTCTCCTTTAACCTGCTTAGCACTTCTGCATGACATTTCGGATTTTCTTACAATTGCTAGAATGCTCTCTAAATCAGAATCACCATTAATCCACAATCTTTCTTGTATTGTCTCATTGTTGGTATGCATTACCAACTGATCTCTAATGAGATCTTCTTGTAAATTACCAAATTTAAAATCTAAAGAAATGCAGAAACATAACTATCTGCTGTCTTGTTGCTAAGCTGCCTTTGAAGTGCATATGGTGGACATATACTGGAGGGGCCGCTTTTTTGTCAGGTAAACAGGTTGGTGACGAGGACAGAGAGGGGAAAACAGTTGCCAAACTGGTTTTCCAGAGGGAATGTAGTCCCCAGGTAGCCACAACCCTAGAGTCGGCTACCACGCTCCACACACTGAGACAAGGTCCTGCCATTTTGGGAGGGCACAGAATATTGCATTCTTGGGATAGCTAAGTGATACACTTTGCAGAAAGTCATCATCAGACAGGACAGGACCTAGTAGCCCATTTGCTAGTAACCACCGCATCCCTGAGGGGATTTTCTGGGTATAAGTACGGTACAGCTGGCACCTATACCTTACATCATGTCTGCCCTGGAGAGAGGACCAAAGAAGGACTTCCCTTCTGTTCCCTGGACCTGGCAAAGAGAAGCTGCACCAAAGACTTGTCTGCACCTGCTGCTTCTGGCCTAGCAAAGTGAGAACTGTGCGTGTAGTGCCCCGATACAGGAAATGTTGTCCTCAAGCCACAGTCAAAAGAGTTGAACTCCAAGAGTCCATTGGCTGACTTCCTGTTACTGCTCCAGGGCCACAAATGCTGAAGAAGCTCTCCTTGACAAGTCAGTAGACTCAATCGCTTGACCGCCACTGACCCACGTGGACTTCGAGAGACATCAAGCCATGTGGTCAAAGTCACTCCACCAAGACCATGGACCGAGGCATAGCCTGAGGAAGCCCAAAGTTGAACGCACAGCATCCTCATCATACTACAGCATCTTCAGCATCCTATATGCCTTGCATTGAAGTCTATAGCGGTTCACCCACAGAGCTTGGAACGGGACTGGAAACTACTCTGGTGGCAAGGTAACTGTCCCACAATTCCCCAATGGCTCCCTTGACTTGCCCCCTGCCAGAGTAGGTTGCCCAAAGCAGTCCGGAGTACCCAAACACAACTTTCTATATGTTTTACAGAGTTTCTGCTAACTGCATTAGTTGCCAAAGCTTGTCTACATTTGGAATGAAAATCAGTGATTTACATTTTGATTTAAAATCTATATCTACAGAACCCTGTGGTGGGTTTTATTGATTTTGTTGTCAAAAAATTATTAAAAATAAGATCTTGTTTTATAAATTGATGTCAGATTTCTTTTGTGATGTGTGCCTTTCTAATTTGGTTGTTTTGGTACTTCTCAATGCTTTCCACTTGTTCCTTTGTTTAAGTCTTACTGCTTAAAGGTACAGCTACCCAGGCTTGAGCTAAGGTTTTTACAAATGTGCCTGACTGGACCCAAGACAGTATTGTAAGGGCACGGTGAGGGTGGACTACCACACCACATATTACACCACTTTCCTCACAGATCAGAGGCTGGGGTCGCAGTTAGTCCATGGCACTGGTTGAAACCCATTGTGAGGAGTTCTGTGAGTTGTGACTTGAGCCGTAGTGGGTCAGGCCTACTGTGGGTCCGTAAGACCAATGTCGAACATGGCAGCTGTATAAACCATGCGACACCAGGGTGGTAGGGACAAGGCGGAGCAGTGAGGGACAGAGACAGGACAATCTTGTAAACTGAAACTTGTTGCAACACTCTGCTGTCGCAGCCTGTTCCTACCTCTTCAGCAGTGAAGTAGTTGGAGGGCCAGGCCCAAGGTCCTTGCTGCCGGAAGGCGCCATCAGTGAAACAAGACCATACTGGCAGGTAAAAGGGTGCCAGCGCCGGGCCTGCTGGTAAACGTGTAGAGCTCAAGGGCCAAATCTCCAGAGAAGACTTGGTACTGACCGCCGCATAGATTGGAGACAAGCATGTTGCTGAAAAATGGAGAATGTGTCTGCGGCATGAGGCCGCCTCCCCTCCTATGGATAATGCCTGTCGCTCACTCAGGAGTGCGGTGACAGGCCCAATGCTGGTCCTGAAGTGTTCACGAGAACCACACATGTGCCACTGTCCAGTTGCAGTCAATGAGCTCGCATCCTGAGGGTGTGAGGACTTGAGTTAATTGAAGAAGAGGGCCTCTTATAGAAGCTTATAAAGGAGGAGGGCGCCGGTGCTAGGGGAGTTGGGGCCCTTACCTCAAGATCCTAAGGGAGCAGGAAGCGGAGAAGGGGAAGGGCCCCACTAGAAGTGTCAAATGAGGGTGCGGGACAGCCCCCTGCTGCTTCCGGTGCCTTTCCTCTCCACTGCAACATAGGGCTAAGGCCTTGGTAGCAGATGTTGCATTGGACAAAACTGTGCAAAGATACCCCTGAAGTGTGGATTGAAGGGCAACTGCTGAAAAGAGACGGTTACTTGAATGGGGTGGGTGGCAGTGAGACACTATAGGTCTCGCACTTAAAGACTGTGTAGCACTCTTTGACCTAGCATCCTGATCCTGATGACCAAAGTTTCCTGATATAGACTGCCTGCCCCGAGGTCACTCGCCTGGCGATGAGACAAAGAGTGTTAGAGCGCTGCGTAATGGCTGGGTTGACACTGCCAGAGAGGCCTCAACAGCTCATAATCTAACCACAATGCTTGTGCTGCCCGAGTGGTGGGGACTGGTAGGTCCGGTAAGTACCATGCGACCGTAGTTGCCATCAAAGTTGACTGTTCTGGGATTAAAAGTAGGGGGTACTCCTTCTCGCTGGCAGTTTCAGCAATGGCTAAAGATAAGGCCTTCCCCAAGCACAGTAGCTGGACAGATTTGCAACGATCCTCCACTAAACTGGGGGCTTACAGCCTGCTAGCGGAATGGATGAGATGGGATACATGGACCTCAACAACAGTGCTCTCTTTTTTAGGGAGAGGACAGCAGCAACAGAGAGGACGTTCTCGGAACACCAGGAGGGGTTGGTTCAGAAATCAATATACCCCCGGCTTCCGACAGACACGCAACAACTACTACAAGTGGTAGAGATGGGTACCCCAACTACATTGACGAATAACTCAAATATGGAAATCGTTCCGATTTTCAATCTATCGTCATATGTATTGAGTGCCAAAGAAATGGAGGTCCTGAGTCATGGACTATTCTTTGTGCCCACAAATAGGAATGATGTTTTTGCAACTTGTGTTGAAATACATACATTTTTCAGAACCTTACGTCTTAAATATTTTTTGCAAATACACCTGTGGTTCATACGATGAACATCAGCGGTCTAAAATGTCCTTCAACTTTTTTCCCGCCGACGAACCAAATGCTAAAAGACCTCATTACGTTTGAAAATGTGGTTCTTACCGAAATTGAACAACTGTTTCAAGATAGGAAGTATGTGAAATTCAACTTCTCAAAAGAGGAGCAAGGTATTCTTAAATCCCTGTCAAATCGTGACATACCTTATCGTCAAACCGGCGGATAAAGAGGGAGGGATAATCTTACAGGACAAATCTGATTATGACCAGGAAGTTTTAAGACAACTTAACAATCCTACACAATATACCAAATTGCCGGGTGATCCAACTGCAAAAATTCGCAAGGGAATACTATCCCTGACCACTCTAGGGTTAGATGGACTTTGGTTAAGTAAAAAAGAGTTTGAATATATGAAGAAAAAAAATATTACACCATCCCAGCGTTTTATATGCTACCTAAAATTCATAATCAGAGTCAAAACCCGCCTGGAAGACCAATTGTGGCTGGCTGTAAATCTATACTTTAACCACTGGCAGAATACGTTGATTTTTTTCTAAAGCCCTTTGTGCCACTAACAAAATCTTACACGCAGGATAGTAGGGACGTTATTGTAAAACTAGAAGGTAAACCATATGATCCATTCTCTAACATCCTTGTTACCATGGACACAGAGAGCTTATATACAAGCGTTCCGTGGCAATGGGCGCAATTTTTGCGCCGGATATAGCCAATCTATTTGTAGACGCCTTTGAAGTGAAAGTGATTTATAACAACAATCCCTTCAGTGACAATTTGATT
This sequence comes from Lissotriton vulgaris, assembly GCF_964263255.1. NCBI lineage: Eukaryota > Metazoa > Chordata > Amphibia > Caudata > Salamandridae > Lissotriton > Lissotriton vulgaris. The sequence goes on from NC_141691.1 coordinate 955,844,210, forward strand.
CAATATCTGAGGTACATCGACGATGTATGTATTGTTTGGAATGGTACACAGGAAACCCTGTTGAGTTTCCATCATTGGCTTAATCAACAAGATGTGAACTTACAATTCACATTGGAAAGCAATACTAATGCCATTGACTTCCTAGACCTTTCCATTAAGAATGACAACAATGCATTGATTGTGAGCTTATATACAAAATCCACTGCTAGGAATACTTTATTGAAGTACAATAGCCACCATCCCTGGAATTTGCGAGATAACCTCCCTTTTGGACAGTTTTTACGTATTCGACGTAACTGTACCAAGAGGGAGGATTATTTGCGTGAAGCAAGCGTACTTTAATCAAAACTTGTCATGAGGTCATATCCCTATAGATTGGTTAAACAAGCCTTAAAACAGGTGTGGTACTATGACCGAGGGGCTTTACTAACCAAAAAAGACAAACAAGTTGAGGGTGTCATAAATATCCAACCTTTAACTTGTGTTATGACTTTTGGCACATAATCTAACCAAATTAAGAAGATCATTAAACACAATTGGTATCTTATTAATAAAGTTGACCCACAATTGACACTACCACGTTTCGCGTTCAAAAGAGCTAGGAACTTACGAGACCATCTAGTGAGGGCATATAAGGAACCATCTTCGGCCTCGATACAAACACAATGGGGTTTAGCCCCAAAAACTGGTCACTATCCATGTGGCAATTGTATTGCATGTGCAAAAAATGCAGTTTAACTTACATTGGGAAAAACAACACAGGAAGTTAAAAAACGTGTATTACAGCACCAATCACGTATAAGATGCATTGGTATTTCTGCACCTCTTGTGGAACATTACCAAGAAAAATCACATTTGCCAATTGAAATGAAATGGTTTGTTCTGGATGTTGTTAAAAATACGAAAAGATATCACAATGTTGATTGGCTGCTCACCTTAAAAGAAAATAGGTGGATTTGGACTTGTAACACAGTAGAGAAGGAGTTAAACTCGATGATTGAGTGGCACACCTTGGCAACTATATAAATCTATGCCGGAGGTTAATATTTGGATTCTTTTTGTGTAAACGCTATGACTAGGTTTTCCCTCCTTGACAGTGGTGCTTTGGGCATTATGAACAAAGAATTGATCGTATTTGTTCCTTTTAATGCTTTCATTGGTCACCAGGTCTAATTATAGAATGGACCAGACTTGATTTATGTGACTAGAAAACGAGGTCAGTCGATCGTAGTTGGCCTGTGTTAGACCTGTCTGCCTTTGGGAAGTCCCTCCAATTTATTATTTATTTTGTCCCCTTTTTGCCCCTCATACCTCTTAATTTTTATGTCCACTGGATACTTTTTTTTTGGTGTTGGACCGGGGGTTAGATGCTCTTTTTGCCCTCATAGTTTGTTTTACCTTAGGCCTAGGTGCCTTCACTGACTAGTGTAAAAGATGAAAAATTAGTTGGCCCTCTTCAATAAATACATTTAAATGAACCGTAGTTTATATTAATTTATGCCAGACATCTGCCTGTAAATAATATGAGCCACTCATAATGGAAGGTAGCTCCATGCTGCACAAATGGTTAAAATTAAGTTGTCTAAAATTCAGCCGAAACCAGAGAGAATGGCAAGTGAACGTGTATGTGCCCATTCTCCTGTAACTCCAACTTGTTTAATGATTCACTAGCTTTTCACCTGTGTATAGAGCCAGTTCAGCCAGTTCAGCGAGTTCAGCGAGCCAATTTCTTGAAAGGGCTCGCTGACCTAGGACGTGCCAAGTTTGGTCTGCCCCTTGCCCGGTTAAGTGAAAGGGTAAAGTGTTTGCTCAGCACAGATAGCAAGTGCGTCATTTGTATGGGAAAGCAGAAAACACGGGCCTCTGCTGATAAGAGCAAACAAGTGCACATTGACATTTCAAAGATAACCGACCAAAGGCTGTGGGTCAGGAGGTAGTGGTGTAAAGATTAACCAGCATCTGCATGGTCAGATCCGTCAGGAATAATGTAAAGTGTGAACGTAGACATATTTCTGAAATGCACCATGATGTTGTAATGTACACATGGACTATTTCTGAAATGATCACCCCATGATGTCATTGTTAACAATTAATGTGTCCATGTACACGTGGACTATCTGTGAAGTGCTCACACCATGATGTTAATGTTAATGATTGATGTATCCAGGTTCTGAAAAATGTATATAAGAACTGATTTCCTTTCTGTAAAACCAGATCACTTTGCAATCCTGCAAATTGTCTCAGCTGCAGCTTATTGGCAATAAAGCCACTTTCATTTGAAACCTTGTATGTGCCCTTCTTCTTATCCCTATTAACAAAATTTTGTGCTTTTACAGATGGTGCCAGTGACTCGCTAGGAACTGATAGTCTCTGCAGGGGATAAAGAACTGCGGTCTCTGGACTCTTCAGGGGCCTTCCAGTCTCGGTGTATGCTGCGCAGCTGCTGATTGGACATAGTTTCCTGCAAGGCCCAGACAGGAAGGCTCCCGTTGATAAGCCTTTGACAATAGACACCACCAGCTTCCTTTGAGCCATCAGGTGATTTTGCCACAGCAAAGAAGGGTGCATACAACGGCATACAACTGGTCTGATGATCAGGTAGGCAGTGCTTAACTGCACTGAACTCAATTTTATCAATTGAATGTTGTTTTTCTAACTACATAAGAGGGTACACACTGAGATTCATTAGGGGTCTCTAGGGGAGGTCTTAGGGCACCTTTAAGATAGGTGCCTGAGGAGGTCTGCCCAACCTGTGAAAGATCATAAGGATCCCAAGGACAGGAGAGGGACCGTGGGAGGTTGCCTCAGAGGGACCGTGGGAGGTTGCCTCAAGACAGAGCATGCTTCTGAAAGACGTCTAAAAATATGCATATTGTTGAAGTAAGGTGTACAACAGTATATTTCTAGAAAAGAAATAAAAAGTGACAAAGGAAGAAAAATAATTAAATTAGTAACTAATTAAAATTAAAAATTCTTAGCAAATTATTTCTGAGCACAGCTAAAGGCTGCAGGGCAGCCTTAGATGTCACTCAACCGACACCTCCTCGTGGCACACCAGCATGGTACGTGTCACGGAAAAAAGGGTACCATACAGCTGTTCATCTAGATCAATGGACTCATTATACCAGGAAAAATCCTGATTTACAATGGCCAGAATATGGCACGTTTGATAGAGCTAAAATGCTTTATTTAGAAGATTGTTTAAGGGAACGTGAAAAGAAAGGGAAGAAAGTACGTTTATTACAATGGGATGCATTTCATGCATGGCGGTCATACGCCGCTAACCGATGGTCAGGGGAACCTAGGACAACGAAAGGAAAAGCTATGGCACATGATAGGGAGAAGGCAAAAGAAAGATGTGTAACAAGTTGTAGGGAAAAAGAAATGGAAATAGACAAATGCCTTACAGTTCACAAGCCAATACCAGATGTTTACCCCACTCTACCTAATGCTCCCTTAGAACAGGAACATACTGAAGATCCTGTAATAGAGGCATTATTAACAACTCCACCACCGTACAGTCCGCAAACAATGCAAACTCAGTCAGCAGTACACACACAACAAGTTACAGTTACACCACGAAGTAGTAAGACAATATCGTTATCCCCACAAAAAGGTACCCCTACTTCTCACTCAGGAAGACAAGGGTTACGGATAAAAATATCAGAAAAAGAACACAAAGTGGTACACGAGTGGGTAACAGATGTTATGAAAAATGGTACTTCTCTATGGCAAAATGCAAAAAGCCGCTTCCCAACTGATTTCACGCCTACACTCCAACGCAGCGCTTTGGAACTATTAGACAAAAAACGTTTCTTCTGGTTTAAAGAATGGGAAAAATATTGGCCTGCTCAAGACGGGTACCCCCAACCTGACAATTTGTCCCGTGCTCATGTCAACATAATATTAGCAGTAATAGACGATGTAGGGTCACCAAGCACAGAAATATTGGATGCTGTCCAGATATTAGCTGAATGGCTAGACACGCTACTATTACTAGAACGCAAATGTGCAAAAATTAAAAAAAGTAAAGAGGAGGAAGGTAATACACTAACAAATTCTTGTGTTCTTTCTCCTGCTCATATCATGCCTTTGAGAGAAGTACCAGGAAGTCAGCCAGGACACACTACTATTAAGGTGCACACACCATGGTCTAACGTTGAGTTACATAGATTTGCACTTCAGTTTCCAGATATTAGACAAGACAGAGAAGAATGGTATAGACAGACAGAAATAATACTAAGAGTTGGCACTCTCACACTGGATGACATAGAACAAATGTTTTCTATAATGTGGTAAATAAAATTACCGTGCAATTTTTCCTTATAATTAATGAAAAGTAAAAGAATAGCTCAATCAAATGAGAGGCAGAGTCCGTGGTATCTGAGTCATACGGGCTTTAATTAAAATGGCTCGAGCCAATGGAAATCAGATCCATCAATACAAGGGTTCAGGAGGGGATATGCAATGATGGCAAAGATGTCAACGTTTTATTAACAGTACACAATATATATAGTAAAACTGTACAATGGTGATGGATACAGTAGGCGTGACAAGTGAAAAGTATAAGATAAGAACACATGTGCGTAGCAAGAAGGCGTGTACAAGGGCGTACACGGAGGTGTGTGTTGGAAACGTCACAGAAAGTGTCATAGGTGGGTGGATGCATAGAGAATTTCTGCAGGGTCAGCAGAAACCTTTGACATGGGTGCGCGCGCAATTAGTATGACGTGTGATTGACGTGGGACTAGGGAGAGCCGGGGGCTTGACTTTAGCACTAGTAGAGGAGACAGAAGTCTGGCATGTCAGATCGACCTGTCCCTATAACATATCTGATATCTTGTGTTTGGAGGATATTTTATCTGAAGTAAAAGGTCTCTCGGGCAGAGGCTATTCTATACTGAATGCATATGTGTCTAAGTGTAATGCGCGGGGCCATGGGCCTACCATGGTAACGGGAGCAATGAATTACATGAAGGAGACAGGAAGGCTTGGCCCTTTGCTCTGCAGCCGGGAATATGTTTACCTATATCACTAGACTGGAATGTGTTTTCGAGGAGGCTGAACTGATAACTTGAGGGCAAAATACTGTTTTGGCAGGCAGGCCGGGCTGAGCCAGGCACCGCTTCGCTTGGCAGGAAGTAAGGCAGAGGTCAGGGATGCACCTCCATGCTGCAGCTTTCAGAGGCAGAGACAGAAGTGGTTCGAAGTCAGAAATCAGGGCCTAGCTCGGCAGAGCCAGGAAAACGTAAAAGTATACCATGTAAAGACGTTGGCATGGCATGTTTAGAAACTGAATTATCGATCCATCCATGGTGGATCTGGTAGATGACATGTTAACGTTGGACGCAAATACATTTGCGTCTTCATATTCGGTCATGGAGGGAAATTACATGTACTTTAAGCACGTACATGGAGACGTTGGGGTACACGTTAGGGGACATACTTGACCATAAAAATTTCAATTACCTCATTCCCTCCTTGTCCCCTACGTTCCCTTCAGGATATATCTATTTTCATGAGACCATCTATCTGTTCATATAACATCATCTGCTCATCTTTTCTCATACGGGAACTGGAACGTGAACTTGGATGTGGAATGCAGGCTGTGGCACACAAGCCGCAAATCGCTGGCCCACATTGTAGGCATAGACAACAACTGAATACTATGAGCAGTGCGATTCCTAGGAATGACAATACTTTCCATCCCCAGGCTGATATTACACTCCAGAGCCAACCGGACCAAGTCCAGGTGCCTGGATTCTGGTGTAGCTGATGAGCTATTTCATGAAGCCTGGTTATAGCCTTGTATACTGATGGTGCGTTATTAGGAATAAACACACAACAACTGGATCCGATGACTCTACAAGCTCCGCCCCTATCAGCCAGGATGACGTCAAGGACAAGGCGGTTCTGAAGAACAACAAGTCTCATAGCAGACTGCTCCTCTGTTAAGTTACCTAGGGCAGAAGTAGTCTCATTCACTACTGCTTCGAGGATTCTAGTTAACTTGCGTATTAGTTTACTATTTGAGACTGTACCTATGTATGTAAAAAATCCTTTATTGAAATCTATATATTGTTCTAATGTAGTTTCAGTCTGATCGACAATTGGGAGATCTCTCTTTTGTCTAACGTGAGTGAGGCGGGAATTCCTATGATAACCAGATGGGGCTAGAAAAACAGGTGGAAATAGGAATGCAATAAAACAAATACCATCCCAGTCTAGAGGTAAACGTATATAGGCTGTCTGACCACAAATGAAATAGGAATGTCGGGAAGCTTTGAAAGTAGACTTGCCTTTATCACTGAATTCGACCACAGTAGTACAATCACTGTGTCCTAGATGTACTGAACCATTCTTTCTGACGCATAATTCACCTTTTACTGGTAGGACTGATATTGATGGCAAGTCTGGATTAGTCTCGGACTGAACATTCAGAATCATGAGGTCAAGTGTAAAATGACCTAATCCATACACTTCATTTTCTAGATCGGTCCCTGTCCTTTGTGGAAGACCTTCCTCGTCTGGGAAGCATGCTTTGTTCATAACTGTGTTCAGGTTTCCCCATATCCAATTTCCCTGGGAAACTCTGGATTCAGTGTCTAAAGAGGATATTAAACTAAACCATGCACCACAGGAACCATTATGTGTAAACGGATAAGGAAAAAGGGGCAGAGCTCCCTTGTAGTTCTGATAGGGAGGGAGTCGGCCACATATCCAACAATTAGTAGCATTGCTGGTCTGGTGAGAATGGTGTAACATACGGATGAATGTATTGTTGCGCAGCGCAAGCCGATAAGACAATTCATGTGGGGGCAGATCACTAAACGTGTGCTCTGCAGTGTCATTAGAAAAAGAATGTGCAATGGGAAAGAATATATGTAACATCCAACTTATGCAGATTATCGTAAGACTCAGAAAAAACATAATAAGTAACGTTAGAATGCAACGACTTCGGAGACTTTTACAATATTTTCGTTTCTTGATCTCCTGTCTATCTCTCTCACTAGTGGGGTCTATCTTATACATGTCAGGAACCTGTCTAACCGCTTCACCCAGGAGGGGACTTAAACAATTAAACTGTCTGACTTACTAGACCTCAACTTTGACTTGTACTCCTGGTGCGGAGTTTTCTCTAACAGGGGGAGTTTAGTATCAGTGTCTGGAATGCGGCAGTCCTGGGAAACAGTTTTTGGCGGAAGTCCATAAAATTTCTTCACGTGGCTCGAATGCAGCCACCCTTTCCTTCCCTCGACTTTAACTGCAGTCCTTGTGGTCATCAAAACGATTTTAGGCTCCTTCCAGCGGGGCTCCAGAGGGCTTGATCTGTCAAAATTGCGGACCACGACGATGTCGCCGGGAACAAGTTCATGTGGTTTCATCTCGGTGTTGTCTGGGAAGGCTGCCGCGACCTGTGAACGACATGATAGTAGTGCAGACATCAAGGAAGCAAGGTAATCTGTCAGCATAGAACTGTCAACATCTGTAATTTTACGGGGCATAGGCGTCCCCCACATATTAGGAGGCCTACCAAAGACCACCTCATACGGGGACAGCCCTGTCCTAGAATGAGCTACCATTCGCATATAAAAGAGGGCAACTGGCAAAGCTACCATCCAATCTACACCTTTCTCTGCACATACTTTAGCAAGACGGATTTTCAGAGTCTGATTGTGTCTCTCCACGAGACCAGCTGCCTCGGGATGTCGAACACAGTGGAATTTCCATTGATAGCCTAACAAGAGTGAAACCTGCTTCATGAGCTCGGACGAGAATGGCTGACCATTATCTTAATATACGACACGGGGCAAACCGTACCGTTGGAAGAATTCACGAACCAACTGCTTAGCAGTGGTTACGGCAGTGTAATCTGGGACTGGATATGCTTCTGTCCATCTGGATAGGGCACATACAACTACGAGGACATACTTGAATCCTCGGCATCTGTCCATCTGGATATAATCCATCTGGAGGACTTCAAAAGGATGGTCAGGGGGATGAAATCCACCTCGTTCCACGGGAATACCTTTTCCTGGATTGAACTGACAACAGATCATGCAGGTACGCACTTTCTGTTTCGCTGCTGCTCGGAAATGCTTGTTGAACCAGAGGTTCTGTAAACTGTCTAACATGGCTTTCTCTCCTAAATGTGCTGGACTATGTGCTGTATTAATGATAACTTGAACCATAGAGTCGGGGAGAAACCATGTGGCTTTTCCCTTCGTCATCCATCCTTGTTATGTCTGGACCCCTCCTTGTTCAGCCCATTTCGTGATTTCGTCTGGAGTGGCATGTGTCTGTATGTCGATTACATCTTGTGTGGGATCCCTAACTGTCATGCAATGTGTCAGTGAAGTTACGTCAGTCTTTGTCATATCAGTCGTATGAGTATGAGTCTGAGCTGTATGTTTCGCTGTTCGATCTGCCAGGTCGTTACCCTGGGAAATAGTGTCTGCGACTTTAGTATGTGCTTTGCACTTCATGATGGCTATAGCTGAAGGCAAATGTATTGCTTCTAACAGAGCTTGAATGAGGGGACCATGCTGGATCTTGGCTCCGTGAGAGGTCAAGAAACCTCTCTCTTGCCAGAGAACACCGAAGTCGTGTACGACTCCAAATGCATAACGTGAATCTGTGTATATGTTTACTTTAAGGTTCTTGGCTCGTATACAGGCTTGGGTCAGAGCAATGAGCTCTGCTGCTTGAGCTGACAGGGTGTCAATGCGATGTGTTTCTATGACTTCTGTTTCAGTGGTCACTGCATATGCGGCCACTAACTCTCCTGTGCTTGTTCTCATACATGAACCATCCACATAAAGTGTCAGGTCTGGGTCGGGTAATGCGATATCTGTCAAGTCTTGTCTGGGTTTCGTGATTGTGTTAATGACTTCCACACAGTCATGTGGAGTAGGGTCTGTTGTGCTTGATGGTAAAAGTGTAGCAGGATTTAGTGTATTGCAGCGTCTGATCTCTATGTGTGGTTGAAACAATGTCAATTCATAACCTGTCAGACGTGCTATAGTCAAGTGCTGAGTCTGTGTTCTGTTTAGGAGAACTTCCACGGAGTGTGGAACCTGTACTGTCAGCTGATGTCCCAATACTATGGAATCATTTTGTCTTATTGCTAGAGCTGTTGCTGCAACTGATTTTAATCACGCAGGCAAAGCCTGGGCTACTGGATCTAATGTACTCGAAAAATAAGCACACGGTCTGTGTTTGTCTGCCTGAACCTGAGTGAGAACCGATAATGCTGTGCCATCGCGTTCTGTGACAAAAAGTGTAAAAGGTTTGTTGTAACATGGTGTTGCTAAAACAGGTGCTTGACATAAGGCTTTCTTTAATTCGTCAAAAGCTTGTGTATGTTCCTGAGTCCAAGGGAGGACAGTCGAAGACGCTGCCTCCTGTGTTGTCAACTGTATGAGTGGCTTAGCTAGATATGCATATTGAGGAATCCATTGTCTGCAGTAAGAAGTGAGTCCAATAAAGGCTCGTACTTCCTTCTGTGTCTTGGGTTGTGGAAGATGTGCAATTAACTGGATACGATCAGGTGTTAGCTGCCTACCCCACTTGGACAGCAAGTGCCCAAGGTATACCACTTGCTGGGCACAGAATTGCAGCTTCGAAGGAGACACTTTGTGTCCCTTGTCTGCCAGAAAATATAGGACTGTCAGTGATGCACGTTCACACTCTTGTTCACTACGGGCGGTGATCAATAGATCATCGACGTACTGGAGTAGGGCAGTGTTAGTAGGCATGTGAATACTGTCAAGTTGTCGTTTCAGTGCTTGGCTATAGATGCTAGGGCTTTCTGTGAATCCTTGAGGGGCGCGTGCAAATTTGAAGCTACGGCCATTTAAACAGAATCCGAAAAGGTACTGGCTTTCCGGATGAATGGGGACACTAAAGAAGGCGTTCTTGAGATCGATTACAGTAAAGAACGCTGCTTCTGAATCAATAGCTGTCAATAATGACGAAATGTCTGGGACCACTGGATATTGCGGTATGATACATTTGTTTAATTCTCGAAGATCGATCACCAATCGATAGACTGGTGGTGCATTCGGATCAGTTCGTTTAAGAATCGGAATGATAGGGGAATTACAAACATTTGAGTCGGTTTCTACAACCACTCGTTGTGCAATGAGCTCGTCAATGATTTTCAGTAAAGCCACTACAGCATCAGGGGGTAACTTGTATTGTCGGATTCGGGGTAGTACAACTCCTTGTTTGAGAGTAACACGGTATGGTGTAATGTGCATACAACCTACATCAGTTGGACCTCGTGCCCATAAATGCTCTGGTACATTCTGTAATCTGGGATCAAAATCTCTCAACACATAATGTTCTTTAAAATCACGTAGGAATAACCTCACTCCTTCCGGAGAACAACAAATTACAGCTCCTAGAGCTTTCAGTGTTTTGATACCAAGCAAGATTTCTGGACATGATTTTGTAAGTAACAAATCTGTAGTACGGGACAATGGACCAACTGCAAGGGGAACTGGTTTCGATACTTCGTTAACAATAGGCTTTCCTGAAAATCCAAGGGAAACATTCTGTGAGCCTGAGAGGGGTGCCCCTGGAACCTCGTCATGACTAATGGTAGTTCTGCTTGCCCCTGTGTCAATCAAAAACTTTCTGTCCTTACCTAATACCTGACTATGTACATAAGGACCCTCTTGATCCACAGGAACCTCAATAAGAGGCAAGCCAACCTCCCTCTCTAGGCTGTTTCATGTATACTGCTGATAATCGGGGTAATCGGACTGTGCATACTGGTACATCTGTTGTGTGACATGTTGTGTTGCGGCAATGGGCTGGGGCTGTGGTACCGCTACGGTCTGTTGTGGAATCTGCATAGGCTGCACATTCTGTGGAATATGTTGCTGGACCTGATCCTGTCTAGGTGGACGCGGTCTTTCTTTCGTTTTACCAGTAGCTATATTGTGTTTCAGAACGGTACATTCATTTATATAGTGACCTGGCTGTTTACAATAGTTGCAGGTCCCTTTAACAGGAGCTGCAGAATGACTTGTCTGTGTGGTACCCCTCTTCTGACCATCAGCTGGAACTGACTGGGCAACTAGTACTTTCATTTTTGTGTCTTTCATACGTCTCTGTTCATGATCATGTTCCTCTCTAATTCTGTTCTGGTGGTACTGTAACATTTGTAACATTTGGGAAGGCGTATTAGCTTGCCATGTACTTTCAACTTTCAGTACACGGTTCTTAACCTGGGGTAAGGAATTCTCGACTAGTTTGGTCACAAAAAGATGTGGATATGACTCGCTACTTGTTTTCAGGCCACTATTAATAATAAAACATTTCTCGAATCTGGAATAAAAATCACTAGTGTCTTCGTCTTGTTTCTGTTTGCAGGCTGAGATTGCATCCCAGTCCTCTTTTTTAACCGTCAATAATCTAGGCAAAACTTGTACTAGTAATCCTGGTAATGCTTTAGTTTTGTCCCCAAGACCTAAACCTGGGGTACGTCCCTTTTCTTCGTCCTCTAATTCAGTCCAGTTAATCTTCTTATCTCCCACCTCCCACTCTTTCTCTTTCAGTTTCTCGTAAATACCAGCTGGTAACAGTACTTTTAACATTTTCATAATATCGGGATATGTGTAGTCTCCCATCAGTAACATGTCTTTTAATTCACGGTGGAACCCTGCAGGGTCTTTATCGTGACAAGGTACTATTTTCTTCATTTCCAATAATTCCATTTTACTTAAGGGTGTATATACGAATACGCGTTGAAGCGCACCCCCTGGAGTCGTTTGGACGGGATGAACTTCTCGTAAGGGATTCTGTCTGTCTAGGTGGTATTCCTGTCTTACTGGTGGTGGGACAGAAACAAAATGAGGAGTCAGGAAAGTTCTGTATTTGTGACGTTGTTCAAGAATCACATTAATCAAATCGGTACCTAGGCCTCTCCATCTTTTCAGAAGTAAGTCTTGCAATATATTATACAATGGACCTGGATCTGAGTGCTGATTTTCATATAGTGTAATGAGATGTTGGATCATGTACACACCAGCTAGTCGCTGTTCGTCTGGAGAAAGCTCAAAAATGTTTGCGCTACTGAATCATCATTATATACGCTGTTATTATCGGCCCACTGTACTGCGGACCGTGCTAGTTCTTGTTCATGCATTGTATTAAGTTCGTTGTAACCTATTCTATCTTTCAGTATTTTATCAGTTTGCTGAAATACATGTTCAAGAAAACATTGTTCTGGAATGGGGGAAAGGAAACGTTTCTTGTTTTCTAGACGTATGGGTCTGTCAAAAGGTCTGTCAATGGAATACTGTTTAGGAAGCTTCACTCTACCTACGTACGCTATTGTGCTTTGATTCTCTACTGGAGTCTCTGTTTCTTCCTCCTCTGAGGATTCATTCTTGTCTGACTCGGCTCCCCTTTCAGCCTTCTGTCGGATATGTATTGCTACTATTTCTTTACGGATCTTTCTGCACATGGCATCTATGCAATTCTGTTTATCATGTTTACAATCTGCAATATTCTGACTCCATTTTGTCAGTACCTCCATCTCTTCTTGAACAATACCTGGCCGATCTTGTTCCCTTATCAAACAATTAATCAAGAATCGTAATATTAACCCTTGTGTCTCAGCTTTCTGATATGCCATGGCCTCACGAATACATTCTGGTCTTTCTCCTGTTTGAATAAAATGATATATGTTGTCTAGATGGTTTGTCATTTCTGGTAATGTCATCAAATAATCTGTAACACGTCGTAGACGTAACGAGGCTAACATCATGTCTCCTTTCTTGCCAGGTACTGGATCATATCTACAATCTGTAATATACTGTCTAAGCTTTTCAGATGTGATCGCTTTCGGAGTACGCTGCGTTGCTAATTCTCTGATTGTCATTCGTTGTACTTGTGGCTGGGTGCGGAGGTGGCCTCCTACGGCACCTCCTGAAGCGGAAGCGAGGGCATAACCTGACTGAGTTGTAGCTGTTGAGGTCATGGCAGGTAGGAGAGGTATATGTAATGGGGGTGGACTCTGGGTTGCGGTTGTCGCAAAAGGATTATGAGGACCAATAGCAGGGGGGCCAGTAGTAGTAGCAACAGCAGTAGGGGAAGTGACAACAGGCGCGGGAAGTTGGTGGCGTGGAGGGGTCGTGGCTTGAACAGCCGAAGCAGGCTGTTGTACATTATTAACGGGTGGTACGGGTACATTAGTATATGCTGGAGCTACGCCATCTAAATAGGAAGAAAGGAATATGTCTGCTGCGGTCTGTTTGTGCCGTACTTTAGTCGGAACCAATGGTGGCGGTAGATTACTTGGCATTTCCGGAGTAGCCTTAGATAGGCCCTCGGTCAGAAGAGAATACATGCCATTCATAAGTGCATTTCGTTGTCGATCTATTTGTTCTGCTTTAACTCGTTCACCTTCTTCTATTAGTTCTTTTTCTCGGTCTTTTTCTGAATCTTCCCTGTTTTTCTGCTTTCCTGAATTCTTTCTCTGTTCTTCTATGTGATTCTTTACGCCACAATTCTAAGGAATCTTACTAGATTGTCTGGCTTTCTTTTTCCACAGTGCTTCTTCTACTCTCATGATGCACTCAGCATCCCATGTCCCTGTAACAGGCCATCTATACTTCTCTTCCAGGTCCTTTGTGTAATCCACCCATAAATCTAGGTACAGCACGGCATCTAAGCCATGTTTGTGGTACATAAAATATCCTGGAGTGTCCCTAGGTGGGACGGGAACTGCTTCTTCGAGTATCCCTTTCCTAGTTCCTATCTGACGTAATTTCGAAAACAGAGGCATGATCAGAGTGATTCGGACGTGAACACAATAAACACAGTAATGAACAGCAAACAATCATTCACACCACGACATTAAACACATTGAAACATTTCGAACTACTGTCTAGTACATAGAAAACACGTTACTGGAAATCTCGAGAGATAATACTAGAAGACTTAGAATACTGAATCACTGAATTACTAGATGCACTGCTAAACAGTACAGATGCACTGCTAAAACAGTACAGACCGGATCTGTGTACCCAGACCCGTCTTGACCGGACACAAATTAATGCACCCGTCTAGATGCGTCCCCAGCAACGGTACTCACCGGGAAGCAAGAACAGAAGGCCTCGGAAACTTGACTGGACAGGACTGGACTGGACTGCTACGACGACTGGTTACTGCTACGCACTACGCATGCGCCTCAATGCCTCGGAAACAGGTGGGCCTCTGGACACCTCGGACCTTGCTCTCTCGGCTGGGCTCTGGTCGGGATCCTCCGCACTCCTCACCGCCTCGTCTGGATGCTGAACCGCAGTCTCCGTCTCCTCCGTGGGCCTGAGGGAGATACAGGAAATCCTGCAGATGCGCATAGGAGTCCGTCACGGCTGTAGAGGGGTCAAGGCCTGCGACGCATCGCCGGCACGTGGGGTGGGGGAGGGGTCCCTATTCGGGCGCCAAATTATGTGGTAAATAAAATTACCGTGCAATTTTTTCGTATAATTAATGACAAGTAAAAGAATAGCTCAATCAAATGAGAGGCAGAGTCCGTGGTATCTGAGTCATACGGGCTTTAATTGAAATGGCTCGAGCCAATGGAAATCAGATCCATCAATACAAGGGTTCAGGAGGGGATATGCAATGATGGCAAAGATGTCAACGTTTTATTAACAGTACACAATATATATAGTAAAACTGTACAATGGTGATGGATACAGTAGGCGTGACAAGTGAAAAGTATAAGATAAGAACACATGTGCGTAGCAAGAAGGCGTGTACAAGGGCGTACACGGAGGTGTGTGCTGGAAACGTCACTGAAAGTGTCATAGGTGGGTGGATGCATAGAGAATTTCTGCAGGGTCAGCAGAAACCTTTGACATGGGTGCGCACGCAATTAGTATGACGTGTGATTGACGAGGGACTAGGGAGAGCCGGGGGCTTGACTTTAGCACTAGTAGAGGAGACAGAAGTCTGGCATGTCAGATCGACCTGTCCCTATAACATATCTGATATCTTGTGTTTGGAGGATATTTTATCTGAAGTAAAAGGTCTCTCGGGGAGAGGCTATTCTATACTGAATGCATGTGTGTCTAAATGTAATGCGCGGGGCCATGGGCCTACCATGGTAACGGGAGCAATGAATTACATGAAGGAGACAGGAAGGCTTGGCCCTTTGCTCTGCAGCCGGGAATATGTTTACCTATATCACTAGACTGGAATGTGTTTTCGAGGAGGCTGAACTGATAACTTGAGGGCAAAATACTGTTTTGGCAGGCAGGCCGGGCTGAGCCAGGCACCGCTTCGCTTGGCAGGAAGTAAGGCAGAGGTCAGGGATGCACCTCCATGCTGCAGCTTTCAGAGGCAGAGACAGAAGTGGTTCGAAGTCAGAAATCAGGGCCTAGCTCGGCAGAGCCAGGAAAACGTAAAAGTATACCATGTAAAGACGTTGGCATGGCATGTTTAGAAACTGAATTATCGATCCATCCATGGTGGATCTGGTAGATGACATGTTAACGTTGGACGCAGATACATTTGCGTCTTCATATTCGGTCATGGAGGGAAATTACATGTACTTTAAGCACGTACATGGAGACGTTGGGGTACACGTTAGGGGACATACTTGACCATAAAAATTTCAATTACCTCAATAATATTGCCACCAGACATTTAGGGAAAAATAAGGAGAGAGGATGATGATTTTTTAAAAATAAAATGGGAAGATATAACTTCAGAGAAAAGGAAACAAGGAGAGGATATATCGGATGATATTAGAGACTTACAAGCAAAAATAATGGCTAAAGTAAATACACTGGTACCCAGAAAACAAATAGACTGGTCAAAATTAAATGCATGCATTCAAGACACTGAAGAAACAGTATCTGGGTTTTTCTCTAGAATACAGAAGGTCTTCACAGCTTCAAGTGGTTTAGATACTGAAAAAGAAGCAACACAAGGTGCACTTGTCTCCTGTTTTGTAAATAATTTAAAACCTGCAATTAAAAGAGGGATTCTAGAGTACAACCCTACTTGGTCATGCAAACCTCTGACAGAAATTTTACAATTAGCACAGTACTACGAAATGCTAGGGAAAAAGGATTTGGAAAGTAAAAATAACAAAATAAAGGAGTTAAAAACAAAGGTTTTGATTCAGCAAGCAAACCAGTATAGCAGCAGAGGACAAAGAAGCAGGGGGAGAGGAAGAGGCCGTGGAGGCCCACAAAGGTCATTTTCGGCTCCCCCTACACAGCATACCACCACAAATGAACAAATACACACACAGGGATGCTTTAATTGTGGGGCACATGATCACTGGAGAGCTCAATGCCCACACCCTGTCAAACAGTCACAAAGAGGGGGTGGGATGGGGAGATCAAGAGGCCGGGGAAGGAGCATGGGAAGAGCTGGATATCAACAGCAAGGACGTGACTCACAACATGGCCCAGCAGGGTATCCCCCCAACACAAATTTCTTTGATAATGAACAAATACCAAAAATGCAGGTGCATCACCCTTATGATGAATATATCAGGAAGGGCCCCAAGGGGAATGGGACTATTATGCACCATAGGGAGGCCCGAGAGAGTTAACACAGAGGATGGTAATCCCTGTAGATCCCACTGGACCATATGTGAGGGGTAAGATTGAAGGTACACCTGTGGAATTACTAATAGATACAGGGGCCACCAATTCCTCCTTAACAAAGAAAAAGTTTCCAGATGTTCCTCTCTCGGGAAAAATAAATAAGTCAGTGGGATTCACCAACATACTTGTAACAAGCCCCATTTCAGCACCCTTGAAATACAGTATAGGCCCAATTCAGGACACGCATTCATTCCTTATATCAGACAAATGTGCATTTAATTTGTTGGGATTGGACTTGCTAAAAAAGATGAATGCCACGATTAAGTGCACTGCAGACGGAGTTTTCTTGGAAGTAGATGGACCAATGACAGAGGAAATGGGCAACTGTTTCCTATCAATAGGAATACAAAACATTACAGCACAAATAATGGATCAAATAGATTCAAGGATATGGGCAAAACACAAAAATGACACAGGGAAAATGAACATCACACCTGTAACAATTACAGTCAAACAGAATGTGAAATTACCAAGAATACCACAGTACAAAATAGCTCCAGAGGGTCTAAAGGGATTGCAGGATATAGTAGCTGACTTACTAAAAGAAGGGATTGTTAAAGAAATATCAGGCAGTCCTTGTAACAGCCCTATTCTTCCGGTCTTAAAAAAAAAGCGATGGAAATACTAATGAAAAAAGTTACAGATTCATAGTTGATCTCAGAGAAATTAATAAAATAGTGGTGCCACAGTTCCCGGTTGTCCCAAATGTAGTATCAATATTGTCAACACTGTCACCAGAAATGGCATATTTTTCTGTAGTGGATTTGAAGAATGCCTTCTTCTCAATTCCAGTAGATGAGGGTAGCATGTACCTCTTTTCATTCTCTGTAGGCGGGAGAACCTTCTGCTTCCGTAGAATCCCTCAAGGGTTCATAGAAAGCCCAAGCATTTACAACCAGGCCTTGAAAAGAGAACTAGACACATTCAATTTATCACCTAATTCTGTGCTAATTCAATATATAGACGACCTGCTGCTTGGTAGCATCTCTGAGACACAATGTACAACTGACACCATTAATTTGTTAAATTTCTTAGCTGAACGTGGTCACAAAGTTTCACCAGAAAAGATACAATTTGTTCAACAGGAAGTATCCTACCTAGGACACATCCTGTCGAAAGGGCAGAGAAGATTGGATGATAAGCGCATTAAATTGATTCCACAGACACCAGTGCCAGGCACCCAAAAACAGGTGCAAGCCTTTTTAGGTATGGCCAGTTATTGTCGACATTGGATTGCTAACTTCTCCTTGATTTCAAAACCCTTATTGGCCCTGACCCACAAGGACACGCCCAAACCCCTTCAGTGGTTGCCAGAACATGAACAAAGCTTCCTTGCCATTCGGCAAGCTCTCTGCTCTGCTCCTGCTTTAGGCCTACCAGACTATTCTAAGTCTTTCCAACTCTATGTTCATGAGTCTGACGGGAGTGCTCTTGGGGTTCTATGCCAGCAGTTTGGTGACCACAAAAGACCATGCGCATATTTCTCTGCCACCTTGGATACTGTAGCCAAGGCTTTACCTTCCTGTATACGTTCTGTTGCAGCAACTGCCTTAGCACTACAACGTGCAGAAAGCATAATAATGGGACATGAAGTTGATGTCTATGTTCCACATGCCGTAGAGCTGATACTGAATAAGACACGTACACAGCACCTCACAAATGCCAGGCGCACGCAGTATGAGCTCTGTTTATTTGCAGCACATGTAACACTTCACAAGTGTAATGTGCTTAACCCTGCCACTCTGTTACCTATTCCCACTGATGATCTAGTGGACTCAGACCATGATTGTATTTTGTTAACTGAGGAGCAAACAAAAGGGAGAATTGATATGACAGATACACCCTATGCAGATGCAGAAGGAGAATTGTGGGTGGATGGTTCCTGCCTTAGAACAGAGGATGGAAATACATCAGCAGCCTATGCAGTTGTAACAAATAAAACTGTAGTTGAGTCCTGTAAGATACCCGAGTTGTCTGCACAAGCAGCAGAACTTGTGGTACTCACACAAGCTTGTGAATTATCTGAAGGATGGTGTGTTAACATATATACAGACAGCCAATATGCCTTTAATGTGGCACATTCCTTTGGAAGACTCTGGAAGGAAGGAGGTTTTATTACCTCACAAGGCACAAAGATACAGCACGGAGTGCTTATCACCAAATTACTTAACTCCCTGGCACTTCCAAAGAAATTGGCCATAGTTAAATGCAGTGCTCACAAGAAAGTTACAGACAAGGTAGGCCAGGGAAATGCATTTGCTGACATAACAGCAAAACAGACAGCAAGAAATAATTCAGCACTAGTACTAAAGGTCCAAGAATTACCTGATGAAGTGAAGTCACTAGATCTAACAAGTGAAGGTATAAGACTAATGCAACAAGGAGCAACAGCAGAAGAACAGATGGGTTGGTCAAAGGACGGGTCATTTGTTCAAGGATGTTGGATGAATGACGCCAAGGATAAATATATGTTACCAGACAGGATGGTCTACTCTATGTGTTTGGCCTCGCATGGCCCGGCACATATATGCAGGGATGCGATTGTAAATTGCATGGACAAATTCTGGGTGAACAAGAACATAAGAAAAATAGCACAGGAGATATGTCAAACATGTATGGTATGTGCACAGTACAATGTGGGTAAGACTGCTCCAGTACCCAAAGGCCACTTTCAGAAACCAACAATGCCATTTGAAGCCCTGCAAATAGACTATGTGGAGATGCCCCCTACAAATAAGTATAGGTATATCCTGGTGGTGGTGTGCATGTATTCAAAATGGATAGAGGCATACCCGGTAAGACACAATGATGCCATCTCAACAGCCAAGTGCCTGATAAAGGAGTTAATCCCACGTTTTGGGGTCCCAAAAACAATATTTTCAGACAATGGCAGTCACTTCTGTAATGAAATAATAAAACTGACATGCAAAGCCTTGGGAATACAGCAGAAGCTACACCCCGCCTATCATCCAGAGGCCACTGGTGCAGTAGAAAGAAAAAATGGCGTGCTCAAGGCCAAGATAGCAAAAATATGTGCTGACACAAAATTGACCTGGATGGATGCCTTACCCATTGCCCTAATGAGCATGAGGAGCACACCAGATGCCAAGACCAAACTCAGTGCACACGAAATTGTCACTGGGTTGCCAATGGTAGCTTGGGGAGTTCCAGACAAAAATGCTCTGCCTATGATGACGAATGAACTGTTGAATGATTACTGCATGTCACTTACACGTACTATTGCTTCTATCAACCAGCACGTGAAGGGAGCCCTTCCAGAGCCGCTGCAGGTCGAGGGGCACAAGTTCAAGCCCGGTGACTGGGTGCTCATCAAAGCATTCCAGAGGTCCAATTCTCTCCAAGCTCGCTGGAAGGGTCCACAGCAAGTCCTGCTCGCCACAAAGACAGCAGTGAAGTGCACCAACAACAAATCTTGGATCCACGCCAGCCATATAAAGAGGGCACCTCCTGAGACTGCATCCAGCCAAGACCCAGGTCAGCAGCACATGCCAACACCAGAACTAATCAAAGAGGAAAAAAGATACAATTTGAGATCTACAAAGAAGAAGGAGATGAAATGTCAGTAATTCTGGTAAATGATCTTCTGCAGGAAATAGATGAAGTACTACTATTAGATATTATCCTAACAGATATTTTGACGACAATTTTTTACTTTGAGAATAGCAGTGAAGAAGACAACGAAGACGCACTCATTTACCTTGAGGAAGTATTTGATCAGCTAGAATACCAACTAATGCGAGATTTAAATAGTATAGCATTACAAGAAGCCTTGAGTAGAGTACTTTCTGACTAAGAAAATTCAACTAGGGTATATTGCTTTCTGGACCTTCTACCTGCTATTTGTGAGGAGCCAGACTCGTGCTGTGTGCATCCCTGTTGTTTACTGGCATTTCCTGCAACTGTTCGCGACACCCGCTTCGCGGGTGCCGCTCACCGCATTTTCTCACCGTCCTCCCTGGTGTGAGCGGCTCCACAGTCCGTGGAGAGTAACGCGCTCCCAGGTTGAGGCTTGCACCATCGAATTGTGCGTGGAGCCTACCGGGGGACTGCGAGGTCCAGCAGCCTCAGCTGCACACAGCTGCTGCCTCTTCCCCCGGCGGCCACGCCCCCAGCCTCCGCATTTAAACATCGCTTGGGTTTCCGGCTAATTGGCGCTTTCTGGACCTTCTACCTGCTATTTGTGAGGAGCCAGACTCGTGCTGTGTGCATCCCTGTTGTTTACTGGCATTTCCTGCAACTGTTCGCGACACCCGCTTCGCGGGTGCCGCTCACCGCATTTTCTCACCGTCCTCCCTGGTGTGAGCGGCTCCACAGTCCGTGGAGAGTAACGCGCTCCCAGGTTGAGGCTTGCACCATCGAATTGTGCGTGGAGCCTACCGGGGGACTGCGAGGTCCAGCAGCCTCAGCTGCACACAGCTGCTGCCTCTTCCCCCGGCGGCCACGCCCCCAGCCTCCGCATTTAAACATCGCTTGGGTTTCCGGCTAATTGGCGCTTTCTGGACCTTCTACCTGCTATTTGTGAGGAGCCAGACTCGTGCTGTGTGCATCCCTGTTGTTTACTGGCATTTCCTGCAACTGTTCGCGACACCCGCTTCGCGGGTGCCGCTCACCGCATTTTCTCACCGTCCTCCCTGGTGTGAGCGGCTCCACAGTCCGTGGAGAGTAACGCGCTCCCAGGTTGAGGCTTGCACCATCGAATTGTGCGTGGAGCCTACCGGGGGACTGCGAGGTCCAGCAGCCTCAGCTGCACACAGCTGCTGCCTCTTCCCCCGGCGGCCACGCCCCCAGCCTTCCCCTTCTTTGCCGGCCTCAGATCTACCGCGACGCGGGACGCGCGCGGGGCGACTACCGGGGCGAAGACCGGGCAAAGAGCGGGCCGTTTAAGGCCGTTCAAGGACGGCAAAGGACGGCCCTGGCCCAGAACTCTTGGCTCGTCATCCCTGACAACTATAATATCCAAAATGTCGTCTATACGCAACAGAACTCGAAGTACAACGAAAAAAGCTACGGCGGTAGCACAGGTGACAGGACCTATTGATCTTTTCATTTCACGAGTTCATGAGACCATTGATCAAAGTATTGTTTTGTTGGAAAAAAGAGTCTCTATGGACCTCGCTAACGCTAGGCGCTCATCCCTGGGCCCCTTGGCAAAGGCTAAATCACCTGCTTTACAGACCACGAATAATTGTTCCCTACCGATAACCATGCCTACTAGTAGTGTTCCAACTGTACCAAACACTGTTGATTTATCAGTTGCACCATCAGACTCTGACCCGTCTTTGGATGACTTGGAGGTTACACCAGACCTAGAGTCCTGTCAGTCACCTGACAAAACGGAGCAGAGTCTGAGTGGGTTTAACGAGGTGGAAACAGCTCCTGTACCCATTGTCTCTCGGGGAAGGGCGCCTAACCACCCTAAGGTTACATCGAAGGGTAAAAATAAAATAAAAGCACCAGTTAGGAATCACAATTTGATCTCCCCCACACCACAGATGACATCAGGTATTCCGTGTTGGGTGCAAAACATGGTAGTAGATTTAAAACTAGACCTTGAAGCCACTTTAGCAGCCCAAATCAAGCCTTTAATTTCTAAAGTGGACAGGCTTACTTCTTTAATACACTCTAAATGGCCACATAAAAGGCAGGGACAAGGGCCCGATCAGTTACAAGGGAACACAGTATTAGCCCCTGAATGTTTATCGAGCACCCAGCTTCCTAAAGATGTACAAAATAAGGCTGAAGTTACCGCAGCCCTTGGGAACCCAGTTTTATCTCTTGCGTCGCAAACTGAGAACAATTCCACCCAATCAACAACTGTATTAGTTTCGAAGGAGAAGGCTTCTGTTCAGGTGAACCAACACTCTGTTGTTGATAATATTACCACCTCTACTAATCAAGCCAAAGATGTTGCAGGAAAACCTAACCCTAATTCTACACCCCTTCCTACAAATAAACTAGAAGGGCCTAAACAAAAGCAAGTGCGTTTTAGGTCTATCAATTTACCGCCTGAGGTTTCCCCTTTTGTTGTTGTGTTGACAGCAGTTCCCCCATTGAAAGAGGGAGTAAAAGAAACGTTTACCGAGCTTAGAAATAAATGTGCTCAATGGCTCCATCTACATAAACCTCTACCTAATAATATGAACGGTGAAATCCTTACCGTGCGTAGAGGGGACTGGGTGGGCAGAAGTAAGAAAACAATTGTAGGGGACGTAATTACAGTTAATTTTAGGGATATTGGGGCAGCTAGCTATATATGTACTGCACCCAACAGTGGTCCTGCAACCCAAATTAATCCACTTCCCCTGTCTTATTTTTTATCAAAGCCCGCACGTCCTAACCCTCCCTGTTCTACTTTTCAAGGTAACAGAGGACCTGGATATTTCTCACAGCAAGCCCCCAAACCTTGGCCGCAACCACCTTATCCACCCCCTTTTCACCCACACTATGTTAACTTACACCAGCAGTTACCAAATGTCCCACCTTTTCCTATGCACCCAGTTAAAGCCAACTGGCAACATCCATATCATTTCCCATCACCTTTACCTCAGCCTCCCTATCAATGGCAGCAACCCTTTCTGCCACCACAATTAGACAAACATCTGTGGCAACAAACTTGGCAGGACCACTCCCAAGACCCTATGTCCTCACAATTTGCCCATCCAAATAGATATGCCGTGCTAGACGAGGTCGACTGACTCAGCCCTATAGAAGCATCGAATTCAAACATTCTTACGCCCTTTTTTGATATGGCGTGTTCTTCTTTTTCTTCTGTCACGCCTCTAGTCGTACTCCCAGAACCCACTGTATCGACATCTTTAACAACACCCCAGCATTCAGGTAATTGTGGTAGTTCCAATACATGTATAACTACTACCAGCCCCAGCTTAAGCCCAGTTACCATCCGTCGGGAAGAGGGTCCTGCTTTAATACCACCTGCAAACCAGGCGGAGTTGTCTGTTGTTGGAGGTTTTGGCAAACCAGCAGGAATTTCTCTTATCTCTTGGAACATCGCTGGCCTCTCCAGCAAACTAGGTACAACATTTTGGACTAGCTTTATGGGCGAGGGATTTGATTTAATTTTATTGCAGGAAACCTGGTGTCCAGACCCTATTTTTATCGAAGGGTATGTATCCTTCTGTCTCAGTGCAACCAAATCCAGTTCGGGCAGGGCTAAGGGGGGCCTTTTATTGCTGGTGTCAACCAAGCTGCGTGACTGTACGGTCAAATATAGTACGACCGTAGGGACACATAGCCAGGTCATAAGGGTGGAGTGTAGAAAGAACATCGATTTAGTCATTGTTAATTTCTATAATAATATTTTCGATGCTACTAGGGGGGATATTTTACTGCCACTAGAAAGGGAAATTACTAAGGCTCTTAATATTTCGAAAAGAAGGGCCGAGGTGGTTTGGGCTGGCGACTTTAATTTGCAGCCCTGTCATCTGTCCAATGGGAACATTTGTGGCTACGATGCAGCATTAAATAGTCATTGGGGAGTCCAGGGGGTGAGGGAGGACCCTCTTCACTTCCACCACTGCAGTTATGGTTCTAAGTTAAATAACATGCTAGTCTTACTAGATATGACCCTGTTAAACTGCAATGTTAATAATCGGGCATTGATGTGCCCTACATTTACGGGCAGAGATGCAGGTTCATTTATTGATCATATCTTGCTGTCTAGCAGTGGAAACTATACTGATTTGCATGTAAATGAGGAAAGTCTTAGTGATCATAATAGTCTACGTGTTACCCTTTTGGGGCATGGTACTTCAACAGTCCCAGGTGGTAAATGTACAACCGACATAGTGCCTACTAGACCAAAGGGCCTAAGGATCAAATGGACTGGTTTAAACTCCAAAGTAAAGCAGAAGGAGGTCCTTATTCATTGCAAAAAACAAATTAGTTATTGTTTGGATGATGACTGTGATTCTGGCTGCTTAATAGACTATTTTGTATCTATGAATAGTATTATCGATGGAATTTTTACTAAAACCCCGTCAGCCAATAGGGGTCCAAAGCAGGGGTGGTTCGATAAGACCTGTATAGTCGCCCTCCATGACCTAAAGAATGCCCTAGGCACCAAACCACGTGTTAAGGCTGATATACAAAACCTCAGGGCCAGTTACAAAGTAGCTATAATTAAAAGGAAAAGGGTATTACAGTCTGAAGCGTGGGACAAGTTGAGGGAGGCTGCTGAGACTAAAAATAGTAAACTCTATTGGGAAACCATTAATAGCCCGTTTCTTAACAAAGAAAACGTCCCAGAATTGACCTCCTATGTGGCATGTAATGATTGGGTTGATCATTTTTCTAAAATATTTAACCCAGAAGGGTTATCTTCTGAGTTACCAACATCAGACATAAACCCTTGGTTGCCCATTCCAATGGCTATAACCCTAGAAGAATGTCACGAAGCAATCTTATTGAGTAAAGGAGGCAAGGCCCCGGGCCCTGACGGGGTCCCGCTGGATTTATATAAAGACGAAACAGCCCTATGGACTCCCATTTTGACGAGGGTTTTTAATTGTGCGGCCGAGAGTGAATTCCCTTCCACTTGGGGCCAATCGATTATCATTCCTTTACACAAGAAAGGTGACAAATCAGAGGCCTCTAATTATCGTCCAATCTCTTTACTGGACGCCTCTGTAAAAGTGATGAGTAGGATTTTGCTGAAGAGGCTAGAAGACTGGGTAACTGATTTTAATATCTTAACTAGAGTCCAATATGGTTTTCGCAAAGGCCTGGGTACTCTGGACCAATGCGTAAACCTGGACCTTTTAATCAGTAAATATACTGTGGCAAAAAGTGGCAACCTCTTTTTATGTTTTGCTGACTTGAGCAGCGCTTTTGATTTGGTTAACCATAATATCCTCTGGGAGGTTCTGCTGGATGCAGGGGCACCAAGGGAAATAGTTTATTTTTTAGCTAGGCTGTACGAAAGACTCTCATGTAAAGTCCGCTATGGCACCCTTGGTGAATGTACCCCATTTTTTAGAGTGTCTCGGGGCATACGCCAGGGTTGCGTTTTAGCCCCGCTTCTATTTTCCCTTTTTATTAATGGTGTCGACCGATCCTTGACCGACATCCCTGCTGACGCCCCCCTGATTGATGGTAAACCGGTTCCGTTGTTATTATATGCGGATGACGCTGTTCTTTTATCTCGAACACAGATGGGTTTACAGCGCCTAATTGATAACTTTATGCTGTTTATTCAAGCTAGGCGACTTTGTGTGAATAAAACAAAGACGTATGTAATGTCTTGTGGTCAGGCAACCAAACAGGCAAAGCATGCTTTTTTCCTAGATAAGGAAAAGTTGACCCCTGTTAAGTCCTTTTGTTATCTAGGAATAACATATAGTAACAGTGGGGCCTGGAACGTGGAATTTGAAGCTGTAAAAACAAAAATGCTACGGTCTACTAGTAGTATATTTCGTTTTGCTTCCAAACTTGGCTCACGTAGTATCTTTGACATGATGAACATATACAATGTATGTTGTGTTTCCTCTGCTCTGTATGGGGCAGGGGTGTGGGGACACTGTGAGGGTACTCCCCTGCAGAATGAAGAAAACAAGTTCTTAAGGAGGTTGCTATGTGTTCCCCCTTCTGCTTCCACCCAGTTGATCCACGAAGAAGTTGGGATCGAGTATATCTCTGACTTAGCAGCAGTTCGGCCACTCTTATTGTGGCGTTCTATTTGGGCTAAGTCAGAGACTCGATTCACTCAAGATATTATTCTTGATTGTATAGGCCTGGATCACTCCTCACGTATAACATGGCTAAGATACATTCATCGTTGGTATCTCCTTCTTTTTAACATTGATGTGTTCCGTGAGCCCGAAAGGGCTGTTTCAGTTTCAAAAAAAGAGATTAAGACAGCCTTTTTAAATTTTCGTAAAGCAGAGCGAAATAAAACCGTTGGCAATCTAGTCACTGTGAAATTCTATAATGATTTAAATTTAGCTCCAGGACTCCAATCTTATCTTGTATATGTGACCCGCCCTTCTCACCAGTACGTTTTAACACGGGTTAGATTGGGCATTGTTCACCATTTGGTTGCTTTTCCAAATACTAAAACCAGTTCAAATATTCCCTGTCCGTGTGATAGTATCTCCCGACAGAGTAGTTGCCATTTTTTACTTCTCTGTAAATTTTTTCACTCCCTTAGGTTAAAATACCTTAAACCAATCTTTATAAAATATAACATTTATACTACACATACAGCAATGATATTTTTATCTACTTTAGAGAACGAGGAGATTTGTTTCTTCTTGGCTACTTTCATTTTAAAATGTACAGCTGCCAGGAAAAGTATTGTAATTTAATAATGTTTGCTTACCTGTCTGTACTTATGTTATACAGCTGCCAGGAATCTTCTATGATGATATTACTGTTAACAATCCTGTCTGTATTAAGATGCTTTTATATTTTATATTTTTAAATATATCAATTTCTGTAATTAAGGTATTATTATATATGTAGAGGTCCACAGTATTGTTTGATTACCTAAAAATTTTTAATGTACAGTACCCAGGAAGAGCCTAGTGAGTAACTCCTACTGATCCCCAGTTTGTCCATGTAAGAATGTTTCGTATTTTATAATAACATGTTGACTTAATGAGGTATGACTATTTACCATTTTCTGCACCTTAGACTTTTTTCACCTTTTTTTTTTTTTTTTTTTTTTTGGAGTGATTATATGGAAATTTTAATATTTTAATCATGTACTTTTGCTTGTATGATTTGTATGAACAAATCGAATAAAAGCTTTTGAAATGAAATATTGCACACTACCAACAGGAGTAATAGCTCAGTTGCAGAACAAGAAAAGGTTAGCACACTTCATCAGGGAATTCGTAGTAAAAAGTGGGCCAGTACAACGTTGAGTAGATGAACTGATCCAGGAGGTATTTGCGAGGGATGTATGTCGTTACAACGCATACTTTTACTCCGCATACCATTACAACGCAGTTTTTACAACGCATACCATTACAACGCATAGCGCTTTGAGGTGCTGGATAGTGGTAAGTATAATTTACTATTCTAACTCCAGTCCCCGTGGACCCTAGGGAAGGTGTTGGATAGTAAATTAAACTTACCTCTTATCCTAGAGCGCCCCCCAGCGCAATGCGTTGTAATGTCATGCGTTGTAATGCCTGCGTTGTAATGGTAGTGCGGAGTAAAAGTTGCGTTGTAACGGGTGTATACCATTTGCGAGTCCTCCTGTAACTGCATAGTGCCCGTGCCACTGCAGCAATTAGTAGATGAACTGATCCGGGAGGTATTTGCGAGTCCTCCTGTCACTGCGAGCACCCATGCTGCTGCAGCAACCAGCAAATAACTTTTTCACAGGTTGGCAAGACAGCCTGCTTCAAAAAGCTCCTTTAGGGTAAGGTACAGTGGACAATATTGTAAAAATTAAGTAAGGTTGCACTAAAGGTTGAAATACGTGACCAAAGGGTCGTGCATTACAAGAATTACATGCATATCTTTGGGAGGCGAGAAGTACCAAGAAATTCTCAGAGACCATCTGAAATATTAACGAATAGCTGTTCGCAATATATTCTATACTACAGCCTCACCTTATATGTGCTTATGCTTTTTGTGTGTTTAGCTTATATTATAGTAAAGATTCATAGTGATAATTCACAACATAGTGTCATCAATAGCACTACATCCAATTAAAGAAAGTATAAGATTAGATAGGTATGGATAGGGAAAATACAGCTCTAAAAATGAAGAAAAAATGGTATAAGTCTAAAATGTGCATACCTGGGGTGATATTCTGTCTGTTATTGCTAGCATTAATTACTGTATATCTATTGGATGTGTTCTATCCCATGGAACAGTTGATCCCAACACCAACAACACCTGCTACAATACCTGCATACACTTTGTCACCTGAAGAAATAGCCCACAGAGAAGATACGCACCACAATTCCTTTGTAACTTTGTTGCATCATACAAATAAGATATTACCAAGGGGAAATTGCTGGATATGTTTGCAATTCCCAGCTTCGGTGGACCAAAGTTTGCCCCTGGTTCAAGTCCCACTGCCTTTTGCAGCATCCTGTTATGCCATTTACATAACAATAGTAAAAATAGAACTAATAGCTGTTTTGAAAAATTTAAAGAAAAGTACTGCTGGTGCAGGGACAACTAGGGCTCCACCTGCAGGAACATTATATAACAAATATATGGCAGATATTCTGACTCTGGGGAACTGCACGGAGGTAATAGAACAGAATGCAACATTCCCCCTGTCTGACATCTTTACTCCGCTCTTTCCAACTCAGAATACAAGCACTGGGATAGCAGGCCCATCAAAAGAGGCAAATAAGAATATACCATTTTTGAAGTTAAAATTAAGAAAACACAACGCAATAGGGAGTATTTGTATTAAGAGTAATGGGACCTATCAGGTGGGCAATAGTACAAATTGTAACATGACATTTGAAATGACGGCCGGAAATATTAGCATTCCACTTTACGTAGGTGACCCAATTTATTTCATTTGTGGAGAGAGGGCTTATACATGGCTTCCAACAAGTTGGAGTGGTTGTTGTCACCTAGGTTTTGTATTACCTGCTATAGCAATAAAAGACACAAAGGAAGTACGAAGGGACATGCAAAGACATGCACCACGGCGAGGCGGGAGAAGTGTGGATCAAAGAGATACAGCATCACAGATAGCGGGTGACATATTTAAAGGAGTGATACCATGGATTGGTCCAGCTATCAACTCCAGGGATATACGTAGATTATCCAGGCTACTAGAAGCAACAATAAATGAAACAACAAGTATACTTGAAAATATTACAGTAGAGCTTCAAGCTGTGAGATTAGTTTCGTTACAAAATAGAATGATTCTTGACATGATGCTAGCAGAAAGGGGAGGAGTCTGTGCAATTATAGGGGCGTCCTGTTGCACCTATGTCCCGGACTCCTCGGTTTCTGTCAGGGAAGCAATAAAAAGATTGGTGTAGAAGCACATCAGGATTCTGGTACATGGGATATAGGAGGTTCACTTTGGAGTTGGTTGAGCGCATGGGGTTGGAAGATAGGAATGGTGTTCATAACAATTTTCCTACTAATAATAGGCTGTTGTCTATTAATTAATTGCCTGCCAATGTGCTGTCATCTATTGGGACAGCTGACAAAGTGCCAAGTGAGGAAGTTAGAGGAAAAAGAAAGA
The DNA here is from genome assembly GCF_964263255.1 of Lissotriton vulgaris. Classification (NCBI taxonomy): domain Eukaryota; kingdom Metazoa; phylum Chordata; class Amphibia; order Caudata; family Salamandridae; genus Lissotriton; species Lissotriton vulgaris. The sequence goes on from NC_141691.1 coordinate 955,874,066, forward strand.
ATGCTGATGCAAACAGTCACTACTGAGTAGATGAACATAGACATCTCTGACAATGATAAGAATGGACAATATAATTATTAAATTGTGATATGCTTCGTGATGAAATTATTTTAAACTAAGGTTCAAAGGGTCGTTTTGTAAAAGATGAAAAATTAGTTGGCCCTCTTCAATGAATACATTTAAATGAACTGTAGTTTATATTAATTTATGCCAGACATCTGCCTGTAAATAATATGAGCCACTCATAATGGAAGGTAGCTCCATGCTGCACAAATGGTTAAAATTAAGTTGTCTGAAATTCAGCCGAAACCAGAAAGAATGGCAAGTGAACGTGTATGTGCCCATTCTGCTGTAACTCCAACTTGTTTAATGATTCACTAGCTTTTCACCTGTGTATAGAGCCAGTTCGGCCAGTTCAGCCAGTTCAGCCAGTTCAGCCAGTTCAGCCAGTTCAGCGAGCCAATTTCTTGAAAGGGCTCGCTGACCTAGGACGTGCCAAGTTTGGTCTGCCCCTTGCCCGGTTAAGTGAAAGGGTAAAGTGTTTGCTCAGCACAGATAGCAAGTGCGTCATTTGTATGGGAAAGCAGAAAACACGGGCCTCTGCTGATAAGAGCAAACAAGTGCACATTGACATTTCAAAGATAACCGACCAAAGGCTGTGGGTCAGGAGGTTGTGGTGTAAAGATTAACCAGCATCTGCATGGTCAGATCCGTCAGGAATAATGTAAAGTGTGAACGTAGACATATTTCTGAAATGCACCATGATGTTGTAATGTACACATGGACTATTTCTGAAATGATCACCCCATGATGTCATTGTTAACAATTAATGTGTCCATGTACACGTGAACTATCTGTGAAGTGCTCACACCATGATGTTAATGTTAATGATTGATGTATCCAGGTTCTGAAAAATGTATATAAGAACTGATTTCCTTTCTGTAAAACCAGATCACTTTGCAATCCTGCAAATTGTCTCAGCTGCAGCTTATTGGCAATAAAGCCACTTTCATTTGAAACCTTGTATGTGCCCTTCTTCTTATCCCTATTAACAAAATGATGTGCTTTTACACTAGAAAGTGAGGGTTATACAAAATGGTGGTTTTCAACTGCCATAACTGTCACACCTGAGACCTGACCCATAGAATAGAATAGGGCATTCCAGAACCTTCTGGTCCCTTCTGGACCTCTGAAGGGCAGCCTATAAAAGACAGACTACTGGACAGACATTTTAGAGGTATCCAGTGATTTCACGGGGTGGGACTGGTGAGGAGAGAGGCAATTCTGAGGAGGAGGATAGTGCTTACTGGGAGTAGGATTGACCTGCGGGCCAGCCGGTCTCCTGTATTGACCCGTCCCCACCTAGTGCTGACCGAACCCTGCAGTGAAGGTCCCCAACTGGAAACTCTTGAACAACCCCTGAGAAATCCTAAGGAAATGGGCCCAGGTGTTTGTGTCTGAGGAGTCGCTATTGAGAGGACAAGAAACCCCCAATACTGCCGGACCATACCTGGAAGCGGCGGAGCTCAAATCATCCTCACCTTTCTGTGAGAAGCTGACTGGTCACTCGTTGAAGTCTCCCTGTGCAGGGATCCGGTGAGCTCGTGAGCGCCTTGCCTGGCGCTGAGTTCCTCTGTGGGTAACAGAGGAAGGCGGAGCGGCGTCAGAGGAAGCTGATCGGAGGAGGCGGGATCGTCGGCGGGTGTGGACAGCGAGGAGGGAGCCGCCTGGAGAGGAGCGCCCGGAGCAGTGTCTCCTCAACGTGCAGAGCGCAGGCCCAGTAGCTGTGTGTGAGCGCCAGGAGCAGTGTCTCCCCAACATGCAGTGCGCAGGCCCAGCCGCCGTGTGAGAGGGCGCCGGGAGCAGTGCCTCATCGACGTGGAGTGCGCAGGTTCGTTGGTGCTGGTCTGCGAGGAGTGCATCGGACGGCGCAGAGTGGCCTCTGACCCCGTAGGAGCGCTCCGGTGAGAAGTGCGGGGTGTTCCCAGCATCGGCAGCTGCTCTGTGGGCCCACTCCAGGGCAGAAAGCCCGTCAGAACCGGAGTGCTGTGGTGAGTGCCTAGCGGAGCTTGGTGAGGGAGAGCCTGGCTCCATTCCAGCTTACAGCACTGACCCCAGAAAGTATAGAGTGCTGAGGTGGTCTGGAAAGGAGCCGGGGGGAGTAAACGGTTGACAGTATTTTGAGCTGGAAAGAGGAAGAGAAGTAGGGGACGAGATATTGCCAAAATCCCTATCAAAACAAGGGCACATCTGCCAGACTCTAACTGGGCACTTGACTGAAACTAACAGGGTGAGCCTTGGGCAGAATTGAGCAGGCGTCCTGAAGGGGGAAATGTACAGGTGAAAACTGAACCTTCTCATGCCGAGTTTCTACTAAGAGAAGTAAATATATGGTTCAATCTGGATGACAGAGAGAATGATATTTGCTAGTTTCTAGAAATTTCAATGTCTGTTTCATCTGTTTAAGGAAAAGGTGGTAGAGAACCCTTTCTTCAAGGTGAAGCTCTTTTGGAAAATACCAGTATCATATTATCTGCCATAAAGCCTGTCTAGTTGTACCTTCTTTTAGGCTTGGTAAAAGTTTATGCTGAACTTTTATGTAAGTGATGAAGAAAGTATAGAATGACTTTGCAATGTGATCTCAAAACCTTAAAAGTGGAAAGAAGTATAAGGAGAAATAATGGTGTGAAAAAGAAAAGTTAAACAAATCTATTTTTATAAACCAGTCCATATTTTTCCACAAAAATTGGTGTAGTGTCGTTTTTGAGTGGAATTGCATTGAGTGACTGCTGGGTGGTGTGCAAACTTTACACTTGTGTTTCTGGAATCGGACTGTCTTACCCTAGGCCAGGCTACCCTAGGTGACTTGGCAACACTAGGTCCAACATATTGGTGTCTAGCGGTGGGATGAGAACTGTGGTTGCGACTACTCTGCAGTAACTAAGTGTAATCCACTGACCTACACCAGGAGTTTTCTCCTGGCGGACTTCCTAATTACTACTTTTGTTTTTTTTCCAAATTCATTCCTGGTGGTGGGTGGAGGTAGCTTCAAATTGCCCTTGTGAATCTATTCTTTTTGTGTGCTTGTCCCTAAATTGCCTTTAGCAAAATGGAATTTGCGTTGGAAGAACTGGACACTTATTCTGTAGCCCAGCTTAAGGACTTTTGTCAAGAAATGGGAGTGTTCTTTAAGCGTGGTGCCAAGAAGGGGGAACTCCAGACCAGCTTGAGGGCTTGGGTTGCAGCACATGGAGAAGGGAAGGAGGAGGAAGAGGGGATGGACCGGGACACAGTCATAGGGGTAGAGGGATTGTTCCATCCTGAGGTGGGCAACCTACTTCCAGGACCAATGACCTACTCAAGGAGGGGCAGTAGTGTTTCCGGAGGAAGCTTGACCGAAGCGGAACTCACAGACAGGAGGGAGAAAAGGCAGCTGAAGTGGGAGTAAGCCAGGTTAGAACAGGAGAGGGAAGAACAGAGGATGGCTCATGAGATTAAACTAAAAGAGCTAGAACTCCAGGCCCTACAATTAGGACCCTCCCCTACTCCAAATGGTGGCAGCGAAACCAGAGAACCAACCAGGGAGTCCACACCCTACCTTCCCAAGGACATAGTTGCCAGCTACAGCCAAGGGGATGACATAGCCATGTGGCTGGCTGCCTATGAGGTCTCCTTAAGAGCCCATGGGATCCAGGAGAAACACTGGGGTGGTGGATTATATAAGTGTATGCCTCCCACTGGACGGGACACCTTATTGGCCCTAGAACAGGAGGAGCAGACCCACTACCCCACCATGAAGTTAGCATTAATCAAAAAGTTTGTGCTAACCCCGGAAAAGTATCGCCAAACGTTCATGGGGAGCCACAAGTTAAGCACCCAGAACTGGGTGGATTTCCTGGACTATGCGAGGAAGGCTTTGGAGGGCTGGGTGCAGGGCAGCGAGGTAAAAGACTATGAGGGGTTATATGACCTTTTTCTTAAAGAGCATCTGCTCGAGAAATGTTTTCCCGAGCTGCGCCAACACCTGGTGGACAGCAAGCTGACCAACCCCCGGAAGCTTGCAGAGGAGGCGGACATCTGGGCAAGTACCCGGGTGTCCTCAAAGGGGACTGGAGGGGATTCCCAAAGGGCCGGACAGGGCGCCCCTCAGAAGAAGGAGGGGGGAGATAAAAAGCGGGAGTTCTCTAAAGGTCCCCAAAACAGTTTCCAGGGAAAGGGAACAGGTTTCACCCCTAAGGCTAACCCGCCCAGAAACCCTCATCCTGGCCAGAGCCAGCAGCCAAGGGTTGTCCACTGCTTCGAGTGTGGTGGTGTTGGACATTATAAAGGAGATGTCAAATGCCCAAAGAGACCACCCCCTCCCACCGGAGGAAAAGCCCTGGGAGGAGTTGCCCTTAGATAAGGGGGGTGAGTGGGCGGATGTCACCTTAGTGTCCCTGGGGGATCGGGAGATGGTTCCTAAGATCCAGGTGCCCCCAAATACTACCAAGTATGGGCAATGGATCACCATCAATGGCCAGAGAGGGGAGGCTCTGAGAGATACAGGAGCCAGTATGACTATGGTGAGAAGTCAACTGGTGTCTCCAGAGCAGGTGATTCCCAATGTACTCCACCCCGCCGCCATGGCTGACGGCAGAATGGGCCACTACCCTGTGGCCGAGGTTCCCTTTGAGTGGGAAGGGGTTGCAGGTTCACTTCGAGTTGCCGTAAGCCCTGCCGTGCCAGTCGATTGTCTGCTGGGGAATAACATGGAGCACAATGCTTGGAGAGAGGTGGAATACCGGACGCATTCAGAGATGCTGGGTACACCTGACTGGGCCTGTGTAAGTACAAGGTCTGCGTCTGCCCAGAGAGGGAGTTCGCCCGGGTTGGAGCCTGGAACAATGGCCCAACCTGCTGCCAAAAAGGGACAGACCCGAAGACAGGAGAAGCCTGCTTCGGCTTCCACACCCCATGTGACAGATCGGCCACCTGCGGTGGTGGACCAGGAGTCTGTGGAGGGGGAAGTAGTCTCCCTGGAGGACCTACCCATCCCTGCTGAGTGGCATGTGGAGGGAGGGCCTACCAGGGAGGAGTTCTGTAAGGGCCAGAAGGAGTGACCTACCCTTGAGGGACTGAGGCGACAGGCCGAAGCCCAGGCAGCAGGGAACGTTGCGGGACACTACCACATTTACTGGGAGGACGGACTCCTCTACAGTGAACCCAAGGTACCTTTACCTGGTTCATCTAGGGCCTTGGTAGTCCCGAAACGATACCGAGCCTTTCTGTTGGAATTGGCTCATGAAATACCCTTGGCAGGACACTTAGGTCAGGACAAGACCTTTGCTCGGCTTGTCCCCACTTTTACTGGCCTCAGATGAAAGTGGCGTCTGATACCTACTGTCGGACATGTGTAACTATCCTGTCAAGCCAGTGGGAAAACAGGGGTGAAGCTGAAAGCTCCCCTGGAACCACTACCTGTCGTTAGCACCCCCTTTGAAAGGGTGGGCATCGACATTGTGGGGCCATTGGATCCACCAACAACAGCTGGTCACAGGTTTATCCTGGTTCTGGGGGATCACGCCACACGGTACCCAGAGGCCATCCCTCTGAGGACTGTCATTGCACCTGTAGTGGCTAGGGCCCTGATGGGGATCTTCACCCGAGTGGGTTTCCCCAAAGAAGTTGTGTCCGACAGGGGGACCAACTTCATGTCAGCATACATGCGGGCAATGTGGAAGGATTGTGGAGTGACCTACCGGTTCACCACTCCTTATCACCCCCAGTCAAATGGACTGGTAGAAAGGTTCAACAAGACCTTGAAGGGCATGATCAGAAGTCTGCCTGAAAGCCTGCGGAGGAAATGGGACGTCCTCCTACCCTGTTTGCTATTCTCCTACAGGGAAGTGCCGCAGAAGGGAGTGGGCTTCAGCCCCTTTGAGCTTCTGTATGGGCACCCTGTACGCGGTCCTCTCAGCCTGGTGAAGGATGGATGGGAAAAGTCTCCCGGAAAGCCTCCCCAGGATGTGGTGAGCTATATGCTGGCCTTCAGGAGCCAAATGGCGAAGTTGTGGAAGCAAGCTTCTGACAACTTGGAGGCCAGCCAGGCAGTAATGAAGGAGTGGTATGACCACAACGCTCACCCGGTGGAGTTGGAGCCTGGCCAGAAAGTGTGGGTGATGGAGCCTGGAGAGCTAAGTGCCCTCCAGGATCGCTGGACAGGCCCCTTTGAGGTGTTAGAGAAGAAGGGTAAGGCCACATACCTGGTGGACCTTAAGACCCCTCGACAGCCCCTATGGGTGCTACATGCTAACCGCCTCAAACCCCACCATGAGAGGCCCGAGGTCATCTTGATGATGGTGACTGATGGAGGAGAGGAAGCGGAAAGCGAACCTCTCCCAGACTTGTTCTCGTCTCAGGAAAAGGATGGGTCGGTGGAGGGAGTAATTCTCTCCCCATCCCTAACTCCTGAACAGCGGGAGGACTGCCGCCAGATACTGGAGCAGTACTCTGCGTTGTTCTCCCTTGTCCCGGGAAGGACCCACCTGTGTACCCATGATGTGGACACAGGAGACAGCCCACCAGTGAAGTCAAAGACCTACCGGCTGTCAGACAAGGTGAAGGCCAGCATCCACGGTGAGGTTACCAAGATGCTGGAGCTAGGAGTTATTGAACCTTCCTGTAGCCCCTGGTCCAGTCCGGTGGTTCTAGTGCCAAAAGCAGCTCCACCAGGCACCACTCCAGAACTGAGGTTCTGTGTGGATTACCGGGGACTGAACTCAGTTACCAAAACTGATGCTCATCCGATCCCTAGGGCGGATGAATTAATTGACCGGCTGGGAGCGGCCCAATACTTGAGTACCTTTGACCTCACTTCAGGGTACTGGCAGATCTCCCTTACAGATGGAGCAAAAGAAAGGTCAGCTTTCGCCACACCTGAGGGACACTTCCAATTCTGTGTGATGCCCTTTGGGCTCAAGAACCCCCCTGCCACTTTTCAGCGGCTGGTGAACCAGGTCCTCTCCGGAATGGAGGGTTTCTCCGCTGCTTACCTGGATGACATTGCTGTCTTCAGCAGCAGTTGGGAGGATCATTTGCAACATTTGCAAGCAGTTCTCCAGGCCCTGAAACAAGCTGGCTTGACAATCAAGGCCAGCAAATGTCAGATTGGGCAGGGGTCGGTTGTGTACTTAGGCCACTTGGTGGGTAGGGGAACAGTGCAGCCCCTCCAGGCAAAGATTGAGGCAATCATGGCTTGGGAACCCCCCAAGACCCAGACTGAGGTCCGAGCTTTCCTGGGCCTCACAGGTTACTACCGTCGCTTTGTGAAGGGGTATGGCACTATTGCAGCGCCCCTCACAGAGCTTACCTCAAAGAAACAACCTCGACGGGTAGTTTGGACAGAGGCTTGTCAGCAAGCCTTTGAAAAGTTGAAGCAGGCAATGTGTGCAGCACAGGTCCTGAGGGCCCCAGACTTCTCCAAGGAGTTCATTGTCCAGACAGACGCATCAGAACATGGCATTGGGGCAGTGTTATCGCAACTCAATGAAGAGGTTCTGGATCAGCCTGTAGTTTTCCTGTCCAGGAGACTGCTTCCCCGGGAACAGAAGTGGAGTGCGATTGAGAGAGAAGCTTTTGCGGTGGGGTGGGCTCTGAAGAAGTTGCGGCCATACCTGTTTGGCTCGCACTTCCTGGTTCAGACTGACCACCGACCCCTTCGTTGGCTGATGCAAATGAAGGGGGGAAAACCCCAAGTTGTTGAGATGGTCCATCTGTTATGTTATGTTATGTTATTTGTACACTTCTATAGCGCACGGCCACTCCACTGGAGTATCCCGGCGCTTTAACGAAGACTCCCAACCGAAGATGGGGAAAAACATAACACCAAAAGGGCATACAAACACAGAAACAGCATCAAGATTACGGGAAGAGCCAAGTCTTAAGGGCCTTGCGGAAAGACAGAAGACTGGCAGTCTGTCTTAAAGAGATTGGAAGATCATTCCAGGCATGAGGGGCTAAGTGACGAAAAGACCGTCCTCCTGCTCTTGCCCGTTTGATAGTGGGAACACTCATTTTTGATAAGGACGAGGATCTAAGAGATCTAGGAGGGGTATACCAAGACAGTCGTTTGGAGATATATTTGGGGCCTATGCCATGCAAGGCCTTGAAAGTCGTGGTCAATGTTTTAAATAAAATCCTTTTTGCAACTGGGAGCCAATGCAATGTGGCAAGAAGATCCGTGGCTCTGGCTTTCCTTGGAAGACCAAAAATGGCACGGGCTGCGGAATTCTGGGCGATTTGCAGACGCCTGACCAGATATTTGGGAAGTCCCAGAAACAAAATGTTTGCATAATCCAGCCTGGAGCAGATCAGTGCCTGGACAATAATTTTTCTGTGCTGGATAGACACTAGGGGGAGAAATTTGCGAAGCATCCGCAGGATGCCGAAACATTTCCCAGTGAGAGATGAAATATGTGGTCCGAAAGATAGCTTGTTGTCAATCACCACTCCCAAATTTTTGGCTTTCACAGACGAGCTAGTGGGAGGAGACATATCTTTCGGCCACCAGATTTTCCAATCGGGTTCAGATGTACAGCCAAAGAAGAGCAACTCCGACTTGTCGGCGTTGCACTTCAGCCCATGGCGTCCAAACCACTCAAAAACAGCACTCAAACATGCGTTGACCTGGACACCATCAAACTGACCATCCCTGTCACTTACAAAGAGGAGCTGGGTGTCGTCAGCATAGCTGACAATCCGGGCGCCAAAAGACTCTGCTGTCACCGCCAGGGGGGCCATAAAGATGTTAAACAGGAGGGGGCTCAAAATGGAACCTTGAGGGACCCCCACTTCAAGTGGTGACATTTCAGCAGAGAAGGGTGGCGCCCAGATTTTAGCCAATTCCACACCGTTCCCCGCAGACCAAAGTCCCAGAGTCTGGAAAGAAGAAGTGCGTGGGGAACGGTGTCGAACGCCCTACAGGGAATGGACTTCCGGGTGGAACATCGGCCTGGAGTGGACCACGCCAATGCAGACGGTCTCTCTAGGTATTTCCGCCTTAGTGATGAGGACTCCCAAGGGGTTGGGTAGCTCTCCCCACTTTCAGCTGGGGGGGGACGCGTGTTAGACCTGTCTGCCTTTGGGAAGTCCCTCCAATTTATTATTTATTTTGTCCCCTTTTTGCCCCTCATACCTCTTAATTTTTATGTCCACTGGATACTTTTTTTTTTGGTTTTGGACAGGGGGTTAGATGCTCTTTTTACCCTCATAGTTTTTTTTACCTTAGGCATAGGTGCCTTCCCTGACTAGAAAGTGAGGGTTATACAAAATGGTGGTTTTCAACTGCCATAACTGTCACACCTGAGACCTGACCCATAGGATAGAATAGGGCATTCCAGAACCTTCTGGCCCCTTCTGGACCTCTGAAGGGCAGCCTATAAAAGACAGAATACTGGACAGCCATTTTAGAGGTATCCAGTGATTTCACGGGGTGGGACTGGTGAGGAGAGAGGCAACTCTGAGGAGGAGGATAGTGCTTACTGGGAGTAGGATTGACCTGCGGGCCAGCCGGTCTCCTGTATTGACCCGTCCCCACCTAGTGCTGACCGAACCCTGCCGTGAAGGTCCCCACCTAGAAACTCTTGAACAACCCCTGAGAAATCCTAAGGAAATGGGCCCAGGTGATTGTGTCTGAGGAGTCGCTATTGAGGGGACAAGAAACCCCCAATACTGCCGGACCATACCTGGAAGCGGGGGAGCTCAAATCATCCTCACCTTTCTGTGAGAAGTTGACTGGTCACTCGTTGAAGTCTCCCTGTGCAGGGATCCGGTGAGCTCGTGAGCGCCTTGCCTGGCGCTGAGTTCCTCTGTGGGTAACAGAGGAAGGCGGAGCGGCGTCAGAGGAAGCTGATCGGAGGAGGAGGGATCGTCGGCGGGTGTGGACAGCAAGGAGGGAGCTGCCTGGAGAAGAGCGCCCGGAGCAGTGTCTCCTCAACGTGCAGAGCGCAGGCCCAGTAGCTGTGTGTGAGCGCCAGGAGCAGTGTCTCCCCAACGTGCAGTGCGCAGGCCCAGCCGCCTTGTGAGAGGGCGCCGGGAGCAGTGCCTCAGCGACGTGGAGTGCGCAGGTTCGTTGGTGCTGGTCTGCGAGGAGTGCATCGGACGGCGCAGAGTGGCCTCTGACCCCGTAGGAGCACTGCGGTGAGAAGTGCGGGGTGTTCCCAGCATCGGCAGCTGCTCCGTGGGCCCACTCCAGGTCAGAAAGCCCGTCAGAACCGGAGTGCTGTGGTGAGTGCCTAGCGGAGCTTGGTGAGGGAGAGCCTGGCTCCATTCCAGCTTACAGCGCTGACCCCAGAAAGTATAGAGTGCTGAGGTGGTCTGGAAAGGAGCCGGGGGGAGTAAACGGTTGACAGTATTTTGAGCTGGAAAGAGGAAGAGAAGTAGGGGACGAGATATTGCCAAAATCCCCATCAAAACAAAGGCACATCTGACAGACTCTAACTGGGCACTTGACTGAAACTAACAGGGTGAGCCTTGGGCAGAATTGAGCAGGCGTCCTGAAGGGGGAAATGTACAGGTGAAAACTGAACCTTCTCCTGCCGAGTTTCTACTAAGAGAAGTAAATATATGGTTCAATCTGGATGACAGAGAAAATGATATTTGCTAGTTTCTAGAAATGTCAATGTCTGTTTCATCTGTTTAAGGAAAAGGTGGTAGAGAACCCTTTCTTCAAGGTGAAGGTCTTTTGGAAAATACCAGTATCATATTATCTGCCATAAAGCCTGTCTAGTTGTACCTTCTTTTAGGCTTGATAAAAGTTTATGCTGAACTTTTATGTAAGTGATGAAGAAAGTATAGAATGACTTTGCAATGTGATCTCAAAACCTTAAAAGTGGAAAGAAGTATAAGGAGAAATAATGGTGTGAAAAAGATAAAGTGAAACAAATCTATTTTTATAAACCAGTCCATATTTTTCCACAAAAATTGGTGTAGTGTCGTTTTTGAGTGGAATTGCATTGAGTTACTGCTGGGTGGTGTGCAAACTTTACACTTGTGTTTCTGGAATCGGACTGTCTTACCCTAGGCCAGGCTACCCTAGGTGACTTGGCAACACTAGGTCCAACAGCCTGTTATTACTGGATTTCGAAAAGGTTCGATTTACAATATGCCACTAAATAGGGAATCATTATATATTTTTCTCCATCATTTTTTCATTGGTATGGATCAGTAAGTAATTATGGACACTGTCAGGTTTTTCAGTGCCGTTATTTACAGCTTTCCAATAACAACAGTATTTTCTGCACCGTTCCAAGATGGCCGCTAATATATGAGTACGCCTGACGTCATCCCGCAGGCCCGTTTCTATTCCTATTTGTACATCGCATTGTCGACGGACACGCTGTACTCAGGGCTCGATTCACAGAATGAACTTAAGACTCAATCCTAAACTTACTACTGTTTTGGTATTCACAGATTGCACTTAATACTTTTGGTATTCACAGAATGAACTTACTACTTTTGGTATTCACAGAATGAACTTACTCATTTCGGTATTCACAGAAGTTAGGACTCCTAACTTTAGGACTCCTAAATGCCTTCTGTGAATACCGAAAGTCCTAAAATTACGATTTTTCTCAATTTAGTAGTAGTAAAGTTATGACTACTAACTTTAGGACTCCTAAATGCCTTCTGTGAATACCGAAAGTCTTAAAATTTGGATTTTTTCTCAATTTAGTAGTAGTAAACCTAGAACTCCTAACTTTACTACTACTAAATTGAGAAAAATCCTAATTTTAAGACTTTCGGTATTCACAGAAGGCATTTAGGAGTCCCAAAGTTAGTAGTCCTAACTTTACTACTACTAAATTGAGAAAAATCGTAATTTTAGGACTTTCGGTATACACAGAAGGCATTTAAGAGTCCTAAAGTTAGGAGTCCTAACTTTACTACTACTAAATTGAAAAAAATCCTAATTTTAAGACTTTCGGTATTCATAGAAGGCATTTAGGGGTCCTAAAGTTAGAAGTCCTAACTTCTGTGAATACCAAAAGTAGTAAGTGCATTCTGTGAATGCCAAAAGTAGTAAGTTTATTCTGTGAATACCAAAAGTAGTAAGTGCAATCTGTGAATACCAAAACAGTAGTAAGTTTAGGATTGAGTCTTAAGTTCATTCTGTGAATCGGGCCCTCAGTCTTTGGGAGTCAGGTGTGTGTGGAGCCAACATTGTGGTTTTCTACAAGTAAGTTCTAAAAACGAGACATTGGTCCCGCGTCTCTGCCCTTTTAATCGAGTGGTCACGGTTTGTGACAGTGGTTAACTTTGGTTATGTAGTCACCAAGTGATTGAAAAGCTTATCTAAAAGGTCCTGCTGTGAGTATGCTCCAGAGACACTTTTGGGTGTTTAAAATGGGCAGTAAGGTTTATTCATTTTTCGGTCCGGCAGTGATGTAATTTGGACAATGTTTCTGTTTACAGATTAATACAGGATACTCGCTTTAATTACGTGAGTATTGAAGCACTATGATGTTTTGTGTGATGATGGTGTCATTTGTAACTTCCTTACACTTACACTATGTGAGTGTTTTTGATTTATAGGAGATGTAGGTGACAAGAAACATTAAACACCTGTAAGTATAGCCTTTCATCATGCGAGTATCGAAATGTACAAAATTCGACATTTAGGTTTCTACACAGTTGTTTTATTTATTTATGCATTAGATTTTTTGGACATCAAAAATTCCCCTTTTTTGGGGCATCAATATTCCTTCACATATAGCCACTTCCGGCTGGAAGTTAAAGGTAATATGTTTTTAAATTAGGATGATTTAGTAATGGTGATGGTCACTTTTGGTTAGGACACGTGGTTTTGGACACATTGGTTTGAATTGAGGATATAAGTATATCATATTTATGAGGTTTGTTGATTTACATGGTGTGTGTGTTTCACTGTTTTCCTTTGGGGTGAGTAGACAATAGCATAAGTGTATGGACTATAAAGATATTTTATATGAGATATATTAACTTTTAGATATATATGTGCAACTTTTCGTCCTTATGATGATCCTGTGGATCGTGTAGACCGACGGTGGACCGAAACGTCGACGCCCAACATCGTTTTGCTTAGTTACTAATCCTTTGTGATTCTGGATTTTGTGTATTAAGAGAATTGTGTTATGTATGGTATTTTGATTTTCCGTACTAAAAGCAAAAGATGTTATATACTACTATAAAATGAGTTTGGAATTGTAGTAGTATTTATGTTGGCATGTTGCAAATCAAATTAACAACACAAAATTAAAAGTTATTAATATTTTGTGTGTCATTCCCTGCACTAGTGGATTCATGATCACTTTTGTTACTGTTTGAAAATTAGAATTTTTTCTTAAAACAATTCCTGGGGGGACGCTTTGTATTTTTGTTATTAACGATACCCAGTCCCCATGGGATTATTGGGTGGCTCTAGTGTGTTGCACTTGAATGGAAGTCATCCTCCAAGCCATGGGTACTCACAAACTTTCTCTCGGGAGCCAAATTTACAGTGTGGTTTGTGTCCGAGGGCCGCACAGGTGGGGCGGGGCCAGTGGGGAAGGGGGCGGGGCTAGAGCAACAACAAAAACTGCGACCATGAGGTTGATCACAGGTCCCTGCAGCGGACGCCTTCGTCCACTGAGCCACCAGACCCAGCATACACACATCTCTCTCTCCCTCCCTCTCTTTCTCCCTCTCCCTCCCTCTCTCTCTCTCTCTCCTTTACTCTCTCTCCCTCTGTCCCTCTGTCTCTCTGTCTTCCTCTGTCTCACTCACTCTGACTCTCTTACTCCCTCTCACTTCCTCTCAGTCCCTCTCTCCATCTCTCCCTCTGTCTCACTCACTCTGACTGTCTCTCTCCCTCTCATCCTCTGTCTCACTCACTCTGACTGTCTCACTCTCTCTCTGACTGTCTCACTCCCTCACTCTGTTTCCCTCTCCCTCACTCTGGTTCCCTCTCCCTCACTCTGTTTCCTCTCCCTCACTCTGTTTCCCTCTCCCTCGCTCTATTTCCCTCTCCCTCACTCTATTTCTCTCTCCCTCACTCTATTTCTCTCTCCCTCACTCTGTCTCCCTCTCTCTCCTTCCCTCTCCCTCATTCCCTCTGTCTCCCTCTCTCTCCTTCCCTCTCCCTCACTCGGAGGTCTCCCTCTCTCTGAGGTCTCCCACTCTCTGAGGTCTCCCTCTCTCTTTGCCTCCCTCTCTTTGCCTCCCTCTCTCTGCCTCCCTCCCTCCCTCTCCCTCCCTTTACCTCCCACTCCCTCCCTCCCCCTCCCTCTCCCTCTGTCTCCCTCTCCCCCCTCCCTCTGTGTCTGTGCCTTTCCCTCCCTCAGTCTCCCTCCCTTTCCCTCTCACCCTTGCTCTCCCTCCCTATCCCTGCCTTTCCGTCCCTCCTTCTCGCTCTCCCTCCCTTAGTCTCCCTCCCTCCGTCTGCCTCCCTTTCCCTTCCTCCCTCTCCTTCACTTTATATGGTCTTGGTACTCTGGGGTGCCTTGCAATATCCTTTTAATGCAAATCACAGGGTACTTTATTTCTTATAATACATGGTAACTCCATCACCCTTCCCACAAACTGCTTAAAGTCCTTGGGTTGTTGCACTTTCATATGAAATCGATAGTATGTTTGCTGACCTGATGAATAAAAGTCGGACCTGTACCACAAAATTAAACACACCAAAGGGCAGTTAGACTTTTTTGCAAAAAGATATTGGAATCAGTTTAATACATGTCAGATTTTTCAAAAATGTTGTAGTGCACAAGCAATATGCATGGACAGAAACAGAGATGATATATTTTTCTATAATTTCCTAATGCATGCATGCAAAAAATATATATATGTTGCCATAAATGTCTCCGTTCTACAGATCATCGTTCATTCAGAAAATGCGAGGTTTCATTTTTGCATGTTTAAATTGCAGCTTTAATAATGCTCCATGTCCTCCCTTTCACCTTTTCCGCTGGCTCTGGCAGCAGGCGTGATGATGTCAGAGCTCAGCTGGAATAAGGCATTACAGTTGATAAGCTATGTCAGTTCTTTTTCACAGGCGACTAGAGATGTCACAAGTCGCCTACCGTATGGAAATCAGAGACACACTTTAATAAAGGGATTCCAGTCTCTCCTATATTATCAACACCCTTTTAATGTTATACTAATGTTGGACAAAATGAGCGTGCGCATTAAAATCCCCCCCTCCCCCTCCCATCCCCCCCCTGAAATCTGCTCATCATAAATAAAGTGCAGGTTCTGAAATGCGACTGGTGAGTTATTATTCAACATTAAATGTGCTTGTGAAAATGCTGCCTGATGGGATCGGAAAGTGGGCCCTGTCACAAAGATAGCACCAAGTAGAACCACTGACCTTTTGCAGGAATACACTCACTTCTTTGTAGGGTACTGCAGTGGGTCTACATTAGCCAGTGCACAGAGGGTGCACAACTTCAGCCAATGGTGAGTGGGGTTGCGTTACGGCTGGCAAGCTGAGGTACTTTAATTTGTATGAGAGAAAATCTATTTGAGTACCTAAACCACAATTTTGTGGGTTATAGACGTGGCTGAACGCTAGTCAAAAAGGTTACTTTGCTTGTAAGCTGAATTTAAATGCTAAAACATCCTTAAGCATCAGATTAGGCAAGCACTAGTTAACTGGTGGTTGAGTATAATGCAAAAATACCCAAGGGCAACAACAGTACTCTCTCGCTCCAACAGATGTTTCAACAACTGCTCTTATTTTTCAGGAGTAAGGTTCAGAGCTTCATCTCTGCGAACAGCTCTCCCCAAGAATTGAAGAGGAATGAATTGTAATTACACCAAACGCAAAGGGCGAGCTGTCCCCATAGACAGCCATCCATCACACCGCAGATTCCCCCAGGGACACTGAGGTCAAACATTGGTCACGGGCCTTACTCTGTCCCAGGTGGGACAGTGGCACCACATTACTGAAAATGCTGCAATAGCATTGGGCAGGGTCGGCTTTAGCGTTAGTAGCCTCCCAGTGCGAGAGCCTTTGTTGCCCCCCTTCCCGCCTTCTCTAAGGATGCCTTCACTATTTCCTTTCAGTGCTTCCCCTCATTTCTTTATAGCCACCCTCTCGCAATGAATTGTTATTATTGCGATGCACATTCTAATTTAGGGTCACAGAGCGCTTTACATAAAACGCACACTATTCAGAATCAATGAATCCTACAAGAGAGTAAATCCTTCTCCCTCCCTTTCCCTCCCACTCGCTCTCCCTCCCTCTGTCTGCCTCCCTTTCTCTCCTGCCCGCCCTCCCTCCCTCTGTCTCCTCACCCTCGCTGTGTGTGCCCAGGCTGTGACAGCTTCCAGGCGCAGGCCCACACACACAAAGACGCACCCGAGCTCTTGACAGATCTTTAATAGATAATTGGCATGTTAATGAGGCCTTGATCACCTCTCAGCACCCCTGCAGCCCCACTCGGACTATGGCGGGAATCGCCCGGGTCCCACAGTGCAGCAGAGTTGCCGAGTGGCGCTCTGGTTGCAGACACACTTAAAAAAAAAAAAAACTCGGGTACGATATCTGCAAGGTCCGCGGGCCGCCAGGGAAGGCTTGCCGGGCCGCCAGCGGCCCGCGGGCCGTACTATGAGTACCCCTGCTCCAAGCCATCCCATCCTACCAACAGGCACTCAAAATTAAAACTGACGAGGTGGGAGGCAGGATCTCGCTAACACATCCAAGTATGTCAACGAAGCAGAGAACTGAATTGCAGCGCTAGAAGATACACCATCAGAAAGTCCAGAAGTTAAAAAAGCTTCACAGAGGAAATGGCAGCCAGGGTCGAGGATGCTGAGGGTCGCACAAGACACAACAGCCTCTGCTTTGTTGGGCTCCCAGAGGGCCTGTATGTAGCACATCCGGATCGGTTTCTGAAATCTTGAATACGTGGCTTCTTGCTAGTGGACCAGATGTTGTCATGTGTCCTGATTGAGCTGGTCCACTGGGCACTTGTAAAGAAACCTCCTATCTGGGCCCTGCCTAAGAGCCGGTCTGGGAATGAGTAGAAGAGCATGCCCTGCTGCTGTATGGGAGGGGCCTAAACTGGAGGGAGGACAAGGAGATAGTAAGAGCAAAGCAATAAATGAAACTCAAAAATCACCAACGCCACCAACGATAACAACATCGACAAGAGACGTGGCCAGCCAACCCGAATCTTACAGTCTGCAATGAGGGACCAATGGGCATATTATCAAGGGCTGTATCGCCGCTTTAGCTGCACTTTTTGCCGATAAAGCGGCAATATTTTTATTGCCCTATTAGCAAGCTGTCGCTAACAGCTGATAGCAACAGTTTACTGGCAACAGCGCCCGTTTTTTTGGCGCTTTGCATGTCAGCGATATTTATGGCGAATGACATGCAAATTATGCGTTCCTCACTAAAAGTAAAGGGAAACAGTCGCGAACACAACTGCCCCCTATCATCAATGCCCGTGAAGCGATAAAAAAAGACTCGCTAACCAAGATTATCGCTTGATTTTGACGCCTGATAAAAACTTGACTTAGCCATCTTGTCAATGGGCGGCTGGATTGTTAGGTTAAGTACACACTTGCCTATTAGCAAACTTTACATTCGAGCTGTTAATTTAGCGCTGGCATTCTCACAATATTTCAGTTTTTCGCCGCCATAGTGGATTTGTTATCACCTTAGAGATAAGCGTTGCTAATAATGCGCTATCTCAGCAATGAATTCCAGCGATAGACGGCGATTAAAAAAAAATGCCCCAAACCTGGGTTAGCAATAATTATCACCTCTTCTTGCTAATATGCCCCCAAGTACTGAAACGTCAGGATGCTAAGCACCGATGAACAGAGGAGTTTAATTAACAAATGTATTGCACATTATTCACTCGTAACTGTTGTTTTCATTTTAGATTATGGCTGGAAGGGAGAGAGGTGCTAAGTGCCTCTACTGTTTACAGTTTCAGATTTATTTTAAGCTAGGCAACAGATGCTTGTAATTAGGAAGTATGGGGTTGTTGGGAGATAGGTTTTCTGAGTTTATTTAGGTTCAGTGAAGCAGCAGAGGAAACAATGGCCAAAACACTAATGTCGAGATACATTACTGATGCAAGCAATGTGCAATACCTACGGGCATTATGAAATAATGACAAGGAAAGTTAATGGGCTTCTGGACAATATTAAACAGAGGGCTCATGTTGTACATCAAAAGGCATGTTCAGGAAGTTTTTCTGTTACAGTAAACACATATACTAGGCACCAACATTCTTGCAGAGTCACAGCTATACCAGCGTGCACCATTCAGAGTTTAACAGGGGCTCCTGGGGAGGTAGCGTTCCGGCAGCATAAATCTTTCTCATTGGTGGACAGTCTTCACACCCCTAGTCCACTACCCAATTGGTATGCTGGTGCTGGGAGGAGGTTTTAAAGGTATCGTGAACAAGACCCTATATATATATATATATATATAAAGCAGAACTATCATCTTTCTCCAAAAATTACCAATAATCTTAATCAAATATATATTTCAATAATGCACACAGTGCAATATTTATTATTATTGAATAGTTGAAAATATTGAACACATTCTTACTAAACTACAAGTCTATGGCTCTTTCTTTTTACATAGATTTTATTATTAGATTTTGGAGGTGAGAAATGTGAAAATAGTCAGAGATATATACTTTTTTCTTTAAAAATAAAACAAACAAGCCTCTGAGTCTACTTTTTAACATGTTACACCCTAAAAAATGCAATCTTAAAAATAACCACATAATGAATGGCCTTGTATTGTATGTGAAACATCTTCCAGCCTCACAAAAGGCAACGAAACAACAAGCCTCTAGGTAGCACTGCAGTCCCCGCTGTTGAACAAAAGCTCCAGCCCATGAAATGCTTTTGAAAAATTTGGTAAGTTCTCCTGGGGTCATGGTTTCAATGACCCAGGAGACTTACATTTTCTTCTAGTGTTGCTAGGGGGCTGCAGAGCTCCTTGTAGCACCCCCACCCCCAAAACAAAATGTTGCTGATGCCCATGCTCCTTCTAGGGACATCACCAAAACAAAATATATGTCAATAGCCCTCCCAGGGTATATTAGAGCACTCCTTGAAGGAGCAGTGAATACAAAATGAGCAGCTATGGCTGCTCATTTATCGTTCCCTTTTTGATTTTTAAAAACAAATTCTGGGTGTCCCGGTCCCACCCTGGGCATCCACTTCTTTTTTATATAGACGGCTTTGGGGGGAGCTCTAGGGCACCGCCGGCTCCCTGCAAGCAGCCCTTGGGGGCCACAAAGTAGCCAGTTTTTTTTTAAATGTGCGGTGGGGCCCCGTGCCCACAAGACCGTTATACTTTTTGGGTGCTGCTGGGGAGAGCCCAAGGGCCCCAGTGGCAACACTGGCTGCTTGCAGGAGCCAGCTTTAATATATATATTTATTTATATTGGCATGCTCTGGTATCCACCAGGGGCACGCCACAGCTGGTCCCGCAGTGGAGGCCCAGAGTCCCTGCAGCCCTGCCGGCTCCCCTGAATGCACCCATTGCCGGTGCAGTGGGAGCTAGCATTACTCCAATCCTGCAGGAGCACATTTATTTTACTCCCATGGGGTGGGAGCAATTCAATGCATTTCCCGCCCTAGAGAATGGGCGGGGAAATGTTTTTTCCCAACAGGTGGGAGCAGCTTTGTGCTCCTGCCTGGTGGAAGATTAGTTGAAGTTTCCCTGCCCGTGTCCTTGGTTGGGGATCCTAGGACACTGTTACTGAGCTGGCCCTGAGATACGGGGTCCCCGGGGCCAGTTTTATTTAAAACACGGCCATGGGGGATGCATTCACCGGGGCCTCTCCTGGCTCGAAGAGGGGGAAGCATCCCCCTTAATTTGTTTTATGGCCTAGGGGATGGGTTCTCAGGGGCATTTTTAGGTTGTGTGAGGGATGGGATCCCTGGGGTATCTTGGAGGCTTGGGGAGGGGGTCTAACATATGCTCCACACCGTCGCCTGGGCCCTGACCCATCCCAAGGTTTATTTTCTGTAAAAACAGATGGGAGCCCATGCTTTTTAAAAACAAAAATACCACCGATTTGTTAATCTTCAACAAATTCACAGCAAAATGTTTCTAGCCCTAGGTGGGGTCCTTCTGGGAATACGTCATCAAGCCTAGAGGGTCAGGGTATCCCTACCATGCCCCATGTCTATTTTCTGTGTGTGTTTTTTAGGTCTCGAAACTGAGTCCTAAGATGGCTACCACCACTTCCTGGTTGATATGGTCTCAGTCAATCAGATCTCACCAAGAGATCTGTTGGTTCCGTGGATCTTCCACCGTGTGACATATGTAAAGATTTTAAGATCTAGATTTCTACCAAATTTGATGTAAATCCGTCACACGTTTGGCCTTTAGCTGTGTCTAAAATTCCTATGGAAAAATGAATAGGGAATTCATGTTTGAAACTCCCCCCCCCCCCTTTTACTTGGCCCCTACTTGACGGATCACCCCAAAACTTTCCATGTGCACACTAGTCGAGAGTTGCACTTTTTGGGAAACTGTCATGGGGATTTGTCAAACAGCACCAAAGTTATTAACAACACAAAAAACGCTGTTCCTATAGAAACATGACCCTAACTATAACTATCCAGAGGCGACTGCCACTGGGTAATATCTGTATGTGTGTGTGGGTGTGTGTGTGTGTGTGTGTGTGTGTGAGCATATATATATATAATGTCACAATCCTCTGATTTGTGTGAGCTCCTGACCCTGCAGGGCAGTTTCAGCTAGCAGGTACGGAGAGTCCTGTTACTTGGTGCAGGAAAATGCTGAAACTTACTTGGGAACACAGGTGCTTTAATAAACATCCAAAGGGCGGCTGCTTCTTTGATGCGTTTCAGCCCCCAATGAGCCTTAATCATAGAGTAGCAATCCAAACGTGAAGTGACCACAGCTGTTAGATGTGGACTCCCTTAGTTTCGTCTCAGAGTCCTTCATTGCCCGTCATGCACCAAAAGTAAGTATCAATGCTTGAAATGGAATGCAGTTCCTGCATACCTGCATAAGGACCTGAGAGCTCGTGTGAGGTCCAATAAGGGTGGGGAGGTTCCCAATGACATCAGAGTAAACAGAGGGGTAAGGCAGGGGTGTGTGCTGGCCCCACTGCTTTTTATTCCTTATATTAATGATTTACATAAATATTTGATAATACTCAATAATGATGTCCCCAGAATTAATGGTAAGCCAGTTCCTATTCTACTGTATGCCGCCAGTTTAGATTTGTGAACTAATTTTAAAAAATCAATTATCAAGTCTTGTGGGGGCGAAAAAGTATCTAAACACTATAACTGTTGACAATCAAAAACTACAATGCACCAGCACTTTTCCATATTTGAGGTTAGTTTTCTCTGCCAATAGTTCTTGGGTTGACCATGTGGCATATAGCAGGAATAAGTTTTCCAAAGTTATTAATTTAATTCATAATTTACCACAGCCTTAAAGGACAGGGATAATGTTAGCGCTTCTGAAAATTTACAAAACACAGTGCATTCCAACAGCAACATATGGCGCGAAGGTATTGGGCTACAAAAAGTATCCAGCTCAAAGAAAATAGATTCTGTCGAAAAATCCTGGGAGCACCGATCTCCACCTCACAAAATATTTGCCATGCCGAATTAAAATTTGACTATGTTGAAGATTACAGAAAGGCTTGCCCTGCCATTTTTTGGCTCGCTATCTGGAAAAACCCTACAGCGTCCCTCACCAGAGAGATAATAAGAGACTGACTCAAGTGTGTCAAGGAAAAAGAAATACCATGGCTTGCCGCAGTGAGGGAGAGCTTGAGTAGCATTAACCATGCACTGATTTTTTACAAATCCCACCGAAATTGATAGTATGAATAAAAAAGTCCTCCGGGAGGCTCTTTATGATCATTACAGAACTATAAGACACGAAAGGGAGGCTCAGAAAACATCTGTAGCAAGTTATATGCCTATTGCGGATGTATCAAATATACCATCTAGTTATCTTTTAAAATCAATAGGTCATTGGGAGAGAGGACTCCTCTAGTTTAAGGGCTGGCACAGTTAAATTTTTATTGAGTTTCTCTTTGGGGTAATCTGCTAATTTAGATCAATTGCCTTGCCCGTGTGATGATAGGAGTGGGTAAACAATATTCCACTTCCTATTTTTTTGTAAGTTCTACAAAGAATACACAAAACAATTTTGATTCCATTTTTTAAAGAAATTTCGCATTTTCATTTAGATGCAGCCTACATGGAAATTCGCAAGTTGGAAGAGAATTAATTAACTGTTCATTTAGGCACTTTTCTAAAAATTGCAGTACGCACATGAAACATAATGTGCACTTT
This sequence comes from Lissotriton vulgaris, assembly GCF_964263255.1. Lineage (NCBI taxonomy): Eukaryota > Metazoa > Chordata > Amphibia > Caudata > Salamandridae > Lissotriton > Lissotriton vulgaris. Next base: position 955,896,392 of record NC_141691.1, read on the forward strand.
ATGAAGCTCGTTTTATTGAAAAAATGTGATATATTGTGGTCATGTTTTATATTAACTCGATGGATATTGTCTATGGATTCGTTTTTAATCAGCTCACAATACCTAAAATGATTTATAGGGTTTTTATTGTTAACTATTTTTACTTGTCTTAACATGTTTTGTTATGCACGATTTTACCTTATTGTTTTGAACCTTGGGCTTTAATGGATATACCAACGATCGAATAAAGATTTTTGGATTGGATCGGATTGGAATGCAGTGCACGTAGATATTCACAATTCAATTCACCCAGCACTGCAGCTTCAAATACAATTTGCACTTCAAGGCGGGTCACTGTTAACCCTTTTGCTGCTAGGCCTCCCCCTGTGATAAGCCTTTTTTTGGCTATTTGAGGTAGTTTGCTCTTAGGCCCCGGTAACTTTTTGACCACATAAGGTATCCATGCAAAATTTGCATCCTTTTTTTCCAACATCCTGGGGACTCTAAAGGTACCCAGGGTTTGTGGATTCCACTGGAGGGGACCCAGAAATTAGCCAAAATACAGCAAAAATTTTGTTTTTTTGGGAAAAAAGTGCTGCAAATAAAAGTGTCTGGGTTTTTCCCTGCAAATGGTATCAGAAAATGATCCGTGAGGCTGAAATCACCATTTACCCAGCTTTTAGGGAATGACAGACTTTTGTCAGAAAACCAACATTTTTTACACAGTTTTGGCATTTTCCTGGGACATAGCCTATTTTTTGCTATTTTTTTGGCTTTCAACCTCCTTCCAGTTAATCGTAGAACTGGGTATGAAAGCAATAATGGATCCTGGAAAGCTATACATTTTAGTAAAGCAGACAAAATTATGATTTCAGTAAGGGGTTTGTGTAGATCCCTCAGGGTTTCTTTATAGAAGCTAACAGTTAAATATAGGAAAAATTGAAAATTTATTGAAAAAAAGCCTTTTGTGTCAACGTTTTCACATGTAACTTCATCAAATTATGACAGCTCTTTAAAAGCAATATACTGTTACATCCGCAGGACCTTACTGGTAGTGGGGATAAATAGGACTTGTAGGTTCACCAAGAACCCAACGAACCCAGAGCCAAAAACTGAGCAGCGACTTCCAAAGTTTTTTTATTATGTACCGGGTATATACCAATTATTCTGGGATAATGTATACATGGAAAAATTGGTATGAAAGACACCTATGTATTTTTGAAATGGGAACACAATATAAAGTTTAGAAACAGTAGATATTTGCACATTTCCAAAATTGGTAATACTCATACTAGCATGAGAATGATTGCTAATTTTTCAAAATGACTCTTTTTTGTACACATTGTCTTTCATTTGGAAGGCAGAAATGCATTGAAAGTCAATAGGTAATAACAGTTGCTTTACAAATCTGTATTACCCTAAGTCTCCGGATACAAATGTTACCTCACTTCTGTGGGTAGGCTTAGTGCCCGCGACAGAACACGGCGCAAAAGGCAACGTGGACAAACCACAAATTCACAGTGAAAAATGATCCTTTTTTGGCAAAGTGCTAGCTGTAGTTTTTGAATCCTAGCTCTGCCGGCACCTAGGGAAACCTAGCAAACCTATACATTTTTAAAAACTAGACACCCAGGGAAATCCAGGATGGGGTGACTTGACTGGCTCTCACCAGGTTCTGTTACCCAGAATCCCTTGCAAACCTAAAAAAAAGTTAAAAAACCCACATTTTCCTCACATTTCTGTGGTGGAATGTTCTGGAATCTTCATGGATCAACAAATTTCCACCCACCCCGCGTTTCCCAAAGTCTTCTGAGAAAAATTGTACCTCACTTTCATGGGTAAGCTTAGTGCCCGTGACACACCACAATTTCACAGTGAAAAAGGACCCTTTTTTGGCAAAGTGCCTAGCTGTAGTTTTTGAACCCTAGCTCTGTAGGCACCTAGGCAAACCTATACATTTTTTTACAACTAGACACCCAGGGGATGGGGTGACTTGACTGGCTCCCACCAGGTTCTGTTACCCACAATCCCTTGCAAACCTAAAGAATTGTCAAAAAAAAACATTTTCCTCACATTTTTGTGGTGGAAAGTTCTGGAATCTGCGTGGATCAACAAATTTCCAACCGCCCCACGTGCCTCAAAGTCTTCTGAGAAAAATTGTACCTCACTTGCATGGGTAGGCTTAGTGCCCGTGACATGAAACGGCGCAAAACACAACATATACACACCACAATTTCACAGTGAAAATGACCCTTTTAAGGCCAAGTGCCTAGCTGTAATTTTTGTACCCTAGCTGTGCCAGCACCTAGGGAAACCTAGCAAACTTATACATTTTTCGAAACTAGACACCGAGCTGAATCCAGCATGTGGTGACTTGACTGGCTCCCACTTGGTCTGTTACCCAGAATCCCTTGCAAACCTAAATAATTGTCAAAAAACACATTTTCCTCACATTTCCGTGGTGGAAAGTTCTGGTATCTGCGTGGATCCACAAATTTTCACCCACCCCGCATTCCCCAAAGTCTTCAGAGAAAAATGGCACCACACTTCCATGGGTAGGCTAGTGCCCGCGACAGGAAACAGGGCAAAGCGCAACGTGGAGACACCACAATTTCACAGTAAAAAATAACCCTTTTTTGGCAAAGTGCCTAGCGGTAGTTTTTGAACCCTAGCTGTGCCGGCACCTAGGGAAACCTAGCACACCTATACATTTGGGAAAACTAGACACCCAGGGAAATCCAGGATGGGGTGACTTGTCTGGTTCTCACCAGGTTCTGTTACCCAGAATCCCTTGCAAACCTAAAAAGATTGTCAGAAAAACACACATTTTCCTCAAATTTCTGTGGTGGAAAGTTCTGGTATCTGCGTGGATCCACAAATTTTCACCCACCCAGCGTCCCCCAAAGTCTTCAGAGAAAAATGGTACCTCACTGGCGTGGGTAGGCCTAGTGCCCACAATAGTAAAAAAGGGGCAAAACGCAACGTGGAGACACCACAATTTCACAGTAAAAAATGACCCTTTTTTGGCAAAGTGCCTAGCTGTAGTTTTTGAACCCTAGCTCTGCCGGCACCAAGGGAGACCTAGCAAACCTATACATTTCTGAAAACTAGACACCCAGGGAAATCCAGGATGGGGTGACTTGACTGGCTCCCACCAGGTTCTGTTACCCGGAATCCCTTGCAAACCTAAAAAGTTGTCCAGAAAAAACACATTTTCCTCACATTTCTGTGATGGAAAGTTCAGGAATCTGCAGAATATTTTCCCCGGATGACCGCCAATTCCGGGGCCAAAATCTCAGGTGCCCCCCCGAAAACCAGGTAGTTTTCCTATAGATAATTTTGAAGTGCCCACAGTACGATTTGGGCCATTTCCTGTTGCAGCCACTATGCCTACCCACACAAGTGAGGTACCATTTTTATCAGGAGACCTGGGGAACGCTGGGTGGGAGGAAATTTGTGGATCCACGCAGATTCCAGAACTTTCCCACACAGATATTTGAGAAAAAAATGATTTTTTCACCAGAATTTGAGGTTTGCAGGGGATTCTGGGTAAGAGAATGTTGGAGGACCCACGCAAGCCATACCTCGCTTGACTCCCCCGGGTGTCTAGTTTCCAGAAATGTGTGGGTTTGGTAGGTTTCCTAGTTGGCCGCTGATTCCAGGGCCAAAACTCATGGGACTGCCCTTGCAAAACAAGGTTGGTAATTTTGATGTCGCCTCAATAGGTTTTGGGACCTTGCCTGTTGTGGGTCCTTCACTCACCCAGGCAAGTGAGGTACCATTTGTATCAGGAGAACTGGGGAAACGCTGGGTGGGAGGAAATTTGGGTATCCACGCAGATTCCAGAACTTTCCCACACAGAAATTTGAGAAAAATTTGTTTTTTTCAGCAACATTTGAGGTTTGCAGGGGATTCTGGGTAGGAGAATGTTGGGGGACCCACGCAAAGCAAACACAAGGAGATGATGGACGGAGTGCTGAACATTGCAAACACTCACCCCCAGTCACAGATCTGGGTTTAATCCATCATCATTCTTTAGCTCACTCCGCCACCCCAGTTCCGACATGGCCATATGCAAATCAGTCTGACCCTGTGCCTCATGGGAACAGTCCATTCCGAAGTGCCAAGCGATGTCTTCCCTGGACCGGAAACAAGCATCCTGATACCGGTTTCCGGCTAATCAGCCGTCATCAGCCCGGCTAGCTTGAATCCAGTGGCAAGGTGAGCAAGGGACCCACGTCTGGGCATACCCTGCCAACTTAGGGCGGACAAAGCAAACACAAGGAGATGATGGACGGAGTGCTGAACATTGCAAACACTCACCCCCAGTCACAGATCTGGGTTTAATCCATCATCATTCTTTAGCTCACTCCTCCACCCCAGTTCCGACATGGCCATATGCAAAGCAAGCCATACCTCGCTGGACTCCCCTGGGTGTCTAGTTTTAAGAAATGTGTGGGTTTGGTAGGTTTCCCTAGATGGCCGCCGAGCCCTGGGCCAAAAACTCATGGGACCCCCCCTTGCAAAACCAGGTTGGTTTGTGATAAGTAATTTTGATGTCGCCTCAATAGGTTGTGGGCCTTTGCCTGTCGCGGGTCCTTGACCCACCCACGCAAGTACGGTACCATTTTTATCGAGAGACCTGGGGGAACGCTGGGTGGGTGGCAACTTGTGGATTCACGCAGATTCCAGAACTTTCCCACACAGAAATTTGAGAAAAAAGTGTTTTTTCCAGCAAAGTTTGAGGTTTGCAGGGAATTCTGGGTAGGAGAATGTTGGGGGACCCATGCAAGCCATACCTCGCTGGACTCCCCCGGGTGTCTAGTTTCCAGAAATATATGGGTTTGGTAGGTATCCCTAGATGGCAGCTGAGCCCAGGGCCAAAAAAACATGGAACCCCCCCTTGCAAAACCAGGTTGGTTTGTGATAGGTAAATTTGATGTCGCCTCAATAGGTTATGGGCCTTTGCCTGTTGCGGGTCCTTAACTCACACATGCAAGTGAGGTACCATTTTTATCTAGAGACCTGGGGAAACGCTGGGTGGGAGGAAATTTGGGTATCCACGCAGATTCCAGAACTATCCCACACAGAAATTTGAGAAAAAAATGTGATTTTTTCAGCAACATTTGAGGTTTACAAGGGATTCTGGGTAGGAGAATGTTGGGGGACCCATGCAAGCCATACATCTCTGGACTCCCCCGTGTGTCTAGTTTCTAGAAATATATTGGTGTGGTAGGTTTCCCTAGATGGCCGCTGAGCCCCGGGCCAAAAACTCATGGGACACCCCTTGCAAACCCAAGTTGGTTTGTGATAGGTAATTTTGCTGTTGCATCAAAAGGTTTGGGGTCCTTCCCTGCTGTAGGTACTTGGCCCACCCAAACAAGTGCGATATCATTTCTATTGGGATACTTGTAGAAATTCTGGGGGATTGGAAATTTTGTGTTACTTTCTGCAGCGTGAAAATTTGAGCACAATAATGCAAGGAAAATGTCACAGTCACATTTTGAGGTTTGCAGGACATTGTGGGTAAGATAACTTGTTGGGATGCACAAGTGAGATATCACCATGTACTCCCATGGGTATTTAGTTTACGACAAAATGTAGAGTTGGTAGGTTATTCTTCGATGAAATGTACACCTTGGCAGAGAGACTAAAAAGACAAAGATTACTTTCACAGCCATCTATTCCTCAAGCACACACACATACTGGTTGGATTTGGCATGAGGGCGAGTGATGGTTCAGTATATAAAATTATATTAACAAGAGATTTCACAAAAATGAAATGCTCGGTCAATAATTGAAAGGACAAAAAACTGAACCAATGACTTGCAGCCATGTCAGGGTACCAGTTGCTTTACAGGCCATTCACACACCTTTCATACATGATACACAATACCATTCATACCACCAGGCACAAAACCAACTCATTACAACATTCACAAACAGGAACAAGGTACACCCTGCTTGACAAAAACAGAAAGAAATGTTTTTCTACACAACCACCTATTCCTCTAGCACACATACATACTGGTTGGATTTGGCACTAGGGTGAGTGATGGTTCAGTATATATAGTTGTATTAACCAGAGATTTTCCAAAAAAGAAATGCACTGTTGATAATTGAAAGGACGAGAAACTGAACCATTGACTCACAGCTTGTGAGCTAAAAAGCCACAACAATTAGGAGAAACAAGGGTCCCATACATGTAGGATCGGTACAATAACAAAATTTTTACAATCAAAAATTGGTGTATAAGCGTGTATTCAAAGAATAGAGAAACATTTATTTAGCAATGAATTAAGGCACAATTTATACAAGAGATGAGTGAGCAAACGGTGGCAAGGTAAAAGGAAATCAGCCGATTTCCTTACCACAGGCAGGTGACTTTAAAAGTGACTTTTAAGTTTGTGGAAATGTAAATGAAAAAGTCACAATCAGTTAGCATCTCAACAATATGATACAAATTATAGTATAGAGTTAGAGACGTGTGTCGACGATGTTTCGATCCCTGAGAGATAGTAGGATTTCATCAGGACAAGGCGATGGAACGAGTGCCTGGGAAGTGTTCCTGGACAGGTATAAGTAGAAAGGATGGGGAAGGTATGGAAGGAAGGGAGAATAGAGTAAGGATTAGTACAAGGCAAGGACAATCACGTACAATTAGGTCACAACAACAGGATATTTATGAAATCAGAATGGTTTTTTAGTAGAGCAAAAATTAAGTAAAATAAAAAAAAAAATTCTGCAGGCCATAATTACAATAGTACTGTGCATGCTGTGAAAAGAGATTTACGAGAAAGCGAAGATTGCGCCAGAGGCAAGACTCTAGATGGGGGAGGTTTGGGGTGAGGTAGCTGATTGAGAGGTGCTAGGAGCATCTGGCACAAGGGTGTACCCTGGCGGGAACAAGATGACTAGTAGAAATTATGAGTGAAAAGGGAGGGAGAGAATATCATGGTTAGGTATTGACCAGGCAAGAAGGGAAGTGAGGTAGGACTATCGCAAGCAAGATGAGTGTGTTGCCGGGACAGTGGAGGAGTTAGAATGAAGAGGAGGGGGACCTATGAGGAGAAGTGTGGCATGCAAGAACAGGATGTCTCAAAAGTGAGGGACTCACAAGGATCCAGTGGGAGGCAATGATAACGAAGATGTAAGGGCGATCTTCGGCAGGCAACCAGCTGAACGTTGAGGTGCTGATTGCTGTGGTAGAAAAACGTCCACAGTAAGGGAGATGCTGATATCCTGTCCAGGATATCAACCTGGCACCGCAATCAGGCAGGGGATACATGTAATATGAAGCGCAAGGGAATGAGCCAGTGGAGGGTATAGGTAGTGCGGAGGGGTAGTGTGCACGGAGCAGAAAACCATTACCTGAGTTATGGAGCGGCAGGAAGAGGTTGGTCAGTTCTAATCCTAGGCAAAACACTCACCTTGCTTGTGATAGTCCAAACACACCACCAGCCAATCGCCTGTCCAAACACACCACCAGCATAGCGCCAGTCCAAACACACCACCAGCCAAGCGCCAGTACAAACACGCTGCCCGCTAATTGCCAGTCCAAACACACCACCAGCCAAGCGCCAGTCCAAACACACCGCCAGCCAAGCACCACTCCACGCACACCGCCATCACATTTAGGATTTTTTTATACAAATAAGAAAAAACAAACAAATTACAAATAGATACAAATCTACTAACACAAAATCTGAAACAAAATACACTACACAAATGCCAACCTTGAAACTGAACTAGAGACCAGGCAGTTCACTTTACCACTCATGGATGCCCCCAAAGATTATTTTACGTGTGGTACATTCTAAATCAAGCAGACACACACAGCCCAGGGTTAGAAGGACAGTCGGGCAGTACATAAGAGTCTCCTTCCGCGTACCTTTTCGCCAACAGACTCTACATCTCCTACAGGGAAAGTCTTTTGAGGGTGTGGGAGGAATGTGATCAGGAAAGTGGCGATCTTTCAATCTAGCCACATCCTCCACCACTTAAACTCTAGGAACACTTGCCTGTTCCACTGAAACATGACTGCCTATTACAAACTCCTGAAATTTAGCAAAAGTCATCGTTGACTCAGGACAAGAATCCTTGAAAACAACAAAAGCAATAAAGGTTGCCAAGTGGAAAAGATGGATAGCCAACTTCTTATACCAAATGTAAGCACTACGAAGAGCAGCGTAAGGTTCCAACCTCTGATCTACTCTGTCAACACCACCCATGTGCCTATTATGGTCTAAAATGCACACAGGTTTGCGTGCTTCAGTAACCTGACTCCAAACTGAAGTGGTCTCATCATTGATGGTAGTCAGCATGTAGACATCTCTCCTGTCTGAAAACTTCTCAGCTAGAGGTTCCTCGCAACGCACTGCACTATTCCCGTACAAGCTTTTAACAAAGAAGTTCTTTTGGGAAACCTTTACGGTTAGAGCAGATTGTGCCACAAGCAACAGTGTCCACTTTGGCCAATTCCCTGAACAATCACACACCAGTGTAGAAGTTATCTACAAATAAATGGAGACCTTTGTTAAAAAGTCCTCTACCAAGTTCCCACACAATTTTCTCAGCCACTCTAAAAGTGGACGGACAACGAGGGGGGTTAATTCTGGATTTCTTACCAGTGTACACCCTGAAATTAGAGACATATCCAGTCCTACTGTTACACAGCATATACAGCTTAATTCCATACCGTGCCCTCTTACTAGGAATGTATTGCCTAAAAACTAAGCAGCCCTTGAACAAGAACAAAGACTCATTCACTGCAGTTTCTTTCCCTGGAGCATAGATCTCAGAAAATCGATCTACAAAGTGATCAATGATAGGCCGAATCTTAAAAAGACGCTCACACTCTGGGTGATCTTGTGGCAAAGCTAAACCATTATCGACAAAATGCAGCATCCGAAACAGAAGCAAATACCTATCACGACTCATGACTTGCGGAAATATAGCCGCTACCATCAAGAAACTAGTAGACCAATATGAAGACATTGATGGCTTCCTTAGCAAGCCCATCAAAACAGTTAAACCCAAGAACTTCTTCATCTCTTCCAGATTTTCAGGAGTCCATCGGGTAGCTCTAGAATGGGGCTTAAGACTGGCACTGTTGTCCCTCAAAAACAGTTCGGCATACAAATTAGTCTGCTCAACAATCTCTGCCAAAAACACATTGTCCATAAACAACTGAAAAAAATGTATCAGCAAGAAGTTTTCTGTATTCACTCTACACCCTGGAACACCACTAAAGTCTGGCAGTGCCGGCTGCACCATGCCTGGGGCAACCCAGAGGTCATCACTTCCAACTGGAAGCCTTGCAGCCCCAAGCTGCAACCCAGATGCCTCTTGCCGCACTATACCAACAGGAAGCCTTGGAGCCCCAGGCTGCGGCCCAGAAGCCTCTTGGCGCACTATCGGCACATCAATGTCCTCTTCAGAAACAGGCACTTCCTCCGCACTAAGAGTAGCTTCATCCGCTCTGAGAGTAGCTTTATCATCCGATGATGCCATATGGAGAGAAAACTCACTGCCTGAATCTTCCCCTCCCACCTCTGCCTCAGAATCAGAGTCAGTGTCTAAACCATGGTCAGAGGAAGACTCAAAAAGCATACCAACAACCTGCTGAGCACTAATCCTGCGGTTAGCCATTATCCTTACTAAGAAAGACTGCACAAACAAGTCAACAACAACCATCACTGTGCAAAATAGGTAATTAAAAAAAATGTGTGCCTTTATCACAGAGATCTATATACTCAAAAACTATGCGATTCACTTGCGAGAGACCGTTACACTCACCAGCACCTACTCTGAAGAGAGACAGCAAAAACTATATCCCACTAGAAAGAAAAAAAACCAAAACCAATTACTTACAAAACAACAAAATACACATCGAGCACAAATGCAAAAGGTTTTTGACAGTCAAAAAACAGAAGTCAAACATACTGCAATTATTACACCAATTGGAGAAAGCACATTCATACAGAGAAATTTACATTGTACAAAAAAAGTCTCTTACCAAACACATGCAACTACACAAACAGCAGAACCACCAGTAACGAAACTGCAACCTGGAACAGTCTAAAGAGCAAAATCCTTCAACTAGAACAAAAAGGTAGAAATAAAGCTTTACCATTGCAATTCACAAGAAATCAAACAATTAACATTATAACACGATATGTCACTACCCAAATGGGGCAGAAAGGCCAAGTAAACGGGCAGATCTGCCCTCACTGGGGGGGCAGAATACACATAAAAAATATACGTCCCCTGGAAGCGACCAATTTATTTATTTTTAAATCCCTGGCTAGTGGGCTTCCCCCTCTCCCCCCCACCCCCCCAGCCAGAAACACCAAAAATGCAGGTGATCTGTCCCCAGGGAGGGGCAGAAAAGTCTTTAAAATTATTTAGGAGGGAGGAGCCGCGCTGGCGACTAAGATGGCCGCCTAGGGACCGGCTCCGCCGACCCTCCGCTCCTGATTATACATCCTGCCTGCTATCCTGTGCTCCTGTCCCACTTTCGGGTGGGGGAACCGCTCCGGTTCAGGGGGGCGACATTTTTAACTTTCGCTGAGGTCGGGAGCCCTAGCGAGCCACCCGATTGTTGTGCGGCCTGCTTCCTCAGTAGACCGGGACCTCGCATGTCGCCCTGCCCACCCTGGAGTGCGACAACAGCGGGCACAGGGGCGGGGTGGGCCGGCTTGGTCGGAGGCCGTTTGAAGTTCACCGCGAGTCTCTGGTGGGCTCGGCGGCTGAGTAGAAACTCCGCTGCAAAGGGGCATCGAATTGGAGCGCCCCCCCTGGGGGCACTGCCCTGCTGTTGCCCGGGCCGGGGTGGATTGCTGTCGCCCGGGCCCGAGTAGAGGTTGGGGGCCGGTCTGCAGAGACAGCGGATTGTGGGCCCGGGGTGGCGCGTGGCGTCCTTGGTGCCCTGAACAAGTAAGCCCGCAGGACTGCAGGGGAGCGACCGGAGCACCAGCATTGGTGCAGGCTCTGGACGGCCCTTGAGGTGGGGCAGCGGGAGCCAGTGGTATTATTGAGCTTGTGCAGCGCGGTCAGAGCATCCTGTCGGAGTGGACCGGGGGCCGAGGTTGCCCGGAATCTGGAGGTCGCCAAAGAGCGGCAGGTCGGTCGCATGCGGGATTGAGACGCAGGGAGCTCTCAGACTGGTGGGGCTGCTCCACGACAATTTGGGACTCTGCACTGCGGGCCCCAGGGTCCATCATACTGCCCATGGGCTATGTGCCTTGGTGAGAGAAACAGGGGATCCCTCTGTATTGGGCATTGATTGATGCGGTGGTGGATCTCAGCGCAGACCACTCTTACAATCTGCGGGGGAGAACGCTGACTGGGGCCTGCCCCTGAAACGATTGGTTGTCCTTTTCCCAGGCGGGGCCCTGGGGGTGTCCTGGAGCGGACTCCTGGTGAAGACTGGGCGAGGGCGGCGGTGGTGATCCTGGGCCCCTCTGGATACTGGTACCATTGAGGCTTTGTCCATCTCGAGGTGGAGGTGCGGCGGTGGGCTAAGCATCACAGGGCAGGATGGCGGCGAGAGTGGACTCATATAAACCAGTGACCAAGACGTCGAGAGGTGCCAGACAAATCCAATCTAACAAGCTGGACCGTTACCCAAGGGATCTCCGGTTGAGATCAAGGGGGTGCGTAGGACATTCCCATGTCCGACGAGCCTACTATGACGGATCTTATGGCCGCAATCGCAGGAGTACAGACGTCCCTGGGCCAGAAAATGGAGACAATGGATGGCAAACTTGATACGGTCACCATCAAAATGGGACTGTTGCGGGCCGACCTCACGAAAACCAGCGAGAGAGTCAAATCTCTGGAGGTTAAGGCCACGAGCCTTATTGATGATGTAAATTTGCTGCAGCAAGAGGTGCGCGATCTTCAGATGTCAAGGGATCTGGCTGACCGGAAACTCAATGACTACGAAGGGCGGGCACGGCGCAATAACATCCCATTTTAGGAGTGCCGGAGAAATCTGAGGGTCCTACGCCAGATCTGTTTGTGGACAACCTTATCCTAAATCATCTGAAACCTAAAGGCCTGAGTAACTTCTTTACGGTTGAACGGGCGCACAGGGTCCCGGGTGGGAGACCCAGGCCAGGAGTAAACCCCCGTCCTGTGATTGCCAGAGTCCTCAACTTCCGAGATCGGGATGTCATCCTTCAAACTGCTCGCTCTGCTGGCCCGTTGGCATTTGAGAATGCGTCCATCCTTTTCTTTCCGGATTTCACCCAGCTGGTACAGAAACAACGGCAGGGATTTTTGTCGGTCAAGAGGAGACTGAGAGACAAGGGTGTCAAGTACGTTATGCTGTATCCTGCCCGCCTGCGGTGGAACTAAATGGTAGGGCTTGGTTCTTTGATGCTCCTGAAGTGGCGATGGATTGGCTGGACAGCTCCCATGGGCCGGAGTCTGGGACAGGTTACCCGGTAGAGGCGGAAGAACAATGAGTTTGAAAATGTGTGGCTGTGGTGCATTGACCTGAGTCTTATGCAACCTTAGGTATTAATGGAGCAAGTATTGGAATCCCCTGATTAGCATTGTTTAGTTTGTTTGCATAGTTTGCATAGTCATTACAGGGGTGGCTGAATCTATTCGGAAGGGGTAGGGTGTGGCGGGCCTAGAAGTAGGTCCTCCTCCATTTACTACTTTTAGTTACTCTTAGTCTAGTTTGGGGTGAAAGGCACACTGCTAGTCGGGGATGAGGCGTTTGTCACATGCAGGGGTTGGGGAGGGGGGTTGTCGTTTGGGATTGTGGTTTGTTGTGTTAGGTTTTTGTTCTTTTATTTTACACTGGGTGCCGTCAATTGATTTTCAAATCCTCCGGAATTACCATGTCCCCCGATAAAAGGGTGGTTGGGATTTCCGTTTTGAGTTGGAATGTGAATGGGCTTGGAGACAAGATCAAGAGAGGTATGGTTAGCAGGTTGATCCGTAGGCACTCCCCAGACGTGGTGTTATTGCAAGAGGCTCACCTCATGGGAAAACGGTGCATGGCTCTACATAGAGGGGGTTACAAATTGGTCGCTCATGCTGGTTTTACAACGGGGTCGAGAGAGACCGGGATTTTGGTTAAGAACTCCTTCCAGCTGGCCATTCAGGCTACGTGGTCAGATAACAGGGGTAGATATGCTGGGATTTTCCGGCTGTGCGAGGGGAGGACTATGACCTTTTTGTCTGTTTATGTCCCGCCGGCCCTTCAGGCTGACACTTTTCAGGATCTATGCAAGATTTGTTTGACGTTGCCTGTTGGGGTGTTGGTTGTAGGGGGCGAGTTCAATGCTGTTATGAATGGGGAGGGTGATAGGTGTCTGGCGCGGGCTTTGTTGCCGTCCCAGAGACGGTTGGCTGACTTTGTAGAGACTACGGGTCTGATTGATGGGTGGAGGCTTACGAATCCCGGTGAATCCCAGTATACGCATGCCTCGGCAGCACACACGTCCCTCTCCAGGATAGACTATGTACTGGTGCCGGCTGCTCAGGCCGCTTGGATCCGTGAGGTGCGGCACTTGGCTAGGTGGGTCTCTGATCACTCGCCGTTCTGAATTGGTCTGGACCTTGGGTTCGGATTGCTCCTATTAGCGCCTGGCGGCTGCGGGACCCAGCAGCTGAGAAGGAGATTAAACGCGTTGCTGATAGTTATTTTCAGGAAAATGTCGGCACAGTAGAATCCAAGTGTTCCCTGTGGGAAGCCTACAAAACTGTCCTTAGAGGGGAATTGCTATTGTTTATTTCTGGGAAGAAAGGGAGGGCCGTTCTGAGGTTGATAGAGTGGAGGCAGATCTACTGGCGCTAGAACGGGAGGTGTCATCAGACCCCACCCCGGAGGGATCACATCGCCTGCACCTTCTCAGAGATGAGTATATGAGCTTGGTGCGTGATAGGGCAAAGACGCAGCTGGCGGATACTTAGAGTAGGGTGTACGAACAAGGGGGCAAGGCGGGGAAGTTGATAGACTGCCTGGAAAAGGGAGAATGGGCATCACAATTGGTACCGGTGCTGCAGCCCGCCGGATCGGATAAAATAACGGATCCGCAGGAGATCGTGGTGAATTTGCCTGCTATTATAAGACGGTGTATGCGGCCGAATGTATGTACACGGGGTCCAAAAATGCAGAAGAACACTTTTGCTTTTTTAGGCTCACTACAAGATGGTCAGTAACGATGTTCAATCACCTACTCAAAACAACATTAGAATGATCAAGATCTGTTGATTCCACGGATCCTCTGCATCGTGAAATATAGATACATTTTTAACATTCATTTTTCAAAAACGACTCAATGGATTCACACCAAATCACACAAAGCATACTTTCTGGACCAAGCTCTAGCTTTCTGCCAAATGCTGGTGTAATTTCAACCAGCAGTTTTTGTGTTATCGCTGTTAAATATTGCAATGGAAAAATGAATGGGGAAAAAGTGTTTTTGGCCCCCACCTTTGTCTCGAAACGGATCACCCCGAAATATTTCAGAAAGGCACTGAGGTGGATGAGATTTTTTTGGTAAAGGTTTTGTGAAGATTGTGTCAAATGGCGTCAAAAATTATAAGCAAACCAAAAAATACTTTTTCTATGGAAACATGGGACCCCATTTATGAAGCTGTGCGTCACTTTGACGCCGCCGGTGCGTCACTTTTTGTGACGCACCAGTGGCGTAGAAAATGCGCCTTGTTGCGCCATATTTACAAAGTGACGCATCTAGGTAGATGCGTCACTTTGGAAATCCCTGCACCACATTATACCTGCGCCAGGTATAATGTATGCAAGGAGGGCGTTTTGACGCAAGAAAGGGTCATGGAAGTGACGCAGTGAAATCTATAAGATTTCACAGCGCCATTTCTTGGCCACTAATGCGACAAAATCTTACGCCTGCTTCATGGCAGGCGTAACACTGACGCAGGCACTAACGACATGGGACTTGCCCATGTGAAAGTACACATTGCTGGAGTTGCGTCACTTTTGTGACACACTCCAGCAATGCGTCACTTTTGTGCCTACAGATACGTCAGAAATACTGACGTATCTGTAACTCCTTGCGACATGATGCGTCATATTATAAATATGACGCATCAATCATGTCGCAAGGAGTGCGCACTGAGAAGTGACGCATCGTTGCTTTCGCGCAGCAATGTGTCATGTCTCATAAATGAGGCCCATGGTCCTTACTATAACTACCCAGTGGCAATATTAACCCCTTCGATGCTCATGACGGAGCGGTTCCGTCATGAACATCGGTTGGGCTGTGCTTATGACGGAACCGCTCCATCATGAGCACAGCCCATGGGGGAAGCGCTGGCACTCCCCCCTGGGTTACAGATCCTGCCCCCACAGAGAGGTATGGCAGCGGAAGAGTTTCCGCTGCCACCCCAACCCCCCACACATTCCCAGGACCTCAGCGCGCAGTCATCAAGAAGCGCTGGATGCGCTGGAAACTATTTGTTTCCAGCACGTCCAGGAGGAGGGTAAGTTTCTGCTGCTCCGGTGGGCCAGGGGGGGGGGGGCACACTGTGGCACATTGAGGCACACTGTTTCCTCTCCCCTGATGTCTCAATGCAGGGCATTCCTGGTGCACGATCGCGCACAGCGTAGCGATTGTGTGGCAGGAATGCCCCACTAGACACCAGAGATGTGTTTTTTGATGCAAAGAAAGCTACCCCTTGGGCAAGGGTCGCTTCCTAAGGGGGACATTTTTATTTTAGACTTTTTTGTCCCCCCATGGGGACAGATCGGCAGATTTTTGGCCGTTTCTGGACCCAGGGCGGCAGAAAAAACCCCTAGAGCCAGGGAATAGTTTTTTTCTCAAATTGGAAGCGACCCCTTGGGCAAGGGTTGCTTCCAGGGGCCCAATTTATTTTAAAAGTATATTCTGTCCCCACTGGGGGCAGATCAGTTTTTTTATTTGACCACACTAGACACCAAGGAATTTGTTTATTTTTAAATGGAAGCGACCCTTTGGGCAAGGGTCGCTTCCAGGGGCCACATTTATTTGAAAAGTAATTCTGCACCCCCTGGGGACAGATCACCTGATTCCTTTGGGTGTTTCTGGCCCCAGGGGGGACAGGCAATCCCACTACGGCCAGGGAATATGTTTTTATTAAATTGGAAGCGACCCCTTGAGCAAGGGTCGCTTCCAGGGGCCATATTTAAAAAATATTCTCTGCCCCCGGGGGCAGATCAGTTTGTTTATTTGGCCTTTCTGCCCCCAGGGGGTGCAGAAAACCCCACTAGACACCAGGGAGTATTTTAAATTTTAAATGGAAGCGACCCCTTGGGTAAGGGTCGCTTCCTTATGGGCCTAAATAATTTTATTTTTTTTAATTATTTTTATTAATGCACACAAAAAAATACAAATACAAATACAAACAATAAAATACACTGGGTTGCGTCCTAGCAAACAATGAATGATGTCACCTCTCTTAAGTACAGAATTATATAACAAATAGTAATCTACGGGTTCAGGGATCGTCCGACAGAACTGGGACATCCGGAGCGAAATAGGGAGCACAAATATCGCCTCTATACACGTTCCAGGCCCCCCAGATTATCCCCCACTTCTTAGGCCTCCCCCTAGCCACACAGCTCGCTCTCTAAACATGCACCAGTCCAGGTCTTCACTCCATTTCCCTATGGTAGGCGGCTGATTCGCCCCCCACAATTGAGCAATATTACGCTTGGCGATAGCACATGCTAGCGTGACCCACACCTTACCATGAGACGTAAGATCAGTTGGTTCCCAGACATTCAAAAGACATCGACGCGCTTCCAGCTCGAGGCCCACACCCCACACCCCACACCTCGCACACTTTACTATGAACTGAGGACCAATACCCCCGGATGAGGGTACAGTCCCACAACATAAGCATGAACGTTCCAGCCTCTCCACACCCCCTTCTGCACTCTCCACTCGCAGCCAAACCCATGTGCACCAAGCGGGGGCCGGTAACATAACAACGGTGGAGGATCTTCAACTGCACCAACCGGAGCCTCATTTGGATAGCAATGACCCTCGGAGAAGCCACCGCCTCCCCCCAGTCCTCATCGTCGAGGACCAACCCGTCCGCAGTCCCCTGAGTCCTGAGCGCCCCCAGGGGATCCCCCATGTGGTTAACTAGCTTTTTATAAATCAAGTAGATCGTTTTCGTTGGAAGATGACCATCCAACACCCGATCCTCTAACGGGGAAGCCTCCGGGGGCGCCACTCCCCGGGGAATAGCAGCCAGCAGCGCGTGCCTAATCTGCAAGTAGCGAAATCGCTCACTCCCCTGCAGTTGATATCTCTCCTGTAAAGTCTCAAACAGGAGGATTCCATCCATACCCCACATATCTCCGACCTGGGAACTCCCAATGAGGTCCCATTTGTTAAAACCTTTAGTCTTCCACAAACTACCCAGGGCATGCAGCATTCCACAGTGGCGTAGCCTGAGTTAGCTTCCCCTCCCATTTAAGGGAACGCGTAGGCTTTGGGTTGGCTCCATTCCTTCCTGTCCAACCGTACCCAATCTGTACATATGGGACAGTTTCACTCCAGACCAAGCACCATCAGCTGCGGGGTGCCGCAGGGCGCCTCCCTGAGCCCCACCCTCTTCAATGTCTATGTTTCATCTTTAGCCGACATTGGGAGGAAGTGGGGCATTGGAGTCTGCTCATACGCAGACGACACACAGCTGGTGGTGACTATGGATGAAGGCCCTGAGGTCATTAAAACCAAACTACACAACTGTTTGGGAGAAATGGCCCACTGGATGCACAAGCATTCCTTGAAACTGAATGCCGGGAAATCAGAGATCCTACTGTTTGGGGGAGCAAAACACGTGTGGGATGCCACATGGTGGCCTCCCTCATTGGGAACGGCCCCTTCTCCCAGTCAACACGCCAGGAACCTGGGAATCATCATGGACGATGCACTTTCCATGAAAGACCATGTCAGATTACTTTGCAGAAAAAAGTTTCGCCATACTTAAACTTCTTGCCAAAATATTCCCCTGGTTACCCCTGGACTGCAGACGGTCCGTCACCCAAGCCCTACTGGTCAGCCGCCTGGATTATGGCAATGCACTTTTCAATGGGATGAACGACCAGCTATTCTCACGTCTACAGATTGTGCAAAACCAGGCGGCCAAACTCATCCTTAACAAAAGTAAGTGTGACTCAGCATCAGAGTGCCTAAGTAAACTTCACTGGCTCCCGATGCGTCAGAGGGCTGCCTTCAAATTACTTAGTCATGCTCACAAGACTCTACATGGAACAGGCCCTTCGATACTTCAAGGAAGGATCGAATTTTACAGACCTAACAGAAACCTGCGATCATGCCAATCTGCCTTAGCGAAGCCTAAACGCATTTATAAGGTCAGAACAGGTGGACGTTCCTTTTCCCACTTAGCAGCCAAAAGATGGAACGAGCTCCCCCCCAATCTAAGACACACCACCAACTATCTTCAGTTCAGAAGGAATCTTAAAACGTATCTCTTCCCCAAGCCATAAGTTTCAGCATTCACCTCGGTAGCTTCTCTGGCTCTTAGCGCCGTGATATCCCTTGGGATGATTGATGCGCTCTACAAAAACCGCAAAATAAATAAATAAATAGCCTCATGCCAGACCTGCACAGCAACCGCCGCAGGCCCCGCCAGAGAAAACCGCCCCCGTCTGGCATACAGTGCCCTAGAGAACTCTCCACCGGGCATCTGCCCGCGATCCATAGCATAGCCGGTATCCAGCGCGATCCATAAATAGCCTGGTTCACTGCCGCCAGCTGGGACGCCCAATAGTACCTCCGTATATCTGGTTGACCAATCCCCTATCATACCAGGGCAGTATCAGTTTCGTGAAAACAATTAGCGGCCTACCATCCCAAAGCAGCTGTCTCTGGAGAGATTCGATCTCCTTAAAATACAGAGGAGGAACGGGATCCATAGAATTTTGGAGCGCATATAAAAATCGGGGAAGAGCCATCATCTTGAACAGTACTGTGCGTCCCAGCAGGGAGAGCGGAAGCGACCACCAGCGCACCACGTCTCTCCGTAGTCTGGCAAGAGGCGGCAGCAGATTGTGTTCATATCTACTCTGGGATTGTAAGGACAGATAAATCCCCAGTTACTTGAACCCTTCCGTTTCCAATCAAACTGGGCAACTCGCTGGGAAGACCAGGGGATCACCACTTAGGACATAAAGGACCGACTTCGCCCAATTAATGGCGAAACCGGAATATCTGCCAAACACCGCCAGGGCATCCAAAAATGCTGTCAGCGAAGACCGGGGGTAGGACAAATACAGTAAAATGTCGTCAGCGTACAGTGATATCTTGTCCTCCCACTCGGGTGTCCACCTAAGCCCCCTAATTGACCTGTCCCAACGGACCCACGCCGCCAGCGGCTCCAGGGCCAAGGCGAATAACAGCGGAGTGAGGAAAATTAAATTTTGGCCATGTTGTGTTCCCTAGCGCGTACCCCACCGACTCCATGTACCAGCTTAAAGTGCATGTAACTTCCCTCCTGTGCCAGCTATGAAGACGCAAATACATTTGCGTCCACCGTTAACTTGTCCTCTTTCAGATCCACCATGAATGGATTATATAGTCCATTCCTAAGTATGCTATGCCAACGTCTTTTTGTAGTACACTTTCACTTTTTCCTGCTCTATCCAGAGTAGGCCCTGAATTCCTGCCATCTGAACCTCTTTTGTGGCTCCTGACTCTGCCCAGGCTACCTCTCTACTCGTGAACTCTGTCCTACTTTCAGCGCGGCCCCTCGCGCTCAGCTCAAGCCTGCTTTCTGCCAAGACTGACTATAACCTTCGAGTTATCTGTTCCGTTCCCCGAGAATACATTCCTGCCTACTAGATCCTGTAAACATCCTCTCCAGCTGCAGAGCCAAAAGGCCGACCTGTCTTAATGCAAGTAATTCATAGCCTCCGTTGCCATGCTACCATGGAAGGCCCCGTGCCCCCCCACGCTCCACATGTAGACACTCAGGCGCTCATACACGCATCCACAGTTAGCATAGAATAGCCTCTACCCTAGAGACCTTTCCGCCCAGATAGTATAGTTCCTAAACATCAGATATCAGATATGATAGAAGTACAAGTTGATCTGACATGCCAGACTTCTGTCTCTTTCCTGT
This sequence comes from Lissotriton vulgaris, assembly GCF_964263255.1. Classification (NCBI taxonomy): domain Eukaryota; kingdom Metazoa; phylum Chordata; class Amphibia; order Caudata; family Salamandridae; genus Lissotriton; species Lissotriton vulgaris. Next base: position 955,916,507 of record NC_141691.1, read on the forward strand.
CAGTGTAAATGTCAAGACCCCTGCACCCCGTCAATCACACGTCATGCAGCTGCGCGCGCATCCAAGCTTCCGATTTCTGCTGACATTGCAACATTCTGTTAGCACCACCCCTTGGTGCCACCCACTTGCGTCACCTATCAGTGACGTTTTCTAGCACACACCTCTAGTTCACGCCTAGTTTACGCCTAGTTTACGCCTCTTGATGATGTATTGGTACCACGTGTATACTGTTATCTTGTCTTCTCTCAGCTGTTACGCCTCTTACACTGAAACTTATGATGTAAATCAAGTATATAAGCTATGTAATGTCAATAAACGAGAGCGCGCTCATCTATCCCTTCTGACACCCCTGTGGTGGTCAGAACATGATATCCTGATTCCTTTATGAGGAATAAAACCCTTAGAAACTCTAACACCACGGACTCTGTTTTCTTTCCTTCTGATTGAGTTATTATTGATTAAGTACTTACCTGCATAGAAATTAAGAGAGTAAATTAATTATTTACGTCATTTTGGCGCCCGAACAGGGACTCCTCCCCCACCTCACGCGCCGGAAGGTGCGTTGCAATCCGTGTCCCCTGCCATCAGTTAGACGGACAACACGTGTACTGGCAGGATTTCCTGCATCCCCCTCTGACACACGGAGGTGACGAAGACTGCGATCAGTGCCCAGACGAGGCGGTGAGGAGTGCGGAGGATCCCGACCAGAGCCCAGCCGAAAGAAGCAAGGTCCGAGGTGTGAAGAGGCCCACCAGTTTTCCGAAGTTTTCCGAAGTTTTCCGAAGTTGTCCGAAGTTTTCCGAAGTTCCGAGTCGAGTCCAGTCGAGTTTTCCGAGGCCTTCTGTTTCCGTGCTTCCCGGTGAGTACCATTGCTGGGTCGTATCTAGACGGGTTTGGGTACGCAAGTCCGGTCTGCACTGTTTTTAGGCAGTGTATCTGTACTGTTTAGCAGTATATAAAGTATTCCGAATTTTTGCACTGTTACACCAGTGTATCCGTACCGTTGAGCGGTACATTCAGTGTGGGGGGGTAGTTAGCTATGTCCTCAATGTTTTCATGTTTTCATGTGATTAATGTCGTGGTATGAATGTGACTGTTATTGTGTATCATTGTATTTCTCGTATCAACTAGCAACTCGTATCCAGGAATAAAGATCTAGCGTTCAAGTAATAAGTAAACAAGATGCCGTTCCTCAGCAAGTTAAAACAGATAGGAACTAGGAAAGGGTTACTAGAGGAAGAAATTCCCATCCCCCCTAGGGACACTCCAGGCAATTTTATGTATCAGAAGCACGGCATAGATGCCATATTATATCTAGATTTATGGGCCGATTACACCAAGCACCTAGATGAGAGACACAGATGGCCTGTTACCGGAACGTGGGATGCCGAGTGCATCATGAGGGTAGAAGAAGCATTATGGAAAAAGAAAGCTAGGCAATCTCAGAAGGACGCCATAGAATTTTGGCGTAAGGAATCACGTAAGCGTGCTGACAAAGCACTCCGTAGAGAAGACAGACTTAAAGAATCAGATAAAGAGCGAGAAAACGAATTAGTTACTGAAGGGATCCGAGTAAAAACAGAACAAATAGACCGTGCCCGAAATAATCTTGTAAACGGTATGTACCTCGCAGCAGATGGCCCATCCGAAACTGAATCAGAGATACCGAAAAACTTACCGACACCATTAGTTCCAACTAAAGTAATGCACAAGACTACTAAAGACATATTCCTGAATTCGTATCTAGAGGATGTAGCGCCAGCTTACACCAATCTGCCTGTTCGTGCCCTGCCTACTGACAGGGATGGGGGTGGCACTACGCCCCCAGATCCAGTTCCGCCGGTACCGCAACAGACCTCTCCCGCTCCGCCCGCTCCGCCACCCCCCGTACTTAAGACAGACCTACCGAAACCAGTACTACCTGATCTTACTAAAAGACAGACTCAAGTCCAGATACAGACTCCGCGGAGAGATAATGCCCAAGCATCCGCCTCAGGAGGTGCGACAGCGGGTCTACAGACCCCGCCACCGACACACAGATTACATTTAAAGGACACACAGAATCCTTCCCAGTCTCCCTATTCAGCCCGGCTAGACGCATTCAAAGATAGGATGTCATTCTGCAGATATGATCCAGTACCCGGAACAGACGATCTAATGGTCTTAGCATCACTACGCTTAAGATCTGCCACCGATAGCTTGCTATGTTATGTAGGAATGCAGGAAGCTCTCGACAGACTATACAAATTCATACAGACGGGGAAAGACCCCGACAGTGTTAACGCTGCCATGTATAAACAGAAAGTTGACGTTCAAAAACAGATTTTAAGATTCTTCATTAATTGTGTGATAAGAGAACGAGACAGGCCCGGGACAGATCAGAGTGAGTTAGACGCATTAAACAAGTGGGGCCAAAATATAGCAGACGCGAAACATGACAAGCTATCATGTATAGCCACTATGTCCCAGAAAATTAGAAAGGCAGTATTAACTGCACATCAGGAAGAAACAGATAAAACCTCCTCTGGGGAGGAAGATGAAGATGAAACATCAGAAAAGTCTACAGATATGATAGCGTATGTAGGTAGGGGAAACTACCTTAGGAAAGGTGTCCGTCCGGAGAGCAAGAGAGTTCTTTTCTCCGCTTTAACAAATCCGAATTCTTCAGAACATCAGTTCCAGGAAACTGATAAAAGGCTTCGAGATCGAGTAGGGTATCATATACTCAATTCTATGGATGAACAGGAACTAGCCCGGTCCGCCGTGTTGTGGGCCGAAAACGCAGACATATATAATGATGACACGTTAGTACAGACATTCTTGAACCTTTCCCCGGAAGAGCAGAAAATAGCAGGTGTATACATGATTCAGCACCTCCTCATCAAGTTCAGAAACCATCATTCTGATCCAGGTCCCTTACACGAAACATTAGAAGCACTAATTATGGATAGATGGAGAGGTTTTAGTACCAAATTAATACAAATAATTCTAGAACAACGACGTAAGTATAACACTTTTCTGAGCTCTGAATATGTTCCCGCCCCACCTCCAGAAAGAAAAATGTACCACATGCAATGCGGTAGTGGCATTGAAAGTCAGAATCCCTTACGAGAAGTACATCCAGTTATGGGTGCGGACCAACGTCTGAAACGTGTGTATGTTCACACACCACTGACTAAGTTAGAACTGTTAGAAATGAAGAAATTAGTTCCGTGCCATGATAAAGATCCTGCAGGTTTTCACAGAGAGCTTAAAGACATGTTACTGATGGGAGATTACACGTATGATGATATTATGAAAATGTTGAAAGTACTGTTGCCCACGGGCATTTACGAGAAATTAAAGGAGAAGGATTGGGAAGTGGGAGAATCAAAGATAGCATGGGCGGAAATAGAAGACGAAGAAAGCAAACGAGTCCCAGGGGTAGGCCTTGGGGACAAGACTAAAGCATTACCAGGTTTAATAGTACAGGTTCTGCCAAGATTATTGACAACTAGAAAGGAAGATTGGGACGCAATCTCGTCCTGCAAACAGAAACAAGATGAAGATACTAGTGACTTTTATTCAAGATTCGAGAAATGTTTCATTATCAATAGTGGTTTAAAAACAAGTAGCGAGTCATATCCACACCTTTTTGTAACAAAATTAGTAGAGAACGCCCTACCACTAGTTAAAAATAGAGTGTACAAGGTTGAAAGTACTTGGCAGGCAAATACGCCATCACAGATGTTACAAATGTTACAATATCACCAGAATAGAATTAGGGAAGAACAAGAGCAGGAACAGAAACGTATGAAAGACACGAAAATGAAAATGTTAGTAGCTCAGACAATTCCAGCCGAGGGTCATAGAAAAGGTGGGGCCCAGACAAATCATTCTGCCGCTCCCGTTAAAGGGACATGTAATTATTGCAAACAGCCAGGTCACTACGTACATGAATGTCCAGTTCTGAAACATAACATCGAGACAGGTAAAACTAAAGAAAGACCGCGTCCGCCTAGACATGAACAGGGTCAACAACAGACCTCACAGAACGAACAGCCAATGCAGAATACACAGCCCATGCATGATCAGTCCCATACAGTACAGACAGTAGCAGTACCGCAGCCACAGCATGCTCAGACACAGCCCGCTGCCGCAACACGACAAGTATCACAACAGATGTACCAGTATGCCCAGTCGGCATATCCAGATTATCAGCGTTATACATGAAACAGCCTAGGGAGGGAAAGTGATTTGCCTCTTATTGAAATTCCTGTAGATCAAGAAGGTCCTTATGTACATAGTCACGTATTAGGAAAAGACAGAAAGTTTTTAATTGACACAGGGGCAAGTCGCACTACTATAAGTCATAATGAAGTTCCAGGGGCACCCCTCTCAGGCTCACAGAATGTTTCCCTTGGTTTTTCAGGACAGCCTATTGTAAATGAAGTATCAGAACCAGTACCACTAGCTGTGGGTCCATTATCTCGAGTTACAGACTTGTTACTTACGAAATCATGTCCCGAAAATCTGTTAGGAATTAAAACACTGAAGGCTCTAGGAGCTATAATTTGCTGTTCCCCGGAGGGAGTTAGACTCTTTCTACGAGATTTCAAGGGTCATTATGTTCTACGTGACTTTGATGTCAGATTGAGAAATGTACCAGATCACTTATGGGCAAAAGGCCCAGCTGATGTAGGTTGTATGCATATCACACCATACCGTGTTACACTCAAGACAGGTGTTGTTCTACCCAGAATCAGACAATACAAGTTACCACCCGATGCTGTAGTGGCTTTACTGAAAATAATTGAAGAGCTTATTGCCCAAGGAGTGGTCGTAGAGACCGACTCCAATATCTGTAATTCGCCTATCATTCCAATTCTTAAACGTACAGACCGCAATGCACCGCCAGTATACCGGTTGGTGATTGATCTTCGAGAACTGAACAAATGCATTGTACCACAGTATCCTGTGGTCCCCGATATCTCCTCCCTGTTAACTGCTATTGATTCAGAAGCAACGTTCTTTACTGTAATCGATCTCAAGAACGCCTTCTTCAGTGTACCCATTGACCCGGAGAGCCAATATCTCTTCGGATTCAGTTTAAATGGACGAAGTTTCAAATTTTCACGCGCACCTCAAGGATTTACAGAAAGCCCCAGCATCTATAGTCAAGCACTGAAAAGACAACTAGATTGTATTCAAATGCCAGTTAATACCGCTTTACTACAGTACGTCGATGATCTACTGATCACCGCACGAAGTGAGCTCGAATGTGAACAAGCATCTCTGATAGTTTTGCATTTTCTGGCCGACAAGGGACACAAGGTGTCTCCTTCGAAGCTACAATTCTGTGTTCAGCAAGTTGTGTACTTGGGTCACTTGCTGTCCAAAGTGGGGAGACAGCTCACTCCCGATCGCATTCAGTTAATAGTAAACATGCCCCGACCCCAGACACAAAAAGAAGTGCGGGCCTTCATAGGCCTCACCTCGTACTGCAGACAATGGATTCCTCAATATGCATTTCTAGCTAAACCACTCATCCAGTTAACGACACAGGAGGCAGCAACTTCGACTGTCCTCCCTTGGACTCAGGAACACACACAAGCCTTTGAGGAATTAAAGAAAGCTTTATGCCAAGCACCAGTTTTAGCGACACCATGTTACAGCAAACCGTTTACACTTTTTGTTACAGAACGTGACGGTACAGCGTTGTCTGTCCTCACTCAAGATCAAGCAGGTTCACATAAGCCTTGCGCTTATTTTTCAAGCACATTGGATTCAGTAGCACAGGCACTCCCTGCATGCTTAAAGTCAGTAGCAGCAACAGCGTTAGCAATCAGACAAAGCGATTCAATTGTTTTAGGTCATCAGTTAACAGTACAAGTTCCACATTCTGTAGAGGTTCTGTTAAACAGAACCCAGACTCAACACTTAACTATAGCACGACTGACAGGTTACGAATTGACATTATTCCAGCCACACATAGAAATCAGACGCTGCAGTATCTTGAATCCAGCAACATTGTTACCTACAGTTATGACAGATCCAGCCCCACATGATTGTATAGAGATTATTAATGCAGTAACAAAGCCCAGACGAGATTTAACAGATGTTCCACTGACAAATCCAGACCTGACACTTTATGTGGATGGTTCATGCATGAGAACAAGTACAGGAGAGTTAGTGGCCGCATATGCTGTGACCACTGAAACTGAAGTTAAAGAAACACATCGTATTGATACACTGTCTGCTCAAGCGGCAGAGCTCATCGCTCTGACCCAAGCCTGTATTCTAGCAAAGAACAGAAATGTTAACATATACACAGATTCCCGTTATGCGTTTGGAGTCGTACACGACTTCGGCATGCTCTGGCAGGAACGAGGTTTCCTGACCTCTCATGGTACCAAAATACAGCATGGTCCTCTCATTCAAGCACTGTTAGAAGCAATACATCTGCCTTCAGCCATATCAGTCATGAAGTGTAAAGCACATACTAAAGCCACAGATTCTGTTTCCCAGGGTAACGACCTGGCAGATCAGACTGCAAAACATACAGCACTGACTCACACTCAGACAACTGACACGACAAAGATAACAGATCCGACAAACTGCATGACAGTCAGGGATCCCACACTAGATGTTATTGACATTCAGACACATGCTACTGCAGACGAAATAAAGAAATGGACCGAACTAGGAGGGATCCAGACAGATCAAGGTTGGATGACGAAGGGAAAATCTACATGGTTTCTCCCTGACTCTATGGTTCAAGTCATGATAAATACAGCACATAGTCCTGCCCACCTGGGAGAGAAAGCCATGTTAGACAGTTTACAAAATCTCTGGTACAATAAACACTTACGAGCAGCCGCAAAACAGAAAGTGCGTACTTGCATGATCTGTTGTCAGTTCAATCCAGGTAAAAGCGTCCCTGTAGAACAAGGTGGATTTCATCCTCCCGATCACCCTTTTGAAGTCCTCCAGATGGATTATATCCAGATGGACCGTTGTCGAGGATTCAAATATGTTCTCGTAGTTGTCTGTGCTCTGTCCCGCTGGACCGAAGCATACCCAGTCCCCGATTACACTGCTCCGACCACTGCCAAACAGTTGGTTCGTGAATTTTTCCCACGGTACGGCTTGCCTCGTGTCGTGTACTCAGATAACGGTCAGCCATTCTCATCTGCCCTAATGAAAGAAGTTTCCTTGTTATTAGGATACCAGTGGAAGTTCCATTGTGTCCGACATCCAGAGGCCGCAGGCCTTGTTGAAAGGCATAATCAGACATTAAAGATTCGCCTTGCCAAAATATGTCAAGACAAAGGGGTCGACTGGATAGTCGCCCTGCCGGTGGCACTATTCTATATAAGAATGGTCGCCCATTCGAGATCAGGGCTATCTCCGTACGAAGTGGTCTTTGGCAGACCACCGAATATGTGGGGGACGCCCATTCCTAAAAAGATAACCGATGTTGATTCTAATATGTTGACAGATTACCTTGCCTCCTTGATGTCTGCACTCCAATCATGTCGTTCACAGGTTGCCGCAGCCTTCCCTGACAACACCGATGTGAAGGAGCATGATGTCCGCCCCGGTGACGTTGTTTTAGTCCGTAACTTCGACAGGAAAAGTCCGTTGGAGCCCCGCTGGAAGTCTCCGAAAACCGTTCTACTAACAACAAGGACCGCCGTCAAGTTGGAAGGAAGAAAGGGGTGGGTCCACCTAAGCCATATCAAAACATTCCCAGGACTGAAACCGGAACAAGACACACCCACCCCCACCAAAGACTCTGATATCAAAGACTTTTCCGAACTCAAACGAGAAAAAACTCCTCAAGAACAATATCGTATGAAGTTACGATCTAGCAAGTCAGACAGTTTAATTGTTTAAGTCCTCCCCTAGGTGAATCGGTTAAATAGTTTCTGACATGTATCCCCTAGATCGAGTTAGAGAGAGAGAGGAAAAGAAAAGAACATATTGCAAATCACTTCGTAGTCACTGCATAGTGACACTAATAATTATGTTTATTCTAAGTATATTAATAATTGTTGCTAGCATCTTATTACCCATATACTACCCTATCTTCAAGCGTGAACAATCTGCTTACAATGTCTCTGCTGAACACACTTTTAGTGAATTACCTCCTCATGAGCTTCCCTACAGACTTGCGCTGCGCAACAATACATTCATTAGTATGTTACATCATTCTCATCAAACTAACAATGCTACAAATTGCTGGATATGTGGCCGACTCCCTCCCTACCAGAATTATAAGGGAGCCCTGCCTCTCTTTCCTTACCCGTTCTCTCACAATGGCTCCTGCGGAGCATGGTTTAAGATAATTAATTCTTTAGATCCCGACATTGCTGTTTTCGATGGGGGTTGGGTTTGGGGAAACCTGAACTTGGTCCTACTAGACGTCTGTTACCCGGATAAGGAGGGACTCCCCATTAGAATAGGAACTGATCTAGAAAATGAAGTATATGGATTAGGTAATTACACAATTAGCCTTATGATTCTTACTGTCGAATCCAAAGCCGCACCAGTTCTACCTATTATGTCAGTACTGCCAGTCATTGGTGAATTATGTATCAAGAAGAAAGGTTCCGTACACTTAGGTCATAGTAAATGCACTACTGTGGTCGAATTCAGTGATGATGGAAAATCATCTTTCAAAGCTATCAGTCATTCTTACTTTGTGTGTGGTCATACCGCATACATCTGTCTACCTCCAGATTGGGATGGTACCTGTTACATTGCATTCCTTCTGCCACCTGTTTTTCTAGCTCCTTCTGATTACCATAGAAATAGCAATCTAGTAAAGAATAGACCCAGAAGAGATGCCCCCCTTGTCGACTACACAGAAACGGCATGGGAACAGTACACTGACTTTAATAAAGGATTCTTTTTCTTTTTAGGTCCTGTTCAGAATAGTAAATTAATACGCAGATTAACTAGAACACTTGAAGCTGTAGTAAATGAAACTACCTCCGCCTTAGGTAACTTAACAGAAGAGCAGTCCGCTATGCGGGTTGTTGTCCTTCAGAATCGTCTTGTAATTGACGTCATCTTGGCAGATAGAGGTGGAGCCTGTAAGGTCATCGGGTCAAGCTGCTGTGTTTTCATTCCACAGAATGCACCATCTGTATATCAAGCTATCACCCGTCTCCATAAGATTGCAAATCAGATACATCAGACTCCAGGCACCTGGACTTGGTCCGGTTGGTTCTGGACAAAGTTAACAGCTTGGGGATGGAAGATCCTATCCTTCCTAGGCATTGGCCTAGTCCTAGTATTCAGTTGCTGCCTGTGCCTACAGTGTGGGCCAGCGATCTGTGGACTGTGTGCCACTTCTTGTATTGAACATTCCAGTTTTCACTCAAAACGTAACCGAAAGAAAGAAGAACAAATGATGTTACAAGAACAGACTGATCGATTCATGAGGATCGATATTTCATGAAGGGTCCGTAGGGAACAAGGAGGGAATGAGGAAAATTAAATTTTGGCCATGTTGTGTTCCCTAGCGCGTACCCCACCGACTCCATGTACCAGCTTAAAGTGCATGTAACTTCCCTCCTGTGCCAGCTATGAAGACGCAAATACATTTGCGTCCACCGTTAACTTGTCCTCTTTCAGATCCACCATGAATGGATTATATAGTCCATTCCTAAGTATGCTATGCCAACGTCTTTTTGTAGTACACTTTCACTTTTTCCTGCTCTATCCAGAGTAGGCCCTGAATTCCTGCCATCTGAACCTCTTTTGTGGCTCCTGACTCTGCCCAGGCTACCTCTCTACTCGTGAACTCTGTCCTACTTTCAGCGCGGCCCCTCGCGCTCAGCTCAAGCCTGCTTTCTGCCAAGACTGACTATAACCTTCGAGTTATCTGTTCCGTTCCCCGAGAATACATTCCTGCCTACTAGATCCTGTAAACATCCTCTCCAGCTGCAGAGCCAAAAGGCCGACCTGTCTTAATGCAAGTAATTCATAGCCTCTGTTGCCATGCTACCATGGAAGGCCCCGTGCCCCCCCACGCTCCACATGTAGACACTCAGGCGCTCATACACGCATCCACAGTTAGCATAGAATAGCCTCTACCCTAGAGACCTTTCCGCCCAGATAGTATAGTTCCTAAACATCAGATATCAGATATGATAGAAGTACAAGTTGATCTGACATGCCAGACTTCTGTCTCTTTCCTGTCAGTGTAAATGTCAAGACCCCTGCACCCCGTCAATCACACGTCATGCAGCTGCGCGCGCATCCAAGCTTCCGATTTCTGCTGACATTGCAACATTCTGTTAGCACCACCCCTTGGTGCCACCCACTTGCGTCACCTATCAGTGACGTTTTCTAGCACACACCTCTAGTTCACGCCTAGTTTACGCCTAGTTTACGCCTCTTGATGATGTATTGGTACCACGTGTATACTGTTATCTTGTCTTCTCTCAGCTGTTACGCCTCTTACACTGAAACTTATGATGTAAATCAAGTATATAAGCTATGTAATGTCAATAAACGAGAGCGCGCTCATCTATCCCTTCTGACACCCCTGTGGTGGTCAGAACATGATATCCTGATTCCTTTATGAGGAATAAAACCCTTAGAAACTCTAACACCACGGACTCTGTTTTCTTTCCTTCTGATTGAGTTATTATTGATTAAGTACTTACCTGCATAGAAATTAAGAGAGTAAATTAATTATTTACGTCAGGAGGAGAGGGCATCCCTGCCTGGTGCCCCTCCCCAAGGCAAAATCAGCAGATCTATGATTGTTAACAATAACCCGAGCTAGGGGATCGGAATACAACAGGGAACCCATGAGGCAAACTCCGGTCCGACGCCCAACTTGTTCAAGACGACAAAGAGATAAGGCCACTCCACTCTATCAAAAGCCATGGTGGCATCCAGGGACACCAAGACCGTCGGCTCGTGTATCTGTGAGGCACCGCCCAGGACCCCATGCAATCTGCGCAGGTTAAGGGCCGTATTACGGCGGGGCATAAAACCTGATTGAACCGGATGGATCAGTGGCGTGATGACCTTAACCAGTCGAATCGCAAGCAGCTTTGCTAAGATCTTCGGCTCAGCATTCAATAAGGAGATCGGGCGGTAAGAAAAACACTCTGTCTTCGGTTTGCCCTCTTTATGAAGAACAATAATATTGGCGACCCGCTGATTGTACGGGAGCTGGCCCCTCTCTCTACTCTCATGGAACATATCTTTGATAAAGAGAGCCAGTTTGTTTGCGTTTACTTTATAAAGCCCAATGGGGAGTCCATTGGGGCCGGAGGCTTTCCCAGAGCAGACCCCTCTAATAGCCTGCGCCACTTCGTCATTCGTAAATGGGGAGTCCAGGAAGTCCCTATCCTCCTTGGAGAGAGTGGGCATCGGAATATCCAGAATCATCTTACGTCTCATGGTAAGGTGTGGGACACGCTAGCATGTGCTATCGCCAAGCGTAATATTGCTCAATTGTGGGGGGCGAATCAGCCGCCTACCATAGGGAAATGGATGGAAGACCTGGACTGGTGCATGTTTAGAGAGCGAGCTGTGTGGCTAGGGGGAGGCCTAAGAAGTGGGGGATAATCTGGGGGGCCTGGAACGTGTATAGAGGCGATATTTGTGCTCCCCCTGTCGCTCCGGATGTCCCAGTTCTGTTGGACGATCTCTGAACCCGTAGATTACTATTTGTTATATAATTCTGTACTTAAGAGAGGTGACATCATTCATTGTTTGCTAGGACGCAACCCAGTGTATTTTATTGTTTGTATTTGTATTTTATTTTTTTGTGTGCATTAATAAAAAGAATTTAAAAAAATAAAATTATTTACTCCCATAAGGAAGCGGCCCTTACCCAAGGGGTCGCTTCCATTTAAAATGTAAAATACTCCCTGGTGTCTAGTGGGGTTTTCTGCATCCCCTGGGGGCAGAAAGGCCAAATAAACAAACTGATCTGCCCCCGGGGGCAGAGAATATTTTTTAAATATGGCCCCTGGAAGCGACCCTTGCTCAAGGGGTCGCTTCCAATTTAATAAAAACATATTCCCTGGCCGTAGTGGGATTGCCTGTCCCCCCTGGGGCCAGAAACACCCAAAAGAATCAGGTGATCTGTCCCCAGGGGGTGCAGAATTACTTTTCAAATAAATGTGGCCCCTGGAAGCGACCCTTGCCCAAAGGGTCGCTTCCATTTAAAAATAAACAAATTCCATGGTGTCTAGTGTGGTCAAATGAAAAAACTGATCTGCCCCCAGTGGGGACAGAATATACTTTTAAAATAAATTGGGCCCCTGGAAGCAACCCTTGCCCAAGGGGTCGCTTCCAATTTGAGAAAAAAACTATTCCCTGGCTCTAGGGGGTTTTTCTGCCGCCCTAGGTCTAGAAACGGCCAAAAATCTGCCGATCTGTCCCCAGGGGGGGACAAAAGAGTCTAAAATAAAATGTCCCCCTTAGGAAGCGACCCTTGCCCAAGGGGTCGCTTTCTTTGCATCAAAAAACACATCCCTGGTGTCTAGTGGGGCATTCCTGGCACACAATCGCTACGCTGTGCGCGATCGTGCACCAAAAATGCCCTGCATTGAGACATCAGGGGAGAGGAAACAGTGTTTCCTCTCCCCCAATGCCTCAATGTGCCACAGTGTGCCCCCCCCCCCCCCCCTGGCCCACCGGAGCAGCAGAAACTTACCCTCCTCCTGGACGTGCTGGAAACAAATAGTTTCCAGCGCATCCAGCGCTTCTTGATGACTGCGCGCTGAGGTCCTGGGAATGCGTGGGGGGTTGGGGTGGCAGCGGAAACTCTTCCGCTGCCATACCTCTCTGTGGGGGCAGGATCTGTAACCCAGGGGTGAGTGCCAGCGCTTCCCCCATGGGCTGTGCTCATGATGGAGCGGTTCCGTCATAAGCACAGCCCAACCGATGTTCATGACGGAACCGCTCCATCATGAGCATCGAAGGGGTTAATATTGCCACTGGGTAGTTATAGTAAGGACCATGGGCCTCATTTATGAGACATGATGCATTGCTGCGCGAAAGCAACGATGCGTCACTTCTCAGTGCGCACTCCTTGCGACATGATTGATGCGTCATATTTATAATATGACGCATCATGTCGCAAGGAGTTACAGATACGTTAGTATTTCTGACGTATCTGTAGGCACAAAAGTGACGCATTGCTGGAGTGTGTCACAAAAGTGACGCAACTCCAGCAATGTGTACTTTCACATGGGCAAGTCCCATGTCGTTAGTGCCTGCATCAGTGTTACGCCTGCCATGAAGCAGGCGTAAGATTTTGTCGCATTAGTGGCCAAGAAATGGCGCTGTGAAATCTTATAGATTTCACTGCGTCACTTCCATGACCCTTTCTTGCGTCAAAACGCCCTCCTTGCATACATTATACCTGGCGCAGGTATAATGTGGTGCAGGGATTTCCAAAGTGACGCATCTACCTAGATGCGTCACTTTGTAAATATGGCGCAACAAGGCGCATTTTCTACGCCACTGGTGCGTCACAAAAAGTGACGCACCGGCGTCGTCATAGTGACGCACAGCTTCATAAATGGGGTCCCATGTTTCCATAGAAAAAGTATTTTTCGGATTGCTTATAATTTTTGACGCCATTTGACACAATCTTCACAAAACCTTTACCAAAAAAATCTCATCCACCTCAGTGCCTTTCTGAAATATTTCGGGGTGATCCGTTTCGAGACAAAGGTGGGGGCCAAAAACACTTTTTCCCCATTCATTTTTCCATTGCAATATTTAACAGCGATAACACAAAAACTGCTGGTTGAAATTACACCAGCATTTGGCAGAAAGCTAGAGCTTGGTCCAGAAAGTATGCTTTGTGTGATTTGGTGTGAATCCATTGAGTCGTTTATGAAAAATAAATGTTAAAAATGTATCTATATTTCACGATGCAGAGGATCCGTGGAATCAACAGATCTTGATCATTCTAATGTTGTTTTGAGTAGGTGTTTGAACATCGTTACTGACCATCTTGTAGTGAGCCTAAAAAAGCAAAAGTGTTTTAGCTAAGCATTTTTATGAGTATTTAAAATTATTGTAATTTTGTATTTGTTGATCTCAGTTGAGGTCTGGATCAAATAAAGTAAACAGATCTTGAGATTATCAACAAAGATACTGCAGCAGTGATTTTAAGACATGGGTACTCAGTCCCCTGTTCCATAAAAAAGTCAAAAAAACACATAAAGGGAGGGCAGAGTAGGGATACCCTGCCCTCTAGGCCTGGTAATGGGGTCCCAGGGGGACTCCTGGGAGCCAAAAACTGCATTTTTTTGTAATCTGCGCCACGGATCAGCAGGATATACTGCTGCTCCTATTAAAAACAAAAATGATGGTGGTTTCCTTCCTCTTTTTTTAACACCCCTCACCCCCCTCAGAGTAGGCCAGTGCCCGGTGGGTAGAGCATTTTTCATATTTTTAGTGGGCACTAGTTATAGCTACTTTAGGGCACAAGTTATAGTAACTTGAGATAACTATAACTGGTGAATTTCAGTCAATTTGTTAGTTTAAAATTGTATGTTTTAACTGATATTTTCACCTAAATATAACGTCCATTTAACCTTTGGTTTTTTCCTAAGTTTAAAAAAAATGTAATGTAACATATTATTACAATTCAAAACTAAACCTTCATATAAGCCATAGACCGACAGACAAATAGACAGACAGTCGGATAGACAGGCAGGCAGGCAGGCAGGCAGGCAGGCAGACAGACAGACAGACAGACAGACAGACAGACAGATAGATAGATAGATAGATAGATAGATAGATAGATAGATAGATAGATAGATAGATAGATAGATAGATAGATAGATAGATAGATAGATAGATAGATAGATAGATAGATAGATAGATAGATAGATAGATAGATAGATAGATAGATAGATAGATAGATAGATAGATAGATAGCTACCTGAACAAAATAAACACGCCAGCCACCAAAGAACTGATTCTGAGTGAGACTAGACTTTAGTAAACGTGAACATGAAATGCAGAAATAACCTATTTCCTTTCGTTTAGTTGCTGTATTTTCGCCAAGGATGAAAAGATTGCCGTGGCTGGGTCAGGACATGACATGCAATGTGGTTCAACCCGTACCGATGGAGGGCTTCTTTGTAATTAAAAGCACATGTGTTTGGATGATTCTTATCCACAAACGGAAATGAGGACACACTAAAACAGCAGGGACGCCCAATTAGGGAACAATGCTGGCGTCGGCCCACCAATGAAACAAACAGCTCGACTTTTAAAAGGGGAAGGGAAAGCGATATTGATGCTATTATTGCCAGAAGGTCTATTTATACGTCCCGTCGGGGTGATGGGATGCATTATGAGCCATTTGCGCAGTCTATGGTTTCATACACAAATATCTGCAAAATGCACAAAAGAAAAACAAGATGTCCTCGATCAAAGCGGTTAACGTTAGTCTAGCAAGGAGGCTGTAAATAAAGTGAAGCTTATCAGGATACGAACCGTTTCGAGTTTTTTTTCTCAAAAGCCTTTCAAGTCACAGAACCATAAACATGATGTCGCCTGCACACTATGATTAATGGATCTCCCCTCGCACGAGGTTGTATCGCCAAAAAGGAGTGCATGTCAGGGGAGACAGAGAAATGTTCAAACTCCCGGCTTGCAAATCCCTGTCTCATTCGAAGAGCTTGAAAAAAGTTCTGCCTAAAGAAAGTTTGGCTAAATCAACGAAAAAATTGATAATTTTTCGGAATGATTTTCAAAGATGTGGTACAGACAATTCTGAAGGGGCAGGCCCTATTGAAACAATCCAATAATTCATGGTCGTTTGAGCGACTCCAAACCCCCAAGAGGTACTTGAAGAAAATTACCTAATATATTTTGGGGAAAGAATTGGTCCAAACGGTAGGGCATTCTGCAGCACACAGATAAAAAGAGGAACAAGCATTGGCATAGCCAATAGGTCTAGCTTTTGGGACCTTTAAGTATTTAGTTATGCAGCAAAATTTCCTTTGTGCAACATCATCAACTGTTGCAAGGCTAAACACTTATAAGGTCACAAAAGGGAGACCCAAAAGGGAGACGTATTGGCTATGCCAATGCTTGTTTTCTTTGAATTCTGGTACTTGTAGTTTCATTTATTCCATTGTAACATTGGGCTACAAGTCCCAGAAGTCTATGGCATATGGGTGTTTCTCCGGGACCACATATTCTTTGCCCTGTCCTTCTCCACTATACAGTGATTAGTTTGATATTGGAGTATCTCTTTCTGTGACTCTCATTATTATTTGGCTTTACACTGCAGCCGTCTGGGTACCTATTCTTTACATACCTATTGATTGGCTATCTAGTGTTTAAAATGAGGCAGCCCACTTTAGTCATTGGCTAATTTCACTGTGACTGACGGGATTCTGCCTTTCACAAGGAGCATATCCCCACACAAAATAGTTCCCTTCAATACAAGGCACTATTGTGGATGTTTGTGATTTTGTAGACTTATAAATGTTTACTTTTAGTCCGTTCTATATTGGCCAGAGTTAGGAAACTCCCACCAACAACAATAGTTTTACCAAAATAATGCTTGTTTCTTTTGTTCACTGCTGCACGCATTTAAAAAAAAGAAAATGCTGGATTTGTGTGACTCACATATACAGTTACAAACACAATCACAATTCAGCTGCTTAAAACAAAAGCAGCACCAGCAGAACCAACAGGGCTGGCGTTAATGTGGTATACATGGAGATGTGTATGCACAGATGCAGTGCATGCGTCAGCAGGCTGAAGCCAGACATGTTGGCTTTGCCAACGTTTGTTGTGTTTACCAGCTGCACATATTTGCTTTTGTTCACCCCCTGCCCACCGTTAACCATGAGAAATGCTGTTGTTGGACATGAAAAACAGAAAAGAAGATTGTAAAGAATATTCCAATTCAATATTTTTCTTTAGTTCTATGAGGAATAACCCACAAGATCAGGCTCTGCATAGACTGCACATATAAACGCGCTACACGTCCCTAGCTGAAGGAGCAGCATGCAATAGTCAATGGCCTATATACCCGAGTGCAGCATTAACTGAATTGTTATCCAATGTGTTGCATGTGTGTGCATGAAATCAAACACTTGCTTCTGGGAAATCTGGCATGTTCATGAATTTTAGAGTGACTTCGCATTTTCTCTCACTATACTGATGAATGCGTTTTTCATTGGAGATGGTTTCTGTTCACTAGCTATCATTTGACGGAACAGGGGTCAAAGCAAGCTGACATCACTTCCTGTACAGATGTGTCAGCACATGGATGACGGTGGCTTGTAGGCTAGTTAAGTGGTTCCAAAATGTGTTTTTGCCCAGAGGCGGTTAGATCAAGGGCCAGGGGTTGGAACAGATCGGGATACTGGAGAGGGAAAGACTAGCTAAATGGCAGACGTTCTTCATAAATTGCAAAGCACATGGCGTAGATGGAAAGTTCAGAATGTTTATGGTCTTACCCATGGGAAATAAGCCTGCAGTGACTGCGGTCGCCAGCTGAGTTAGAAAATGAATTTTACTAATCAGAATCCCATCAATATCACACATACCTAGAGGGAAAACGCCGCCAACATGAGATTTTAGATAAACAAAATGTAAGCACTTTGGAGATGCAAATAGTGGCACAAAACCAAAGCACATTTTTGACACATGAGAAGCACAACAAGCGTAAAGAGAAAGTGAAAGGAAAGAGAAAAAAGATAAGAGGCGAGAGAAAGGAACAAGCAAAAGAAAAAGACAGATGCTCGAGAGGAGTGAAAATGAAGCTGACAAGCAGGGAGTGGGAGAAGGGAGGGAGTAGGGGAGGGGAGGGGATTCAAGTGCTGTAAGGCTTAATGAGCAATTACAAAAAGCCAGATGGCCTGTGCACGTTCGCACTCACATGCACGCAGGCTATAGGCCGGCAAAAGCCTCTCTGGTAGCACTTTGAAAACCCGCTTACTAAAGGTCTCGCCTGAACTAGCGCTCAGGCGAGACCTAAAAAACCTCTCAGGATTGTTTTTGTGCAGGAAGGTGCCCCTTCCCACACAAAACAATCCTGCATGCAACGCAGGCATCCTTCCGCCATGGTGCAAGGGTGCCTGCCTTGGCGCTAGGCTGCCAATACAGCATCAGTGCAGGGGGAAAGGACAGGAATGCGCTGTATGCCATAGGTACTGCATATTCCTTCCCTTTCAATTTGCCGCAGGCCAGCACAGCAATGTGACTTTCTGTGCTGCCTGGAGCCAAATCCCCATAAATATGCCTCAGTGTATTTTACATTATATTTTCTGTAAAAAATTAAACATAAATAAATACCTTACATTTTACAGCTAGGTAAATAATTTGCACATGGAAGTTGACGAGGCTCTCTATAAGTTTTTCCAAAAGTATAAAGCATCTTCCTTTGCTCATTCATTTAGTTTTCTTATTCCATTTCACATATCATGTAGATTCCCAGTTATTTTATATGACTGAGAATGTACTTATAATTGGCATAGAATGAAAAAATAAAATATTATACAGCTCCCACATTTGTAAACCTTGGATAGGAGAGGTATTCCTCATGCTAGACAAATATTGCAACTGGAGATGGACACCTCAAAGTTAAAAAATAGCAAACAAATGAAGACCCTGGCTGCATCTAGGAAGTAGAAATAAATCTGACAGAGACATTAAAGTGAATTTCTCTCTGCTTCACAATTTTTAGGGAACCGGACACCTTTTGGTATTCTACCATATGCATATGAAAATGGTCTGTTCGAAATAGCTGCCAAGCATTACAGACACTGAAAGACTGGTAAGAGCAGAACCTAATAGGAGCAATAGAAGAACACAGTAGAAGCATAACTGGGTTCCTGCCTCCTCATCATCTGCTTGCTCCTAAGGTTTGTTTTGTAGGGACAAAAGTAACACACTTGGTGATGGGTTAATAGTCATTTGGATGTCTAACAGTGCTTTCCTTCAACTATTGCTTAGAGAGAAGCAGCTATTTCTGAACAAACGAGTTTCACTGGCCCGCTAGACCCCACACCTGCCAGTACAGTGCCCCTGTACTCTGCTTCAACATCTTGTTCCTTCCCAGCCCTTCTCTACTTGCTGTAGATCTAATGGTGTTATGCAATTACTTGGCAGCATCACCATCCACTCTCAGCCCCCATTACAATGCTACAAACTGACACCTGGGAGCCCCACCCCCAACTCCCCAGTGCTCCTTTGGGATTTTGTGTACTCTCAGGGTCACTTTGTAAGCTGAAAACAATTTGGCAGTGTCACACTCCCCACCACGTAGCCAGGTACCAGGTCTTTGAGGACCTTCTTCTCCTTCAGACACTGAGGAATTGCTGCCACCATGGCTTGAATCTGAAAGCTTTGCCTTAGGTTCAAGCTCCCTGAGGATCCTTTCATGATCCTACACCCAGAGTTGGGTCATCTGCAGCTTGAAGCCCTTATTAGCCTTCCTGTCCTGCAGCGTCTCTGTGGTCAGGCTGTCTGAAGAGATACTGCTTCCTGCTCTGGCTGGGAGTTCTAACTCAAGGAGTTGGGTCGTCTTCCTCCAGTGTATGCTGCATTTCAGGGCTGATGTCTTGCTACTGATGTTTGTTCTCCAAATGATTCTCATCATTCTGCTCCTCTGTGGTTCTCGTCAACTGGTGGACCTCTATCCAGGCCCTCAGAGCTTTCTGCAGCTTCAACTTTTTGGTACCTTTCTTTACCTGTAGTCCCCTTTCCCGGCAGAATTGTTTAAGCTCACCAATGTATAACTTACCAGGGTCACCAGTTCAAACTCCATTGCTGCAGGTATGTTTTCAGACAGTCCAGTAGTAGGAATGAGAGTAGATTTGGAAAAACAAAAAAAGCATTCAGAGATTTTTTTTTAATTGGTCTTAGATTATTTATGTGGAGTGGTAGAGGAACACAAAATAACTGTAGGGCTTTTAATGTGGAGTCTGTTGTCGAGGTTGCGAGGCGTAGCAGAGAAGTTTTGTCATCAAGGCTGCCGTTAATGGGGGATGCAGGGAGCTTGTGCTGGGAAAAGCATTGTGCAGCAGTGGTTCGAAAGGCAATACATCAGTCTCTAGGTGCGGGAGGCAGTGGTGATGCAAGTCTTTTGTGAATGGGCCAATCCATGCAGCAGCAATGAAGCATTGCTTCTGCTCGGGATGTGCCGCTTAGCCGAGGAGATGATTCAGTTCTGCGCAGGGATGGGTCGCTTAGCGGAAAAGATGCATCAGTTCCACCGGCAAGCACCTTAAGCCCACTTCCAAGTGTCCAGGACTGGGGTGGCACCACTTGGCAGGGTAGACTCACAGATAGCAGTCCAGGTCATAGATGGAAAGCCTGTAATGTCCCTTAGGCCTCAGATCAGGAGGCCAGCCAAGTAGCCCTTGGAGTCATGTTGGGTTCTTGGGTCAAGAGATGCAGGAACAGTCCTTCTTACCCGGGCAAGAGGGCAGCAGGCAGCAGATCAGCTCAGAAAAGCAGGAGTCCAGCAGAGTGCAGTCCAGCAAAGTGCTAGTTCTTGCCCAGTAGTTTCATTACCCTTCACCTATAGTCTTCCATACATTACACTTGTAACGGTTTACAAGGACTGACCTTTTACCTAGATTCAACACTGCATTCAGAATGCAGGTTTTCCCTTGTTCAAAATCTCATACATTATGCATGAGGTTTCTCGGAAGCACAGCAGGATTACCATCTCCTGTATAATATCTATGTATAAAGTTCAGGCCCGATGTCATCCTTAGGCCGACACAGTAATACAGCGAGGTAGGACCCCTGGGGAGACCTTTGGGTATATATACATCTCATCTTGCTAAGATAGACAGAGACCGAGACTTCCCAGATGACACACTGACCAGAGACGTTGAGGTTCCTGCATGCAGACACTCCAGCTCGCAGTGGTCTAACATCCCTTGCAGGGTGTCCAACCTGAGACCAAGACGGGGTCCTACAGTTTCTCTCTTCAGGTAATAGGGTTGACAAAATCCTAGAGGGATTCTTGGCTTAACACCTATATGCATGCAGGTACACCTAGTTAGGAAGGGATCGTAGGAGTATGCATCCTTTTATCATGCATTTTATATATTTGTATGTATTCATGATTATTGTAAGATGGTAGAGCTATATCATCCTTTTACCTTTGTAGTACTGCTAATCATTTATATCTTATACTGTCTCACGGTTGTTGCAGCTAATCTATTCTGCACCAAAACAACACTGTTCAATAAATACTTATTGAAACCCCCCAGCCTGTTTATTCTGTAAACCTCTCTGAGGGAAACTAAGTTAGCATGAATGACTGAGCGAAAAGTAGTATATTGTTTCCACAGTCATGAGGGACCAGGGTTGTCATGTTCGATGGTTGCCAAGAACTATTCTCTCCTTCGTAAGAGGAGATTCTAGAGGCACTGTGAGCTAGTTGGTTCAAAAGTCCAACATACCCGATTGGGGTGTTCGGAATCAGTCTAAGACCAATCCTACAGCGTATGTTGTCTGAACAAGCAGATCCTGTATAATTATTATAGGAACTACCTGACACCTTCTTCCTGGCAGAGTATCTACAGGTCCAAAAATGTACTGAAGTGGTGGTGTCTGAGGTCCTTCTTTTATACTCAGTTGTGCCTTTGAAGTGGTGGAGACTTCAAAAAACATGCTTTGAGCTGCACAGATATCCTGCCTCCCCTGCCCTGACTCCATGGGCTATACAGCTTTTTGTGTGGGGAGAGGACACAGTCTATTTAGGTGTAAGTGAGGTCGAGCCCAGCTCCTCACTCCCATCCTGCCAGAGATGCCTTATTGAGAAACGTTTAAGCTACCACTGTGTGTGGCGGTCAAAGAGGAATACACAAAGCCAAACTGCCAACTTCACCCAGTCATGTGACCAGAGACAGGCTACAGGCACCAAATTGCTAAGGCAAGAAAATGCCAACTTTCCTAAACTGGCATTTTCAGAATTGTAATTTGAAATCCAACTTCACCATACATTAGGATTTTAAATTACCAAACGTGAATCAGTCATATCTTCCTATTTGGAAATGACACTTATAAAAGGTAATAAAGTAATCCCAATGTTACCCTATGGGAGATAAAAGCCTTGCAGTGGTGGAAAATGAAGAGTTTTCACTACCAGGACATGTATAAGTTGGAAGTATGTCCTGCTTTTTAAATACATTGCACCGTGCCCTCTGGGCTATCCAGGGCTTACCCTAGGGGTGATTAATTGGTATTCAAGGTTTATGCCTGGCAGAAGGTTTATTTTACCAGGTAGAACTGGTAGTTTAAACTGCACACACAATTTCTGTAATAGCAGGCATGAGTCATGGTTAGAGGGCTACTTGAGTGGGTGGCACAATCAGTGCTGCTGGTCCGCAAATAGCATTAATTTATAGGCCCTGGGAACCTGTAGTGCACTTTGCTAGGGTTTAGAAGCAAAGTAAATATGCCAATTGGGTAGGAGCCATTGTTACCATGTTTTAGAGAGGGAAGGGAGCACATTCTCTTTAGCACTGGTTAGCTGTGGTAAAGTGCTCAGAGTCCTGAGGACAACACAACTGAATTCAGCAAAAAGTAGGAGGAGGATGGCAAAATGTTTGGGGTTGACCATGCAGAAATGGCCATTTTCCAAAACAATCCACCTACAGCCTAAAGCCAGGGTAGACAAATCAATACCTTGATGAATGTTCCTGCTTAACAGATAGAACATGGACAATGGCCCTATACTGCAGGGGCATGTGTCAGTTCAACGCCTCTCTGAACTCAGTTGGATCTCTGTCCTAAGCCACTGAACTGGTCCATGGGGAACCCTTCTCCTCACCCTGGACTCCATCTGTGCAGCACCTAACGTTAATTTGCTCACAGATGCATCCCAGTAGGCAGACAGTACCACCATGGCCATCAAAGTGATGTGGCCCATTTCATTTCTTGGATAAGACTTTTGTCCCCTGCCTAAGAAAAACTTTGTCCGTAAGGACAACAACTAACAGAGGCCACTGGCAGCTATCAGTGTCAGGAGCCAGGCCCCAGGCCATCTACTGCCAGGTAGAGGTCCTACGTGGGAATATTGGTATACTTCTCTTTCAGCCATGCTGCTGGCACGGAGTTCCCTATCGGTGCCTGAAGGCTTCCTGACCTCTGAAGTTTCTCAGAGTGGGGGGCAATAGCTCTGAGTGCTTTGCACCCTACTTCCTCTCTACCTCCCATTAGATAATGGTTGGTATCCTGAAACAGGTCCGCCATCCAGGGTTTGTACTCTTAGGCTGAACATGTGCCTGGTGAGCCAGGACTTCTAGGGGGAACCACCACCTCCCTCATGAGTGACACACTCTGTCTGTGTCATGCAACAGTATGCCTGGTGCAGGTCCCCAGCCCTCTGTCCCCGTAACAGTGCATGGAGCTCCCTGATTAGAAGTAGCCTCACTAGGGTCTGTCTTGGGGTGCTCTGTTCTCAGATCTGGCAACCCCTGACTCACTGGTCCTCCTACTGTGGGCTGTTTCTACCTCTTTCCCCTACATCTGGGCCTCTGTACTCTCTACTGGGAGCGGTACCCCCAAGGAAACAGAACTGGCAGGGAGCCTGTGTCGGTTGCCCCATCCAGCATTCCTCACACTGTGGAGCTTCCTCCAGTGGAAGATCTTGTGGTGTAGACCATGTTCCCCTACTTGTGCTCCCTTTGGGAACGAACCAAGCTCTGAGGTTAGAAATAGGGAACCCTAGGTTTCTGTCCACCATCACCTCTTCATCTACGCTTAGAAGGGACATAGGACCCCTTTCCCCCCTCACCATACTGAGACCTGTCTGGGTCACAGCATACCTTCCCCTCACTTTGATGGGGGGAACTTGACCCAACCTCCTTGGGATTACTCCGCAATGCCTTCTCATACACTCTGGGACTCACCCTGAGATCTTTCTCTTGCAAGCTCCATGGTAGCGGTGAGCCTGCAATCAACCAGGTGTTGGTGCAGCTCTGGAAAACAATGACTGAACATGTGCCCTCTGGCAATCAAACTGTATAGCCCCTCGTAGGTGTTAACCTCATTACCCTTCATCTAACAATCCAGTGCCTTACAAAAGTAACCCCCCCCAAAAAAACCCTAGGACTGGTGAGCTAGTTTCTGACTGTCCCTGAATCTCAACCTCCTCTTTTCTGGGGTGAATCAATATCTCCTGACAAGGGTCTCCTTCATGGTGAGATACCTCAGCCTGTCCCCTTTCTCTAGGGCTACTAGGGCATCCTTACCATCACCAAGGATATATCTCCAAAGGTCACCCCAATCCTTCTCAGGGATCCTGTGCATCTCCATACAGCTCAAACCACCTGTCTATGTCATCTTCCTCCCTGAAGTCAGGCACAGAGTCTCTGGGTATGTGGACCATTCCTTCAGCACTGGGCACCATACTTTCACTGCCACTATTCCTGCTAGACTCTAACAGCTGTTTTGATTTCATGTTCAGCTCTTTAAGACTCAGTTCATAAGCCAACAAGGTATTTCCCTCTTCTAAGGCTTTCTTGGCCTCCATGGCTGGTTTCTCCTTGGCTAAGGCCCTCTAAGCCTTAGTGTTTTCTCCTCTTCAACCAGTTGGGCCAGCTGCAGTTTCAGGCCCCTCTCAGCTTGTCTGTCCATCAACTCCCCAGGAGACAGAGTGTAAGAGGAGACACTGCTTCCTGCATAGGATTCCGCAGGGGACTAAATCTCTGTAGGCTACCCCCCACTCGTCTGGAGCCAGAGTTAGGTAATTTTCCTTCTACTCCTCATCCTTCTTAGGGCCATCATCACCCTTTTGATCCTCTGTTTTCAGGTCTAGGAGTGAAATGGGCTCCTCTCTCTCTAGCGTGGTGATGTAGTCTTCCCCAGACTCTTCCTCAGAGTCATCCCTCTCCTGGTCCTCTGTTAAAACCTTCCCCCAACCTGTTTTCTCAAAAGCAGATGGAGCGTCCCACAGGTCCTGCTTAGTGTGCCCAGTTTTAAAGGCCAGTCCTCTCTCCTTGCAGAACTTCCTCAGCTCAGCCTTCCTGGGGTCCTTAAAGGGGACCAGGTCCATCTCATTGTAGCCTGCTAGGTTACTTGGAATCCATTTCCAGTTTGTTAAGGTTTCACAGGTGCAATAACAAAAGACTCCCAAGTGTATCAAGGTGAAGCAGGAGTCAAATTTGGAAAAATGACCAATTGAGAGAAAAGGAGAGTTCAAATTGGTCTTCGGTATGGAATGGTACTGTACACTAACTCACTGTATGGCACTGCACAAACACAAGTCCTAAGAAATTGTGTTACTGGTTGACTGGGGTATGAACTCTGGTCAATAAGCAATGATAATCCTAGTCAGGATAAGAGGCAGTCAAACCCTAAATTAATCTGTGCTCACCCTCTGGTAGATTGGCACAGAAAGTCAGGCTTAAGTTAGAGGTAGTATATTAAGTATTTGTGCAACACTTCAAAAAGTAAAATAGTGTAATCACCTCACCGCACACCAACTTAGAAAATCAGATCTGGCTTTAATAAATTAAACAATACAAAAACAACAAATATCCAATCAGTAGAACCAGAGATATTGATTTTTAAAGTTTATAAGTAAAATAGGTCCACAAAGCCCTGTTAGGGATATCTGATCGCACGAGACAGGGCCAAGTCACAATTTCAGGCCTAACACAATGGAGTGAGGGCTGCTAGAGGGACCCAGATGAGCCAGCTGAACAGAGTACCATAAATCCAGGTCACGGAGCATTGTTTGGATCCGTGTAGAAGATTGTGCCGCAGAGGTGATGCAGCGAGGCTGCGTGCGAGGTCCTGTTGCATTGACGTCATAGATTCTGTCGACGAGGCTTGCAATGTGAAGTCCGGTGTCAAGGATGCGAGGAGCAACAGAGGCGTTGCTTTGATTATGGTGAGTGATGACACAGCATTGCGGAGTTTTGTCATTGTCGTTGAGTTTGCCTTCGACGGGTGATGCAAGGAGCTTGTACCAGGACACCATTGTGCAGTGGTGGTTCTGATGGTAATATGTCAGTCCCAAGATGCGGGAGATGGCGTTGATGCAAGTCTATTGTGATGGGTCCAGTCCATGCAGCAGCAGTGATGCATCGGTTCTGCTCATGAATGCATTGCTTAGCCAAGGAGATGCATCGGTTCTGTTCGGGGATTGCGTCACTCAGCAGAGATGTGTTGGTTCTCCTGGCAAGCACCTTAGGCCCACTTTCAAGAGTCCAGGACTGGAGTGGCACCACTTTGCAGGGTAGACACACTGATAGCAGAGTCCAGGTGTATAGGTTGAACTCCTGTTATGTCCCTGAGGCTTCCGATCTGAGGCCAGCCAACCAACCTTGGGATTAAGAGATGCAGGTCCAGTCCTTCTCACTCAGGCAAGAGAGCAGCAGATCGGCAAAGCAAAGCGGTAGACCAGCAGAGTACAGTCCAGCAGAGTGGCAGACATACAGAAGTCCTTCTTGGCAGAGTATCCACAATTCCAGAAGTGTACAGAAGTGGTGGCGTCAGAGGTCGTTTTTTTATACCCAGTTGTGTCTGAAGTGGAGAAGACTTGAACAGGAGACAGCCTATTCAGGTGTTAGTGAGGCTGTGCCCAGCTCCTCCCTCCCATCCTGCAAGAGATGGTTAATTGAGACACACCTAAGCTCCCATTGTGTGTTGCTGTCTAGGAGGAATGCACAAGGCCCAAATGCCAACTACACCCGTTGGTTGACCACAGACAGGCTACATACACTAAATGGCTGAGGCAAGATGGTGCCAACTTTATAAAAAGTGCAATTTTTAAAATTGAAATTTAAAATATGACTTCACCATAAATTAGGATTGCAGAGAAACCAAACTTCAATCAGGTATAACTTCCCATTTAGAAATACGCTTATAAAAGTTAATAAGGTAATCCCAATGTGATACAAGCCTTGCAGTAGTTAAAACTAATTTAATGGGTTTTCACTACCAGGACATGTGCAAATTAAAAGTACATGTCCTGCGTTTTAAATACTTTGTACCCTGACCTCTGGGATGATCACGGCCTACCCTAGGAAGGTTTGGGCATGGAAAAAGGTTTATTTTGCCAAGTTAAAATGGCAGTTTAAACTGCACACACAGGCTCTACAAGGCAGGCCTGAGTCATGGTTAGAGGGCTGCTTAAGTGGGTGGCACAGTCAGTGTGGCAGGCCCACTAGTAGCATTTCATTTATAGGCCCTGGGTACATGCAGTGCACTTTATAAGGGACTTATAAGTAAATGTTATATGCCAATTGGGTATGAGCTAATATTACCTTGTTTACAAGAGAGAGCAAATGCACTTTAGCACTGGTTAGCAGTGGTAAGGTGCTCAGAGTCCTAAAGCCAACACAAACAAATTCACCAAAAAAAGGAGGAGGAAGGCAAAAGGTTTTGTAATGACCCTGCAGAAAGAGCCATTTCCAACAACAAACAGATGTACCTCCTCTTAGGCCATACTTTTCCTGAACTGATAGGGTTGGTCTAAGGATCGGTCTACCTACTATGCACAGACTGGAGTCCATCAGTGCCACACCACCTGGTTTCACCATCCTAATCCTGCTCCAGACATGCCTGGACCTTGTACTTTAAATGCAGACTGTGGGCCAGCCAGGGGTCAATAGGGGGGCACAAAACCCAACATGATGCTCTCTCCTGACTCTTCTAGGGATATTCCTTGAGTCTTGTGATGAAATTAACACAGTCCTAAATTGTCACCACTTAGCCCAATGGAACATAGTGGGAATGATTTTATTGCATACAGTAGCTAGTGCTGGATTTCAAAGTAAAATTGTTTCCCTGCCATACGTCTTTGGGGGCAATGATTTGTTTGGAGAAAAGAGGGTGTTGGGTGAGCCCTCAGCAAGTGTCTCCCTAGGTCCCCTGTAATACCTAACTTCTGGTGGAGGAGCCACTGACTTCCAGCCAGTTCCAATGCTCAGCATCTCTCTCATGGTTTAAAACTTGCCCTGAGAAACCCACTTTACAGACCTACTTAATGCTTCTGGCCGAGTGAAAGGGGGAACAGTGGCAATGACCCCTTTATATCTGTGCTTCCCCACCTTGTGGCTTAATATCTCTACTCCCGATGGATTTCTGCTCTGGTATGATGATGACCATAGGGGATGGTCACTGCATTGTTAATTATACAAGATGATCTAAAGATGGGTATGGATGGTGGGCACTGTGCAGTTCCTACTCTTTTTGATCTTTCCACTGCCTTTGATATGATAGATCATTTGATCTCTGTCCCTTTGGTGGCAGTTGTACTGTGAGGAGTCACAGTTTCCTGGCTTTTCTCCTTTTCTTCTGAGCAAAGTTGATCTCTGTTACTTCTGTGCTAGTCTAAGCAAGTGGCTGTCGGTGGTGTGTACCCCAAGTTTCTTCATTGTTTTTTTTTTGTCCTCATCTCACCAACGACATTCACAGGTTTGACAAGCTGACTAAACCGATTCTAGGAGACGCCCCATGGCTCACTGTGTCCGTCTAGGCTCCCAAGCCTTCCTCACGTGATTGAGGACTGGTGTAATCATAGGACTGTTGACATCCGGCTGCTATTGTATGTTACTCAATCATCAGGTGTTGTAAATGAGCCCAACTTATGAAGGGTGACCAGACACTGGGTGGGCTGTCTTCCCCTGTATTTCGTTCTAAACGTGGCATTTTAGGTTTAAATCTTTTTATTGAAAAACATGGCAGGAAAGGAAACAATCCACATTTATCATACAAGCAATTGCTAACCGGAGGTAACCAGAGGATAACAGGACCCAAGAAGGCTCTGGTAGTATGGATAAAGTCTGCCCTATCAGGAAATGAACAGCGATAAGCAATATCACATTTAAGAACAACCCTTGGATAACTTCCCCCCTCCCCTTGCCCCACTCTTCCCCTCCCATGACTTCTCCCCCCTCCCCCTCCCGACCCCCGTCCAGTGCTCATGCCCACCCCCATCTGACCCACCTCCCATATGTGTGAGGTCGCTCCCATGGCTGCCGTCTCAGGCATCTGTGACTGTTCGTTCTAAAAGTCGCAGCAGCCGAAGGTATCGGGGACAAGTGATATCACCAAATTCCGTGAGTAGCAGGGATCGAAATGGCTGCCAAAGTTCCCTCAAATTGGTCCCTATCCCCCGACAAGGTGAGGGACAGTTTTTCCATACTGTCCCGGCTTCAATCCGGATCACCTTTGGATGCCTGCCCAGCTAAGTGTCTGGCCAGGGTGGCTTCGGCTGTAAACAGCTTGCTGAATCCCTTGCTCAATTTGTCATTGAGCTCCGGGGTGGTACCTCGAGAATGGAAACACGCACTCATTCTGCCGCTGATCAAAAAACCTCTGTTAGATCCCTTGCAGATGGCTAACTATAGACCGATCTCCCTCCTCCCTGCTCTGGCGAAGGTGGTTGAGAAACATGTTCAGCATACTCTTACCACCTTTATAGAGAATAACAACCTACTCCATGATTCTCAATCTGGTTTCCGTGCTAATCATAGCACGGAGACGGCCCTCGTTGAGGTGTCCGACGCCATCAGGGAGACGCTCGCTCAGGGGGGAAAGGCTATGTTAGTCATGCTGGACCTGTCGGCGGCTTTCGACACCGTCCCACACGCAGGTCTCCTTTCAAGACTCAGGGAGATAGGACTGCGAGGGACGGTGTTGGAATGGTTTCAATCCTTTCTAGCCGTCGACAGGTGATCTGGGCTCCTCCCTTCTCCGCTGTAATGCCATCGCTAGAGGTAGGGGTGCCTCAAGGGTCCATTCTGAGCCCCACCATTTTTAACATCTATATGGCACCTCTAGCGAGGGTAGCGGAGGAGTTCGGGGCCCGGGTCATCTCATACGCTGATGACACCCAGCTCCTGTTTACCTGCAGGAAGGGAGAGGTTCTCGACGGCGACAGAATCAAAGGCTGTCTGAGTGCAGTGTTTGCGTGGTTTCAGCGGCACAGCCTGAAATGCAACTCGGATAAGTCTGAGCTGCTGTTTTTCGGCTGTGCCCCCGATCCGGGCTGGAAGTCGTGGTGGCCCCAGGACATGTTCCCTCCTGAGGAATCATCCTCTCAAGTGAAAAACCTTGGAGTGGTGTTTGATGACGCCCTCTCTTTTCGACCCCATGTTCTGGGGCTTTCTGGGAAATGCTTTGGCATCCTCAAGATGCTCAGGAAATTCCTCCCACTGCTCTCCCTGCAATACCGCAAGACTGTGGTCCAGGCGCTTGTGGGGTCTCGTTTAGATTACGCAAATGCGATCTTCGCAGGCCTGCCAAAATATCTGTTGTCCAAATTGCAAATTGTCCAGAATTCGGCGGCCAGAGCCATATTTGGCCTGCCAAGGAGAGCTAGTGCCTCATTGCTGCTAAATAGGTTGCACTGGCTACCTATTTCCAGCAGAATCAGGTTTAAAATCCTTTCGCTGGCTTTCAAAGCCCTCCACTCTGTTGGCCCCAACTACATTAGGAAACGCACTGCTTTCTATATTCCGCGGAGGATGCTGCGGTCAGCCGATTTGGCCACAATGGTTGTACCTGCTGTTAAACGAGTCCGGATGGGAGGTCGGTCCTTCCAATATGTGGCAGCTCGTTTTTGGAATGAGCTCCCTCTCTCCCTCCGTAAAGCTAATAACCTCCTAGCTTTTAGGAAGGAGTTGAAGACCATGCTGTTTTCCGCGTAATCAGTGTAACCGCTGTGTTTCTGCCTTTCTGTTTCTGGGTTATCAGGCCTCTTTGCTAAAGCGCCGGGACACCCCTTGGGGTAGCCGTGCGTTCAAAAAGTACGGCTATAACATAACATAACATAACGTGCCACATCCTGTGTAGCCAGCCCGTGGTGGAGGGGACCGTGGTGGTGCGCCAGTGTGCAAGGATGTTTTGTACTGCTGAATCTAAGGCAATGGCTATTTGACGTCCTCTACGGGAACACAAGGGGTATGTCAGTAGGTTAGGGAGCCCCAACAGATCATATGCGGGAAGTCGTGGTAATTCTGTTTGGAAGTGGTTATCTACCTCATCAAGCATGTGCGCCCAATATGATTGTAGGTGAGTACATTCTCATAATAAGTGCACCAGGTTGCCTACTTGGCTGCAGCCTCTCCAGCAGAACTTATCCTGAGTTCTATCCATCTTGTGTAATCGCTCTGGGGTATAATACCAGTATGTGATAATTTTCGTGAGTGTCTTGGTGAGCCCAGTGTGGTAAGCGGAGTGGCGTGCTCTGTAAGAGATCTTCTCCCATTCATTGTGGCTAAGGGCCCTGCCCAGCTCCCGCTCCCAGCACTCCCTGCCTGGATTATGAGTGTGTGTTGGCGGTGTCTGTATCATTTTGTAGATGTCGGAGATGAGTTTGCGTCCGAAATGCGTGTTATGAGCCACCGTTCATATGGTGTGAATCGTCTGTCTGCGGTCTCCCGTACCTGCGGTTGGAGTGCCAAGTGTCTAGCCTGGAGGTATCGAATGCGTTCCGTTTCGGGGAAGCCGTATTCTTGTTTAAAAAGTGGAAAGGGGAGCACCCCTTCCGGGCCATATATGTGGTAAAGGAAAGGGCATACCGCTGGGCGCCAATGTGCAAAGGTCCCTTTCTCCGTACCCGGGGTGAAGCCTGGATTATCCACGAGCGGCGTGAGCGGGAAGGGAAACGTAGTTAGGTCATGGGTGACATTGAGGTCATCCCAGACCTCGAGGGGAACCCGGGTGACATATGAAGCGTAGAGGTTCACAGGCCTGTATGCCTTGGGAAGGAAGGGGATTTCCTGCAATGGGTGTCCTGCTACTGCCTGGTCTTGAAAAAGCCAGTGCTTTTCAGATTCCCACTTGCTCCACTCTACCAGGTAGCGCAGCTGCGCCGCCTGGTAAAACCTATGCAGATCAGGGATTCCCAGGGCCCCAGCCTCTGGGGCCAGTATGGCTATCGCTCTCTTCGGTCTGGGCTTCCTGCCGTGCCAGATGAATTGGGCCAGATCTGCTTGTGTTTGGCGAATCCATCCCGTGGGTGCCGTAGCGGTAGGGCTCGGAAGAGATAGAGGATTTGTGGCAATATGGCCATTTTGACCACTGCTATTCTCCCCAGCCAGGAGAGAGGGAGATGCTTCCACCGGCTTATCTCTTCCCGGATTCGCTGGCGAAGGGTTGCATAGTTCGCTGTTGTCATGGTGGAGAGCGTGGGGGCTAACTGAATCCCCAAATAGGGAACAGTGTCGGACGCCCACTGGATGGAGAAGAGGCTCT
Source organism: Lissotriton vulgaris (assembly GCF_964263255.1). Classification (NCBI taxonomy): domain Eukaryota; kingdom Metazoa; phylum Chordata; class Amphibia; order Caudata; family Salamandridae; genus Lissotriton; species Lissotriton vulgaris. The sequence continues at coordinate 955,948,688 of NC_141691.1, forward strand.
GCAGGTAGGCTCTAGTGGAGGGTGATCGGGACAAGTCCAGAGCAATGGATTTGTACGTGTTTATTTTGAACCCGGCCACCGCGGCAAAGGCGTCAAGCTCCGCTATGCAGGCCGGTAAAGCCGAACGTGGATGGTCTAGGGAGATCAGTATGTCGTCTGCGTAGAGACTGATAGTATGTGTGAAGCCGCCAAACTTTATCCCCGTCGCTGCTTGGTTTTGTCGTATCCTCTGAGCAAGTGGCTCCATGTACAGGGCAAACAGGAGGGGCGACAGTGGGCACCCCTGCCTCGTCCCCCTCTCGATAAAAAAACTGCCCGAACAATAGCCATTTACCCGTACCAAGGCAGTGGGGGATTTGTAACAGTTAAAAATGTAAGTACAGAACTTTTCTCCTATCCCTACTTTGGTCAGGACCAGTTCCAAATAGGGCCAATGTACCCGGTCGAACGCTTTCTCGGCATCGACTGCTAACATCATTCGTTCCCCGGGTAATTGGGACGCTTTTTCGATCAGGTGGACCACGCGTTTGGTGTTGTCCATCGTCTGCCGCTCAGGAATAAAGCCCGCCTGATCTGGGTCTATTAGACCTGGTAGATGGGGGGCCAGGCGTGCCGCGAGGGTACCTGTATATAATTTAAGGTCGACATTGAGTAGTGATATCGGCCTGTAGGCACTGCATTTAGTCCTGTCTTTCTCTGGCTTGGGGATGACAGATAATGATGCACAGAGGAGATCAGGTGGAATGGCGTCGGGTTCGGCAAAGGTGTTAAAAAGTTGTGTGAGTAGCGGGGCAAGTGTGGTGCAAAAAGTCTTATAAAAAATAGCGGAAAAGCCATCCGGCTCGGGGGTATCCCTGGTTTGAGTTGGGCGATAGAGGCCACCACTTCTTCGATGCAGATGTCCCTCTCTAGGCATTCCGTCTGGGTAGGGGCAAGGGAAGCGAGTGTGACTGAGTTGAAGAACTGCACTGCAGTCGGGATATTCGGGGGACCGCCGGTGTATAGGGTAGCATAAAAATCGCAGAACGTATCCGCGATTAGCGCATCGTCTGACACCATGGTCCCGTCTGGTTGCGTGATCCCTCTTACCTTCTGCTGTTGTCGCGCTACCCGCAATCGGCTGGCCAGCAGGCGGCTGCATCTATCCCCTCCGGTATAGTAGGTGTGTCTGAGCCTCAGAGCCGCGTATTCCGCACGGTCCATGTCTAGTGCCGCTAAAAGCTGGAGCGCTGCTTTAAGTTGTCGCCAGATTCTCGGGCCCCCGGTCAGTTGGTGCATGTGCTCTAGTTAACATACCCGTTGTGTGAGCTCGTCCCGTTTAGTTTGTCGATCCCTATTTTCAGCGGAGGAGAGCGCAATCAGCTCCCCACGGAGTACTGCCTTCATGTCAGCCCATTGCGTCGCGAGAGTGGTGTCTGAGTTGGCATTGTGGGACAGGTAGTCTTGGATAGTGTTTTGGATATGTTTCACCACGTCCTTCCTATGCAGTAGTGTTTCACGGAGCCGCCACACTCTAGAGGGGGTGTTGCAGGAGGCAGGGTGAGTGTAGTGATGACTGCTGCGTGGTCCGATAGTGAGATGACCCCATTGTCAGTAGAGGTCGCAAGAGTGCACACCGGGCCTGATGCTATTGTGTGGTCCAGCCTGGCATATGTTTTGTGTGCGTTTGAGTAATAGGAATATTCCCTCTCTTGCGGATGGCTCAGGCGCCAAAGGTCATGAAGGTCAAGGTCCTTCAGCCTGTCTCTGCTACTAGACGATAGTGTGCCTGCCTGGTGGGAGCATTGGCCTGACCTGTCCAGGACCGCGCCAAAGACCATGTTCAGGTCCCCTCCTAATATAATATGCCTGTCTGATGTGTCTGTTGCTTCAGTGAGGGCTGAGTGTAAGAATCGTTCCTGGCCCTCGTTAGGGCTATATAGGGAGCCTACTGTAAACGTGATACCCCCCCCCCCCCCCTAGGGCAAAGCGATATTTTAGCAGTCTCCCCCGCAGTTCCGCACACTTATGAAGAACCTTCCCCTTGAAGTGTTGTGCCACTAGAATTGCCACTCCTGCAGTTTTGATGGGGCTAGAAGAGAAGTACTGCCCGGGAAATTTGCGTGAGTGGGGTCGGTGGCAATCTCGAGCCAACAGGTGTGTCTCCTGAAGCAAGCAGATGTCTGCCCGCATGTTTTCAGGTGTGATAGGATAGCACGTCTTTTAACCGGATTGTTGAGACCCTGCACATTTAGCGTCAGTATCTTAAGGGTGGTGGGGGACATTGCGTGTGCAAAGATAGATCCTGCCTATGTCCTCATCTCACCAACGACATTCACAGGTTTGACAAGCTGATTAAACCAATTCTAGGAGACGCCCCACGGCTCACTGTGTCCGTCTAGGCTCCCAAGCCTTTCTCATGTGAATGAGGACTGGTGTAATCATAGGACTGTTGACATGGGGCTGCTATTGTATGTTACTCAAACATCAGGTGTTGTAAACGAGCCTAACTTATGAAGGGTGACCAGACACTGGGTGGGCTGTCTTCCCCTGTATTTCGTTCTAAACGTGCCATTTTAGGTTTAAATCTTTTTATTGAAAAACATGGCAGGAAAGGAAACAATCCACATTTATCATACAAGCAATTGCTAGCCGGAGGTAACAGAGGATAACAGGACCCAAGAAGGCTCTGGTGGTATGGATAAAGTCCGCCCTGTCAGGAAAAGAACAGCGATGTGCAATATCACATTTAAGAACAACCCTTGGATAACTTCCCTCCTCCCCTTGCCCCACTCATCCCATGACTTCTCCCCCTCCCCCTCCCGGCCCCCGTCAAGTGCTCATGCCCACCCCCATCTGACCCACCTCCCATATCTGTGAGGTCGCTCCCATGGCTGCCGTCTTAGGTATCTGTGACTGTTCGTTCTAAAAGTCGCAGCAGCCGAAGGTATCGGGGACAAGTGATCTCACCAAATTCAGTGAGTAGCAGGGATCGAAATGGCTGCCAAAGTTCCCTCAAATTGGTCCCTATCGCCCGCCAAGGTGAGGGACAGTTTTTCCATACCTAGAGGGTCATTAGGATCGCGGACGGACTTGAGTCCGTCCGCGACCCCAGAGCATGAGGGAACGTCCGCATGGGCTGCGGCGTTCCCTCTGTGCAGATTAGGATGTGACCGCCAGGGTGGCGGTCACATCCTCTATTTTTAACATTGCTGCGGGTGGAGCTTCAAGCTGCACCCGCAGCAATGTTAAAAATGCATGCACAGCATTTGCGTGCACAAAGCGGCAGGCACCGCGCGGTGCCTGCTGCATTGTGCACGCAAATGCAGGGGGGTACCATAGGTACCCCCCATGTGCACCCCCCACCCCCCACTACACCTAGGGGGCCCGCAATGGGCCCCTGCAGTGCAGTTACACATGCTTTTCCACGGCGGAAAAGCCGCCGCGGAAAAGCATGTTTCCATGCACATCCTAATCTGGCTGAAGGTGTCTAAGAGACACCTTCACCATTTTAGTGCTTTTCCGCCGCGGTTGTAAGCCAGCCGCGGCGGAAAAGCTGCGGACCTAAACCATGACCCACCAGCCATCCTAATGTGGCGGTGGGTCCTGGTGGGTCCGCAGAGGATTTTCCGCATCCTCCGGGCCGGCGGTGGCTTCCGCCGGCCCGGAGGATGCGGAAAATCCTCCATCCTAATGACCCCCTTAGTACGTGCCACATCCTGTGTAGCCAGCCCATGGTGGAGGGGACCGTGGTGGTGCGCCAGTGTGTAAGGATGTTTTGTACTGCTGAAGCTAAGGCAATGGCTATTTGACGTCCCCTACGGGAACACAAGGGGTATGTCAGTGGGTTAGGGAGCCCCAATAGAACATATGCGGGAAGACGTGGTAATTCTGTTTGGAAGTGGTTATCTACCTCATCAAGCATGTGCGCCCAATATGATTGTAGGTGAGTACATTCCCATAATAAGTGCACCAGGTTGCCTACTTGGCTGCAGCCTCTCCAGCAGAGCTTATCCTTTGTTCTATCCATCTTGTGTAATCGCTCTGGGGTATAATACCAGTATGTGGTACTTTTTGTGAGTGTCTCGGTGAGCCCAGTGTGGTACGTGGAGTGGCGTGCTCTGTAAGACATCTTCTCCCATTCCTTGTGGCTAAGGGCCCTGCCCAGCTCCCGCTCCCGGCGCTCCCTGCCTGGATTATGAATGTGTGTTGGCGGTATCTGTATCATTTTGTAGATGTCGGAGATGAGTTTGGCGTCCGAAGTGCGTGTTATGAGCCACCGTTCATATGGTGTGAATCGTCTGTCTGCGGTCTCCCGTACCTGCAGTTGGAGTGCCCAGTGCCTAGCCTGGAGGTATCGCATGAGTTCCATTTCGGGGAAGCCGTATTCTTGTTTAAAAAGTGGAAAGGGGAGCACCCCTTCCGGGCCATATATGTGGTACAGGAAACGGCATCCCGCTGGGTACCAATGTGCAAAGGTCCCTTTCTCCGTACCCCGGGTGAAGTGCGGATTATCCACGAGCGGCGTGAGTTGGGAGGGAAACGTAGTTAGGTCATGGGTGACATTGAGGTCATCCCAGACATCGAGGGGAACCCGGGTGACATATGAAGCGTAAAGGTTCGCGGGCCTGTATGCCTTGGGAAGGAAGGGGGTTCCTGCAATGGGCGTCCTGCTACTGCCTGGTCTTGAAAAAGCCAGTGCTTTTCAGATTCCCACTTGCTCCACTCTACCAGGTAGCGCAGCTGCGCCGCCTGGTAATACTTATGCAGATCAGGGATTCCCAGGCCCCCGGCCTCTGGGGCCAGCATGGCTATCGCTCTCTTCAGTCTGGGCTTCCTGCTGTGCCAGATGAATTGGGCCAGATCTGCTTGTGTTTGGCGAAACCATCCCGTGGGTGGCCGTAGCGGTAGGGCTCGGAAGAGATAGAGGATTTGTGGCAATATGGTCATTTTGACAGCTGCTATTCTCCAGTGCCAGGAGAGAGGGAGATGCTTCCACCTGCTTATCTCTTCCCGGATTCGCTGGCGAAGGGTTGCATAGTTCGCTGTTGTCATGGTGGAGAGCGTGGGGGCTCACTGAATCCCCAAATAGGGAACAGTGTCCGACGCCCACTGGATGCAGAAGAGGCTCTGCAGGTAGGCTCTAGTGGAGGGTGATCGGGACAAGTCTAGAGCAATGGATTTGTACGTGTTTATTTTGAACACGGTCACCGCGGCAGAGGCGTCAAGCTCAGCTATGCAGGCCAGTAAAGCCGAACGTGGATGGTCTAGGGAGATCAGTATGTCGTCTGCGTAGAGACTGATAGTATTTGTGAAGCCGCCAAACTTTATCCCCGTCGCTGCTTGGTTTTGTCGTATCCTCTGAGCGAGTGGCTCAATGTACAGGGCAAACAGGAGGGGCGACAGTGGGCACCCCTGCCTTGTCCCCCTCTCAATAGCAAAACTGCCCGAACTATAGCCATTTACCCATACCACGGCGGTGGGGAGATTTGTAACAGTTAAAAATGTAAGTACGGAACTTTTCTCCAATCCCAACTTTGGTCAGGACCAGTTCCAAATAGGGCCAATTAACCCGGTCAAACGCTTTCTCGGCATCGATTGCTAACATCATCCGTTACCCGGGTAATCGGGAAGCTTTTTTGATCAGGTGGACCACGCATCCATCGTCGGCCGCTCAGGGAAAAAGCCCGCCTGATCTGGGTCTATTAGACCTGGTAGATTGGGGGCCAGGCGTGCTGTGAGGATACCTGTATATAATTTAAGGTCGACATTGAGTAGTGAGATCGGCCTGTAGGCACCGCATTTAGTCCTGTCTTTCCCTGGCTTGGGGATGACCGATAATGATGCACAGAGGAGATCAGGTGGAATGGCGTCGGGTTCGGCGAAGGTGTTAAAAAGTCGTGTGAGTAGCGGGGCAAGTGTGGTGCAAAAAGTCTTATAAAAAATAGCGGAAAAGCCATCCAGCCTGGGGCTTTCCCTTGTTTGAGTCGGGCGATAGAGGCCACCACTTCTTCGATGCAGATGTCCCTCTCTAGGTATTCCGTCTGGGTAGGGGCAAGGGAAGGGAGTGTGACAGAGTCCAAGAACTGCACCACAGCCGGGACATTCGGGGGACCGCTGGTGTATAGGGTAGCATAAAAATCGTAGAACGTATCCACGATTAGCGCATCGTCTGACACCATGGTCCCGTCTGGTTGCGTGATCTCTCTGACCTTCTGCTGTTGCCGCGCTACCCGCAATCGGCTGGCCAGCAGGCGGCCGCATCTATCCCCTCCGGTATAGTAGGTGTGTCTGAGCCTCAGAGCCGAGTATTCCGCACGGTCCATGTCTAGTGCCTCTAGAAGCTGGCACGCTGCTTTAAGTTGTCGCCGATTCTCGGGCCCCCCGGTCCAATGGTGCATGTGCTCTAGTTCACATACCCGTTGTGTGAGCTTGTCCCGTTTAGTTTGTCGATCCCTATTTTCAGCGGAGGAGAGCGCAATCAGCTCCCCACGGAGTACTGCCTTCATGGCAGCCCATTGCATCGCAAGAGTGGTGTCTGAGTTGGCATTGTGGGACAGGTAGTCTTGGATAGTGTTTTGGATATGTTTCACCACGTCCTTCCTTTGCAGTAGTGTTTCACAGAGCCACCACACTCAAGAGGGGTGTGTTGCAGGAGGCAGGCTGAGTGTAGTGATGACTGGTGCGTGGTCCGATAGTGAGGTGACCCCCATGTCAGTAGAGGTCGCTAGAGTGCACACCGGGCCTGATGCTATTGTGTGGTCCAGTCTGGCATATGTTTTGTGTGTGTTTGAGTAATAGGAATATTCCTTCTCTTGCGGATGGCTTAGGCACCAAAGGTCATGAAGGTCAAGGTCCTTCAGCCTGTCTCTGCTACTAGACGATAGTGTGCCTGCCTGCTGGGAGCATTGGCATGACCTGTCCAGGACCGCGCCAAAGACCATGTTCAGATCCCCTCCTAATATAATATGCCTGTCTGATGTGTTTGCTGCTTTAGTGAGGGCTGAGTGTAAGAATCGTTTCTTGCCCTCGTTGGGGCTATATAGGGAGCCTACCGTAAACGTGATACCCCCTAAGGCAAAGCGATATGCTAGCAGTCTCCCCCGCAGTTCCGCACACTTATGAAGAACCTTCCCCTTGAAGTGTTGTGCCACTAAAATTGCCACCCCTGCAGTTTTGGTGGGGCTAGAAGAGATGTACTGCCCGGGAAATTTGCGTGAGCAGAGTCGGTGGCAATCTCGAGCCAACAGGTGTGTCTCCTAAAGCAAGCAGATGTCTGCCCGCGTGTTTTCCAGGTGGGATAGGATAGCACGTCATTTAACCGGATTGTTGAGACCACGCACATTTAGGGTCAGTATCTTAAGGGTGGTGGGGGACATTGCGTGTGGAAAGATAGATCCTGCCTATGCCTCCAACCTGATGACCTCTGTCAGCCGGAAGGGAATTGGTAACACTGGGTGGGACCCACCGATCTGCTCGAAAGCAAAATCTGGATAAGAGGAATAAAGACGGAGCACTGGACCTCCCCTCCCCCCCCCCCCCCCTCTCCCCCCGATCTTCCCCATCCCCAACTCCCCGTCCTTCCCTTCCTCCCCGGACCCCCCTGAACAAGGAACAACCCTCCTCCCCCTTCCCTCCTCCCAACCTCTCCCCGCTGCCCCCCTCCCAAACCCTAACTGGAGACCCCAACTGCAAACCATTGTCCCAGGTCTGTCCAAGCACCATTCAGACCTGTGGTGAAAAGAAGTGGAGGGGTGTGTGGCAGTGGCGACCTCGCTGGCCCCCTGCCCAACCCCCATCGCGCCCGCTAATGTCCTTGCGAGGATGAAACCCCCTTCTATCAGTGCTACATCGGTTCAAGTGTGCTGTGTCCTTAGACACTTCCTGGACTGCTGCCGCTTGTTCCTGAGCCATCGTCGCCGGGTCTGGTTTGAGATCTGCTTTGGGTGAGCATTGACGGCTCACTCTTTGCCATCCTTGTCGGGAGGGGCCCGGGGACTTATCTTGAGATGGCTGCGGCGATGCTCCCTCCGCTGGTATATCGTCTCCGGGGTCAATGCCCAGCAGCCTGCATGTATCCCGCAGGGAACCTAGTTGGTGTAGGGTCCCCTTCCACCTAAAGATGAGCCTGAAGGGGTGGCTCCACGAGTAGGGAGTCCCATTGTCCCGTAGAAACTTGGTTGCCACCCGGAAAGCCTTCCTCTTTTGTAGGGTGATGGTAGAGAGGTCCTGATATAATGCCACTGGGTGGCCTTGAAACTGCAGTGGTTGCTTCTGGAGGCCCTCTCTTAGGATTCTTTCTTTCAAAGGAAAGTCAGGGAGGAAGGCTAGAATGTCTGGCGGGGGAACCTGCGCCCGGCGGGCCAGGCCCACTCTATGCGCCCTGTCGATGCGGATCTCAAAGTCCTCAGACTCCCCCAGTATCTCACGAAACAACCCCTGCAGGAGGCCGGCTACGCTGTTCCCTTCCAGTTTGGATGGCACGCCCCCAACTTGTATGTTATTTCGTCGGAAGCAGTTTTCAAGGTCCTCTGTATGCGCCTGTAGGTCTACTTGCTGTTCGCATAGGCGCACCACTTCCTGCTGCAGTTGTTCCACTTCCTCGCTCCGAGCTTGATCTGCTTCCTCCACTGATGCCACTCGTTCCCCTAGGCCGTCGACCTCTCGCCTTAGTTCCCTTTGTTCCCCGGCCATGTCTTGCTTAAGTGTCTGAAAGTCCTCCCTCAGGGAGTTAAAGAGAGACGCCAAGAAGTCATTAGTGATGGGGTCCCCCCATCGTCCTGCCCTGGGGGGTCTTTTGTTGCTGCTGGGGGTGTCAGGCTCTTTTCTCCCTTGGGAGCACCTTTGGCCAGCATCTCAGTGATGGTGCGGCCACCCCTTCGGTTCGAGTTGGCCATGTCGGGTCCAATGTCTAGATCTCTGGGGCCTGCTGTAGCCGGAGACCTCTGGGCAAGGGAACGTCCACACGTTAGCTGAGCTGCTCTGGCCTGTGCTGGGCCCTCTGGGGTGTAGACCTTCGGTTAGAACTGTGAGTATTCCCTGTGTGGATCCCCTTCGGAGCTGAGTGCTGTCTGCGGTGTGTTATCCTCTCCTGGTTGTTCGGACCCTGCTACTTGCCGGGGCTTAGGGTTGATGGCCACACTGTCTTCCTGCTCTGCAATTCTACACTGTACTATGTTCGCCGTCTCCTGGGAGCGGGCCGCTCTCGTCCCGGCGTCGGGGACTCAGTCTGCGTGCTGCTGTGGTGCCGTCCCCCCTCGCTGATGACTGGATTTGCTGCCCTCACCTCCGTTCCAGGGTTCTGCTGCGGCCCAGGGCCGTTCCAGCCGTCTTCCGGTGGCAGTGGGCCAGGTGTGCCTCCTGCCGGCCCTGCCTCGGCTCTTCACTTGCGTGGGTCCCGCTCTCAGTGCTGCACTCCAGGTGCCCCCAGTTGTGCTGTCCACTCGCTGGCGTTATCAGGAGACGCCGGGGTGCTTGGTGGGTGGAGGTTGTCTGGTTCTCCGACCCCACTGCTGGCACCCGATCGGCGGTCGAGATTCTTTATGAGCTGGGCTGCGCTACCATGCGATGGAACCCCCTCAACCCCGGTGGATGTCCGCTACCGCCGTTGGGGGGGGGAGAAGGGTGTGGATCCTGTGCTAGCTCGTCTCTCGTGTGCCAGGGGGTGTATCGCAGACTCCGCTCTCTCTGCTCACAGAGCTGACCGGCAAGGGCCTCAGACCCCGGGGCTTGAATTTTGTGCTGCCCACCATGGCGGTCTTTCCCTTCTCAATGGGGTCCACTCTCACCTGGTGTCTCTTGGGGCGGCTCCGCAGCAATCTCTGGTGTCCTGCTGCCGGGGGGGAGTGCCCCGCGGTCGCCTGCTGGTCCCACAGGGGCTCCGTGGGTCTCAGCGTCCTGTCTGGGTAGGCCCCGGACCGGGGCCTCGATTTCGGCGCCTGTTGTCCGGGTGTCCACTCCGGCGGCGACCGCCTCTCGTGTCGCTGCTCACCTCCACTTTCGAGAATGCTGCGGTGCCCCGCTCCAGAGGCTAGTCCTTGTCTCCGCCACTTAGCTCGTCTGCCAGCCTCCGGGATCTCCCTATGGTTGCTGTCCGAGACGAAGCCGTCCGCTCAGACCGCCAATTTGCTCCGGCCCCAGTCGGCTCCGCCGTGCAGCTGAAGGCGTCCCGGGATTCCGAACCTGCTCGGTTCGTTGGACCAGGTCGTGCAGCCGCTTCTACAACTTAGGGAGGCAGATGCTCGTGAATTTTAGTGGGTGATGTGAAAATTATGGGCCGCGACGGGGATCAGGACCGTGCGATCCTGCATCAGCTCAGGTCGCGATCTTGGCCACGCCCCCTAAGCGTGCCATTTTAAGGGTGGCTTTAAGCCAATCTTCACTTCCCGGAGGGGTTGCGCCCTTCCATTTAATATAGATCTCTCTCCTAGCTAGGAGTACTAAGCATAATACCAGGCCTAATTGGGCCTGGGAGAACATAATGGTGGAGTCGTTCTTGCCAAAAAACACCAGTTGTAGATCTACTTCGATGTTAATTTCAAAAATAGATTTTAATGTATCTCCCACATTTTTCCAAAAACCGTTAACTCCAAGCATTGAAAGAAGATATGTAGATCGTTGGCATTGGTATGACTGCATCTGGGGCATCTTGGCGGCGGATGGGGGGCAAATTTTGCAATCTTGGCTGGAGTGTAGTATAGCCTGTTAATCACAAACAAAATATGTTTTTTTCAAGGAGGCAGGTTTTATGGTAAACAGACATAATATCGATTCCAAAATATCGTTTGGACAAAATATCGAGTAAAAAATATAGACTAGCCAAAATATCGACCAGACATAATATAGACTACAAAAATATCGAGTAATATCGATATTAATAGCCAAAATATCGAATCAAAAATATAGACTAGACATAATATCGACTAGATAGAATATAGACAAAAAAAATCGAAGATAAGGTAGTTTTTAATATTTTTTAATAATTGTGTAATATAAATCTGTAGCGGGTTGTGGGTTTATAGGGGAATAGGGTGGGAAGTAATTTAATTATAATTAATTAATTATGTAAATTAATAATAATTGTTAATTAATAATTAATTGGTAAATAATTAAAATATAATTGGTAAAAAATAATAATTGATTAATAATTAATTTTTAGTAAATTATTTTCTGTAGCGGGTTGTGGGTTTATAGAGGAATAGGGTGGGAAGTAATTTTATTATAATTAATTAATTATGTAAATTAATAATAATTGTTAATTAATTATTAATTGGTAATTAATTAAAATATAATTGGTAATTAATTATAAATATTTCATTGATAAATAATTAATATTTAGTAAATTATTTTCTTTAGCGGGTTGTGGGTTTATAGGGGGATAGGGTGGGAAGTAATTTAATAATAATTAATTGATTATGTAAATTAATAATAATTGTTAATCAATTATTAATTGGTAATTAATTAAAATATAATTGGTAATTAATTATAAATATTTAATTGATGAATAAATAATATTTAGTAAATTATTTTCTGGAGTGGGTTGTGAGTTTATAGGGGATAGGGTGGGAAGTAATTTAATAATAATTAATTAATTATGTAAATTCATTAAAATTGTTAATTGTTAATTAATTAGTAGTCATTTTAACCCCTACGCTATCCAGCGCTTTCCCTACTGTTGCACCCACTGGAGTGGGAATAGTAATTTTTACCCCTAAGCTATCCAACGCTTTCCCTACTGTTGCACCCACTGGAGTGGGAATAGTAATTTTAACTCTTACGCTATCCAATGTTTTCCCTACTGTTGCACTCTTTGGAGTGGGAATAGTAATTTTTACCCCTATGCTATCCAGAGCTTTCCCTACTGTTACACTCTTTGGAGTGGGAATAGTCATTTTTACCTCTACGCTATCCAGCGCTTTCCCTACTGTTGCACCCACTGGAGTGGGAATAGTAATTTTTACCCCTACGCTATCCAATGCTTTCCCTACTGTTGCACCCACTGGAGTGGGAATAGTAATTTTAACCCCTACGCTATCCAACGCTTTCCCTACTGTTGCACCCACTGGAGTAGGAATAGTAATTTTTACCCCTACGCTATCCAACGCTTTCCCTACTGTTGCACCCACTGGAGTGGTAATAGTAATTTTAATCCCTCCGCTATCCAATGTTTTCCATACTGTTGCACTCTTTGGAGTGGGAATAGTAATTTTTACCTCTACGCTATCCAGCGCTTTCCCTACTGTTACACTCACTGGAGTGGGAATAGTAATTTTTACCCCTAAGCTATCCAACGCTTTCCCTACTGTTGCACCAACTGGAGTGGGAATAGTAATTTTTACCCCTACGCTATCCAACGCTTTCCCTACTGTTGCACCCACTGGAGTGGGAATAGTAATTTTTACCCCTACGCTATCCAACGCTTTCCCTACTGTTGCACCCACTGGAGTGGGAATAGTAATTTTAACCCCTACGCTATCCATCGCTTTCCCTACTGTTGCACCCACAGGAGTGGGAATAGTAATTTTTACCTCTACGCTATCCAGCGCTTTCCCTAATGTTGCACCCACTGGAGTGGGAATAGTAATTTTTACCCCTACTCTATCCAACGTTTTCCCTACTGTTGCACCCACTGGAGTGGGAATAGTAATTTTTACCCCTACGCTATCCAGCGTTTTTCTACTGTTGAATTCACTATAGTTGTTACAATAAATTTTAACCATTTTGCTATGCTACGGTAAAAATATTATATATGTTTAGTTAATAATATGTATTTTTATATATATATATATATTTAATATTTTTGTTATATTTTTTTGTAATTTACATTAATTATTTATTAATATTAAATATATTTATTATTATATTAGTTTTAACTTACTTTTAAGACATATTAAAAAAACAATATTTTGACAGTCTATATTATTTACACTCGATATTTTAGAGTCAATATTTTTGTACTTACCTGAATGAAGATAGAAACTCGATATTTTGTCCCTCGATATTTTGTCATCGATATTTTTGTAACTCGATATTAATGGGCTCGATATTATGTCAGTGATCCAGGTTTTATGAATGTATACAATGTCTTAAGTGTGGATTCAAAGGATTCCTCAATATGGGATGCAAAAGGTGTTTGGTTCCAGACTAGTATAGGGGAAGGGAGCTTTCCTTCTTCAGCTTCCTGGATTCTTACATACCAAAGAGATATGTCCTTCAACCTAGGCCGAGGATCTTGCAATAACTACTCCAATTCCCAATTACCTGAAACTTCACCACCTTCTGCCTCATACCATGATCTTAATTGGAGATATTTAAACCTAGAAAAAAGAAAGCCTATCTTAGCCTGCAGCACTTCCCAGGGAAGAATGCCTTCTGAGTCCACCAAGTCCGACCACATCCCCAATCCTGAATTTTTAACCGGTATCGCCAAACTATCACGTAGGCATGAAGGGGTCCTGGGGGAGTCCCAGATGGGGGCAAAGTCAGAAAAGTAACCTATGCCCCATATACACCTGATTTTATACCATATAGACAAGGCAGATTTCAAAACCTTTAGCCGAACCCGTTTAAAAAACCTTGGGGCACCACATTTATATAGAAACCCTCCTTGCCCACTGCCACCTTTGACAACCACCATTTCGCCCAATAATCTACCCCAGGCAGTTTCCTCTGGACTGGACAGCAACATACTAACTCCTTTAAATTGGAAGGCCATCAAGTACCAATTAATATCTGGAAGGGCCAGTCCACCCTTGAGCAGCTTCCTCCTCAGCTTTTTCCAAGACATTCTTGCACTTTTCTGGCCCCAAATGAAACAACCTATCTTGCCCTGAATCCTACTTATATTTTTTGAGGGAAAGGTTAGTGGAATTACATTAAAGATGTACGTCAGTTTTGGGAGCACTGACATTTTCACAAGGTTTACCCTCCCATAGATGGTCAAAGGGAGATTCTTCCATTTGGCAAACAAATAATCAATATCCTTTTCAATTCTCTCCAGGTTTATTAAGGGAATTTTATTTAAATCCTTAACTATTTTAATACCAAGGTATCTGAGTTCATGTGAGATGTTCCAACACATTACATGGGTCTTGGCCGAGTTTACAAGATATCCTGAGATCTTACCAAATTTCCCTTAACTGATGGTCCAAATGAGGGATGCATGGTCTGGGTCATTTGTATAAACTATCACGTCATCGGCATATAGTGCCAGTTTACATTCATAGTTTAAGGATTTAAATGGAGTAATGGTGTTATATAATCTAATAGTTTGGGCAAGAGGCTCAATGTAGATGTTAAACGGGGGGACAGCAGGCACCCCTGCCTTGTCCCTCTCTGAATAAGAAAGCTCGGTGTCAAGGCCCCATTCAGGAGGATTTTTGCAGATGCACCCAGATAACAATGCTTTATGGTCTGCACAAAAATTGGCCCGAAGCCCATACCCTCTAGGACCTCCCAGAGATACCGCCAACTCACCCGGTCAAAGGCCTTAGCGGCATCAATTGCCACTACTGCCAATGGGTCTGCCCTTACTACCGCTAAATCGATGCTATCGATCAGCAATTGAGTTTGTTCTTGAATTACCCCCCCCCCCATGAAACGTTTTTGATCTGTATGAATTATACTAGGAGCCAATTTCGCCAAACTCCCTGCCAATACGCCCATTAAGATCTTATAATCGGCGTTTAGCAGGGAGATTGGACGATAGGAATCGGCCAACAAAGGGTCCTTCCCTGGCTTCACGATCAAAACTATTGTTGCCTCACCCCAAGATCTTGGCATTACCCCATTTGAACAGTAAACTGCGTTAAATAAGGTATGTAATATCATTAAAAGGTAATTTTGTAGTAGTTTATATATCTCATTGGGTAGGGCATCCAGACCAGCTGCTTTTTTATTTTTGGCTCTCTTTATTTGATTCTTGATTTCCTCTATTGTTATTGGTGCATCGAGCGCCTCTCTAGAGGCCTCCGTAAGGAAAGGGAGGGATTTATCCCTTAACCATGTTGATATCTGGCCTTTAGTAGGTTCAAGTTCTTCCTTGTATAGATCTGAGAAAAGTAATAACAAAGATTTTTGTATATCTTCGGGATAGCTGGATTTATTCCTGCAGCTATCTATAATTAGTTCATGAATATCGTTATTTGTACTATTCAACCTTGCCTTCCATGCCAGAAGTGCCAACACCTTTTCCCCATACTCAAAACAGTCCATATTTCTGGCATGCCATTGGGCTTTACATTTCTGATCTAAAAAGGACCTAAGATTCAACCTGGCCTCCTCCAATTTCCTAACTATCAGCATTGATTCCCCGATAGCCTCTGTGGTTATGTTCCTCCTTCGTGCCTCTAAGGCAGATATCTTACTCCCCAGGGTGTGTAGTTCTTTGGTTTTTATTCCACTCCTGTAACTTATCAAAAGCCTGAAGTATGCCTCTCAAGTTGGCCTTATACGCATCCCACACATGGTCTATTGAAGTAGATCCTAGGTTAATAGAAAAAAATTCTAGAGAGGATCTGCTAATAGATTGTACAATTCCTGGGTCTAACAACATCGCTCTTTTCAATGTCCATCTATATTGAGGGCTACTCCCCAACCCCCAGTGTATATACTAACAGGAGAGGGGCATGGTCAGATAAATGAGATGGCAAGATTACAATACTCGTGAAGTTATTCTGTGCTTCTTAATTCACCAATACATAGTCTATTCTTGAGGAGTGTTTATATTTTTTGCTATAATAAATGTAACCTTGGACATCACCCATCTTAGATCTCCACAAATCCACCAAGTTGATGTTAGATATTGAATTTTTCATAACCCTGCGTGATTTGGGGGCAGCTATGGTAAATCTTAGATTGTATCTATCTTTAACTGGATCCAACCTAACATTGAAGTCCCCTCCTATTATTAGAGGGGGATTAGCCGTTAATAAACTCTCTTGTAGTTTAACTAAAAAGGACTGGTCATCAGTATTTGGCCCACAATAGGATGTGCAGGTCAACTCCACCCCTCCGAAATGTAGTAGAGCTATTACCCATCTACCTGATTGGTCAGTTTGAACTGACTTAATCCTGCAGGGGAGACCCTTCTTTACCACTATTGCTACTCTGTGACAACTCAAGGATTGTTGTGAAGCAAAGAAGCATTGTACCCAGGGATCACAGAAAAGACCGATTGAAACTCTGTTCGATTTAGGTGGGTCTCCTGCAATAGACATATCTGTGCTGCTGAAAGCTCTAAATACTTTAAAATCAGTCTCTGTCCGTGCAAACACCTCAAACCATTCAGATTCCAAGAGATACAAAGAATCTTTCGACCATCCTTGGTGTTACCTGCCATGACCGTGGAAGACTACCAATAAAAGACAAAATACTTCCTTATTGTTACTGTGAGATGAGGTATTTTCAATTTTTTTTATTTTCCCTACTCTGCTCCCCACCCTGTTCTCCCCCCCTCCTTCCCCGTTCCCCTCCCACTGTGCCCCCTAAACCTCCCATACTTCCCTTTACCCTGAGGAACCCTCCCTTCGAATAGGCAATGTGTAGTAAAGAAGGGTCCCAACAGTAGAAGTTGAAGAACGAGTTTATTGAATGATAAACTTACAGTGCCCCCGGCTTGACCGAGCTTTCACAGGAGGTACGAACACCAACGTTCTAACCCTGCCTTCAGCCTCAGTGCTGAGACCTACCAAGTGGTAGGTTTGAGTGGGGGTGGCGGGTGCTACCATGACATGACCTAAGTTACAACACACCATCCTCCCTAGGGAGACAAAGAGCAAGGTTGAGGGGGTAACAGGGTGAGGGAACTACAGGGGAGGGGAGAGAGATGGGTAGGGAAAAACTGCCATATCACAGCAAGTCCAGGTCTTACGCAGAAGACCTGGCTAATTCAACAATTGTTAACTCAAAATATGCGGTACAGGTTCATTTCATGCAATAATGTCTGTGCCAGTGCGGAAAGGACCTACGCCTGTAGCTTTTCCTACTCGGCCCCTCATCTTTCCCTCTGTCTCTTTCTGCCCACCTGCCATCCTCTACAATGTTCTTCCGCCCTCTGACAGGGACAACCTGGTCCTGGCTCCACATCTTCCCATCCTCCATGACCACCACATTTCTCTTAACTTCCCTGATCTTACCCGGGGGAAAGAATTTGTCCCCATTCATGGCAAGTCTTACTGGCTTCTTGATGTACACACTCTGTCCCTTCCCAAAGTCTTTCTCCTTGGCACCCCACTTCTTGTCATACCATTCTTTGTATCTACTTTGTTTGTGTTCAATCTTCTTGCTTGTCTCCTCCTGATCAATCTCCACCTCTGTATTCTTCCCCATCCATCTGGGAGCTAATTTTGATCCTGCTTTTCTTCTTCTCAAGAGCTCAAATGGTGAATGTCCAGTTGTAGCATTCGGCGTGGTATGGTACGCCCATAACATGTCCCTTAGTGCATCGTCCACGTTTATGCCAGATTTGCTGGCCAGTTGAATGCATTCTTTAAGCATGCGATTTGCTCTCGCCACTTTTCCATTCGCTTTTGGGCAGTATAGAGGGGTGCGAACATGGGCAATAGAGTAGTCTTTAAGGAACTCCCTCATCTCCTCCGAGACCAGTTGAACCCCGTTGTCCGTTACCAAGGCGGATATGATTCCCTCTCTTGAAAACACCTCCTTCAAAAAACTGATGAGAGACTTCGTGTTAATGTTATGTACCACTTTATAGTTAATCCAGTTGGAGTAGTAGTCGATTAGCACCAACAAAAACCAATCCTGAGGCCCCTTGCCTTGAATTGGACCAGCAATGTCGAAACCCAGTTTTTCCCAGGGTACTTTAGGTACTTCGACCGGGCTCAGGGGTGCATGTTTCGTCACTCTTGTCTTGTCGCTTAAGCTGCATGCGAAGCACTCTTTCACTTTGTCTTCCATGTCTCGATCCATAGCTGGAAACCAATACTCAGAGCGTAGTCTCGCTTTGCTGAGACTGCGGCCCAAATGGCCCTCGTGCGCTAGATCAATCACTTGGTTTCTCACGCCTTCTGGTGGTACCAACCTTCCTGACTTTAGAATGAATCTATCCTCTACGGAGAGAATGTCTCTGACATTCCAAAATGGTTGGATATCCATATCCATAACCTTGCATTTGTCTGGCCATCCCAACACTCTGTACTTCCTTACACTCTTCAAGACTTCATCTTGCTCCATCTGTGCATCCCATTCGTCCTTCGTCACCCCTGCCAGGTTTACTTGCAGGATACTACTCTCGTTTTTCTCCTCTACGACTTTCTCCTTGATGGGCGCTCTCGATAAGTAATCCGCAACCTTATTTTGTTGTCCTGGAATATATGCCATTTTGTAATTGTAGCCTTGCAATCCTAGAACCCATTTGGCAATCCGGGGGGTCATTTTCTCCATGTCTTTGTTGGTGAACATTGAGATCAACGGCTTGTGGTCTGTCTGCACTTCAAATGGAACACCCCACACGTAAAACTTGAAATGGCTGATGTCCCAGAAGACGGCTAAAGCCTCTTTCTCCACTGTGGAATAGTTGATTTCCGGACTTGTGAGCGTCCTGAATGCAAACGCGACCACATTTACTTTGTTGTCTACTCTCTGGGCTAATGTCGCTCCAATCCCTTTGTTGCTGGCGTCAGTAGATATTATGGTATCTTTTCCTGGATCAAATTTTCCAATGTAGGGTGCCTGAATGATGGCTTCTTTTATTTTGGTAAGAGCTGTGTCTTGCTCTACTCCCCAAATGAATTTACTATCCTTCTTGATAAGTTCTCTTAAAGGATGCAACATTGTGGCAAAGTCTTTGATGAATTTGGCCATGTATTCCGCCAATCCTAAAAATTACATGACGTCCTCTCTGTTAACCGGTGTGGGGGCATTTCTCACCGCAATGACCAGATCACTCTTTGGCCTGATGCCTTCTTCCGAGATTGTGTGTCCCGGATAGTCCACCATGCTCACTCCTAGCTTGCACTTGCTCGCTCTCGTGGTGAACCCCACCTCTCTGAATCTCTCTAACACCCCTTTCGTGTTGTTATTATGCTCTTCTTCATCAGTTCCATAAATTAGGATATCGTCTTGGAAACACATTCTTTTGCTGCAGTCTTTTAAGATGTGTTGCATCACCCTTTGAAATGTTGCCGCGGGGACGCCAATCCAAACTGCATCTTCTGAAATTTATAATTTCCAAATGGGGTTGTGAACGCAGTTAAAGACTGCGACTCTGGGTGCAATTGAATCTGGTAATAAGTTGATGACAAATCCAGTACACTGAAAAACTTTGCTCCCTGAATGGTGCTTAGCATTTCGCCTATTCTCGGCAGGGGAAATCTATCAACCTGGATGTTTGCATTTAAGTCTCTCAGGTCGACACAGAGCCTAATGTTACTTCCTCCATCCTTAGTCGTGATCACAATCGGGGCCAACCAGTCCGAGCTTTCGATCTCCGTGATGACACCTTGGCTGACCAGCTTGTCCAATTCTTTTCTCAAAGGCTCCCTCATTCGCAATGGAATGGAACGGGTTTTGTGAACGATAGGTTCTGCCCCTTTTTTTAGGACTATTCTGTGCATGTAGTTCTTGAGCACACCCAACTTTTCACTGAACACCTCTTTGAATTCTGTAACTAAATTTCCTGCAATTTTGGGAGGTTCCACCAGGAGTACTTGCTCCCTATTGTTGGGATCTAATTTAATCCCTAATTCCTTTTGATGCTTCCACCCCAGAAGACTGGAACCCCTTGTGGCTACATATACCTTGCCTACTGTATGCCTATCCTTGTAGGAGATCCTCATTGTTGCCATGCCTTCTAAGGGGATGCGTTCCCTATTGTAACCTGTTGGGCAAATGTCCACTTCCTCTAGCTTTACCTGGTGTTTAGCAAATTTCTCCTCAAACATGCTTTTATCTACCAGGGTATACGGTGAGCAAGAGTCAGCATACACTTGAAACTTTTCCCCCTCCAGGGTTATTTCACACGTAGGGTATTACTTTCACTGCCCTTCCAACAGTCCGACAACACTCGCCGATGCGCACCAGGTTCGATATCAATCCCACAACTGTGAGTATCCACCAAGTCTCATGAGTAATTCACTACGTCCTGCAAATGTTCTTTTCCTTTATGGTTTGTTTACTTTAGGTCCGACAGCAGTGCGCCACACTCACCAGGAAGTCCAGGCCAAAATTCCTTTTCTTTACTTTAACTCCTCCTTGATTACTTCATTCTCTGGTCAAGCATCACGACGCTCAGGGAAGGGCACTCTCCCAAATGGCTGTCCCTGACACAGCATCCCATCCTCGTCGCCACTTAAATGTAGTAAAGAAGGGTCCCAACAGTAGAAGTTGAAGAACAAGTTTATTGAATGATAAATTTACAGTGCCCCCGGCTTGACCGAGCTTTCACAGGAGGTACAAACACCAACGTTCTAACCCTGCCTTCAGCCTCGGTGCTGAGACCTATAAAGTGGTAGGTTTGAGTGGGGGTGGCGGGTGCTACCATAACATGACCTAAGTTACAACACAATGCCTATTCAGGCGCTACTCCCTCGGACTGCGTTCTCATACTTAACACTAAATATGTTGCTTGGACCAAACAAACCTTGCTCCCAAGGAAGATTACAGTGGTGCACCCTTACTTCCCGCCCTGTTTTTTGGGTTGAATCTTAGCAATAAGTGTGTCAACATATGCATGTGATTGTTCCACATTGCCCATATGGTAGATGGAAACCTTAACTGAGCTTTTGCGCCAAGGCTGTTAAGTTCATCCAATCTTTTCCCCAACTCCCATTGTCTCGTAGCCGTTCTGTGTATTATATCTGATCTTATAGAAAAAGAAAATGGGAGTATGTCCGAAAATGGTGAGGTAATAACCCCTACCTTTAATGCAGCAGACAAAATAAGCTCCTTGACAGAGTAGGATAGGAAATTCACCAGGATCTTACAAGGTTTCTGCTTCCCTGGTCTTCTCCTAAATGGATCCCTATGCACTCTTTGGATTTCGTAGTTGAGGTCAAGAATCGTACCCTTCAGTAGTGAGATCAGGAATCCCTTTATGTCCTCCCCTTCCAAGGCTTCCGGAACATTCAGGAATTTTAAATAGTTTCTCCTTGAGTGGTTCTCGAGGCGTTCCAGATCCTCCTTCAATTCTTTATTCTGAGATGAAAGAGTCTCTAATCGGAATGTAGTGAACACCATTGCTTCTTTCAATTTTGGGATCTCTTCCTCGAGGACTACCGTCCTTGCCGTGATCTTCTCTAACTGTTTTTCAAGTATCTCACAAGATGACCGGATTGCAGCCTGATTGGCCCCGGAAACAGTGAATCTTCTAGCCATTTCTGCCTGATTTGCTTCAGAGACCGTAAATCTACTTGCCATTTCTTCCTTCATTGCCAGTAGTAGATCTGCAAGTGAATGTAAATTTAAGGTAGAGGTCGGGGGACTTTAATTCTTCTGTAAGGGGTCTTGATCCGCTTTGCCGTCCCATTTTCTTGACCTTGGTCTTGGACAGTCTCCAGTACTGTGTCCTCCTGTCCTCCCAGCACCGCATATCTGTTTGAGAGATTGGCCTCTGGATGTATATCTTGTTCTACCACTCTTGTCACGGCATTTGACCAGTTTGACCTTGGTTTGGTTGTATAGGTTCACAGGGCACTCTTGAACCATACATAAAGAAGTTTACCTACTCTTCCCTGGGAGATGTGGAGGAAGCAGCGGTACTGCTCTCTGACTCTATCACCATGGCGGTTGATGAGTTGGCTCCCCCGTCCTTTAGATATTCGGCTCGCCGTAAGCCCACTGCTCCGTGGTATACGGATTCATTAAGACTTCTTCGACAAGGCTGTAGAAGACAGGAAAGAAAATGGAGGAAAGCGTGGGATCCTATTGAAAGGGAAGTACATAAGGGTCTGCTTGCCGACTATAAATCTAGTGTTATCAGGGAAAATCAGCAGTACTTCTCGAATCTCACTACCTCCCTTACTTCCTCCAGGGAGCTTTTTAAGATTGTCGATTCCCTCTGCTCCCTACAGGTCCCTGATCCAGTTGTGGGCTCGCAGGAGCTCTGCAACAACATATCAGAGTTCTTCCACAAGAAAATTGAGGACATATATCTTGCGCTGGAAACTCAGAGAAAGTCCCTAGCCGACTCTTCTCTCCAAACCTTGAACAAGTTAGAAGCCTGGACTAGAGACCATCCTGATAGTCTAACGGTCTTTCCGCTACTTACTCGAGAGGGAGTTGAGCTTTTGCTCGATAGGATTAAATCCTCATCCCCTCTTGACCCTTGTCCTCTGAGGATACTGAAGGAACGCAGAGCGATATTGCTCCCGCCGCTCCTGGAAGTTATGAATGGTGCTATAACCCAAGGAACCTTCCCCTTAATATGGAAGAGGGCGATAGTGAAGCCCCTACACAAGAAGCCCACGCTGGACCCGGA
This sequence comes from Lissotriton vulgaris, assembly GCF_964263255.1. Lineage (NCBI taxonomy): Eukaryota > Metazoa > Chordata > Amphibia > Caudata > Salamandridae > Lissotriton > Lissotriton vulgaris. Next base: position 955,971,102 of record NC_141691.1, read on the forward strand.
ACAGTTGAAAAAGTTTAGACCTATTTCACTGTTACCCGCTCCTGCTAAGATTCTTGAATCACACCTCAACGGCCATCTTACTGCCTTCCTGGACTCATCTGGGTATCTTGACAGCTCCCAGCATGGGTTCCAAAAGGCACATAGTACTGAGACAGCTCTGACTATGGTGGCAAATAACATCCGTAGGAAGGTGGACGCTGGCCAAACTACAGTGTTGGTGCTACTGGACCTCACAGCGGCGTTTGACACCCTGTCTCCCTCAACGCTTACATCTCGGTTGAGGGAGGCAGGGATCTCCGGCATGGCTCTGAATCTTCTGCACTCCTTTTTACAGCACAGGGAGCAAAGAGTCAAGCTTGGTGAATTCCTTTCCCCTGCTATGTCCTTGCAATGTGGGGTGCCACAAGGGTCGGCTCTTAGTCCGACCCTATTTAACATTTATGTCGCCCCCCTTGCAAGGCTAGTAAAATCTCAGGGGATGGAATTGGTGTCATACGCCGATGACACTCAAATTATGGTATCACTGGCCCACTCAGTTTCAACATCTGCCACCAACTTCAGGATCTGTATGCAGACAGTCTCTGACTGGATGCTTCAGAATTCCCTGAAGTTGAATGGCAACAAAACTGAGATCCTGGTCTTTGGCAAAGACCAGGATATCTGGTCAGATGAGTGGTGGCCGGCCTCACTGGGAACCTGTCCATCTCCCTCCCAGTCTGCAAGAAATCTTGGGGTAATCTTTGACACCTCCTTATCCATGACTCTGCAGGTCAACCGTACGGTGGCCACCTGCTGGGGGGTGTTAAAGATTCTCAGGAGGATCCTTCACTATCTCTCTCCCTCAGCATGTAAGCAGGTGGCAGTGGCATTGGTAAGTTCAAGGTTGGACTACTGTAATGCGCTTTATGTAGACTCCAACAAGGGGCTCATCCAGCGATTACAGGTCGTTCAAAATGCGGCTGCTCGTTTTGTCTTAGCACTTCCCAACTCCTCATATGCTACGATGGCTAGAAAGAGCCTTCATTGGCTCCCTATTCATCTCAGGATCTCGTTTAAGATCCTATGCCTTGTCTATCGAGCTTTGGCAGAGGGTTTTTCTGATCCCCTTGGTACCTTGCTGACCCGTTACCAGCCTTGTAGATCTTTGAGATCTTCAGAGATGAATTTGTTGGTTGTCCCACATGCCAAAAGGGTACGCTGGGGAAACAGAGCTTTTTCCATTGCTGCCCCCAAACTATGGAACTTGTTACCTCTTGAGATTAAGATGCAACCCTCTCTGTCTTCTTTTAAAAAAGCGCTCAAGACCTGGTGTTTTGTCAGGGCATACCCGTAATTAGGATTATTCTCTGATATCTGGTATTATTTGGTTATGCGCCTTGACGCCCACCGGGCTTAGTTGCGCGATAAAAATTGTTTTTCATTTCATTTCATAAAAATTGTTTTTTCATTTCAGGGCTTACATGACTTCTCAGTTACCTCCTTCACCACCTTCCTTTTTAATTGCGTGTCAGGGGACTGAGCAGATGTCGCAGATGAAGTATTTGCGTTAGCTAATAGTTTTTGGGGTACCCCCTTTGGTTACTCCAGGCATGCTCTTGTTAATAGATTGTGGTGTTTTGGCTGAAGATGAAAGTGACATGACCTGGTAGAAGGATTTCATAGAAGGAGTAATCTTGAGTTTTGTTGTAGATTTCTTTTTCCTTTCCTGATGTTTTACCTTTGTAAGTTCGCTAAGGTTGTTCCCCCAGGGGAATCTTGGGGCCCCAGCCCTTGCTTACACTGCCTTAAAATAGGTCCTGGTTCTACTCTAACTTCAACTGCTGCTGCGTCTGATGGGGACGCCTGCTGTAAAGAGCAGAGATGCAAAATATCCTCCTGGGTCGCAAATTGAGCAGCCCTTGCTCGGAGGGTGTACCTGTTAATTTGGGGGGGGGAGGGGGAATAGGCCTTCTTGGCTTTTTATGCCCCTCTCCTTCCAGCTATAAGACCCTTCCCCCACGCTGCCCCCCCCTCCTGTTGTCCCACAGGCTTCGGGTATTTTGTTGAAAGGACTTAAGCCTCCAAAATGTCCCACTAAATGGGCAATGTCCAAAGAAAACACACTTTGTCCTGGGAGCCTCGGTCTGTTCCTCACGGGCTGATCGGGCCCCCCCTACCTGTACTGAGACCAAGGAGCCGTAATCCAGCCATGCCTCTTCTTTCTCCAGGCACCTCCTAAGCTGGGAATACGATCCGCTGTGTCTCCTCGCAACCGCCGCCTGTTCCCACCTCCACCGTGGCCTCCCGAGTGCTTCGCCTCCGCCCTGAGGCGTTCCAGCGCTGCTCGAAATCCCGGGGGAAAGCCCTCGCAGGTCCTCTCTCATCACCAGGAGCAGCTGGGAGCCGAAAAACAGATCGAGCACGAGAACCGGAGGCAACGTTGATACCGGGAAGCAAATGGGAACAAATCACGCACGCAACCTGGGGTTCATCCTGGACTCCTCCCTCACGATGACAAACAAGTCAACGCCGTCTCATCATCCTGTTTCAACACCCTGCGCATGCTACGACAGATCTTCCGGTGGATCCCCACCGAAACCAGAATGACGGTCACCCAGGCCCTCGTCACCAGCCAACACCAGCCAACGGACTACGGGAACACCCTCTACGTGGGAACCACAGCCAAAATACAGAAAAGACTCCAGCGCATACAGAACGCCTCCGCACGACTCATCCTGGACATCCCCCGCCATGACCACATCTCTACCCACCTGAGAGACCTGCACTGGCTCCCCGTCGCAAGAGAATCCCATTCAGACTCCTCACCCACGCACCCAAGGCTCTCCACGACCTGGGCCCCAAGTACCTCAACAACCGCCTCACATTCTACACACCCAACCGCCAGCTCCGCTCGACCAGACTCACCCTCGCAACCGTCCCACGCACTTGCAGAGCCACCGCTGGAGGAAGATTCTTCTCCTACCTGGCGGCCAAGACATGGAACTCCCTCCCCATCCACATACGGCTGACCCAGGACCATCTCTCCTTCAGGAAACAACTCAAGACCTGGCTATTCGAGCAGTAGCGGACCCCTCCCTCCAAGCGCCTTGAGACCCTAGCGGGTGAGTAGCGCGCTTTATAAATTTGCCTGATTGATTGATTTATTGGTACGCAGTTCCAAACCGGTAGCAGGTTATTATTTCCACATTATGCGCTTGCTTCTACACCGTCATCAGCAGTCCAAGGGAGCGAGCCCGCAGCTGATCACGCTATGGCCGCCATGTTCCTCGCCCCAAAGACCCCAATAGCACTTCCTGCCTACGTTGTCCAAGTTTCTTCGTGGTACACATTTACTTTTTTCCCCCTAAAATCTGCCTTATTAGATTTTCACAAAAAATTCCAACAACATGTCAAATTTATGCAAGAGACTAATATCGCAGGCAGCTCGAATATGTCTTGCAGGTATTTACACAATAATATGAGCGAGGCATGATGGTTAGCTCTACTAAACAACCAAAGAACTGATACAGCAGTAATTGAGGTCCAAGGGCATTACACATTCTCTTTAGAGATGCCACTGGGTGGAATAAGAAGATATTACTGCATCCTCCATATGGAAGGGGGGCCCTGGCCCTAGGCTAAAGGCGGGAGATCCCCCTGGGGGATAAGGAAAGGGGAGGAGGGATCCTGTGCTGCTATGTCCTAGGGAGAAAAAGGTAGGCTAGTCTGCCCAACTTAAGAATATTTAGGGGGGTGAGAGGGGGGCAGATCTTGGCTGTGCCCGCTGCTTAGGGCATGGAGCATGGGCAGCTGAAAGCTTAGGTTTTCCAACCTAGACAAGTAGTCGATACTGGGTTGCCAGAGAGGTGTACATTTTTTGCTTCAGCAGGATATCTTGTGTGTTATGTGGTCTATTGCCAGGGTGTGCCAGTCTTGTGGACCAGGACACTGTCGGTGGTGCAGTAGGGGACTTCAATGCTTGGGCTAGGAGCTGCTTCATCGTGCCAGTCATGTGTTGTGTCAGATACCAGTCTGTGTGTGTCATTTCGTCCAGTGCTGTTGGATGTAGGCTTAAATTACCTTGCAATAGTCTGCCGGAATTGGGTAACCCAGTATGGTTTTTGCTATATGGCTCAGGATTTTTTTCCAGAACAGAGCAATGGGCGGGCATGTTCATCATGTGTGTTGGAAGTCTCCCATCTGTGCTCCGCACTTCAAACAGGATGTTGATGCTGGCGGGTAGATAGTACGCAAGCGGGCAGGGGTGTAGTACCATTGCAGCATAAGCTTACAGGCAGTTTCATGTTGGGGCACGCTTCTCTGCTAAATTTTTTAATTAATACATTAGTTGCTCATTTTCTTTTTCCAATTTAGCTCCTGCTCTCCCGCCCAGTTCTCGGTCAGTTTAGCGCCATGAAACCGCTGGTGTACGTGCGCTGTATAAATAATTTTAAATAGAAATAGAAATAAATTTGGGATGTCCCGCCAGAGGAGTTCCCATTGCTTTCCCATGATGTCTTGGGAACTGTCAAATTCTCATTTCATCTGTTATGGGGGCTGTGCAGAAAGAGGGATTGTTGCAGCACGGTGTATGTCCTGGAGACCAGGCCTCGGCCACCCTCAAAGTGGCAAACTACGGATTCAAAGGGTGTGAGGGAGCTCTTGCCTGCCAAGATGTTGGGACGGTGTAGCGCCCAATGGAGCAGCTGGAAGTATTGGTGCACGGAAGTGTCAGGGAGTGGGAAGTCTGTTTTACATTGCTCAAAGGATTTAATGGCTGCCCCCTGAAAAAGGTCTTTTAGAGTTCTGCATTCCCCTTGACCCAAGTCAGGAAGGCGTCTTGGATGAGGGCATGAGTAAAGTCAGGGCTGCACTGTCAGAAGGGGGTTGATAAATCCCTTCTTATTGCAAGCCTGTCCCATTCCTCCAAAACTGTCTGTGTCAAGGTAGCTTTGTATGCGCTTCGGGCACAAATGCTCCAGCAGCCAAGCCGGGTCCCACAGAAGTCAGCAAACTACAGCCTTGTCCATGTGTATCCAGTGCTTTTTGCTTTCTCTAACTACCCATTCCGAGATGAAGCATAGGTGGACAGCCCAGTAGTAGTCTATAAATTAGAACATGCCAAGCCACCACAGTTCCTAGGGAGCATGAGTAGGACATTGGATATGCAAGGTTACTTTCCTTTCCAGATGAAAGAGTGTATGCTGCTTTGTAGTTTTTTAATATCGTCGGCTAGGATAGGAGTGGGGAGGGACTGGAATAAGAAAAGGAGTCTGGGAAGTGCATTCATTTTGACCACGTTGACACGAACCAGCCAGGAAACGTGATGCAGCCGCCAGTGCCAAAGATCTTCCAGGATCGCTCTGCTGCAGCACGGCTAATTTGCCTACGTTCACATATATAGGGTGTTAGTAATGGTGAGGCTGAGGTAGAGGATGGAGTGCAGTGCCTAGCGGAATGGGAACAAGGCCTGCAGGGGCAGGAGTTGAGGCTGAGGAATGGTAAGGTTGAGCGCCTGCGATTTGACCATGTTAAACCCAGATACTGTCCCAAATGCTTGGAGGGCCTTAACCACTGCAAGAAGGGAGGGTTCCGGCTCAGTCAGTGCGAGGAGCAGGTTGTCGAGAAATAACAGGACTTTGTGGCACTGTCCTCCAAAGACGACGTCTGCGATAGCCCGGGTCTGCCAAAGGTGAATGGCAAGAGGCTCAACAGCTAGGGCAAAGAGCATGGGGGATAGAGGGCAGCCCTGCCGAGTGCCTCAGGAGATGGGGTAGGAGCAGGTTGATTGGCCACTGACCCAGATAGTCGCTGTAGGCGCAACATATGAGGCCATGATTTTGCTAGTCATATTAGTCCCCAGCTATATTTTCTGGAGGACCGCTTGCAGGAAGATCCAGCTCACCCTGTCAAAGGCCTTCTCAGCATCCAGCGACAGAAGGAGAAAGTGGATGACATGACTGTGAACCCTCTCAAGCATATGGGCAAGTCGCCAGAGATAGTCATGGCCTTGTCTATGTTTTATAAAGCTGACCTGGTCGGAGTCGAACAAGCCCGGCAAGAGGGCTTCCAGGCGATTAGCCAGCATTTTGGTGTACATTTTAGCATCAGTATTGAGAAGGGCTATTGGGCGGTCGGACAAAGAAAAGGGTCAAATCCTTGCTGGATTTGGAGATAAATGTGATCTTAGCATTAGACATTGTGGGCGTCAGGCCAGTAACATGGATTAAAGAGTTGCAAAGTTCTAACACGTGGTCGTGCAGTTGGGGGAAGAAGACTATAGAGAAAGCAGGCGTGAGGCAATTGGGGACTAGCATTCTCCCTTTTGGGAGCTCGTTAAGAATACCTTCAAAGGGCCCCCATAGTGAAGATTCCGTCCAGGTTATTAATAATATTATTACATTTGTAAGGCGCGGCAGCTACCCGAGAGGGGTTTACCGGCGCCAGAGCAGATCAGAAGAATATGTTGCAGCTTATTAGGTTACTGGTTGAAAAGCCAAGTCTTAAGGGATTTTCGAAATAGTGTGTATATTGTTTCATTTTAAATGGCTATGGGGTGTGAGTTCCATAATGAGGGACCGAGATATGCGAACGATCTGCCTCCCATCCGGGATAGTTTAATTCTGGGCACAGAGAATTTTTCTTTAGTGGATGAGCTAAGGCACCGGGAGGGCACATAGGGGCTGACCAGAGACTGAAGATATTGAGGGGCAACTCCAGTTTTGATTTTAAACATGTAGCTCAGGGCTTTGAACTTGATTCGGTTCTCCACCCTGAACCAATGTAAGTCCCGCAGATGACTAGATATGGAGGTGGCTCTAGGGACTCTGCAGAGTAGTCTTACCACAGAGTTCTGCACCATCTGCAGCCTGCAAGTCACTTCCTTGTTGGATCCAAGGTAGAGATCGTTGCTGTAATCCAGTCTTGAGGTAATAAGAGCCTGGACTACTGTTCTCTGAGTGGACTCGGGCAGCATCCAGATGATCTTTTTTAGTCACTTCAAATTGTAAAGCAAGTAGCGGTTACCTTGACTGCCTGATGGTGCATAGTGAGCCAGTCAACAATGATGACACTTAAGCTGCGGACTTGACTAGAGGGCTGAGGGAGTACTCCCATTTTACTGGGCCAATGTTGTGGGCCCCATAGATCTTTGTTTTTTCCATGGATCAGGACATCCGTTTTATCTCCATTAAGCTTAAGGTAGTTATTTTGCATCCATGATGCAATTTTGCCCAGGCCAAGCTGCAGGGAGGATTACCAGGCCGCACTCCCCATTGAGAGAGAAACAAGCATTTACAATGCAATGGTCTCGGCATTATTAAAGGTAGAGCTATTGGCATTGCTCATTACTTTTTTTTTTTAAATCATAAATAAATGGCATTGTCATTTACATTGCCAATAGCTTAATCGTTAAATAAATGGCATTGTCATTTACAATGCCAATAGCTTAATCGCTCGCAAATGCATGACCATCTTGCATTTACACCCACACACAGCCACACACACAAAGCCACCCACACACACAGAGCCACCCACACAGAGTCACCCACACAGAGCCACCCACATAGAGCCACCTACACAGAGCCACCCTCACAGAGTCATTCACATAGAGCCACCTACACAGAGCCTCCCTCACACATTTACCCGTAAAGGGGCTATGAAACTTGATGGGGAACTGAAATATAATGTTTTGTTCCAACTTACGGAGTAATGGTATGCGGAATCACAATGCGGTTGTTGTAACGACCGCATTGTGATTCCATGCGAGAAAATGTTTGTCATAAACTTTGTTTACCAATCAATTCATGTAAATTTTGCTTTGTGACTAGGGCCCATTTGTTTATGCGTTTTGCATTTTTTCTCCAGTTGCGTCCTGGTTTTGACGTATCCTTTGAGCGAGTGGTTCCATGCATAGGGCGAATAGAAGAAGCGACAGCGAGCATCCCTGCCTCTTCCCTCTCTCAATCGCAAAGCCGGTCGAGCTGTTGCCATTAACCCGCACCACTGCGGTGGGGGATCTATAACAATTAAAGATAAGGGTACAGAACTTCTCCCCAATCCCAACCTTGGCCAGAACCAGTTCTAGATAAGGCCAGTGTACTCGGTCGAACGCTTTCTTGGTGTCGACTGCCAGCATCATACGCTCCCCCGATATGCGGGAGGCTTTTTCGATCAAGTGAACCACCCGCTTGCTGTTTTCCACTGCTTGTCGTTCAGGGATAAAGCCCGCCTGATCTGGGTCAACGAGGCCTGGTAGATAGGGGGCTAGATGTGCCGCTAGAATGCCGGTATATAGTTTGAGGTCGACATTAAGGAGCGAGATCGGCCTGTAGGCTCCGCATTTAGTCCTGTCCTTCCCAGATTTCGGAATAACCAAGAGGGATGCACGGAGGAGATCAGGCGGGATGGCCCGGGTTCGGTGAAGGTGTTAAAAAGGCGGGTGAGGAGTGGGGCCAGAGTGGTGCAGAAGGTCTTACAAAAAATGGCGGAAAAAACGTCCGGCTCTGGTGCTTTCCCTACCTTGAGCCAGGCAATAGCGGCAACCACCTCCTCAATGCGGATATCTCTCTCCAGATACTCCGTCTGTACCGGGGCGAGGGAAGGGAGCGTGACCGAGTCTAAGTAATGCGCCGTGGCCAGCACATTCGGGAGGCCGCCGGAGTATAGCTCGGCATAGAAATCGCTGAATGTCTCCGCAATCTGCACATCGTCCGACACTTTGGACCCATCTGGCCAGGATATCTCCTTGACTTTCTGTTGTTGCCGCGCCACCCGCAACTGATTGGCCAGCAGGCGGCCGCATCTATCTCCACTGGTATAATAGGCATGTTTGAGTCTCAGCGCAGCGTATTCTGCGCGGTCCATATCCAGAGCCGCTAGAAGTTGCCATGCCACCTTAAGTTGTTTCCAGATTCCGTTGGTGCATTTGTTCTAATCCATGCACCCTTTGAGTAAGATCGCCCCCCATGTCTTGCCTAGCTTCGGTTTTCCGCGGAGGAGAGAGCAATACATTCCCTGCGGAGTACTGCCTTCAAGGCAATCCATTGAGTCGCGAGAGAGGTGTCTGAGTTGGCATTGTGGGTCAGGTAATCTTGTATAGCGGTCTGAATATGTTTTACTACCTCTTTCCTGTGTAGTAGTGTATCGCGGAGTCGCCACACTCTAGGGGGGTATAATGCAGGTGGTGGGGTGAGTGTTGTGATGACTTGTCCGTGGTCCGACAGCGAAATGACCCCTGTGTCTGTAGATGTAGCAAGAGTGCACACCGGTCCTGTAGCTAAAAAGTGATCTAATCAGGCATATGTTATGTGTGCGTTGGAATAGTAGGAGTACTCCCTCTTGTGTGGATGGCTTAGGCGCCACAGATCATGAAGGTCAAGGTCTTTCAGTCTCTCTGTGCAAGTGGAGGATAGTGTCCCTGCCTGGTGAGTGCGTTGGCCTGACCTATCAAGGACCGTGTCAAAGACCATATTCATGTCTCCTCCCAGTATGATATGCCTATCTGATGTGGCTGTGACGTCGGTGAGAGCTGAGTGAAGGAAACGTACCTGGCCCTCGTTGGGGCAGTACAAGGAGCCAATCGTGAACGTGAGGCCGCCCAAAGCAATGCGGTATGCCAGCAGTCTGCCTCGCAGTTCCGCACTCTTATGAAGTACTTCTCCCTTGAAGGGTTGTGCCACCAGAATAGCCAGCCCTGCAGTTTTAGTAGGAAGTATTGTCCCGTGAATTTGCGTGAACGGATTCTATGGCAATCTCGAACCAACAGGTGTGTCTCCTGAAGCAGACAAATGTCCGCTTGCGCGTTTTCCAAGTGGAAAAGGACCGCCCGTCTCTTGACCGGGTTATTAAGATCCCGCACATTTAGGGTCAGTATCTTAAGGGTGTTGGACGTCATTGTGTGTAGTGGAATAGGGCATGGTTGCGTCGTCGGTCAGGTGACCTCTGGCAGGGAGGAGGAAAAGGGTTCCCCAGATGACGCCTATCGGCCTGTGCGGGAATGAGGCCTAGAGTAAAGAGACAAAGTATTTTTGTTTTAGTGCTAGGAGTGAACGCTGAGCTTTAGTAGTCCAGTGTGCACAGAGTCTGCCACCCAGAATGGCCATCTGTCTCTTAGCGTGTAGTGGGAAGCCGCTAATCCGCTTTTTCTAGGGAGAGGATCTCCTCTGTAAGGTTGGTTTATAACAAGCGTGCTTCCCGGAACCTGGCTATGGAGACAGAGGACATGACGCTTCGCATGGTGGCTTTAAAGCTATCCCACAGAATATATTGGGCAGTGTGCGGGAGGGCATTGAGTGTGAAGCACTCCGTGATAGCATCTTTGATAGATGCTCTATCTACTGGATCTCAAGAGAGTTGGGGAGAGCGGTGCCAACTTGGAGGAGCGTGTGTCGCTCCCTTGCGTTGAGACCAGGTGACCATATGTGTGTGGTCAAAAAGGGAAATGTTGGATATGTGGGCGGACCCTAACCCTCTCAGAAGGGAGCACTTGAGAAACATATAATTAATGCAAGAGTAGGAGAAGTGCACATTGGAATAGAAAGAGTAGTCCCTAGCATCAGGGTGGAGGTAGGGCCATGCGTCTACTAACCTAGCATCAGCCAAATCTCTTCAGAGCAGCCCAGACATAGCCCCAGCACCCTGGAAATGAGTTGTGTTCCTATCGAGGTCAGGGTCCTATACTAAATTATTCTCACCCCCAATTATGAGGCATCCCTTGGCATGAATAAGTTGCTCTTTGAGCACCTGCCGAAGGAACACATCCTGGAATTGGTTAGGAGCACAGAGATTGAGAAATGTCAAGGGGTCCATGTCCCCCCTCTATCAACAGCATCAGGGACCGTCCACCTTGGTCTCTGGTTATCTTGTTCAATTTTGAGGAAAAAATCCTGTTTAAGTAGAAAGGCAACTCCCAGTGTTTTGGTGCTTGTATAAACCCATTATTGACAGCGGTATCTGGCGTGGGGAATTCAATGGTAATCTTTCCAGAGCAAGTGTGTTTCCTGCAAGAAAATTACATCTGGGTCTTGCTGTAAGAAATACTGCCACACTTGTTGCTGCTTGCTGAGGTAATTAAGTCCATGAACATTAAGGGAGAGGAGCTTAGAGGTGTTCACATAACCCATACCTATATGAAAATAGTGAGTTTGCTTTGCAGGGGCTTCCTCCCCCCTTGGGTGAGAGAGTAGGTAAGGGAGCCAGGTCACCGCCCTTTGATCCCACCAAGAAAAGTAAAGGCTGTGTGCAGAATTGTCAGTGAGGGAAAAAAGACGGAGGAACTAAACAGGTCAACAGAACACAACATGGCAGGCCACTCCATCAAGAGGTGAGTGGGAATTACCACCAGTCCCTTCCGATGAGTCACCCTCAACAGAGAATAGCTGAGTCTATGGACCCTACAAATGTAAAAGACATTAGATAAACAGGTAGCAACATCCCATGCTTGCAGCATTTAGACGGCCAGGAGGTGTCCGGCATTCAGTCTTCTGCCACAGTAGATGTCTTCTTTGGTGCCGTCCAGGACCTTGGCTTTGGACTGTCAGGGTGCCAAACATCCGGCCATTCTAGAAAGGGAGTGAGGGCTTACAGCCAGGATTTGCAGGCAAACCCAACATGTTGCTTGGATTCCAATAGCAATCGTGCTATGTGTTGCTTGCCATTCTATTGAAAAAGAAGACCAAAGGGGTGAGCCCATTGAAACTTGAGTCCCAAGTCCTGCAGTTTGTTGGTCACTGGTTGGAAGTTCCTCCTCTTTGGGAGGGTCAGCGGTGAGAGGTCTTGAAATATCTGTATGGTTTGACCACGGAAAATTATGTCACCTTTCCCTCTTGCAGTTGGCAGGATGGCCTTTTTGTCCTGAAAGATGTGGACCCTGGTAAGGATGTTGGGGGTGTCATCTGAACGGCCATCCAAAGCTGTGACACAATGGACCCTGTCCAGGACGAGCAGCTGATCCTTAGGTCCCCCCCTGGATGGCCCGCAACATATCCCTTGTGACAGTCAAGATGTCTTCTCCCTCCGCACCCCGGAGGACCCCTGTATGCGGAGGATTTTCCAGTAGCTATGGTTCTCAAGGTCCTCCTGTTTGGCCTGTAGCTCGATCTGCTGCTCTTCCAAAGTTAACATATGGCCTGATCCTCGGCTCACATGTCCATGGTGCGTTTAAGGTTGTCAACTCTTGCAATTATGGAGGCGATGTCCGAGCAGCCTTTAAATTCTGATTTGAGAGAGCCAGTTTCCTGTCAAATGTCATTGAGGAACTTTTCCATGTAGTCCTATGTGATAAGGAGAAGGCAGGTGTCTCAGCGGGTTCAATTTAGTATTCACTTTTGCCTCCCATATCAGCACAGGAGGTTTTGGCCCACAAGGATGCTACCAAAGTGTCCTTGGTGGTTTTGCCTCTAGGCATGGCAAGGGAGAGGCGCGCTGCAGGCAATTGCATCTCCCACACTGGGTGTGTGTGGGTTTTCACTGGCCCTCTGAGGTCGTGGAGTAGAGCAGGTCCTTTGGTGACCACAGGTGCAGGCTGAGAAGCGAGCAAGAGGGGAGGACCCAGGCAGATGTGGGTTCAGAGGCTAAGAAATCTGCGCCCGAGGCACCAGCAGGACGGATGTATGACGTTACTCCGCATACCGTTACAACTACCTACCATTACAACGCGACCATTACAACGCATACCATTACAACGCATAGCGCTTTGGGGTGCTGGATAGTGGTAAGTATAATTTACTATTCTAACTCCAGTCCCCGTGGACCCTAGGGAAGGTGTTGGATAGTAAATTATACTTATTCCCTATCCTAGAGCGCCCCCCAGCGCAATGCGTTGTAATGGTATGCGTTGTAAAAGTCGCGTTGTAATGGTAGTGCGGAGTAAAAAATGCGTTGTAACAGGTGCATACCAGCAGGACGCCTGTACAAATAGCATGGTTGGGGTACCCCCTCTTCAGCAGGAGCAGGCAGTCTTTCCTACGGGCTACTCTGTGGCACCTGGTCATTATGCATGGCAGGACATCCCTAGGCCCCCAAACTCAGCTCTGTCACTGCATGTGCCAAAGATGGTGAGTTATGCAGTGACAGCTCCTGTGTATAGTTGTCCGCAGCAGCACCCAAAAGAGGAGGCTACCGGTGCTCAGGCCAGTCACGCTGTCCACAGCAATGAGGTGCCCTACTAGGCCAGTCACAGCCACAGAGGGAAAGGCTGACCAACAGAGAAAACAAAAAGGCGCTCAAGACCCCCAGCTGCCTCCAGGGGCCCCCATCAACATGCACCCTTCCAACCCCGGAGGTCCTTCCTGGGACTACTACAGAATCTACTTGCTCACAGGGCCCCCCTAGATGCACATGAAGTTGGCGAGGAGCCCAGTGGTGAATTCCTTTCACAGCATCCACTTGGGACCGAGGGCAGAGGGCACAACTGATTCTTCAGCTCTCTGTGGCACTCAGGCTGTTTTCCAGAGGGGGCACCTGTCACCAACCAGGCCCCGGTGGGCCACCTACAGGCCCCCTCCGCACCCGGTATAGTCGCTGCCACAGACGACCGCTAGGGCCCAGAACTCCAAGCCAGGGACCCCAAAACGATGCATGCTACCAGGGGCCAGGGGTCCGCCCCCGCAGATCAGCTACCCATGTGGATGCTGGGGCATGCATGGAGCCGCTCGTCACAGGAGGGCCATGTCATATCTCCAGTGGCAGGGTGCTCTCAGCGGCGGCCCGGAGACGATGAGTCATGGGGGCCGCAGTTTACACTTCCCAGGTTCACGGGGGGCCTCTGTTTCTTAATTGATATAGTAGGACGCTTGCTTTGTCAAATGAAGTTTCCCTAGATCTTGTCTAATTTCTGATGGAAATTCTCGGACAGGGATATTGGAAGCATACTTATAAGATAATTGACTATAGGGGTTACCATCATTTTAATCATCTCAATACACCCCCATCAGGTGATGAATTTAGGATTGGACCCAACCAGTAAATCTTCTTCTTTCTTAAATGTCATCTTCTCATTGTGTTGTAAGGCTTCGATACTATGACCCAAATTCTATGCCTAAACATTTCAAGTATTGTGATTGCCACACCAGACCTGAATCTTCCAAAAGATCTCTAGTACATAAGTTGCTTAAACCCTTGACCTCTGATTTGTCCCTGTTAAATGTATGGCCTACCATAAAGGACTAACTGTCAATTATATGTATGAGTACCTGTAACGGCCGGATTCTCAGACCAGATAGAATCAGCTCCTCAGAGCACCACCAACTCAGCCGGAACGTAATCACCTCCCTCCTCAGGACTTATTTACACCAGGTATCTATGCCTTATACCTAAGGATGGGGAAATTAGCAATATACATGCATAGGTTTTCTACAATATCACACTCACACCAGTTAGTCTCGCGGCAGCTTAGGCCCAGACTAGTCTACCCTAGGGCAGTTCTGATTAGCTACCATTACACACTGATCACAGTCAGTGCCCACCCAAGCCACGATCCTGTGGGTATAACAAGCCGCAATCCTGCGGGTATAGACACCAGTCTCCTCCCTGGTGTTCTCTTACTTACATCCCAAGCCGCAATCCTGCGGGTATAGACACCAGTCTCCTCCCTGGTGTTCTCTTACTTACATCCCAAGCCGCAATCCTGCGGGTATTGGCACCAGTTTCCCGCCTGGTGTTCTCATTAACGCCGCTTACCAACGACGATCACTTTCCTATGAATACCATTGGAAGGAATCTTTCATTGGCTACTAGGGATATAATACTACAATATTATAGATCACACAACGGTTTACCGAATTAGATGATGTACAACCTATTCTCCACTTCAGGGGCCCCTCTCTCCCTCATTGCTCAGTCACTCCTTTCCTGACCGGGAATTACATCCGTTCATGAAAACAATGTCTGACTAGAAGAACAGGTTACCCTGATTGAACAAGAATACAAGGCACATGCTGGTTCACTAAGAACTGGGGTACTTTATTACAATAATCATAATAACACAATACTATTCTATAACATATATCCTGCAAAGGAAAGTAAAAGGTTAGAATGTGCACACTATGAGAAAAAGACCGACGTCACCTGATTAATGTGAAGTCTGGATTCAGCAGTCATCTAGGTTCCCTTCTCGTCTGTGCCTTGGCTCATCTTAAAGTCACACTTCTGCAGTCACGGGTACACGTCTGCACCGCTATGCTCTGTCTTCTCTGCTTCCCTCCAAGTCACTGGAACCTTCCTTTCATTAGCTGCTTTCTCTCTGACTGTTCTGCGCCACTCCTCTCTCCTCTCAATCACGGGCCATCTTCACTTCTCGGCTTCGATCTTATAACTCAGTTTCAGCCACTCTGGTATTCGTTCTCTTGACTAACTGCTTCACTCGGAATGCTCTGATCTTATAGGTCAAAGCTCGCCAGCTGCTCCAACTAAAATAACTTCCATCTGTCTAAGAGAGTATCAGCTTCTTGGTCTTTCTCGGACTTCAAAATGGCGACTGTCTGCCTGGAAATAATTAATGGCATTGATGCTAACGGCTAGCTGCCGCCTACAGACTGACTGATTCACTGCCTCATGCTTTCACTTATATAGAAGCTTGTTCCTTCATGGAAAGTTACGGCCAGTAACCTGCCGCCCACCAAATTCTTGTACCTCCCCGTACCAAGGACACGTTCCCAGCCGGCCGGCCTGATGTTGTGTCTTCGGAGTGGAGAAAAATACAGTCTTTCGATAAGGACCAGCCTGAACCGGTTCTCTCCAAGCGAACAACACCTCGTAACTAAAACATTACATTTGACCTAAAAGCATCTCAAGCTGCCGGGGCAGAAAGAAAGATGGAGTCTCTCCCGTTTGAGGCCTACAAGGCCCGAAATAAGCATAACTCCATAGAAGGTATACTAACACTCTTGCAAAAGGACGGATAATCACTAATACTAATGAATCTATCCCCTAACATAAGTTTATAAGCCCTGATCTAAGGAAAAGGGTACGGAAATATATTACTATGCCTTGTGAATAGGCCCTGTCTATGGTTCTAATCCTTGCACTAGAATGATAATAGACTGGAGTCACCTCCAATCATCTTCCCTCAAAGGAGGGCCGAAAAAGTCGGTCAGAACAGTACCTTGATGTATTGACATGCATTTTCAGTCACGATCAAGATATCATTGGAGTGAGCTGCCACTTTCATAATAGTCCTGTTAAAGGTAATGCTGGAGATCAAGTTACTTGACTGGATATTATGGAGTAAGGCTACCAGGTGCAAAAGAAACAATTGATGGATGGAATGCTGGACAATGCAAACATTCACCCCCTGTTACAAGGATCTGGTTTTAACTCATCATTCTTTTGCTCACCACACCACCCCAGTTTGGACCCGGACATATGCAAATCAGTCTTGACCCTGTTCCTTATGGGAACAGTCCAGCCCGAACTGCCAAGCCAGGTGCTCCCTGGACCGGAAACAAGCATGCACTACACTGGAGTCAATCTATCTTGGCTGATGAGGGGTGAAACCCCAAAACTGGTCCTCGGAGGCTTGTTTCCAGTCCAGGGAGGACATGGCCTGGCAGTTCGGGCTGGACTGTTCCCATGAGGCACAGGGTCAAGACTGATTTGTACATGGCTGGGTTCAAACTGGAATGGTATGGTGAGCAAAAAATAATGGATTTAGGCTCAGATCTCTGTCTGAGGTGAATGTATGACATTGTTTTGCATTCTATCCATTAACTTTTCTTTTTGCATTTGTCACCCTGAGTGGGACGGGTATGCCCAGACGTGGGTCCCGTGCTCTCCATGCCACTGGTGTCAAGCTATCCTGGCTGAAGAGGAATAAAACCCCTAAACCAGTCCTAGGATGCTTGTTTCCAGTCCAGGAGGACCTGCCTAACAGCTTAGGCTGGACTGTTCCCATGAAGCACAGGGTCATGACTGAATTGCATATGGCTTAGTTCAAACTGGAATAGCATGGTGAGCAAATAAATGATGGATTTATGCCCAGATCCATGTACTAGGGTGAATGTATGACATTGTTCTGCATTCTGCCGATCAATTTTTCTTTTTGCATTTGTCACCGAGTGGGACGGGTATGCCCAGACATGGGTCCTGTGCTCTCCATGCCACTGGAGTCAAGCTATCCTGGCTTATGAGGGGTGAAACCCCGAAACCAGTCCTAGGATGTTTGTTTCCAGTCCAGGGAAGACCTGACATGGCAGTGACCCTGTGCCCAACCCAGCCTCCTCCAAGGCTGAAGACGGCTGATAGCCAGAAACCGGTCCTAGGATGCTTGATTCCGGTCCAGGGAAGACATGGCTTGACAGTTCGTGCTGGACTGTTCCCATGAGGCACAGGGTCAAGACTGATTTGCATATGGCCATGTCTGAACTGGGGTGGTGTGGTTAGCAAAATAACGATGGATTAAACTCAGATCTGTGACCGAGAGTGAATGTTTTGCCATTGTGCAACATTCCGTCCATCAATTGTTGTTTTTGCAATAATCTATTGTACTCATATTTTTTATTTGTTAGGATGGTAAGGGTAGGGGCGTCCCGGGTGGCCACATGACATGCCTCAAGCATCTTGATTTTGTGTTGCAACCCTGATAATTTACTATTGTGGTTCTTTGTTTAGTTTAGCTAGTGTTTCTATTACAGTGCTGCTAACAATTGCCTTGAGTGAGTCCCAAAAAGTGGAGGGTGAAACGTCTGCAGAATTATTGCATCCAAGCTCCGCGGACACCAATCCCCCATCCCCACACCTGCCCCCCTCCCTAGCACATACCCCAGGCTCCTCCTATCCGTCCCCTGTGACCCTCCGCAGACTGCAGCTAATCCTGAACGCCCCCCAGCCCAGGCTCAGAACACATTTTTATTGATTGCCTTGGTCATCGTTTTGCCTGCTGCTCTACTTGTTTCACGGCTGGGGGGGGAGAGACTTCACCCTCAGCATTTCCTGAACGGCCCAAAACCCGCAACGCACTGGGAGGGCGCCGGAGCGCCATAAACTCGTGTGAGGCATCCCGCAGCGTGGGACTCTCAGTCATCGTTTTGCCTGCTGCTCTACTTGTCCCACGGCTGGGGGAGACACTACACTCCCCAGCATTCCCTGAATGGCCCGTTAGCCGCGACGCACTGGAGGGCCCGGTGTGCCATAAACTTGTGCAGGCACGAACCAGGCCAAGATTGGGCCCTTTAGCGCCCATTAGTGGCTTGGAAGAGGCTGGGTTGGGCCACCCCTTTCATCTTGAACTTGTCTACATTTAACATTCTGCTCAAAGGGTGAGTCCCATTCCATTTCTAATTCTATTGTCTCTTTGCCAACTGCTGCCATGGAAAAGAGGAAAGGTACAACCATAGCAGTGGCACCGCACAGACCTACAGCTACCATGCTGGAAAGGGCACTGGGGGTGGTAAGCACATAAATTGCCCTCACTGAGCGAAGGCTCTCTCTTGGACATGGAATTGGCTCAAACAGCACCATGTATATGACACCAAGCATTGAGATGGAACTTAGGCCTGATTTAGGGGTGGCATCAGAGAGCACTTTAATTGGGCCTCAAAAGTCTCTTATAATCTCCACCACTCTAACTGATAACACCATTGATGAGGTAGCCAGTAGCCCCACTTTAACTCCTGAACCAGTAGTAAAGAGGAAGAAAATACTCAACAAGCCACACACTCAAAAGCCAATTTGACTGAGAGCTCAAATGGAAGAGGGGTAGACCCAATCAAAAGAAGATGTAATGCTGGACTCGCTCTCCGAACTTTTGGAAAAGCATTTAAATCCCATAAAAGAGCACTTATCCCTCCTGACAACCTCAATAACATTGAACTCCGTCAAATCATGATCAAACCCACTCAATCAGCAGGACACACCCTCGACCCCCTCTTTACAACAGGAAACTCCATCACCTTCAGCCACACAACCGAACTCCCATGGACTGACCACCGATGCATCCACTTCACCTTCAGAACTCCTACCATCCAAGGACACCAGCACCTGCTCCCAGGAAGAAACTGGACCCGAATCACCGACGACCAGCTTAACTCCTTATGCAGCAACTCCACCCTAACCATCGCGGAAAACGACGACCCCAATACAGCAGCCCGAACCCTGCCCAGATGGATCTCTGACAGTGCCAACACCATCGCCCCCTCAAGAAAAACAACAACAACCACACCAAGAAAGCCAGATGGTTCACCACCGAATTTCGAGAGTTCAGACGCACCTGCCGCCGCCTCGAAAAGGCCTGGAGGAACACCAAATCCACAGAGTCGCAACTTCAGAGCCACTACCAACACCCACCACCAACTCATCAGATAAATGAGGAAAAAAGCGATTGAAGACAGAATCTTCACCCATGCACACAACAGCAAAGAACTCTTCAACATCATCAAGGAGTTCGCCCAACCCACCAGCGAGTCGACTGACATCCCTCCTTCACAAGACCTCTGCGACAAACACAGCACCTTCTTTCAAAATCAAGAGCATCTACGACAACTTCGATGAAGACAACCAACACACGGACCCCACACCAACCACTGACACCCAAAGCCAACGATTAACAGCTGGACAGCCCTCACCACTAAAGACGATGAAGTCAATCCACTCCGGGGCCCCCACAGACCCCTGCCCCCACCACATCTTCAACAGCCACACCATAAACTGCTCCCTGGCGGACGCCTTGTTCCCAGATTACTGGAAACACACCGTGGTCAACCCCCTCCTCAAGAAACCCTCAGCGGACCCCACCAACCTCAAAAACTACAGACCCATCTCCCTGCTCTCGTTCTCTACGAAAGTCATTGAGATAGCCATCAACAGCCAACTCGCCACATTCATCCAAGAACACAACATCCTTGAATCCTCCCCATCCGGCTTCAGAAAAAAACACAGTACGGAAACTGCCCTCCTTGACTGTAATCTCCACCACCAGCCGGAATCTCGACCACCATGCCGGAATCTCCACCATTGGGACGGAATCTCCGGCTAGTGTGGACATAAAGTTAGTATGAGTAAGTGCATTCTGTGAATACCAAAATGAGTGAGTGCATTCTGCGAATACCAAAAGGAGTAAGTGCCTTCTGTACTTTCCGTAAATACCAAAATGGTAGTAAGTTTAGGATTTTGTAGTAAGTTAGTTCTGTGAATCGGGCCCTCTCACTGCACCCTAATACGCAGACTTCATGATCCAGGACAAGGCCCTCGACTGGATTAGCTCCTTCCCCTCCGGCAGACCGCATCGGGTCAGACTCCCCACTTTCCTCTTGAATCCTACATCAACCACCTGCGGAGTCCCTCAGGGATCCACCCTCAGCCTCATGCTCTTCAACCTCTACATGGCTCCGCTCATCCCCATCGTCAGTGCCTACGGACTCAACATTGTGTCATACGCAGGCGACATCCAACTCATCTTCTTCCTATCCAACGAACCCAACCCCACCAGACATAACTTTCGAGAAGGCACGGAAGCTGTCGCCAAATGGATGAAAACCAGCTGCCTACAACTAGACACCAACAAGACAGAAGTACTCATCATGGGCCCAAACACCGATGCCTGGAACGACACCTGGTGGCCCCCCGCCCTCGGAAACCCGCCCGCCCCCCATAGACCAAACACGCAACCTGGGAATCATCCTGGACTCCGAGCTCAAAATGGACCGCCAGATCAACTCCGTCTCGTCCTCCTGCTTCCACACCCTCTACCTCCTATGTAAGACCTTCAAATGGATCCCCATCGAACACAGAAAGAACATCAACCACGCCCTGGTCACCAGCAGACTCAACTACGGCAACGCATTCTACACCGGAATAAACAAAAACCTCGCCCACAGAACACCTAGAATGCCACCGCTAAACTGGTCCTCAACTTGCCAAAACACTGCCACATCTCCCAGCACCTGTGTACACTCCACTGGCTCCCCATTGCAGCAAGAGTCACTTTCAAGATGCTAGCCCACGCACACAAGGCCCTCCACAACACCAGACCAGCACAGCAGACTCAAATTCCACACCCCCAAAATGACCCTACAATCAGCCCAACTCTACTACGCCGTGGTCCCACGCAACAGAAAACCAGATCGGGAGGCCTCTCCCTCTCCTTCCTCGTGGCCAAAGTCTGGAACGCGCTTCCACTCCACCTCAGACAACATCGATCCCCATCTTCGTAAGAAACATCAAAACATGGCTCTTCTACAGACCCCCCCTCCTTGAGGGACTAGAACCTACACCCCCTACCCTCAGCGCCTTGAGACCCTTACGGGTGAGTGGTTGTGCTTAATAAACACCTGATTGATTGATTGAGTGACTTATCTAACAGCGGAAATAATCTGGCAAGGCTAGCACAACCCTCAGCATTACCATCTTCATTAGGATGTTTAGGGTGCTCAGCACCAAATGACTTGCCTTTGGCCGCTACTAGCAGCATGTTGATCGGCAGCAAGGCTATTGCTGAATCCAGAGACCCTATTGATGCAGCAAAGCCCTCTCGCAGGATTTCATTACAAGAACGGAGGCTACATTATGCATTCTTCCTTCAATGCAGTCCAAGCAGCCGCTTACATCACACTATTAAAAGGTTCCAGAATAGAACAATAGTAACACACGAAAGGCATGAGCCATCAGGATTCAAGCCAAAAGATGCAGCAGACACAGCAGAAACAAGACAAAGCAAAGGGAACTAACACTGTCACAGCCACCACAAGTAAGGAGAGGGTTAATTACATAGGGAATAAGAGCATGGCGTGAATCCCTCAGTGACTGTTATGTGATGTGTTGATATCTGAAGTGGACACGAGCACTCACGCACTCGTGTCAACTTCAAATAACATTCCACGTGGTATGGTATTGTTTGAATTGGTACCGCCTGGTATGTATTCATTTGAATACAAACAAGTGAATATCGTTTTTAGTAAGTGGGGAGTTGGGCATTCGTATGTTGTACTCAATGATGCTGGATCGTTAAATAAACAGCTCTGCATTACACCTGCTTCTTCTTCCTTTACTATTGGATTATGGATATCAACGATACTTCATAACACTTGTGACGATCGGGAACTTTTCCACACTCTGGATTATTTCGTTTTTAAGGATTTATCCCTTCCTTGTAGCACAAGACTGTACCAACTTGATGCCTCAATGTTGCTTCGATGTCTGAAGCAACAATGAGTTTAATGAATCGTGTCAAGAAACTATGCTGTTATTGGCAGATTGAAGTTTTGGGCTAACCCTCTCTCCCGAAACCCAAGAATCTCATTGGTGTGTCGGACGTGTGTTTCTCTGCCTTACGCACACGTTTCTTCGACCAATCAAGCTTGCTATTGATTGTTCTACGATGAAGTTCAACGCCTGGTTAACTCGTTGTGTTCTGGTTTTTGTGAACACACAGAGTTATAAAGCCCGGTTTACAATACGATCGAATGAAGATTAATAGCGCGATCGAGTAAGATTCCAGTAATCTTTGTGAGTATTTCGGCAAGCGCGATCAGTTACATTGGCATTTGCACGAACAGCTATATTGTGCTCATCATGTATTGTGAGTAATTCTTCTGTGACACACACACATATTACAATATGTGTCGTGGCAAAAGATAAATGATTATCTCAATATTGTCTGTGACACACACACACATTATTGATAATTATCATACTATTACTATTGAAGTTTTGACTACAAAGGATTTTAACAAGATTTTTTCTAAATAATGTCAGGCATTCAAGCTCCTCCATCTTTTCTCAATTTACCTTGTGAGCCACAAATAGAAAGGGACATATGGAAGGCAATGTTTCTGGCATATGTTGATGTTCTAGAAGGGGAAGAATGTGAACCAGAAAGGAAATTAGCTTTACTGAAACATTGTCTTGGTGGACTTGCTCTTAAGGAATATAAAAACCTACCTCCTCTAGCCAACATATCTGACTTAAATGTATATATTAAATTGCATCTAATCAACTGTCTATTCGCTATGGAAAGAAAATAAATATGGTCATGGAGAGATTCAAGTTTTATTCAAGGAAACAAAAGCCAGACAAATCTATTGATAACTATGTTTCAACCTTAAGGGCTTTAGCAGTCACATGTGACTTTGAACATATGAACTATGACCACGTTTTGAGAGACCAAATCTTGATGTGTACTAATAACAAGAAAATACAACAGAGATTGTGGACATCTTCAGGCATGTCCATTAATGCAGCTATTGAAATAGCAAAATCCATAGAACATTCTGAAAAATGTGTTGATGAAATAACATTGTGTAATAAATCAGATATACATGTTGTCACCAAGGAACATGACAAACAGAAAGAATTTGATCAAAATAAAAAAATTCTGACTCAAAGAAGTGAAAGTTATCAGAAAACAGAAACCAAGAACAGATGGCAAAAACCTGACACCATGTGGAACAGTATTTATTGTTTCAGATGTGGTAGCAGCTACCACCGAGGGAAATCAAGAGCTTGTCCGGCTTTAGAAAAAGTATGTGCTAGATGTAACAAAAAAGGACATTTTCCGAGGGTTTGTAGGTCAGCTCCAAGAAGAGTTAATGTCATTCAAGAGCATGAAGAATCACCTGATTATGATTATGATGTAAATACTATACTTTGTGTGACTAGAGACGCATGCACTTAAAAATTTCCTTCATGCAATGTAATCATCAATGGCGTCTCCACAAAAGTATTAGTGGATTCATGTTCATGGTATACTATCCTGTCTCATGATCTTGTTTGCTCTAATTGGCCTAATATAGAACTGATACAGCCTGATTTTTCACCAAGTGGCTACACTGATCATAAATTGCAACTTATTGGATATTTTATTGCAGATCTAAGCTTTTGTGAATGCAACACAAAAGGAAAAATATATGTTACCAAGGTAGGGCAATCACTCTTAGGTTGGCCACATCAAGGGAAACTAGGCATAAAATTGGATCCTAACGCTGATCCTCCTGTTTATTCGGTTAATACAATCACCACTAAACCAAGTTTGGTTAAGTCTAATGATTCTTCTTTTATTGATAAAATAAAAAATTATTTTCCAACATTATTCAGTAATAAATTGGGTGAATACAAAGGTTTTAAACATTGCATAAAAGTACATGCAAATGCTATACCCATACGTCATAAGGTTAGGAATGTCCCTTTGTCATACAGGAACAATTTAAAAGTAATGCTGGTTGAAATGTGTCCTAAGGAAATTATTGAACCGATAGAGTCATCTCCTTGGGTTTCACCAATTGTGATTTCTATTAAATCTGGAGGTGATATTCGTTTGTGCATTGACTTGTGCAGTCTTAACAATGTCATTTGTGTAGATTCACACCCACTTCCCAATTTACATGAGATGGTCTCTACACTAGCTGATGCACAGGTATTTTCATGTTTAGACCTAGCTAGTGCATACCATCAAGTCTTGATCGATGAGGAATCCAAAAATCTGACTGTATTTATAACACCAGAAGGTTTGTAAAGATTCTGCAGGATGCCTTTTAGTTTAGCCTGTGCTGCTGCTGTTTTTCAAAGGTTGATGAAAGAAACACTACAGGGTCTCACTGGAGCAATAGCCTTTCAGGATGACATCTTAGTATTTTGGAAAAATAGGAGGAGCATGACTATAACTTGATGAAGGTTCTCCATGCTCTATCAAATAGAGGCTTAACACTTCATGCGTACAAGTGCAAATTAAAAAAAGAAAAAGTAGAATATTTGGGACACTGCATTACTAGGAATGTAATTAAACCACAAATGTCACATTTAGAGAACATTAGTAAGGCTCCTATTCCTGAGAACAAAGAACAATTTTTTGCATTTCTAGGGTTGGTGGAGTTTTATGCCAAATGTATTCCAAATTATGCAACTATAATTGAACCATTCAGGAATCTGCTTAAAAAAAATGTGAAGTTTATTTGGACTGACACTATGACAACAACATTTTCTACTGTTAAGGAGATGATCACCAAAGCACAATGTCTTAAACCTTTTGTTATTAGCAAACATTGCATTGTTATGGTAGATGCAAGCAATTGTGGATTAGGTGCTGTTTTAATTCAAGAAGAGTTGGGTAAAGGTCAGCCGCGGCCCGTGGAGGGAGTTGCGGTGGGGCGGAAGGCGGGGCGGAGGAGAGGCAGGGTGGGGGATGCTAAAAACCGGAGTATGGATAATTGGAGGTAAGTAAACAATTGTATTAATAAAACTAATTTCGTAGCGCGCCCTGCATCGCAAAATGCAAAATTTAAACCTGATAATCATGGTACATGGTGGCCAAACAGTCCAACCTTTACCTGGCATTCATGAATTTATCCATGCCCTTCGATTGCGTAAACCGAAATAAGCTTTGGCAGTATCTCCTTGTTACTATAATGGATGAAACCCTTTTCCACATACTTGCAGCGCCTTACGCTAATACCGCCACCATGGTACGGTACGGTACGGACAAAAAGGCGAATTGTAAGACATTATCAAGACACATCTGGGAGTGTGGCAAGGCTGTGTGCTCGCACCGTTACTATTTATCCTTTATATTAACAACTAAGTTAGTAGCCAGCACCTTAGACGTTCCAAAGGCAAAAGATATTCCACTTCCTGCACTCCTGTATGCAGATGATGCGGTTTTAATGGCTCGTACTCCAAAAGCACTAAGAACTCTAGTTAATACTTTAGTGGATTTCATGTTAAACTTGGACCTCCAGACTAATTTTGGCAAATCTTACCTAATGGTTTGTGGGACCAAAAGATGTGCGACTTTAAAATAGCAGTTGGTAAAAACGGTGTGGTAAGCACCAAAATGTTCTTGTACCTGGGGAAACTTTAAGCAAAACAATATCCTGGGTAGCACATGTCCAGCAAAGTAGGGCGAAACTAGCCAGATCTTTGGGCTCACTCCTCAGTCTACCTCGCCCAGCCAATGGTTGGCCTCCGGCTTAGGTATTGCATATTTACACTGCGCAATGCTCCCCACAGCTTCTTATGGGGCCCTCGTCTGGGCGAACGCTGATTGTTCACCAATACAGAGGGAGGAAAGCAATTCTGTAAGAGGCTGCTGGCTATACCAGGAGACTCTTCGAATTTCATACCCACAGTGATCTTGGGCTCCCATATTTAAGCGATCTCATACGAACCAAGCCAGCGTTGTGGCTTTCTATTTGGCGGAATGAGGATGCTCCACTAACTAGGGCAATAATCAACGATTGTCTGAAATGTGACAGAGGCATGTCAATCCCATGGCTGGCCTATGGGAAGGTCTCCTTGACGAGATTGCCTTATAAAGCGCTTTTTCCAACCCCACTTCATGTGCATCCATCAGCAAAAAGGAAGTTTCAATAATGCTATTAGCACGATTACATAAAAAGAGGGTGTGGAGGAGTTGCAAAAAGTAACAAACAAGAAATACCTTTCTTGGAATGCAGAGGATACACTAGTTAGTTACATACAGAAACCAATGAGGACCTGGAAGCGCTACCTATTATTAAGGTTCAGGGCAGACACAGTAAAATACTTAGGGGCATATTATTAAGAACAGCGCTAAAAATTATCGCCACTTTAGCGGCAGAAAACTGCCGCTAAAGCGGCGATAATGGGCTTGATAATATGCCTTTGAGAATTCCAATAGAAGTCCATGTTCTGGTGTGAACATGGGCTTCTATTGGAATTCTCCAGGGCATATTATCAAGCCAATTATTGCCGCTTTAGCAGCAGTTTTCTGCCGCTAAAGCGGCAATAATTTTAACGCCGTTCTTGATAATATGCCCCTTAGTGTGCTTCCCAATAGGATATCAGACTAATCTAGGCATGATGGCATGCCCGTGCAGTGATGGTGCCACCCAGTCCATGAGCCACTTCCTCTTTCTTTGTAACTTCTATATGTTATACACTAACAGCTTCTGTGTCACACTAATGAGAGCGAGAAACATAAGACATACTGCTCGCATTACATGGTCTTTCAGATGATGAAATATGTGCTGCTTTAATTTGCTTTCTTCGTGCTGCTGTCCGATCGCGCAGAACTATGAATTTTATTTAAAACATGTGAGGTTGTGACTACAGGTAGGGATTACAATTTAGAAAGGTAATCTTGTAATATTTACAAAGGAAGAATTGTTGTAAATGTTTTATCTTTTTTAACCTTAATGGCTGTTCCATCAAAATCCTAGTTATGAAATACCCGGATTAATCAAGAGGAACAACAGGCAAACCAATCATTGGCAGGGTGGTTCACAAAGGAGACTTCTATTAATGGTATTAATAGTGTGACAATACTCAAGTCAACTCTGATTAGCCATTGGGGAGGGCTTTGAGACATGTGATTTCGTTTTTAAATTATAACCTTTTAATCAATTATGCAAGATATTAATTGTGTGTTATTTTTTTTATCAATTTGTACTTTCACAGTTTTCATGTAAAACCGAATAAAGATATTTTGATTTGATTTGATGATATTGTCACTAATGTAGTTAAGAATAGTTTTTTCTATGGTGTCTCTGGATGAATCATTTTTCAAAGATTCATCTTTAACCCCTTCCATGCTTATGACGAGCTCAGCTCGTCATGAGGCACACTGGAGCTGTGCTTCTGACGAGCTGAGCTCGTCATGAACTCAGGCATTTTCAATTCTCGATTATGACTTGTGCGGATTACAGAAAACAAATATAGTCTCTGGTGTCAGGATGTGGAAGTCTCCAACAATCTCATAAGCATAAGTTAAGTCTCGAGCATAACTTGTAGGAGAGATTAGTGGAACTTTGGTTCATGGAATGAGGATTTTGAGGGCCTGTCCAGGTTTGTGTCTAGAAATAGGATAAAGTTGCTGCCCACTGCTATCAATTTGTCCCCTGGAATGGGACTTAGTGGTGCTGCTAAGGAATTCCAGAAGTTCGTGTCATCTGAATTTGGGCCATAAACATTGATGATATGGAAAACCCTGTTGTTTTTGCAGAGTTTGCGAGCATCCACCTACCCGCTCTGTCTATTTCTTGGGAAACTATATTCAGGTCCAATTTTTTGAAAATCAAGGTCAACTATTTCTTTTATTTGTTGCGGGGGAACATAGAACTTCACTTCTCCAATGCTTCCTAAGCGAAGCTGCTTCCATTGACTCAATCTTAGTTTCTTGTAATAAGAGTATATCGACTTTAAGTTTCAATATATAGTTCTCAATCTTTTTTACATTTAACGGAATGGTTCATTCCCTTTACGTTCGGTGAGATCACCTTCAGAATTTCTGAGAGAGGTGAATTAGCAATAATGTAGGAATAGAAGGATGTTCTAGGAATACATGAGTAGTGAACTGGCCGCGTTTGTGGTATGCCTCCAGGGGGGGGAGAAGGACCTCATAAGTCTGGTGAACATAATACCTGTGTAATCGTACTCATTAGATATAGATGGGCTAATGTGCTGCATATGAGAATTTGTATAGGAAGGCTCTGTTGGCAGGAAATAGACAGAGAGAACCACAAAAGGTGGCATGCTGTGTCAGGAAACTTGTAAGGCAGAAAGGGAAAAAATCAAATACCTAATACAACATTAACAAAACAAGCATTTACAATGCAATGGTCTCTGCAATATTATAGGTAGAGCTATTGGCATTGCTCATTATTTTTTTATTTTTTCTGTATCCCTAAATAAATGGCATTGTCATTTATATTGGCAATAGCTTAATTGCTTGCATATGTGAGACCTTTTGCTTTAGCAGAGAGAGAGTGAGGTAGTAAGATAGATAGAGAGTGAGGTAGTGAGATGGAGAGAGAGAGTGTTGTAGTGAAATAGAGAGAGAGTGAGGTAGTGAGAGAGAGTGAGGTAGATAGAGAGTGAGGTAGTGAGAGAGAGGGAGGTAGATAGGGAGTGAGGTAGTGAGAGACCGAGAGAGTGAGGTAGTGAAAGAGTGGGGTAGTGAGGGAGAGGGATGTTCTGAAGTAGTGAGATAGAAACAGAGAGTGAGGTTGTGAGGTAGTGAGATAGAGAGAGAGTGAGGCAGTGAAAGAGAGAGTGAAAGTGAGTTAGTGAGATAGAAAGAGAGAGAGTGAGGTAGTGAGATAGAGGGAGAGTGAGGTAGTGAGTTAGAGAGAGAGAGTGAAGTTGTGAGGTAGTGAGATAGAGAGTGAGGTAGTGAGATAGAGAGTGAGGTAATGATGTTTTGAGAGAGCGAGTTGTGAGATAGTGAGGTAGTGAGATAGATAGAGTGGAGTAGTGAGGTAGAGAGAGTGAGGGAGTGAGAGTGAGTTAGTTAGAGAGAGTGATTGAGGTAGTGAGAGAGAGAGTGAGGTAGTGAAAGTGAGAGCAAGAGGTAGTGAGATAGAAAGAGATAGAGTGCCTCAAACTACCAAGGACTGGAGAAGTTGGGGAAACAACCCAGTGAGAAATGAACACAGAGAGAAAGGAAATCTATCATTGCTGACTCATACCAGTGAAACCTAAACACAAAATGTATTAATTTCACCTCCTCAGAAGCACACGAGCACTCTGACACACACGTATTCGCACAGGCATACACAGTCGCGGACAGACACAAACACAAGTACACACAAACGCGCACACCAGTAAGATCATGCACTCATATTAACACACACAGACGCGCGCTCACATGCATGGACATAAAGAAAAGCACGCTGCACAATGCCCCCACACAGGCGCACGTACACACGCTCACCAAATAAATGATGCTGCACAGAGGTCACAATGGCGCAGCCGCCATGTCGTGGGTGTTTCTCCACTGCACACGGCGTTGCGAGCGGTATTACAAAGCGGCTGTGACCCTGCTCGGCTTCCAGGAACAAAAGAAGCTGCCGGCAGCCCCCTGCCCCTCCCCGCTCAGCCACATTCAGTCAGATTCATCAGTAGGGGCATAGCAGGCGGCGCTCGCACAAGACCCCAGTGGCGTGCCCTGCGTGCTCGCCCCTGCCCTCGCGCACCAGTGGGCACCCCCCACGCCTCTGTGGAGCGTTCTTGCCAGTGCCCCACTCTACCACTCCTTGCTTCTCATGCGACCCTCAGTATCCCCGTCTCCTACCCCCTCCCGACACACGCACACCTTGACTGTGGCCGGTGTGACGTGGGTGGGTTATTTGCACCGTTATCTCAACTACCTTTGGAAGCCTGCTTTGCTTAAATATTCAGGCGTATGAAATGATTAATGCGCGCCTGCCTTAATCAAATATTCAGTCCCAGGCTCCACTGTGCATTGCCAACCCAGAGGGGGCGGCGGCACCGCGTCATATATAAATCACGACATCTAGGGGACGCTCGGAAGGAGCCTGCGCCTTTCTGCTCGTGTATAACTTTGTGTGGCCATACCACTACCTTTCGAGGGGTTTGTAAGAAATGAGGCCACACATCTCATATGATCATAACTCTCTCAGATACCAGAGGAGTCCACTCTGCATACCGTGTCATGTTATGTTATGTTACGTTAGGCTCAGCTTGGCTGGGCTTTGCTATATGTATGTATATGTATGGTACTCTTAGTTCTGTTTCATTATTACTTGCCATATGTGATATATACATGTTATACGTTATATGACAGTATGTTATATTACGTTACGTCACGCTAAGCTTGACTGGGGTCTTCATAACACACCCGCAAGCGCAGCTCACTTCAGGGTTGCCCTGAACACCCCTCACCTAAGAAGCGGGGTGGTATCGCCTCGCACGTGCTCTGTGAGGGACAAGTGCATCTGTCCTACCTCAGGTCAAAATAAATAAACAAAGTGGTGGCTCTACCATGGCTTCACGGGGGAAGCACGTACGTGCGCAAACGTCCATTACATTTGCATACTCAATGAGTGACCGTGATTGACAGCTCAAGTCTGCATTAGAAGATGCACAAAAAAAAAGGCAAACTTTATACCCACCGACGCCGGACTGTACATTTATATAATGAACTCTATTCGGAAAACACGCCTTGTTTGACGAACACGCTTTGAGATGTCCTGCTATATGTTCCTGTCGAACAGGCCTCTCAGAGACAACCTTGCACTTGAAGACTCGGCGACGGACACGGAGGAGGGCAGAGGGAAGGGGGGAGGCGAGCAGCTCCTGAAAGTGCTGTTTGCTCACCTTCACTGCGGTGCTGCGAGGAGGAGGCTCTCCTCTGCACTTAAAGACTCGGCGACGGACAAAAAAAAATGGCGGCTTCAAGCTTCCGGAATTTTTTTAATTCGGGGGCGTGTTTTGCTGTCCTGAGTGACGGACGACGTCACGAGCTAAAGAACAGCAAAACTTACGCCCCCGAATCCGAAAAAGACGGGGCTTGTTTGGAGTGACTCACTTCTCTTCCAATGGCTGGCCTCTGTTTAGGAAGCCAGCCAATGGAAGCGAACGGAGCTGAGAGGCGGGTCTAAACTGCCTACTACACAACATAAGATCTCCTGACCGGAAGCTTCTTAGCAGCTTAACGGTCCCTCGACCTATTTGTATTTGTATTTGTATCTGGGTTTTATATCGCTCCAAATCACCGACAGGTCTCAAGGTGCTTCTGACAGAATACAGCAACAAGAAGTAGGGTGAACAAGAGTACAGATTGTCGGCCTATCTTACAGAGATGCAAAAGCGTCCCTGAATAGCAGTGTCTTAAGAGATTTCCTAAAACGGAGGAGATTAGATTCTTTACGAAGGACCTCCGGTAGCTTATTCCAAATGGTAGGGGTTTGGACTGAAAAGGATCTACCACCTTTGGTCGCCATTTTAAAGCGCTGACATGACAGCAGTAGGGAGTTGGAGGATCGTGGAGCTCGCTTGGGATTATACACTTCAAGCCTCTCTTTTATATAGGCAGGCGCCTGCCCATAAATTACCTTATGGGCAATGCACAGGCTTTTAAATTCAACCCTTTGCTTTATAGGGAGCCAGTGTAACCTATAGAGTAGAGGGGAAGCATGAGTCTGTCTAGGTGATCTAAAGATTAACCGTGCTGCGTCATTCAGGGTAACCTGTAGACGATTGATTAGATTTTTTGGTAGACCTAGATATAGTGCGTTCCCATAGTCAATCCTGGAGACTATTGTAGCTGAAACAATGGTTCGAAGCATGGTTTTAGAAAGCAAAGGGGCTAGCTTTCGCAACTGCCTAATCAAGTTGGTACATGATCCAACCACAGCGGATACTTAGCTGGTCATTGAGAGCTCCTGGTCGATCTTAATACCAAGGCTCTTTACGCTGGGGCATGGCTTTGGGGTAGGTCCAAGTTCTTGGGGCCAGAACAGATCATTCCAGGGTGAGGTGATAGTTGAGACTACTAAGACCTCCGTTTTATCTGGATTGATTTTTAGCAGGTTCAACGTCATCCAGCTCACTGTAAACCGCAATATAGTTTTGGGCCATGGACTGGGCCGATGTTGTATTATCGATACTCAGCAACAGCTGAGTATCATCGGCATAGTTAAAAACTTTACAGCCCATGTTTACCAAAGAGTCTATCAGTGGCTGCAGATATAAGTTGAATAGGAGTGGCGAGAGTGCGGACCCTTGCGGGACTCCACATTCCAGGACGCCTACATCAGATACGCGATCTGCTAATTGGATCCTCTGCATCCTCCCTAGCAGGAAAGACGTTAGCCATTGGAGAGCTTGTTCTTTTATCCCAGACATAGCTAGTCTGTCCAGGAGCAATGCATGGCTGACAGTATCAATCGCCGCTGAAAGATCTAAAAGTATCAGGGCGCTTGGTTTTTTACTGTCAGCCATGCATCTAAGCTCATCCAGCACCAACATCATTACTAATTCAGTGCTATGGACGGCACGAAACCCCGCTTCCCGCTCCTGGAGTAGGTGACATGATTCCAGGAG
Organism: Lissotriton vulgaris; assembly: GCF_964263255.1. Taxonomy (NCBI): domain Eukaryota; kingdom Metazoa; phylum Chordata; class Amphibia; order Caudata; family Salamandridae; genus Lissotriton; species Lissotriton vulgaris. The sequence continues at coordinate 956,003,829 of NC_141691.1, forward strand.
AGGTGACAATGATTTTAATACATGCTGTTCTAAAATCTTAGACAGGAAAGGCAGCTGGGATATTGGCCTGTAGTTTTTCAGACTGGTTGGATCAGCCCCTGGTTTTTTTTATCAGAGGTTTAACACGTGCCTCTTTAAAGCTAGCTGGTAGTAGTCCTGTGGCTAATGAGTTGTTTAAGAGGTCTAGGATCTGGTCGTCCAAAATGGGAAGTGCCAGCCGAAAGATTTCAGGGGGGCAGGGATCTGCAGGGGAGCCTGACTTGGTTGAAATGACAAGTTGTCTGAGGGTTGTAGAATCTATGCTAGGGAATCTGGAGATAATAGAGGTCGAAGGAATTTGAGGGAGCAGTGGAATGGTAGACATATTTGGGATTTCTTTCTTAATATCTGACAGGATGGTTGCTACTTTTTCGAGGAAGTAGCCTTGGAAGGTGTTGCAGTCTATCACTGTATCTACCTTTTCTTCCTTCTTACTTAATTCTTTTAAGATTTTGAAGGTTTCTTTCTGGACATTTACTGCATTTTTTATGCGGGTTTCATAATAGTCCTTTTGAGTTGATACAATACGTTTTTTTATACAACTGCAAAGATGTTCTATACAGTTCGCGATCTGTATCGTTTTTAGACTTTCTACAGCATCTCTCAAGGTAGCGAAGCTTTCTTTTTTGATCCCTCAGGCTCTGGGTGAGCCAAGGGGCTCCTTTTTCCGCACCCTTTATTTTCTGTATCTTTTCCGGAGCTATCTGGTCAATCGATTGTCTGAGACTAGCTACTATGGTGTCATATTTTAGATCTAAATCTGAGTTGTCATATGGAATCGTTGATTGATGTACATGTTTGGAGAGGGCATCTATTAGAGTTACCGAGTCAACTTTTTTTCCATTGGCGCACTTTTTTTAGTTTTTAGCGGGAGTTTGACCTGGGGGCTGTCTTGTGGTACATCACACAAGAGTAGATGGTGGTCAGACCAAATACAAGGTATAATGCTCGTAAGGGCCACCTCTGGGATAGAAGTCCAGATTAAATCAAGGATGTGGCCCTTTATGTGAGTTGGGGCTTCCACTAATTGTTCAAGGCCTAATGTGGTCATGGAGGTCTGTAACTGACGTGCTGGCAGATCTTTATCTGTCTTATCCCAATGGACGTTAAAGTCACCTGTCACCAAGATTTTTTTATATCGTGTACATATATCCGATATAATGGGGGAAAAAAGGTCGTTGAATATTGATGTACATCGTAGTGGACAATAAACAGTTTCCTAAAAAGGAACAAACCAAAAGACCCCCCACCTCACCTCTAACACCCACCCACCCATCCAGCCCCTAACATTGAATGCGGGAGAGATGACAGCAAGGCAACATTCCAGTGGTCACAGAGTTATTGGTAAAGATCTAATGCAATGCAAAAGTTGTCCTAAAGTACTGTAATGGTAATAACACACGTTACAGGTGATTAAGCTTCTGTCAGGACATACACAAGAATTCATCAGAACATATCTCCATCGACATTGAGACAAGGATAGGTAGGCCAAGTAATTAGATGGGTTAATTCAAGGAGTTCTCATGGGCGAACAATAAAATGGTATACCTTATAGGCTCAATAATTCCAGAACAGGGAAATAATTCAACCAAAGAAAGCATCACTGATAGCCTGCCCTATCCAAAATCTTATACAGCATGAAAGAGCATCTATAGAACTTCAAACTGCATAATCGAACGTATGTAAGTAGAAACAAAAGATCTAAATGTAGTGTTGTGTTAGAGCAAAAGTATGCCATATTGTGAAAAGGTGCCAGATATATTTCGTAGAACATGGACACCAATCATAATATCATAAAATGCAACAGGTAAACTTATCTGTCGTTGGCAGGGAGGTATACATGAATGTGAAACATGTGGACTTTGAGAAGTTCACAGACAATAAATGGTTTTGTAGTCAAATTTTCAGTTTTTATTGTTAGTAGAGGTGTGTTGGTTCTACAAGCCTTGTACAGCTCTTTCATCTAAGAAGGTCAGCAGGTCTTTATGCTCAACAAAAATATGTTCTTCATCAGCGCAAACCCTAACTTTTGCTGGGCCATGAAGCAGAACTGAAGGTTTGAGTTCCTGAGTCTAGGTCGAAGTGCCAGAAAACCTTTCCTAAATGAACATATACAACTTGCTCCCCTCACACTTCTTTTTTGCTTAATGATTTAAAGCACATAACTCAGGTCTACTTCTGAATATGTGGGTTTATTTAGTTTCACCCTTTGCTTTTCAATTTCAAAGTACAAAAAAATTTTTATGTTTGAAAAAGACACGTTACATATAACACTTAATGAGAAATATGCAAAACACAAAATTACCAACACTTTCAATACATCAAAAAATGAACAGAATTACAAAACATCTATGCACATGATTTACAAATAGCGGCAATTGTTCGAATCATCAAGTTCAAAATGCCAATATGAAACGATACTTCTATTTACTATAAAGTCAATGAAGGACAAGAATGTTTCTTGTAAAGAAGGCCAACTGAATGAAAATAAATGATTCCCAAAATCGCAATTAATCCTGTTTCTTTTTTGGGGCCTTCTAGATGCCGACGCGTTTCGAACCCGTTGAGTAAATAAACGGGATCTCGTCAGGGCTTTGTCACTTCTGTATCTTATCGTTCTGTGCACAAAAGAAGAGAGAACAACACCTTAGTTCTGTTGCTCTCGCCCATTTAAAATCACTAGACCTATGTATTTTAGGAAAAAGATTCTGTACCTGTGGTTTTTATCTGGCCGGGTTCAGGTGGGTTCAACAACCTTCTTGTTTTGCTTCCGTTTCTAGGAACCCTAAGGAATATTATTGCTATTAGAAAATCGATGTTAGAAAGTTGAGGGGTGACTAATGATCTTTCTAGTTAGTAAGCGGTGCTTAGAAAGTTGTACCTTATTCGAGCACCGCTGCCCCTTTAGAGTGTGTCCTCTTTCCGATTCATTTTTCGTCTCCTACTTGTTTCTGGCTTGTGCTCCCTGTGTATGGAAAAATCGAATTCTTTGTCACAAGAGCGATCCCTCCCATTACCATACTATTAAAAGAAGAGTTCTTAAAAACAAACTACCTTAGAGGGGCATCCCTCGGCAGGCGTGAGTTTTTCTTCTTACTGGTACGTTGCCGTGTGTCTTGAGTCTATTGAAAGGAAGGGGGAGGGGGTTAAGTGCATCTAGTTGACGCTCGTGTTATGTTTATGCTACTAGGCGAGCCGCCCGTGTTTGCTCCTACCTTTAGTCATGGGAGAGGGTTCAGGGCATCTGGTGATCTGCAGCGCGTCTGTCGCTGTCTGCTTCCGTGTTGGTGCCGGCGTTTAGTGAAAAACGACCATCTGATGGTCGGCGTCATGCCTTATTATTAATGACGCGGCCCAGGCATTGTGGGATATGTAGTTCGGGATCGTTCTGGGGCCGCATTCGTGGAGAATGCCTTGCGGTTGGGATTCTATTTGGACAAAACCCTGTGGCGGTGGATCGCGTGGAGCACTATTTCAGGGGTCGTTTATGTGGGAGTTAAAGCCTAGAGACTTCTGACAGTGTGTTCAACCCACTTTGGGCACTGTTAAATTTGAGAATCAGATAAGCCTCTTTTGTTAAGAGGACATTTTCAATATCTGGGGGACATTTCGACTGATTAATACTGTACAATACTGTCCATTTAAAGTCAGTTTCTCGATGGTTAGCCTCTGTGAAATGCTGTACCATGGGCGCATTGGGTACCTTGTTTTTGAGTCTAGATCGATGCTGTGTAATGCGGGTATTTACCTGTTGGTTAGTTTTCCCGATGTAAATTTTATCACACGGGCATGCAATTACATATACAACATTTCTTGTCCGACAATTAGAAAAACCTACATTTTTCCATTTGATTTTCTTGTGGGTAAATTCAGTGCCTTCGATCGTAGTATCACATGAGGCACAGTTACCACATTTGTGATGTCCCAATATGGGTTTCAGTCCCCATTGGGAGAGGAGGTCACTTTTGGGCTTTTGGATTCGCACATCAGCGCGGACTAGTTGCTGACCTAGGCTTTGGTTCTTTTTGTATGCAAATATTGGCCTCGGGAAGGGGCATTCTAGTTCCTCAAGGAGGTGCCAATTTTTCAGGACCATCTGTCGGATTTTATGCGTGTCTGGGCCATATGTGGTCACGCATACCATCTTCTCAAGCTCTGGTTTGTGCTTGTCCTGCGTTAATAAGCATTCACGGGGAGTGTATCGTGCCCGTTTGTATGAATGCTTTAGGAGTTTTTTGGGGTAACCTCTGTTGGTCATCTCTCCACAGAAAGTATGGGCATGTTGGTCATACTCTGCCATTTCTGAGCAATTTCTCCTTATCCTAAGGAGCTGTCCATAGGGAAGATTCGCTCTGAGATTTCTGGGATGGTCACTACTGTGGTGTAGGATTGTGTTCTTGTCGGTCTTTTTCTTATAGAGGGACGCTTTAAGGTTTCCCTCGTCATTAGAAATTTCCACATCGAGAAACGTCATTTTGCTCTTGCTATGTTCAATAGAGAATTTAATGTCCTGGTGTCTGCTATTTAGCCATTGGTGGAATGCCATCAATTCAGTGTGGCTCCCCTGCCACAGGAGCCACACGTCATCGATGTATCGCAAACACTGTTTGATATGTGACTTAAACGGGTTGTTGTTGTCCACGAATCTACGTTCATATTCTGCCATGTACAGAACTGCCATTTCAGGCGCATATGGACAACCCATAGCCGTGCCTTTGACTTGGACGAAGAACTGGTCATTAAAGCGGAAATAATTTTTCTTTAATGTCAGTTCTAGTTGGAGGATAAATGATGTGGGGACCCGATGGGGTCTCTCTCTGGTATCAAGGTACAATTCCATGACCTCCAACGCCTCGTCTTGTGGTATCTGTGTATAGAGGGACGTGACGTCCATGGTCACCATGATCTCACTTTTGTCGTTGAACCCTGTTCCCTCTACTTTAACCAGAAAGTCGGTAGTGTCCTTGAGGTACGACTTCACATTGCTGACAAAAGGCTTAAGGAAAAAATCTATGTATTTAGAGACTGGTTCTAGGCACGAATCGCACCCAGAAACGATAGGCCTGCCTGGTGGGTCATTTAAGCTCTTATGTATTTTGGGTAAAAAATATAAGATTGGTGTTCGTGGATATTTCTTGACCAGGAAGTCTGCCTCCTTGGTTCCCACGAAACCGTTGTCAATGCCTGTTTGCACTAGATCTTTTATGGCCCCTTGTATTTGTTTTACAGGGTCTTCATGGAGTAATCTGTACCAAACCTGATTGTTTACCTGTGTGGAACCCTCAATTAGATATTTATCTCGGGGCCAGATCACCACTGCCCCGCCTTTGTCGGCCGGTTTAATGACCACGGTCGAATCATTCCTCAATGCCTTCAGTGCCAATTGTTGTCCTTTGCTTATATTTTGTTGGACATATTTTTGGGTCCTCTCAAGTTTGTTAAGGGAAGATAGCAAGACTTGCTCGAAGACATGAATCTGTTTGGGAATATTATGGTTTGGGCAGAAGGTGGATTTATTTCTAAGCCCAGTTGTTTCCATATCTATGCTCGGGGGTTGGTTGGCAAAAAAAGCTTTTAGTCGTATTTTGCGACAAAAAGCAATGATCTCCATTTTTGTTTTTGCGAAGTCTGTATGTTTCCTGGGGACAAATTTGAGTCCCAAGTTCAACACGGACTCTTCGTCACGAGTTAAAATCTTTTCAGACAAGTTGACAACCGAAGAGGGAGCCTCTACGATTTGTAGAATTGTTTGCGTGTCCGCATTTCCCATGGTATTTTTTGCCTTTGTTTTGGTTGTTGGCCTTTGTCTAAAAAAGCCACTTGCTTCTTATTTTTGCCTCTAGAGTCAGAACCTGAGGAATCTGACGAGGTTGTCTCAGAGAATGTTTTGAATCTGTTGCGGGAGCGTCCCTGGTAGTTATATAGTGCTCCACGCGAGTCCGCCTGAGAGTAGTAGTCGTCCTTTAAGAATGGGTATGCCTTCTCTAGCGTAAATGACTTTGAATCTCGGTCGTACTGGGCAGTTTTAGTATTGATAGTGGTGTCTTTAAATTGCAGGATTTCCTTCTCTATTTTCTCTAGTAGGTTTTTAGGATCGGGGATCACGTCACTTTCTGCAATGCTTTTAGTTAGTGTTTCGATTTCTTCAAGTTCCTGTCGGCAAAGTCTTTGTGCGGTCTCGACGCCACAGGGTTTTGTCCAAATAGAATCCCAACCGCAAGGCATTCTCCACGAATGCGGCCCCAGAACGATCCCGAACTACATATCCAACAATGCCTGGGCCGCGTCATTAATAATAAGGCATGACGCCGACCATCAGATGGTCGTTTTTCACTAAACGCCGGCACCAACACGGAAGCAGACAGCGACAGACGCGCTGCAGATCACCAGATGCCCTGAACCCTCTCCCATGACTAAAGGTAGGAGCAAACACGGGCGGCTCGCCTAGTAGCATAAACATAACACGAGCGTCAACTAGATGCACTTAACCCCCTCCCCCTTCCTTTCAATAGACTCAAGACACACGGCAACGTACCAGTAAGAAGAAAAACTCACGCCTGCCGAGGGATGCCCCTCTAAGGTAGTTTGTTTTTAAGAACTCTTCTTTTAATAGTATGGTAATGGGAGGGATCGCTCTTGTGACAAAGAATTCGATTTTTCCATACACAGGGAGCACAAGCCAGAAACAAGTAGGAGACGAAAAATGAATCGGAAAGAGGACACACTCTAAAGGGGCAGCGGTGCTCGAATAAGGTACAACTTTCTAAGCACCGCTTACTAACTAGAGAGATCATTAGTCACCCCTCAACTTTCTAACATCGATTTTCTAATAGCAATAATATTCCTTAGGGTTCCTAGAAACAGAAGTAAAACAAGAAGGTTGTTGAACCCACCTGAACCCGGCCAGATAAAAACCACAGGTACAGAATCTTTTTCCTAAAATACATAGGTCTAGTGATTTTAAATGGGCGAGAGCAACAGAACTAAGGTGTTGTTCTCTCTTCTTTTGTGCACAGAACGATAAGATACAGAAGTGACAAAGCCCTGACGAGATCCCGTTTATTTACTCAACGGGTTCGAAACGCGCCGGCATCTAGAAGGCCCCAAAAAAGAAACAGGATTAATTGCGATTTTGGGAATCATTTATTTTCATTCAGTTGGCCTTCTTTACAAGAAACATTCTTGTCCTTCATTGACTTTATAGTAAATAGAAGTATCGTTTCATATTGGCATTTTGAACTTGATGATTCGAACAATTGCCGCTATTTGTAAATCATGTGCATAGATGTTTTGTAATTCTGTTCATTTTTTGATGTATTGAAAGTGTTGGTAATTTTGTGTTTTGCATATTTTTCATTAAGTGTTATATGTTACGTGTCTTTTTCAAACATAAAAATTTTTTTTTTTGTACTTTGAAATTGAAAAGCAAAGGGTGAAACTAAATAAACCCACATATTCAGAAGTAGACCTGAGTTATGTGCTTTAAATCATTGAGCAAAAAAGAAGTGTGAGGGGAGCAAGTTGTATATGTTCATTTTGAAAAAGGGTCCAGCCCCCCTCATGTCCCGGGACCTAACTCCTTTAGCTTTAGAAAACCTTTCCTGGCGTCCACAGTCGATTTCGAATAGTGCGGTGAGATGTATATTTTATGACTATTCCCCAAAATGTGGTTATTCTTACGCATGTAGATCAGGATCTACTCAGTGTATTAATACTGCAGTGGCCTACAGATAATGTGTCTCATGCTGGATTTGTTTGTCCGTTGAAATGATGGGACTCGGTGTGCCTGTTCTAGCTCAAAATCTTTGATAAAGGACAAAACCATTAACTTGCGGCAACTACTTTTCCAGAAAGGACATACAAGAATCCGCTGACTCCTCTGTCCATTCGGGGATGCCAAAATCCATATATTTCCTCTTTGGTTTCTATCTTCAAATTCCACCATGTGCCTGTGAAGGGCTTTGGTGACTGCTTGTAACCTCATAAGGTCTTTTTTTGATTTAGCGGCCATGACTTAACTCTGCTTTTCCTATTCTTTGCATCAGCTATTTGGATGTTATTTGAATTAATGTCCGATCTTATGGCGCACATTTCCAGTTGCATCACATCTGTGTTGGATTTTGTTGATTTATGGATATGCATGCCCCCAGAAATAAACAGTGATATCCGCTGATGGCAAGTACCTTGCTCAAGAGAGACAGCTCCTATCTTCGCCACCATTGTGCCAAACCACGCACAGTCATAGTGCCCATTTTGAGGATCTGTCCATCGCAGTAAACAGCAAGCTTGCTTTACGTCTTTTTTTGGTAAGCAGGCTCGCTTTTCTCTAACCCCACATGTCACCGGCATCCCATTTGGTACCTTAAGGACTACTGCAAGGCTGGCCCAGGTTTCCGTGTCGATGGGAGCAGCAGAATTAGTCTGCCACTCACCTCGCCATCTACGCCACACCCCTCATACATCTAGCTTTTGGCCAGGATTCGAAGATCCTTTGATGTTGATATGTTTTCCTATGGTTACAAAACCTATATGATCATACTTTACAGCCTCTGTCCAGGCTTAAGGATACTCTGCAGTCATTGATTAGCTTCCACTGTGGCCTGCATGAGAAACAACATTAAGTAGCTCAGTGACCACAAGTCAGATCCCAATCTGTTTGTAGACTCTCAGCCTCTGGCCTAACAAGATAGGATCCTGGCTTGACACTGAAAACTAATAAAGCACATCATTCCCCCAAATGGTTCTTACAGGCTGGGGGTAGTGTGGGGGTTGAGATTCAGAACTCAAACAGTTATACACAGACAGTAAAGGGTCTTTTCTTTAAATTCTTTCATTACACACCCATATATATTATTGGAGTATTGCAATTGGGTTCCGCCCATTCAGAACGCCGGGATTGCTGAGCTTTTTAGATCACCCAAGTTTGGACTTTTTACTGTTGCAAGACTCACTACGTGTCTCACCTAATCACAGGGCAAATGGAGTGCAGATGTTTACTACCAGTGTCCGCCTTTTAAGATAAGGCCACCGTGATGCAGCAAGGGTAATGGGCACTTGGATGGTTACACATGAACACTTGAGCACACATGTGAGGGCTGCTCGTGGGAGACCACTGTTGTGTGCAGTTTGGTAACTGCACACAGGTAGCCTGGCGCGAGGGGACTCTGCAAGTTTATGTATTGACCTGGGTACGCCGTATAATGTTAATGTACAGTAGTAGGAAGGTCAGTGCAATTTAGTGTTTTGTCTGTAGTGACACTGTATTATACACATATGTCGAAAAATGCCTTAAAGTGTATTTTCGCTTTCCATTGGCCCACAAAAACCAGTGACTTAATTAAATGGGGTGTACCCTGGGTGAGAAAATCAAATCTGCAAGTTCCAAAAAGATATCTGTACACATTATGGGTCATCCAGAGTTGTCATATTTCTCTGGTTCAGGTCAGGATCAGAGCCCAGGCCTTTCGTCACCCTGCTGTGCCAGGTTAATTACATTTCTCTCCAGCAGCAGGAACAAAGGCTTCCCCGGTCAAAGGGAGCAATTAAGAATACTTCACCCAGCTCTTAAGTAGGAAAGGGGTGGGCCTGAAGGATCTGAGTCAATGAATCAGCTGTCACACTATACCAGGGATGGGCCACAGAACGAAGGAGGGAGCCCAGACTTCTGGAGCCAACATAGGAGGGTGGGCCCCTTTGAACGTTTAGTGAGGAAACCCCTGGCAGCCATGTTTGTGAGGAGTGGAGCAGAGGTCCCCAGAAGAGATGTGACTAGCGACTCCTGGATTACGCCATTTTCAACGGCCCCAGCATGCTCTGCAGGAGGGTTGTGACTGGGATGCCTGGATTGTGAAATGTTCCACTCCCCTTTAAAAACTCTTGCACAAGGAGGAGACTCACTCTTGCTTGACGATTTCTCTGCTCAATCCTTGGGCCACCATGGACAACTTAAGGAGGAACCCCCAGATGCCCACAAAGGACTAAGGACTCTTCCCAGTGGACCCCTGCACCAGTGGGTCTCCCCAAAGGCCAGTGAGGCTGGCCCCCTTACACCCCTGAGGACCAGTTGGAGGAAAGCCCTAGAGTATTGCACCCAAAGACAGAGACCAGGAGGAAGGATGGTGCAGGGTGCTCGAAGAACCAGCGTTTAATGGACTACAACACTTTGTAGGTGAGGAGGTCGGCTGCAATTGTCCCTGGTGGCTAGAGCTAACCACCAGGAGTACAATGAGCCCAGGATCATCATAATCTGACCTACAGAGCCCAAGTTATGAAATTTTAAACTTTGGTAACCTTTGAAAATTTTTCGACGAAGCACGTGGAGCTCCACGTTCTTTTCTAAAAAATACCCATGGGTGGGCTGGGGTCCAAGGGTCAGTGCATGATTTAATTATTACAGGTGCATGGGACCCCTCCTCAGACTCTCTATTGGCCCGATGACCTCATTTCCCATGCCGTTTATATTGGAAGGGGGACTGGAAACCCATCTCTGGCCCCCGAAACCAAGGAGGATGGGGGAGCACCGCCACGCCTCTCCCATGTCATTGTCAGGGGGGAAGAAAGCGACCACCGCAGAAGACTCAACCTGCTGCATGCAGGAGCTGGCAGGGAGAATGAAGCTGCTGGCTCCCACAGCTGCACTCGGAACAGCGGGCAGCGAGGTGTTGATGTGGGCGCTAAGGGTAAGCTCCCTCAACCTCCCACAATGAATGAAGGCATGGGGAGCTGGGTGGGAACGGGTACCCCACCCCCCCCCGCCCCCCAAATAAAAGCTTTGCAGATCTCCCAGCACAGCGGAAGAGCTGTTATTAAAATATTCACTGCTCTGACTGGAGTGCCCCCCTAATGCAAGTGGGGCTTTTTCAGTGCATATGCCTTGTGGTGGCCCCAAAATGGACAGGGGTCACCACCAACTAAATAAAGGAAGCACTGGGGGATTCAAGAGAGCTGCAGCACCCTCCTTAAGAGTTTTTCTTTCAGAGCAATGACACTAGGTTTACATGGTCACATAATTCAGGACTCCTCCAGGATTTTCCAATGTTTTAAAACACTCCCAAGACTGGTTTTCTGGTCTAGAGCTGAGAGTGCAGTGCACTCTAGAAGCTAAGTGTATGGTTGGTTGCATTTACTATGGCCCTCAGAGATTGGAGAAGAGTACATGTTGTTCAGTGCCCTGTAGGGCTGTGTCTATGGTTGCAGGACTATGTCATCCAAATGTGAAGCCCTCTAGGGGCTGTTTTTATGATTGCATAATCATGGTTTCAAAGTCCACAAAAACACAGTCTTATGTTTTGCTCATTTTAAGCACTTTAATGAGGTATTATTGATTATTAAAGGTAATAAGTACATTTACACATGATTATTGTTATTAATGACTGCATTTACACAATATGATGTCTTTAACATGTGGTTTGCTGATCTTGAACTTTTGGCCAAGGCAATGGACTTACTTTATATGATTGTGTGACCTCTTTAGGGGGGGTCAAATGTGATTATGCAATGTCATCTATGGTATGTTCCATCTGCCAATGTACATATTTTTAAATTACTACGCAGTATTCAGTAGTGTGTTTATTAAATGTACTTTTCCCTTTTCTAAAGAAAAGGCACTGACTGCATAATCATTTATTGGGTGTTATTATTACATGCCAGTGAATGGTGATTACTGGCCCACGCCACCTCCCCTGAGTAGGCCTTGGACTGCCCTGCTTCGCTACCCTGAGTCAAGCAAGTGCTACAATGGGGTGCTTTGGGTCCCAGTAAGGGGAAATTGTGGAACAATTACTTGTGCAGACCACATAACTAATACTAACATTTCCTACATAGAGAAACTAAGGTCAGTCAGTCACAGGGTTCTTATTAGGGTGCTACAAGTTGTTAATCACACAACATTTGAGAAGGCATGATTATAGCACGAGTGCAAGCTCTCTATAGCATGTGCGAGCAGCCTTCCTGATTGTACACCACATTGTTCAGTTGAGTTATGTCCCAGTACTAAAATGTTCTCTCAGGGTCAATGCGTAAGGAAGAAAAATAACCATTTAATTTAATGATATAGGAACACTCAATGTTCGAGTTTCTTGGTTATTATTATTTATTATTGGAGTTTGTAGAGCGCACAGCTACCCCCAACGGGGGTGTTCCGCGCTGAGGCAGACTGCAGCAGACAGGCGAAAAGAGAACACTAGGTACTGGTAAAAAACAGGTTTTCAGGGCACGGCGAAAAGTAGATTTTGACACCAATATGCGGATGGAAAGTGGCAAGGCATTCCATAGTTTAGAAGTTCTGACCGCAAAGGCTCTGCCACCCATCCTTGCCCTGTGAAAACAAGGAATGGCAAGGAGACATTGGTGATTAGAACGCAAGGTCCAGTTGTGATGGTAGTGTTGGAGTCTAGCTCTCAGATAAGCAAGGCCTAGTCCATGGTAAGCCCTAAATGCCAGGGTAAGTGCCTTGAATTCGATGCGCTTGACAATAGGTAACCAATGCAAGGTCCGCAGGTGGGGGGAGATGGAGTGGCGAAAAGGTATGTTACATATCAGTCTGGCAGTAGCGTTTTGAGATATCTGCAGACGCCAAGTCCGATAGACTGGAGCACCCAGATAAAGACTGTTTGCGTAGTCCAGGTGGGATGTGATTAAGGCATGGACAACAGTGTGTCTACATTCCAGGGGAAGGAAGTGTAGGAATTTTCGCAACATGTGAAGCTTCCCAAAGCATGTGTAGGAAACTTGCTTGATTTGGGTTTTGCAGGAGAGTTCGGTATCAAATCTAAAACCAAGATTCTTCGTAGAATCAACCAGCTTGGGAGGAGGATTCGTCTCCTGTGGCCACCAAAGTGCAGGGGGGGTGGGGACTTTTGGTTAAAAAAAAGTACCTCGGTTCTGTCCGACTTGAGCTTGGGACAATTCAAAGACATCCATGTTGAGATGTTATGCAGGCAATTCCTAAAATTGGAAAAGACAGCTTCCGAGTGCTCCTCGAAGGAGAACACCAGTTGGGTGTCATCAGCGTAGGAGACCACCTTCCCCCTGCACTATTCCACCAATGCCGCAAGAGGTGAAAGGTAGGCGTTGAAGAGGAGGGGGCTCAAGGCCAAGCCCTGTGGAACCCGGCAGATCAAGAGCTTCACGTCCGAGATGAAAGTACGGAGAAAGACTTGTTGAGACCGATCCCCCAGAAAAGACCGGATCCAGGACAGAATGGTGCTCTATTAACCGGTCCAGGAGAATAGGGTGGGCAACTGTATCAAACGCCGTGGACAAATCGAGTAGCACAAGCATAGCTGCTTTGCTCAGATCTATACTCTCGCAAATACTCTCAGATACTTCAAGGAGGGCAGTCTCCGTGCTATAGCCTGCTCTAAATCCAGATTGAGTGTCATTAAAATTATTACTAGATTCCAGATGGTAGGAGAGTTGCCTTAACAGTAGTACCAGCAATAGGAAATATTGAGCACAAGGTCTGCAGACATTAGCAGTTCACAGCAAAAGCGCGGTGGGCAAACCTGCCTCCCTTACCTTGTCAGTCAAGAAATGTGATGGCCCAGAAAAGCAGCAGCACAGTCTCTGTGGTACAACTGCCTAAAGAAGGAGCGCCTCCCTCCCTCCCCCCATCCATGGCTGGCAATTGCAAATGCCCCAACCATGGTGCCTGATACATGAAGCACAAGTTGTTCCTTTTCTTTCAGCGGGTTTCAACATCTTGGTCACACTGCTGGTCCCGTTCCCAGGTTGTAGCTGTGCAGACATTTGAAGTATGAGCAAGAAACTTACAGGAGGCCAGGAGATCCACTCCTAGTCAGGTTGGTATTGGTTGCATTCCTTTATTCCGTCCATTCTTTTGGGTTGTCACGCACTCTGGGCTGAGTGGCTGAGCTTCTACTCTTTAGCAATCATGTCTCTAAAGGGTCAGGAACTTCTTTCCTTCTCTCAGCAGGTCAGGCAGCTAACTCCCAAGCACCTAGCAGATACACAGCTCTTTCAGAAAGATAGGTGCATTCTTAAGATGATGTTCCTTCACCTCTGGGAGGCTGGATAATAATGACATGAACCCTGGATCTCAGAAGTTATTGCCTTACTCTGTTGAAAACTCCCTTCTTTCATCATACGGAAACTGGAATTGGAACAAAGTGGCATATTTTGAGTTCCACTGGTAAAGTCACTTTCCAGAGAGTGACTTTGTTGCCACTGTTGGTGTTTTGGAACCATTTTGAAGTCTTTCTCTTCAAAAAGACCTACTCCTTCTGCAGAGCAGACACAATCTTTGTTGAAAGCAAAGGCTTTCACAGCAGGTAGAGCCCATACTTTCTCAAAAGTGGTGTAAAAAAGACATAAGCACAATGAAGTGTGAAATCTCAGCACGTTGCTGTCATCAGCCTTCTGAAGTAGGTCTTTGGGGGAGAGACGAAAGGTAAGGTCCTGAATAGACGATTCTTTCTACAACACAAACGGAGACCCCTTTTCTCCTACCCTACACACCATACATACATCACACACATGGACATATGCACTTAGTATGGCCACTACATTAAAGCAGAACTTGATTCAGGTGAGACCTGTTGGACCCACACACAGGAAAGAAGTTATGTTTAGTATTATCACTAAGAAAAAAGGTACTCTGTCACCGTCGGTTAAAGTATATGACTCAGGACATGGTGCACCCCTCCAGATTTCAGAGCCTGCCTCTGGGTCATTTACAAGCCTTTGGCCTCAGCGTGAATGCAGGATTGCTGAGTGTTCTGGGCCAAAAAAGTCAGGATACCATATACTCTTCAGCTTGAGTCACACAGGCAGGGTTGTACATCTCCACAACCAGGCAGGACGCATTCCCATCCAACAACATTCATCCTGGGAGAAATACCCAAACCTCTGTAGGTGCCGAGTTGTTTGCACATATTTTCAAAACCTGATCGCAGCCTGCTGCAATAATGCAGTTGGCTCTTGCCTTTCCTCATCTGCTTGTGATTGCTGGCCTTCCTGCCCATGCCATCACTGGCCCTGTACTCCCAAGACTCCTCCAGCTCCATGATTTCCGATTACAACCAGGGAAGGGGCTAGGCTGCCTCACCATCATAAGCGGCTACATCTCATACCTCCTATTTGACTCTTGCTGCTGCACAGGTCTCAAGCCCTGCAATCTCTGCCTACATCCTCAGACGCAATCTCCTTCACAAAGTACTCCAGTTACAAAGCAGCAAACCTGACTGTTTGGGTAGACTTGGACACCAGGACAGACTAGAGAATCCTACCCACAGCATCACGGTATGAGGTCACTGCAAACCTGTTGGCACTAACCATGGAGGTTCAATATACATATTCATCTTCACCTCACGAATGATGTACTTTGATCTAGCAAATGCCCTTGGAATGCTGTTATTTTAACCACGAATACCCAGTGCTGGCATCATTCTCTGTTCTAGTTAACTACTATGTAATCTTTATTTTATACTGTTGACCACCTTTGCATAAGGCTGGACATCCTCAGTTTCATATGGGCTTCGATTGGTATAAGGGATCCCAAGTCTGTCCTAATGTTGGTGCTAGACTAATGCTGTCTATAGCTGGCTTAGTTTGGCATTCTTCACAAAACTGTGACCATTGCCGTTATAAATGGTGGGGATTTGTAGCAAGCGCGAGCAGTCCTGCCATGCAATAGCACTGCATGTGTATTTGAAGCAGAATTTGTTCGTATAATGCATTAATACATATAAAATATAGGAGTTCTTGATGAACATAACTGATATTTTCGGACTAATGTTTATATTTTTCATCAAAATGACTAGCTTTTGTTTAGTGGAACGAAGTTAATTTATCTAATATAGAAAACTTGTATTTTATAGCAAAATGTGTGTATTTTCAGGAATCACCATGCTCATGTTAGTGGCAAACTAACTATGTTTCAAACTATATTTAAATGTCCATTCTTGTGATGCTGAGCTGCTGCAAGATTGTGTTTATACTGAACTCCCGCTATTCCTGCAATAAACAGCATATTTGAGCATCATTTTCTTGAGGCCCTTTGGATTTCTGTATTCATCCTGATTTAAGACGACCAGGAGTATAATAAAATGCTGCATCTTCCGAAAGCACCCACTGCGGCCTTCACATCCCACCATGCTGGTACCCTGCTGCGCAGGAGGTTGAAATGGAGGAGCCTGCATTTCCTAGTGTAATGGCCATTCTGATTGAAGTAAAGCAGATTTAGTTGTTGATTGCAGCGAAAAGTGGATACGGTCAATGTTACTAGTGACCTACAGCAGTAGAGAGTGGAGTCGATTGCCAGCAGATTAAGGAAAGACTTAGCACAGTAGGGAAGAGAGCAAACACCTCTGATGTCACTCATCTAAAAGTGAGACTTTGGAGGATGAAGGACCAGGAGGGGAGAAGCAGACAAATTAATGCTTGCATTCTTGGGGTTCCAGAGAAAGCTGAATCAAGGTCCATGTGATTGAGGTAAATTTATTTAGTAAAACTCTCCCCTATCTGTAGCTCTCAAATATGTTTATTTTTGAAAGGGTACACAGCTTCCTTGATCCCGAACTGTTTCATGCGCTAACACATGGCGATCAATAGGTTCCTTATTTACAGGGGCTGGGGTTAAAATTTGAGCACTGGCACAGAAGATATTCAGTTTCAGAACTGAAAAAGTGAGCCCGTAACCTAACTTTACCATTGAAATTCAGAAGGCAAAGAAAATGTTTAACAAACCGAAGGATGCATTGTTAAATAATATGAATCCTATGCCAGTCTTCCACCTGCAAACTAAAGAGCATTCTTCATGATGGTTACCATTTCTTCACAGAAGTTAAGGCAGCTATGGATTTTGTTAATACAAATTTGAATGCTAGGGAAGGGGCAACATGTCACTTTGGTACCTCTGTACACCTCAAAAGGTTTCTTTCACATACCAAATCTGAGAAATGGCAGATTATTTCAGACATGGAATTACTTCAAAGTAAATAGTTCATGGGCTATGACTGTCTAAAATTCTAGCTCAGGGTTCTGCAAAGTAGGTCCTGGAGGGCCAGATCCATGCCAGATTTTTACCATACCCACATTTAGATAAATGTAGTTATCTTAAAAATCTTGCATGGATCTGGCCCTTCAGGGTGGACTTCGGAAAACCCTGTTCTAGCTGAATATGCAATAATATGTTTGCTTGAATCACATGAATATTTGATAAAAACAGTCATGAGTAAGTGACAAACCATGAGGAAGGCAACACAAATTGTCTAAAGCCTAATCATCAGACCATCCAATCAGGAAACATCCATTCATGCTTTCAGTCACGCCCAGCCATTGATATATTCTCACATTCTGCAACGTACCTTTCCTCACAGCCACACACATTAACTCACCCCTTTCCCTCATAAAATAGCAATGGCTTTGCTAATGCTCTTCAGGGCTGGACAGGGCTTTTATTCCACCGGGCACTGCCCTGGTGGGCTGGAGCCCTTGGAGGCCGGATTTAAAAACCCAGTTTGGCCCCTGTTGCCTCTGTTTCTTTTCCTAGCTTCCCAAGGTTACTTGTAGCAGGCACAGGAAGGCTTCAAGAAAGAGAGGGGGGGAGTGGGAAACTAGAGTGAAAGCGATCAGAGAGGGAGAAAAGAAAGAGGAGAGAAGGAGAGGTTCATTCTCATTATATGGTGCAAAGGATTAAACTGGCCAATTATTTGGAGTTCCCTGGTGAACAGCAGCATTATTTGCAGTGGCCTGGACATAATTTGGAGTGGCTCCGTTAGGAGCTGGCCAATAGGAACTAAAATAGGAAATATATTTACAGTGCAGAAGGTGGCTTGGAGTCAGCATCACAGTGTAGGTAATAGTGCCACAGTTCAAAAGGTACACCTCAAAGAGTGCTGAGTTCCAACCGTATATAGGTGGGAGGATGGCAATCAAATGTGAAGTGTACGGAGTGATATGCATGCCATATCATGAGAAAGTCGGAAAGTCCGAAGTTGCTGTACTCATTCATTCATTAAATTCTTTATTTCGGCTAAAATGCCATAAAAGACAGTGCATACATTACATTGCATTTCATTAGTAATTAAAAACATGTTATCACTTGAATACATAAAACACGATACATAAAAAATACAATACAAGTCGGAGGATAATTTGAGCGGGAACATACATTCATAGAACATGGAATGGACCATCATGTCAATCCCAAGCAATCAGTTCAGTTACAATTGATGCCCCATTTTTTTCCTTTGATAAAAGATAGAAAGTAAAAATCTACTGACACTAAATATTATATGTTGAGATGTATTTGTTGTTAGGATTCTCAGAGCCTGTGAGCATGACCTCAAGCCTAAAAGTAGGCATATTGGTTTAATCCACTTCTTTCTAGCCTGTAGATAAAAAGGACAGAAAAAGAGAATATGCTGTTCGTTTTCGGTCTGGTTATGGTCACACATGGGGCAAATTTCATCCATTACTGGGGATGCTGAGTCGCGGTTCCTAGCCCAACGTGCCAAAGTAGTTTTAATTAATACATTTCCATACCGAAATTTTAAAAATAATGTTTTGGCAAGTGGCGGCTCTATCTCGTCCATAAAGATCTCATAAAGCGGTTCATCCTTAAAGTTTAGAAACTTTGCAACTAAGGTACCACTGGTTGAAATATTTACAGTCCTACTTAACATAAAACTCCAAAAGGCCCTTTTTAGGATTAGTTTGGGGTTGGCAGGTAATTGCTCAGGATTCTCCTAAAAGTGCTTCAATCCTATATTGTTCAACCATGTCTTAATATGCCTTAGCCATGGGGTGGTGCTCTGGCTGTCAAGAATCATAATTTCCTTCAACCCATCTCGGTAGTCTTGAAGTTCGGGCACATGCCATAGTCTCACCCACAGCATTAGAGGTCGAATCAAGACTTGGTAATCTGTCCTTTTGAAGTTTAGGTCAAGCTCCAGGGGAACTAGTGGGGTACCTCTAGGGACCCTTACCAGGCTGCGCATAAAGTTATTATCTAAAACACTAAAAGTCTCCCTGGACCCAGGACCCCATATTTCAGCACCATAAAGGACAGATGCTTGGACCTTAAATTTAAATAGTTCCATCACTGGGGACACCGCTTTACTAGTGCTCATACTTTGCTCCCTAAGAATTGGTTTAACATTCTGGGCAAAGATTAATTAACTTTTATCAATTTGGGCTTTCCAAGTAAAGTTTGAATCCAAAGTCACCCCCAAGTAAGAGAAATGAGGCACTGATTCAAGCTTAACTCCTTTTAATGTTAGACAGCCCTTGTCCGGTTTAATCGGATTTAGGGCCATACATTTGGTCTTCTTACCATTGATCTCCAACCCTTTTTGGCTACAATATTCATTAAAGGTATTTAATAATGTCTGTAAGCCATTTTTCGTTTGGGAGATCAGAATCGTATCATCAGCAAATAGCAAAGATGTCACCTTTTCGCCGTTCAGTTTCGGAGAGTCATTTTTACATCTCCCTAAAAAGGAGGGAATATCGTTTACAAAAAGGGAAAATAACGTCGGGGCCAGGACACAACCCTGGCGTACTCCACGTTCGATGGGTATTTTTTGAGTTAGTTCACCATTTGGACCCCATCTAACTCTCGCAAAGTTCCCTTCGTGTAACTCTTTAATCTGAACGACAAGATTATTTGGCATACCTGCTGCAGTCAAGGTTTTCCATAAGAGATTACGAGGCACCAAATCAAATGCAGCCCGTAAATCTACAAAGGCAACATATAGATGGCACCTTTTAATCACTACGTACTTCCAGTAGAGGCAGCAGAATCTAAAAATTTGGTCTATTGTGCTGACCTTAAGTCTGAAACCGGCTTGGAATTTGGTTAAAAATGAATTTTCATCTAGCCAACTACTCAAGCGTAATAAAATGTGTCGTGAGTAAATTTTCTGTAAAATGTCCATTAGACTTATTGGCCGATAGTTACATGGGTCCATCCTATCTCCTTTTTTAAAAATTAAAACAATTTCCGCTCCCTTCCAACTTTCAGGAAATTCTAATGTGCAAGAAAATGTATTGCACAGATAATTAATATAAGGTGCCCATACTCCTAGGTCGTGCTTGTAAAGGTCCCCCGGGATTTTGTCCAAACCTGGAGCTTTCCCGGATTTAATTTGTGATATTGCCAACTCTGTTTCCCCTAAAGTAAAAACCAGGTTGTCGGCTGGGGGTTCAGCATTTTCTACACTCATGTTCATATGTGGGTCATCGTATTTTTTATATAAATCCGTAAAATGGTGACCCAAGTTTGCTCATCCAAAAAAACATCTTTAATTACCCTACCTACATGGTTCCCATTTGCGACCAGCCTCCAGAAGGCCACATTGTCGCGTGACCTGGCGGCTAGCAGCAAATCAGCCCATTTATCTTCCTCCCATGCTATCTTTGAGGCCCTTTGGACAGATTTGTAATTACACCTTGCTCTTTTTACATCTGTTGGGGATTTGGTCTTTATTGCCATTAGTAATTCCCTCTTTGACTCTCTACAGGATCTGTCGTACCATGGCTTGCTATGGGACAGATTCTGGGTCTTCTGCTGGTTTTTTTTTGGCATCTTAGTGACTAGTAACCTTAGGTCAGCAAAAATGTTTTGGTGAGTTTGGAGAAATGAAATTTTACTTTCATCATCACCCATTGCAGCTAGATAAGGACCAAAAGTACCTGCCAAAAGTGAGTATATTTCACTTAGAATGTCACTATGGTCCAGTATGAATGGCCATTTAAGGGATCTTCTATTATTGCTGATATGGATCTCAGAATTAACAGCATCACTTTCCTCAGATGTAAGTTGCTGGACCATATCATTGAACAGATAGGCATCCAACGTCAGGTTTAAGGGAAAATGATCACTTTCAAACCGTTCCATTACTTCAAGGTCCAAAAGATGAGGCCAGAGGGGAATAGAAGCAATCACAAAATCTAAGTTGTTTTTATAATTATTCCTGGTGAATGTTGGTTTCTTAGAGCTGTCGGAGGATAACCGTCCGTTACAAGCCCTAAGGGAGTGTTCCGTACATAGATTAATCAATTGTAAGCCCAATGTTGTACATTTGACCAGTTTTACATTCTCCAGGATAGGGATTTTGTTTGCTTGATCTTCCTCATTAAAGATTTCACTAAGGCCCAAGACTGGCTCGAAGTTACAATTTAGATCGCCAGCCAAAATAACAAAATCCTCCCTGGGATCTAATCTGCCCAGAAAACAGTCTAAATTAGCAATGGTCGGTGATTCTCTTGAGGAGGGTGAAGGCCTATTATAGACATTTATAAAGAATAAGTTCTTCCCATTACAAGCTGTGATCTTTAAAGCTAATATGTCTACAGAGTTAGTGGGTATCTCCTCAATATTTACCCTTAAATTTATTTTCACCCATATCAAAAGTCCCCCTGACGGCCTACCACTTCTAGAAGGTATCGCACCAATCCCGTAGGTCTTGTAACCCACCCTATGAGGCGTCTCCACTGCCCAAGTTTCCTGAAGGAGGCAGAGATCAAAGGACTCTATATAGTTTGCCCACTCCGGGTCCCTTAGGTTTTTATCAACTCCAGCTATATTCCAACAGATCATTTTAATCGGAATTTCAGGAATAACTGGTCTCTCAGTAGAAGCCCTAGGCATCTCTTCGTGAGAAGTTGGAAGCACAGATTGAGTTGCCAAGGGCGTTACCTCTAAGAGTGAATTGTTATGTGGAATAGTTATCTGCAAAACCTGCTCCTCTGGATTTTTTGCATCATGGGATACATTAACATTGCCATGGTCAATTTTACCCACACAAGAGGACACAGTATTAACCAGTACATCATTCACAGCATCACAAAGCACAGTATTGACCAGTACATTCGGAGTGTTAGTACTCACATCACCAGAACTCATTGTATCTAGCCCCACACACCCCCACATCTCATGGCATCAATCACAGTCATCTAGACCGCTAAAGATGTCATACCTATTAAAGGTTTCTAGCGGTGTGAAGGGTTTAAGGTTGTCCATCCTGCCTTTCTGGGTGTTATGTGTCTTGGCCGATACGTAGTTCCATCCCATCGGGTCTGGTGCTATCACAGGGCATGGAATGTAATGCATATTATTTACATTCTGCAGAAGGGGGGGATATGAAGCATAATGACTACTCCCAGCGTTCTGTACAATGGAATGATTGTTTGGTTGAGTTACGGGTATATGCTGTAATGGTTGGTACTGCGGCGGATGGTGCTGTGATGGAAACACCACTGACCTCGGATAAAAATAGGTTAATGGTTTGGGAATTATTATATTATATGCACTACCTGTCTGCCATTTCAGTATGAATTGGACAGCGTTAGGGTCCCTAAAATTCACCACCACCACGTCACCATCGATGTCTTTGGGTCTGCCCCCCAGCCATTGGAGGCGACGAACATGGACAATTTCACCATTAACATGATTTGCAATTGGCCTATATACGCTAAGCCAATGCATGATCTTATTTTTTAATTGGGCAAAACCCTCCCTCTTATTTGGTCCGAGCACAGGCACCCCTGTTAAAACTACCACAAAGGGTACTGCCTCTGGTGGAAGTTCAGGCAGAGGAGTCCTTCTAGCTTTCCCCCAAGCATGTCTAATTTCCCCCACCTCCCTTATCGGTTTCCCCAAAGGTGGATTGGGTGTGTTACCAATGTTTTTGTTAGTAACATTTGATGATGGTTGAACAGAGTTTTTTTGATGGGGAGGTTTGGGGGGTGGGTGAGTTTGTGCAGTCGCCATCACCGTGTTCCCCATAGATTTGGAGGTAGATGCAATTGAGGGAGGGATAATGATAGGAATAGGGGTAGTTTTGGGTGGTTGGGCTAAAGCTGGTATATTTTGTGATACATTGACTGGAGTTGCATTGGTTACATTGTTTAAACCGGTGTTAATTACAACATCCTTATTACCCAGTGCACGCTCAATTTTGCACAGCCTACATTCCACCTCCATCAACCTCTCCAATATACTTGCTGAGTAAGATTTAATCAAGCTCTCTATATCAAGTAATGACACAGGATCCTTGCTCACAGTAGGTGCATTAACAACCACACTCGTGTCCATAGAGTCCTCATTGGCTGACGGGATAATTGGCAAGGCAGAAGAAGTTAATGGTGTAATGACCCCCTCAATGTCTATATGTGGAGTACAAGGTTCTTTAACAGCATTACTCATTTTCTTGCCAAAATCACGACAGCTTAACTTAGGTTGGAGAGGGTCTCCCCTTTTCTGCTGTTTTTTATTTGGTGGTGGACCATAAGTTTTTTGAAGGGGAGTCAGTTTTTTAGCCTTGGTACGGGGTATTTTCACAACAGGCAAGACTTCTCCCTTTGATGTGCTTTGGCTATTTACATGTGAGGATGACCCATTCACATCTGACATAGGTAAAGAGTTTTGTGTGAGCACAACTACATTAGCTTCCAAGGGCTGGCTATCCAATAAGATAGTCGACTCATTTACTATTAGATCAATGTCAGTGTCGATGGAACCAGTAGCGGGAAGTGAGGGCAAAGGAACTAACCCATTTTTTATGCTTTCCACGGAGCGACGTCGATCCGCCCGCCGCTCCGCCAGGACAATCTCCCTTGCAATATCAGGGGATGATTTTGAAAAATAATTGTCCAAGGTACCATTTAACAACACTCCCTCTTTGTCAGGTGCAGGTTGGTCTAGGTTTAGCGACGACGTTTGCAAAACCTAGGTAAAAGAAGCAAGGCAGTCGAAGCTGATAAGGGGAGATGACAGAGCAAACAGTACCTGTAGAGCCAAAGTTTATGGCCAGTCCAGTCTCCTCGGTTCTCGGAGGGTCTCAGAGGGTCCGCCCTTAGTCCGAGCTTTGTCCCGGGCTGAGTCCCGCACACGCGTCCCGCTCACGCGCAGCTGTTCTTCCAATTATACAGGATGCCTGCCAAAGGGGAGGGGTTACGGGAAGAGGCGGCAGGTGTGCCTGTTGGTACTCGCACTGCCTGGTGGGCCTCGCAGTCCCGTTTTCTGCAGACTCCTTCCGCAGCGTCTCCTCTCGGCAGTCGGCTTCCCCGCAGCACAGTCCGTGGGCAGGACAAACAAAAACGAAGGGCAGCTTCAGACAGCAATGGTCACTTTTTCCAAACGCCTAAGCGAGCGGCACCCAAAACCAGGTATTGGGCCTTCCTGCGTGACCAACCACTAGCACTGGCGTCTTCAGGTCACCTGACTGATCTTCCTTTAATTCAAGCCTAGCCCAAAGTTTGAAGTTTTTCTCCCCCCACCTCCCTCCATCGCCCCCCCCATCAGACCCCCCCGCCAAACGTCTGTTTGTCAGATTTCGGTTGGGTCGCCTGCTACTAAAAACCTTCACGAGTAAGTTGCAAGGGAGTGAAATTCGGACAACTGCACTGCCTGTGGAGAAGCTCCTGAGACAGAGGTACACATTTTGTTTTTCTGCGCAGAATACAGTGCCCCTCGCAGGAAATGGATACGCCCTGTCTGTTTAACCCTGAAGGTTAATTCTTATAAAATTGCACACAGAAGTTTAAAAACTGACACCTCTGAAACAATAGTTTTCTCTGTATGTCAGTTTTAATCCTATGTTTGGCACAAACGCTGTAAGGTTGTACTCTAGCGAGAGGAAGATTACATTACTTCCTTCTTAGAATTGAATTCTGATAGCTAGGGTTCGTGCACTTCTCTTCAATTAGTTTACTGTACGTCCACTAAGCTAAGTAAGGACACATTAGTCCTCTACTAGATTTGCACAGACGTTATGTTAGAAGAATGCCGCTGTACCTTTGGTATTATAACTGATGTTTTTCTTTTAATTCAATTCAATACTTTAAACCTGTGAGAAAATTAAAATGGCCTCTCTACCCACTTACCTTTTATATTGCACAAATTGTATTTTAGACTTTTAATTATACACTGTTTTTATTTGTACACTTTGATGGTTCTTGGCAAACCGAATAATGTTTATTTGAGGATGATATGCATACCATTATCAATGTTCCTAACACCTCATAGCACAATTGCTTGCATATCATTGAGAGAGCGCTAAGCCAAAAAAAAAGTTGTAGGGGTGCATCATATTCACCAGTAGTCTGCACCCACATACATAGAGGACTTATTAATCGTGTTTAAATGTAACGTAGGACTAAGAATTAATGTGTTAGAAATACGTGTAGAGCAATGTAAGTGTTTTGAAAAGCATTAATGCCATATTAACTTAGAAATGTCGTGCAGTGAAGAATTACTCTAATTAAGAGATGTTCAATAGATCATCATTATATTAGTTGGTTTATTAAAAATTCATTATTGTATTCCTTTAACGTGATAGAATTGCTTAAGTTAGAAAAATGTAGGCCTAAAGAACGAAATGTGTTGCTCGTGTTAGAATGTGATACACATAAACGTGCAGAGGCCTAGTTCATGAAAATCGAGTAGGCCGGATTGAAAATGCTTTGCTTGACAATAAACCATAGAAATGTTTTTGAGAAAGCTGCTTTTAGTTAAAGTCAATTGCAACATTATGAAATTGTGAGCCGATGCGCATGCGTTCCTTTGCAGGTGCAGGACTAACTAGAGATTGCAGAAGAAGGGTCCATTGTGTATGAGTGTTAGGATGGTAGACTCAGACATGGAGGAGTGACTGAGGAATTTAGGGAAGCAACTTGAAGAGAAGAAGAGTCTGGGACCCAAGGACGTTTCAACGGACAAGGATGGAGAGATGCCATGGTGGAAAATTCTGAAAACCAACACCTTCGAGAGGGGCGTACCTTAGGGCGTGTCGTCCGTATTGTGGGGTTTTGTATTACGGACAGCACCCGGAGGGTAAGACAGAGCAGATGCGCATGAGGGCGAAAGGAAGCGGTTGATCAGGCAGAGAGCTTGGCTATGAAGGAGCAGTTCTTAGACTAAGTCCGAAGAAAGTGAGTGTACTTCTTTGAAAGTCACCACGGCTGACACCTTTGTTAGGAGGGAAACTTGTTGAGTAGGGATGTCACTTAGTATAGTGTAGGGACAGATTAATCTGGATTTATTCTTTTTCAAATGCCTACTAAAACTCAGGTCATAGCAATTCTTGTTAGCCTGATGATTCTGGAACTGATTCTTGTATTGTTTCTTAGCCGACTGAGACTCTTCCGTAGGATTATGTTTGTATTAGTGCCTGTTTATCTTTTGAACCTTTTGCTGAGGTGTTTATACACCCAATTGTTTTTGGCATTGTAATAAATCTTTGAACTTGGTCCTTAGTCGGTGGTTCTTTGGGGAAAACAATGGGAATCATTGAAATTTATTGACAAATTCTTTAGACAGATTGCCTTCTACACTCTATGACAGGTAAAAAGGTCTAGTCGACCTGTGACGGGATTCTGGAGAATGCTTTTCTGATTCTAGAGAAATAATCCCGCCTTTCCAGTAGGTAGCAGAGTAGGATGGTTTATCTTCTGGAGTGAGGGTAATCTAGAGTAGGTTAAGATTTCCCCAAGGCCCATAGAGATCTGGTGATGAGCGTCCAGAGCACCGCGGACGGAGGATGGCGTTCCATGGAAAATGACGGAAAGTGGCGGTGCGGCGGAAAGCAGCAGGTCGTAAGAGAGTGAGTATGAAAAGGGTCATGCGTGTTAGATTGCGGTGTGCGTTGTATTGTTGAATTGTAATGTCTTGCGGAGTTGAGTGCCTGTAGTGTGAAAGAAGATCACGTTGTGAGCGCGCGCAACCGGTGAAAATCTTAGGCTCAAGCAGAGTTTAAGTGGTTCGGGTGTATCGAACACCTATAGTAATTGTCGACCATTGTAAGGGGGTCATGAGGTACCATTGATCACCCGCAGGACCGAGATAGGGGGAACGAATGTGTGAGTGTGTGGGTAACGGACGCTGGTCGGAAGTTGCCGTGTGCTTGTAACCTATCAGTTGAGGCGATTGTCCGGTCGTTTCGTGGACAGACATTTGCCAGTTTGGTGACAATTACAGTCAGACTGTGGACGTACAGTCAAGGAAGTGGTTGCTTGGTCGGAAGTGATAATTTCAAGTGTATGATTGGGACGCATGCGTGACCGGGAGCGAGCTGAGAGAGGAGGGGAACTGCTGCGAAGCGGAGGCAAGTGACGTCAGAAAAGAGCCGCGCTAGGATAGGACAGTTAGTGTGGAGCCGCGCTGGGATAGGGCGGTTAGTGTGATGCAAGTGACGTCAGAAAGAGCCGCGCTGGGATAGGGCGGTTAGTGTGAAGCCGCGCTGGGATTGGTGGATTGTCATCGGGAAGTAAAAGAGCGCTGTAAACAAAGAAACGTTGTGGTTTTCATCATGAAATGCTTAAAAGTGTTGCGAAATTGTTTCAAGGGAGAAAAGAAGTTAGAACCTCGGGGTGGGGAAGAGGCTCCACCCGAGGATACGCCAGCTCATTACATGGCCACGAATGTTGGGTTGCATACCATATTGTGGCTTGAGAACTGGTGTAAGATGACTGATGGAAGCGAGGAATTGACTTTTCCTAGATACGGAACGTTTAGATTGGAGGTGCTGTACCAGTTAAACGCGACTATGGCTTCCTTGCGGCCTTTGCCTAGACCAACGTAGTTTGAAGCATTAAATGCGTGGATCAGGGCAGCCTATGAAAAGAATAGAGATAGGAGACAGGAAAGAGTGAAGAGATCAGTTAGGGCGGTCCAAGACGCGAGATGGGATGCACTGGCCAAGAGGTGGAGAGTGCAGACCATCGAAGGAGACAGGCTATACCCGTTGTTGGTCAATGCAGGGGACGCGTAGAGAAAGAGCACAGAGGATGACGACAGTGAGACAGACGACAGCCTGATAGAGAGACTGTTGTCGGAGAGACCACCTCCGTATTATCCTGAGATAGAGGGGGAGGCCAGCATCAGCAATGGGCAGGGAAGCATCTGTCGGGGACGGTGGTGTCCTAATGGAGAGCGACTTGGGCCCAGTAGGGGACAGGTCCGGCTCGGTGGAGGGAGAGAGGGCACCTCACCATTCTCCAGAAACGAGAGTAGTGGGAAGATTTACGGTACAGAAGGTACGCAGTGAAGAGGGGGTCAGTTCTCAGAGACTGCCAGACGCTCTTACGGTACCTGTCACCATAGGTCCCATAGTATAAGTGTACAATCCAGAACAGACACAAAGCGAGAGTCTGCCACAAATAGACAGGGAGAGAAGTACCAGCGAAGGGAGGAGTAATGTGGCCGACGGGTGGAGCCAATTGCCAAGGCCTATAGAAAGGAGCACCCCTTTGGCAGCATCGGCAGACTCATCTGGAGAGCAGGGGGGTTGGAGAGGACCAATGGATCTGAGAGGACCACGGCCAAGGTCGATTCGGGAATTAAGGCCAGATTTGCGAACTTGGGAGACGGTCATGGACACCCAGAGCGACAGATCGAGGGACGATTGTGGTCATGGAAGCCAGGAGAATAGGGGGGTGTCTCACTGCACGTCTAATGGAAGCAGGCACGAATGGGACCGTGAGAGTGAGGAGAATAGGGGAGCGTCCCCCCCGGCACCTACCGATAAAAGACAGGAGTGGGACCGCGAAAGCTGGGAAAGAGGAAGGGTTCCCCATAACACAGCCGAGGAAGACAGACGAGTGAGTCAGGACTGTAAAGGGAGAGACTCTAGTGAAACCTTAGTCAAGGTACATTGAGGGCGGCAATAAAGGCAAGGAGAATTGATTTGCTGAGGCTTAAATCAGAAGTGGAGGAAATAGTGGAAGGTACATTGCCTCTGGAGAGAATAGAACTTTATGAACCAGATGAACTGTTTGTAGTGAAAGATGTTACTCGCAGGGCCAGGACAGCCCATGAGAAATTATCAGAATTAGTGAACAAGTACACAGTGGATTTGACAAGGACGAAAGCATTACAGGGTGGCCATAGGCTGCAGTACTCGGATCAAGATCTAGAAGAGAAGAGGGTGATCGGATTAAAAACCCACATCAGAGAATTGATTGTGGGACTCCGAACATGGATCCAATTGGACAAATGGGAGGAAGGTGGTCGAGGAAAGAGAGCGTTAGGCGGAGTGCTATTGAGACATCTCCGGGAGGGGGGTTGTTGAATGTGGAGGCGTACCCCTTGAGGGAGGTGGCTCACGGGGGGTATGTGCATGTACCCTGGAGTAGGGGAGATTTAGCTGCCTTTACGAACACATTTCCGAAGTTGCGGAAAAGTCCAGTGGAATGGTACAAGCAGGTAGAGAGGTTTGTTAAGATCTCAAAGGTACTGTGGATTGATCTGAACACATTGTTTGACATTGTGGTTCCAGGAGACCTGTGGATAGCATGTAAGGTCAGCGTTGAATGGCCCACAGTGGAGCCAGATTGAGACCCTGCCACAAATGGACCCTCACCCAGGGTGATGGTAAAGTATGAGCAGGCGATCACGTGGTTGAAGACTAAGGTACCACCACAGGACATCGACTAGGTGAAAATAGATCGGACTAGGCAGGAACCGAAGGAGACAGTCCATGAGTATTATGAGCGATTATTGCAGATATTCAAGCAGTACAGTGGATTGGATGTGATGGATCCAAAGGAGATGGGACAGTTTGTGTCCAAGTTTGTTCTGGGATTGAGACCCAATATCTGTCTCATGATACAACAACATTTAATTTGTTGGCAGAACAAGCCTCTGGACGAGATTCTGAGGTACGCGAGGTACTGCAGCGATGAGATAGATTCTAAGACAAGGAAGCTTAAGGATAAGCTGATGTTAGTCCAGATGCAACCGGGAGGACAGGATCAGTCAGGAAATGGAACCTTAGGAAGAAAATCGGGTGGTCAGAAAAGGGACAGTGAGGACGGTCCAAGGCCAAGGATAGACCTGGCGACTTTGAAAAAAACGACTAAGTGTCATCAGTGTCATGAGGTCGGACATTGGAGACACGAGTTTCTCCATAACCCAGAAAACCAAGTACAGGAGGAAGAGGAGGAGGAGGTTCAGGCTCCTCCGGCGCCGAAAGCAACAGTAGCTAAGTTCAAGGTGGCTAAAGGGGGGACTTCAGCTCCTAGGGCTCCGGTTCCCCAGCCACCGAAGATTGCGCCAGGGAGCAAGGTTTACCAGCAGATGCCTTTCATAGTTGAAGGGGACGAATATTATTACTTTGACCCAGTGACAGGACGGTGCCTGAGTGGAGAGGAGGACTGTACCCTAGGGGCAGTACTGGAGGTAGACCAGAGGGGACCATTTGTAGAGGCTGATGTGGATGGACACCCCACCACCTTTTTGGTAGATACTGGTGCTACCTGTTCTACTGTACGGTCTGCAGTAGTCCCTAACCTACCACTTTCCGGACAGACTATCCAAGTTGTAGGAGTTGCAAACAGGAGGATGACAAACCCACTGACTGAGCCAGTCCCAGTAAAGATAGGGAATTTCAGGGACAGACACCAATTCGTGGTGTGCGATTCCAGCCCTGTGTGTCTGTTAGGAAGACATCTCCTGTGTAAGCTTAACTGTACCATCTACTGTACACCTAGGGGAGTGGAGTTACAAACCAATGATGATGATGCTGCCTTTAAGGTTGCAAACACACATGTGTGCATAGAATTGTATCCTGCGTTAACGGTGGAGGAACTCCCCTGGGATTTGCGGGAAACAGTCAGACAGGAGGTGTGGGACTTTACAGGAGAAGAGATCGGCTTGATCAGAGGAGTAGAGCCAGTTAAGATTCAAGTGAGACCGAATGCCGAGTTTCCAAGAACACCCCAATACAAGTTGACACCGGAAACTATTACAGGAATAAAACCTGTGATCGAATCCATGATTAGACAGGGAATTCTGAAGGAAGTCATGGGCAGTCCATGCAACTCCCCGATCATGGGCTTGCAGAAGCCTAGCGGGAAGTTCAGGATTGTGCAGGATTTAAGAAAGGTGAACAACATAGTTGTTCCCTGTTGTCCAGTGGTACCGAATCCTTCAGTGATATTGTTTCAGATACCGTACCAGGCTGAGTGGTTTACTGTGATTGATTTGTGTCAAGCTTTCTTCTCGATACCATTGCATGAGGAGAGCCAATTTTTTTTTGCGTTTAAGCTGGAAGATTGCGTGTTAACATGGTGTCGTATCCCTCAGGGGTATACAGAGAGCCCATCGATCTTTAATCAGTTGCTGAAAAGGAATCTTGAGAGTCTAGTACTACCGCAGAACTCGGTTCTCGTACAGTACATAGACGACCTCCTTGTTGCGTCAGAGACAGAAGATGCTTTTAGAATTGACACCATTGCCCTGTTGAACCATTTGGCAGAAAATGGGCACAAGGTATCCCCCAGCAAGTTACAGTACTGTTTGTCTGAAGTACAGTATCGGTGTCACAGGATAGAGACGGGGAAAAGGAAAGTGTCTCCAGACAGGATAGAGGCAATAATGAAAATGATGGTGCCCTCAACCCAGAGAGAGGTTAGAATGTTCTTGGGGATGGTTGGCTACTGTCGCCAGTGGTTTGCCAATTTTTCCCTGAAGGCGAAACCATTGCAGAAACTGACGCACAAGGATGTGAGTGATCCGGTACCATGGGACACAGACTGCATGATGGCTTTCCTTGAGTTGCGAGAGGACTTGTGTCGCGCTCCGGCTCTGGGAATGCCTGATTACAACAAATCATTTTCATTGTTCTGTTGTGAGCGGGAGGGTTGTGCTTTGGCAGTCTTAACGCAAGATCATGGAGGTGTCCGTAGACCAGTTGCTTATTTCTCGGCTACCTTAGACCCAGTAGCCGCAGCGTTGCCCGGATGTCTCAAATCCGTTGCTGCAACAGGTGTCAGCATTGAAAGGTGTGAAAGCATTGTGATGGGACATCCACTGATGGTACATGTTCCACACTCAGTAGAATTGTTGATGACCAGGACCAAAACGCAGCACTTGACCAATAATAGGCTCACACGCTACGAGCAGGTCATACTTGCCGTGGAGAATGTGACCCTTAAGAGGTGCTCGGTTTTGAATCCTGCTACGTTAATGCCATTGCCAAATGCCTTAGATGATGATTGTGAAGACCACGATTGCCTTGAGGTGAATGAACTGTGCACCAAACCTAGACCGGACATTGTTGATGAGCCATTGATGGACCCTGATGAAATTTACTTTGTTGATGGCTCATGCGTAAGAGACAATGTTGGTCAGTTGAGAGCAGCTTTTGCTGTCTGTACAATTCATGGGATAGTCGAAGCGGCCTGCCTGGAAGGAGTACACTCCGCTCAGGTGGCTAAGATAATTGCGTTGACACGTGCCTGTTTGGCAGCTGACAACATTTGGGTCACCATATATACTGACAGCCAATATGGGTTCGGGGTGGTTCATGACTTCGGTCAGTTGTGGTCTCAAAGGGGTTACATGACATCGTCAGGTTCCCCTATCCGGAATGGAGAATTTGTCAGGTTACTGCTGGAGGCTTTGCAGGGTCCAGCAGAGATAGCGGTGGTGAAATGCACAGCACATAGCAAAGGTACTGATTTTGTGTCCCTGGGTAATCGTTAAGCTGATGAAGTTGCACGCTACTGTGCCGAACAGGGATACTCATTTACTGATCAAATTGTCGAAGGGACACAGGGAGGGACCGAGTTAAACATGATACTTGAAGTGGCTGATACCTGGGATGAATTGAGGAAAATGCAGGAACAAGCGTCAGATTACGAGAAAAAGGTGTGGGGGACAGCTGGTTGTGTCAAAGGAGAGTTGGATTTGTGGATTTCGGCTGATGGGAGAGCTGTGTTGCCGAATGACCTGGTGAGTCCGATGGCACGACAGGTACATGGTCCTGTACATCTGGGAAGAGATGCAATGATGCGAGTGTTCAGGCAGACTTGGTATAACCCAAAATTTCGAACAGCTGCGGAAGCAGTATGTCAGAGGTGTGTTACATGTCAACAAATTAATGTTGGGAAAAGAACACCAGTCACATTGAGTCACATTGGAAGATCCGGTGGACCTTTCAACAGGAAGCAACTGGATTTAATTGAAATGCCGAGGTGTAATCGCCTCAGATATGTTTTGGTGATTGCGTGTGTGTTTTCCAGGTGGGTTGAGGCATACCCAACTCGTAGGTGCGATACACTCACAGTAGCAAAATTATTGTTAAGGGAGTTAGTGCCGCGATTCGGGGTCCCGACCTCTTTGGAATCGGACAGAGGAACGCATTTTAATAGTGAAGTTGTGAAAATGCTCTGCTCTGCATTGAACATTGACCAGAGACTGCATTGTAGCTATCGACCAGAGGCTTCTGGCATAGTGGAGCAAATAAATGGAACACTCAAGGCCCGAATGGCGAAAGTATGCTCATCTACGTCCCTGAAATGGCCAGATGCATTACCGTTGGTGTTAATGAGCTTACGTAGTACGCCAGACAGGAGGACAGGTCTCTCACCCCACAAGGTGTTGATGGGGAGGGCTATGAGATTGCCGTCTGTCCCTTCAGCAGCCTTGCTAAATATCACAGATGATCTGATTCTTGATTATTGCAAAGGACTTTCTGATGTCATCCATTCCGTGTCTCTTCAGGTGCAGACGGCTGAAATTCCGACCTCTAGAGACCTTTGTCATGACCTGTGTCCAGGTGACTGGGTCTTGGTGCGAAAACACGCGAGGAAGAGCTGCCTAGATGTGCGCTGGAGAGGACCGTTTCAAGTTATCTTGGTGACGAACACCGCTGTGAAGTGTGGTGGATTGCCGAATTGGGTCCATGCTTCTCACACCCGAAGAGTTCCAGCACCCCTGGAAGAAATAGCTCCTCTCGTTGATGAAAACCCAGCTGTGGAGGAAGATCCACTAGAGGGGACAAGCCAAGCTGTGGGGGTGTCTGAAGGAGCTGGTAACTCATTCGATCGAGCTGAATGAAATCACGACGACAGTGACACAGAATCTGCCTCTGAATGGGGAAGTTGCTGTGAAGGTGATTTGAACACAGAACAAGCTGAAAGCAGTGATGAGCAGGGTGTGCAAACGAGAAGCAGAAGAGTGAGTAGCACAGAGGCAAGTTGGCCTGAGAGGCGAAGGCGATTGAACGTAGGATTGGCTTCCGAAAGGGATCTTGCACCTGTATCTGAAGAATCAGACCCGGAAGAGGGAAAACAAGAGTCAGAGCAAAAAGGTCCGAGAAGGTCAAGGAGGGTGAGAGTACCTTGTCGAAGATACACCACTCCTGAGTGGACCTACCCTTTGACAAATGCCAGGTGTATTGAGGTCTGGGAGGGTGAGGTCAGTGACTGTGACCAGTACGATCCCAAACGTTAAGTTGGAAGTGATACTGTTGGTACCTGGACTGGAAATTGAAGGCGTACTGACACTCACAATTCCTAATCCCCCTTACCTAAGCAAGATACATGATTTAATCCTGGATAGGCTGATTTTTCCTACATTTGGTCCTGAAATACCGGCTTATGAAGCGGTTGTCCTTCGCATGGAACTTTTGGATTATGTGCTATGTGCAGTTGGAGCAAATATCATCATTGATTATTAAAGACTTTGTAAATAGCTGTTGAACTTACCTAGAGCCGAGTGGAAGAAGAAGAAACTTAGGGACTTCCCTTAGAGGACGGAGAAGGATTAGGGTTGTCTGACGTGGATGTAAATGAAGAACTAAAAGGGGATTTCTGCTTCCAGGTGTGGTTCGAGAACTCTAAAAAGCCAAGAAAGAGACTTTCCACACTGTTCTGAGACCATGGAGGCTGGGAACCCGACTCGTAGGGCTAAGTGCATTGTAGGCACACTTATAGGTGGAGTGATATTCTTTATATTCTTAGTAGTTATAGTTTCTTATTTAGTACCACAAGAGCAGGCAGTGGAGGTCGAGGGAACCCCTACACCTACCACACCTAGCCAGAAAGAGGTCAAAATAGGAGCTGAAAAGGCTTTGCTAGTAGAAGAGAGTCGTAGATTACATGCAGATCTGTCTAAAGGCAATTTTGGGCAAAATGCGTATGCAAAGTTGTTGTATGAATACATTGATGCAATGGATGCGAAAGATTGTTACGTGTGTATGCAACTGCCGGCATCTGTAGACGAAGGTATTAGATACCATCACCTTCCATAGACATATGGAATTTCATGTAGTTTGCTACTTAGCATATTTTATGGGCGAAACCATTTTGAGTATTTCTTTTCGAATTATGATGCTGTGCTTCCGGAAGTCCCTGCTTATAAGCACCTGAATAAGTTTGATTATTATAAGTCAGAGGACAGACTTGGATATTTTTTCATTCCAACACATGAGTTAGACACCTCATATGCTCACCGACACAATTTGACATGCTCGTTATCAGGGATAGAGAAGAAGTTCATAGAACAAGTGGAAGATAGATACCAAAAGCAAAAACAGTTGCAAGCTTCAGGGCAAGGTAAAGTTGACTGGACGGATGAGGAGAAGTTGCACAAGATAAAGGGAAGTTATGGTCCGATAGCTTTAGATGAGGTGCAGAAAGGGAAACTGTGCCTTCACAGACCACAGACGTATTATGAAAATGTGTATGTGGGTCATAAAACCTGTGAGCACACTTTCACATTGGAGTATTACACAAAGGATTTCCTGAAGAGTGTGGTACAAGTGATCCCTACTGTGTACTTTGTCTGTGGGAAAAATGCGTATGTGCGGTTGCCGGAGAAGTGGTATGGGACATGTTATCTGGCGATTATTTTTCCCAAGACATACCATACTGAGGACTTTGCTCTTTTGGAGGGTGGACACCAGACGAGGGTGAAGCGGGGAGAGAGTGCTGGTGCGATAATAGGTGATGTGTTTGGAGCAGCCATACCCATGTTGGGAGTGATTCTGAATGGCGTGAAAATACGGTGGTTGGCAACTGTGGTGGATGAACTGTCAATGAGTACAGCTAAGTCATTAGTGTTGGTCGAGGGTGAGATGTTGTCGATAAGGACAATGGTTTTACAGAACCGTCTTGCCTTAGACGTCCTTCTAGCAAAAGAGGGAGTAGTCTGTAAACTTTTGAAGGTTCAGGAATGTTGCACGTATATTCCAGACAACTCCAAGGATCTGAAAAAATATATACGTAACATTACTGCCATTCATTATGAACTTGAGGACTTGACACAAGAGAACACGTGGGAGAAGGTCGGCAAGGGATTTGGAAATGTTGGAACTGGTTTGCAAATCTGGGAAGGAGTTTCCTTGGATACGTGTTGAAAACCCTCATAATTGTAGTGGCATGTGTGATTGGATTGTGGGGTTTGATGAGACTGTACAAGTGGTATAGGTCAACTAGATTGGCAAGGTCGATGAGGGTGCAAGAGCAAAGAATGGAGAGACTGCAGGACAGTCAATATCGGAGCTTGAGAGCGCTGGAGATGCTCAAGCGAGGGAAAGTAGCGACAAATTCTGTTTAGCTTAGTCTCTATCCTGAGGGATGTTGGGGTTGGTGGTGATGACACAGGTCATCAAAGGGGGGAACTGAGAGAGCGCTAAGCCAAAGAAAAAGTTGTAGGGGTGCATCATATTCACCAGTAGTTAGCACCCACATACATAGAGGACTTATTAATCGTGTTTAAATGTAACGTAGGACTAAGAATTAATGAGTTAGAAATACGTGTAGAGCAATGTAAGTGTTTTGAAAAGCATTAATGCCATATTAACTTAGAAATGTCGTGCAGTGAAGAATTACTCTAATTAAGAGATGTTCATTAGATCATCATTATATTAGTTGGTTTATTAAAAATTCATTATTGTATTCCTTTAACGTGATAGAATTGCTTAAGTTAGAAAAATGTATCTTTGCTTTAAGGATAAAGGCCTTGTAGGAAGGTACATCCTGACTATGGTTGCCCCCAACTTTTTGCCCTGTGTTTTAGCTGGTTTTGGACATAGTCGACCTGGGATCCTGCCAATCAGGACCCCAGGCCTACTGCTCTCTCTTTAAAATGGATTCCATGTACCCTAGGTACATTTCCAATTGGTACTGGGCCACCCTATCAGACCCTGTAACTCAGGGCATGGGTGTACCCAGGGCTGCCAGGGGCTGCAGCATGTATTATGCCACCCCTGGCTGGCCTCCTAAATTTGACACAACTGGCTGCATGACAGCTGGGGCAAAGTCGTGTATTCACCCTTTGCTGTAGGTGTAGTATACCTATACCTAACCCTAAAATGGACACACAGATTCCTATCAGTCACTCCTATGGCAGGCCTTGACAATCCTGAAGGCAGAGTGCTTGGAATCATGTGAGATGGTGCTCTGGCATGAGCTGAGCCTGTCTGCAGCTTGCGGAATCAAGTCCTAATAGCTGTTCCATGATATCGCATACCATATACTCTTAAGTGCATTATAATCCTCGCGGTTAAATGCTATCTTTGGTATTGCTTTATCAAAACATGTCGAGTAAGGTGTCATACGAATTGGAATACTAACCCCTCGCCAATTCTGGCGACGGGGTTAGCATTCCACCCTTCTAGAGGGACACGACATGTATGTAACTGTGAACCCCGGTTAAAGTTAACTGAAGCCTCAGCTCCACAAAATGGATGCTGCCACCACAGACACGAGTCTGACCCCCTGCAGCTGGGAGTCCTCCCAGTGAGGGGAGCCTGGACAAAGGGTTTCCTGTCAGGGGCGGTGCTAGCACCGTCCCAGACATGGTTTTGTGTATCCTGGGTAGGCAGGGCTTTACAGGAAGGTGACTGCTGAGTGGCACCCCGGTGCTCACTACGCATAGGCCGGTCTGAACCAGTTCCAGGGGCACACCAGCCCCTGGCCTGGGGAAGTCCGGCATGGCTGAGGGGTGTAACCACCCCCCACCTAGTCCCACCCATAGGCAGGACCTAGTCACCGGGTCAGCCCCCTTTTTTAGTATAAAGATAGGAGCGGGCCCCCTGTTCAAATTAGATCATCTTTGGAATCAAGATACCACTTTCTTCGAAAGGACTTCACGATTTCTTCTTCAAGATTCTCCCTTGTGGCTAAGGAGTAGTCACCCTGCATCAAGCGGGCACCATCCTAAAGAACACTGCGGTCTGCTGCAAGTCCTTCATCACGAATCCGACGACCCAGCTCGACGAGACCCGGCTTCCCTGGCACCTCTGACCTCTACTCACCTCTACAGCCAAGCTGAGAACCGTGAGTGCGACGAGACCTCGAGGGACCGACGATCGCCAAGACTGCACGACCTCTTTACTGCAAGCCCACCGTGTCCTCCACTGGTGAGTGCTTTGGGGTCCGAGAAGCCCCGACCCTGCGCAGCTCCAGCACCCAAGGTCAGCCTCCCTGCATCTCCACGATCTGCGTGGGGCCCCTCTGCTGTTTGCTGTGCACCGCGTTGTTTGGCTACTAGCCGGCTGGCTTGTGGCCTTCTGAACGACGCTCAACGACTTCACGACTGCTGGTCTGGTTGCTCCAGGCTGGCCCTTGCTTCCTTCTTCAAGAGAGGCACCCCGGACCCTCCTGGTCCACTCCAGACGCCATTTTAGGTCCACCGCGTGGGCTTGAATTTGCCAAGGCTTTGTTGCCCAATCCTGGGTCCAGCGACGCCGACAGCTTCTAACTTCGTGGGACAGCTCGATCCTCCATCCTGGTCGCCGACAACGCCTCCTGGTCCGCGAGATCTTCGAGCTACAGCGTCACCCACTCACCTTGTCGAGGTGGCTACCATCCGGTGCCCTCCTGGTGCCCACTGACTACTGGCTAGTAGTCTCGAACTTGGTCCCCTCTGCTTTCAGGTGTCATCTATCTTCGAGATCCAGGCTTGGATCCAACTGAACTTTCTTCACTGGTCACCGGCCAGCATCTTTTCTTCCGGCTCCTGGTCCGTCTACGAGGATTCCCGACGTCTTTTCAGACCTATGCAGCTGCAGCCCCTGGGCTAGGTAACTTCGGCATTTCGGTGCCCCAGCATAGCCTCACTATCCAAGGGTCAGAATCTACTTTCGTTTTCTCCCTACCAGGTCGGGTTCGCCCGAGAACACTAACTTTCTAATTCCTAGCTACCATAGACTTTTGTCCGCATCTCGCGTGAGAGTGCACACACTGCACCCGAGTCCCCTAGGCCTCCTAGAAGTAATCTAACGATTCCCTAGTCAAGTCCTAGCGATTCCAAAAGCTATTAGTACTGTACTTACCTGCTAGGAATTTCGCATTCCACTTTCAGAGTATATGGTTTTCCGTGCCCCTCGGGCATTTGTATATACTGTGCTAACTTAAGTATTTTTGTAAGAGTTTTGGTTTGTGCTTAGTACCCTGTCCTCATAAAGAGTACAGGGCTGTTGTGATCTTTAAATAAATAACTGTTTATTTTCATAACACTTGTGTGGTGTCCTTTCACTTGGTATTCAAGGGGTATATGTGTGGTAAACAGCTGGCTTAACACGCCCTCTCGAGTCTTTAGCCTTAGACTGCTCGTATCTACGCTACTAGGATAGCTGGTCTATAAGGTTGACTTACAACCCATCATCAATAAGGGTTGCTGGACTGATACATAGTGTTCACTAGAATAGTGAGCACTGCATATCAGGCCACCTTCTCACATTGGTGAGCAGCGGTTGGGATTTGAGCTTGCTGTTGTTTTACCACACGTATCCTAAGAATATCTTGTTGAAAGATCACATAAGTACTGTTAGGTACATATAACTAAAGCTTAGAATACTCTGAGTTCTACTGAACCAGCTGTTGTAGCTCCTCAAGGCTTAGCACACCTTGGCTGCAACTCTAGCAAGGGACCAGTAGGTAACACATAGTGTAGGTAGGTGCATCACTTACACCACACTAGAAGCAGTATGTCGGTCACAGGAGGAAACACTGAGTCTCCCCTTGTGTCAGTTGACCCTCCACAGGTCATCCCTTCAAAATATACTGCTCTTAGCTTCCATGAGATGAGACAAGTGTGTACTCTCAGGAAACTAAAACAGGGGTCTAACCCCACCACTTCCTTTCTGATTGGTCTCCTAGAGGCTTATGATGCCAGTAGGGCTGGTAACCCAGACCCTTCTAATCCAGAAGGAAGTATGCCCTCCTTACAGGGACCCTTTGATAGCCAGGACCATCCCCTCCAGGAAGCAGATGATGCTGAGGATGAGGATGATGACCAGTTGTCAGGGGAGGAGGCAGATAAGGGACAGGTAGAAGTCAATAGACTAACCAGGTCCAACTTAAGCAGACATGAGCTTGGTACTGGGGGACTCCTGGGCCCACTCTCAGGTCAGCTTAACATTGGGAATGGACGAGTTAGGTCTCTATCAAGAGGCTCTAACAGATCCTTTCGAACCAATGGCTCTCTCAACTCTTCTCACAGAGGAATGTCTTCCCCTAAGAGGAGAGTGTATGAAGCTGAAGAAAGGGCAGTCAAACTGAGGATTGAAAGGGAAGAACTTGCCCTGGCCAAAGAGAGACTTGCCCTTGCTAGAGAGCAAGAATTATGTGGGCTAGTTCCCACTGGTGGCAGCAATAAACCTAGCAATAGGGAAAGGAGTTTTGATAAAAAGCACCTGAATAAGATAGTGCCCCCCTTTAGGGAAGGGGATGACATCCACAAATGGATTACTGCTTTGGAGAGAGCCTGCACTGTGCAGGGTGTTCCCCAAAGTCAGTGGGCAGCTATCTTGTGGCTCTCCTTTGATGGTAAAGGTAGAGATAAGCTCCTCACCACAAGGGTGGAGGATGCTAACAATTACCAAGTCTTGAAGAATGTACTGGTTGATGGGTTTGGTTTAACCACTGAACAATACAGGATGCTGTTCAGAGACACCCAGAAAACTCAGTCTCAAGATTGGACTGACTTTGTTGACTGTGCCACTAAGGCTTTTGAAGGCTGGCTACTGGGTAGTAAGGTTACTGATTTTAAAGGATTGTATAATCTAATTATGAGGGAGCAAATCTTAAATAATTGTCAGAACCAGCTATTACATCAGCACCTGGTAGACTCTGAGTTGACCTCTCCACAGGAATTGGGTAAGAGGGCAGACAAATGGGTCAGAACCAGGGTTAGGCCTAAAAACCAGGGTGGTGACCAGAAAAAGGAGTCAACCAAGCCTCAAGAGAAGGGGGGGGATAAATCCACAGAGAAGACTTCCCAAGGGCCCCAAAACTCCAACAAGGGTGGTGGGTCCCAGATCACTCCTTCTGAACAAAAGAAACCTTATTGCCATACCTGTAAACAGGTGGGCCATTACAAAAGTGATGCCAGTTGCCCTAAAAATGGTAATAAGGGAAATATGCCCCCAGGTAATACTCCTAAACCTCCTGTTACCACTAGTGGTAATCCCCCAGGTGGTGGGAGTGCCCCCAAGAATGTGGTGGGCATTACTTTGGGCAATCAGGAGGACTATGGCCTAGCCAGGTTCCCTGACCACACTCTTGTCTGTGAGACTGGCATGGGGTTTGCCAACTTCACTACTGGACCCCACATTTTGGGAAAGTATAGACAAGAAGTTTTAGTGAATGGTCAGAAAGTTGAGGCATTCAGAGACACAGGGGCCAGCCTCACCATGGTGAGTGACCATCTGGTCCCCTCTGCTCAACTGACCCCTGGTTTTACTTATCAGGTGACAGACATTCATGGAATGAAGAGAAGGCATCCCATGGCAGTAGTCAAGCTCAGCTGGGGTAATGTCACAGGGCCCACGAGAGTGGCAGTGACAGATAACCTACCTGTAGATTGCTTACTGGGGAATGACCTGGAACTCTCAGCATGGGCTGAGGTGGAGCAAGAGACTCACTCCAGAATGATAGGCCTATCCAGACAGGTTAGTGGGGCAGTAATAGCTACAGCCCCAGTCCAAGCACCATTCCTCCCTGAAAAGGTTGGAAGGGCAGTGGTAGCCACTGCCCAGGCTCAGACAGAATTTCCAGAACAGGATAGGAGGGCTGTGACAGTCACAGCCCAAACACAAACTGAGTGCCCTCCTGAAAAGGTTGGCAAGGTTGAAATGGTCTCAGCCTCTACTCAGACAGATAGTGAGGTTGTGAAGCCTGAAACAATGGATCACTCCACTCAAACAGAGAGCATTGAGGAGGAAGAAGAGTCTTCCCCCTCCCAGACACTAGGTGAGAGCCAGCCTCCTCAGGGAACTGACTCTACCCCTGTTGAAGGAACTGCCCCAGAGGTAGTCAGGCCTAGCCTGGCAGAGCCCCTGATGGCAGTGGACCCTTCCCAGGTGGGACCCAGTCTGGAGCAGGTAACCTGCACCTCTCTACCCTGCCTCAGTCAGCCCAGGGCTGAAGAGACCAGGGAGGCCAGTGGTGGACCCCAAGGGGCCCCCTGTCCAAAAGAACCCCTTAATCAGCAGATTAGGATCACTGAAGCTGGTAAACCTAGCCAAGTGAAAATAAGTCAGACTCCTGAGGGATCCCCCTTAAAAGTAGT
Organism: Lissotriton vulgaris; assembly: GCF_964263255.1. NCBI lineage: Eukaryota > Metazoa > Chordata > Amphibia > Caudata > Salamandridae > Lissotriton > Lissotriton vulgaris. The sequence goes on from NC_141691.1 coordinate 956,046,139, forward strand.
TAGGGAACTCCCACAGCTGGACACTGCTGGGCACAGCCAAACATGGGGCCTAAAAACCCCAGACCTGACCTGTCCCTCCAGTAAGCCAAACAGAGGGACTCAGCCTCCAGCTTTAGGTAGCCAGAGGCTGACCCTGAGAGCTCAGTGCATCTCAGCTAAAGAAAGAAAGGCACACATGATGAATGGTGATTGGAGGAAGTTGAGCCCAAAGGTAGAGGAGCCTCACTTCAGTACTCCATCCCAGCATCAGCCTTCTTCTTTCCCAAGACACACCAGAGACAGAGATTCCCTATGGTGGAGACCCTCAGATACCCTTAGGGTGAGGGGTTGCCTAGTGGACCATGACACAGGGGGAAACCAAGCCAGAGCTGGTACTTCCTTATATGGCCACTTAGGTAATAGAGGCTTACCTGGACAAGGATAGCCTTATCTCCTTTCGTTTGGGGGGGGGGTTGTGTAGGAAGGTACATCCTGACTATGGTTGCCCCCAACTTTTTGCCCTGTGTTTTAGCTGGTTTTGGACATAGTCGACCTGGGATCCTGCCAATCAGGACCCCAGGCCTACTGCTCTCTCTTTAAAATGGATTCCATGTACCCTAGGTACATTTCCAATTGGTACTGGGCCACCCTATCAGACCCTGTAACTCAGGGCATGGGTGTACCCAGGGCTGCCAGGGGCTGCAGCATGTATTATGCCACCCCTGGCTGGCCTCCTAAATTTGACACAACTGGCTGCATGACAGCTGGGGCAAAGTCGTGTATTCACCCTTTGCTGTAGGTGTAGTATACCTATACCTAACCCTAAAATGGACACACAGATTCCTATCAGTCACTCCTATGGCAGGCCTTGACAATCCTGAAGGCAGAGTGCTTGGAATCATGTGAGATGGTGCTCTGGCATGAGCTGAGCCTGTCTGCAGCTTGCGGAATCAAGTCCTAATAGCTGTTCCATGATATCGCATACCATATACTCTTAAGTGCATTATAATCCTCGCGGTTAAATGCTATCTTTGGTATTGCTTTATCAAAACATGTCGAGTAAGGTGTCATACGAATTGGAATACTAACCCCTCGCCAATTCTGGCGACGGGGTTAGCATTCCACCCTTCTAGAGGGACACGACATGTATGTAACTGTGAACCCCGGTTAAAGTTAACTGAAGCCTCAGCTCCACAAAATGGATGCTGCCACCACAGACACGAGTCTGACCCCCTGCAGCTGGGAGTCCTCCCAGTGAGGGGAGCCTGGACAAAGGGTTTCCTGTCAGGGGCGGTGCTAGCACCGTCCCAGACATGGTTTTGTGTATCCTGGGTAGGCAGGGCTTTACAGGAAGGTGACTGCTGAGTGGCACCCCGGTGCTCACTACGCATAGGCCGGTCTGAACCAGTTCCAGGGGCACACCAGCCCCTGGCCTGGGGAAGTCCGGCATGGCTGAGGGGTGTAACCACCCCCCACCTAGTCCCACCCATAGGCAGGACCTAGTCACCGGGTCAGCCCCCTTTTTTAGTATAAAGATAGGAGCGGGCCCCCTGTTCAAATTAGATCATCTTTGGAATCAAGATACCACTTTCTTCGAAAGGACTTCACGATTTCTTCTTCAAGATTCTCCCTTGTGGCTAAGGAGTAGTCACCCTGCATCAAGCGGGCACCATCCTAAAGAACACTGCGGTCTGCTGCAAGTCCTTCATCACGAATCCGACGACCCAGCTCGACGAGACCCGGCTTCCCTGGCACCTCTGACCTCTACTCACCTCTACAGCCAAGCTGAGAACCGTGAGTGCGACGAGACCTCGAGGGACCGACGATCGCCAAGACTGCACGACCTCTTTACTGCAAGCCCACCGTGTCCTCCACTGGTGAGTGCTTTGGGGTCCGAGAAGCCCCGACCCTGCGCAGCTCCAGCACCCAAGGTCAGCCTCCCTGCATCTCCACGATCTGCGTGGGGCCCCTCTGCTGTTTGCTGTGCACCGCGTTGTTTGGCTACTAGCCGGCTGGCTTGTGGCCTTCTGAACGACGCTCAACGACTTCACGACTGCTGGTCTGGTTGCTCCAGGCTGGCCCTTGCTTCCTTCTTCAAGAGAGGCACCCCGGACCCTCCTGGTCCACTCCAGACGCCATTTTAGGTCCACCGCGTGGGCTTGAATTTGCCAAGGCTTTGTTGCCCAATCCTGGGTCCAGCGACGCCGACAGCTTCTAACTTCGTGGGACAGCTCGATCCTCCATCCTGGTCGCCGACAACGCCTCCTGGTCCGCGAGATCTTCGAGCTACAGCGTCACCCACTCACCTTGTCGAGGTGGCTACCATCCGGTGCCCTCCTGGTGCCCACTGACTACTGGCTAGTAGTCTCGAACTTGGTCCCCTCTGCTTTCAGGTGTCATCTATCTTCGAGATCCAGGCTTGGATCCAACTGAACTTTCTTCACTGGTCACCGGCCAGCATCTTTTCTTCCGGCTCCTGGTCCGTCTACGAGGATTCCCGACGTCTTTTCAGACCTATGCAGCTGCAGCCCCTGGGCTAGGTAACTTCGGCATTTCGGTGCCCCAGCATAGCCTCACTATCCAAGGGTCAGAATCTACTTTCGTTTTCTCCCTACCAGGTCGGGTTCGCCCGAGAACACTAACTTTCTAATTCCTAGCTACCATAGACTTTTGTCCGCATCTCGCGTGAGAGTGCACACACTGCACCCGAGTCCCCTAGGCCTCCTAGAAGTAATCTAACGATTCCCTAGTCAAGTCCTAGCGATTCCAAAAGCTATTAGTACTGTACTTACCTGCTAGGAATTTCGCATTCCACTTTCAGAGTATATGGTTTTCCGTGCCCCTCGGGCATTTGTATATACTGTGCTAACTTAAGTATTTTTGTAAGAGTTTTGGTTTGTGCTTAGTACCCTGTCCTCATAAAGAGTACAGGGCTGTTGTGATCTTTAAATAAATAACTGTTTATTTTCATAACACTTGTGTGGTGTCCTTTCACTTGGTATTCAAGGGGTATATGTGTGGTAAACAGCTGGCTTAACACGCCCTCTCGAGTCTTTAGCCTTAGACTGCTCGTATCTACGCTACTAGGATAGCTGGTCTATAAGGTTGACTTACAACCCATCATCAATAAGGGTTGCTGGACTGATACATAGTGTTCACTAGAATAGTGAGCACTGCATATCAGGCCACCTTCTCACATTGGTGAGCAGCGGTTGGGATTTGAGCTTGCTGTTGTTTTACCACACGTATCCTAAGAATATCTTGTTGAAAGATCACATAAGTACTGTTAGGTACATATAACTAAAGCTTAGAATACTCTGAGTTCTACTGAACCAGCTGTTGTAGCTCCTCAAGGCTTAGCACACCTTGGCTGCAACTCTAGCAAGGGACCAGTAGGTAACACATAGTGTAGGTAGGTGCATCACTTACACCACACTAGAAGCAGTATGTCGGTCACAGGAGGAAACACTGAGTCTCCCCTTGTGTCAGTTGACCCTCCACAGGTCATCCCTTCAAAATATACTGCTCTTAGCTTCCATGAGATGAGACAAGTGTGTACTCTCAGGAAACTAAAACAGGGGTCTAACCCCACCACTTCCTTTCTGATTGGTCTCCTAGAGGCTTATGATGCCAGTAGGGCTGGTAACCCAGACCCTTCTAATCCAGAAGGAAGTATGCCCTCCTTACAGGGACCCTTTGATAGCCAGGACCATCCCCTCCAGGAAGCAGATGATGCTGAGGATGAGGATGATGACCAGTTGTCAGGGGAGGAGGCAGATAAGGGACAGGTAGAAGTCAATAGACTAACCAGGTCCAACTTAAGCAGACATGAGCTTGGTACTGGGGGACTCCTGGGCCCACTCTCAGGTCAGCTTAACATTGGGAATGGACGAGTTAGGTCTCTATCAAGAGGCTCTAACAGATCCTTTCGAACCAATGGCTCTCTCAACTCTTCTCACAGAGGAATGTCTTCCCCTAAGAGGAGAGTGTATGAAGCTGAAGAAAGGGCAGTCAAACTGAGGATTGAAAGGGAAGAACTTGCCCTGGCCAAAGAGAGACTTGCCCTTGCTAGAGAGCAAGAATTATGTGGGCTAGTTCCCACTGGTGGCAGCAATAAACCTAGCAATAGGGAAAGGAGTTTTGATAAAAAGCACCTGAATAAGATAGTGCCCCCCTTTAGGGAAGGGGATGACATCCACAAATGGATTACTGCTTTGGAGAGAGCCTGCACTGTGCAGGGTGTTCCCCAAAGTCAGTGGGCAGCTATCTTGTGGCTCTCCTTTGATGGTAAAGGTAGAGATAAGCTCCTCACCACAAGGGTGGAGGATGCTAACAATTACCAAGTCTTGAAGAATGTACTGGTTGATGGGTTTGGTTTAACCACTGAACAATACAGGATGCTGTTCAGAGACACCCAGAAAACTCAGTCTCAAGATTGGACTGACTTTGTTGATTGTGCCACTAAGGCTTTTGAAGGCTGGCTACTGGGTAGTAAGGTTACTGATTTTAAAGGATTGTATAATCTAATTATGAGGGAGCAAATCTTAAATAATTGTCAGAACCAGCTATTACATCAGCACCTGGTAGACTCTGAGTTGACCTCTCCACAGGAATTGGGTAAGAGGGCAGACAAATGGGTCAGAACCAGGGTTAGGCCTAAAAACCAGGGTGGTGACCAGAAAAAGGAGTCAACCAAGCCTCAAGAGAAGGGGGGGGATAAATCCACAGAGAAGACTTCCCAAGGGCCCCAAAACTCCAACAAGGGTGGTGGGTCCCAGATCACTCCTTCTGAACAAAAGAAACCTTATTGCCATACCTGTAAACAGGTGGGCCATTACAAAAGTGATGCCAGTTGCCCTAAAAATGGTAATAAGGGAAATATGCCCCCAGGTAATACTCCTAAACCTCCTGTTACCACTAGTGGTAATCCCCCAGGTGGTGGGAGTGCCCCCAAGAATGTGGTGGGCATTACTTTGGGCAATCAGGAGGACTATGGCCTAGCCAGGTTCCCTGACCACACTCTTGTCTGTGAGACTGGCATGGGGTTTGCCAACTTCACTACTGGACCCCACATTTTGGGAAAGTATAGACAAGAAGTTTTAGTGAATGGTCAGAAAGTTGAGGCATTCAGAGACACAGGGGCCAGCCTCACCATGGTGAGTGACCATCTGGTCCCCTCTGCTCAACTGACCCCTGGTTTTACTTATCAGGTGACAGACATTCATGGAATGAAGAGAAGGCATCCCATGGCAGTAGTCAAGCTCAGCTGGGGTAATGTCACAGGGCCCACGAGAGTGGCAGTGACAGATAACCTACCTGTAGATTGCTTACTGGGGAATGACCTGGAACTCTCAGCATGGGCTGAGGTGGAGCAAGAGACTCACTCCAGAATGATAGGCCTATCCAGACAGGTTAGTGGGGCAGTAATAGCTACAGCCCCAGTCCAAGCACCATTCCTCCCTGAAAAGGTTGGAAGGGCAGTGGTAGCCACTGCCCAGGCTCAGACAGAATTTCCAGAACAGGATAGGAGGGCTGTGACAGTCACAGCCCAAACACAAACTGAGTGCCCTCCTGAAAAGGTTGGCAAGGTTGAAATGGTCTCAGCCTCTACTCAGACAGATAGTGAGGTTGTGAAGCCTGAAACAATGGATCACTCCACTCAAACAGAGAGCATTGAGGAGGAAGAAGAGTCTTCCCCCTCCCAGACACTAGGTGAGAGCCAGCCTCCTCAGGGAACTGACTCTACCCCTGTTGAAGGAACTGCCCCAGAGGTAGTCAGGCCTAGCCTGGCAGAGCCCCTGATGGCAGTGGACCCTTCCCAGGTGGGACCCAGTCTGGAGCAGGTAACCTGCACCTCTCTACCCTGCCTCAGTCAGCCCAGGGCTGAAGAGACCAGGGAGGCCAGTGGTGGACCCCAAGGGGCCCCCTGTCCAAAAGAACCCCTTAATCAGCAGATTAGGATCACTGAAGCTGGTAAACCTAGCCAAGTGAAAATAAGTCAGACTCCTGAGGGATCCCCCTTAAAAGTAGTTAGGGAACTCCCACAGCTGGACACTGCTGGGCACAGCCAAACATGGGGCCTAAAAACCCCAGACCTGACCTGTCCCTCCAGTAAGCCAAACAGAGGGACTCAGCCTCCAGCTTTAGGTAGCCAGAGGCTGACCCTGAGAGCTCAGTGCATCTCAGCTAAAGAAAGAAAGGCACACATGATGAATGGTGATTGGAGGAAGTTGAGCCCAAAGGTAGAGGAGCCTCACTTCAGTACTCCATCCCAGCATCAGCCTTCTTCTTTCCCAAGACACACCAGAGACAGAGATTCCCTATGGTGGAGACCCTCAGATACCCTTAGGGTGAGGGGTTGCCTAGTGGACCATGACACAGGGGGAAACCAAGCCAGAGCTGGTACTTCCTTATATGGCCACTTAGGTAATAGAGGCTTACCTGGACAAGGATAGCCTTATCTCCTTTCGTTTGGGGGGGGGGTTGTGTAGGAAGGTACATCCTGACTATGGTTGCCCCCAACTTTTTGCCCTGTGTTTTAGCTGGTTTTGGACATAGTCGACCTGGGATCCTGCCAATCAGGACCCCAGGCCTACTGCTCTCTCTTTAAAATGGATTCCATGTACCCTAGGTACATTTCCAATTGGTACTGGGCCACCCTATCAGACCCTGTAACTCAGGGCATGGGTGTACCCAGGGCTGCCAGGGGCTGCAGCATGTATTATGCCACCCCTGGCTGGCCTCCTAAATTTGACACAACTGGCTGCATGACAGCTGGGGCAAAGTCGTGTATTCACCCTTTGCTGTAGGTGTAGTATACCTATACCTAACCCGAAAATGGACACACAGATTCCTATCAGTCACTCCTATGGCAGGCCTTGACAATCCTGAAGGCAGAGTGCTTGGAATCATGTGAGATGGTGCTCTGGCATGAGCTGAGCCTGTCTGCAGCTTGCGGAATCAAGTCCTAATAGCTGTTCCATGATATCGCATACCATATACTCTTAAGTGCATTATAATCCTCGCGGTTAAATGCTATCTTTGGTATTGCTTTATCAAAACATGTCGAGTAAGGTGTCATACGAATTGGAATACTAACCCCTCGCCAATTCTGGCGACGGGGTTAGCATTCCACCCTTCTAGAGGGACACGACATGTATGTAACTGTGAACCCCGGTTAAAGTTAACTGAAGCCTCAGCTCCACAAAATGGATGCTGCCACCACAGACACGAGTCTGACCCCCTGCAGCTGGGAGTCCTCCCAGTGAGGGGAGCCTGGACAAAGGGTTTCCTGTCAGGGGCGGTGCTAGCACCGTCCCAGACATGGTTTTGTGTATCCTGGGTAGGCAGGGCTTTACAGGAAGGTGACTGCTGAGTGGCACCCCGGTGCTCACTACGCATAGGCCGGTCTGAACCAGTTCCAGGGGCACACCAGCCCCTGGCCTGGGGAAGTCCGGCATGGCTGAGGGGTGTAACCACCCCCCACCTAGTCCCACCCATAGGCAGGACCTAGTCACCGGGTCAGCCCCCTTTTTTAGTATAAAGATAGGAGCGGGCCCCCTGTTCAAATTAGATCATCTTTGGAATCAAGATACCACTTTCTTCGAAAGGACTTCACGATTTCTTCTTCAAGATTCTCCCTTGTGGCTAAGGAGTAGTCACCCTGCATCAAGCGGGCACCATCCTAAAGAACACTGCGGTCTGCTGCAAGTCCTTCATCACGAATCCGACGACCCAGCTCGACGAGACCCGGCTTCCCTGGCACCTCTGACCTCTACTCACCTCTACAGCCAAGCTGAGAACCGTGAGTGCGACGAGACCTCGAGGGACCGACGATCGCCAAGACTGCACGACCTCTTTACTGCAAGCCCACCGTGTCCTCCACTGGTGAGTGCTTTGGGGTCCGAGAAGCCCCGACCCTGCGCAGCTCCAGCACCCAAGGTCAGCCTCCCTGCATCTCCACGATCTGCGTGGGGCCCCTCTGCTGTTTGCTGTGCACCGCGTTGTTTGGCTACTAGCCGGCTGGCTTGTGGCCTTCTGAACGACGCTCAACGACTTCACGACTGCTGGTCTGGTTGCTCCAGGCTGGCCCTTGCTTCCTTCTTCAAGAGAGGCACCCCGGACCCTCCTGGTCCACTCCAGACGCCATTTTAGGTCCACCGCGTGGGCTTGAATTTGCCAAGGCTTTGTTGCCCAATCCTGGGTCCAGCGACGCCGACAGCTTCTAACTTCGTGGGACAGCTCGATCCTCCATCCTGGTCGCCGACAACGCCTCCTGGTCCGCGAGATCTTCGAGCTACAGCGTCACCCACTCACCTTGTCGAGGTGGCTACCATCCGGTGCCCTCCTGGTGCCCACTGACTACTGGCTAGTAGTCTCGAACTTGGTCCCCTCTGCTTTCAGGTGTCATCTATCTTCGAGATCCAGGCTTGGATCCAACTGAACTTTCTTCACTGGTCACCGGCCAGCATCTTTTCTTCCGGCTCCTGGTCCGTCTACGAGGATTCCCGACGTCTTTTCAGACCTATGCAGCTGCAGCCCCTGGGCTAGGTAACTTCGGCATTTCGGTGCCCCAGCATAGCCTCACTATCCAAGGGTCAGAATCTACTTTCGTTTTCTCCCTACCAGGTCGGGTTCGCCCGAGAACACTAACTTTCTAATTCCTAGCTACCATAGACTTTTGTCCGCATCTCGCGTGAGAGTGCACACACTGCACCCGAGTCCCCTAGGCCTCCTAGAAGTAATCTAACGATTCCCTAGTCAAGTCCTAGCGATTCCAAAAGCTATTAGTACTGTACTTACCTGCTAGGAATTTCGCATTCCACTTTCAGAGTATATGGTTTTCCGTGCCCCTCGGGCATTTGTATATACTGTGCTAACTTAAGTATTTTTGTAAGAGTTTTGGTTTGTGCTTAGTACCCTGTCCTCATAAAGAGTACAGGGCTGTTGTGATCTTTAAATAAATAACTGTTTATTTTCATAACACTTGTGTGGTGTCCTTTCACTTGGTATTCAAGGGGTATATGTGTGGTAAACAGCTGGCTTAACACGCCCTCTCGAGTCTTTAGCCTTAGACTGCTCGTATCTACGCTACTAGGATAGCTGGTCTATAAGGTTGACTTACAACCAATCATCAATAAGGGTTGCTGGACTGATACATAGTGTTCACTAGAATAGTGAGCACTGCATATCAGGCCACCTTCTCACAGGCCTAAAGAACAAAATGTGTTGCTCGTGTTAGAATGTGATACACATAAACGTGCAGAGGCCTAGTTCATGAAAATCGAGTAGGCCGGATTGAAAATGCTTTGCTTGACAATAAACCATAGAAATGTTTTTGAGAAAGCTGCTTTTAGTTAAAGTCAATTGCAACATTATGAAATTGTGAGCTGATGCGCATGCGCTCCTTTGCAGGTGCAGGACTTAGTAGAGATTGCAGAAGAAGGGCCCATTGTGTATGAGTGTTAGGATGGTAGACTCAGACATGGAGGAGTGACTGAGGAATTTAGGGAAGCAACTTGAAGAGAAGAAGAGTCTGGGACCCAAGGACGTTTCAACGGACAAGGATGGAGAGATGCCATGGTGAAAAATTCTGAAAACCAACACTTTCGAGAGGGGCGTACCTTAGGGCGTGTCGTCCGTATTGTGGGGTTTTGTATTAGGGACAGCACCCCGAGGGTAAGACAGAGCAGATGCGCATGAGGGCGAAAGGAAGCGGTTGATCAGGCAGAGAGCTTGGCTATGAAGGAGCAGTTCTTAGACTAAGTCAGAAGAAAGTGAGTGTACTTCTTTGGAAGTCAAAACATAACAGGAGTTATATCAAAAACCATATTTATTAAAAACCATATTTATTAAAAAAAGGCCAAATATCAAAATAGAGAATCTCTCTTTGAACCTAATAACAGACGTCAACAACCTGAAAATAACATCGTAATGGTTTCAAATTACAATGGTATAAGCTCAAAACTCAAAAATCTGATTAATAAAAATTGGTCTATCTTAAACAAAGAAGGAAAGATCCCTCTACCGAAACCTATTTTCTCTTACAGGAGAAATAGGACCATCCGTAACTGCTTGGTCCACACATATAGAGAACCTAGAAAAGGTAGGCAATTGAGTATTGACCAAGGAAAGCCTATTCGAGGAAACCAGCCATGTGGGTCCTGTTCTCATTGTAAGTCCATTGTCCAATCTGACAAAATAGAATTGAATGGCATATCACATTGGATGAATGACCATGTAAACTGCAGAACATCCAACGTCATATACCTAATAATTTGCCCATGTCAGAAGGGATATATCGGCGAAACTGGACGTGAGGTGCGAGTGCGTTTGTCTGAACACAGATCAGCCCTTAAAAATCGCAAGAAAAATGCTCCATTAGTTGACCACTGGACCATAGAAAAACATAAAGAGGATGAACTTAAATGGTTCATAGTGGAAAAAATAAAGACAACGATGAGAGGAGGTGATATGGACATAAAACGCAAACAAAGGGAACAGTTCTTTATGTCTAAGTTTAGAACATATAATCATGGCCTTAATAGCAGAGAAGAGTGGGAAATATTAGTCAGGTATTCTGAAAGCACAATAGATATAAACTAAGGATATAGAACCTAAGAGTAGTTCTAAAATGTATGCTATGTAACTGGCAATTATAACTTTTTTGATGCTTGGGTTGGGTTAACCAAATTATGATGTATAACAATGTGGAGTAAATTGATGTCTCTCTGTACGTTGTTCAATCCAAAGAGAGCGGGATAGTATGAATACAAATCTCCCTACAATGAATTTCATTTGTATGAATACCATGTGTATTATGTGGAATTGATAAGATTGTAAAATGGTTTCTTGAACACATCAATGTGCCCTGTTTAAACACTGATTTGGATCCACTATGAACAAGAATGTCATACTAAATGAGATCGAACAGACCCTATAGTCTGACTATGACGTATTTGATCATAACAAACTATATTCGTGACTGCAAATATGAATACCTCATAGGTATTATAAATAGGAATTACATTGTTTTCTGATTATTGTCAAAGCATTGTTAAAGGACGCTCGGGCTGAATGGGACATATGTATGTAGTAAACGCATAAGATTTAACATATATTCATATATACATACTATATGCATAAGATTTAACATATATTTATATATACATATTAGATACGGCCCTATTTTGAATTAATCCTGTAGGTGGATCCCCCTGTATAAATTCATTGGGTGGTTCGTTTACATACTGCAGATCCCAACAACACGAGCGTCGTCTCTCTATAACTCTGTACTACGTAGAAACAAGTTCAAGAATTGCAATGTACTGCTCCGATGTAGCTGCACGTAAACTACTGAAACTACAAAAATGGCGGATGTGCTTTGAGAGATATGATAGAGTGTACGCTTGCGCGAGTAAATTCGAAATAACCTCTAATAAAACCAACTAACACTAGTAAGATGAAATAAGAGAGTACTCCCACAATATAAAAAGAGTCTGATAGAGAAATAGAGTGCCCGAGCGTTGGCAGCGTTTGTGTATCCTTCGGCACCCGATATTATTTAAAAGCAATAAATAGGGCATCTCCACTTCAGGATTTCTCTGAATGGGGCCCGAAACAAAGTATAAATACATATATGCTTTGAACAGACAGGGAAGTTTAACAATTTAAAAGTTAAATCTTCCGTTTAAGTCCGTTTTCTAATGTGTAAAAATTTTTTATCATACGGACCAACATAAACTACAAACATGGTGCTCACCCCTTAGTGAACGTATTTTGTGTTAACAATATTAAGGTGCGGGCAATGATTCAATTAAATACCATTACTGCACACATAAATAGAGCCGCACCGGCACAGTGTTCATACTGACACTGGATACCAGGGAGACCGGGCAGGCGGTGCGTGCTGGCGCGAACCGAGGTAAGAGGAGATTGCGGGCAAACTACGATAGGGGGCTGGGTTATGGGATTGAAGCCCGGCTTAACGTAGGACCCCATTAACTCATTACAGTACTTAATGCTCGTATAAGAGATTGAGTTTAGTAAACAACACTCGTGAGAGCATGCTTTAATCCTTATCAGTATGTCACTCGTGAGAGCATGCTTTAATCCTCACTAGTATGTCCCTAGCCCCAAATGATAAAAAGACCCAGCATATACTGGATGTATGTATATAGAACACTAAAGAATAATGAATGGGAAGACATAAGGTGTTTCCTTTCTTCTCTCAAATGTGTTAATAAAAAGCTTTTAGCACTTTATTGTACATCCTTGAAAAAGTTTACAGCCCTATACTTGTATGTTATTAATCCATACATAGCGCCCATAAAATGAATAAAAATTCTTCTTACCGTTTATTTAGATGATAAGGCTCGCCTCAAAGTAAAACGAGGAAAGATGACCACAACAACCCCCACATAAATTAAGAAGTGGAAAGGTTCTTACAACCGGCATAAACCATTAAAACAAAGCCGTGTGGAGTTTAGCCACTTGCTCGCATGAGCCTACGAACAATCAGTTACTAAGCAAGACACTTTCGCTGTCCTGATGTAGATACAATGCACTACAGCAATGGATGTATTATAATTCTAAATTTGATATTATTGTATATACAGATCCTTTGACGATAAAGCAGAGTTGCAGGAGATTATATAAGGCTACCTCAACTCCAGGATCAAGACTGGTATCGCAAATTTAAAATGCTATAAATGTAAGATGAATTGATTACTCGTGGTTTTGACACCGTATGAGCCTAGAAAAAACTTTCTGTAAAAAACTTATAAATCCTCATATACTGTATACTAATTAATGTTATATATACTTTTTTAGAATGAAGATGTTTTTAACATAGTCCTGAGGAAGGTGTTCCAATCATCAAAGCACCGAAACGCGTCGACAATACTGGCTTTTTTAACTGATTTTCTGTATATTTATGCATTGAATATTATTTGTTGTGATTGATGATGAGATATGTATGAAACTTTATGTGTAAGAAATTGTTCATATTAAGTCATTTGATGAGAACCCTTTTTTTAATAAATATGGTTTTTAATAAATATGGTTTTTGATATAACTCATGTTATGGTTTGATTAGTATATGAGTAATTGAGGACAGAATAGTTTTCTAGGAAAGTGTCTTGTTCTTCAAGTTATATTTGAGATCTAAATTAGAATACACAGAAAGGAATTTTGTTTTTTGTCACAATATTTCCCAGTCCTTTCTGGGTTGATTAGGGATAACTCTTTTTTTTCCCTGCTTCTTTGGAAGTCACCACGGCTGACACCTTTGTTAGGAGGGAACCTTGTTGAGTAGGGATGTCACTTACTATAGTGTAGGGACAGATTAATCTGGATTTATTCTTTTTCAAATGCCTACTAAAACTCAGGTCATAGCAATTCTTGTTAGCCTGATGATTCTGGAACTGATTCTTGTATTGTTTCTTAGCCGACTGAGACTCTTCCGTAGGATTATGTTTGTATTAGTGCCTGTTTATCTTTTGAACCTTTTGCTGAGGTGTTTATACACCCAATTGTTTTTGGCTTTGTAATAAATCTTTGAACTTGGTCCTTAGTCGGTGGTTCTTTGGGGAAAACAATGGGAATCATTGAAATTTATTGGCAAATTGTTTAGACAGATTGCCTTCTACACTCTATGACAGGTAAAAAGGTCTAGTCGAACTGTGACGGGATTCTGGAGAATGCGATTCTGATTCTAGAGAAACAATCCCACCTTTCCATCATTAAATAACGAAGAGGGAAACTCATCATCAAAAATACACGTTACACAGAGTCGGTTAGAAACTAATGCTTTTGGTATTTAATGTAGGTATGCATTAAGCCATTTCAGTCACTAGTAATAAATGAAGCAGCCATATACGTAGACCATAATCATGAGATCATCTATATTTGTAGTAAAAGGTTGATACATTTACTAGATTGGTATGCATTTGTGCCATAAACATCACTTTATGGAGGGGTATTCGCGGCACAGGTTTCTTGCGTTGAAGGGACACATAGTTCCAGAAGCACATGCAAGGGAGGAAAGCAACACAGAGGGTGAACATTCACTCACTACAATATAGCCTCGTCCATTCTCTGAAGCTGGAGCCACTCCAGGGGAAGCGATTTCTCCCTGGTAGTCTTCACGGTGTGATAAACAGAACAGTGGAAAACTCCGGTGGGATTTGTCCAAGGTGCGGCTCTTCCCTTCAATGCGGCCTTTCCATTGGCCAACAAATTCTGTAAGAATTTGTTGAAAGGCAGCTTGGACCAGCTCATTCATTCCACCATAAAGTTGGCATAAAGTCCGCCATGGAGTGGACTTTATGCCAACTTATCCACATGAGCGTCCTCTAAACGATAGCGCAGGCCAGAGCATTGTTGTAAGTAGGTGCCTACTAGCGCTCTAGGATGCCTTCCGATTTACATCTTTGGCTTCCACTTCCATGCCTCTGCTTGATTTACCCTTTCCAATAAGAAAAATTGGGATTACACATCTTTTGGTTATCCTTCACATATGCCTTCAGACTCCAAATTTGCACAGTTTCAGACAAATAAAGACAATTGTTAAAATATTTGAAATAGGTCTTGAAATTATACGGTGTTGAATATTCATCAAAATATATAATTCTGTTTAGTTGCTGCTAATGCTGCATACAAACTATGTAAGTTCCTTCGCTTGAGCAACGTGTCTATGGATACAAATACTCTCTAATGAACACTCACTTTTATGTTTCAGCCCTAACTTTGGTGTTTGTGGCTTGATAGCAAGCAGAACTTATTTTGCTGGATTGTGTTAACGTTGTTGTTTTGACCCTGATCAGTAGTCTATATTAAATGTATTAAACATGTGGCATGACTCTGTGTAGAGAAAGGTGCACAAAATATAATATGGAACGTATAGACGGCATAACCTATCAAGCAAATATTTCCTCAAGAACCTTAGTACATGCTTGTAAATCCTACTTCTGTCCGCCCAGGTCTTCAACTTGCGGATGATGTTGAGGGCCATGTACTTCTTCACTTTACACAATTAGCATTACTATCTTCCCAGTTAGTTTCCGATACAAAAAAGATGAAAAGGACTGCCCGGCCTAGCGATAGGGAGTTGCTAAAGGGGGAACATCCTTTACAACGCGGATGTTACCCCGCAGTGCAGTCACAACGTGTCTTTTACAACGCAAGTCGTAACCACGACTTGCGCTGGAGGGCGCTCTAGGCTAAGGAATAGTAGATTTACTATTCCAACACCTTCCCTACTGTACGTAGGCTGGTGTTGGAATAGTAAATTTAAATATTCCTAAGTCCAGCACCCCTACAGCGCAAGTCGTGGTAACGACTTGCGTTGTAAAAGACGCGTTGTAAAGTACTGCAATGTAATACATCGCGTGGTAACAACCTACATCGGTGCTAAAGGCATGTCACAGCCTTCACATCTCAAGTTCTTCTAGTAATTTGAAGATGGTAAAATACTGTTCTTATTACCTAGAGCCATTATGATGTTGCCTGATGTTAAAGACCTATTCTTGCTTCTATTGAAGTAGCCACGAGGTTAAATAACTCTTTTTGATCCATACTAGTTGCTCTCGACCCATAAAGGTCAGTACCTGCAAACTGTCTGTACTGGGTTGGTTATATCTAGGTCTACCAGTGCTGAGTGTGTTGATGGTGTGCTCTTGGTGATCTCCAGTGTGAAAGTGTTGAGTAGATGTACGTGTTAAGTCTCTTCTTAACCGCATGCGCGCTAGCGGGTTTTCCCGCTGCGCGCTGAAGATTCGAAATTCGCGGGTTACGTGACAAAGCCAGCTCGTCATGCGCGCAGCGCAGGTAACGCCCATGACGAGCTGGCTTTGTCACCAGCATCGAAGGGGTTAAAATCCACTGATCACGTTGAATCAATACTGAAGTCCTGTTCTTGTTAATCACCAGTGATGAACGTGTTGAATAGATTATTGTACACCAAATTGGTATGCCCCAATTATGGGAGACCCCGGAGGTGAGCTGCCCGACAGTGAAGAGGATGGAGCTCTTGGCTTCCCTGAGACATTACAACCTAAGCCTTCTGCATAGCTCGACAACGCTGGGCAGTGTCTGCAGAATTTTTGCAGGTAAAACTCGTGTCTAAGAGGGAGTCCCTAGTAAACGCAGACAATAAGCTGTATGCTAAGATCTTGGCCACCCGTCTCGGGAGATCATCGGGCCCTAGTTTCGCCCTGGCAGCACGGGTTCATCCCGGGGAGAGGTACGACGGATCACATTAGAAGAGCGATTACCGTGTTTGATATCTGTACTGCCGGGGGGGATGGTCCTCCTTGATGCGGAAAAGGCCTTTGACCGGGTAAGGTGGTCATTTTTGTGGAAGGTGCTAGAGGAGAGGGGCTTCGGACCAAGGTTCCGACAGGCTATCCAGGCAATGTATTCCACTCCTACAGCTAGGATTCAGTTGAAGGGGGGAGTTCTGAAAAAATTAATATAATGAGGGGGACTCAGCAGGGCTGCCCTTGTTCCCCTATACTATTTGCGTTGTATATTGACCCATTAATAACTCAAATAATAACCAATACGGCGATAAAACCTGTAGTCACAAAAGGCTTTCAAACAAAATGGCTTGCATATGCTGATGACCTAGCCGTCATTACGACTGATCCGGAGTCCGCTATGAGGGAAATAGTGACTATTACAAGTCTGTTTGGGAAACATTCAGGATACCGACTAAATGAGGCTAAGACCCAAGTTCTGTGCTCCAAGAATATAACTAAACTGGATGCTAGGCATGTTAATTCGGTGGTGTACCTCGGTATAACACTTAATTCACAACCAGGGAATATAATCAGAGATAATTTTACACCGCTCCTGAAATCAATGGAACAGGATCTAAAAAGGATGGATACATTACATTTATCGATAATAGGTAGGGCTAATGTCATTAAAATGACTATGTTTCCCAAGATTTTGTATGAATTCAGATCCATCCCATTCAAAATAGAAAATAAACTAATAAAGGAAATCAAAGCCATTTTTATAAAATTCCTATGGCCATATGGCAAGATCAGAAGATCAAATAAGTTCATGTCTCTACCTCAGGAAAGGGGAGGGTTAGGAAAGCCAAATATCAAGAATTATCACTGGTCCTGTCTCCTCACAGAAATGGCAATACTCTTTGATCAGGGGGGGGCGGGACAGGGCATGGTTCAAAATGATATCCCATCCATATTTCAGCTGGCATTGGGTAATGAAGCATTTGGGGTACTCCTGAGGAGAACAGAACAAAGGTACTACAAGAAAACACGATATAAATTGCTCTAAGGCACAGTGGGGGTATGGGCGTCAGTGCAGAAAGTAATGGGAGTTCCCAGGTATAATCATCATACTCCTCTCTGGAATTCTGAACTTTTTCCAAACTTGTGTAAGGATGGATTCTGGAGACATTGGGAGCATCAAGGCATTGTTGCACTCGGGCAAATAATGGTGAAGGATGTTTGTAGGACACTGGAGGATTTAAGGTTGAGATACTCATTACAGGAAGGGCAAGAATATAAATATCTTCAGGTGGTTAATACAATTAGATCAGTAAGACCCCGCATAATTTTGGAAAAAAGGAGTGCACTTCTGGACTATCTGAAGGGAGGGGGGCGTAGAATCAAGGGACTTTATAAAATACTTATGGAAGGGTCCCTAGATGATATGGTTAAGACTGAGGCAGTCTGGGCTACGAAATTGGGGGACCCAGAGACTGACCTGGATAGAGCCCTTTCATTTGATAAAAGATTTCTGCGCTCCTCCAATCTTGGAGCCCAGCATTTTAAAACTTTATTTAATTTATATTACACGCCCTCCAAGCTGTTTGATTGGGGGAAGAGGGTGGATAGTGATTGCCCTAGATGTGGTAAAGGACCAGCGGATATCGTACATATGTTTTATGGGTGCGAGAAATTGGAGCTAATCAAAACTGAGATCGTGGCCTTTTTAGAGGGGCTGCTAGATGTTAAAATAAATCTATCCCCAACACTACTGATTATTGGCTGCAATATTAAATTAAATCTAAGGATCGAGGAGGAAGCGTTAGTTTTTATAGCAGTAGCTGTACTCCGAATATTAATATCAGCTGCCTGGAAAGATATAGAGGCCCCAACATTTCAAATGTGGCTATGTAGATTCCTTGGTATTCATAACATTGAGGGAGCCTTACATGAACTTAAGGGCTTAAAAACAAGAGAGATGGGGCTACGGCTCTGGGCACCAGTGGCCGTCTGAAGGGCGGCAAGGATGAGGGGTCAGTCGAGTCTGATGTCAACTGTTTAGCCTTAGGCTTTTTTGTACTGCATGCTAAATCCTCCTCTGGGCCAATACTTTCTATAGTTCTCCCTTATCTAGAACTATGAGAGTGGAGATACGAAAATCAAGAATGGTTATCTTTTAATTAATTAATTAGAGTCTTGCCTTTCTCTTCTTTCTTTTTTCTTTATATATTATTGGTAGCTACTGATGCACTCGCGACCATCATTTATCTATGTATGCTGGATTTCGTATTTTGCATTTTACATCTGGAATGAATTGTATTTTGTTGTGTAACATGTGTTCACGAACTCTCAAAATAAAAAATAAAAAAAAACAAGAGAAAACACATGTTGTGGCAAGCAACGGATATTTCCACTCCCTGCTTTGATTCTAACAGACTGAAAACCTTGTTAAGGCCCTTCTGAAGACCAAACAAGCAGTAAACAATATTTGCTTAATAAGTTCACAACTTTTTTTTATGCCCATCTCCCTAACTTTAAAATTTCACATGATCATTTAAATCTAATGTCTCAGAGCAGTACAAGGAACAATCTCGTGGATTTCTTATGGAATTGAGTTCACACATGGAATATGACAGAAACTCACCAAAAACAAAAACATGACATACAGATCTCAAATGGGTGATAAAACGCCATGAAGTAAGACACAGAGTCAATGGAATTTGTGATTGGCTCTCATTTCTCCTTTATATTTCAGATTGCGTGCTGTGATTAATCCAAAAATAACTTACCATAACTGATATATCAAGACTTCATAACCGTGAACAGCACTAGAGGCTGGGGGTAGGGTGGGGGGATGTGATGTACAAAGAACATGATAATGAATTTACCCACATGGAATTAAATCTGAATTTGCATCTCTGCCTTGACGAATATTCATGAGAATGAGAAGAAGCTAGATTGCTTGACCATCCCTAGTTGGAACATACTTGTTTCAACCACTGCTGAATGTGTCGCTAATCATCTTTTCTAAGGATCAGGCATCGGAACATCACTTTTTCTGACGTTTCGTGGCGCAGAAATATGCGTGATATTTATCAGGCAGCACTAAGCCACTTTTTTTTGGTTTAATGCTGCCTGATAAATATCAGTCCCTTTAACGCAGTGTTCTGCGATAAAGGGGCGTGCAATGGGTGTTGCTGGGTGCGTTCCCAGCAACATCCATGGGTCCTCATTTATGAACCCTTGCGTCACTTTTACGCCGCCGGTGCGTCACTTTTTGTGACGCACCAGTGGCGTAAAAAATGCGCCTTGTTGCGTCATATTTACAAAGTGACGCATCTAGGTAGATGCGTCACTTTGTAAACCCCTGCGCCACATTATACCTGCGCCAGGTATAATGTATGCAAGGGCAGCGTAGTGACGCAAGGAAGGGTTGACACCGTTGCGTCAAAATCCTGCGCCTGCCTCACAGCCGGCGTAAGACTGACGCAGGCCCTTTCACATGGGGCTTGCACCATGTGAAAGGACGCATTGCTGGAGTTGCATCACTTTTGTGACACACTCCAGCAGCGTCACTTTTGCGCTTACAGATACGTCTGAAATACTGTAACTCCTTGTGACATGATGCGTCATACTTTAAATATGACGCATCAGGAATGTCGCAAGGAGTGCGCACTGAGAAGTGACGTATCGCTGCTTTAACGCAGCGATGCGTCATTTCTCATAAATGAGGCCCCTGGCCTTTTGACACTGCCCCAGATTTACGAGAAATTTTAAATCTGAGGCAGTGTCAAAAGCTTACGCCTCCCCGAGGGAGGCGCAACGGGGAGAAATGTCTTTATTTGTCCTCGCTTTTCCTTTTTCTATGTGTGCTGCAGAATGCAGCACACATAGAAAGAGCAAAAGCCTCTTGTGATTATTTTTGTACAGAAAGGTTTCCCTTCCTGTACAAAAAAAATAATCATTTCCGCAACGCAGGCACCCTTGCGCCATTGTGCAAAGGTGCCTGGATTGGCGCAGGCAGCCCATTGTGCGCTGGCGCAGGGGGAAAGGACAGGAATGCGCTATATCTAATAGATACGGCGCATTCCTGCCCTTTTCTTTTGCCGTAGGGAAGCGCAGCAGGAAGGCCTGCTGCGCTTCCCTTCGGCAAAACCTCATAAATGAGGCCCCCAGTGTTTTGGTTTGTTATAGTGCCATGAATACAACTATGGAATGGGAAGAACTTTTGTATGTATCCTCTACAAAATGGAAGGTAGCCAACATTCGTGCCAGAGACAAGAAAATGGCAATTTTAGATTTGATTGCAATGAACATACTTTACCACTCTCCAGCAAATTAAAACTATTACTATGCAATCCATAGGAATGAATGCTGTCAGAGTTTTGATTTTTTCTTATATGTCATTCGATATGAACTGCCTAGATTACTGGGTTTTAGTCCTTCATATGATTGGAGCTTTAACACAGCTGATGTAGTACAGGATCACTGACTAATTTGAGAACTCATTAAAATGTTTCCATAAACTTTCATAAACATCAGAAATATCCGGAGAAGTACATGACGGAAATGCATCAAATATATCAAACAATTTATAAGGGTGATAACAGGACAAAGATAACAGTTGAAGTGTGTTGTAGTTTCTCTAGTTTCTCCTTTAATTATGCACATTCCCTGCCTAGAATGTGCCTATGTCATTGCTATAGAATGTGTTGTGTAGGAGTTAAGTCAGTTATTCCCTGGTCGCTGTTTGATCAACTTGCCTCCCTGTTGGGTCTCAATAAACCTCTACTTCAACATCTGATGTGTCTTTGACTTTACATCAAAGTGTAACCCCATTTCCATTTTTCATTTAGGAATGTAGTTTAGCAGGAACTCAACTTCTTGTTTTAGTTTTAGCACTGGTAAAAGAGCACCTCTACCAAAAGTGTTGAAGAGAGAATTGTATCAGAATAATCAAAAAATGAGGGGCGTGGCTTGCGCGCCGCTGCAGCATGGCGTGTCGCGCTTGAGCTCCGAGGCGAGAGTGTCCCGTCGGAGTTTATCCTCCGCTTCCTGACTGCCCCTTCTCGAAGAAACGGCATTTCTCTGTGTCGGAACATGCAGGGAGTTGATTGAAGGCATTTTCGGCGAATTCTGCCGACGGCTGCATGTCTTCTCTGCCAAGTTGCTGTGACGCTCGATTCCCTCACGGGCGGCCGCCATTTTCCCACTTCTGACAGAGCCGGCATTTCTCTTCCGAGGTGCCGCTTTGGATACATTATTGCCGGCTGTGGTGGTTTTCCAGGACATTTTCTCTACGGTGTCTGCAGTTGGTAACATTTCTTTCTTTTTTCTGCTATTTGTGCTGCTTGGCTGGATATTATGTTGCCCACGCTCTGATTTCCTCAGTGCAGATGTCTATTGCTGGTGCTGCTTTTTTTCATACATTGTCTTTGCTGTGACCTCCTGTTGTATATGAGGCTCTATCATTCAATTTGGTGCCTGCCCTGCATATAGGTCCGCCGCTATCATTTAATTGGCGCTCATTACGCTCAGTGTGCTGTATTTCACTTTTTTGGTGCAGACTACGCAGTTTTTGTCCTCCTCTTTTCCTCAAGTGGCTGTGTATTTTTTCTTGAAGACTGTTCCTTCATGGCTGCAAATATGGGCTGTTCCTCAAATAACAAAGACTCAAAGGATGTTGGCACTTCGCTTAAAAGACTTAAGCCATTGTCCCCTACGCCTAAGTCCGCTCAGTCAGACACTAACTCCACCCTTGACACAATATTAACGCGCCTTAAGGAAGTGCATGATATTGCGCAGTCAACAAAGACTAATACAGATTTACTACAAGTGGAGGTGTCTGCTATTAGGAATGATTTCAAAGCCCTTTCTCTTCGTGTGTCGGCCACGGAGTCACGTATCAGTTGTGCAGAGGATGGTATGCAGAAACAATCCAGGTCTCTCAGCCACTTGGAGCGCTCAATGGCGGCATTGCGAAAAGATCTCACTGAGCAGGAGGACCGTAATCGTAGATCTGATCTGCGCATTTTTGGTCTGCCGGAGGATGCAGAGAAATCATCTTCGTCTATGATTGATTTATTTATTTATTTATTTATTTATTTAATGCCATTTGTAGAGCGCGTACAATTACCCTTAGGCGTCTCGGCGCTGAAAGTGCATTGATGTCTCACCATGATCAGGAAGTGCGGAGCTGTGAATTATTGATTGAATAACCAGGTTTTCAGTTTTTTTCTGAACTGAAGAAGTGTGGAACTTGTTTTTATATGGTTAGGTAGGGTGTTCCAAAGTCTGGGGGCCGCAATTTCTTATATCATTGGCTTCCTGACACCTTACAAATCTCATTCCAGAGAGAATTTGAGATAGAAAGAGCACATCGTGTTCCAACGTTTCGTTCTAAGTCGGCAACCCAGCCAAGAGCAATAATTTTTAAGCCACTGCGGCATCAACATACTGAGAAAATTCTTTCTCATATGCGGAAGGCTAAAAATATCGTCTGGGAAGGACATCGAATTTCAATCTCTCAGAACTTTGCCAGGGATACAGTCATAAGGAGGAAGGGCTTCCTTAATCTTCGAAAACGTCTTTCTGAGATGAACATTCCCTTCTCTTTTTCTGGTCCATCGAAATTCTGCATTACTTACAAGGGACGTTCCAGAATTTTCGATGAGCCGGCTGATTTAGCTACATTCCTGGACAACCAGATGGAGATACAGATGAAGATTCAAAGAGCGACATCGCAGGATCCTGGTGCCTCGGGCACTTGAACTGTCTCCTTGTGTCTCCTTGATGGTGGTTTTCTGTATTCCTATGTTTTCTCATCTCTCTCCTGTTGATCCTATATTACGGTATTGATCTCTAACTCCGTTGCTGGAGCTTTTCCGTTCTCCTTCATGTCTGCACTGTCTTCTCTTTGTTTCCC
Source organism: Lissotriton vulgaris (assembly GCF_964263255.1). Classification (NCBI taxonomy): domain Eukaryota; kingdom Metazoa; phylum Chordata; class Amphibia; order Caudata; family Salamandridae; genus Lissotriton; species Lissotriton vulgaris. The sequence continues at coordinate 956,069,284 of NC_141691.1, forward strand.
CTGTCATTAGGTTTCTCCTTTTAGATTTCTTGTCTGCTTTTCTTTCTTCTATTGTTGCTGTTTATTTTTCTATAGATTTCTCTGTTTTCCATTTCACTCCTCTCCTTAGCATATCTTCTTTCTATATTCTCTTCGTCTTTCAGAGTCATGTAGTTTACTCTACTTATCTATTTCATTTTCTGCTCTTTGTACTCTTTCTAATCTATCTCTATTGCTGGCTTTTTAGTCGGTTATTATTTCAGTTTCATTATCTTGTCTTCAGCCCTAGTAGTCCATATTCCATGTCAATATTCATTTCAGAACAGTTTTTCCTTGTTTGATGCTTGTCTATTAATAATAGTTACCTTTTTTCTGATATGTATCATTTCTTTTCTTTCTTTTTCGTTTTCTATTCTCCTATTCTCTTCCTTTCTTTTCTTATATTTTTATATGTTCCTGCACTTTTAATTTCAATTACATGTTGTAAACTTTATGCAGTTAAGGATTGTTCATTAATTGAATGTTTCTTTTTAGGATATACATAGTTATCTTCATGGATTTATCTACTTTTCATGCTTTACCACATTGTTTTATTTCATTATCAGACTGTCTAGTATTAATACATAGTATAGGTATGACTCTTGTTATTGGTTTATTAACTTAGTGTGATTGTACGGATGTACTTGTTGCATTGTTCTTATTTATAATATTATGCTGATATTCGTTTCTAGTTTGATTGTTCCCATTTCCTACTTTAATGCCATCAGTTAGGTATTTTATTGGGGCTATTGATATCAATTATTATTCCTCCTTGTACGGGTCCCTTGCTCACCTTTCCATGTTCTCCCTAGTATGAATTTGGTCTTTTTTAGGCCTCCCCTACTGGTTCTTCTCTCTCTTCTCTTTTCTTCTTTTTTTCTGTCTTTTTTTCTATTTCGTATTCCCCACATGGATTCTCCCTCTTCGTTCCTTATGTTTGCTGGTTGGTTCCTTGTCTCTGTGAGGTTGGTTGTTTCTCTGTCATCCATGGTGTCTTTTTTCTTTTTTATGTACTTCCATGACGGGTTTGAATGTATTATCCCTTAATGTTAAGGGTTTAAATCATCCGGTGAAGAGGTCAAAAGTCTTAGATTATTGTAAATCTCTTTCTTCGGACCTGATCCTTTTTCAAGAGACCAAGGTCTCTACCAGAGAGGCGTTATTTTTGAAGAAGGAATGGGTTTCGGATGTTTGCTGCTCTGATGCCTCTGGCAAACGAAATGGGGTTGTTACATTAATTTTGAAGAATTCAGGTTTATCTATAATTTCTTCTGATCATGATTCTGAAGGTCGTTGGTTGTTAACTAAATTGTCTGATGGACATAATGATCTTTATGTGATGAATATCTATGCCCCTAACATTGATGATCCGACCTTTTGGAAGTCGATTACTAAAAAATTAAATGATACCCCGCATTCTGGGAATCTTATTGTTGGTGGTGATTTTAATTTACCGATGGATCCTATTTTGGATAGGAATTCAGCTTTTCAGTTTCGTCCTCCAAAATCCCCCAAACAAATGCTTAACATGTGTTCCTTCACTCAGCTTCAAGATATATGGCGTCTTCACAATCCCACTGGTAGTGACTTTTCTTTCTTTTCTTCACCTCACTCTTCCTTTTCTCGTATTGACTATCTCCTTGTTCATTCTTCTCTTGTTTCGTCCTCCTCTTCTCCGCTCATTCATCCTATTTTGATTTCTGATCACGCTGCGGTTACTTTTACTTTGTCATCCTTTGCTCCTATATCACGTGCTCGTTCCTGGAGATTAAATACAGAAGTTTTGCATGATACTACTCAGGTTACTGAATTCTCTAAGGCTATAGAAACTTTTTTCCATGAGAATGAAGGTTCAGTCTCTTCCCCAGTCGTCCCCTGGGATTCGTTTATATGCACTTTCCGTGGTCAGGTTATTAAATGTATGTCCAAACGGAATTCTGCTATTAAAAAAGAGCTTACAGATTTATCAACTGAAATTAAAACTCTGGAAGCCACCTTTAGGCAATCTAAGGATGCATCCTGCTTACAGTTAATAAAACAACTAAAATACAAATATAATACTATCGTTACCAAAAGAGCCCATATTAGAGTACAAGTGCAGAAATCCAAAAAATTACTGTTAAAGAATCGAGCTGGGAAGATTCTTGCAGCTACATTAAAATTTCAAGATTTCTCATTTAAGTCCTCTCAAATTTCTTCTATTACTGACCACTTGGGATCTAAAAAATTCCAAACTGGGGAAATTCTTGAAGTTTTTCGTGATTTTTATAATAAATTATATACTCCTTCTAATCAATCCTCTTTTGAGCAGTGTCAGGATTTTTAAAATCGGTTCCGGTGCAGTCGGTTTCTGAGGATGATCGTACTTTTTTAAATAGGCCGATTTCCCCTGAGGAAATTGTTACCGCAATTAAAGCTACTCGTTCTGGCAAGGCCCCGGGCCCTGATGGCTACCCTATTTTATTTTATAAAACTTTTCTCCCTGCGCTTGTTCCCAAATTGCAATCTGTCTTTGATTCTTTTGTTAAAGATGGGTCTGTCTCTGGTACTGCGGCTGAAGCTACTATTGTAGTGATCCCAAAAGAAGGGAAGGATCATTTGGATCCCAAAAACTTCCGTCCTATTTCTCTTCTCAACATGGAAGCTAAGATTTTTGCCAAGATCCTGGCCAAAAGATTGGAATCCTTTATCCCTCATCTTGTTCATCCCTCTCAAACCGGTTTTGTGAAAGGTCGTCTTGCGCGTGATAATATACGCACTTTTTGTCATATTCTTGGTTCAGCTAAACGGTCTCAACTCCCTGCCGCAGCCTTGGCCCTTGACGCTGAAAAGGCCTTCGACAAGGTCTCTTGGCCGTTTCTTCGTGCTGTCTTGTATGCACACAGCCTTGGTGACTCCTTCATTAATATGGTAATGTCTTTATATTCTCAACCTAGAGCTAACATTAGAGTTAATGGTGCTACGTCGTCATTTTTTAATCTTAGTCAGGGCACTAGACAAGGTTGTCCTTTATCTCCGCTTTTGTTTTTACTATCTATTGATCATCTTCTCAGACTAATTGAGTTACACCCAGACATTAAAGGTTTTTCTTTTGGGCCTCACTGTATTAAAACTGCTGCCTAAGCAGACGATGTTCTTATTTTTTCAGACGATATCGCCTTGGCAATTCCTGCTATTTCAAATACCATTTCCCTCTTCTCAAAGGTTTCAGGTTATACCTAAAATAAAGATAAGACGGAAATGTTTCCTTTGAATGCCTATTGTTTCCCTTCCCATATGGGTTCTGCGGGTTTTAAATGGCAGTCTACACATCTGAAATACTTAGGTATTTATTTCTGTTCTACCTTATATGCCACTACTGCATATAACGAATCCCAGACTCTTCTTAAAGTGCGTCGTCTTTTGGATACATGGTCCCCGAAACATATTTCCTGGTGGGGTCGCCTCCAGACTCTTAAAATGATGATCACACCCATTATTAATTTTGTTTCATCCATGCTTCCGGTTAAGTTATCAGATTCCTTTTTTCATGAACTTGACGTTCTGACCTCTAAATTTCTGTGGAATGACAAACGTGCTAGAATTGCATACAAATTCTTGCGACGACCTTGTAATATGGGAGGTTGCAATTTTCCTGATTGGGAAAAGTACCAAACTGCCTTTTTGGCCTCTCAAGGTGCTTTATGGTTCTCTCCTCCACCTCTTCATGTTCCATCTTGGCTATTAATAGAACAGGAATTAGCATCTCCTTTGCCAACTGCCTCTTTTTGCACCACATCTACTTTGCATATCCTGTTCTCTCGTTCTATAATTCTCGATACAATTGCTGCGGTCAGGAGAATAGACAAGAAAGTGGCAATCCCATTACATAAAACTAGGTGGTTGTCTATTTGGTGGAATTCTAAAATTAAACTCAATATTACTACCACCCTCTTGTCCTATTGGGCGGCTAAAGGGATTTCTCTTGTTAAATATCTTTATGGTGCTACTGATGAGCCATTACCCTTTTCCACCTTGGCTCGAAAGCATTCTTTAACTAACCTTGATTTTTATACTTTTCTTAAAATTAAAGTGGCCCTTGCTAAGGTACATCTTCATCCTACCTCTTCTACCATTTCTCTTTTTCATATCTGGACTAAATCTGGCCACGTAGCCCCCAAAATTTATACGTTTTTATCATCTGTTTCATTACCCGCACATACGGTTGCTCAACGAAAATGGTTACACCATTTTGATCATGAAGTTACGGATCATATTTCCTCAGATACTTGGCAATTGATTGGTAAACTTTCTCTTCGCAATAAAATCGCCCCATCTTTAATGCAGTCTAAATTTTTCTCTGTCAACCTCCTTCATTGGACGCCTGTTCATCTACATTCGCTCAATCTCAAAGATGACAATTTATGTTGGAGCTGTGGATTGTTGATGGGCGATTTTCAGCATATGTTTTTCGAATGTTCCCTTCTTCAGCCTTTTTGGAACCTCATTCATAAACATCTCTCTCTCATCTTTTGTATTGAATTCCAACTCTCTTTTCCTTTAATTTTATTGGGTCCATTGGCTGCCCCTACTCCTCTCCATTTAGATCCAATGGAATTGCAGTTGATGGATCTCCTTTTGACTGTTGCGGTGAAAGTCATACTTATGGAGTGGAAATCCTTTTCCTCGGTTTCTTATCATACATGGTGGGCTTGGGTCTCCTTTTTGCGCAGTGCTCACACTTCGGTTGATCAAGCTCACCTTTCTCCATCTATCTCTGGTGGGGTTTGGAAAGCTTTGGATGATTATATGGATTTGTCATCAAAAGGGTTGGTTGCTCAGTTTCCTTTTGATGTGTCTGTCTGATTGGTGTCTTTTACGTGTTGGGTTAGTCCGGTGGGAATCCTTCTTTTTTCTTCTTCTTCTTTCTCTTTTCTGTCTTCTGTCCCCTTCCATCTTTTCTCTCGCTCTCTCTTTCTTTCTTCTTTCTTTCATTCTATATCCTTCCCTGACTCCGACTATAACAACTGATAGTGATACATTTGTTTATTGCTTTGATGTTAGCCTTTACCTAATTAGTTCCTTTATTTATAACAGGCTACTTTTACTTTTCAAATGCATTTACTATGCTTACACTTCAATTTTAGCCTCTGATTGTTTGTTTATCTTGCCTCAATTGTATCATTTTTATTATATTATGTACCTTTTATTCTTTGTCACTTCTTTATAAAATATAATGCTTTGAAATAAAAAAAAAGAATAATCAAAAAATGTATGGATATAGGAACATTTTGGAAAGTGAAGATATTAATTTACACAGGTTATTAAACATAGTAAAACATACTGAATTACAAAATAAATCAAATGATAAAAGCCTCAAATGGATCTTGTTGCTCTGTGCATTAATTCAACCTTCTCCACTGTTGCTTCTTGTCCAGCAGATTCAGTATTAATTACCAAACAATTTGTGCCTACCAATTTTTACTTAGGAAAATACCTTGCTATACTATGACATTGCAGCAAGCTTAGAACTCACCCCTAGCTCCTCCTCTCCTAGACCCTAGCTCAGATGAAGGGATAATTCAAGACACTGTTACTTTAAAAGTACAAGTAGGTAACTTTTAGTTTTCGTGACACAACAGCATCCTGCTACTGAAGTCCTTGTTTTTCAATATCATGGCTCACAGCATATAAACATTCAGGGCCTTATTTATGGATGTCTTGCGACACGTTTGCACCACTGTTGTGTCACATTTCGTTACGCAGCAGCAGCGTAAACAATGCACCATATTGAGCCATATTTACAGGGAGACGCATCTCAGCAGGTGCGTCACCTTGTAAAGCTGTGCACCATGCTATACCTGCGTCATGTATGATGTATACAGGGTGGGCGTTCCCACATAAAAAAGGGTCGGAGAAGTGTTGCAGTGAAATCTATGAGATTTCACTGCAACACTTCTAGGACTCCTCTGCGTCCAAATGTTATGCCTGCCTATTGACAGGCATTAGGGTGGTAGAGTGCAGTGGGATTTGGCCTACCTCAAGCATTGCTGGAGTTGCGTAATGCTTGCGACATAACTCCAGCAAAGCGTGCCTTTTGCACTGATGGATACATCAGGATTCCTGATGTATTTGTCATTTCTTGCCACATTGAGCGCAGTACTTTAAATACAGTGCATCCATTGTGTCGCAAGGAGGGCGCAGTGAGAACTGCAGTGTTTTATTACAGCGATGCAACAGTTTTCATAAACCCTCAATTCAGAGAATGGATAACACTGGTCATTTAATGGAGGAATCAATAGTTCTATCCCAGGTGAGAAATTAGGTATTTTGTGTGGCTGGAAAATCTCTGGTAGAAGGAACCACAAGGTCATCTTAAAGGCCAAGAGATCAATAGCACGTGTGGAAGACTTGGGGCAAAAGGGACTCTGACCAGATTGAACAGAGCGTCGTCATCTCATCGCAATGCTTGCTGATTTTGCTGATCCACTGTTTGGGTTAGTTGTACAAACTGTCTGGGAAACCTGAGCCTCGGCTGATGTAACAATCTGAATCTAATGTCCTGTTATTTCTGCTGAGTATGACAATGACAGTAGAGGATAACCAACAAAGCATTCCCAGAATTATCCCACTTTATTATCATCATTATTATTTTTAGTGTTATAAAGCACAGCAGCTACCCCATAAGGTTTCCTTCTGAAATAGGAAAAACATGTAATTGTTTAGTAGGTGACAACAAAAAGGCAACTAGCCCAACAGTCTGACCAGCTTGTTTCCAGAATCGCCAGCGTTTACTCCTGGAGTACAGATGTCTTCAACACAACCCACCCAGGTTCCCTGTCCATCCCTGTCTCTGTTCATGGCTCTTTTAGATCTGCCTCTGCCGTACTTGGGTTTCTGCTAGGAGTTTTCTCTGCAAGCGCTCTGAGACCTTCGGGTGATTTATGCGCTATACAAATGTAATAAAATAAATAAATAAATAAATAAATCTACAGTATCTTCCATCTAATTCATCACTAATAACTCACTCTTTCACTCAGTGTGTCACAGAGAATTTAGTATATACCACTGCCTTTCCAGACTGACATTTCTCTTACCAGAAGATCCCTTGCTTTTAATCTAATCTAGAGCAAAACCTGGCTCGTTTATTATCCCCAAGAAGAGCAAGTTTTTGTAACGTTTATCACATAATGGAACAACGATTTACAGACCACAGTACATAAGATCACAGCTTCTGATCCCAAAAGCCTTCTGGTCACGATGCAGTAGTAAGTTCCATTTTTGTTTTACCCCAAACTAATTCAGATAAAATCCTTTTTCTTCTGGAGAGATTAGTTTTGGATGAAAAGTTCCCATGCAGATGTCGATGAAGGGCGCATGTCCTCTTTCCCTTCGCTCACATATCTATATTTCAGATTATTAAAGACAAATCGTTGAGCTACTTGGTGACACCAGCATATCTGCAGATGTGTTAAAAAGTATCCTCTAAAATATACAGATATATGTTTAATATTGTGGTTTCTTTTTTTTACTTTTCTGCTGTATTACCCAAAGCCTACTTCGTTATATGTATCAAGTTCATCAATCCTCACAGCAGCACCGTAGATGTGTCCACCCATCTTCAGCATGTCTCCATCAGCAGGCAAACTCCTCAAAGCTCCCTAGAGTCGGGTGACGAGGTAGCATTTTCGGTGTGAATCCGAGGTTGTCGGAGTGACTCCAAAGTGTTTCGCCCGTGCTCTGCGACCGGGAGGGACACGGTTCAAGAATTGGGAAAATAAAAGATTGATAACAAAAGAGAGACAAAAGGAGGAACAATTAGTAGGAACGAATCCAGTGTAATGGATTACTTTCGATGTTGCTACACTTAAAGAGATCCTGTAAGGCATAGCTAGGCACAGAGTATGAAATTGTGTTTGCAGCTTTGCCTGCATAGCTTTCTACCTCTGTGGAATAGTACATTACCAAATGTATTTTATGATCTGCAAATGTGTGATGAATGCAAAGCCGTTGAAAGGATGAATGTTGAAAGCACTTGGGACTTAGAAAGCAGAATGGTTTGTGCTGGTGCTGCTGAAAGGGTGGAAGGGCAGGAGAAATGTCAACCAACAAGTCAAACCAGACTTTGTTCTAGCCATCCTACAATACCCCTGATGGCAGTTCGCCTATGTTTGAAGAAGCATCCAGTAAGCTTGCATTTGCCTGCCTTGAGGGCAGTGGCGGCTCCTCCGCAATGGCGGAGGATCGTCCCACTGCTTTCAAGTAGTGCGAGAAGAGGAAAAATATAATGATAATAACTTTCATTTATTATCATTCTATGTTTGTGCTGCTTTGCCGGGGCTGCTCTCGGAGCAATGACTGTTTGCCCTTTGGAGCCTCCCAAACCAGTCATGCGCACTTTCCCCGTTCTGGAGAACATGCCCAGGCCCCCATTCCCTGGTTGCGTGCCAAACCAAGAAACTCAAAACAAATCAATGCATGTTGTGATTGGTCAGGGAGCCTGGGTGCCTACTAATCAAAACGCTGCATTGCAGCATTGTGATTGGTCAGTGGGGCCTGGCTGTGCTTCCTGTTCCTCGAAGACAGCAGGAGCAGAGACGCGGGACCCGGCGCGAAGGTAAGTTAGTTAATTTTTTTTTAATGATGCGCATCCTCGTGTGACCACCGACCCCCATCACGTGCCCACCCGCCCAGCCACCCTGGAGCCATGCCGGCCACCACTGCTTGAGGGACGGTGTGCTAGATTTATCATAATCTCTTGGTATCTGTAATAAACTTTTCCTATGCGCCTATAGAGTGCACTAGATACTAGTGTATTCTGCTCCAGAGTAGATTTTGAGGAATGTATAAAACAGCTAGATCATGGAGAATGAAAACGATGACACAAAGAACATATAATCAAAGTACAAACTATATACGTGCACTTGACAATATATTGACTGCGTACCTTAACTTTATTAACATGTGCAAAGCATTTAAATGCATTACTGAAATATATTCACTGTAGAGACTAGAGATTTATATATGTGTGCACTAATGTTTAGTTAAACAATGAAAGCATGTATTTTTCTTAGTTTTACAACTACATTTCAAGTTAAATTGCATTTATTTTGAAAGTTATAATTTCATATGTAAGCATGTACTCCTGTTACTTGCATTTTACATTGATCCTCAGAGTTACACATGCATGTATAACTATGTGTTTGACGTGCACATTAAATGCTTAGTTAAATCAGCTTGACAACAGGCCTCAGTTGAAAAGCATTTTGCTTCGCTAGCATGTTTTCATCTTTCCTTGCAGATTTATTGACAGGAAAGAGCATCGCAAAAATCTAAGGGCCTCATTTATGAAAACAGTTTAATCGCTGCGTGAAAACAGTGAACCAACAGTTTTACTGCGCCCTTCTTGCGACAGGATGGATGTGGCATATTTAATGTATGGCGCTCTATGTCGCAAGGAATAACATATATGTCAGTATTTCTGACACATCTGCAGGCGCAATAATGACGCATTGCTGGAGCGTGTCCCAAATGTGACAGAACTCCAGTAATGGGTCATTACACGTGGGCAAGTCCCATGTTAAATGTCCCTGGGTCAGTCTTACGCTGCTGTGAGGCAGGCACAAGATTTTGACACAGTGGCATTCTAGAAGGGGTGCAGTGAAATCTGGTAGATTTCACTGCGCCACGTCTACAAGCCTTTTTGCCGGGGAATACCCACCCTGCATACATTATACCTGATGCAGGTATAATGTAACGTACGGTTTTCCAAAGTGATGCATCTGCTTAGATGCATCACTTTGTAAATAGGGTGCAACATGGCGCATTTTTTACGCTGCCGGTGCATCACAAAAAGTGATGCAACGGAGGCGCAAAAGTGTCGCAAGTCCTCATAAATAAGGCCCTAAATTTGTAAGGAAAGAACAAGAACAAATCCATTAAACAATACAAGACCTGGAAAATGCTAATCACCAGCTCCTGAGCCAATGACCAGCCATAAAGGACAGCGCTAAGCAACAGCCAGCCAAGCAATGATAGCCCAACCAGAAAAAGGTGAATAGAACCTCTGAAGCCTGGATGCACCTCCATTAAGAAAGTGTAACAGAAACAAACTAAAATATGTATCAAATATATCTACCCATCAAATATGTTCCAACTTAGTATCACAACATACAGTTGATTTAGTCTAGCATTACATTTCACTGGAAACTTTGTATTGTTTTCTGACAAGCCATTTTCTGATGAGACCCATGGCTTGTTTACCACAAGGTTTGAAATGTCTACATGTTAGTAATATATCTGAATTATAAAAAACAACACAGACAAGAACTGTTGTTTCGAAGTTGCTTGCTGCTTGTAATTTGAATTAAATTCTATTTGGGCATATTTTGCACAATCACTATTTATGTAAATTCAGCCAACTATCAAGCCACCCACTCACTGTCTTTGCATATGCTTCCAGCACTGTGTTACTGAAGTGACTGCAAATTAATGGTAATGTTTGTGATGGACCTAAGATCCTTGCATCTCAATCGCTTTGTAAACTCAGCGGCTAGGACCCTCCACTGGTCGTATACAACTTTGTTGACTTGAAGCATAAGAAAGAAGCTAACAACAGCAATACATTTCAAGTACAGTGAAACCAATATGATGCCACAGAAATGACATAGAGAATGCTGTCCAAACAATAAGGGCTTTGTTAGCAGTTAGTCAGTCAAATCACAATAGGAATCAATTACCCCAGGTTAAGTAAAAGTATCATAAGAACATAACTTTCAAAATGATCATGCAATCGAAAGTTGTATATTATGAGGAAAACAAATGCAAAATATAATGACGTAGGAGAGGCAAAATACAAAATATGAATGTTCCATAAAGGAGTTTCGCTATTCAAAATAAAGCATTGAAAGTGGCAAGGGGATTTCTCTGAGGAAGGTGTCAGCATCAATTGAACCAAATGTAAGGTTCACAGGAGAAACAAAAGTGCTCAAGCATAAAACACAACACTTTGGTCCAGTGCTTAATTTGTAAAAAAAAGAAGTGCAGTGCTGAAAATGTTGCCAAGGAGGCCATCGCTCACGTCTTCCTCCGGTGAGCCCCACTTTCAACACTCTCACTTCCTCAGTCTCTATCTTCTAACCTTGTTCTGTTCCCTAAGTCTTTGCTCTAAGAGTCTATCCTCTCACCTCTCTAATTGTTTTCTATCACCTTAGTCACACCCTTTATTTTTGATTTGCCCTCTATTCATTTTAGCCCTGCCCTTTTTTCTCTTCACTTTTATCCATGCTCTGCTCTCTCTCCCCTCGATCTTGGCTCTTTACTATCACTCTCTAGCAGTGATTAGCTGTGTCTCCATTTTATCATTTGTCTGCTTTTTTTCCTCTGTCCTGTACTCCACATCCATGCATTCTATCCTCTCTCTTCTTAATGCTCTCTTCTTCACATCATGGCTGCTTTCTCTTTTTATCTGATTTGCTCTCCTCCTTTTCTTCTACTTTGCTTCGTTTTATCTCTCTCCTCTCTTGTTGTTTCTTCTCCCCTTTACTCTTGCTGTCTCTCATCTATAACACAGCCTGTGACCCCTGTTGTCAGCCTGTACATGTCCCTGCTATTTTGAACTCTGCATTTTCCTGTTGTTATTCCTAATGAAGCGGAAGATGACGTGTTTTACTTTCTTACCTACACTGATGCAAAAAGGAAATGAAAATTCTATTTTTCATATTTTAATCCGTGTGGTATGACTGGGTTTATTGCGGAACAGTCGGCTGCTTGAGCACAGCAGGTCATGTCACTGCTAGTGCTGCCTGTAATTAGTAGGTCCAGGGATGGGGATGGCATCGGCATCCACTGCTCAGCTTGCTGTGATCCTGCCTGCTACAGCACAGGCATTGTCCCGAACAGTAATGCTGCCAATGCCGGTAAGTGTGGCTGTGGTGTCTACTAGACTCACTCATGCTCAGCAATTACCATGCTGGGGTACAGCACACAGATTCTACTGGTGATGCCATGGCGCACAAAGGTTGTGTTGGGCCACAGCCGCATCAAGCACATTGAGGATAGCAGCAATTTAGGGCTGCCGGATATGCTACTCTGGCTAAGCAACAAGTGGAAAGTCCACACTTTAACTTATTCTTCCTCAAGAGCCCTTACTCCCAAGTTCCAAATGAGCTCTTGCAGCTTCCTTGCCTCAAATCCGTCATGAGCCAGCCCCCAGCTACAAATATTCAATGGGAGGTTTAGGCTCAGGCAGTGGCAGGGTGCAGCAGACTAGGGGAATAGAATGCAAGCCATAGTTTGTCGATGACTTCTTGGATTTGTGATCAGCGTGATGACATAATTTCTAACATGGTGATACACAATCATGCCTGCTTGGACAGGCGTATGCCGACCTGCCTAGGAACATTACCAGCCAGTCACCATGGAATGTATGTTATTCTTTTTATGTTGAATTGAACAATTAATATTGAGACCACCACCTGCAGGTTCAGAAATTTTAGCCCCGGCCCTGTGAAAGAAGTGCAGGTGCTGAGCACCTGAAAGCACCTGCTCAAATTAAGCGCTGCTTTTGTCACGAGAAATCAGAAGAGTTAAGAAGAGGGCTGTTTCTAGCAAAGACATGTAACATTGTTCTGATCAGCATGGCACAAGAAGCTCTCTTCTACCGTCTCAATCGCCATGTCCGAAGCCAAATTTTAATTAAGTTTCAGCTACCTATCAGTCTAGTATAGTAAACATGAAGCATATTCTCGCTAACGAGGCACAGAATTAAAGACCTGAAGAGGAGAGAAAAATTGGGCCCCGGTTACATGTTAGGCCCATGTTAAATTCAAAATGTCTTTCAAGCAAATACAGCTAGCATAAACAAATACAATGACGGCATTTAAAGAAGGTATACATTGTTGCATTGAATGTGGACACATCAATTATAGTTCAACTAGATATACCGATGGCATCTCATTAAGGTAAGTATAGCCATCTACAAGACTTGGTTCATGTAAGGCACGCAGATTAACACTGTTAAACACACTTTGAGTATATATTTTGCCTATAAAGAGGTGCAGCAGTAATTACACTGCTCCAATCCCATAAGATCTCCAAAGAAATAATATTATGATACTGTTGGAATTTAATACAGATAGATCTTCATTTTGTTATTTCAATAAAATAAATAACAAATGGTTTGATATAATTATAGTGAAAGAGAAGTTGTGTTTCTTTAGCATGTCTGTTGTTAAGGAAACACAGTATACTACAAATATTTAAAAACGGACTATTAAATGAACCCCTGGAGACCACTGTTTCCCTTTTTATACCCACATATGTCACACAACAGCAAACGGGAAGAGTATGACAGCACACAAAAACGTAGAAAGAACACAACAAAAAGTTGACCAAGAACACAGGGCAAAAAGGAAGTTTAACTCCACACCTCTCCGAAACATAGGCAGGCAACAGAGTGAACCAGCCACGATGACCTTTAGTCACAGAAAGACAATCTTCAGACAGAAAACAAGACCCCGTAGCACTAATAAAAATTTAGCAAGTCATGTCGAAATGGCATCTTACAAACCCCTTTCATGATGGGTAGTGTTTGCAGGCTCAAAAGCTTGATCAATTGTGCCATGGACAGTATACAGATATCTTTGCAGGGAATGCATAAGGAATGGGAGTCTGAGATAGGAAAAGTAGGGAATTAGACAGGGTATTTACGTAGCCACTAGTCACACACAGTCTCAAGCAACTTCAGATTCGAGAACACTTAGGGCATATTATCAAGAACGGCGTTAAAAAGTATCGCCAGTTTAGCAGCAGAAAACTGCAGCTAAAGCGGTGATAATGGGCTTGATAATATGCCCTTGCGAATTCCAATAGAAGTCCATGTTCTGGTGTGAACCTGGGCTTCTATTGGAATTCTCCAGGGCATACTATCAAGCCCATTATCGCCGCTTTAGCAGCAGTTTTCTGCCGCTAAACGGGCAATAATTTTAACACCGTCCTTGATAATATGCCCCCTCGTTTAATATCCTTTATAGAGTCTACCTCTCCCCTGACAAAATCAATAAAATGTTTCCTGAAGCCAAAGTCTTGTGCTACTGGTATAATGCCTTTGCAGCAGACCTACAACATATGCTGGGGAGTTGCACTTCCATTACAGTAACTGACACACAACCACTATAACTGGCTGCCCTAACCTCAGAAGGTGAGAAGTCTGTGCTCCGGGCATCTTTAAATGCACCAAGAAGAATAAATGGCTATAGGCCTGGCCCTAGTGTTAGCTAAGTGAACTATAACTTTGAAGTGTAGAGAAAATGTACCTCCTTCAGCAGTAGCCTGGTGGCAGACGGCTTTAAAATGAACAGAAGCTGAGAGCAAAGCAATGAGGAGGGAAGAGGCTACCGGCCTCAGGAAGTGCTCTATAGCCAACATATGGGATGAAAGGGCATGGCCCTAAATTTTTTACCTGCCACAAAAGACATTGGGGCATATTACCAAGCAATATCGATAATTAACGCTATTGCTTGGTTAGAGACAAAAATTTACCGCAGAGCTGCGGCGATTTTTACCGCAAATAAACCTTGGTATTACCAAGGTTTATCGCAAATGCGATAAAAATCGCCGCAATGCATGAATATCGCTGAAAAGTCCGCGATATTCATGCATTACCGAGCTAATGCTCTTAGCCATGTTATCCACCTCCCATTGGATAACATGGCTAAAAACTGCTCAGGGCAGGTGTTAGCTTTTGGAGATATTCGCGCTTAGCGCGAATATCTCCAAAAGTTGGTAATAGGAGATAGCGATGTTAGCGACTGTTTTCAGTCGCTAACATCTTGGCACGCCCACTTTGCATGTCATTAGTGATAAATATCACTGACATGCAAAGTGGAGCCCAAGATGGTCGCTATCTCCTACTAGCTGTCGCTAACTGGTGTTAGCGACAGCTAGGTAATAGGGAGATAATTTTATCTCCGCTTTCTTGACTTTTAAAGCCAAAAAAGCGGAGATTAAACCTCCTTGATAATATGCCCCCCTATTTTTTCCGCTGTAGCACTTAATTGATGTTTTCAACACCTAACGCATGAGGGGCTAATAACGTGGCAGCCTGATCGCCTTTTTATCTTTCTGTCATGGCGGAGCATATGACACTGCCTATTTGAAATCATTATCGTACAATTAAGACCATCATTTCTCTTCCACTACCAACATGTAATTATTTTCACCAGATACATTGCATAGACAACATGTCTGTAGGCCTATCACAATATGTTTGAAGAATAACTATACAACTCACTTTGGCAACCTGTCTCTTACTGTACCTGTATTGTTAATTGTTTCAAGCTTTGGTTTAGTTTAATTTAAAGAGCACTACAGGATAGATTTACAAGCCCCTAGCAACACTTTTGTGCCACCGTACCGTCACTTTTGTGAAGCAGTGACGGCGTAAAAAAATGTGGCCAATTTACTATGTGATGCATCTAGGGATATGCGGCAGTTTGTAAAGACCTGCGTCACATTACACCTGTGTCAGGTATAATGTATCCAGGGTGGGCGTTCCCACGCAAAAAGCCATGTAGAACTGACGATTTCACTGCGTCATTCTATGCCTTCACTGCGCCAAAATCCCTACGCCTGCTCAGACCAGGAATGACGCAGGGATTTTTGAATGTGACTCACCCATATGTTGTGGTGCATTGCTGGAGTTATGTCACTTTTATAAGCCACTCCAGCAATGCGTCACTTTTGTGCCAACAGATGCGTCAGAATTTTTGACGCATCTGTTAATCCTTGCGTCAAGAGGGCACTGTATTGTAAATACAGCGCATCCATAGTGGCGCAAGGATATTCGGCGCAGGGATGCTTGTTTCCAGTCCAGGGAGGACCTGGCTTGGCAGTTCGGGCTGGACTGTTCCCATTGGGTGTAGGGTCAAAACTGATTTGCATATGGCTGGGTCCAAACTGGAATGGCATGGTGAGCAAAAAAAATATGGATTTAGGCCCAAATCTCTCTACTTGGGTGAATGTATGACATTGTTCTGCATTTTGTCCATCAATTGTTGTTTTTGCATTTGTCACCCAGAGTGCGATCGGTATGGCCAGACGTGGGTCCCATGCTCTCCCTGCCGCTGGAGTCAAGCTATCCTGGCTGATGAGGGCTGAAAGCCGGAAACCGGTCCTGGGATGCTTGTTTCCAGTCCAGGGAGGACCTGGCTTGGCAGTTCAAGCTGGACTGTACCCATTGGGGGCAGGGTCAAGACTAATTTGCATATGGCTGTGTCCAAACTGGAATGGCATGGTGAGCAAAAAAACGATAGATTTAGGCCCAGATCTCTGTACAGGGATGAATGTATGACATTGTTCTGCATTCTGTCCATCAATTGTTGTTTTAGCAACAGGCGCAAGGAATCTGACGCTTCTATGCAAATGCGTCAGTTTCTTGTAAATCTGCCCCTACACATGTTGACACACCAAGCTTACGATCAAACTACACTCGGAGGCTGACATGACACATTGTTAAAAAATATTTATGAATAACTATTATCTCTGTCAGCAATGTAAACTAGCAATTTTCTTAATTTAAAATGCAAATGAAGACGATTTATAAAAAAGAATTGTTCAGCAAATTGTGTCAAATTAGACCAACAGGCTCGAGAGGCCACAAATCATTCACCACAGGACAACTTCAGGACCCACAATCCTGGAATATCTCCCCCCAACTTCTCTACCAGTCAAGTGCCTAGATGCTAACAAACGTGGCCGGTACAATGTGAAGGATCTCCAGAAAAATGCGGAAACTGAGTGCAAGGCCAGAGACATAACCAAGACCAAACCCACCATAGGCTCCCCAACATCTTTAGCACTGGTGTCAGGATCCTAGAGTGGGAGAGCAATCTTGGCATCACTAACAGAAATGAAAAAACACATCATACTGGACAGAGTAAATGGACTGAAAAGAAACTAATTTCCAAGTGGAAAGGAAGCCCAGAGACACAGGGCCCTATCCACAGAACTAACTTAAGACAAAAATCCTAAACTTACTACCATTTTGGTATTCACAGAAGGCACTTACTCATTTTGGTATTCACAGAAGGCACCTACTCATTTCCATATTCACAGAAGTTAGGAGTCCTAACTTTAGGACTCCTACATGCCTTCTGTGAATACCGAAAGTCTTAAAGTTAGGATTTTCCTCAGTTTAGGAGTAGTAAAGTTAGGACTCCTCTAACTTTAGGACTCCTAAATGCCTTCTGTGAATACCGAAAGTCTTAAAGTTAGGATTTTTCTCAGTTTAGGAGTAGTAAAGTTAGGACTCCTCTAACTTTAGGACTCCTAAATGCCTTCTGTGAATACCGAAAGTCTTAAAGTTAGGATTTCTCTCAGTTTAGGAGTAGTAAAGTTAGGACTCCTCTAACTTTAGGACTCCTAAATGCCTTCTGTGAATACCGAAAGTCTTAAAGTTAGGATTTTTCTCAGTTTAGGAGTAGTAAAGTTAGGACTCCTCTAACTTTAGGACTCCTAAATGCCTTCTGTGAATACCGAAAGTCTTAAAGTTAGGATTTTTCTCAGTTTAGGAGTAGTACAGTTAGGACTCCTAACTTTGGGACTCCTAAATGCCTTCTGTGAATACCGAAAGTCTTAAAGCTTGGATTTTTCTCAGTTTATGAGTAGTAAAGTTAGGACTCCTAACTTTAGGACTCCTAAACTGAGAAAAATACTAACTTTAAGACTTTCGGTATTCACAGAAGGCAGTTAGGAGTAGTAAATTTAGGACTCCTAACTTTACTACTCCTAAACTGAGAAAAATCCTAAGTTTAAGACTTACGGTATTCACAGAAGGCATTTAGAAGTCCTAAAGTTAGGAGTCCTAACTTTACTACTCCTAAACTGAGAAAAATCCTAACTTTAAGACTTTCAGTATTCAGAGAAGGCATTTAGGAGTCCTAGTGTTAGGACTCCTAACTTCTGTGAATACCGAAATGAGTAAGTGCCTTCTATGAATACCAAAATGAGTAAGTGCCTTCTGTGAATACCAACATGGTAGTAAGTTCAGGATTTTGTCTTAAGTTGGTTCTGTGAATCGGGCCCATAGAGAGGAAAGGAGAAGACACATTAACCCTGATGAACATCCAAGGTGGAGAGGGAGAGAATAAATAGATGATAATCCCCATAAACATTCTATGGGTGGGCAATCATTATGAGAGGAGTGTTAATGGCCGACATGAGGACCGAACAGACACTAGGGGCATATGTAACAAAAGTTCATGCAGGACGGCAATCCAAGTAGCTGTGCTGCATTGTGTGAACAGAAAAGAGCTGGAAAGCACCATATCTACTAAGATATGGGGCTGTTCAGCTCCCACCTAGTGTTGGAAACCTTGTGGGTAGCACCAACGCAGGCCCCCTTGCACCATGGTGCAAGGGGACCTGCATTGAAGACAAGATTGTTTTTGTGCAGGAAGGCACACCTTCCTGCATAAAAACAATCTTGTAAGGCAATTTTTGCTTTCTATGTGTGATGCAGACTGCATTATACAGAAAGAGGGAGTCAAGAGAAGAAATAAAAAATATTCCTTCTCGTTACGCCTCACTGGTGAAGGAGTACAATTTTGCCACATTCCCAGGATTACTAGCTTTAGTTAATCAGTGAATAAGATAAAATCCAAGGGTGTATGCTTGGAAACGCCCATCGCCGATGCTCCACCAATTGAATGCCTCCCAGATGTAGTACAATGAAATGCAATGCAAGAGGCTGTTTCGCACTTCATTTTGTTTCCCAAGCCATACAAGGTGACACAAGTGGGCCCTTACATGGCTTAGTAAATACCAAGTAACATTTTGTGTTGTGGCTGAGACAAAAAAAGGGGTGCAACCAAGACTGAAAATGTTAGTAAATCTGGATAAGAGTCCTTGAAGATGGTCCTCCTCCTCCCATGAGCAGTCCAGCACAGAAGTAGAAATCAAACTGCCAAGTACCACATGAAACTATGAAGACATTATGAACTGATACATAAAATAGGAGTCAGATACGGGTGTAGCTACCAATGGTGCAGAAGGTGCAATGACACTGGGACCTACTGAGCCCTGTTTATGTTTGTATTTTAATAGCTATCCACAGAGAAGGGACCCATTTGCTTTGTTTGCACCTTGGTCCCTGGCACTCTTGCTACTCCACTGGCAGTCAGGAACTAACAGTGGTAGTGGCCATGTACACACTGAAACACTGCACAAAAAGCAGGACAATAACATCCATTTGAGTGCACGACAAAAGCAAACATGTGTAGCCACTCCAACAAGTGTTGACCACAGAAACATGCAGTTTCTTTTGGGGCTGGCCAACAAGTTCACAGCTGTATGCACCTCCATGAACTGAGAGCAAAGCAACTGGACATGCCATGTTATAGAAATGACAGCATATTTTGAAATCAACATCTTTTAGCACAGTAAAAATGCAATTCAAAACATATTCTAACACTAGCAGCCCGCCCCTGCGTTGCCCAGGGCAAAAGGGGGCTGGGGGCAGCATCGCAGCAGGAGAGGCGCAGCAGAGCGTCCGGGA
This sequence comes from Lissotriton vulgaris, assembly GCF_964263255.1. Taxonomy (NCBI): domain Eukaryota; kingdom Metazoa; phylum Chordata; class Amphibia; order Caudata; family Salamandridae; genus Lissotriton; species Lissotriton vulgaris. The sequence continues at coordinate 956,088,836 of NC_141691.1, forward strand.
GCAGCAGAGCGTACTTACAGTGTTTCCTTGCTCCGGTTTTGTTGGTCCTGGCCGCTTCTGCCCACGCTCGTGTCTGCTGTTTCCCCCGACGTCCCGACTTTGAGGAAAAGACTTCCGAGCGCTCATGGCCCCCGCCTGTCCTTCCGCCCGTCCCTCGTGCGCACCAGCGGCTCTTGTCTGCTGTTTCCCCCGACATCCCGACTTTGAGTAAAAGGCTTGCGAGCACTCATGGCCCCCGCCCGCTCCCTCGGTGCACACCCGCGACTGCTTCACTTTCCTCAGCCGCCGCTCCTCCTCGCGCTGCTGAGTTTACTGCTTCACTGCTCCTCCGCTTCTCGCCGCTGCTCACCGCTTGTCCGCCGCTCGCCGCTCCTCCCTGCCTGTCCGCAGCTCCTCCCCGCGCTCATGTCCGCCGCACTTCCTCTTGGTCCTGAACGCCGCTCCTCCCCGCGCTCCCGATGTCATCACGCACTTCGCGGCCGGCGCTACTTGCAAGGGACTACTTTTTTTTTATTCCTAAATTTTTTAAAGAACGTATATTTTTTATTTTTACATAGCCTATGTCCTTATGCTTGCCCTGAGGTTTTCAAAGATGTCTTGGGTGTTTGGATTGGTGGTGTAGTTTTCGAGTTTACCTGGCTCAAAGGACACAGGGCCCGATGTAGGTGGCAAATACCGGTCGGAAACGGCCGAATTCGGACCTTTCCGACCGGTATTTGGCTTCTTGAGATGTAGGGGGCCAGATTTTACAGATTCTGTAAATTTACCGATCGGTAAATTTACAGAATCTGTAAAATACCGAATCGGTATTTTTACCGATTCGGTAATTCCCAGATGTAGGTGGGACTCTTCTGAGTCCCAAAGGCCCTACAAATTCGGTATTTTACCCCCCAATCCATTTGGGTGTTAAAATACCGAATTCAGGTGTGCATGCACATGGGTGCATGCACACCTAGTCATGTGACAGACAGACATGCCCTTAGGGCATGTCTGTGTGCCACATTGCGCACATGCCTATTTTTGGGGTGCCAGAGGGTGTCAAAGTGACACCCCCTGCACCCTTGTGAAATTCGGTATTTACCGATTCGGTAAATACCAAATCGGTAATGCCCATTCATTCCTATGGGCTTCAAAGCCCATAGGAATGAATGGGCATTACAGATTCGGTATTTACTGAATCGGTAAATACCGAATTCTTCCGATTCGGTATTCCAGCACATCTGGAATACCTACATACCCACCCCTTAGATTTACCAACTTTTAATTACCGAATCGGTAAAATTCGGTAATTAAAAATCGGTAAATCTATTCTACCTACATCTAGCCCACAGTTCTCTCTTTATAATAGTAGTATAGATAAGTAAAACGCATATTTAGAAATGCCTTACAAAATGTGTGAATTTCTTTTAGATGAATGAGTAAATATAACCAAAACATATTGTGGAGTGACAAATATAGACTAGAAAGATGCTATTAGAAAAACATCAGTGAAATTGCATGTACTTTAAAATTTTGCACCAAGCAACTTTACTTTAGCCTGTGCAGTGATTATGTCTAAAACTTCTTTTCGACTTTTGCTCATAGTAAAACGTCCTGTGCAACAGCCTAACACTGATGTCATTTTAGAAATGTGCTGACGTTACTATTTTGTTCATTTACTTCATCTCACCCCATGTTAGATCATTTCCATTTTCAATAATAAGCTTATTGAAAATGAATAGAATAAATGTTGACGTAAACTTATAATGTTGCTCAAAAATTAACTCAATATATGTTTTCACATTTGCTGACTAGCCTTTGTTTCTGTGCTGAAACTCACAATGCATCTTAAGCTTAGGTAAGGGGGTTCTCATGGGAGCCTTCCTCATGTAACAATTGTACCAAATGACTATATCACTTTGGATGACGAGAGTGCAGATTTTGGGAATCGGAAGAAGATGAATCGTATGATTGACAACACCGCATTACGAACCGCTCTGATTGGAAATCGGGAGAAAACGTCAATATGAATCAATACATGTGTTGAAAGGTTATAATAACAAGGGTTCCTAACTAGTCACACACACACCTCTACTTTCCCCAAACCGCTTTTGGCAGTCTTGAGGATTTTCCTCTGCTTGTGATTCATCTTCATGGCGAGTTGATTTACTTTCGCCTTTTTGACTCATGGGAGTACAGGGCCTACTACACTCCAATGACGACTATTTTTTACTGTTTGAGGCACCATTTTCCTTGGCTCCATAATAAACCATGGTACCTTTGCTAGGCCAGTGTTGATAGCGGCGCTATTCTGCTCCGGAGTGCCAGGCACAGTGTCATGGCGCTAGATGACGGAGGTGTATGAGAAGGCCAGGTTGTCACAAGATCTCGAGTGAGCTTTGTAGCACTCTTGCCCCTCGAGGGTCTACTTAAGTCCCTGCCTCCATTACTTTCTATGGAAGGAAGTTGCAGTATCAGTGATTGGCAGTGAATGAGGCTGGACCTACTCAAGGCCTGAGCTGCGAGTGAGTAAGGGAAGCCGCTGAGAAAGTGAGGATGCAGCTCCTTTACCACTATTCTTATTGCAGCCCCAGGAAACTTAGGAGCGGCTGCACCCACCATTATTGGGAGAAAGGATCTCCGTTGCGGCTTGACGGAAGCGGTTGACTTGCATGGCAGTGCCTGGATTGGCAGCAGTGCTCCGAGCCCTGACCGCCCCTGAGGGGGGACATTTGTGAGACGTGCCCGCTGCTGCTACATAGCGTAGAACAGCGAGCCGAGCCTACATGCCTTGCAGCCTCTACCTTCAGGTGCAGACGCTACTGTGTGTCTGTGCAGCCCCTCTTTCTAGTAGCACCTAGAGCTACTAGAGCTGGTGGGTCCGCAACGAGCACTGGAGGAGCAAGTCTGGGGTTAAGCGAAGCGAGACCCGCTTGCTGGGCCCATCACTGCAGAGAGCTGAAATTGGATCAACCGCTGATTGCCTGAACTGAATGGGTGCGAGGTTTTGTGCTCTGGCCATGTGGCTAGCAGCCCTAGTTGCATCAACAGCTATGGCTTGGTAGGTCACCAGTGATGTGGTGGAGTAGTGGAAAATTGCAGCACCACTTAGCACATGACTCAACACCACAGCTTGAAACACCCTGCTGCATAGTATATTTCTTTTGTTCAATACTCCCTTCTGGCATCAGTGAGGGTTGCCCAGACTGCAGGTCCCAGAGACGCCTGCTTCCAAGCATGACTGAACACACGCCCGGAGGCTCCATCAACTACTGGTCGGGGCTCCCGCTGCGCCAAGAGCGGGCCCGTCTGTGCCCATCCGCATCCAACCGAGGCCTGGCCGGCCCCCCTCCCTTGGCTGGAGAAGGCTGGAGTCGGCCAGTGGGAGTACCCGCATCTTCTTTGTTTGGTTGGCAACAAGAAAAGTATTTTACCTTTGGAGAAGTGCGTTGACACAGTGACACAGTGAGTATATAGTGCTGCCCGTCTCCAAATCAGTGGCCTGACCCCCTGTAATTTTCCATACTTGGTGGTTATTTGTCAGTAGATCGTTATGGGGAAAAGGAAGGCAGTGCCCATTGACAATCCACCCCTTTGCAACAAGAAATACACTATTGACTCTTTTTTGGCAAAAGCGGTGGGGGCCATCTCAAAGGAGATTGATAGACCAGAGAGAAGACTGTCTCTGGGGTCTGACTGCCCTCCTTTATCCTTGGCTGGGGAGTCTGCAGCTAATGAAACTTCAAATCCGCAACTCCCAAACTTCCAGGAAACGCGGGATCCTGTGACAGGTGTTTTATTACCCCCACTACCTGCCCCCATAGATGCAAATTCCAGTATACCTCCCCCTGACCCTCCTCGTACTACGGGTAATGATGGGAGGGCAACACCAGTCGCTAAACAAGGAGTGCCTCCAAGGGGCTCTCCAGCTGTAAAGAGGCTGCGAAGAACTAAGGAGCAAAACGAGCCCCAACGAAGAGGGGAGGAACATGTAATAACAAATAACTGGTCAGACAAGGGGGACTTTTGGGATTCTTTCAAGCAAAACATTACAGAGGTGTTGACGGATTAGTTGTCTCAGTGGTGGGACAAATTGAACAAGGCATTGTCTGACTCCCAAGATACCCTCAAGAGAATGGAAGGAATATTGTTCACCATTTATAAACCCCCCCCATCCCAGAACCCCCGGCACAGGCAGCACAATCTGGGACGCCTTTGTTTTCTAATTTAAATTCTGCACCATTACCTAATAGACATCTGAGGAGGGGTGGGAATCAGTTACACGAAGTAGACCGCGGGAGGGGTCCCTCTAGCGTAGCTAACCCCCAAGTTAGGGGTGAGAATAGGGATTTTGGTGACTGGCGCACTGCGCCAAGGGTGCATTAGACACCCATAGAACGTTCATCTATTAAAAATAGTCCTGGATTACCAGTCATTGATCTTACCCCTGCTTGTTTCCCCTATAGCGTGGTTTTGAAGGGGGTCCCGGGGTTAGGTACTCACAGTGAGGAACCCATGAATAAATTAACAAAGTGATGCATTGGCTAAGTAAATACAGCAGATTTAATGTGTCGGATCACTGCCAAATTTTGATGGCAAGGTGGATCTCTTGGATTGGCCGTTCTAAGAAAACATTTGAGGGAGACTGTGTGATCATCTCATTTAGATCTCCAGAGCTTGCACACAACATACTGAGACATTCTGCCCAGTTTCCCTTTTATGCTTCTGGCATTAAGCCACTTCCACTGGGATTTTTTTTATAGACCTCCAGCCACTGTTGTAACTAATATCCCTGTTTTAGCCATGGGAGGGAGTTTCTGTGCTGTGGGGATAGAGGCCACATCTAATCTTTTACCCATCCTGTCGGATCTTAATGGTTTAGACTGACATAGAGCAGGTTACACCTGCTAAATTATCAACACGTGAAAGTAAATCCAATGAGCAAGGGATAGGCTCAAAGGGCAACTTGAGAGCTGCACTAACCCAATTAGCACACCTGATCCCTAGGTGGAAGCCACCACATGTCATACATCCTTTCATCAGGAACATGAGGGAGAACTAACTGTTATATCCTCAGCCTCCAAATTTGAAGATGCTGGATGGATCCAATTTATTAGAGCATTCAATATTATCTGCATCCAGGAGACATGGGAAGAGGTTAACAAATTCTTCATTGAAGGATATAAGGCATTTTTCCTTTCTGCAGTGAGCTCCACGTCGGGGAGAGTGAGGGGAGGGTTAGTCATTTTCATAGCCCTTAGGCTTGGGGGCTCTGTGAAGCTGGTGTACTGGAATACTAAAGTGTCACAAGGCCTCAAATTAGCGTTAAGGAGAGTGATGAGGCTAACAGTAATTCATTTTTATAATGGCAAAAGAAACTAGCAGGACCGCTCTAGTCTGATGGAGTTAAGTGGCCTCATGGAAACGCTACACGGAGATGATTTCCCTCAGGAGAATATTATGTTGTTAGGAGATTTTAATTGCCACGTATCCCCTAATATGAATCAGTCTTTGTGAGATCCCAACATATGCAGGGAAACTGAAGGCCTGCATATGGAGCACTCTTTAGATGGTTACGAACTAAATGCCATCCTAGATACCTTTGGGATAATATCCACAATTGATAAGGTGCCTAAACCTCCAAACTGCATTTAACCGCCAACGCGCTGGTCTTGTCTCTTGTGATGCAGGATATTCTGGTAGCGCCTGATGGCACCAACACCGGTACACTATCAGCCACAAATCAGGGAAGGCGCCTACATTGGTCACTGGTGGATATTAATGTGTTTAATCACTCACTTTTTAGATTGCGACAACAGGAGATAATAAAGTCTTTAGACATGTCATCTTCAGAAGAAGAAATAGTTAGCTCATTTATTGTTACTGCTGAGCCCGTGGCAAGTTTGTTAACCGCCCCAGGAGCTTCTAATTGTTTGGATAAGCCGAGATGGTTTGACAGTGAGTGTTCCGAAGCGTACAGGAACCTCAAACTAGCCCTGCTCAGTCTCCTCATAATAGACCCTGGGAGGCCAGTTGTCGGTGGAATTATAAAAGGGCCATCAAGGAAATGAGGAGAAAGTAACAAAAACAAGCTTCGGAGGAGTTGCTACAAGCTAGCGATTTAAAAGATAGCACTCTTTTCTGGAAGGTCATTGATAGTTCCTGTTTTTCCGAACCAGATATGCCGAACTTACGGCATCATATTACTGCACACCAATGGAGAAGCGGGAGGGAGGGCAATCTGGCGGTGATCTTTAGAAAAGAATTCCAGCTAAAAATGTCCAAATTGCCAATGTCTGGCTGTGAGACGGCTTTTTTTACCATGACTCTTAACAGCGACAGGTCAGTTGTGGGTCTTCTTATCTATAGACCCCCAGGTCTGGCAAGAGCATTCATAGATGCTCTGGCTGTGATAGTGCCCCCCACACCATCCGCTATCCCAATTTTATTGTTCTGGGGATCTGAATTTACATCTGGAGGATAAAGAGAGTCGAGAAATTGGGGAGATGACTAGGGGACTACAAGACTTGGGTTTAGTATTAAATCTATTTTATTGACAGAATAAAAGCGGTGAACAAGTCAAGTTGCTTACAACCCAGCGGGCCAGCAGAGGTAGTTTCAGCTGTACAAGTAGGTCGAGGCAGATTTTAAGACTTTCAACTGTTACACACAGCAAGCCGCCTACAACCCAACACGGCCAGCCGCGTCTCAAGAGAGAAGGTAACTGGTAGACAATGCTGAGGTCAATCGCCCAAGGGATATGTAGGGCAAGAGGTCACAGGTGCCTTTTGGCAGTCCATGAGGCAGTAGTCTCAGTGTGAAATGTCAAGTTCAACATAGAACAGAACCAAAGAACGTAAAACAGTAAAGCAATCAAAACAAGTCCCCCACCCTCCCCCCACCAAATCTTCCAGTGAGCCACTCAATAAGGGAAGAAAAGAAAAGGGAAAAAGAAAAAAAGGTAATATTAAATCCAGGTATCCTATATGCCACGGCAAAGGCACTAGGTCTGCAAGTGGAAAGACATGGGTTTAGAACAGTTAGTACATATCCCCATGCACATTAGGGGCCATATTTTGGACAACATCTTCTCTAAAACTTATTTAGTCGAAGCGCTGTTGCCTGTGCCCGTAGTCTGGTCCGACCACTCGATTCTCCCTTTCAAGATTGTGAATCCAAGAAAGGCCCCCTGCAATCTGGGATAGCGATCAGAGCCAATAATGATCTGGAAATGGGCTTCTCTAACCCATGATATCTTTAGGGATAAGTTGGCTTTAAGCACTCCAGAATTAAGGGATGAAACTCAGATAGCAGAGAATCAAGTCTCTCTTTGGATCAGGGAGGTAGTGGACTCTGTGATACCTCTGAAACCTTGCAAGAGTACCCGTCTAACTCCATTGGCAAAATGGTTCTCAGAGGAACTGGCATTATTGAAAACCGAATGCAAATGCCTTGAAGGGGGAATGCTGGAGGGGGAACTATTTGACGGAAAATAAGCTGAGCTTAGAAGCAGTTAAGGCTTACCATCAACGAATTAAGAGAGCATGTAGGGAGTTTTATTCTGAGCAAACTGATTCAGTAAAAAATTCCACTAAGAATATTTTTAGTGTTGTCAAACAATTGACTTCCCTAGAACGTGTCACAGCAGTACTGAGTTTTCACAAAACCTCTGAAGTTGTCCTTTAGCTCAGGGCATGTTCCTAGTAATTGGAAACATGCTATGGTGGTTCCACTGCTAAAGAAACCTTCTCTAGACCCAGCTCTTCCGGAGAATCTAAGATCTATATCATTGCTTCCCTACTTTGCTAAAATTGCAGAGAAACATCTGAACATTCAACTGACCACTTTCTTGGAAGAAATATGTTTTGTCCATGAAACCCAGTTTGGTTTCAGGCACTTCACAGTACCAAATCAGCCCTACTTTTGACATTGGAGGCCTTGAAACTTACAGTTGATGATGGAAAGACAACTGCACTGATTCTACTGGACTTGAGTGCTGCGTTTGACACAGTCTCCCACGGCCTTCTGTTGGAACGGTTATAGGAGGATGGGGTTGGTGGCAGCTCATGGGAATGGATCAAACACTTCTTGCAGAATAAATCCTTCCAGGTCTAACAACCCCCTTTTAAGTCTAAGGTGTGTCCTCTGTCTTAAGGAGTACCACAGGGCTCGGCCCTTAGTCCTACTCTATTCACTGTTTACATGCACCCCCTTGTAGTGTAGTTCCTATATTCCCAACAGGCTCTGCGCATTGGAATAATATATCCTATAGATGTTACGTAGGACTTATATCTACTAGGTCTCTATCGAATATATTAGACTTAATTGTGAGTGCCAGCTAGCTCAAAGGTAACTAGAAACTTTCTCGAGTTCACAAGAAGGAATTAGTTCCTGACAACCGCATAAACATGACAACTTTATTTCCCCAAGATAAAACTGATCATCAGAGTCGTGGAAACAATAGATAGATATTTCACTCAGTCAATCGTGCATGCTTCGTTTCACCAGAGGTGCAGAGAAAATAGATAGACCGGCGTTTTCAATAAAAAGGATTTATTGAACAGTCTTCTTTCTCAAGCATAAGAAGTGAACTGCTACAATCGTAAAACTGGTTGCAAAATATAATGCATACAGTAGAAAGAGTAGAATAAAATAATACTGTAAGAGCATTGTATGGTTCCTAAACCATAACGAAATACATACATAAGTAAAAGAGGCTAAAAGTACTCAACTGGTGCTTCTAAAATACGCCTACCCGATGTACCTAACCTAAGCTTCGTACGAGGGAAGAAGTAAGTGAGGTGGAGAATAAATATATTATCCTTTTGCCAAGAATCTGTCCAAGATTTCTCTCAGGGTCTAATCAGCTCCGTACCTTAATTTGGAATGAAGAAGGTCAGGCTCAGGACTTGATTTCCCAACAACCCGCAAGTGTAGCTTGGAAACACTGGAGCTGGATTTCTCAGCATGAGAAAATTCAGTGTCTCTCTCAGTGCGTCTGCTGGAGCGTCAGCTTCCTTCGGCACTTGCAGTAGCAGGATGCGTCAGGCAAGTAGATAGTCGAACTGCTCCAATCCACCGTTTGTTTGCTACGGCAAGTGTGGGCATATTTATACTTTGAAGTTGGAGAGTTTGACGTAAAGAACTGAGACTCTTTTATGACGTTATTATGTCCAATAATAACGTCATAAAAGAGTCTCAGTTCTTTGAAAACTCCATGAGTTCTTGGACAAGTCAGTTCTCGAGCAAGGGGAAGTCCCTAGCTGCTGGAGCAGAGTTTTCCAAGATTTTTGGAACTAGTAGTAGTAGCCCTGCCGTATTTGGGCTGCATGAGCTATGTTTAAATATGGTTATGATTCTTATGCCTATATAAGGACATAGTAATTTATACCTATATAAGGGCATGAATCGGGAAAATTACAATTGGGTCCTAAAATGTTCCACAACACCCTGGCAGACATTGTGCTGAAACATGGAGTGAAACTCGTGTCATATGCCAATGACACTCAGTCGATTGTTACACTGGAGCAAAAGGAGGCAGGAATGGCATCTGATTTCAAGGCCTGCTTGAGTTTCAAGTTTATTTTATTTGTTTTGGTACTCTACTGAGCACCACAAATTTTATTCAATAAAATTCAGTTACAGATACTTTTAGAATTTCGTATTAGTACAAAGCTAAAAAAGGTTTTAAAAATTTATAAAAGTTAAAACAAACTAATTCATTGGGCGGAGATTTACATACTATAATCAAGTCCTTCACAGTAGTAATACGGCAGTTGATGTATATAGGATTCAGATGTTTTCTCCTCGCTGCCACTAGTTTTGGATTTGGGCATGTAAATAAAAGATGTTCTACATCCTGCTCTTCTCCATTGCAAAGATTACATAATGAAGAACCGTTTGAGTTCCATCTTGATGTTAGAGTTAATGTTGGTAGAATGCCAAGCCGTAACAGGGTAATTGTTCTCCTAGCACCATGCGAAAGATTAAAATCTATATATTGTTGCACTTGCTTTGGGGCAATTGTTTCCGCAAAGTTTTTATACAAAGTCAGTTTGGCACAATGTGAAAAATCAAAATCGTAACTGAGTCTGGGGGTTAAACATTTTAAAAAGAGTTTCAGTTGTGATGGTGTCCACGTAAGCAACAGGTTGACGTTGATCTCAGCTAGTTTAAATGCGGTGGTCATGTTGCTAAAGAATACTTGTTTTGAAGCATCATGATCGAAGGTCTCGGCTTTGAGTAGTGAACGAGGGTTCCATCCTTTGCGTGTAGCAGGTTATATGCCCACCTGATAACGTTTGCAATGGATCTTGAAAATAAACTGGTGAGTGAGAATTTGAGGCGGAGAGCTTGCACCAGAATGGATTGTGATACCTTCAGCATTTTCCTTAGTATCTTCCCTTCTTTTTGGTCCAGGAATGACCACTGTTTTATTGGAATGTGTTCCAGAGCAAATGATAGAACTGGGGGTATCTTTGAACTATAAACTTTGAGAAGAGATGAAAAGTGTCTATTACCTGAAGCCGTATAGAGTCTTTGAAGGGCTCCGGCATGCACCTCAGATTTCTTGGTCAGGTTGTTAACTTGTATATTGTTTTTTAATGTCTTAGTGAAAATCCTGCCCAAGTAGGTGTATTCATCTGTCTCTTCTATTATTCCGGCTCCGAGTCTCCAGCGGAATTTGGTACTCCTTTTTCATCCTGAGAAGGAAACTATTTTTGTTTTTGTAAGATTTGGGACTAAGTAGTTTTCCTGGGTGTATTTAGTCAAAGAGTCTAAAAGGCTTTGCAGACCAAAAGGCGTAAGATCTAACATTACAATATCGTCTGCGTATAAGAGGACGTGAACATTTTGGGCAGCGATCTTTGGAGGCAGACTAGGTACTTGTTGCAAATGCTGAGGCAGATCACTAAGGTATAGTGAGAATAACAAGGGGGCTAGGAGACACCCTTGCTTTAGTCCATTTGCTGTGGGAATTGTGTTGGTCAGGCCCTTATCACGCCCCATTTGCACTTGGCACCACATGTGCGAATGTAGTGTAATTCTGACTTGTAGTAGTTGTTAAGGGATTCTTAGCTTCCTCAGTTTTTTCCAGAGGGAAGGTCTGTCTACTCGATCAAATGCGGTAGAAAAGTCTATAAAAGCTGCGTATACCGGCTGGGACTTTCCTACCACGTATTTGTCGAGGATAGTTTGTAATATCGCAATGTTATCGATAACCGAGTGCTTTGGCCTAAAACCGGCCTGATATAAGGGGATTAGATCCTTTGAAAATGCCCAGTTTTTGAGTTGGTCCAACAATTCAGCGGCAAAGATTTTCCCCGTGGCATCTAGTAATGCTATTTGGTGATAGTTGCCGGCCTGATGTCTTGATCCTTTTTTAAAGATCGGTATTATAATACTCCCCTTCCAGGATTTTGGCACTATTGCTGTTTTAAGGATGTAATTAAAGAGGGGAGAGAGCAGCTTACTCCAACCCTTAGGGTCTGCCTGTAGGACCTTGATTGCTATTTGGTCTGGGCCGGAGGCCCCTGTAGATCTTGCCTTTCGAATATGCATTTCTATTGAAAGCGGGGAGGTGTGACCAATCGGATCGTTGTTTCTTTCACTGTTGCTCCCTGTGTTTTCGATGGCTTCGCTACTCATGTTTTCTTTGTACAAAGCTGTCAAGTAGATTTCCCAGTCTTGGGGTGACACTGGGAATGGAATGCAGGGCCTTTTTTGTCCCAGTTTCCTTTGCGATTAGTGACCAGTATGATCGTTGGTTGCGCATTTTTGCCGCAATTTGTAAATCAACCCAGTTTTTATCCTGCGTTATTCTTTTTAGACGACGCCTTTCCCGCTTGAGTTGATTTTTCAGTTTATTTGTTTCTGCCTGTCTTGAAGTTGAGCGATCCACGTATTGGGCTCTAATAAGTTTGTTTAGTTTTTTTGCAGTTGCAGAGTTCAAAATATGATTTCTGTTTTTATTTTTTTCTGATGTCGCTTGTTTCAATTTGTTTAGAAAGACTTGCTTTAGATTCTCAATGATGGTTTCAAAATTCGTTATTAGGTTAGCGGAGTATTCCATGGATAGAAGATGGTTAGTATCAATTAAAGTTGTTATTTTATCTAACATGGTTGAGTTCCAGTAGATCCGTCTTTGGTTTATTTTTGTCTTGACTGTGCCATATTTATACATGATTTGGCTAGGTAAGCAGTGGCTTATTTTCCATTGCGTATGTAGTAACAAAATTGCGTGGTCACTCTCTTCTGAGAAGTAGGTGCGCAAATATGTAGCTGTCTCGTACAACTCCATGCTGCAGATCATGTAATCTATGATTGAAAGGGTGCCATTTCCCCGTCGTGTATAAGGATGATCCCTGGTAACAACGGCGACCAAAATACTACCACCGCGGTTTTGGTGTTTTCTCTATCTGGGAGTATTACTAAGTCAATTTCTTTACTTGTTAAAGTGTGTAACATAGTAATCCGTTGGAATAGATTGACTATTCTACCGCGGTTTAGTGGGACGCTATCTGTGGGAAAGAGTTCTGTAATTTGTAAATATTTAGTCAATATTTCTTCCCCAGATGGGGGTTTTTTATCATAATTTTCTGACCCTTTGAAGCGCTCCCTTGTCCCTAAGGTTGTTCGATTGGGGTGAAATTTTTCGGCTCTTGGGTTTAAGGTGGTATTTTGTTGAGAAATGTTTATGTCTGTGTTTACTGCCGCGTTTCGATTTGTTCCCTTGATGGGAGTCAGTGTTTTCGTGTTTTCTTCGTGCTCATGCTGGGGTGTGGGGGGGATAATTGCTTTCTGAAATTTGAGCCTTCGCGCTTTCTTCTTTTTGATTCTTCTTTGTGGTTTTCCTCTTTTTTTCCCGGCTCCTTCGTGATTCTTCTTGATTTTCTGTGTGTCCCTCTCTTGTTGTCCGTCAAGTATGGTGTTTCTAAATCAGTCGCCGAGTTGGGTGTTATCGGATTATTTTTGGTGTTTGCAAAAATAGGATATAGGTTGTGCACGTTAGTTGTATCTTCTCTGAAGAGTTTCTTTAAGGAATATATAATTGGCTCCTAGAGGTTATTCTGTGATCCCTTGTTTGATGTCCCTTTCGTTTGAGTACCGATGTCGCTTTTTACCTGGTCTTGTAGCGTGTTGTTGATGTTGTTATTACTTATTGCCTCTTGGGTAGTTACTGGGGTTTCTTTTGTTTTTGTGGACTCGGTACAGTCTTTTTTTCTTTTTTCTTCCACTAGGAATTTTAAAATTCCTATTTGGACGTCAAGGGTTTGGTCTGAGTTCTCCAGGATGTGGCCTAAAAAAGAAAGGACAGACTCCAAAATTTCTTGTAGAATGGAAAGTGACTTAGACACAGGTGTGTTGTGATTAATTATGCTGGAAGATTTAAACAGGTGAAGGTCTGGTGAATAATCGAAATCTGCCGGGGATTTTTGTAGTGTGCTGGTAAGTATCTCCTCAGGCCTTATTTGCGTTTCGAGCTTCTTTTCCCCCTCCTTGGCAGTTATTTCTATACATGAGCTGTTACAGCCAGTACTGCTTTGAATGTTTAATGGACTAGGGGAGATTGGGCAAAATAAGTCAAACTCCGTGGGAGATTCCTCTTTAATTAATAGACTGATTTTTTGTTCTAGATCAAGTTCTGGCTTTATTAGGTTTTGATCACCTGATTGCTCCCGTGAAGCTCCCGGTATGTTTTCTCTGCCCTCCTTCATCTCAGGTTTGATTCCTACGATTGGCGGTGGACTTTCTATTTGGTCGTTGGTAGTAAATGTGGAAAAATAATTGGTTATTGCCGAGGTCCTTGTTAATCGTCCACTTTTCACCGCTTTATTGGAGGACTTTCTAGTTGACTCTTCTGTTCCCATTCGTTTCATAAAGATGGTTGGGCACCTCAGTTTCTTGAGAGCCATTTCCTTATCTTAGGGCAGCAATAGTTTCACCTTCCCTGGGGGGGTATTTGTTTTAAGTTGCCCCACGTGTTACCTGACGAGTTTGTAGGCTGTGAGGAGGAGACAGACAATCCCTCTGGGCGCAAGACAAGAGGTTGAGTGGGCACTTTTTGGTGGCGTAGGGTACCTTGGAGGGGGGGTCACCCGGGCGGGGAATGGCAGCGCTGACCGCTGAAATCACCACCACCCCCTTCCCCAAACCCAGGCGCCCCTCTCACCGTCCCTCTGTCAGAGGCCTCCTCTCAGGCCGTCCGTCTCCTTTCTCAGTGTCCGCCTGGACCTGGGCTCCTCTCTGACTCCTCAGACTGCTTCAGTGCTGATGCGGTGCTGGCGCTTCGGAGCGCCGTCAGTGATTCTCTCCTCCCGCTCCGGTCCACCTCAGTACAATCCCCGATCACTTCTGTTCCATAGGTCGATGGTGGGCCTGTAACAGCACAGGTCGCGTTCTTCTCTAGGGCCGCCACCGCCCTGCGCTTCACACTATTAAGACCTGGGGCTCGGCCCCGCCCCAGGTGCTATCAGGTGGTTGCAGGCTGTCACCCACGCTTGGGGAGCCGGCTGCAGCTTCGAATCACGCTGCGGGTGCCCGGCGGGTTGATGGATGGGCGGGGTTTCGTTTGGGTGCCGGCTCCCGCTCTATTCCTTTTGCTCCGCGTGGCCGGGACCGGACTGCGTGGTCCCGGTTACCGCGAACGCTGCTGGAGCGGGCAGGTACCGCTGTCTACTGGTCGCGTTGCGGGGGACCTGTGGGCCGTCTGGCGGGCGGGAGGTATTGTGGTCGCGGTGTTAAGCCGAGCCTCCCGCTCCGCTTCGGCTCTCGCTCCGCTTCGCTCGCTCTGCTCTGCTCCGGTCTGGAACGTCTCGCTGGTTCCGCTCTCTGGCGCCCTCCTTGAGTGATCTTGCTAACTGCTGCTTGCAACTGAATGCAGGAAAGACGGACGTAAAGGAAGTTGGCAAGCAGCCCTCAATATGGTCACATTTGTGGTGGCCGGAGGAACTGGGGCGTATTACGAATCCCAAAGCTAAGGTTAAGAATTTGGGAGTCTTGTTCGACAACACACTATCATAAACAGAGCAGATATCAGCTGTGGCCAGAAAATGCTTTGGCATTCTTAGAATGTTGCGTAAAATCCTGAAATTACTGCCTCTAGACGCCAAAAGGACCACTGTGCAGCCCCTTGTCACATCCCAATTGGATTATTGACATTGCTCACCATAGGAAGTCTCCAGAGGGCCCCACCCTACAGTAGGTGGCAAATGAAGGTGGAAAATTAGTTCAAGGCTGTGGACACAGTGCAGCACACTGAGGAATACAGAGGACTAAAAAGGTCTACTGCAAACTTGATGGTGGCGGTGGTCACTTGTTTCTTGGACTCCGACACCTAAATGGTGAAGGTGCAGACCTGAGTCTACTGTATCCCTTGCAATGAATCTTGAAACTGGCGAGCTGAGGGCCACTTTGATGTCAGGCTGAGACATCTCCTGTGGAGCTTTGCCTTGATCCCCCAGTCCCATGTGGCCTGCGACCTCCTTCCCCTTCCCCCTGTTGCTACTGGGAGCACTTCATCAGTTGTCGATGACTGACACAACAGTTATCACCGGGCATAATTTCTCTTTTTGGTATAAGTTTAGTTGCAGATTTTACACAATTCTTGATAAGATGGGGATGGGTGCGGCACCAAATGCTGTTCAATACCTTTCAATATATGGGCACAGATTCATATTAGTAATATGAAACAAACCCTAAGTAATTACGACAAAGATATTTGTCAGTGCTGGTGCACAGCAAAGTTTGATATTGTAAGCACATCAAGTTTCTGCACCTATCTGCTACCTTATTGTGTTTTGGAAATGTATATATGTACTCCTCTACTTATGTCAATCTTTGAAACCAATAAAGAAAGTTTTAAAAAAACATTTACATGTCCTAATTTTAAATACCATTCACCCTGCTTCATGGTCACAAAAGCAAAGATATGGTTACGTTATTAATGTTCAAAAGCAATAGTTGGTCCTCTCAAAAGGGGATATTTTGACAGGTTCAATTTGCAATCAGGCTACACATGGTAGGCCTGGAGTCATGTTTAGACTCTCACTGTAGTGGGTGGCACAATGGATGCTGCAATATACGCGTCACATTTAACTGACAGGCCCTGGGTACACGTTTGTAACATGTTAGGGATTTATAGGAAGGTTAAATACGCCTATCAGGTAGTATTCCAATTTCGTCATGTTGAAAGGGGCAAAGTACAGTCAAGGCAAAAATCTGGGTGTACACCATGCAAAAGATGGTTATTTCCAACAGTTGTATTATTTGTAAAAATATGTAGGATGGACAATATAATTATTGTGTGTTACTTACGTGGGAACTGTTTTTTCATTTTTAAAACTACACTGCACAGGAAGGGTAAAAATGTCTTAACTGTTCTCACGTTTTTGTCCCAGAAAGTCAAAACCGAAAAAAGGATGTTTTTGACATTTCAGAAAATTGTACTGTAGTACTTGGATACTTTAAGCTAGAGTTGAACGGCATTAGGGTTGCACAAAACCCCTGCTTCTCAGAATCTGGAGAATAGACCAAATGGTATGCTCAGAATACATTGAGGTGTGACCAGTTACTTCATAAAGAGTGCATTACAGGGTGGGGATTAAGCCCCCTATGGTGATGTGCTTTGTGTTGGGTTAGTTAATTAGGATGCTATGCAGTGTGGTTGGTTTAGCTTCCTATGACGCAAGGCAATATAGTAATTTGGTGTCTCTAGGGGACAGTGTTTCACATTGGTATCCACCTAGAAGGCATGTAGGGTCTTGTCTCGTGGCCTCTGTCTATACTCCTCTCCCAAACATGGCTTCTAGCTAGTCTCTGTGTAAAATGGAACAGAAAGCAGAAGATCGGTGACAGGAGGAGAGAGTTATACAAATAAGATCACTACCTGGGAACATGACTGGGAGTGATGCCAGGGCTTGATGGGTTGTCTGGACTTTCCTGGAATAAACAGAATGCTGAAAATGAGAGAAAGAGAAAGAGAGAGAATGTGGATGTAGTGGCTTTATACTAAAGTAGACCGCTCAGAATGCAGAAGACAGTTGACACCTCCCGGGAAACACTGTGGTGTAACCAGTTACTGCATAAATATTGCAATGCACGATGGGGGTTCGGGCCCTTAAGGTTTTGTGCACCGTGGTGGGTTAGTAAATTAGGTTGCAGTGCAGTGTGGTTGGTTATGCTCCCAATGAAGCAATGCAGTACGGCAATTTAGTTATTTGTGACACAGTGTTGCAGATTGCTATCCAGTTTATTGGGTTAGGAAGAGATGCTGTTAAGATGTAGGGTTTTGTGGGTACGGTGTGCTGACATCCCTAGCCATGATTGTGAAAGGATGGTAAGCAAATACACCTAGGATTAGGTTTATCAAGGTTTGACGCAACGCAACACAGCTAGACAACTTGCTGCTTTGTGCTGTGTCAAATGGAGAGGGTAGCAACGGGCCTTATTTTCGAATATATGGCACGTTCCTCCTTGCACACTGTACTGGCGTACTATGGGCTGCCTTAGGCCAACGCAGGCACCCTTGTGTCTTGGTGCAAGGGTGTCTGCTTTGCAGGCAGGATTGTTTATGTGCCTCCTTAAAGGCATTTTCCTTTTTCTAAGTGTGTGCAGAATGCATCACACTTAGGAATGGAAAAAATGAGGTGAAATAATTATATTTCTCATTAGTGTGGCTCTATCAGGAAGGCATACAATTTTGATGCAATCCCAGGTTTACTTGTCGTGGAAAATCTGGGAATGCACCACAATACATGGGTGGATGCGTGGGAACACCCACTCTCCACCCATGTAATGTCTTCCCAGTGAAGAGTTTTTCAAGGCAGCTGCTTGCACTGCCTTGCGTTACTCCAGATTTTCCAAGCCACACAGGGCCATGCAAGGTGACCTTGTGTTGCTTGGTAAATGTGACTTAAGAATTGCATTGTCCTTGGTCACCTTGCGTGATGCAAGGGCAACATAAACCGTTGCTAAATCTGGCCCCTAGTATGCAGTGTACAGAGCTAGATCAGTGTTGGTATATGCTATGCACTGTTTTGAATTAGTGTCAGTAGGATGGACTTCAGTACGGTGCAATAGTAGCTTATTTGAAGAAAGATGAAAAGGCAAAGTTCTTAGGATGTTTAGCAATGTGGAATGTTGGACCTGGCACTCTCTGCAGGGTCAAAACCAAACGTTTCGCCTTTACCATCCACTTTTTTGCTGTATTCGTTCTTGTTGGCCTTAGGATTCTGTGCACTTCACCACTGCTAACCAGTGCTAAAGTGCTTGCCCTCACTCCTTAAACATAGTTACATTGGCTTATATCCAAGTCCACACACACAGGCAGCCAAGCATCAGTCCAGGCAAACCACCAGCCAAGATTCAGTCCACACATACTGTCAGCCAAGCGCCATCTATGCACACCACCAGACAAGCTCTAGTCCACACAAACCACCAGCCAAGCACCAGTCCACGTACACCACCACCCAAGCGCAGGTCCACTCGCATCACCAGCCAAGTGGCATTCCACGCACACTGCTAGCTAAGTGCCATCCACGCACACCGTCAGCCAAGCACTAGTCCACACACACCGCCAGCCAATCAACAGCCTATGCACACTGCCAGCCAAGCATCAGTCTAAGCACACTGCCAGCAAAGTGCCAGTCCAGGCACACCATCAGCCAAGCGCAAGTACACACACACACTACCAGCAAAATGCCAGTACACACACAGCCAGCCAAATGCCAGTACATGTAGACCATCAGCCACACTCCACTTCACACACACACACACACATAGAAACTTTCCCTGTCATCTAGTGGTCTTTCTGGCCCATGGGGGTGCAAAACGACTGTGCCCATTTTTGGGGGGGGTGGAGGCATTGCGATGCCCACGCTGGGAAGCACCCACCCCTAGACATTTCTAAACAAAAAAAACCTAGGACCTAGAAGCTTTCTGCCCCTTCGGGGGAGCAGATCTGAGGCATTGCCTCAAATGCCCGCTGGGGGTGCAGAAAGACTTCTCTCCCCATTTATTAGGGGTGGGGCAATGGCCATGCCCATGGTCGGCAGCCCCCACTTCTCTTTTATAAAATAAAACAATAATTCCCTGGTATCTTTCTGCCCCCCTGGTGGGCAGATCGGGGGGAAGAAAGACTGTACCCATTTTATTTAGGGGGTGGGATATTGCCATGCCCATTCTGGGCAGGCCCACCCCTACACTTTACAAAAAGAATTATCCCTGGTACCTACTGAGCTTTCAGTACCCCCCCCCCCCCCATCCTTACCGGGGGGCCAGATCAGGGTCTATCGCCTCAACTGCTCCCCAGGGGGTTCAGAAAGACTTCAGTCCCCATTTATTTGGGGTGGGGGCATGGCCAGGCCGATGCCTATGGTGGCGAACCCCACCTCTTTATTTACAAATAAACTACAATTCCCTGGTGTCTAGTGAGCTTGGGTAATTAATCCCATCTGCCACCCAAGTGGGGCAGAAAGACTGTGCCATTTTTGGGTGGGGAGGTTTCGGGGCATTTCCATGCCCATTCTGGGCAACCCCGCTCCTAGACATAACTAAAAAAAGAAATACCTGGTGCCTAGTGGGCTTTCTGCCACCTTGCGGGGGAGAACACTGAATTTTATTAAAAAAATAGCCGGGGGAACATAAGCCCATGCTAAAGATGCTGCTCCCCATCCCTGGTGGCTAGTGGGTTCATCTCTGCTTGGAGATTACCCTCCTGCGACGATCCCCAAGCAGGGAACAAGTGGGCAGCTGTACTTTTGAAAAGGGGAGATTCTCCCTCTTGCAACTGTACCTCTCCAATTAGAATGGGGGCTTGTGGGCTGACATAGCCTGCCGAGCAACGATGTAGTGAAAATGAAATGAGGCAATTGGCTCATTTCACTTTCACTTTCATTGAAATTGCGTCATTGCGCAATGCCCGCCGATCGTCATTTCAGTAAAAAAACTGAAATGGTCTCCCAGCTTCTGAGCCTGTTTCCGTCCGAGGAAATCCTTCAGGTGCCCACACCCAAGGGACTTCCTGTTTGTGTGCAGAGGACGAATCAGAGCTGTCCTATGCACAGACTGCTGTGCATGAGGACAGCTCAGAGCTATCCTACACATGCAGTGGTTTAAAGCACTCCTTGCTGGACGGCTGACTTGAAAGGCATGCTTTTATCTTGTGCTGCCCTGCTGTCTGATGCTCTCTGACTCTGCTGGAGGACAACTGAACTCTCCCTTCCCATCTGAGTGTGCCCCAAGAACTTGCTGACTTGCCTCCTGTTGCTTGAGACTCAGGGATATCAAGGTCTCTAACCTGGTCCTGTGCCCTGCTCACTTGAAGTGGACCTATATAGTTGCTTCACGAAAATCGACGTATCTCAAAACTTTGAGAACCCGACACATTGGAACAGCGCATCGTGGCTACAGCACTTCAGAGAGATCGATGCATCCCTCGACTGTGTGGAAAAACCCTGTGCATTACACTTCGCAACCAATGCATCTCAGCCCAGCGCCTCTTCTGCGGAACCGACACATCGCCAGCCCAGCGGGATTGACATTGATGCGTCACTCAATGCATTGCTCAACTGCACCCTGTATCTCACTGTTGTAACCAGGAACTGCATGGGTTGTGTAGCCAGCTTGCGCTACATTGTGATCAGATTGAACTTTGACTTTGCCCCGGTCCAGCTTGACCAGATAACCCTTTGCAGCGCTTACTGCTTCTGCGCACTAGAACTCTTTTTAATCTTTTAAAAATAATATCTCCATTTTTATACATTAGATTTATGTCGTTTTGGTCTTCATTTATTTATAAAAGTATCGTCTATTTACTAAACCTGCGTGGAGTCTTTTTTGTGGTGTTTTCATTGTGTTACAGTGTGTGTTTGTGTGTATGTG
This sequence comes from Lissotriton vulgaris, assembly GCF_964263255.1. Lineage (NCBI taxonomy): Eukaryota > Metazoa > Chordata > Amphibia > Caudata > Salamandridae > Lissotriton > Lissotriton vulgaris. The sequence continues at coordinate 956,109,698 of NC_141691.1, forward strand.
TGTGTGCTGCACAAATACTTTACACATTGCTTCTTTAGATAAACCTGACTGCTCTGTGCTAAGCTACCAGAGGGTGACTACAGGTTATCTTTTAGTGTGTATTTAGCTTTCCCAGACTAGGATTGTGGTTCCTGCTTGGCAGGGTGCATGACTTTGACAACCAGGAATCCAATTTCTAACAGCAACTGTGTAATATGTTCTTATTCCTTTATCGCCATCCAGGAGTTCTAATAACATTCTAAACAATGAGTCCAAATGATTTAAGTGACATTAAATCCCATAAACGAGCTACCCAAACCAAAAAGACTCATCACAGGTAATGTATTGATACATTACAACACACCTTGCGAACACATGTTTTAGACTATCTGCAATGATACAATAAAAAGTAATAATCCTAAGAAAATTTAGAGACAGCAGCAGAATGAATGTTGCTAAGTGGTATGAAAAGTATCCGCAACCTAAAGCAGAATTCATGGACTGTCTGGCAGTACGGTGGTGTTAGTTTAAGGGTAAGTTCATTTTACCCAGAGAAACAATACACTCATTAGATTCTAGATCTACCTTATTTGTGCTTTGGAATGTGTTATGATAAGGGGATTTGATCTCCTAGGACACAGATGGCACAAATGTTGCAGCTCATTAACCTATAACTAGCTATCATCTTATCCTCAGTTAATGAGGAAGTTAGGTGAGCAATCTCCTCCATGAATTTTTGTATAAAATAATTAAGTAGCGGCCCCAAAAGTTGATATCCTCCAGTACATCTAATGATTCCTAATCTCTGAAGAAGCATAGTTCCAAAACATCTACACTAAATTACGCAGTGGTCCTCAAAGTATGATGTCCATATACTGTCATGTTCTCCCTTCAAAGAAAAGGTGACCTACTTTATGTACATGCAGTATTTTCTTATTCCTTATCCCAACACTGGATTCAATCCTAGAAGACATACAAGGGTCTTTTCTCATGACCTCTGCCTGTTCACTCATTACCCAACACAACCCTTAATTAGTCTCTGTGTAAAATGGAACAGAAAGCAGAAGACCGGTGACAGGAGGAGAGAGTTATATGAATGGGATCACTACCTGGGAACATGACTGGGTGGGATGCCAGGGCTGGATGTGTTCTCTGGACTGTCCTGGAATAAATAGAATGGAGAATATAAGAAAAAGAAGGAGAATGTAGATACAGTGGATTTTAACAAAGGAGACAGATCAGAATGCAGAAAACAGTTTAACAGACACTGTAAAAATACTGGCAAGTGGGGGTCTAACATTTCACAAGAATCCCCAGATCCCCGGCATACATGCTCATGAAATTAGTAGTGCCAACATAAATAATGATGTACTGATGGAAGAGTAGCAGAGAGAGGAAGGACATGGGTTTTTCCATTCAATTTGTATTTGTTAGAGTGACTGTCACTCTGTATATAAGATGGTGATAAAGACAAGGAGACAATGCTATTGCTAGATGATTTGTATCTGCATTATCCAATTGAAGAATAAGGATTTCTATGTATAATGAATCAATCTCTCAACAAATGGGCCAACAATATCCAACCAGCCTTGGAACTATTGGGAATGGTATTGTGCATTTTTTATCTATAGACAACTCCGTGATATGAACTTCTGTGTTCTTAGTGCTGTTGAGTCATAAAAAAAGTAGTGTGGAAAGTTCCACATTACTGGCGACATTGAGAATCCTTCAATGTCATTATATTTTTTATTTTATTTATTTACGTCATTTATAAAGCGCCTGAATCACCCCAAATGGAGTATCTCCGTGCTAAGGACAGCTGTAAGGACAGGCAGCCAGATTAAAAGAGTAGTGTTTTGAGCTTCTTTCTGAATCCTAAGTAGTTGGTGGAAAGGCAGATCTCAAGAGGTAGATGATTCCATAGTTTAGGGGCGAGATATGAGAAGGACTTTCCTCCCAATCTAGCATATCTTATGCCCGGGACCTTGAGCAGGACCAAACATCATAGTTACCCATTATGTGTTATATATATATATATATATATATATATATATATATATATATATATATATATATATATATATATATATATATCCTACTGGCGGTCGCCAGTAGGTATATATAGGTAGGATTTTTTTCCTATGGGACTTTTGAAAATTCTATGTCTAATAACTTTGGCGTTTGTGGACGGAATCAGCTGAAATTTTCAGGAAAATGGCACATTTTGTTTCTGAGCAGCCCTTGAAAATCTGGGGGGGTTTCGTCAAGGGGGGGCCGAGAAAAAAGGGGGGTCCCAAAACGCGTTTTTCCCATGTTAATTTCCATAGGGCGTTTGGCCTCACTTTTAGCTCGAACGGCTGAATGGATTTGCACGAAACTTGGCAAAATTGTAGGGACTGTTAGCCCGATTTGCCTTTGCTGGGTCTCAATATATGTGCTCCAGTGGATTTTGTGAAATTAACGTTTTAAAAAATTTATATATCTGTGACAGCATCCTGGATAGCGCACCAGTTCGCGTACTTTTCGCGTAACGGAGCTTTGCGAAGCGAAGCTGATTGGCTCTCCGGTGTCTGTCAACATTCTAAACAGTCCGTAGCGGCCGCCATTTTGTCTCTCGGTAGGATCGAGAGACAAGAGGAGGCCAAAACGAAGGGGGAAATAAAGGAAAGGGGGCAAGGTAGACCCCTTCTGACCCCCTAGGATTGATGAGGGGGATATTAAAGTGCCCCGCGGGTCCCCAAAAAAAAAAAAAAAAATTGTTTTTTTCGTGGGGTGCGCCCGGTTCGCGTACCGGAAAGCGGTCTGGGGAGCGTACTATAAGGAAACAAGAATGATCGACTTTTAACTTATTGTATGTTTATTGATTGTTCGTTTTGTTTTTTTTTTGTTTTTTTTTATTTACGTAGCTACATGTAGGTACCAATGCAGAGTCTATAATTTAATAAACGCCGTCTCCTTTGTAAATATCTTGCCTGTTGTTATAGAAGTTATTGTGGTATATGGAATTCATACCATAGTCTGTCTGGAAAGCCGAAACAACATGGTGGCAGGAGATGATAAAGAGATGTTAAATACACATTGGGGATTATATAGTGGGAGAAAGGAAGTAACTATGAACAAAGCTAGTATATAACACCAAAAAGTTGCACAGTATATTTTAAGTCTGACTTCACGTTATAATACATTTGCTACTAGTTTTCAATATACATATAAAAATAAATAATGTGTCAAAAATTTTTGAATTAAGAAATTAAAATTTATTTTTCATTTTGTTTTTCAAAATTTAAAAGAAAATCTAAAAGATCGTGATAATTTTTTTCTTCATTTTTTAGTAGAAAATCTACTGCATCTACACATTGCACAAGTTCATTATTTATTGTGTCGTCGTAGAAATCCATGTCAACTTGTGTCTCAATTTTTTTTTCTGTTTCAGTTTTCATGTTGTTTTGTTGTTCTTCCATTTTCAATTCTGAAAAATGAATTTTTAAAAAATATATCAGTACAGAAAGGGCATTGTTGGGTTTCAGTACAGATTGTCAGTTTGGTTATTTAAATAGTGTTTTTTTCTTTGGGCAGTGTATGGTATCAAATTAGAAGTAGAAATATGAAAAAATTATCAAATAAACTCTTAGTCAATTCTGAATTATACTATAGAGGTCTAACTCTATCCTTAACTCAGGGCCGGCGCTAGGCATGGGCAGCGTGGGCTGCCGCTCATGGTCTCGCACTCAGCCCACCAGCATGGGGCCACGCACTGGTGATGTGTCCTTTTGTTTTCCTGGAGATCTATCATAAAGAAAGGTGTCGCCTGCAATTAAGGTCTATTGCAGGGGGCCCCCTCCTTGGGCCTCTCCTGGATGGTGTCAAGAGGTATAGGGGAGGGAGAAGGAGACGCTCCCTCAATTGCAAGGAGACCATTCACAGACACTGTGGGGGCCCCATTGTCTAGCATTTTTGCGCACCCACAGTTTTAACTTTTAGACCACAATCAATTCTCACACCTATGAAGGTGTGAGAAATGCGTGTGGAGTAAAAGTTAAAACTGTGGGGGCGTCAAAATGCTGGACAATGGGGCCCCCTCAGTGTCAGTGAATGTTCTCCTTGCAAGGGGCCACTTATGTAAATTGGAGGGGGCCTCGCGCACGTTCCCTTTTAGCCCATGGTCTTGCAAATCCTAGGACTGGCCCTGCCATAACTAAAACAGAGAAGTCTATTTTTTTCTATAAGTATTACAGAGTGATAGAATATAATTGTGAGAAAATGTTTTTCTAATTAGCTTTCAGTACAGAACATACTTCAGTTTTATAAATAATATCTTACCTTTTAAATATAAGTTGAAGTTATCAGTTGATTTTTTGTTATGCACTTCACGAAGTAGTAGTCAAAATGGGTGTGTTTCTCTCTCTTTGTATATATATATTCAGGTACATAACCAATGAAATGTCATGATATAATAGTAGAAATTGAAGGTAATCTTTTAATTGGTTGTCATTTCCAACACTTCCGATATGTTTTGTGAAGTAATTTACCTCAGGGATTTTAGAGAGTTCTACATGCTAAATGGCTAAATGGTATTCCAACAATATTTGTGAAAATGGTAGGGATTGGTATGTAGTATGAGCTAATGTTTAATTGGTGAAAGTGTCTCCAGTTGTTTTTCTGTAAATTACTTTCCCACCTTTTTTGAGCGAGTGCTTGTCAGTGTGTTTCCCGGTACGCGAACTTGCAGCGTTACGGGAGTCCTCCATTTTGTGTTTCGGTGGAATTGAGATACAAGATGGAGGGTAAATAATGATCAGAATGGGTAGATTGGGGTAGTTTAGACGTATCCTGTCTCCCTAAGTTTTCTGAGGGTGGCTCAGGAGGCTCATATTTGTCGTTAAAATAAAATTGTTTTTTTTCGTGTGGTTAGCTGCCGGTAGGCGAACTAGTTAGCGTACTGGGAAGCGAATATAGGTGAAAATAAGTGAAAAAAGGTACATTCGAAATTTCAAAAGAGTACACTAAGTTAAGGTAGCTCTGAAAAGAGCTTTTGGGTTTTGTGTATGTTCTAGAAACTTATAAGTAGGAACCAATACACATTCTTAAATTTAGTATGAAAACTTTGTTCCCCTCATCTGAGAAATGCACGCCATCTCCTCTGTAGATATCTTGCATGTAGTAACGCAAGTTATTGTTGTAGATGCAGCCCATTCCATGGTCCCTCATGTAAGCTGAAACAGACTTATTTACATGCTTCCTCGATTTTTCTATTTGTGGACAAAATTGATTGGACCACCTCCATTTTTGTCTTTGGCATATATTGGAATATACCAAGGCAGTTTGAGGAAAAAGTGTCATCAAATGCTCAAAGGTGTCCTTTAGGAGCATTTCCAGACCTACCCCAGTCAAAGTGCCTAAATCGTTTCCGCCACAGTGCACTATTATGAGGTCAGGGTTTGGCAAATGTAAAAAGGTTTTCACCAATGGTATCAATTGGTGACATTTCAATCCTCTTCGGCCAATCCATTTAATTTCCACATTTTGTAAATTGAGGTTGTGTAAATTTCTGTTATCAGCATACCTGTGAGCCCAGTGGATGTAGCTATGTCCAAGAATCCAGACTGAAAACATGGCTAGAGGAGTTTTTGCTGCAGTCAGATGAAGTGTGGGAATGAAATGGCAGTTGAAATAGTGAAGTTTGTAATGAAAAAAAACTGTGGAGTTTAAGTGCAAATGATTCATTAGCAGTGATTGGTGTATTTCTATTTCTGAAAACAGAAAGTTAGGGTGCATGGATGTGTTCTTTGAAAGATGTAATTTGAATGGTTAATAAAAAATGATGTTATGAAAGATTTCAGTGGATTAGCAGGTGTACTGAGAGTTCAGAGTTCATTTGAAACATTGTTGTGTGAACTTGTAAACCTGAGAGGTCTGGCAGGCGGTAGTTGCTATGGAAAAGAGGTAGAAAGGGCAGAGGGGGGAAGGGTGTTGATTTGAAAATAGTGAGGGAAGAGTTTTGATTGGCTGACATGAGAGATATGTGTGATGAATATCAGCGTTTCAGTGCCTTTGTTGGTTCCAGCCTCTGGAGTGCATACGTTTAATTCTGCTAAAGAATAATTGGTGTGTTTCTGAGTCTGTTTTGAATTTCAAAAAGAATTTGTAAAGGTGAGTTATCGTTTATATATTTTATATAAAGATTAGTATGCTTTTTTGCGTAAATAAGAAAGTCAGCTGTGTATTTAAAATGATGTTTTGCGTCAAGTGTTTTGCATTCTGCTTTCAAAGGATTTTGGATTCTTTTACCAATTGTAATTGTAGATAATGTAAATTATTAGTACTGACAAGGTGTGTATGTACATAGGAGCTGTGCTGTGTTTTCAAATTATGATCGGAAAATCGTTTTTAAGGAAAAGGCATGCTTTAAAAAATTATGAGAAACTATGTACTTGTGATGTGACTCCTGCAATGCGTCGCTTTTGCGGAACAGATGTATGATGCTTTTGTGTTGGTATTGTTACGGTGTATATGTAAAAAATGATGCATAAGTGTTGCACGGGCATTGTAAATACTCTCCTATGTGTGCTTAGCAATTTCAAGTCACTTCCCCCGGGTCAAGGGCCTTGTGAATACGTCCCCATGTGTGTCTGGTCATTTGAAGTCACTTTCCCCGTAGTGCAAGGCCCTTGTAAATATGCCCCCATGTGTGCCTGAAAAATTTTCATTTTGATTGTTTGAGTTACATAGCCATGTTAAAAGTTATTGAAAAAAAGGTGCAAGTTCCTTAAAAAAACTTTTTGATGTGTATTAGGGCATCTTAAGTCTGTTCCGCATGAATGTAGGTGTATTATTGTTTTACATAAAAGGTTTAAAAACTTTGTTTGAAATCAAATGCATGCATACTTAGGGCCCGATGTAGGTGGTTGTTTCAGGCCATTTACCGACCGGTTACGGCCGATTTCGGCCGTTTCCGACCGGTAAATGGCCAATCGGTATGTAGGGGCCTAAATCCAAGGCCACATGTATATTTAAAATGATGTTTTGCGTCAAGTGTTTGCATTATGCTTTGAAAGGCGATTTTGCATTTTTTTACCAATTGTAATTGTAGTTAATGTAAAGTATTAGTACTGATAAGGTGTGTATGTACATAGAAGCTGGGCTGTGTTTTCAAATTATGACCAGAAGAGTCCTACCTACATATGGGTGGCTTTAAATCGGTATATTTATCGATGTTTTATTTTACCGAAACGGTAAAATTACCGATTCGGTAATTTTACCGATTCGGTAATATATTGCCCCTTACATGACAAATTTTGTTATCTGGTCGGTAACGGCCGAAAATACCGTTTTTCGGTCGTTACCGACCGACCTACATCTGGCCCTTAAAGTCTTAGAGACAGATTTATGATGGTTGTGCGCCTCTTATGTGCTGTTGGTGCGTCACTTTTGTAATGCAGGAGAGATTTACAAGAAGCACCATGTTGCAAAACAGCAGCCGCAGGTCGTGGAGGGAGTTACAGTGGGGCAGGCATGCGGGGAGGGTGAGGGGCAGGGTGGAGGGACGTAAACACTGGCATATGGATTATTGCAGGTAAGTACACAGTTTAATGTGTGTAAAGTTTCATGTGGGCTTTTTTTGCAGGGTGGGTAGTCATTTGCATGAAAGCCCTGTAATACTATCACTATCACAGTAAAATTAAAAAAAAATTAATGAATCATCTTTATAGCGTTGCTGAATCAAATTCTTACTGTTGATTTACTGTTTGGTATTAGTGGTTAATAGCATTTTTTATTATATTTTACCACAGATTCAACTGCAGATTATTGAGAAATTAGACAATGCCATCTAAAGATAGAATCCGAAAGTCTACGAAACGTCAAAGATAGCAGATTACTACATTTTTGCAGCAGTCCTCTACATTTAAATCATCTCAACGCACGAAGAAAACTTCGGGTAAGCGAACAAAATCATTTCTTAGAAACATTTGTAGAAACAAAAGTATAACTACAGAACAAGTTTTAGTGCCGAAAAAGAGAGCCAATTTAAATGGAAAGGAAAGGCCCGTCAAAAAAGTTTCTGCTACAGCTGGAGATAACTCTGTGCATGGCAGTAGAAGGGAAAATGTATTCAGGGACATTCGTAGGCGAATGTTTCGCAACAGGGTAATTGTCAATTTGCTAAAACAATTCAAGAAAGGCCAACAGAAAGCGGCATTTTATAAGAAAAAGAAAAATGTAGAGAAAATTATTGATCAGGCTTTCGAAATTAAGCGAAAGTTATTTATTTTGGTAATTAATAGAATTAGGAAACTAAACAAGGTAATCTATGTTTTCAAATCTAATAGTAGATGGAAGAGAGAAGTAAATCGAACTAATTTTTGTGATGTTTTCTCAGGAGAATGGATGCATAGTTCAAATAGTGAGGCATTTTTTAATGAGGAGAGTTATTTTCAGGACAATGATTTGGTGCATGCAGTTGACACCAGTGGTCGAGCTTATGAGGTGAAAGACGGTCAACCGGTTGAAAAAGAAATACTTGTGTCTGCAGATGCAGAAGAGGCGTTAAGTGATGAGGTTTTAGGGAGACGTCCTAAGGGACCAGTGTACATCTGGAAGTGTAGTTCTATTTGCAGTGTGCGACAGGATTCCATCAATTTGCTTTGTGATTTTATACGGACATTTCAATAGAAAAGTGTAAAGCAAAAAATAAAGATGTTGCAAGAATTAGATCCTTGCAGAGTGAGACAAGTGACAGGTTTGCGTGGTCATTCACTGGCTTGTCTTTCCAGGAGAGTATGCCAGAGTGTATTTCATCATTTCAGGATGCTAGCAGTGCATCATAATAAAGTGAGGAAATTAGTGAGAATGTTGTATTATGCTAAGAGTCCAGCAATTATGCTTAAACAATTAAGCAGTGCTCTTTTACATGGTTCTGAAGTAGATGTGAAGAATATTTGTCAAGAAATTGAGTTCTGTTACTTTGCTGGTAAAGAGAACAATGTTGATATTGAACCACTAGAAGAAGGTAATGTGGAAGACAGTGTACAGATTTTCAGGACAGATAAGTTTCATAAGGAAATTTCCACGTTTATGGTGAAATCAAGTGAGAGGCCTAATTTCACTTGTGTGTGTTGTCGACGGACTTATTATAAAAATCAGACTAAGTTAGTGGATATATATGCAAAAAGTGATATGGAAAACAATAGTGAATGGAAGGATTTTGCCACATACTTGATGGTAGAAAATTGTTTTGATTTGGGAGCGGACCAACGTATGTGTACTTATTGTTTTAACAAATTAAACCAAAACCAGATGCCTGCTAGAGCGGTTCATAATAATCTGGAATTAGATGACATTCCTTCTGAATTGAAGGATTTAAATACTTATGAATCTATTTTGATTCAAAGTGTTCATCCCTTCCAGGCTATTGTACGAATGGAGCCAAAGACAGGGAAGTTGCCTCCATCAGATTTACAGAGAGGATTAAAGGGAAGGTTTGTTTATTTGCCTTTGGATTTGAAGAAAAACATTAATACAATAGGAGTAGAGAAAGTGGAAGAGGAACCTCTGGTTATCATAGTCAATGGTGTTCCGACAAAGAGTAAGAAAATCTGGCAAGATTTAGTGGATGTTAGGAAAGTCAAAAAGGCAACATTGTATTTGATAAAAAACAATAAGTACTACAAGAATGTATGTGTTGCAGAAGAGGAAGTAAGTGATGAAGAGGACAGCGATTTGTGTCCTGGACAAATTGAGAAAGTAGAAGCCTCTAAAAAGGAAGAAATATATGAACATTATAGTGTTCATCCTTTGCATTCCAAGGAAGTCATGGGGAATGCTATTGAGTTGTTTCAAATGAAACAAGCCAAAGGGAGTCCCATTAGTGTTTGGGAGGAAAGTTTGGAAGCTCGATGTTTTCCACAGTTATTTCCTACAGGTCGAGGAGGACGATATGATGAGCGACCTGTTCAAGTTCCTGCTTCAGAATACCGGACTTTACGATTGTATACAGAAGATGCTAGGTTTCGACAATGCATTCCCTATTTGTTTCATCTCCTGTTTGAAAGCGATCTGTCTGGACTGTCATATGCAGTGAACCACATCTTGAAAAGTGGTATACAGATGCGAAACATCTCGGCAAGGGACTTTATGGATAAAGTCAATGTCCAAGACAGTATTTTGGATTCTCACCTAATTAATCTCATGGCGTGTCAGCGTGGTACTAATGAGTACTGGTACCATCGTCATGGTGATTTAAAATGTATGCTGAGGAACTTAGGAACTCCGACATGGTTCCTCACTCTCAGCTGTGCCGAGTATAGCTGGGAAGACTTACTTGAATTTCTACGAGGGGCAAATGGAAACATTGAAAATATTGAATTCAAGACACCCGGAGAACTGTGCTCTTTAGATCCAGTGAATGTATGCAGGTACTTCAATCATAGATTTGAAGCTATGATGTCTTTCATCATGAATAAGAAGAATCCACCTCTTGGAGAGGTGTTGGATTTTTTCTGGAGAAAGGAGTACCAAGCAAGAGGTGCTCCTCATATACATATGCTGCTATGGATCAAGGATGCACCTAAATTTGGAACAGATCCGGATGACTTAGTGATGAGTTTCATAGAACAGTATTCTACGTGTGCTGTTCCAAACGCAAAGGAGAAGAAAAGCCTAAGAGAACAAGTTCTACGTTTCCAAAGCCATCGTTGTGGAAAGTACTGTCGTCGTAAATTCAGAAACAAGGACAAGTTCTACACCAAATGTCGTTTCAACTTTCCACGACCGGTGATTTCTAAAGGAAGAGTAAACAGTTTGATGTCTTCACTGCGACATAATGTGACGAGGAAATCACCCAAAAACACATACAATTTAAAAAGAAACGAAGAGTCCAAGTACATCAATGACTACAACCCTGTGATTTTGTCCATGTGGAATGCTAACATGGATATACAGTTTGTGGCTGACAACTGTATGGCTGTGGCTCGGTATGTGACATCTTACATCACCAAAAAAGAAAAGACAGAATTGAAGGATATGTGGGAGGATATTTCCCATGAAAAGAGCCTCAGCAAGAAGTTGTACGGTTTCAGTTTGAAGATGTTGTCGCATCGAGAAATCGGAGCTTACGAATGTTCTGACCGCTTGTCTTCAGCAAGTCTCTATGCCAAATCCAGGAGTATCGTTTGGGCGAGTCTTGGTCTTGCTGCAACGCGAAATCGAGTTCTAAAACCTGTCCGGGAAATTGAGTATTTGGCGGAAAAGGAGCCAAACAGTACCGACATTTTGAAGACCAACATGTTGGATACATATTATCCAAATCGAAGCAGTCACCTGGAGAATGCTTGTCTGTATGATGTTCTTCAAAATTACGTTTTCAAAAGGAACATCAAAGAAGATATCGATAAAGGAGTGTATGCTGTAATTGGAAGTGAAGGATGTCTGGTCAAGCAAAAAAAATGTCAATTGATTAATCATTGAAAATTGGAATGTGAATCTTCCGAAAGAAAAGAGTTTTTCTATTTAGCTCTTTTGCAACTTTTCAAGCCTTGGAGTGCAGAAGAGGAACTGCTTGGGGATTTTCTCTGTTACGAAGACTCCTTCAATGCAGCCAAGGAGTCCATAGAATGTCCTGTTTTTCCCAAATATCTACAAATGTTGAATGCAGAAATTGAGCAGGAAGCAACAATTGCAGCCGAGATTGCTAGAGACAGTTCTCAGGACAGTCAGAGTTCTGTTTCATTGAGTCAGGATCCACTAGGAGAACCAGTTATCGAAAATGAAGCTGCCACTGCCATGATTGAAGTGGAAAGAGCCATGGCACATGCTCAGAAGGATGCAGTTAACTTAGAAGAATTGGAAAGACAACTCAACGTTGAGCAGAGGAAAATATATGACGAAGTTACCAGCCAAATTGATCATGGATTAAGTCATGAGAAGGAAGAGTGCTCATGTACGTCGTTGAAGCCTGTCCGACTGTACGTGAGTGGAGAAGCAGGAACTGGAAAAAGTTTCCTCATTAAAGCAATTTCTTGTTATCTGCAGAAAAGGACTGAATCATCGCTGTCTTGCATTGTGACCGCTCCAACTGGACTGGCAGCTCATAACATTAAAGGGATTACTTTGCATCGGTTACTGATGCTGCCAGTGGAGCATGATAACAAATTACAATACCACAAGTTATCTGGAGATGCTTGTTGTGAAGTATCTAGAGTCCTGAAGAAGATGAAACTTCTTATCATTGACGAAGTAAGCATGGTTTCAAATGTCATGCTTGCTTTTGTGCATTTGAGAATGCAGGAAGTTCTTAAAACAGAGTATGATGTGTTATTCGGTGGCAAACACATCATTGTTTTTGGTGATCTTCTGCAGCTGACACCAGTGAAAGGACAACCAGTGTTTAAACTGCTTACACATGAAGATACCAAGAAGTGCCTAGGGAGCATTGGCAACGTTAACATATGGTTAAACTTCAGTTATGCTGAGCTGCGTGAAAATATGCGTCAGGCGAAGGATGAAGATTACAAGAATATTCTGCAAGATGTTAGAATCGGGAAAGTGACTGAGCGTGGTAAAGAAGCTTTACATGCACGCTTACTGTCAAATTTATATCCAGAAAAAGACGTTTTGCCAGAGGATATTTTTCAGAAAATTACTGAGAAGAAATCTGGAATATGTTTGATGCCAACTCTTGCAGAATGTTCCATCTTCAACAACAAAATGTTGAATTTAGAAAAACAAGACATTGTAAAACTTGAAGCTATTGACAAAATAGAGCATATGGGAGCAACAATTATTTTGTCAGAGAATTTGAAATCTAAATTGGATTCATTAGAGAAGACTATATGTAAAACTGCGGGTTTTGAAAAGACTTTGAATGTATGCTTAAATTGCCGAATCATTTTGAGAAGGAATTTACATGTTGAAAGAGGTCTGGTAAATGGATCAATGGGTAATGTTGTTGATTTTGAGAGATACAGAAGTAGAGATGGAATTGAATTTTTAAAAATTAAATTTGATGGCATTGAGGAAGTACAGCTAATTGGTCGTTGCTCTGCTAGGTTTTTGCTTGTTAAAGACTTATATGTTCGCCGTAAGCAGTTTCCTGTTTGCTTGGCATATGTGGTGACAATCCATAAATCGCAAGGTTTAAGTGTAGACACTGCTTTGGTGAATATTGGCAGTTCTGTGTTCAAGGAGGGTATGGCTTATGTAGCATTGTCACGAGTCAGAACTTTATCGGGATTGTACTTGATTGACTGTGATGTCACAAACATTTGTGCGGATCTAGATTGTGTTAAGGAATACAATAGGTTAAGAAGAGAGTATGCGCCACATTTGCCTCAATATCCTTTGTTTGAGAAACGTGTGGTAGGCTGGAAACGAAGAAATATCAGTAATAGTAGGGAGGTTGATGCAAAAAGACCAAAAGTCGATGAACCCAAAAGTGGAAGCAGCAATAAAATGAATTCTGTTGAAAATGTTGTTGGTTTTAAATTTGAAAATAGTTCTGGTGTCAACTGCTATGCTAATGTAGTTGTTAATGTTTTCTTTTCACTAGAGACTTTCAAAGAACAGATTGTGATCAATTCGGAACAAAGTTTATGCTGTTTGTTGAATTCTGTGTTAGAGAAATGTAGTGCTGATAAAACGAGAGTAGAAAGTGTGTCTGAAATTCGTTTTCTGTTAGACGAATGTTCAGGTCAAACAGAATTCTCTGAAAATATTCAGCAGGATTGTCAGGAGTTTTTAATGTATATGCTTGATGTATTGCAAGATGAAGGTGTAGATGTAGATTATCTATTTGGCCTTTCTTATCAATGGCAACATGACTGCGAGAACTGTAGGCTATCAAGTACTAATAGTGTAGACTCAGAAAGATTTATATATTTAACTTTGCCTGACAGTAAATCAGTATCCTTCAATAAGCTAGTAAAGGCAGCCGATCAAAATATGGAGTGCAGCCAATGTAAGTCTGGAATGCTGTCCACGTTAATTTTACGAAGTTATGGCCAGTTTGTCATTTTAATGTTCCAACGATGTAGGCCTGATGGAACTAAATTGACAACTTTAATTAATAATTTTGTGGCTTCGCAGTTGTCAATATCAGGAAGGACTTTTAAAACTACTGCAATTATATATCATAATGGTCCTTCAACTAATTCAGGACATTATACAGCCTATTTGAAATCTGGAAACGGCTGGTCATTCTGCAATGATTCTGTTTTAACTTTCCAAAAAAGATTGCCTTTCCACCTTCAAAATTCTTACCTGGTGTTCTTACAACCAAAATTTTAGGGAAAAAAGCTTGGGATTTGTTCAGAGGAATTTCAAGATGTTCTAATGGCTCCTACTCTATATGGCCTTGTGGATAATTGTAGTACAGAGCGAAAACTGTTTGTTTTTATAAGCAAAGTCAAGTAACAGATCAAATTAAGGAGTAGAGGAAATGTAAGTCTGCAATGCTGTCCACATTATTTATGGAAACTTATGGATGAAATGTCATTTTACAATTTCAACTACATAAACTGGAAGAAAATAAGTTATCCAGTCTAATTAAAAATGTTTTGGCTACATAATCATCGATTTCAGGAAGAACATTTGCAACTGCAGCTATTATATAATATACTGGTCCTTTGACAACATCTGGATATTACACAGCTTATTTAAAATTTATAAAATGGCTAGTCTTTCAGCAAACATTACTAATTGACTATGAAGCAATGTTGCCTTTTGACTTTTTTTTGAAGTCAGAATTTAGGGTAGGTAATTGGACTATAATGATTCTAGGTGTTGCTGTAACTTAGTCTGCTGTTTCAAATTGCTTTGTATGTCTCAGTTTTCTTAAAACAATTGAGTTTATCTTTCAGAAAGTGGCGGGCAGAAAATAGTAACAGCACAACAGAGTATAAGCTGTTCATAGGATATCCTTTGACGTCATAGAAAGTAAGTTACTTTGGAGGAGTTCTTATTTCTGCTTAGTTATATTATTTGGGTTTTTTAAACACAATCATTTTGATTGTGTTTTTTTCCCCCGCTGTTATATGATGAATACCTTCAACTCACTGTTTTCAGTGAAATTTGATATTTTCTGATAACAGCAAAAATAAACCATTAAATATGTTTAATTAATTTTCTACTTTGAATTGTGATTTCTAATATATATATGGATTGGTGTGGCTCACTGGTTAGAGGTGGCAGACCCGGAAGCAGAGGTCAACCCGGGACCAGGGTTCGATTCCTGACGTGGCAGGGTCTTGGGCCATGGTCAGCGGTCTCGATAATTCTCGCCTCGGTGCCTACTCCAACCATGGGTCCCACTCAGCAACTCTGGGCAATAGCTTGCTTAATCTCTACTAACGGCTCCATCAGCGCCGGGGATACCTGGCTTCACCTTGGGGATGCCCAGGAGGGATCATCTCTCAGGGAAAGCCAGGATGGGTTCCCCAGCGGTATACAGCGCTGGGACGCCTCTTTGCTGGGGCAGCTGTGCGCTTTACAAGTATACCACATTTAACATTTAACATTCATTTTGTCTCATGCTCACACTTTTTTTACCACCTTCTATTAATTTAAATTTTTTTGTTCTTTCTTACACAGATTAAAAGTATAAAAAAGATAATTTAGTACGGTAATGACAATTAAAAGGTAAGTGTTTAGTACTCTTTACGTTACATGTCTATTAGATTTAACTTTTATTAGTTCCACTGCTTCTTTTCTTTAACCCTTAGTTTCCTGTCTTTGCTACTTCCTTCATTTCTTTTTCTTTTACTTACTTATACTACTCTTTTCACTTCTTCTATCAGTCCCTCTTTCAACAGTAACTGTGTATTACTCCCTCTATTTGTCTTTCTTTTCACATTACTCTCTGTTTATTTCTTTGTCTTTTTAAAAAAAAAAAAATGTTTAGTTCGCTCCCGGTTCGCGTACCGGAACGCTAACCGGGAAGCGAATCAAAAGAAATAGAGGATGCTAGAGTGCTAAACATTCTAGCAATTTTTTTAAAAATGGGAAGGTAGTTCTGAAAAGAACTTTTTTTTATTCTTTTTGATGTTTTATATTTTTTTGTGTTTTTTTGGAGGAAGGGGAAACAAAAATGATTCACTTCAAAGGGCTCAACAGGAGCAACAAAAAAAAAATTACTTTCTTGGACGGTTTGGACATTGATGATTTTCAAATGATGTATTTATTAAAGTAATACTCATCTCTCCGCATGAAATTAATTTTCCACATGCTAGACATGTAAATCTCATCTGCCCAAAGTTCTTTTGGAGATTTGGGACCGTTTCTCTTGCCGCTGACTCACTTATTGCTAAGTCATTGGTGGCTATTTTAGCCGGTCGGGGGTTATCCATCAGATCTCGAAGTTGTGCTTTAGAATAATTAAGAGGGTGCCACCTCACCATGTGCCGATGCATGGTATGATTACCATAGCTATATTTTTTTTCGGTCCCTCTCGAGAGTTTTTTTTTGCAGATGAGGCAGGTAACGTATCTGGCATTAACTTTCTTTTCATGAGAAGGATGAGAAAAAAATTGCCAGATAAAATTCACTTTGATATGGGACGTTCTTGGCATTTCTTTTAGAAAGCCACTTGTCCCTTGCTCCTGTTCCTCATCTTCCTCTTCTTCTTCCTGGTCGAAGATGACCTGGCTAGTCGGTCCTGTCTTCTTTGGTGGTGGTGGAGGTGGTGGAGATCCACCAGCTGCAGCTAATACAAATGCCATGTCTTAGCAAACAAAAACAGGTCTTTCTCTCATAAAAATGAAAGTCGGAGTGAGGAAAAAAGGTGGGACTTTCATCATTTGAGAAAAGAAAATGTTCTAAACCAATGAAAAGTGTTTATTTTACGTCATATGCTCAAGCGTTCCATCATTAGGAAACTAAAAGTAAAATGAACCAATGAAAAGTTTTATAAACAAGTCACATGACCTGTTATGCTTACGTTACGCGCTGCGCGCCGCGCCCCGGATCGATTCCGAGCCTTTACGTTTCGCGCCTTGGTTTGCGTTCCAGAACGCTTCCGGGTGCGCTAATGCAGAACGTCTTAAGGGACTTTACGTAGTAACGCGATATGTTGCGTTTACGGGACGCATCGCGATGTGCCTTTCTAATGCGGTATTTGCACTAACGGAACGTTTACCGTTTCGCAGATCGGCAGCAAAACAAGAAAAAATAATTTAAACTATAATATAAATTGAATTTAAAAAATATAATACAAATATATATAAAATATATTTATGAATTAGAATAAGAACATATGTTACAGCTATAGATATTTGCTATTAAAAAACCATTGAAATTCACTGAAAAAACCATAGGTTATAGACCATATATAGTTAGGAATTAGCATTTACAAAACCTTGAAAATTCACTGAAAAAACCATAGGTTATAGACCATATATAGTTAGTGATTAGCATTTACAAAACCTTATTTTACTCGCATAAAACCATTGAAATTCGCATATATAGTTAGTTGCGCTAACTATATATCGCGCACCCGCAATCCACTGCTGATGATGTCACATATTACATCATTCATGACATGGTCAGTGACATCACTGATGACATCACTGATGACATCTCAAATGACATCACTGATGACATCTCAAATGACATCACTGATGACATCAATGATGACATCTTAAATGACATCACTGATGACATCTCATTTGACATTACTGATCACATCACTGATGACATCATTCATGTGATTATACGATGAACCTCTTTAGACTCTGATATAACCTTAGATACACTCAGTGTAAACAGACACTCACAGACTGTCACTCATCCATGGAGTTACTCACACACCTAGTCAGTCATGCAAAGAATCAATCCCACCTCCATTTCCTCAACTATACAGTTATACACACCTTACTTATTCAAACATATACTAACACATATTTACTCCCTTATACAATCCCTGATACAAGTTCACAATGATCCATACAGCCACTCACACATTCACTGGCTCTTATGCACAGTTATTTATATATGTCAACTCTCACATGTACTGTGTTTTACATATGTACTTACTTTGACATGTAGCACTGAGATATCCATTCACTCACCAATACACTCATGCACACAGTCAACCGCCCATGCAGCTGTTTCCACATGCACTTTTGAACCCATACATCTAGTGAATCAACTGCTCACACATCTATGCACAGAGTCATACACCTCCCAGCCACCCCCACACACACTCAGTCTCCCATACAAATACTTGGGCAACCAATCAATAACCCATATAGTTACTCATATAGCTACTGATCAACACATGCAGCAGTTTACATAACAACAGACATAATGATGCACAAATTAAGACAGTTTAGTCACTAACCCATGCACTCAGTGAGACACATTTAATCACTCACTCATACAGTCAGTCATGCACCTACTAAATCCTTCATCCAGACACTTATACATCCACTCATTCTTCAATATGTAATACATATTTTAACTTTACAGAAACATACAGTCACTGGATGTTGTCATCAGTGATGTCATCAGTGATGTCACTGACCATGTCATGAATGATGTAATATGTGACATCATCAGCAGTGGATTGCGGGTGCGCGATATATAGTTAGGGCAACTAACTATATATGCGAATTTCAATGGTTTTATGCGTGTAAAATAAGATTTTTAAATGCTAATACCTAACTATATATGGTCTATAACCTATGGTTTTTTCAGTGAATATATATATATATATATATATATATATATATATATATATATATATATATATGTATATATATATATATATATATATATATATATATATATATATATATATATATATATATATATATTTATTTATATATATATATATATCGCTACTAGGTATTTGTAGTGTAGTTTCCAAAAGCATTTTTTGACTTGCCTATATCTTTGGCATTGTCTAACAAATCGTCGCAAAACATACTAAAAAAGTTCCCCCGGCAATTCTTGTTGCACATGTAAAGTTTTGCGGCTAGCTAAACTGAATTACACCAAACTTGGCAGAAAGGTAGATGTTGGTTCAGGGAAGAGACTTTTTATGATTTGATGTAAATTCGTTCAGTAGTTATGAACTTATTTAAAGAAATTTCCAATTTTAATTATGTAGGTACGCAAAGGATCCGCTACCCTCCTGATCTCGAGCTGAGATCTGATTGGCTACTTACACTTCAAACCAGTCAAGCCGAGTCCCAGTAAAAAGTAAAAAAAAAGAGGGAAGGGTAGAAATACCCTGGCTCCCTAGGCGTCTGGGGGGGTCCCACAGGCAAAAAAAAGCATTTATTCAAAAGAAATGTTGACAGGCTCCACAGAACATGTAAAAAAAAGGAAGGGCAGACTCTGTTGGGTATTTGCCTCCGGGTGGGCCAGGTCCCGGGGGCATTTTGCTGATAGGCGACAGGGGCCCGCTCATGGGGCTTAATGTTGCCCCAGGGCCCACCACCTCCCTAAGGCTTATAGATTTTTGTACGGAATCCTCTCAGACCCCAGGCCCCACAGACCACTACCTCCCCGGGGCCACATGTCACAAAGTAATGAGGGGGCCCCTTGGACCCAAACATGCCCTGTGGACTATCACCTCCCTTGGGCCAAAACAAATTTGAATTGGGGCCTCTGAGACCCCTCGAATCCGGAGTACCACCACCTCCCCAGAGCCATCATATTTTAAAATAATTGAAAGGGCAGTTATTGGCCCCAGGGACTACCACCTCCCTGGGGCAGGCCCTACAACTTAGAAAGGAGGGAGGTGTGGCCCCTCCTGGAGCCATAGATGGCCTTCAGGACCACTACCCAAAGGGTGCCCACACCTCAGACATAGCTGTTTGCTATGGATTTGCAGGAGCTTTAATGCTCCAGCCAAGCCATAGCAACAAATGCTCCACTTCCAGCAAGCGAGAGCATTAAATATACTCTTGGTTGCTGGGCGTGGAGCAAAATTGCTTCCACAGAGAAGAAGCTACATGTTTAGCAGCTCCCTCTCTGTGAAAGCCATGCAGGCTCCTGCAAGAGGCAGGGAGCTGACAGGGACCGCGGGTGCCTCGAGGCTCCCCCAAGGTCCCCAAGACTTGGGTGTGAGGGCTCTGGGTGACACCCAGAATACAGGTTGGGCCCAGGGGGATGAGTTCCTAGGGGCCAAAATCGCCCTGGGAGGGGGCCGCACTGCCTCTCTCCCCTTATTTGTTTTAAAAAAAAAGGCTTGGCCCCGCGGTCTGGGGCCACTCAGCCCCCTTCCCTTTAATTAAAAAAAATCAACAAAAAAACAAAAGGTCAGACCCCGGGGGATGGAGTTCCCAGGGATGAAATTGGCACAGGGAAGGAGAGCCCCCCTTCCTTAATACATGAAAATAAAGCCAGACCGGCAAGTTGCCATAGGCACGCCCCCTTTAAAACCACTATGCAAATGTGCCTCCTGGCACACAACTGATTGGGGAAAGAGGTCCTCTTTGCTTCAGAATGTGCTTGGGAGCCAACAACCCTTTCTGTTACCTCCAGTAAGTCCCATACAAGGAGAATGCTGAGAAGTGATTGCAGGCCCCCTTGGGTCTTAAGGGTCCTTGGGGGCCAACTACCCCTCCTGTTACCTCCATAAAGTCCCACATAGCTGGATTGGTGAGAGGCTGTGAGAGGCCATGCCTCCTTTCTCCACCACTCTGCAAACACGCCTCCTGATATAAAACTGGTTGGGGGATGAACTTCCCTTGGCTGCTCATGGTCCTTGGGGGCAAACTGCCTCTCCTGTTACCTCCAGTAAATTCCATACAGCAGGATTCCTTAGACCTAGTCGGAGGACTTGACCCCTTTCTCCACCACTCTGCAAACATGATGACTAGTTAAAAAACCATAGAAATTCACTTAAACATAAAGGTTACAGGGTTGCTATAGTTAAGAAATAGAATTTGAACAACCATAGAAATGTACTTGAAAACAAAGTTTACAGGAATTTTATAGTTAGGAAATAGAATTTAAAAAACTTAGAAATTCGCTGAAAAAACCAAAGGTTACAGGGACGTTATAGTTAGACTAAGATTTTACTCGTACAAAACCAGTGAAATTCAGCAGTTATAGTTACCTATGACTAGCACCTCCATAATGCACTTCTTATGACCTCACATAATACACCACTCATGACATGGTCAGTGACATCACTGGTGACATCTCAAATGACATCACTGATGACTTTATCCACAGAACCACTCACACACCCACTCAAACCCCCAGACAACCTCTTGTACACCCACTC
This sequence comes from Lissotriton vulgaris, assembly GCF_964263255.1. NCBI lineage: Eukaryota > Metazoa > Chordata > Amphibia > Caudata > Salamandridae > Lissotriton > Lissotriton vulgaris. The sequence goes on from NC_141691.1 coordinate 956,130,906, forward strand.
ACAGCCACATAGCCACTCACATACCAGTTCACAGACCCATACCGGTACTCACATACCTACTCACTCCTCCATAGAGACACTCACACACCCACTCACTCACTAGTCATGCCACTCACACTACCATTCCCTCATTCATACAGCCACTCATACAATCAGTCACTCACCCGTACAACCACTCACATAGCCACACACCCGCCCACACAGATAATCACACCCCACTTATTTACCTACACACTCACCCACACACTCACTCACTCAGCCATTCAGCCACTCAAAACAGCCACTCACTCACCCATACAAGCACTCACTCACTCACTCACTCACACATGCATTTACATAGCCTTTCACACATCCATACAAGCACGCACACATCTGCTAACTCACCCATACAGCAATTCAGACACTTTGTCTCCAATACAGCCACTCACACACCAACTTACTTAACCAAACACCCACTCAAATTGCCACTCTCTCACCCATACATCAACTTGCCCACTGAGTCAACTCACTCATACAGCCATTCGGACATCCACTCACTCACTCATACAGTCACTACGTACTCACTGACCCCCAAAGAGCCACTCACACTGCCACTGACAAACAGCCATACAGCCTCTGACAAACCCATTCACTCACCAATACAGCCACTCACTTACCCACTTATGCACCTGTACAGTCACTTACACACCCATTCACACAAGGTTACAGTAACACAGCCACTCACATTATATATGTTAGAAGTAATATAGCTCCGTAGTAGTGCATCTAGTATACTAATTTAACTTTTGTAGTAGGATAGTATATATGTTTAACACCCATAAACTCTTAAAAACACTCACACTCACTTGATGATGACATCAGTTATGTAATTTGAGATGTCATCAGCGAATCATCAGTGATGTCACTGACCATGCCATGATGATGTTATGTGAGGCCATTAGCAGTGCCTAGTGGGGGTGTAAGTTATAGTTAGCTCAGGTAACCATAACTGCTGAATTTCAATGGTTTTGTATGAGTGAAATCTTAGAGTAACTATAAAGTCCCTGTAACCGTTGCTGTTTTTAGTGAATTTTTAAGTTTTTTAAATTCTATTTCTTAGGTATATCGTCCCTGTAGCCTTTGTTTTTTAAAGTTTATATACACACACACATATATATATATATATATATATATATATATATATATATATATATATATATATATATATATACATATATATATATAACAACAGCAGTCTCCCAAAGCTCCGTGTAACAAACGACCCAGGAAAACCACACAAATCCAGCGTAGATGGAGGCACAAAGTTATTGAAAGATTGAGTCCAACAAAATCTGACGCGCTTCGGGCATCCGCCCTTGCTCACAGACAGTCAGTTAGTAAGACATCCACAGTTAAATACCAGGTGCTTCACAGTTTTTTTCAATTAGCATTTTTTTCTTTCTCAAGCATTACACCATGTGTTCATAGAAATGAAGGACATACTCCATTATTAGTACTTAGAAGCCTGTTTTTCAAACAATTTTACCATGAGCTATTATTTACTGTATTAAAAGTGGTTAAAATCCACATTTATTAAAAAAGAGAAATAAATCCATTATTTGTAAAAATGCAACTAGTGACCTTCATAAAATGTATCAAACACAAAATAGTTTAACACATATAATATGACAGCATATAATGCTAAAAAAATCCAAATTATGAAGCCATATTAAAATCCAATAAAAAACAGTACAGTATTGTAAATAAAACCTTGTCAATGTGCAAAATACGCAATAAAGTGCATGTTTTTATAAATATTATTATAAAGTGCAAATGCAAAGTGTAAATATCACAGCTCTGTATGTAAACACATAAAGTGACAAATGCAGTTAGTGCAAATTATGCAAAAATGTAAACAGTTGGATAGAATCCAAGATGACATGGTTCTACGTGTATTCAGATGTAACATGGCAGCAAAAAATCTGAATGCTTATATATATATATATATCGGCTCCACCTCGCACTTTCCAGTACGTGATGCACTCTCAGCAATAATATCCGCCAGACGATAATGTAGTTTGGAAGACTTTATTTCATATCAAGCCAAACTTTCAAAAACCCAACGCGTTTCGGCGACACACTCGCCTTGGTCACGTGACTCCACGTACCGGAGAGTGCGAGGTGGAGCCGATTGTACAGGGCGACCTTGTGCCCTGGATTGCACCGACGCCGAAAGAGTCCCGGTCTTAACACAAGGACAGTGGAAAGGAGAATATATATATATATATATATATATATATATATATATATATATATATATATATATATATATATATATATATCCACAACATGCTTCCCTTCTTTTCAGAGAGGCGCGCCGACACCAGATGAAGTTGGTAAAATGCTTTTTATTTCACACAGGAAGCCCAACAGGTCATGTACACCCAACGCGTTTCTCCTCTTTCAAGGCTTGATCACGGGTGGAAAAGTTTCTGCTTGTGACGCCTTGCGTGATATTCACCTCCGCTTTTATGTCTTTTTGCAGAATGAACTACAAACAGGTGAGTTCATTTTTTTCTCCTTTCCTTTAAACGTAGCATGGCAAAACTTTATTGATTCTCCTTGCACAGTTGCTACTCCATGTTTAAAAAGGAGATCGTTTGTAGTTGCATGGTTCCTTTAAAGCCTGTTAATTATCCATGGCTACTCATGCTAAGCATATTACACGACTTTCATCAGCAAGTGGAAAATCCCTCTCGCACCCTTGCCTGCTCACCTTCGTTTTTCATCTTGGTTATTATCCCGTCTTTTTACACTTGGTTTGCAAGGCGGGCCGGGCTCACAGCAAAATTAGTCCCACACAAAGTGCTCCGATCAGTGAGCCTCAGACCCTTCAGGGCGGGCCAGCGCCGCGGCACCGGAGCCATCCGCATTTAGATCCACAACATGCTTCCCTTCTTTTCAGAGAGGCGCGCCGACACCAGATGAAGTTGGTAAAATGCTTTTTATTTCACACAGGAAGCCCAACAGGTCATGTACACCCAACGCGTTTCTCCTCTTTCAAGGCTTGATCACGGGTGGAAAAGTTTCTGCTTGTGACGCCTTGCGTGATATTCACCTCCGCTTTTATGTCTTTTTGCAGAATGAACTACAAACAGGTGAGTTCATTTTTTTCTCCTTTCCTTTAAACGTAGCATGGCAAAACTTTATTGATTCTCCTTGCACAGTTGCTACTCCATGTTTAAAAAGGAGATCGTTTGTAGTTGCATGGTTCCTTTAAAGCCTGTTAATTATCCATGGCTACTCATGCTAAGCATATTACACGACTTTCATCAGCAAGTGGAAAATCCCTCTCGCACCCTTGCCTGCTCACCTTCGTTTTTCATCTTGGTTATTATCCCGTCTTTTTACACTTGGTTTGCAAGGCGGGCCGGGCTCACAGCAAAATTAGTCCCACACAAAGTGCTCCGATCAGTGAGCCTCAGACCCTTCAGGGCGGGCCAGCGCCGCGGCACCGGAGCCATCCGCATTTAGATCCACAACATGCTTCCCTTCTTTTCAGAGAGGCGCGCCGACACCAGATGAAGTTGGTAAAATGCTTTTTATTTCACACAGGAAGCCCAACAGGTCATGTACACCCAACGCGTTTCTCCTCTTTCAAGGCTTGATCACGGGTGGAAAAGTTTCTGCTTGTGACGCCTTGCGTGATATTCACCTCCGCTTTTATGTCTTTTTGCAGAATGAACTACAAACAGGTGAGTTCATTTTTTTCTCCTTTCCTTTAAACGTAGCATGGCAAAACTTTATTGATTCTCCTTGCACAGTTGCTACTCCATGTTTAAAAAGGAGATCGTTTGTAGTTGCATGGTTCCTTTAAAGCCTGTTAATTATCCATGGCTACTCATGCTAAGCATATTACACGACTTTCATCAGCAAGTGGAAAATCCCTCTCGCACCCTTGCCTGCTCACCTTCGTTTTTCATCTTGGTTATTATCCCGTCTTTTTACACTTGGCTTTAAAGGAACCATGCAACTACAAACGATCTCCTTTTTAAACATGGAGTAGCATCTGTGCAAGGAGAACACTCGCACGCCGAGGGCTTACCGGCGTTATCCCGTGATAGCTGTGGACACCACTGTAGCTGTTGCTGCCTTTGCTGCCTTTCGCCACAACTAGCCGCACCCGCTCCGAGGGTGCCGCGTCGCAGCTCTGGTCCGTGAGGCTGTTGGGAGCACGTCTGCTCACAGCCCTTAACAAGCACTCGAGGGAGCAGGCCCACGCTCTATTCACCAGCGCTGCCGCTGCAGGGACTCAAAGAACCAGGAGTCCCTGCGTCCTGGCACACCTGCAGACCTCTTGCCCCTCCCACCCCTCGCTCAGAGGGTGGAAAAGAAGCTGAACGCTCCATTCCAGCGGGACACTCGCACGCCGAGGGCTTACCGGCGTTATCCCGTGATAGCTGTGGACACCACTGTAGCTGTTGCTGCCTTTCGCCACAACTAGCCGCACCCGCTCCGCGGGTGCCGCGTCGCAGCTCTGGTCCGTGAGGCTGTTGGGAGCACGTCTGCTCACAGCCCTTAACAAGCACTCGAGGGAGCAGGCCCACGCTCTATTCACCAGCGCTGCCGCTGCAGGGACTCAAAGAACCAGGAGTCCCTGCGTCCTGGCACACCTGCAGACCTCTTGCCCCTCCCACCCCTCGCTCAGAGGGTGGAAAAGAAGCTGAACACTCCATTCCAGCGGGACACTCGCACGCCGAGGGCTTACCGGCGTTATCCCGTGATAGCTGTGGACACCACTGTAGCTGTTGCTGCCTTTGCTGCCTTTCGCCACAACTAGCCGCACCCGCTCCGCGGGTGCCGCGTCGCAGCTCTGGTCCGTGAGGCTGTTGGGAGCACGTCTGCTCACAGCCCTTAACAAGCACTCGAGGGAGCAGGCCCACACTCTATTCACCAGCGCTGCCGCTGCAGGGACTCAAAGAACCAGGAGTCCCTGCGTCCTGGCACACCTGCAGACCTCTTGCCCCTCCCACCCCTCGCTCAGAGGGTGGAAAAGAAGCTGAACGCTCCATTCCAGCGGGACACTCGCACGCCGAGGGCTTACCGGCGTTATCCCGTGATAGCTGTGGACACCACTGTAGCTGTTGCTGCCTTTGCTGCCTTTCGCCACAACTAGCCGCACCCGCTCCGCGGGTGCCGCGTCGCAGCTCTGGTCCGTGAGGCTGTTGGGAGCACGTCTGCTCACAGCCCTTAACAAGCACTCGAGGGAGCAGGCCCACGCTCCATTCACCAGCGCTGCCGCTGCAGGGACTCAAAGAACCAGGAGTCCCTGCGTCCCGGCACACCTGCAGACCTCTTGCCCCTCCCACCCCTCGCTTCACGCCCCCACAAAGGAACGCCTTCATCCCGCTGTGCGGGAGCACGCGGGAGCATTGCGGGAGAAGCCCGGGACAAGGGCGGGACCATCTGTGGCCATCAGGGGCCAGAAGAGGCCGGGCCGGGCCACATCTCTTGGCTCTCCTAAGAGGGAGGGCGAATTGTAAGAACATGGCCACAGGCACAAGAGCAAGTAAATCAAGGAAAGCTGCGGGAGACGTTGTTATAGGCACAATGGACCAATTTATTACCCGGGCTGTTTCCATCGTAGAAAAGGAGATAATCCATGCTGAACGAAGATTATCCCGGGACTCTAGGGGTCTATCTCATAAGCGCTCATCCTTGGGCGCCCTTGCCCTAGCCCCCAGCCCCGCAAACGTGCCTACTACACCATTGGTCGTAATCGACTCTCCGGACATTGACGAGAGAGTAAGTCGGATTAGGGCAAGCTTAGAAAGGGTAACCACCACTGCACCAGTTATTGCTCAAGACCCAACACACCTAAATCCTCTTGATCAAACTGACCCTTCGCAGGGGGCCCAAAATTATGATCTTTACTCAGAGATCAATAATGCCCGTAGCCCCTCAGCGTTGCCTAACGCAGCCACACAACCTCCCCCCACAGCTGAATCCATCGAAGCTAGCACCCCCTCAGCAGTAGTTCAAGAAACTATCCCTACTGGGAAACCAGCCTTAGGACAAGTTGCACAAAAAAAGCGAAAGCGTCCTGCCAGTCCACGGAAGAGGGGGTCTCATAAGCCACACAGCAAAGTGAGTAGGCAAAATGCGCCCAAAGGGGGTCCTACTACAAACCATGTCCCATACTCAAACACTTCTACCACCCACACTAGAGACATTGCACCTGAGGGCATACCAGGCCCGTTGGCTCCTCTAGGTTCCACCATACTCCCCCAGGCTGTGCACACCGACTTAGATGTCGAGAACTTAATCAGGTCTGTGGTAATGCCGCTCGTAGATAAGATTGACAGTCTCACACGTAAAATAGCTGCCCTAGAGCAGTCAATGCTGGACAACTTTTACGCTGTGAAATCGCTGGTCAAATTCCATGCTAAGGTGCAGGGAGAAGAAAATGGCGGGTCAAGGAGTGGAGCTGTCACCCTAGTTCCCTCTGAGTCAGTGCCTCGCCAAAAACCGCCTGCACCTGGGGAGATCCCTCAGTCACTCCAACCCAATACTGGAACCAGTCCTGTTCCAAAAACTCCCGCTCTTGAGCCCAGCTTGGGCCGCCAAAAGAAAAAACCCACTACCCAAGCGCCCAAGGCCCCGAAGGTTAACTTTGCTCCCAATCCCAAGCCTTTAGCCCTCAACCCTAATACAGTAGGAAACTTGCCTGCCACGTCGAATGGAGACACAACTCCATCCTTTCCCACTCCTGGCAATCAGGCTACGCCTAAACCCCTAGCCAAACCCTTAGCTAATCCTCCGGGCACAACACCAGTAGATAGGGTAAAAAGGCACACACCCAATGCTAGCCTCCCCCCTGGTTGTAAACCGTATGTGGTAATCTTAACGGGTGTCCCGGAGCTCGAAGAGGGTTCTGTTGAGCTATATTCTGATCTTAAGCATAAGACACTCTCCTGGCTCAAAGTAAATAGACCCCTCCCAGGGCACATTGACGGCAGAATAGCCTATGTTCGACGTGTGGGGTGGATCGGTAATAGACGAAAGGACCTAACTGGGGACTGCGTACTGATCAATTTTAACGATCCCAGAGCAGCAGGCATGATATGCAGCCAGCAGTCGCATTATAACTTTTGCGACATTCAAACTAGGGATTTGGGGTATTTTTACCGCCCCCCTCCCTCATCGAGGCATAAGAAGTTCTTGCCGGATGAGGGTAGAGGTGCATGGTTCCCGCACCACCCAACTTTAGACGTTAGAGCAAGGGCATGGACACTGACCCAAGCGGCCCCCCCGCAGGGTTGGGGTTGGTGACTCGGTGATAAAGTGGTAACAAACGCCCCCTCACCAAGGGTTATTACATCACGCATAGCCGAGAGGGTCCCCTCGTCACCAGCCAACATTTATGTGCCCCAACCCACGCCCAATCCCCCTATCCCTTCTTCTCCAGGCTATTGGACCGGGTCCACTGAGTCCGTGGATGGAGTACAATCTATGGCTGCACAGGGTGAGGAAGCTGGATGTGTTGAGTCTCCAAATTGCCCTACCCTGAAAACCATTAGTTGGAATGTGGCAGGCTTAAACAACAAGTTGGATGCTCCGGACTGGGTGGCGCTCACTGAGCCCCACGCAGTCTGTGCATTCCAAGAGACGTGGTGTGTGGAACCAAGGCATAGAGTAGGCTATGCTACCTTCTTTGTCCCGGCAGGTATTCCAGCTTCGGGAAGAGGGCGCGCGTTTGGAGGCCTCCTAGTCTGGGTAGATATATCTTTAGGTTGGAGGGTACATCATCACCCCCAAAAGTCTCCAGACCTTATGCGGCTCACTGTAAAATGCCCAAGGAAAGCCGCAAAGCTGGAGATTTTTAACATCTACACACGTGGGGATTCAGGGAGGGCTTTGTCACCAACCCTTACTGCTTTGGAGGCAGCCTTAGGGGAGTGCCATAGAGACTCCCTAATCCTGGTTATGGGGGATTTCAACTGCACATTTGAGCCCCTGTTAACCGATGAATCGCTGGACCTGTACGACGAAGATTCAAGGAGAGGTGTTCCGTCCCTTGATTTACCTATTGTCAAAAGATGGACCCCTAGAGTTGTTCAACTAAACTCCCTCACACTTGAGTATGGCTTGAGAGCAGCTAACGGGAGAACACGCTCTGACCCAGCGGGGGCTCACACGTATAATAGGGTGGGTCACTCATCCAGCATAGATTACATTCTTCTTAACTTTCCTTTGTGGGCCCACACGAAGGACATGACAGTTTTACCTTCCCTGGATAGTGATCATAATGCGCTCTCATTATCCCTAACATACTGGTGGAGGGACAGTGGCTCATTTTATGGAGATCGTGACGTCCCAGAGCAAAGGTCATCGGGGGGGTGGTCCCCTCAAATTGCCTCAGACGCCTAAGATGGGACAAAGTGGCTATCGACGAAGAAAAATTATCCTGCATTAAAGCCATCACTGCTGCAGCCTGTAAACTCCTGGAAAGCCAGCTTCCCAGTCCGCACAGGATTGCAGCCATGTTTAGCGAGGTTTCAACGTCGATTGGGGATTTGTTCATGGTCAAGTCAAAAAAGGGGAGCAAAAACCGTGACAAGCGACAGGGCAAATCAGGCTGGTACTCGTCGGAGTGCCGTGCTGGAAAGAGAGCCCTAATACTGGCAGTAAAGAGCGGTGATCCAACATTAATAGCTAACAAACGTAAGAGCTATAAATCTGCGCTAAGGGCAGCAAGGAGAGACTGGGAAGATGCCTTCTGGCAGGAACTCCGTACCGCCAGTGTGGAAAAAAATGCTAAAGGCTTCTGGGACTTATTGCGAAAGAAAAACAGACCCCTAGATACTGTCATCACATGCAATATAACTGAAGAACAGTGGCTTGCACATTTCTCAAAACTGTACACATCATCTGAAGTAGAAGTAACGGACTTCCCGCTACCACAGATCCTTCGAGGTGATGGGAGTTATGAGGAAAGTCTGTTTACCAGGAAAGAAGCTGAAATTGCTATAAAATCCTTGGTTCCTCGTAAAGCAGCTGGTCCTGATGGCCTTCCTGGCGACCTTCTCCGCGCAGACCCAGATGACTGGAGTATACTAATCGCATCTGTACTAAATGCTGCCATGGCAGGGGCCCCCCTCCCTACTTCATGGAAGGCCGCTGAGGTGGTGCCCCTGCACAAAAAAGGCTCAAGAGACGATCCAGCCAACTACAGGCCGATTAGCCTGATAGATTGTTCTCAAAAAGTAGCGGGCAAGGTCCTCTTATCCAGAGTTCAGCAATGGGCAGAGGAAAACATGATACTCTCGGACTTCCAGGCTGGGTTCAGAGCTGGCACAGGAACAATAGAACAATCGCTAAGGCTGCTCATGATTCACTGGAAGACCGTTACTATTGGGAAGGGTACCTTATACCTGGCCTTTATCGATCTCCGAACGGCTTTTGACTTGGTACCCAGAAACAACCTTTGGAAGGTATTGAGTGACCTTGGCATGCCACCCTATCTGCTTCATTTGATCATGAGGCTTCATGAAAAGAACTATGCTCAAATACGCTGGGGGCCAAATGGACAAAAGACCCCAAAAATAGAGGTGAATAGAGGTGTGCGGCAAGGCTGCGTACTGGCCCCGACCCTATTCTCTCTCTATGTGAATGGGGTGGTGGACTTCCTAACCAAGCTACCTGCAGATGCCCCCCGTCTGGCAGGCCGTCTAATCCCTACCCTGCTCTTTGCTGACGACACTTTACTATTGTCAAAATCCCCAATGGGCCTCCAGCAACTTCTTTCTGGATTTGACGATTTTTGCAAGCAAAGAGGTCTCTGTATCAATACAGATAAAACTAAATATCTCATTTTGAATCCCCCGCAAAAACTCGGACCCCCTCCTACACTGGGGTCCGTTGCATTGGAAAGGACTAAGACGTTCGACTACCTGGGCATCCGGCTGGTGGACTCCATGAAATGGGACTGTCACTTGACCAAAATGTTATTGAGTTTGAAAAGAGTGACCGGGGTCTTGTTGAAAGAGCAGAGAGCAGCTTCTACAAAACCAATAGCGGCAGTACTGGACATTTATTCGGCTAGAGGAGTAAGCGCAGCACTTTACGGGGCAGAGCTCTGGGGGATGTCAAATATGAAAGAGCTAATTCGAGCAGAGAATACCTTCCTGAGAAGTTTAATGTCTCTCGGCCCATCTGTCCCCATCTTACCATTACAACTGGATATGGGATGTCGGGCGATTGAAGACCAAGCAAAGTTACGCCCCCTGTTACTGTGGGCCCGCATCTGGAGAGTACCAGAGCTCTCAAGCTATGCGGATGGCCTTCGAGAAATAATCAAATCCCCGGGTTGGGCAAAAATAAAATGGCTAAGGGACATCAAGGCCCTACTTGCCAACCTGGGGCTGGAAGAAGCGTGGCTCCTACAGTCAGCCCCGCCCAAATCCACGATAAAAAAACTCTATTGGCAGTGGGTGGTAAACAGAAGAAATTCTTCGACAACAACCTGCAAATCGACTAGAAACTTCTTGGAGATCAAAGATGTCCCTATCAGAGAATTGTATTTGGATACTATCTCTGCCCCATGGGAAAGATCACTGTACTTTAAATTCAGATTAGGTCTTCTCCCTGTAATGGAGCTCAAATGCCATTGGAAAATTCCTTACCAGACTGCTCCATGGTGCCCCTTTTGCCCTCAGCGGCGTGAATCTGTCCCCCATTTGTTATTCGAGTGCCCTGCCTACAAGGTTCCTCGCACGAAATGGATGAAACCGATGTGTCTCACCTTGGGCACCAGACATTGCAATGTGGCACTAAGAATACTACTTACAGACACTCGTACATTTTTTGCATGCGCCACCTCGTAATATCTTGGGTGGGCATGGCGGATTCGGTCAAAAGGTTGTTTAATCTTGATTTTAAATTTATGGTCCGTTATTGGCCTATCTCTTTTAGGTAATTTATTTAATCCCCCCATTAGAATTGGCAGGGAAAAAACAGCTGATTCCTAGCACGTAGGGGTTTTTATGCTTTTTATCTAGCAATGTTAAATATTGAATTTACTATGTATGTATGCTTTTTAAGATACTTTTTATGTCGAAATAAAGCCTATTTGACTTGACTTGACTTGAAAAACGAAGGTGAGCAGGCAAGGGTGCGAGAGGGATTTTCCACTTGCTGATGAAAGTCGTGTAATATGCTTAGCATGAGTAGCCATGGATAATTAACAGGCTTTAAAGGAACCATGCAACTACAAACGATCTCCTTATTAAACATGGAGTAGCAACTGTGCAAGGAGAATCAATAAAGTTTTGCCATGCTACGTTTAAAGGAAAGGAGAAAAAAATGAACTCACCTGTTTGTAGTTCATTCTGCAAAAAGACATAAAAGCGGAGGTGAATATCACGCAAGGCGTCACAAGCAGAAACTTTTCCACCCGTGATCAAGCCTTGAAAGAGGAGAAACGCGTTGGGTGTACATGACCTGTTGGGCTTCCTGTGTGAAATAAAAAGCATTTTACCAACTTCATCTGGTGTCGGCGCGCCTCTCTGAAAAGAAGGGAAGCATGTTGTGGATCTAAATGCGGATGGCTCCGGTGCCGCGGCGCTGGCCCGCCCTGAAGGGTCTGAGGCTCACTGATCGGAGCACTTTGTGTGGGACTAATTTTGCTGTGAGCCCGGCCCGCCTTGCAAACCAAGTGTAAAAAGACGGGATAATAACCAAGATGAAAAACGAAGGTGAGCAGGCAAGGCTGCGAGAGGGATTTTCCACTTGCTGATGAAAGTCGTGTAATATGCTTAGCATGAGTAGCCATGGATAATTAACAGGCTTTAAAGGAACCATGCAACTACAAACGATCTCCTTTTTAAACATGGAGTAGCAACTGTGCAAGGAGAATCAATAAAGTTTTGCCATGCTACGTTTAAAGGAAAGGAGAAAAAAATGAACTCACCTGTTTGTAGTTCATTCTGCAAAAAGACATAAAAGCGGAGGTGAATATCACGCAAGGCGTCACAAGCAGAAACTTTTCCACCCGTGATCAAGCCTTGAAAGAGGAGAAACGCGTTGGGTGTACATGACCTGTTGGGCTTCCTGTGTGAAATAAAAAGCATTTTACCAACTTCATCTGGTGTCGGCGCGCCTCTCTGAAAAGAAGGGAAGCATGTTGTGGATCTAAATGCGGATGGCTCCGGTGCCGCGGCGCTGGCCCGCCCTGAAGGGTATGAGGCTCACTGATCGGAGCACTTTGTGTGGGATATATATATATATATATATATATATATATATATATATATATATATATATATATATATATATATATATATAAAACCTAATTACCTTCTGGCGGTCGCCTGTAGGTAGTTATAGTTAGGATTGTTTTCTATAGGAAATCCGCAACATTCTATTGGGAATAACTTTGGCGCCGGTTGAGGAATCTGCCTGTAATTTTCCCTAAATTTGCCTCGCTGCGCTCCGCTCCTTCCCTGAAAGTTTGGGGGGGGGATTCGTCAAGCGGGGGCCGAGATAAAAAGGGAGTCCCAAAACGTGTTTTTCCCATGTTAATTTCCATAGGGCGGTTGGACTCACTTTTAGCCCGAACGGCTGAATGGATTTCCACAAAACATGGCAAAATTGTAGGGACTGGTAGCCTGATGTGCCTTTGCTATGTCTCAAGATATGTGCTTCAGTGGATTTAGAGTAATTTAGGTTCAAAAAAATATATATATCTGGGCGGAGCCTAATCACACATCTGATCTGATTGGCTGTCAGCACTTCATCCAAGAAGTGTTGGCAGCCATCTTGGGACCAATATACATGATAGCACCTCATTAAAAAGCATTGTAGTTAATAGAGGGTCTTAGGACTTTAGTTACATTATAAATCATTTGTTGATGGTACCATACTCATTTTAGGAATTGTGGTGTGTTCTAAGGTGATTTTACCATTTGAAAAAGCCTTCTGCTGTGATATCATGAATCATGTTTGAAAGAAAACTAATATCTCATGATTTTCCCATAGTGGTTTGGAAGGGGATCTATAAGCTAAACTGAAAGCATATTTTCTGTAAATTCACATTATCTTTCTCAGTCATGTGAGAATGAAGTCAGACATTCTCAGTAAAACATGTACATCCAACAAGGACAGAGACTGTCAGTTGATTCCTTTGTGTTCTACTGCAGCCTCCTAGAGTGTTCTAAAGAACAACTAGAGTGCTAACAGTCCTACTTATTACAAAGGTATAGCACACCTGAAGCCATCGTGATGGGAATAAAGTGGTAATTCTTAAAACATTTAATTTAAAAAGGAACAAAATGAGGGGGTATATTATGCCATAGAAAGTATTATTAGTGCTGCAGAAAGAAAAATTAGGGCACATTTTGAGTGACTTCTCAAATCCTCTTCTATTTCATTAAAAAATTCTGACATGCAGTCTCCCAATATGGCCACCAGAGACAAAAGAGCCCAAATGTAGCCCAAATATCACCCAGATGTAGCCCAAGTATAGCCCAATGACAGAATGTCCCAGTGTGTTCTAAAGAACAACTAGAGCGCTAACAGTCCTACTTATTACAAAGGTATGGCACGAAATCCTGGTGACCAAGGGGGAAGATGGCGGCCGGACGTTAAGCCGGTCGGGAGCTCCTTGCCTAATGAGGCGAGAAATTGCTGCAGAATGGAAGCGCTATGAATAATTTTGTCAAACTTGGTAGTGTGTAAGCCAAAGTTAAACACAGGAGTGGTCGAGTCTGATTCTGAAAACAAATAAAACTCCCAGCTGGGCCCTTGCTGCGTCCCGCGGCATCCACCGTTACGGAGCTGAGTTCGGAACTCTCTTTCCGTGAAAAGGAAAAAACCCTGTGATCTGGACATACCTGCAAGTACGTATGCGCACGGGAGACTGGATCGGTTTGCTGCAGCGGCCCCCGCAAGGCAAGCTTTACACACCTGGTGGATAGCCTTGGAGAGAGTTTCGGGTCTGTGTACTGGAGCTGGCCGGAAGGTGAGACGGGAGAGATGGGAGGCGAGACGGGGGTCGGAGAGTCAGCTGGGGGTCCGGTGTGGCGTGTTCTGCCCCGGACCTGGTAACGGAGTGTCAGCATTGCATGTTTTTTTTATTTTTTTTATTTATTTTTTTTGGATATGATCGGTATACTGGTGGAGGAGGCGGTTTGTCTTCGAGGGAGAGAGGGAGCAAATTTGACGGAGCAGGGACCCTGCGGAGCCAGTCCCCCGCCCTCGCCTCACACAGCTGAGATTTGGTGGGAAGCGGCTTCAGAGGCTCAACGGCGCTGTAGAAAGGCTGCGAGCCGTGTTGCTGTTTTCCTGCGAGGAAAGGCTGGGAGGGCTGTAGGAGGATTCCCTGTTGCGAGATCGGCTCTGAGCGGAGATGGTAATAATCTGAAAATAGGAGAACCATCAGAACTAATAATACTGCCAAGCCCTTTACAGAGGGGCTTGAAGGATGAAATAGTTAAAGGTTTGAATTGTCCCTCTCCAGGTAAAAATATAAAAGACCTATCATCTACCCAGTTTCCATTACTTATAAGCCCAAATCAGATTAAAGTGATTGAAGTGAGTGAAGTGAGTGTAATCTCAGCAAAAGTGGAGGGGAAAAACGTGAGTTTTAATGAAACGGTCTCCCCTGCCCCTGTAGCTAGTGTTTGTACGGTGGCATCAACAGGGGCGGCCTCAACCCAGAAGAAGGGGGTAAGGTCCGGTCTAACCCCCCCGGGAGATGTTGAGAAAAAAACTAAGGAGAGGAATAGAAAAGATATAAATAAAAAAGACTTAAGCTCGGCCCCAGCTCCAGGTGATTCCGACGATAAGGGTAGGTCTGCTTATTGTCTTAGAAATAGACAGTTTCTTAAAAGTAGCCACCCACCAGTTGCTAAACAACCGGTGATTCCTAAAATTACCAGGAGAGTAACTTGTAAAGCCTCAAAGCCCCAAATAAATAAATCCAACAATAGAAAAGGTCAGGTAAGGGACAATAAAGAGGCATGTATAGAGAGTAAAGCTCCTAAGGTTAAATTTACTCCTTCACTGAGATCTTATTTTAAGATCCAAAATAGTAGCGGCGAAAAAAGCGGCGAAAAAGGCAATCATACACCAGTTGCATCTGAAGGTGAAGTAGGAATGGAATTGGATTTGGAAATGGAAAACAGCCATGATAACGACCTAGCAAGCTTAGGAGGGGAGACGATTGAACAGGACAGGTGCCCCTCCCAGGAACCAGTCCAAGCTCACTTCTCCAGTCTTGAGTTTAATAAAGGTACTAATCCCAAAGCTATTTCGGTCCCTAGCCCAACCTCGAGCCCACTTCAAAGCCCACTTCAAAGCCCAACACAAAGTCCTGGTAACAATATATGTGTAAATCTGCCTAAGTCAGCCTCTTGGAATCAGGTTACGGATTCTGAACCCGCACAAGCTATTCCTAGTAACAACACAGAGATTCTTTTAGAGAAGATGATGGAAGAGATGAGAGCAAGATTTGAGATCTCGGAAAGCAACCAAAACAAGATGCATGATAAGTTTGAGAAGATGGACGCTAAGCTTAACGACCTAGGGGAGAGAGTATCTACAACGGAAAGAGTGTTGGAAGGAATGAACAAAAAGATGGAAACAACTGAGAAGGAAATTAGATCCCTGAAAGCTAAGGACAGAAATATTGAGGAGAAGTTGGAGGCTTTGGAAAATCAATCTCGAAGATGCAACCTCAGACTTCTTAACGTTCTGGAAGGCAAGGAGGGCTCAAATATAAAAAACTTTGTGGTTGCATTATTGGAAGAACATTTTCCATGGAGTAAGACACTTGGACTAGATGAGGACATCCAACGGGTTCACCGAGACCCCTTTGGGAAAACAAAAGAGAGAAAGAACCCGAGGAAAATCCTAGTGAATTTTAAGACCTATACTATAAAAGAAAGGTTCCTGAGTGAAGCACTGAAAGGAGGGGACATCAGTAAAGATAATTGGTCTTTTAAAATCCGATCTGACATCGCAAAAGCTACACAGGATAGACAGTGGGAACTAGGTCAAATGATGCCAGAATTAAAATCTCTAGGCGCAACAGTACAGGTGAAATTTCCTGCCTCCCTTAGAATAATGTGGAGGAACAAAATGTATAATATCAAAGACCCGAAAGAAGTAGAAGCACTTATAGAGCTTATGCGTGATCAGATCAAGATTCAATCTATAACACAAATCTAAATGCAAGTATATAGCTACCTCTGTAAATTTAAATTGTAGTAGCGCACCTCAAAACATAAGAATTTAGGTAAGGAGCTCAAAGGGGCCAAAAATAGAGCCCAAAGGAGGAAAGGGAGGCTTCCCCAGGGAGGGTGGGTGTGTCTCCCCACTTTTGTTGTTTCTTCTTTTTCACTTTCACCTAAACTCTAATAGCCACACTTTAAAAAAAAAAGAAAGAGGGGAGGGACAAAAAGAGGTGGAAATACACGTGGGTGGGGAGCAAGATAGGGTAAAAATAAAAATAAAAAAATGTCCTCGTAAAAACTTTGGAAAAGCAAAGAAGGAGAAATCTGGGAAATGGCGACATAGAAAAAAGAAATGATTCAGAAAGTAAAAGAAATAAAGATAACCTCCTGGAATGTAAATGGGCTACGCATGAAGAGTAGACGGAGAAAGATCTTGGAATATTTAAAATCAATAGATAGTGAGATAATAATCCTACAGGAGACACACCTCCTGAAGAAAGAGTGGGAGGAGATAATGAAAGATTTGAGGTGGGTGGACTCACATGTATGCACCAATCAGGACTGTGTCACAAAGGGAATTGCTATTCTATTTAAAACTTCTTTAAAAGCTAGATTAGAATCTACAGAAATGGACCCTAAGGGAAGATGGGCGATAGCCAACATTAGAGTGCTCAATCAGTCTCTAACGGTGGTGGGATATTATGGCCCGAACCTAGACGACCCTTCTCCTCTGCAGACTTTATTTAATCATTTAATCTCGGTACCAGGCTTGCTTATTATGGGAGGGGATTTTAATATCATCCCGGACCCGCGAACTGACCGGTTCCCAAGGGGAAAACAAGCAAACCTGCCAAACCTGCCAAAAATGAGAGAATGGTTGAAAATTTATAAAAGGGACCTGAATCTAACTGACATATGGAAAGAAAAAGGGGATAAAGTTGAGAACTTTACGTTCAAGAACAAAAAATTAGGAATACAATCCAGAATAGATTTCTTTCTAATAGACCAAGAGCTGTTAGAAAAGACTCAACAAGTGGCCCATCTACCAGCACATCTTTCACATCACTCAGCGGTCCAACTGACACTATCATTAAAAGAAGTAATGAAACCCCCAAGATGGACATTGGATCGCTCGGTTCTCCTAAATCCCGATATTATCACTAAACTTAGGCAAGAAACTAACTATTTTTTCGAGATAAATAATGGAAGTGCCCCATCTCATATAGTTTGGGACTCATATAAAGCAGTGGTTAGAGGGGTGATTGTGGATCTGGCCTCTCATAAATCAAAAGAGCTTAAAAAAGAGATCCAAAGAATAGAAGACAAGATTATCTCTATAGATCAACAAATCTTAACAGAAGCTGGGAGGACGGAATTAGAATCAGAAAGAACTAAGCAAAAAGAAAAACTGTCTGAGATCCTGGAAGACAGAATTAAAGAAAGATGGGATTCCAGTAAGCTGGCTCATTACGAATACGGGGAAGGCTGTGGAAAACTATTAGCATGGAAAATAAGAACAGAAAGGTCCAGAAATAAAATCGCCTACATAGACCCTAGTAATCCAGCGCTTAATGGTTTTGAAAAAGAAATAATAAGGCAAGAATTTACAGCCTTCTTCGGGAATCTTTACTCCGAGGACTGTAATCCAACAGTGGAAGAGATAAATACATTTTTAGACACACAAAATATTCCTAATTTATCACAAGAAATGAAAGAGGAGTTAAACACCGAAATAACCACGGATGAAGTAATGGGAATTATAAGTAATCTAACAAGAGGTAAGGCTGCAGGGCCAGATGCCCTTCCAAATGAGTTATATATTAAATTAAAGGATACTTTAGTGACACATCTTACTTCACTTTTTAATGAAATCTTCCTTGAAAATTGCAGCCTCCCAGAATCGTGGAATGATGCAACTATCACAGTTCTCCTAAAACCAGGTAAAAGCCCTAAGAAATGTGAGTCGTATCGCCCTATATCTATACTAAACTGTGACTATAAAATTTTTACCCAAATAATGGCAAAGAGACTTGGACGAGTAGTAGGCACTTTGATTAATTCTAATCAAAAAGGTTTTGTTGCGGGAAGACACCTACAAGAATTAACCCATGAGTTAATTGGAGCAGTGGATATAGCTATGAGCGAGAAAATTCCTTTATCCATAATCACTGTCGACGCTGCAAAAGCGTTCGACAGAGTTAACTGGATATATTTAAGTGAGGTGTTAAAAAAGTTTGATGTAGGAACTAATATCCTAAAGATGGTAGAAAAAATCTACAACCTTCCTAAAGCCAGAATACTAATAAATGGGGAATTGACTGACCAAATCTCAATTAAGAGGGGGACACGCCAGGGGTGTCCCCTATCCCCAATACTATTTAATTTATACTTTGAGCCCGCAGCAGAATGCCTCAGGAATCACCCTGACATTGTCCCCTTTCTATATCAAGACTGGCGTAAAAAAGTATCTCTCTATGCCGATGACCTCATGATTTTTACATCTGATTTGGAGGAGGCTCTCATAGCTACTGAGGACACATTAACAAAATTTGGGAAAATATCGGGCTACTTAATAAATAAGTCCAAAACAGAAACCATGACTTGGAATGAGAACTATCAAAGTCCTTATAATAAAGAAAAAATCTGATATTTGGGTATCGACTTGGTCAAAGATCTAGATAAGGTAGCACAAGTTAATCTCCATAAGATACAGGGGGAGGTCAAGAGATTATTGAATGTATGGAAAGGCCTACCCCTGACGATTTTAGGGAAATCGAATATTCTAAAAATGTCAATCTTGCCTAAGTTTACTTTTATTTTTGGTGCAATCCCGTTAGAATTTAATAGGGAATACTTAAAGAAAATCCAGGGAGAGTTATCAAGCTTTATATGGTCATCCAAAAAACCTAGAATTGCTTGGACTAAAATAAGGAGAAAGAAAAATCAGGGAGGGTTAGCTACCCCGGACATCCTGGAATATTGTAGAGCATTTCAATTTAAAAATATAAGAATTATGCTAGGTCCATATGAAGATTACCCATTATATTTACAGAAGTTAACCAAGAATACTAGCCACTTCCTGTTTAAATTCGGCCATCCGAAATTTTTCAAAAAAATTAAATTGAAGACTCTGAGGGCAGCGGCTAAATCCTGGTACCTTGTCAGATCGACAGTGAATATTCCACTCTATAGCGATAAAGCCCCAATATGGAACTCACCTACTACACCGGAGTGTCTTAAAGACTCCCTTGCAACTCCCTTAAAAACAGCAGGAATAGCGACATGGGGACAACTGCTTTATCAGAATAAACTCTTGGAGTGGGAGTTTCTGAATCAAATCACGAATTCCTCACTCTCTAAATTCAAGTATTATCAACTCTCGAGCTGGACAAAGTCTGTGAAGGAAAACAAAACTGGCAATATCCCACTGGAAAAGAAAATGTTGGGAAAACCTTTCAAGAAGGAAATATCATTCTGGTATTGGGCTCTCATAGTTGCGTGGGAGGAAGAATTTCGGATTCCGGAGAGAATTTGGGGGAAAGAGCTGCCAACGATGGATACGAATTACTTATGGCAAGTATCAATGTGCAAATGCTGGTCTATAGTAACTTCTGCGGCATTAAAAAGAAACCACTTATATACCACCCACAGAGCTTATTGGACGCCGGATAAATTATCCAAATTCAGCGAAGATACGGTGAAGTCATGTCCAAAATGTGGTTTAATGAAGGCCAATGACCTACACATGTTCTGGCAGTGCCCCCATCTCGACGGTTTCTGGAAGGAAGTGGGTAAGACTATCGAAGAGGTACTGGGAAAACGGCTAACTGTGAGTATTGATTTAATATTATTTGGGGTATTTGGCTCTCCAGCAGTCAAATTAACAAAACATGAAGAAAATCTACTGTTTATTTTAATCCTCTTGGCTAGGAGGGAGATTTGTCTAAAATGGATTATGCCAAATCCACCTACTAAGGGTGAGTGGCTCACGTCAAGTCTAAGAATTTATAGGTTAGATAAAAAGAAAAAACCTTTTTCTAAAAAATAAAAATTTTGGGAGTTATGGGAGAATCATCATACTAGCGGTTAAAGACTTAACGAAAACGAGATGGCTCTTGGGATGTGTTTCTTTTTTCTTCTCTGCTTTTTTTTTTTTCCCTGAGTCCTATGATTAGTGCAAGCAACAATTTATGTGAAGGCCAAATAGAGTAGCCAGAATGGCTAGCTCAATCAACCCCGGAAAGTAACCTTCAAAATAAGTAAATGGATGTAAGGGGACCCAATTTTCCCACTAAGATAAATTCCGGAATCCACCAGGAAGGTGGGAAGGCAAGAGAAAAAAGGGAAAGGGTGACCCTGATTCTCCTTACTTAAAAGTTGCAAAATGAGGACTAAAAAAAAAAAAAAAAAAAAAAAACAAAGGTATGGCACACCTGAAGCCATCTTGATTGGAATAAAGTGGTAACTCTTAAAACATTTAATTTAAAAAGGAACAACATGAGGGGGTATATTTTGCCATAGAAAGTATGATTAGTGCTGCAGAAAGAAAAATTAAGGCATATTTTGAGTGACTTCTCAAATCCTCTTCAATTTCATAAAAGATTCTGACATGCAGACTGAAACATGCACTTTGAATACCAGCAGCAGACTTCCCTGGTGAGCAGTAGCTTTACTACAGTGGTCTAATGAGCAACTAGAGTGCTAACATTCAGAATTTATGGCAAATGTGTGACACATCTGAATGCCTTCTTGATGGAACCAACGTAAACAAGCATTGAAAATGCAACAGATGTCGCCCTCGTTTAAGTTAAAGCCATTCTGTTTGTGATGAGGTGGCTTTTTAGCTTTGCTTTTATTAGTGTTTTTTAAACTTTCATGTAAATAACATGCATCTGTATGCATATATGTATATGTATGCATGTATTTATATTTGTATTTATATAGATATACAGATTATATATGTTTATATATGTATGTATTTATATATATACATACATAAATGCATATGCATATATATGCATATAGAACGTGGGGCTCTTTAAACATCTATTGCAGGCGCTGACGAAGGCCACACCGGCCGAAATGCATTCGCCTTTCTATTGTGATTAAACGGAGCTGCCTTTTCGCCCCGCCGAGGTTTCTGCTTCTTTCATTGGAGAGGAGTTTTGTTGTTTCATATATGCATATATATATGTGTATATGTGTGCGTGTAGAGAGAGGTAGAAGTGTAGAGGTAGAGAGGTAGAGGTAGAGAGGTAGCGGTAGAGAGGTAGAGACTAGTAGAGAGAGAAGTAGAGAGAGGTAGAGAGGTAGAGAGTAGAGAGTGAGTAATAGAGAGTAGAGAGTGAGTAGTAGAGAGTAGTAGAGAGCAGTAGAGAGAGTAGCAGAGAGTGAGTAGTACAGAGTAGTAGAGTGAATAGTAGAGTGAGTAGTAGAGAGTAGTAGAGTAGTAGAGAGTGAGTAGTAGAGAGTAGTAGAGAGTAAGTAGTGATGTCACTGACCATGTCATGAGTGAAGTAATATGTGACGTCATCAGCAGTGCATTGCAGGCGCGCAAGTTATAGTGAGTCCAACTAACTATAACGTGGGAATTTCAATGGTTTTATGTCACTAAAATTTCCAGCTAACTATAACTGGTGTCAAACCTATGTTTTTTTCAGTGAATATATATATATATATATATATATATATATATATATATATATATATATATATATATATATATATATATTCACTGAAAAACCATAGGTTATAGACCATATATAGTTAGGAATTCGCATTTACAAAACCTTATTTTACTCACACAAAACCATTGAAATTCCATATATAGTTAGTTGCACTAACTATATATCGCGCACCCGCAATCCACTGCTGATGATGTCACATATTACATCATTCATGACATGGTCAGTGACATCACTGATGACATCACTGATGACATCTAAAATGACATCACTGATGACATCTCAAATGACATCACTGATGACATCACTGATGACATCTCATTTGACATTACTGATCACATCACTGATGATATCATTCATGTGATAATACGATGAACCTCTTCAGACTCTAATATAACCTTAGATACAATCAGTGTAAACAGACACTCACAGACTGTCACTCATCCATGGAGTTACTCACACACCTAGTCAGTCATGCAAAGAATCAATCACACCTCCATTTCCTCAACTATACAGTTATACAAACTTTACTTATTCAAACATATACTAACACATATTTACTCTCTTATACAATCCCTGATACAAGTTCACAATGATCCATACAGCCACTCACACATTCACTGGCTCTTATGCACAGTTATTTATATATGTCAACTCTCACATGTACTGTGTTTTACATATGTACTTACTTCGACATGTAGCACTGAGATATCCATTCACTCACCAATACACTCATGCACACAGTCAACCGCCCATACAGCTGTTTCCACATGCACTTTTGAAACCATACATCTAGTGAATCAACTGCTCACACATCTATGCACAGAGTCATACACCTCCCAGCCACCCACACACACACTCAGTCTCCCATACAAATACTTGGACAACCAATCAATAACCCATATAGTTACTCATATAGCTACTTATCAACACATGCAACAGTTTACAGAACAACAGACATAATGATGCACAAATTAAGACAGTTTAGTCACTAACCCATGCACTCAGTGAGACACATTTAATCACTCACTCATACAGTCAGTCATGCACCTACTAAATCCTTCATCCAGACACTTATACATCCACTCATTCTTCAATATGTAAGACATATTTTAACTTTACAGAAACATACAGTCACTGGATGTTGTCATCAGTGATGTCATTTGAGATGTCATCAGTGATGTCATCAGTGATGTCACTGACCATGTCATGAATGATGTAATATGTGACATCATCAGCAGTGGATTGCGGGTGCGCGATATATAGTTAGTGCAACTAACTGTATATGGAATTTCAATGGTTTTGTGTGAGTAAAATACGGTTTTGTAAATGCGAATTCCTAACTATATATGGTCTATAACCTATGGTTTTTTCAGTGAATTTTCAAGGTTTTGTAAATGCTAATTCCTAACTATATATGGTCTATAACCTATGGTTTTTTCAGTGAATTTTCAAGGTTTTGTAAATGCTAATTCCTAACTATATATGGTCTATAACCTATGGTTTTTTCAGTGAATATATATATATATACATACATATGTAAACATATATCATCTGTATATCTATATAAATATAAACATAAATGCATGCATACATATACTTATATGCATACAGATGCATGTTATTTACATGAAAGTTGAAAAAACACTAATAAAAGCAAAGCTAAAAAGCCACCTCATTACAAACAGAATGGCTTTAACTTAAACGAGGGCGAGATCTATTGCATTTTCAATGCTTGTTTACTTTGGTTCCATCAAGAAGGCATTCAGATGTGTCACACATTTGCCATAAATTCTGAATGTTAGCACTCTAGTTGCACATTAGATCACTGTAGTAAAGCTACTGCTCACCAGGGACGTCTGCTGCTGGTATTCAAAGTGCATGTTTCAGTCTGCATGTCAGAATTTTTTTAATGAAATAGAAGAGGATTTGAGAAGTCACTCAAAATGATCCCTAATTTTTCTTTCTGAAGCACTAATCATACTTTCTATGGCAAAATTAACCCCCTCATGTTGTTCCTTTTTAAATTGAGTGTTTTCAGACTTACCACTTCATTCCAATCAAGATGGCTTCTGGTGTGCCATACTTTTGTCATAAGTAAGACTGTTAGCGCTCTAGTTGTTCTTTAGAACACTCTGGGACATTCTGTCATTGGGCTATACTTGGGGTACATCTGGGTGATATTTGGGCTACATTTAGGCTCTTTTGTCTCTGGTGGCCATCTTGGGAGACTGTATGTCAGAATTTTTTAATGAAATTGAAGAGGGTTTGAGAAGTCACTCAAAATGTGCCCTAATTATTCTTTCTGCAGCACTAATAATAATTCATATGGCAAAATATACCCCCTCATTTTGTTCCTTTTTAAATTAAATGTTTTAAGAGTTACCGCTTTATTCCAATCAAGATGGCTTCAGGTGTGCCATACCTTTGTAATAAGTAGGACTGTTAGCGCTCTAGTTGTTCTTTAGAACACTCTGGGACATTCTGTCATTGGGCTATACTTGGGCTACATCTGGGTGATATTTGGGCTACATTTGGGCTCTTTTGTCTCTGGTGGCCATTTTGGGAGACTGCATGTCAGAATTTTTTAATGAAATAGAAGAGGATTTGAAAAGTCACTCAAAATGTGCCCTAATTTTTCTTTCTGCAGCACTAATAATACCTTCTATTGCATAATATACCCCCTCATTTTGTTCCTTTTTAAATTAAATGTTTTAAGAGTTACCACTTTATTCCCATCACGATGGCTCCAGGTGTGCTATACCTTTGTAATAAGTAGGACTGTTAGCGCTCTAGTTGTTCTTTAGAACACTCTGGGACATTCTGTCATTGGGCTCTACTTGGGCTACATCTGGGTGATATTTGGGCTACATTTGGGCTCTTTTGTCTCTGGTGGCCATTTTGGGAGACTGCATGTCAGAATGTTTTAATGAAATAGAAAAGGATTTGAGAAGTCACTCAAAATGTGCCCTAATTTTTCATTCTGCAGCACTAATCATACTTTCTATGGCAAAATATACCCCCTCATGTTGTTTCTTTTTAAATTAAATGTTTTAAGAGTTACCACTTTATTCCAATGAAGATGGCTTCAGGTGTGCCATACCTTTGTAATAAGTAGGACTGTTAGCGCTCTAGTTGTTCTTTAGAACACTCTGGGACATTCTGTCATTGGGCTATACTTGGGCTACATCTGGGTGATATTTGGGCTACATTTGGGCTCTTTTGTCTCTGGTGGCCATTTTGGGAGACTGCATGTCAGAATGTTTTAATGAAATAGAAAAGGATTTGAGAAGTCACTCAAAATGTGCCCTAATTTTTCATTCTGCAGCACTAATCATACTTTCTATGGCAAAATATACCCCCTCATGTTGTTTCTTTTTAAATTAAATGTTTTAAGAGTTACCACTTTATTCCAATCAAGATGGCTTCAGGTGTGCCATACCTTTGTAATAAGTAGGACTGTTAGCGCTCTAGTTGTTCTTTAGAACACTCTAGGAGGCTGCAGTAGAACACAAAGGAATCAACTGACAGTCTCTGTCCTTGTTGGATGTACATGTTTTACTGAGAATGTCAGACTTCATTTTCACATGACTGAGAAAGATAATGTGAATTTACAGAAAATATGCTTTCAGTTTAGCTTATAGATCCCCTTCCAAACCACTGTGGGAAAATCATGAGATATTAGTTTTCTTTCAAACAATATTCATGATATCACAGCAGAAGGTTTTTTCACATGGTAAAATCACCTTAGAACCCACCACAATTCCTAAAACGAGTATGGTACCATCAACAAATGATTTATAATGTAACTAAAGTCCTAAAACCCTCTATTAACTACAATGCTTTTTAATGAGGTGCTATCATGTATATTGGTCCCAAGATGGCTGCCAACACTTCTTGGATGAAGTGCTGACAGCCAATCAGATCAGATGTGTGGTTAGGCTCCGCCCAGATATATATCTTTTTTTGAACCTAAATTACTCAAAATCCACTGGAGCACATATATTGAGACCTAGCAAAGGCACATCGGGCTAACAGTCCCTACAATTTTGCCAAGTTTCGTGCAAATCCATTCAGCCGTTCGAGCTAAAAGTGAGGCCAACCGCCCTATGGAAATTAACATGGGAAAAACGTGTTTTGGGACCCCCCTTTTTTCTCAGCCCCCCCTTGATGAAACCCCCCCCAAATTGTCAGGGGCTGCTCAGAAACAAAATGTTCCATTTTCCTGAAAATTTCAGCCAATTCCGTCCACAAACGCCAAAGTTATTAGACATAGAATTTTCAAAAATCCCATAGAGAAAAAATCCTAACTATATATACCTACTGGCGACCACCAGTAGGTAATATATATATATATATATATATATATATATATATATATATATATATA
The DNA here is from genome assembly GCF_964263255.1 of Lissotriton vulgaris. Lineage (NCBI taxonomy): Eukaryota > Metazoa > Chordata > Amphibia > Caudata > Salamandridae > Lissotriton > Lissotriton vulgaris. Next base: position 956,157,194 of record NC_141691.1, read on the forward strand.
TGTATATATATATATATATATATATATATATATGTATATATATTACCTACTGGCGGTCGCCAGTAGGTATATATAGTTAGGATTTTTTCTCTATGGGACTTTTGAAAATTCTATGCCTAATAACTTTGGCGTTTGTGGACGGAATTGGCTGAAATTTTCAGGAAAATGGCACATTTTGTTTCTGAGCAGCTCCTGGAAATTTGGGGGGGGTTCGTCAAGGGGGGGCCGAGAAAAAAGGGGGGTCCCAAAACGCGTTTTTCCCATGTTATTTTCCATAGGGCGGTTGGACTCACTTTTAGCCCGAACGGCTGAATGGATTTTCACGAAATTTGGCAAAATTGTAGGGACTGTTAGCCCGATGTGCCTTTGCTAGGTCTCAATATATGTGCTTCAATGGATTTTGAGAAATTAACGTTTAAATCAAGATATATATCTGTAACAGCGCTCCGGGCAGCTATCCGGTTAGCGAACCTTTCGCGTAACGGAACTTTGCGATGAGAAGCTGATTGGCCCTCCGGTGTCTGTCAACATTCTAAACAGTCCGGAGCGGCCGCCATCTTGTCTCTCGGTAGGATCGAGAGACAAGAGGAGGCCAAAACAAAGGGGGAAATTACCATAAGGGGGCATAGTAGATCCTCGTTGACCCCCTAGGTTTTATGTGGAGGTTTTAAAAGGGCCTAGAGGGTCCAAAAAAAAAAAATTTTTTTTTGCGTGGTAAGCGCCAAGTTCGCGAACCGGATAGCTTTCTGGGCAGCGAACTTTATGGATAAAAGAATGAAAGACTTTTCTAATACTGTATGTTAATTGTTTGTTGTTTTTCTTGTTTTTTTTTGTTTTCTTTGTTTATTTTTTTTTTTTATTATGATTGTGTTTCATACTTTATTAAATTTTCTAACATTTCATTGTCAGAAATGTCATAATTTATTATAGGGTGTAATTGTTTTTCATTTTGAAGCAAGTTGTCTACTGCTTCAACACATTGTAGAAGTTCGTGGTCTCTACTGTCATCCATAAAGTCATCAAGTTTGTCTTGGCTGTTCTCCTTCAGTTCAATCGAAAATGAAACTTGTTGTTCGCCTTCCATTTTGCCTGAAATTTTGAATAAGAAAATATATATTAGTAGAGATAGGGCACTGTTGGGATTAATTTTAGATAGGCAGTTTTTATCAGTGAATTTATCTTTTGGCAGTGTATAGTATGAGAGTGGAAATAGGACTATAAAAAAGTGTATGTGATTTAACCAAGACAAGCCTTACTCCATTGATAACTATAACAGAGAAGTCTATCTAAATACATTACTACTACAGAGGGATAGTGTATATCTAGCAGAAAAAGTCTACTATATTAAGTCATAGTGCACAATATATTAAATTATAACTTACCTTCACAAAGAAGTTGAAGTTTTTTGAAGCTTTTGAAATAGGAGGTACAACAAGAAGTAGTAGTCAAAATGGCTGTGTTTCCTTCTCTCCCTTTATATATATACAGGTATATAACCAATCAAATGTCAGGTAATAAAAGTAGAAAATGAAAGTAACATTTTCATTGGTTGTCAATTCCAACAATTCAGATGTGTTTTGTGAAGTAATTTACCTCACGGTACTTGGAGAGGTCTACAGGCTAAATGGCTAAATGGAATTTCAATGAAATTTGTGAGAATGGAAGGGATTGTTATGTAGTATGAGCTAATCTATATTTGGTGAGAGTGTCTCTAGTCGTTTTTCTGTAAATTACTTTCCCGCCTTTTTTTAGGACCGCTTTCCGGGAAGCTGCCCGGTTAGCGAACCTTAAGCGTCACGGGAGTCCACCATTTTGTGTTTCGTTCGCATTAAGATACAAGATGGAGGGCAAATAATGTTTAGAATGGGTAGAAGGGGTCATGGTAGACTTATCTTGACCCCCTAGGTTTTCTGAGCGTGGCTGAGGAGGCTTATATGTGCGGGAAAAAAAAATTTTTTTAAAAAAATTCCGCGAGGTTAGCTTTCGGTTAGCGAACCGGGTAGCGCTCCGGGGAGCGAATTTTGTGGAAAATTAGTGAAAAAAGTTAGAGAAAAATAATAATTGTGAGTGATCAGATGTAGGGTAGCTCTGAGAAGAGCTTTTGGGTTTATGGTACATTTAGGTACTTATAAGTAGGTACCAATGCACAGTCTTAAATTCAGAATGAAAATTCTGTTGCCCTCATCTGAGAAGTGAACTCCATCTCCTCTGTAGATATCTTGCATGTAGTAACGCAAGTTGTTGTTGTACAGAGAGCCCATTCCATGGTCTCTCATGTAAGCTGAAACAGATTTGTTTACATGCTTCCTCGCTTTCTCAATTTGTGGACAAAATTGGTTGGACCACCTCCATTTCTGTCTTTGGCATATATTGGAATATACCAAGGCAGTTTGAGGAAAAAGTGCCATTAATTGCTCCAAGGTGTCCTTTAAAAGCATTTCCAGACCTACCCCTGTCAAAGTGCCCAAATCATTACCTCCACAGTGCACTATTAACAGGTCAGGTTTTGGCAAATGCATAAAGGTTTTCACCAATGGAATCAATTGGTGACATTTTAATCCTCTTTGGCCCAACCAGTTAATTTCCACATCTTGTAAATTGAGGTTGTGTAAATTTCTGCTCTCAGCATACCTTTGAGCCCAGTGGATGTAACTATGTCCAACAATCCAGACGTTAAACATGGTGGAAGAAGGTTGTTCTGCAGTCAGATGAAGTGTGGTAATGAAAGGGCAGTTGAAACAGTAGGAGTTTCTAAAGAAAAAAAACTGTGGTTTTACTATGCTAATGATTCATTAGCAGTGATTGGTGCATTTCCATTTCTGAAAACAGAAAGTTAGGGTGCATGGATGTGTTCTTTGAAAGATGTAATTTGAATGGTCAAGGAAGAAACAATTAATGAAAGATTGCACTGGATACGCAGGTGCACTGAGAGTTCAGAGTTCAATTGAAACATTGTTTTGTGAATTTGGAAACATGAGAGGTCTTCCAGGAGGCGGTTGCTATGGAAACAAGGCAGACAGGGCAGAGGGGGGAAGGGTTTTGATTTGAAAAAAGTGAGGGAAGAGGTATGATTGGCTAATATGAGAGATATGTGAAAAGAATATCTGTATTTCTGTGCTTTCAATAGCTGCAGCCTTTGGAGTGCATCCTTTTTCTTCTGCTGAAGACAATTTGGTGTATTTCTGAGACTGTTTTCAAAACTCAAAAAATATTTGCTAAGGTGAGAAAAGATTTATTTAATTTAGATAGAGAATAGTATGATTTAAGGAGAAAATGATGAAGAAAGCTGTGTTTTTAAAATGTGGTTTTGTCTCTAGTGATATACTAATAGAATTAGTTTCATAGAGAAATTATAATTGCATATTTGGTGTAACATTCTGGCATGCAGTAACACAAGATATTGTAATACATGGAGGCCATTTCATGGTCTGTTATGTAAGCTGAAACAGATATGTTGCTTTTAAAAACGATTTAAGAAATCAATTACATTTCTGGATATGTACTGCTAGAGCTTTATAGGTTGTTTTGGGCCATATTTATAAGGTATTTGAGTGTCTAAGATGTTGTGTTCGCCTTTTAAAATGTAAAGTGTTCCTCATGGGACAAGTGTCTTGTAAATACGCTCCCACTTGTGCTTCGCAAATTTAGATTTTGATTATGGGAGTTACCTAGCCATGTTAATAGTGTCCCAAAAATGGTGCTAGGGCATTCCAGAAAACAGTTTCATGTGTCTCAAGGATATTTTTAGTTATTTCTTCATGAATGCAGGTATACAATTGATTTATATGCTGTGTTTAAAAACGAATTTTGAAATGAATTAAATTTCAGGATATGTACTGTTAGAGCTTCATAGGTTGTTTGGGGTCATATTTAGAAGGCATTTTAGTGTCTTTGAAGTTATTTTTCCCTTTTTAAATGGAAAGCGTTCCTCATGGGGCCCTGAGTAGTTCTTAGCCATGTTATTTAATAGGAAGTGGATAACATGGCTAATAGCATTTGCTGGAAAATGCATGAATATCGCTGATTTTTCTGCTATATTCTTGCATTGTGGCCGTTTTTTTTCACATTGCTTCATAGGTTGTTTGGGTTCATATTTAGAAGGCATTTTAGTGTCTTTGATGTTATTTTTCCCTTTTTAAATGGAAAGCGTTCCTCATGGGGCCCTGAGCCGTTCTTAGCCATGTTATTTAATAGGAAGTGGATAACATGGCTAAGAGCATTTGCTGGAAAATGCATGAATATCGCTGATTTTTTTGCTATATTCATGCATTGTGGCCGTTTTTTTTCACATTGCTTCATAGGTTGTTTGGGTTCATATTTAGGAGGCATTTTAGTGTCTTTGATGTTATTTTTCCCTTTTTAAATGGAAAGCGTTCCTCATGGTGCCCTGAGCAGTTCTTAGCCATGTTATTTAATAGGAAGTGGATAACATGGCTAAGAGCATTTGCTGGAAAATGCATGAATGTCGCTGATTTTTCTGCTATATTCATGCATTGCGGCAGTTTTTTCCACATTGCTTCATAGGTTGTTTGGGTTCATATTTAGAAGGCATTTTAGTGTCTTTGATGTTATTTTTAGGAAGTGGATAACATGGCTAAGAGCATTTGCAGTGCTGGTGGAAAATATTTGCTATGTTAAATAATTAGTACGGCATTAAGTTTTAGATGACTGTTATTTATTTACTGTTTGGTAATAGTGGTTAATAACATTTTATATTATATTTTTTCACAGATTCAACTGCAGATTCTTTCATAGTTTGGAAAATGCCTTCCAGAAGTCGAATACGAAAGGCTAGAAAACGTCAAAGACAGCAGGATGATGTTTTATTGCAGCAGTCCTCTTCCCCAAATACTTGTCAAAACACCAAGAAAGGGCCGGGTAAGAGCACGAAATCATTCTTAAGAAATATTTGTAGTAAAAAAAATTTTGCACAAAAAAATGTGTCTGTTCACAAAAAAAAACGTAATTTAAATGGAAAGGAGAGACACATCACAAATGTTACTGGTAGAGGAAGAGATAACTCTGTGCATGATAGTAGAAGGAAACAACAGTTTAGGGACATTCGACAACGAATGTTCCGTAATAGGATATTAGTTAATTTATTGAAAAATATTAAAAAGAAAGGCCAACAGAAAGCGGCATTTTATAGGAAGAAGAAAAATGTAGAGAAAATTATTGATCATGCTTTTGAAATCAAGCGAAAGTTGTTTATTTTGGTAATCAATAGAATTAGGAAACTAAGCAAGGTAATTTCTGATTTCAAAACAAAAAGTAGATGGAAGAGAGTAGTAAATCGTACTAACTTTTGTGAAGTTTTTTCTGGAGAATGGATGCATAGTTCAAGTTCTGAGGCATTTTTTAATGAAGAGACTTATTTTCAGGATAATGATTTGGTGCATGCAGTTGACATCAATGGTCGAGCTTATGAAGTGAAGGATGGTTGTCCAGTTGAAAAAGAACAACTTGTGACAACAGAGACAGAAGAGGCGCTAAGTGATGAGGTTTTAGGAAGACGTCCTAAGGGTCCTGTGTACATTTGGAAGTGTAGTTCTATTTGCAGTGTGCGACAGGTTTCCATCAATTTGCTTTGTGATTTTATACGGACATTTAATAAGAAAAGTTTGAAGCAGAAAATGAAGTTGTTGCAAGATTTAGATCCTTGCAGAGTGAGACAAATGACAGGTTTGCGTGGTCATTCACTGGCTTGTCTTTCCAGGAGAGTATGCCAGAGTGTTTTTCATCATTTCAGGATGCTAGCAGTGCATCATAATAAAGTGAGAAAATTAGTGAGAATGTTGTATTATGCTAAGAGTCCAGCAATTATGCTTAAACAGTTATGTGCTGCTCTTTTGCATGGTTCTGAAATAGATGTGAAAAATATTTGTGAAGAAATTGAGTTTTGTTACTTTGGTAGTAAAGATGAGAATGTTCAAATTGACCCTGAAGTAGAGGGTAATGTGGAAGATAATGTACAGGTTTCCAGTACAGATAATTTTCAGAAGGAAATTGCCACGTTTCAGATGAAATCAAGTGAGAGGCCTAATTTCACTTGTGTATGTTGTCGACGCACTTATTATAAGAATCAGACTAAGGTAGTGGATTTATATGCAAAAAGTGAAAGGGAAAATAATAGTGAATGGAAGGATTTAGCCACATACTTGATGGTAGAAAATTATTTTGATTTGGGATCGGATCAACGTGTGTGTACTTATTGTTGTAATAAATTAAACCAAAACCAGATGCCTGCTAGGGCAGTTCATAATAATCTGGAATTGGTTGAGATTCCTTCTGAATTGAAGGATTTAAATACTTATGAATCTATTTTGATTCAAAGTATCCATCCCTTTCAGGCTATTGTAAGAATGGAGCCAAAGACAGGGAAGTTGCCTCCAGCAGATTTACAGAGAGGATTAAAGGGAAGAGTTGTTTATTTGCCTCTAGATTTGAACAAAAACATTAACACAATTGGAATAGAAAAAGTGGAAGAGGAACCTCTGGTTATCTTGGTTAATGGGGTTCCGACAAAGAATAAGAAAATATGGCAAGATTTAGTGGATGTTAGGAAAGTCAAAAAGGCAACAGTGTATTTGAAGAAAAATAATAAGTACTATAAGAATGTATATGTTGCAGAAGAGGAAGTAAGTGATGAAGAGGATAGCGATTTGTGTGCTGGCCAAATTGAGAAACTAGAGGCCTCTAAAAGTGAAGAAATATATGAACATTATAGTGTTCATCCTTTGCATTCCAAGGAAGTCATGGGGAATGCTATTGAGTTGTTTCAAATGAAACAAGCCAAAGGGAGTCCCATTAGTGTTTGGGAGGAAAGTTTGGAAGCTCGGTGTTTCCCACAGCTATTTCCCATAGGTCAAGGAGGAAGATATGATGAGCGACCTCGTGAAATTCCTGCGTCTGAATACCGGACTTTACGATTGTATGCAGAAGATCCTAGGTTTCGGCAATGCATTCCCTATTTGTTTCATCTCCTGTTTGAAAGCGATCTGTCTGGACTGTCATATGCAGTGAACCACATCTTAAAAAGTGGTATACAGATGCGAAACATCTCGGCAAGTGACTTTATGCATAAAGTCAATGTCCAAGACAGTATTTTGGATTCTCACTTAATTAATCTCATGGCGTGTCAGCGTGGTACTAATGAGTACTGGTACCGTCGTCATGGTGACTTAAAATGTATGCTGAGGAACTTAGGAACTCCGACATGGTTCCTCACTCTGAGCTGTGCCGAGTATGGCTGGGATGACTTACTTGAATTTCTACGAGAGGCAAATGGAAATATTGAAAATATTGAATTCAAGACACCTGGAGAACTGTGTTCTTTGGATCCTGTGAATGTATGCAGGTACTTCAATCATAGATTTGAAGCTATGATGTCTTTCATCACAAATAAAAAGAATCCACCTCTTGGAGAGGTGTTGGATTTCTTCTGGAGAAAGGAGTACCAAGCAAGAGGTGCCCCTCATATACATATGTTGCTGTGGATCAAGGATGCACCTAAATTTGGAACAGATCCGGATGACTTAGTGATGAATTTCATCGAACAGTATTCTACGTGTGCTGTTCCAAACGCAACGGAGAAGAAAAGTCTAAGAGAACAAGTTCTACGTTTCCAAAGCCATCGTTGTGGAAAGTACTGTCGTCGTAAATTCAGAAACAAGGACAAGTTCTACACCAAATGTCGTTTCAACTTTCCACGACCGGTGATTTCTAAAGGAAGAGTGAACAGTTTGATGTCTTCGCTGCGACATAATGTGACGAGGAAATCACCCAAGAATACATACAATTTGAAAAGGAACGAAGAGTCCAAGTACATCAATGACTACAACCCAGTGATTTTGTCCATGTGGAATGCCAACATGGATATACAGTTTGTGGCTGACAACTGTATGGCTGTGGCTCGGTATGTGACATCTTACATCACCAAAAAAGAAAAGACTGAACTGAAGGATATGTGGGAGGACATTTCCCATGAAAAGAGCCTCAGCAAGAAGTTGTACAGTTTCAGTCTGAAGATGTTGTCGCATCGAGAAATCGGAGCTTACGAATGTTCTGATCGATTGTCTTCAGCAAGTCTCTATGCCAAATCCAGGAGTCTCGTTTGGGCGAGTCTTGGTCTTGCTGCAACGCGAAATCGAGTTCTAAAACCTGTTCGGGAAATTGAGTATTTGGCAGAAAAGGAACCAAACAGTACCGACATTTTGAAGACCAACATGTTGGATACATATTATCCAAATCGAAGCAGTCACCTTGAGAATGTTTGTCTATATGAGGTTCTCCAAAATTATATATTCAAGAGGAACATCAAAGAAGATATTGAGAAAGGAGTGTATGCTGTAATTGGAAGTGAGGGATGCCTGGTCAAGCAAAGAAAATGCCAATTAGTAAACCATCGAAAATTAAGTGGCGAATCTCCAGAAAAAAAGGAGTTTTTCTATTTAGCACTTTTGCAACTTTTCAAGCCTTGGCGTGCAGAAGAGGAACTGCTTGGAGATTTCCTCTGTTACGAAGACTCTTTCAATGCAGCCAAGGAGTCCATAGAATGTCCTGCTTTTTCTAAATATCAAGAAATGCTAACTTTGGAAATTGAGCAGGAAGCAACGATTGCAGCTGAGATTGCCAGAGACAGTTCTCAGGACAGTCAGAGTTCTGTTTCATTGAGTCAAGATCCACTTGGAGGACCTATTATCGAAAATGAAGCTGCCACTGCTATGAATGAAGTAGAAAGAGCCATGGCACATGCTCAGGAGGATTCAGTTAACTTACAAGACTTGGAAAAACAACTCAACGTTGAGCAGAGGAAAATATATGATGAAGTTACCAAGGAAATTGAGCACGGATTAAGTCATGAGAAGAAAGAGTGCTCGTGTACGTCGTTGAAGCCTGTCCGACTGTACGTGAGTGGAGAAGCGGGAACTGGAAAAAGTTTCCTCATTAAAGCAATCTCTTGTTATTTGCAGGAAAGGACTGAGTCATCGCTGTCTTGTGTTGTCACCGCTCCTACTGGACTGGCAGCACATAATATTAAAGGTATTACTTTGCATCGTCTATTGATGCTGCCGGTGGAGCATGACAACAAATTACAATACAACAAGTTATCTGGAGATGCTTGCTGTGAAGTTTCAAGAGTTTTGAGGAAAATGAAACTACTTATCATTGACGAAGTAAGCATGGTTTCCAATGTCATGCTTGCCTTTGTGCATTTGAGAATGCAAGAAGTACTTAAAACTGAATATGATGTCTTATTTGGTGGGAAACACATTATTGTTTTCGGAGATCTTCTACAGCTGACACCAGTAAAAGGTCAACCTGTGTTCAAAATACTCACGCATGAAGATACCAGGAAGTGCCTAGGGAGCATTGGCAACGTCAATATATGGTTAAACTTCAATTATGCAGAACTGCATCAAAATATGCGTCAGGCAAAGGATGAAGATTACAAGAATATTCTACAAGATATTAGAATTGGAAAAGTGACCGAGTATGGGAAAGAAGCTTTAAATGCACGGTTACTGTCAAATTTGTATCCCAAACAAGAGATTGTGCCTGAGAATATTTTTCAGAAAATTACTGAGAAGAAATCCGGGATATGTCTCATGCCAACTCTTGCAGAATGTGCCATCTTCAACAACAAAATGTTGAATTTAGAAAAGCAAGAGATTGTGAAACTTGAAGCTATCGACAAATTAGAGCATATGGGATCAACAATTATTTTGTCAGATAATTTGAAATCAAAATTGGATTCATTAGAGAAGACTATATCTAAGACAGCGGGTTTTGAAAAGACTCTGAATGTGTGTTTAAATTGCCGAATCATTTTGAGACGGAATTTACATGTAGAAAGAGGTCTGGTAAATGGATCAATGGGTAATGTTGTTGATTTTGAGAAATACAGAAATAGAGATGGAATAGAATTTTTAAGAATTAAATTTGATGGTATTGAGGAAGTACAGAAAATTGCTCGTTGTTCTGCTAGGTTTTTGCTTGTTAAAGACTTATATGTTCGCCGTAAACAGTTTCCTGTTTGCTTGGCATATGCGGTGACAATCCATAAATCGCAAGGTTTAAGTGTAGACTGTGCATTGGTGAATATTGGCAGTTCAGTGTTCAAGGAGGGTATGGCATATGTGGCATTGTCGCGAGTTAGAACTTTATCGGGATTGTACTTGATTGACTGTGATGTCACAAACATTTGTGCGGATCTAGATTGTGTTAAGGAATACAATAGGTTAAGAAGAGAGTATGCGCCACATTTGCCTCAATATCCTTTGTTTGAGAAACGTGTGGTAGGCCGGAAACGTAGAAATAGTAGTAATAGTAGGGAAGTTGTTGCAAAAAGACTAAAAGTCAATGAACCGAAAGTTGTTAGCAGAAATAAAGTGGATTCTGTTGAAGATGTTGTCGGTTTTCAATTTGAAAACAGTTCTGGTGTCAACTGCTATGCAAATGTAGTGGTTAATGTTCTCTTTTCACTAGAGAGTTTAAAAGAACAGATTCTGTTGAATTCTGAACAAATTTTATGCTGTTTGTTGAATTCTGTTTTCGAGAAATGTAGCACTGATCGAACAAAAGTAGAAAGTGTGTCTGAAGTTCGTTATCTGTTAGATGAATGTTCAGGTCAAACAGACTTCTCTGAAAATAATCAGCAAGATTGTCAGGAGTTTTTAATGTATATGCTTGATATATTGCAAGTTGAGGGTGTAGATGTAGATCACCTGTTTGGGCTTTCTTATCAATGGCAGCATGACTGCGAGAACTGTATGGTATCAAGTACTACTAGTGTAGACTCAGAAAGATTTATATATTTAACTTTGCCAGACAGTAAATCAGTCTCCTTTAATAAGCTAGTAAATGCAGCGGATCACAACATGGAGTGTAGTCAATGTAAATGTGATATGATGTCAACATTATTTATACGTAGATATGGCCAGTATGTCATTTTAATGATGCAACGATGTAGGCCTGATGGAACAAAATTGTCAACTTTAATAAAAAATTTTGTGGCTTCTCAGCTGTCAATATCAGGGAGGACTTTTGTTACTGTAGCAATTATCTATCACGATGGTTCATCAACTACATCAGGACATTATACAGCTTACTTAAAGTCTGGAAACGGCTGGTCATTCTGTAATGATTCTGTTGTAACGTTCAAAAAAAAATTGCTGTTTGACCTTAAAAATTCTTACCTGGTGTTTTTAAAACCAAAATTTTAAGTAGAGGGAATGTAAGTCTGCAATGCTGTCTCGATTAAAAATTCAACTATATAAACCTGATGCAAGTAAGTCTGCTTCATAGTAAGGAGTATCAGTGTCATAGGAAAAGGAGAACATGAGTGACAAAGAAGAGTAAGATATTAGTAGTCCAGGATTGTGAAAATAATCTCAAATATTTTATTTTTGAAAGTTGCGAAAATAGAAAATGTCGGGATTTGATTGGAAGAATTACAAGATTTGCGAATCGCGGCAACATGATTTGGCCTAGTGGAAACATGTGATATAATGAGAGAAGTTTTTTTTCTATGTAACATATTTCACGTATCGATGGAGGTTTTCTTTCAGAAAGTGGCGGGCTGAAAATATTTAAAGCACAACAGAGTGGATGCTGTTTATAGGAGATCCTTCGACGTCATTGAAAGTAAGTTAATTTTAAGAAGTTTTGAAATCAGATTTCTTAGGTTGTATGGGTTTTTTAAACACAGTCATTTTGATTGTGTTTTTTTTTCCCCGCTGTTACATGATGAATACCTTCAAGTCACTGATTTAAGTGAAATTTGATACATTCTGAGAACAGCAAAAATAAACCATTTAACATGTATAATTAATGTTATGCTTTTTGTCCTTATGATATACATTTAGAAATGTGTGGTACATATGGGTAAGCTGAGTTCTGTAAATATCAATTTTAATGCTTAGAGTGCTGTACTTCTGGGTAGTGTTTTTTTTTTTATAAAAAAAAGAGGCCTCACCTCAAAGAAAGCTCTTGAAAGCACACATCTTATTTGCATCCTAAAACAATCATTTACAATGTTAGACACAATTTTTTTATGGCTTTACATCTTTTTTGCGCTGCTATTGCATCACTATTGTGAGACATTAGCAGTGCAAGAAAAACATCATGTTCCAAAATAGGCCTCAGTTCAGCAACATCAAGATACAGTTTCTTTCGAATATATATCTTTAGGATTGTGTAGTGAACGTAGAGAAGCAGAGACTTCTGTAAATGTCAAAGTTGTTGAAAAACTGTTTGTTTTTGAACCTTTTCCCTTGTCTTTTCTAATTTTTAAATACATGTTTTAATATTTTTTGAAATGTTTGTTCTTTGTTTTACAGATTGAAAGTATGGAAAAATATTTAAAAAAGGTAACAAGAATTATAAGGTAAATGTTTTCCACTCTTTTTACCCGCAATGCACTGCTGATGATGTCATTGACACTATCTCTCATTTACTCTCTCTAGCTGTCTTTCTTTTTACATTATTCCCTGATTACTTCCCTTATACTAACTCTTCTTTTTTTTAAAAAAATATTTTTTTAGTTCGCTTAAAGTTCGCGAACCGGTCAGCGAACTTGAAGCGAACCAAAAGAAATAGAGCTTGCCAGAGTGATAAACATTCTAGCAATTTTGTTTGAAAGGGGAGGTAGTTCTGAAAAGAACTGTTTTTTTTTGTTTTTGGTGTTTTATATTTTTTTTTTATTTTTTGAACATTTTTTGATTTTTTTGTATTTTTAGAACTGTTTTATGTTTTTTTTGTTTTTTTTATGGAGGGGAGACAACAAAAAACAGGCTTTCAAAACGGCTCAACTGGAGCAAAAAAAAGAAAATTACTTTTTGGGTGCATTAGGGCATTTATGATTTTCATATGCAATGTTCATGAGGTTGACACTCATGTTGCCATATGACAGCATTTCACCACAGTGAACACAAGATAACTTTATGTGCTGGAAGTTAGGTTGGATGTTTGGCACAGTCTCTTGTGCCTCTCTTCCCGTCAAAGACAATGTGGATGTAGATCTTGCCACAGGAGTTGCCGTCGGATTGTCTACAAGATCCCTTAACTCAGCCCGGCTGTAGTTCAAGGGATGCCACCTGCTCATGTGACGATGCATTGTATAGTTCCCCATACTGTACTTCTTTTCTGTGCCTCTCGACAATGTGTGATCACAGATGAGGCAGGTGGCATATTTTGCATTCACTTTCTTTGTTCCAGGAGGGATGGTGAAAAACTGCCAGATAAAACTGGATTTTCGTTTAGAAACCCGGGGCAACTCATCAACAAATTGTTGTCCCTCTCTCTCCTCTTCTTCTTCTTCCTCATCTTCCTCCTCTCTGTTAGTCAGAATTTGACTAGGTGGTCCTCTCTTCTTATGAGGAGGTGGAGGTGGTGGTGGGGGTCCACCAGCTGCAGCAAGAATGGAAGCCATTGTGGATCTTCAGATAAATGGTCTTTCTCTCACCAAGATGAAAGTCAGAGTGAGGAAATAAGGAGGGGTTTACATGATTTGGGGAAAACAAAAGTTCTGAGCCAATGAAAAGTGTTATTTTTAGGTCACATGACCTAGTCATACATCATTTGGAAACCAAAAGTGAAATGAACCAATGAGAAGTTTGATAAACAAGTCACATGACCTGTTCCGCTTACGTTACGCGGCGCGCGCCGCGTCCCAGATCGCTTCTGGACCGCGGTCCGGAGCACTTCCGGGAGCGCTAACGCGACGCGTCATTAGACGCATTACGCGATAACGTGATATGTCGCGCTTCCGCGACGCGTCACTGTTCCTCTAACGTAACGTTGACCGGTTCGCGGACTAGATCGCGGCATCAAGATGAGCTAACGGAAAGCTTCCCGGTTCGCGAAATAGAAGCGAATAAAAAAATATTTTAAAAAAATTATCAATAAATATCTATATATATTTTGGGATTTAAAGAATAATACATTTTACAGCTACAGATGTTAGCTTTTAAAAAACCAATGAAATTCACTGAAAAAACCATAGGTTATAGACCATATATAGTTAGAAATTTGCATTTAAAAAACCATTGAAATTCAATGAAAAAATCATAGGTTATAGACCATATATAGTTAGGAATTCGCATTTACAAAACCTTATTTTACTCGCACAAAACCATTGAAATTCCATATATAGTTAGTTGCACTAACTATATATCGCGCACCCGCAATCCACTGCTGATGATGTCACATATTACATCATTCATGACATGGTCAGTGACATCACTGATGACATCACTGATGACATTATCCAGTGACTGTATGTTTCTGTAAAGTTAAAATATGTCTTACATATTGAAGAATGAGTGGATGTATAAGTGTCTGGATAAAGGATTTAGTAGGTGCATGACTGACTGTATGAGAGAGTGATTAAATGTGTCTCACTGAGTGCATTGGTTAGTGACTAAACTGTCTGAATGTGTGCATCAGTATGTCTGTTGTTGTATAAGATGATGCATGTGTTATTCTGTACCTATATGAGTAACTATATGGGTTATTGATTGGTTGCCCAAGTATTTGTATGGGAGAGCGAGTGTGTGTGTGCGGGTGTCTAGGGGGTGTGTGACTCTGTGCATAGATGTGTGAGCAGTGGATTCACTAGATGTATGGGTTCAAAAGTGCATGTGGAAACAGCTGTATGGGCGGTTGACTGTGTGCATGAGTGTATTGGTGAGTGAATGGATATCTCAGTGCTACATGTCAAAGTAAGTATATATGTAAAACACAGTACATGTGAGAGTTGACATATATAAATAACTGTGCATAAGAGCCAGTGAATGTGTGAGTGGCTGTATGGATCATTGTGAACTTGTATCAGGGATTGTATAAGAGAATAAATATGTGTTAGTATATGTTTGAATAAGTAAAGTTTGTATAACTGTATAGTTGAGGAAATGGAGGTGTGATTGATTCTTTGCATGACTGACTAGGTGTGTGAGTAACTCCATGGATGAGTGACAGTCTGTGAGTGTCTGTTTACACTGATTGTATCTAAGGTTATATTAGAGTCTGAAGAGGTTCATTGTATTATCACATGAATGATATCATCAGTGATGTGATCAGTAATGTCAAATGAGATGTCATCAGTGATGTCATTTGAGATGTCATCAGTGATGTCATTTGAGATGTCATCAGTGATGTCATCAGTGATGTCATTTGAGATGTCATCAGTGATGTCATTTGAGATGTCATCAGTGATGTCATCAGTGATGTCACTGACCATGTCATGAATGATGTAATATGTGACATCATCAGCAGTGGATTGCGGGTGCGCGATATATAGTTAGTGCAACTAACTATATATGGAATTTCAATGGTTTTGTGCGAGTAAAATAAGGTTTTGTAAATGCGAATTCCTAACTATATATGGTCTATAACCTATGGTTTTTTCATTGAATATATATATATATATATATATATATATATATATATATATATATATATATATATATATATATATATATATATATATATATATATATATATATATCAGGAATGCCGCTTTCAAATTGCGCTGCAACGAGTCTCGCCAGCCAGCAAAGGAAACTCGGACACAGACCAGATGGGCTCTTGCTTCTTTATTGCAGAGGTACTGTCAAAGACGTTTCGGCTCAACGGAGCCTTGTTCACATGACAACGTTTTGATAGTAGAACCGCCCTTTTAAAGTGCTAGTGACGATAAATAATGAGTATCACCTGTGAATACCTTTAGCATGGACATGAAAAACATACTTCCAGCTACTGAATGGCAGCATTGATTTCTTATAAAATAAGTTACATAACAGTAAAATACATTAAGTAGAAACCAGCATCATAGATATATGTACAAATATTAACATGAGTGAATCATCAACGGCAAACAATTATTGTAAAATACACACAAGAAATAACAGGTCTGATTCAGATGATACTAAATATGAGGGTACCGGGAAGAATACGTAGAATATAGTGCAAGTGCATAGATCATTATATACATATATCATTGATCAATCTGATAACATGTGCATATATACATATATATATATATGTATGTATGTATCTATAGATTAATGCTCTTGCACACTGGACGCAGGTGTGTTGTTTTGTATGAGTATATAAGTGGTGACGCCAGCTGAATAAGCTCCCCACTCGCAAGGCTGGGCGTTCTTACAGCATCAAATCTTTTGGAAACTATATAGAATGGAAGCCTGTCGGCAGTAGATCATTTTGGAAAATGAGGCATTTTGAGGAAGTGTCTCTGGGGAAACAGAGGGCCGCCTGGTACTTTACGAGACACTTGAGTCTGCCTGAGTTTGCCGGGGTACTTACCTCAGCACGTCTTGGTAGAGGACTTGGTTTTGAAAAGCAAGCAATTCCCTGGTGAGAAAAGTGCTAACTTTTTTCAATTGTGGAATGGCGGTATATTGGCCTTGTCATCAAGTCGAACAAACATGTAATTTTGCTTGAAATGAAATTGATTTCCTTGAAGCCTTGACATTATCTGTAAACTGTGTGGGGAACAGGGGGAATAATACATTTTTATTAATAGGTGACTTGAAAGGACCCAGTGGACATGTGTATAATAGTTGCATTATGAGCATTGTGGTCCTGGAATTTGAACAAATGAGAAATCCACGGGGAGTCCTTCCTCACTGTCAATGTATTGTGATTTATAAATGAAACAGGACATTTCTAATTTACATATGATTAAGACCCGGATTGGTGTTGAAACGCGTTATGTTTTAATGGAGGTCTTGCCAAATAAAACCTTGAAACTTAAAACCGGGTGGTGGGCTTGTTTGCACACTGTTGTTTCGTATGAATATGTGTGTGTGTATATATATATATATATATATATATTACCTACTGGCGATAGCCAGTAGGTATATATAGTTAGGATTTTTTCCCTATGGGATTTCTGAAAATTCTATGTCTAATAACTTTGGCGTTTGTGGACGGAATTGGCTGAAATTTTCAGGAAAATGGCACATTTTGTTTCTGAGCAGCTCCTGTAAATTTGGGGGGGGTTCGTCAAGGGGGGGCCGAGAAAAAAGGGGGGTCCCAAAACGCGTTTTTCCCATGTTAATTTCCGTAGGGCGGTTGGACTCACTTTTAGCCCGAACGGCTGAATGGATTTCCACGAAACTTGGCAAAATTGTAGGGACTGTTAGCCGGATGTGCCTTTGCTAGGTCTCAATATATGTGCTTCAGTGAATTTTGAGAAATTAACGTTTAAAACAAGATATATATCTGTAACAGCGCTCCGGGCTGCGCTCCGGTCCGCTTACTTTTCGCGTATCGGAACTTTGCGAAGCGAAGCTGATTGGCTCTCCGGTGTCTGTCAACATTCTAAACAGTCAGCCGCCATCTTGTCTCTCGGTAGGATCGAGAGACAAGAGGAGGCCAAAACAAAGGGGGAAATGAAGGAAAGGGGGCAAGGTAGACCCCTTTTGATCCCCTAGGATTGATGAGGGGATATTATAGAGTCACGCTGGGCCCAAAAAAAAAAAAAAAAATCCGTTTTTTTCGCCGTAGAGACGCGTCTTGGTACGCGAACCGGGCAGCTAACCGGCAGTGTAACGGGAGTCTGAGGAGAAGCTGATTGGCTGTTATCATTGTAAACAGTCTGGAGCGGCCGCCATCTTGTCTCTCTGTGGGATCGAGAGACAAGAGGTGGAAAAAAAAAAGGTGTAAATGAATGAAAGGGGTAAGGCAAACCCCTCCTGAACCCCTAGGATTGATGAGGGGGCTATTAAAGTTCCCTGGGGGGGTGAAAAAAAAAATTGTGATTTTTCGCGGTAAAGGTGCTTCCTGGTACGTTAACCGGGCAGCTAACCGGCAGCGTAACGGGAGTCCGACATATTGTGTTTTTTGAACGTTTATGATATGTGCACGTGTGGATTTTGTCTAATTAAGGTTAAAAAAATATATATATATCTTTAAGCGTGTTCTGGCGCGCTTACGTTTTGGGTTTGGTTTGCGCTGCAGAGACGATACGTCACGGTTATGCGATGCATCATGAGGCGTCTCACGGGCTACGTGATACGTCACTTAATAAAGAATATATTTTACAGCTATAGATATTAGCTTTTAAAAAACCAATGAAATTCACAGAAAAAACCATAGGTTATAGACCATATATAGTTAGGAATTTGCATTTACAAAACCTTGAAAATTCACTGAAAAAACCATAGGTTATAGACCATATATAGTTAGGTATTAGCATTTAAAAACCCTTATTTTATTTGCACAAAACCATTGAAATTCCATATATAGTTAGTTGCACTAACTATATATCGCGGACCCGCAATCCACTGCTAATGATGTCACATATTACATCATTCTTTTTTTTGTAAAATTTTTATTTTGCAGTATATCAGTTGAAACGGAAAGGGGGAGGGAAACAGGAAGAGGGGAACCAGAAAAGGGGGGAAAGACAGGCGACATACCGCCACTCAGCCCCACACAGGGGGTGCAAAAAAGGAGGGAGGGTGCATTCAATAAAGAAGGGCGATAGAGCTCCACAGTTCATAGGTAGCCAACTACAGTCCGACAAGCAATGGGGGAGTCCCCACCCAGTGCAGCTTCCAGTCCAGAACAGGTATCCGTAGAACCCAAGCTCCGCCCATAGTCCAGCAACCCTCCCTAGTTATAGCCAGTCGTAGTAAGAGAGAGAAGAAAGAAAGGAAGAACACAAGATAAGTACCCCAACTATCCCTCCACCCTCAGCCCTCCCCAACATCACCCTCCCCCTGGTGGCGGCGACCAACAAGCACACAGTGCAATGCAGACATTCTCGTAATCAAATTTGGAAAAGATGAAGAGACCGCAGCGTTGGCGGGCATACAGCCGAAGGCAAGCCTCGGGACAGAAATCTCACAAGTGAGCCCCAGTTGTACATAACATTTTTAAATTTCCCCAGGAAGATGTCAGAAAGGCGTTCCATGCTCAACAGACGCCACAATCGGGCATGCCACAAGGAAAGAGCTGGGGCAGTTGGGGACTTCCACGCAGCCGCCAGAGTCATCTTGGCCGCACCCAAACATAACCACAGAACACGCTTGTCCGCTCTAGTCTGATGTTCAAGCAGTGGGTCCCTAAGCCCTAGGAGAACAAAGGCCATGGTGTCTGGGATCGGGTAGCCCAGGATATCCTTCACGTGGGAGAGAATCTCAGCCCAGAATGGTTTGATGGCGGGACAATCCCACCATATATGGCTAAAGTCTCCAAGCATCCCACAGCCCCGCCAACACCTATCTGAAGCAGTAGGGAATATGTGGTGTAATTTAGAGGGATACAGGTACCAGTCAAAAACGAGTTTCATGTGCGCTTCTCTGAGGTCAGTAGAGTGATTATGCGTCGTCACATCTCTCCATAGGGCCTGCCATTCAGTCGTGGATATGTCCCTCCCCAGTGTGGATTCCCAATGGTCCTGATAGCGCGGTCGTGGTGCCACGGTAGAGTCTAACAACAATTTGTACAGGAAGGAGATCGTTCCCTTCATGGTGGAGGTGTGAAGAATGAAGGACTCGAACTTCGACAAGGGTCTGGTAGCCGCGTCTACTACGGCGGGCGACGTCGCCCAATGTAGGAGTTGGAGATGTCTGTAGCGTTCTGTCGGAAGGACGCCATAGTCCCTCATGCAGTTGTGGAAAGTGAGGGGTTCGGCGCCGTGGAATAAATGGGTGAGGGATCTACATCCACCCTCCCTCCAAGCGTCAAAGGGACCTTCCTCCAGGGCCGGGGTAAAAGCCGGATTGAAGTGAATCGGGGTGAATGGGGACGGGAATGTGGTCCAGCGGTCGTCACCGCTCACCGTGTCCCAAACCTTCAATACCGTACTCGTGGGAGTACTAATGTAGGCATTTTTGGGCCGGTCTGCTTTAGGCTTCCAGGCTAAATCCCAGATGGATCGACCCGCAACACTCCGATCCATGTGGAGCCAGTGCTTTTCCGATAGCTGTTGTGACCATTCCACGATGACCCTCAGTTGGGCGGCTTTGTAGTACAAATGCATGTCCGGAAAGCCAACCCCTCCCTCTAAGCGTGGGCGCCGCAGGACCGAGAACGGAAGCCTTGCACGGCCGCCCTGCCAGACGTATTTCAGCATCATAGTCTTCAGTCTGCGGAAGTAATCTAACCCTATCGGAATAGGCAAAGCCTGAAAGAGGTATAACAGTTTGGGTAGGAGCACCATTTTAAGAGCGTGTATCCTGCCTAGCCACGAGATGAATTTAGGCTTCCATCGTTCCAGCTCCGCCCTAATAGAAGAGAACATCGAAGGGAAGTTAGCCTGGAACAGGGCATTCACAGAGGGGGTCAACCGCACGCCCAGGTAAAGCAAGGACTCCGACGCCCAGGTGAGCGGGGTGAGTGGCCGGGTCAGCTGAACCTCCCCCGCCGACAGGGTCAGATTCAGGATGTAGGATTTGTCGAAATTGACCTTGAAGCCCGCCACCTCTTCGTAGGCGGCGAGCACCGAGTGGACATGCGGGAGCGACAGCGCCGGCTCCCTGATAGACAACAGGACGTCGTCTGCAAAGAGCGAGATCTTGTGCTGTTCGCCCGTAAAGGGAAGACCCAAAATCCTCTCATTTTCCCGCACCGCCACAGCCAACGGCTCAATACTAAGAGCAAATAGAAGGGGCGAGAGGGGACATCCCTGACGCGTCCCTCGGGAGTGACGGAAATTCAACGATCTATGGCCGTTGATCAACACTCGAGATGAAGGGCCGCTGTAGTTGGCCTCAATCATCCTCACGAAGGAGGGCGAGAAACCGAAGGCTATCAGTGTCTTGTGCAAAAACCCCCAGTCGACGCGGTCGAAAGCCTTCTCCGCGTCAAGCCCCACTAGTACCGCAGGCATGCGAAAACGTTCCGCCTTTTCGATGAGGTGTATGACGCGGCGCAGGTTATCATGGGTCTGCCTGCCTTTAATAAACCCCGATTGATCGGGATGGATCAGAGTAGGCATCAAATCTTGCAGTCTACTCGCCAGGATAGAGGAATATAGCTTGGCGTCCAAGTTGAGAAGCGCGATCGGCCGGTAGGATGTACAGAGAGTAGGATCCTTCCCCGGCTTGGGAATAACAGTGATTAGTGCTTCGGCCATAGAATCCGTGGTTCTGCCATCAAACGCCATCGCGTTGAAAAGGGAGACTAGGTAGTCACACACCTCAGAAGCGAACGTTTTGTAGAAGAGGGCCGTGTAGCCGTCAGGCCCTGGGGCCTTGTGCAGCTTCAGGCCTTTAATGGCGTCTAAGACCTCTTCCCGGGTGACGGGGGAGGACAGTGAATCATTCCAGTCCGCAGAGACTTTCGGGAGAGACAGACCCTCCAGGAATTTGGATTGTGCGTCTGAGTCAAGGATGTCCCTCGAGTAGAGTGCCGCATAAAAGCGCCCGAATATGGTCGCTTTGTCAGCATCTCCGTGCTGAACAGAGCCCATGTGGTCGCGAATGCCCCCTATATACTCTTTCTCACGCTTATCCCTGAGTTGTCGGGCAAGATGGCGCCCGATCTTGTTGCCCTGGGAATAGGAGGTGCGCCTAAGACGCAGAAGAGTAAACTCCGCCCTGTTATTGTAATGGGCCCTCAGTTTCCCTCGCACCGCCGTCAGGGGGCGCAGAGTCACTCTGGAGGGGTTCGCCTTGTGAGCCTGCTCTAAGGAGGCCAGTTCCAATTCCAGAGCCTCCCGTTCCATGCGCCTCAGCTTATTCAAATTAGCATTGAGGGCGAGGCACGTGCCCCGTATAGAGGCCTTACATGCGTCCCACGTGGTATACACCGACGTGTCCGCAGGTGGGTTGAGTAGGAAGAAGTCACCAATCGCCTTGCGCAGAGCTTTACACGACTCCTCGTCGCGCACTAGAGCCGCTGGGAAATACCACTTGCGCCAACCATCCCCCCCGGTGGCCCAGTGCAGTCCCAGAACCACGAGGCTATGGTCCGAGAGTGAGAGCGGAAGAATGTCAGCTAATTGTATATCCCCCCGGAGGGCCTGACTAACCAAAACATAGTCAATGCGGGAGTACGAGTGATGTACGTTGGAGAAAAAGGTGTAGTCCCTGGTCTGAGAGTGGAGAGAGCGCCAACTATCAATCAGTCCCATGTCCCCTATCTGACGTTTAGTTTCATCTGAAAAAACTCCAGTGTCTGCCCTGCGGCCCCCAGAACTATCTAGACCCCTGTCCCAGACCATATTGAAATCCCCTAATAAGAGTAAGTGGCCCTCTACAAAGTCCCCCATCTTGTCCAGCAAATCCTGCAGAAAACCATTCTGTCCCGCATTAGGAGCATACAGCACCGCAAAAGTACACAGGCGGCCACGCAACAATCCCTTCACCAGCAGCCAACGACCATCCTTATCCACACTGACGCCCATGGGTTGAAAATGCAGGGAGGCTCGGAATAGCAGGGCCACCCCTCTATGCTTCGTGGCCGCAGACGCCCTGTAGATAAGGGGGAACTGCCTATGACGAAGCCTCAACTCATCCCTCCTAGCCAGATGAGTCTCCTGGAGGGCCACCACATCTAAATGATGGTCTATGATGTACTTCCAGAGCTTCTGCCGTTTCTGCGGAGAGTTAAGGCCCTTTACATTCCAGGTTCCTATGCAGACAGGCATAAGAGGCAATACAGAGTCCACGCCATGCTCACAGCCAGACAGCCACGGCGCCTGCACCGTCCCCAAACATGCAGCAGGACCCAAGCCCACGGAAAGAGTCGAGGGAAGCAGCCCGACCACAACCACTCCGAGAGGCCCACATGGTCATACCGCAGGCCGCGCCCGGCATTCATGTTCCGAAGGTACACAAGGGTCATGAAAGGGCACATCTCGAAGCAACTTACAAACATAGAGGAGAATGTCATCGAAAATATCCTCAGCATACACACAACACACCTCGCCGCCGCCACCCCCCTCACCCCCAGTCCCAAACCAAACCACCCCGCCATGACACTCATACGTAGAGCTCCAAGAGTCCCACCCTCCCCCCCCTCAAGAACAAGAAACAACAAAAGACAACTCAAGGCACTGAACCTGAACCTCGCAGTCTTCAGTTCCAGTAGGTCGTGGTTCAGAAGTCTCCCACTGGACTGGGGTTGGGGCGGGGGGGTCCACCTGGGGACCCCCAGGTCCATAGTTCGGGGTGTCTTCTCCAAAAGTACCATTGTACCCCGGGGACCTCAAGCCAAGAGCCCCTCCGACGCCAATCCGCGAGTTCGGGGTCACGCTGCACCAGAGCTCATCTGGGAATCCGTCATGGTGGCGGAGGCCACTGAAGCCACTGCAGCTCCTCGCTCCTGCTCACTAGTCGCTGAATCCGGCCGTCGTCGTTCCGTGGTTGGGCCCACATTATGCCATGATGAAGAGCGCCGCCGCCTCCGAAACGGGGAGCCACGCGGCTCTTGCGTCGGGTCTGTCTCTTCGATACCTAGGAGATCCTTCACTTCCCGCAGGGAGTTGATCTGTCGCAATCGATTGTCCCAACGGAAGATGATCCGGAAGGGATGGCCCCAGGAGTAGGATATTCCGCGTTCCCTGAGGAAGGCGGTCACAGGGCGGAAGTCCCTCCGCTTCTGTAAGGTCGTCGCAGCCAGGTCCTGGAAAAGCTGGGGGCGGTGGCCCCTAAATTGCAACGAGGTCGTGGTTCTCGCTTTTCGTAAAATCTTCTCCTTCAACTGGAAGTCGTGGACACAAACGAGGATGTCAGGAGGTGGCCCACCGCCCCTCCTGGGTAGGCCAACCCTGTGCACTCTGTCCATCTGGATGTCACGCACCTCTTCATCCTCCAAGATCTGGAGAAACAGGGCCAGGACGTACCCACGTAGGTCCCCTGCCTCGCCGTCCCACGGCACCGCTTTAATACGAATGTTATTTCTCCTGGAGCGGTTCTCCAAGTCTTCCGCGTGGGTTTGTAAATCCAGATGTTGCTCCGTAAGGCGTATGATGTCCTGTTGGAGTTGATGGACATCATTCGCCATGCTAAGATCATGGTCCTCCAGCGTCGCCACCCTTTCGCCGATCCCATCCACGTCTCTCCGCACTTCTCTGAGGTCCGAGGCTAACTGCGTACGGAGTTCGGAGATATCGTCTTTGATAGTGGCGAAGAGTTCTTTCATGAAGGCTTTGGTCGCCGGCGCCTCATCATCTGACTGTCTGGAGGAGCCACTGGCCCCAGGCGAAGCCGGTTGCTGTGACGGTTTGGGGACCACTTCCTTCCCCGGCTTGCCCCCTCTGCGCTGCGAGTTGGACATGGTGGTCAGTCTCTGCTCCACTCCTGCACTCAGGCTCCAGATCACCGCACTCGGAGGGCGAGAGACGGGACGGCAACTCACTGCGTCAAGGCGACCCCAAAGGTGCTGTTCGTCCACTCCAGTGGACAGACGGGTACCCTCCTACGGCAGTGCGGCCTCGCTCCTTCCAGGCCACTTCGAATCGCCGGGGTGCCAGTGCCCCAGAGTCAACCCAGGGGCAGAAGGCGGCCGGAGAGGCCTGCACCTCAAGGCAGACTACTAGGCTTAGGGCCTACGGGACCCCAATATGGCACGCGTCCCCTCCAACAGCCAAGCAGGGATCTTCCAGATCGGGCAGCCAGCGTTAGGGTGCCTCCAAAGTGGCTCCAAGCACTCGGCCGCCACAAGGGCCCAGCATTCAAATGGCGGCAGGCACAGCGCGCCACTCTCCACATCCGTACCGGCAAGGCGCGAATGTCCCGCTCTCTCTAGGCGCCGCCGTAAAAGCCCACCTCCAGGGTATCGGCAAGCCACTCCACAGTCTTATCACCAGTGCCCAGGGCCCCCGACGGTATCCCAGGCGCAGCCGCTGCCGTGGAACGGCCGCCGGCTCTACGCGTCTCACCTCGTTGTGTGCAGGGGTCTGCCAGTCCACGCTGCGGCCCTCCGGCCTCCTGCACCGATCAGGCCCAAATCTGGCAATCACCAATGAGGCGCGCGATCATGCGCCGAGACGGGGCTTCGCCACTTCGTCATCCCGCCAGCCTTCCTCCGCCGGCAGGCTCGCCTGTCTGCTGCTCCCTGGGGTGAGGAATCCCCCTGCTCTACCTCCGCTGGCCCGACGTTGTAGTGCTCGGGCCGGCTCCGAGGTTCCGGGGGCCGCCCCTCGGTCCTCCGCTGGTCTCAGGTGTCGTCTAGCATCGGCCCGAGCCCGGGCCTTCGATCTCTCCTACCAGTGTCCTGCAGAGGACGCTCCTTCCGCCGGCGGGCTCGGACCCTCGCTGCCTCCGCTCAGCGCGACGGACCCTGTGCTGGTGGCGCGGCAAGGTCCGGGACTGCTCCGCCTCCTCCGGTCACCAAATCACGTGAGGCCGCCCCCGTGAAGGCCGCCGCTCAGTACCCAGCTCCCGCTTTCCACCGGACTCCCTCCGACGACTGGAGGATACCGGCACACACCGCCAGCTATCGGCAGCCCCCGCCGATCGAACAGCGCAGGTAGGATGCCTCGGGACCCCGCAATCAGCCGCTGTGCAGGATCGGCGTCGGAGAGGCTCGAGAAAGCGTCCTACTCCGACGCCATCTTGGCCACGCCCCCATTACATCATTCTTGACATGGTCAGTGACATCACTGATGACATCACTGATGACATCTCAAATGACATCACTGATGACATCACTGATGACATCTCAAATGACATCACTGATGACATCACTGACATCTCATTTGACATTACTGATTACATCACTGATGATATCATTTATGTGATAATACATCTTCAGACTCTAATATAACCTTAGATACACTCAGTGTAAACAGGCACTCACAGACTGTCACACATCCATGGAGTTACTCACACACCTAGTCAGTCATGCAAAGAATCAATCACACCTCCATTTCCTCAACTATACAGTTATACACACCTTACTTATTCAAACATATACTAACACATATTTACTCTCTTATACAATCCTTGATACAAGTTCACAATGATTCATACAGCCACTCTCACATTCACTGGCTCTTATGTTCAGTTATTTATATATGTCAACTCTCACATGGAGTGTGTTTTACATATGTACTTACTTTGACATGTAGAACTGAGATATCCATTCACTCACCAATATACTCATGCACACAGTCAACTGTCCATACAGCTGTTTCTACATGCACTTTTGAAACCATACACCTAGGGAATCAACTGCTCACACATCTATGCACAGAGTTATACACCTCCCAGCCACCCACACACATACTCAGTCTCCCATACAAATACTTGGGCAACCATTCAATAACCCATATAGTTACTGATATAGCTACTGATTTAAACATGCAGCAGTTTACAGAAGAACATAAATAATGATTGCCAAATTAAGACACTTTAATCACTAACCCATGCACTCAGTGAGACACATTTAATCATTCTCTCGTACAGTCAGTCATG
The DNA here is from genome assembly GCF_964263255.1 of Lissotriton vulgaris. Taxonomy (NCBI): domain Eukaryota; kingdom Metazoa; phylum Chordata; class Amphibia; order Caudata; family Salamandridae; genus Lissotriton; species Lissotriton vulgaris. Next base: position 956,183,590 of record NC_141691.1, read on the forward strand.
CACCTACTAAATCCTTCATCCAGACACTTATACATCCACTCATTCTTCAATATGTAAGACATATTTTAACTTTACAGAAACATACAGTCACTGGGTGTTGTCATCAGTGATGTCATCAGTGATGTCATTTGAGATGTCATCAGTGATGTCATCAGTGATGTCACTGACCATGTCAAGAATGATGTAATATGTGACATCATTAGCAGTGGATTGCGGGTCCGCGATATATAGTTAGTGCAACTAACTATATATGGAATTTCAATGGTTTTGTGCAAATAAAATAAGGGTTTTTAAATGCTAATACCTAACTATATATGGTCTATAACCTATGGTTTTTTCAGTGAATTTTCAAGGTTTTGTAAATGCAAATTCCTAACTATATATGGTCTATAACCTATGGTTTTTTCTGTGAATATATATATATATATATATATATATATATATAAATATATATAAATAAAACTTCCTGGCAGTCACCAGTAGGTAGTTATAGTTAGTATCGCTTTCCCATATGAATGGCATTTTTTGTTTTGCCAATAACTTTGACACAGTTTGACAAATCTTCATGACATTTTCAAAACTCGTACACTAATTTGTTCACCTGGTGTTTTGAAAGTTCAGAGGTGATTCGTAAAGTGGGGGTTTAGAATAAGGAGGGACCCAAAACACATTCTCCCCATGTTTTAATTTCAAAAGGAATTTTGAACACAACTACAGCCCGAACCGCTGGAAGGAATGACACCAAATTTGACAGTAAGCTACCTCTTGGTATAGAAAGCATGTTTATGTGATCTGGATTAAATTCATTCTGTAGTTTTTGAGTTATTAACTAAAATAAACAAAAATGATATAGGGACGAGGACCCTCCGCGAATCTGCTTGTGGGGAATCTGCAGCTCCACGAGCTACAGCAAGGTCCTGATTGGCAGGCTACACCTTGAAAGAAAAGTAGCTTCCGCCATTTTATTTATTGGGAAACAGTCTCAGGGCATGAAAAGCAGCATGTACAGTAGACAAAGGGAGTCAGGTTATAGCTTTCCAGACCCCATGTGTTTGTTGTAGATGTGGTGAAAGCATGTATAATGGGCAAGAAAATGCCTGAAATCCGTTTTTTCGCCTTTTGCGAGATCGGTGGAGCCGTTGCGATGCTCTGCCTGGACCCCGTGTAAATCCACAATGAAGCCGCAGACCTCACTGTGAATAAAAAAAAGATTATATACTCAGACACCCACTCTGACACCCATTCAGACACTCACACCCATTGTGATACCCAAACAGACACCGCAGCACCCAGTAAGACACCCAGACAGTCACCCACACACCCACTCTGATGCCCATACAGACACTATTATACCCATTCACACATCCAGACACTATGACAACCAGTCAGACACCCAGATAGACACTCCGGCACCCATTCTCATGCCTATACAGACACAATCACACCCACTCACACAGACACTCTCCCATCTACTCATACACACAGACACGCTCACCCCCTATCTGATGCCCATAGAGATACTGTCACACCTACTGTGACCCCCAAACACTCTCAGACCCACTCACACAACCATACACCCTCACACCTACTTTGATGCTTATACAGATACTCTCATGCCTACTGTGAAACCCAAACAGATACTGTCACACCCAGTCCAGACACCCTCACACTCAGTGATGCCCATACAGACACTATCACACCCACTTACACACACACAGACACTCTCACACCCACTCACACACACAGACACTCTCATACCCAGTCACACAGACAGATTCTCTCATGCCCACTCTGATGCCCATATATAGACTATTACATCTACTCACAGACCCACTCAGACACTCCTGCACTTACTTAGAGATGCACACAGAACACTCGCAGACCCACTTAGGTACTCACACAGCCAGTGAAAGGCACAAAGAAGCACTTATACAGCCACTCACAGGCCCATACAACTACTCACGCAGCTACTCACAGCCCCATGAATCCAGTGACACACCCACGTACAGACCCACACAGATACTCAGACAGTCATGGGAGCCTGAATATGTTAATGGTTAAGCACATTGGTAATTAGGAAGTGTTTGGCTTTTATTGTAGTAGTGTTTGCAAAGTACAATGTGAATGGAAAGTAGAAACAGTAAATTGTGACATGGCTGTCGGATCTACGAAACCATCACAAAGTTACACAGGGGGCTGCGCTGAGCGTCATGGTGGATTCACGACTCAGCATAAAAAAACAACCAAATTGGGCTTCTTCATAGGAAATATGCAACCAAATTGGGCTTCTTCCCTGGAAACATGGGAAGGGTTAAAAATTACTGACCATTTAGAACCAGTATAACAAAAAGAAAACATGAAAGGAAGCCTGTGATTTGTTAAGTACAAGAGTATAAGTAGGAGCACATGGTGAGCAGTAGCCATTTTATCTACTTTTCTACTGAGAGCGCCGGAAGTGTGACATAGTTGTGACTTCAGATTTCCAGTGAAAATAGACTTTAACAGACATTGAAACAAAAGTTTGTCAACAGCAAACAGATTTTCCAGGTATTTTAATTAGGATGCAGTATAAAGGAGTTTATTTAGGAAAAGAAATGCTATTGTATATAAGTTGAAAGATGTAAAATGTGTAGCTTCTGGACACTAGCAGAAGTTAAAATAGAAGGGAGCTTAGGTGACAATAACTAAAATTAGAGCGAGCAGGAAAGGAGAAAGAATTGGTCTTGCCATCTTCCTCATTTTCCAATGGTACATGCATTTTTAGATAGTTTTTTATCTGCTTTCACATGGAACTTGTCTCGAGGGAATATTTCTTCACAGTATGTATTGATAACTGCTTGCTGTAAATTACATTGGATACATTTGACACAAGCCTATTTTGCACATGAAGTAATACTAAAATGTTTCCAAACATTGCTCCTTTTTTGCAGGTGGCATCACTCCCTCTTCATCCAGTACAATGTATGGATGTCTTTGCGGGTCTGAACACATACCATCATTTATCTTAAATAAGTGTGCACAAAACTGCATTTGTAAATAGTTTAATAAGTCCTGTTATGTTTATTTGTTTATTGTTTGGTTTCAATTGTATAATAATATGTTAATGCGTGCTTTTACATGGAACTTGTCCTATGAAAATACTTTTTAGCAGTCTCTCTTGATAATTGCTTGCCACGGATGTTAGTCTGCAGAAACCTATACACAATTCTATTTTTAAGTTCTCCCCAAGTCTTCAATTCGATGCCTTTAATTTTAAAGTTAGTTTCTTTCAAAAAGTAATGTAAATTATCCCATGCATACTCTGCACAGCTCAGGGTTACAAACTAAGTTGGTGCACCTAAATTGTGAAACATACACTTCAGCTCACCATGACGACAGTAATAAAACTCATTGGTGCTATGTTGGCATCTCATCAAATGTATCAAATTGTGCTCTAGCTAGATATCTTTTCCATGGATTTTGTCAACAAAGTCCTTTTGCAGACATATTTTTAAATGAACTCCTGTCTTTGGAATAAGGTTGACATTATATGATAGTACAGAAAAATCACTTTCCAATATGAGATGGAATACTTGGTTGAAATATAGGGTCCTCTGAATAGAATCTTGTTGACCTATACTCAGCTGCAGGTATTTGCACAGGGCAGTCATTATACCACTCACCTACTTCAATTAGAAATAGTTGAGGAAAACATTGAGCTTCTTAACGTCTCTCCCACACACTCATTGAAGCTTCTTTAGCTTGTTTCAACTGATATATTTCAATAGCATCGCCTATAAACTCTTTTGAGTGCAGTGAATGGATACTGTAGTGCTCATATATTTCTCTGTGTTAGAAATGGGGGTCTCTAGTTGGCAATAGTTTGCACCATTGTGCAAGTAGAGACCCTTCTTGATAGTCATGGTAAGGTTGATACACTCCTAAAATAACCCCTGCTCACCCCCTTGGTAGCTTGACACGAGCAGACAGACTTATCTCAGAGGCACATTTAAAGCATTTGTGCACAGTAATACTGTAAAAACACTACAAATGGGCACCACACCAGTTTAGAAAAATAAGTAATCTTTATCTAAACCAATCAAGACAAACAACAAACATCCACACTATAGTAATAAAAATATTACTTTCAGATGCGACACTTTCAACACAAATGGACTCATTAGGATTGCGGTTAATCCGCATCCTCCGGGCCGACGGAAGCCACCGCCGGCCGGGAGGATGCGAATTAACCGCTGCGGACAGAAAAAAGCCCCCCCCCCGCCAGATTAGAATGGCTGGGGGATCTTTTTTCCGTCCGCCGCTTTTCTGCCGCGGTCGCCTTCCAACCGCTGCGGAAAAGCTCTAACATGGCTGGCAGTGTCTATCAGACACCGCCAGCCATATAAGGATGGCAGCGGTCCTATGCCTTTCCACGGCGGCATTTCCGCCGTGGAAAGGCATACAGACTTTTCTTTGGGGACCCGTTGTGGGCCCCCAGGGGTGAAGGGGGAGTGGGGGGTGCACATGGGGGGTACCTATGGTACCCCCCTGCCTTTGCGTGCACAAAGCGGCAGGCACCACGCGGTGCCTGCAGCTTCATGCACACAAAGGAAAACATGTTTTTTTAACATTGTGGCGTGTGCTGCTTCAAGCAGCACCCGTCGCAATGTTAAATATACAGGATGTGACCATCAGGGTGGCGGTAACATCCTAATCTGCACGGAGGGACCGCCGCTGCCCCTGCGGACGGTCCCTCCTACTCTGGGGTGGTGGATGGTCCGCCATCCTAATAGGCCCCATAGTGTCTTGGATGCGTCACACTCAAAATCAAGAACAGCCGCAGGGAAGGTGATGTGTTGGTTCCTTACTCCAGGGGAGGTGATGCATCGATTCCTTACTGCCACGCAGGGGAGATGCTGCGTCGGTTTCTTACCAAAGGGGAAGTGATGCATCGGTTTCTTACTGTGCGGAGAGGTGATGCATTGATTTCTTACTGTGGCCCCAGTGTCCTTGTAGACTTGGTGCCCTGGTGCGATGCGTGAGGATCGGGGATGCGTTGCTCCTTGATGTGGCGGCAGCAGCGGCACTTGCTTTGGTTTCTTCAGCCACAGTCCCACGATGCGTTGGTTCTTGCAGCCGCACAGCAGGGCCTACGACAGAATAAGTGCTGAGATCTCGGCCTTCGTAGATTGGTGCACTTGATGCGTCGCGTGGCGATTACTTGAGCCGCTGGCAGGAGGGCATCAGTTTCTTTGGTGATGCACCAGAAACAGGTGTGGATATGGTGCGATTCTCCTCCTTACATTCCTTTTCCAGCTCCCAACAGCAGGAATAACCTCCAGAGTCCTAAAACATCAGCAGGCACCTCTTGGAAGGTCAGACCTCTCAGCAAGAGAGTTCAGGGGAGCTGGGTGAAGTTTTTGTATCCCAGAGACTTCAAAACAGGAGGCAAGCTCTACTTCAAGCCCTTGGAGATCTTCCTCAAGCAGGGGACACAGCACACAGCAAAGTCCTTGTCCTTTCCTTGACAGAAACAGCCACTGCAGGCCAACCCCATACAACACACAGCAAAGGGTAAGTACTTCTCCTTCAGTTTCTCCTGCTCTTCTCCTTGGCAAAGGTTCCTCTTGAATTCCAGAAGTGATCTAAATTTCAGGGATCTGGGCCCCACTCTTTATTACACAAAGTCCTTTGTTATCTGGTGGCAGAGAAGCTCTTTGCCCAGCCAACCCCAGTTCTGTCCTTTCTGGTACAGCTTCATGGAAGGAGGTGTCAAAGGAAGACCAGGAGCATTCAGGTGTGAAATTAATCTCCTACCCCTACTCTGAATGCATCCCAGGTCTATTCTGCCCTGACTCACCCTTGAAAGGCAGAATGCATATCCACTGTGCCTGCCATTCCAAAGCCAGACAGTGAATACACAACCTAGCAGAGGCACACAGGATGGCTAAGAAAGAAAATACCTACTTTCTAAAAGTGGTATTTTCAAACACAGAAAGTAAAAATCATCCTCACTAAAAGATGCATCTTTCTAGTCTTAGTTCAGGCATACTAAACTTTATCTTCCTATCTTGTCTCAATGGGAAGTTATATTTATATAATGTTATAAATGAACTCTGGATTTATCCTATGGGACAGATAACCTTTCAATAGTGAAAAAACAAAATTGGCAGCATTTCACTATCAGAACATGCCACACACATCAGGGCATGTCCTACCTTTCATATACACTGCACCCTACCCACTAGAGTACCTTGGGACTACCTTAGGGGTGACTCACATGTAAGAAAAGGGAAGGTTAGGGCCTGGCAAGTGGGTGCACTTGCCAGGTCGACATGGCAGTACCACAATGCACACAGACACTGCAGTGGCAGTTCCAAGTTACAGTTATAGGCTGTTTATGTGGGTGGCACAATCAGTGCGACAGGCCCACTACCAGCATTTTACTTACAGGCCCTGGGTACACGCAGTGCACTGTACTAGGGACTGACTAGTAAATCAAATATGCCAATCTTGGAATCACCAATCCATAACAACAATTTACTGGGAGCACTTGCACTTTGGCACTGAACAGCAGCGACAAAGTGCCAAAAGCATCTAGACCAGCAAAAATGACAGAGTTAAGGACATCAAAAAGCTTTCTTGACAGGTGTCAGTCCAGTTCACCTTCCTGGGCTGCTTCCTGGAAGTCAGCTCTGTTAAGGGGCAACAATGGTGCCATACCCCTTGACAAATCTCCTGTAATATCCGGTGAGGCCTAAAAAGGCTCTCACCTATGTCTGGGTCTTGGGGGGTTTGGAAGCCAGAATGGTGTCAATCTTAGGCTGTAGGGGCACCACCTGGCTGCTTCCTACCTGGCGTTCTAAGTAAAACACACAGCCCTACCCGATCTGGCTCTTGCTTGCTTTGGTCTGCCCTCTGCAGAGACTTCAACACTTCCCGGAGGTAATGCAGATGTTCCTCCCAAGTGGCACTGAACACTGCGATGCCATTCAGGTAGGTGGAACTGAAATCCTCCAGTCCAGCCAACACCTGGTTGACCAACCTCTGAAAGGTGGCAGGGGCATTCTTTGACCAAAAGAGCATCACCCAGAATTGGTAGGGCCCCCCTGGGGTTGAAAATGCAGACCTCTCCTTGGCCCCTTAAGTTAAGGCAACCTGCCAGTACCCAGACTTTAAGTCAAACATACTGAGGTACTTGGCAGCTCCCAACCGATCTATGAGCTCATCAGCTCTGGGGGTGGGGTGTGCATCAGTCCTAGTGACTGACTTGAGCCCTCAGTAGTCCACACAGAACTGGAGTTCTGGTGTGGCACCAGGTGCGGCCGCCTTTAGGCCCAAAACCACTGGGCTGGACCAAGGGCTGTTTGAGGGCTCAATCACCCCTAGTGCTAACACCTTGGAGACCACCTCCTTGATGCAAGCCTTGACCCTGTCAGTCACGCTGTAAATTTTGTGCTTCACCAGAGAACTGTCCCCAGGATTCACATCATGGACACACCACTGAGTGACACCAGGGGTCAGGGTGAACAGAGCAGAAAACTGTCTGAACCATTAGGGGAAGTCACTCTGCTTTTCCGGAGTCAGGGCAGGGGAGAGGGTTACACCGTCCACTGACCCATCATGTTCCTTAGCAGACAGAAGGTCAGGAAGAGGCTCAGTCTCCTCCTCCATTCCAGCATCTGTTGCTAGGAGCATGCCCACTGCAGTCCTCTCCAAGTGGAGCTTAAGGTGGTTCACATGTAGTACCCGCAAAGGGTTCCTTGGAGACTGCAAGTCCACCAGATAGGTGACTTTACTCTTCCTCCACCACCTCAAATGGCCCGTCCACTTGTCCTAGTGTGCACAAGGCTCGACTGGGGCCATGACCCACACTTTCTGGCCAATCTGAAATTCGATCAGAATGGCATTCTGATCATACCACTGTTTCATCTCTTCCGGCTGGCTTCCAGATTCGCCTGAGCGAGTTGTCTAAAGCACTTAATCTGATTCCTGAATGCCAGCAAGTAGCGATATACATCCTGGGGAGGTTTACTGGGAGCTTTCGTCCAGCCTTCTTTGAGCAGACTCAGAGGTCCTCTTACAGAATGCCCATACAGGAGCTCAAACGGACTGAACCTTAAAGACTTCTGCGGGTACTTCTCTGTAAGAAAACAGCAAGCATAGTAAGAGAAAGTCCTACTTATGCCTCATGGGTTCATCAAGACCCAAAATCATGCCCTTCAGGGACCGGTTGAATCTCCCAACCAGCCTGTTAGCTTGGGGTGGTAAGAAGTGGTGAACTTGTAGGTAACACCACACTCCTGCCACAGGGACTTCATATACTTGGATATAAAGTTGGTACCCCAGTCGGATACCACCACTCCGGGGAACCCACCACAGGAGAAGATCTCAATCAATGCTCGACCCACCACAGGAGCAGTCACAGCCCGGAGAGGGATAACCTCGGTGTACCGGGTAGAATGGTTTGCCAAGACCAGGATATACCTGTTGTCCAGGGCTGTCTTGGGATCCAGAGGCCCCATACAATGTCAATACCCACCTTCTCAAAGGATGTGCTGACTACTGCATCTTTATATTCGGAGTTCAGGCATACTAAACTTTATCTACCTTGAAGTACAAAGTAGCTTTTTCTTTACCTTATTTACATCCACAAGTTCCTAAGATTTTATTTGTTTTTTGTGGGCACACCGTTCACGGGAATAACAAGCAGTTTGGATATGTGGAATACATCTGTAAATAGTTAAATAAGTTATGTTATATTATTTGTTAATCGTTTGGTTTCAATTGTATTGTAATATGTTAATAAAATATATTTCTGTGCAATTCTGTTTTTTTCTACAATTTATATGATTGTTTTCCCCACCATTCAATGATGATTCTTTTAAAAATATATCTTTATGGTGTATGAGTATAGAACATGAGAACAATAAAAAAAAAGGGAAACTACCCCCACATATGATATTTTTACAGTGACAAGCATGTGGCAGTTTGCACAGTGAGCAACTATCTAACTTAAATCTTTGCAGATAGCTGGTATTATAATGACTTCTACTGATGATGGTTCTCCCAAGGTTGCTAGAGAGGTGGAATGTTTCTTCCACATCATCCAGTTGTAAAACCCTTTTATGATTTGTTTTTTAGTTCTTCCACATGAAAGTTGTCCCATGTGAAAACGTATTTGCAGTTCCACTGGTTAAATCCTTGAAGCACATTTTTCACTGCACATATTTAGCTATTTTCTTCTTTTACCCTGAAGGTATCGTAAAATGGTTCCAAACATCTTTTTGTTTTTGTGTAGGTGGTGTATCTTTCCCCTAATCCTCAACAGGTTCTGGGCGTTCATCCTGGATAAAAGATAAAGCTTCAGCCATTGTTTTTTTCCAGAAAAGTAAACAAAAGCAGAGCACCACTGGTTCCGAATACTCTTTTTACAGACTTCAGTGGAGAAATAACTGTTTTTAGGTGTGGTATGAAAAATAACTAACAACAATGCTTCTTCACTGTGAAAGAATGTACCCATACAAAACAGTTTTATATTAAGAAGCATGTTGCATTTCGCATAGTGAGTAACCATCTCACTTAAATCTTCACAGGCAGCTGGTATGACAATGAGTTCTATGGTTGATTGTTCTCCCAAGTGTGTTGTATAATTGGACTATCCTGTTGTACCAAGGTTCTCCTGTATCATTCAGTAATAATTCGTTCAAGAACTGTTAAATAAATGCTTCCACATGGAAGCAGTCTCATGTGAATACTTTTTTGTAGTGCCTCTGGATAACAGGTTACCGGAAATGTTGTACTAAACATATTTAGCAGTAACTTTTTTTCCACTGAAGGTATAGTAAAGAGCTTCCAGACATCACTTTTTTTTTTTTTGGTTGTGCAGAAGTGTATTTGTTAATAGTTCCATAAGATATGTTATGTTATGTTTATTTGTTAACTGTTTAGTTTATACTGTTTAGAAATGTGTTAATAAAATGTATTCATAAAGTTTTGTTATATTCCATATAGGTACCCTAAAATAGGCGCAGGTAACATTGTAACCTTCCAACTATATTCTTCCCTACATTACACACATAACAGTTTACAGGGACTGACCATTTACCTAGATACGACACTGCAATCAGAACGCGGGTTTTCCCTAGTTCAAATCTCATACATTATACATGAGGTTTCTTGGAAGCACAGCAGGACTACCATCTCCTGTATAATATCTCTGTATAAAGTTCAGACCTGACTTCATCCTTAGGCCGACACAGTAACACAGCAAGTAGGACCCCTGGGGAGACCTATGGGTATATATACATCACATCTTGCTAAGAAAGAAAGAGGGTCCGAGACTTCCCGTCCGACACACTGACCAGAGATGCTGAGGTTCCTGCATGCAGGTATTCCAGCTCACAGTGATCTAACATCCCTCGAGGGGTTTCCAGCTCAAGACCAGGATGGGGCCCCATAGTCTCTCACTTCAGGTAATGGGGTTGACTAAATCCTAGAGGGATTCGTGGCTTAACACCTACACCGATGCTATGTACATTTAGGTACATCTAGTTAGGGAGGCAATGTAGGAGTATGCACCTTTTATTATCATGGGTTTTATATATGTGTATGTATTCATGATTACTGCAAGATGGTAGCACTATACCATCCATTTACTTTCATAGTGCTTCTAATCATTTATATCTGCTACTGTCTAACAGTTGTTGCAGCACATCTATTCTACACTAGAATAACAACTGTTCAATAAATTCTTATTGAAAACGCCCAGCCTGTTTATTCTGTGTATCTCTCTGAGACAAACTAAGTAAGCACAAGTGACTGAGCGAAAAGTAGTATATTGTTTCCACAGTCCTGAGGGATCAGGGTTGTCATGTTTGATGGTTGCCAGGTACTATTCTCTGCTTGGTAAGAGGAGATTCTAGTGGCAATGTGTGCTAGTTGGTAAAAATGGGCCAACATACCAGGTGGGGGTGATCCGAGTTCGCCTGACACCAATCATACAGTGTATGTCGTCTAAACACGCAGATCCTGTATACTTTTTATAGGAACTACAAGACATGGCACCCAACATTGGTTGGGTACTTATTTAACAGTAGAATCTGAGTAGTTCAGTCATGCTATTCTCAGAGACCACGACTCACAAAACACCAGAGACGTCCAGAGTGGGTTGGCACACACTCTGCCACAGCTATGTAGGCGAAATATCCTATTTATTGGCTGTTGGTTAATCAAGCTTGAAGGACACAGTTTTCCGAAATGTTTTTTACAAAACACCTTATCTTAGTTCCCTTGGAAAGTTCTCTTCTCTAAAAACAATGACTGAAGACGCAGACAACACAGAAAGAACCGTGCAAAACCTGCACCTCTCAGATGAAGTAGAAAATACAGATGCAAATCACATTGAAGAAAATTATAGAAATGCAGTCACCCTAAAACTGCTTGCGCATGGTTTTACACCTAGGGGTGGCGTAGTAGCTTTTGTGATTCAGGCACACGAACCATACAGAACAGAGGGATTTTATTCGCGGGTTACATTCCCAGCACCAAATGCAAGAAAAAAAAACTTTAATTTCTGCACAGAAGGTGCAGCACCGGCGGAATATTGTCCGTATGAGGACTTTGAGGTTTCGCTATCATACCAGGAACACTTATACTGGTTTAAAGGCGTCCTACCCCATACAAGAAATAGAGTAAGACTCGGCCAGCTCAAAAGAGAAGGAGCAACTTGGCCAATATTAGCAGCCTACACACCCCATCCTGTCATTGAAACAATGCCAGGACCAGACTTATTCATACTTCAGAAAGAATTTAAAAAACTATACAGAAACATGACACAATTTGTCATGAGGACACTAATAGTCCAGCCAGTGATGGTAATAACAAATACATCTCACGTTAAAAATACAGCAACTAAAATTACGCCACAAATGTTACACGCAGTAATGGGTAAAATGGATACAAAACGCGAACAAATGCCATTCTGGGTAGCTCAAACAATTTCACAGCTAGAAGCAGTATTCTCGAATACTAGCCCTTATGATAAACATAGAATGCTGACAATCTGCTTGCCCATGTGGATAGCACCACAAATAGAGTATTGTACCTCTTGGGGTACAGTCTTCGCTGTCATTTACAGCAGAACACATGGTATTCCGTCATTAGCTGTAATTACAGATGCAGTAAGACAAATACAAAATGAGTATGGAGCAGAGCCTGCTCTGAACTTAGGGATTAAGTTATTCGGTACTTACGCCGAGGTATCAGCAATAATATTAGCAAATATTAAAGGGGAAGCAGCATCAGTGGCTATCCACCAACGCCTAAGGGGCATTACTTTACAACAGGAGCAGGAACTACTATAAATAATAATGGGTGGGAAAGCATTAAAATCACTACTGGAGGGTAGTCCCGAGAAGGAGACATTTAAGCAGATGCCTACTTCTTCTAAGAAGAAGTGGGACAACAACAAAAATCAAAAAGTTAAAGAAAATAGATCTCAATCCAGAGGGAGATCTCCTTCACAGGAGCCCTCCAAAAGGAGGTATAACCTTAGAGTAGGGACAATATTAGGAAATGTGACAGGTATCAGGATACTAATACACGTTCCTCTCATCTTTCAGGGTTCATCAAAAAACTCTGAGAGGGAAGGACGGTCAGACAGACAAGAAGAGCGTACAAAGTCTAGGGACAAGCAGCACGCTCAAGACTATACTTCCAAAAAAGAAGATTAAGCCAAACCAAAACCACATTTCAAAAAGAAGAAGGTTGCGGGTCTAAAGACCAGACATACCCAAGAGTGGGTGGTAGACCAGGCCCCGGCATTATACAAAAACCATGTTGGATGGGATGAGGATTCAACTCATTCCAACTGCACAAAGGCAGTATCCAATAAAGCAAGAAGCTAAAAAACAGGTCAGGGAGATCTTAGATCAACTTAAATACCAAGGGGTGATTGAAACTTGCATCTCTCAAATGAATAATCCATTGTTTGCTGTATCAAAACCGGACAATTCATATTGTTTAGTTTTGGATTATAGACATTTAAACACTTGCACTAAGACATTTCCAATTCAAAATGCACACAATGCTGCAATAATGAGTAACATTGTGCGGAAAAAATATAAAACAACAATAGATATCTCAAATGTTGTTTTTTTTGCCAAAATATAGCACCTGAGAGCAGATATTTGACAGCATTCTCAGCGCTAGGGTCCCAGCAGCAATTTTGTTGACTCCCCAGGGTAATAAGAACATCCCAGGGTTATTTTCAGCCAGAGTAACTAAATTACTTCAAAATTTGGATGAAGAGGCATTTTCCTATGAGGATGATATTTATCTAACAGATGATGACCTGTACAAACACTTGAACACAGTAAATTCCATCATTTTGGGATTTGCCTCTTGAGGTTACAAATTCAATGTTAAAAAATCGAAAATTGCCCATCTCAATCTGCTTTTTCTAGGATATGAGCTTTCAAGTGAAGGAAAAAGCCTAGCAGCTAACTTTTTAGAAAAGGGTGCACTCCAACCTCCAAAATCATAAACTTTTTACAATCGATCCTGGGATTCCTGAACTTTTGGCAGAACATACATTTTGGATTACGCAGAAAGAACAAAACCTTTCTACAACTTAATAAAACCTGAATTCTCAGTTAGACAATGGACACAGTAACACACAGATATCCTTTGTTCCTTACAAACTGACATGATAGCTTCAAAACACTTACAGACATGCGTAAACATACGCAACCTGGTGATCCGTGTAGTTGCGGGTACACCTATCTAACATATAATGAAGGTGAAACAGTAACAATAGCATACAAATCACATTTATACACAAATGCTGAGATGAGTTTTGTATCACCTGAAAACATTCTAACAGACTGCTGTAGTTAGAGAAAGAGGCCTAGTTGAAAGGAAACGTATAATAGTCATTACCCCGGTTCCAGCCTTAGAGACTGCAACAAAGGCAAGTGTTCCCAATGCTAAAGCCTTACATCCAAGATGGATACAATGTGCTAATTCTCTCTGTGCAGCAGATGTAGAATACAGGTACAACCCAAATCTTAAAACACAAGCATTTCTGCAATACGAACAAGAATATCCTCTACCAAATGAAATAATGTCTCTAGATCAGTATGAATATATAATTTACACGGACGGCTCTGCTAAACCGGCCAAAGAGAGTAAACTGCAATACAGCGCCGCATGTGCTATCGGTAAAGGGTCCATGCAGAATGGAAAGTTTCATCTGAAGTGAACAAAAGCGCAGCCTCTAGGAGACTGCACAGCACAGCTGGCAGAATTAAAAGCACTATTACTGGCACTAGTAAACACAGATCAAGAATTCCCCACACTAATCGTGTGTGATTCCTTTTACTGTGTAAGTCATCAATGAATATTTACATCACTGGTGACAGAATGGGTTTGAAGATGAAAAAGGTGGCAAATTAAGCATAAAACGCTATGGGAACAGGTAGTGGAGTTTAAAAACGAACTACCAAGGATATACACACAGAGTCATCAACATGATGGTGTTCATTTTGAAGGGAATTCATTGGCTGACAAAGCCACAAAGGGGGCTGTATGCACGGCTTCCGTAGCTGCAATCACTCGTTTAAAAATGAGAATAGACAGTGAGATAATGGTTGCAATTACTGTCACATGCAATACCTCAGCAGTACCGAAAAGATTACCACTCAAGTACTCCTAGAAGTTAGATGCAAGCAGTTCCATTTGCTCAAATTCCTGCAGTGAGGGATAGAGTAATACCAATTATGGATCGTAGGTGAGGATTAATACAAGCGACACACAAGGGTATAGGTTCTGCACATGCAGGGGTTACAGCAACTGTTTCTCTATTGAAACAATGCTACTGGTGGCCAGGACTAAGAAAGCAGGCTAAAGACTATGGGGCTGATTACGATGGTGGGAATTTCGCCACCGCTGGGCCGGCGGTGAGGAACGTTGGCCGGGCGGTGGCAGAATTCCCACCATCACCCTTACAATTCCCACTGCCAAATTAGGATGGCGGTTGGAAGGGGAAAGGTACCTCGGCGGACGGAAAGACCGTCTACCGTGGTCCCGCAAGGCGGGCCTTTTCCGCCCACCTTGCAGGACCAGGTACAAGGGGTCAATGGAGGCGGTGCCATGCAGGCACCGCCGTGGGCATTATGAAGCCTGTCTTTTGCGGTGGAGGTCCTGCCGCAAAAAGCCAGACCGAAAATGCCTTCAGGGGCCCGTTGCGGGCCCCAAGGGGAGTGGGGTGCTGCACATGGGGGGTACCTATGGTACCCCCCTACATTTGCATGTACAAGGTGGCAGGCACCGCACGGTGCCTGCCACGTTGTACATGCAAATGTAAGAAATGTATTTTTACATTGTGGCGGGTACTGCCACCGCCACAATTTAAACATACAGGATGCGCCCTCCAGTGTGGCGGGCGCATCCTAATTCGTTTTGCGGGACCGCCGCACCTATGGTGGGCGGTCCCTTTTCCACCAGCGATGGTGGGCGGACATCGCAATCGGCCCCTATGTCTTGAAATGCGACATCTGTCAGCAGATGAAAGGCTCCACAGTAAAAGGTACAGTGCAGACACCAATATTAATATTGTTTATTTGGACCACTGCGGCCCCTTACAATCTGATGGGGCTTACAAGTATATCATGGTTGCAGTGGATTCCTGCTTTAGGTTTCTATGGGTGTGGCCCAACCACTCGGCTGACGCTCAAACTGTTATAAAAGATTTGTGAGTCTTTATAGGGTCATATGTAATTGGCACATTACATTCTGACCGTGGCCCCACGTTTAGCTCTAGGGCTTTCAAGGAAGGCATGGGAAGTCTGGTCTAGCATTGCGGTTCTCCTCTCTGAACCATCCAGAGGGAAATTTGGTCATGGAGAGGAAATACCAGGCCTTAAAGCAGTCTTTAACAGCTAGAGTATTAGGTTTGGGTAAAAATTGGGTAAAACTTCTGTATGGAGCGCAAAGGGCATTAAATAATCAGACAAGAAGCTCTCTAGGGGGTGTCACTCCTTACGAGAACTTGGGTACATGATCTTGATTGTGAAGGCACAGTAGCGGATGAAAAACCTTTTGACATCCATAAACGTTTGGCTGTTTTACAGGACCTGAATGAATCCAGGACATTACAAAGTAATGTCCAGGTGAAAAGGACCGCCACTGGGGAAGTCAAGTCAGTCACAGCAAGACCTGTCTGGATCCCAAAAGTCGGGGATCTGGTCAGAGAGAAAATAGTGGACAAAAAAAAAATTTGGGCCATCATACTGAAAGCCTATACGTGTCCTGGCAGTTGAAGGAACAAGAACAGTACTTCTGCCACCTCTTCCCAGTAAAAAGGAGAAAATATTTGCCTCAATCGACTTAATCAAACCACACGATTTGGCCAATACTAAGTAGTAGGCCTTGTGGACTCCCGAGTAACAGACACCTTTCTCTCACAACTATTCAAGAAGTTCAAACAGAAAGACTCATCACATTCAAAGAGTCTCCTGTAAGGAATGGTGGACTATGCAAAAATGCTATGGAACTCATTCCACGTGAACCAGAGGTTCAAATTCAAAATGAAAGACAAATTTCAATTTGACCAAACACAGATATCTACATCAACATGCCTCAACAAGAGCAAGGTACATTTTCTGCAAATCCTGCGGAAATACCCCAAATTGATCAAACTGCATCTGGCTACTTCATAGACTATGGATCCAAGTGAACCTGAAACGATGCCAGCCCAACAATCACGCAAGCAGCAAGTTAAAGATTTTCTGAACTTTCCTAAAAAGACTTACCTGATATTGCCTTGGGTAGAATTATGCGTAATTACCGGGATACTATTCTTTCTTTTCTGGTTAGGCTTAGGATAGTTTTTAGCATGCTTATTAATGGAAAATACCTTTGACAAAGATCTCTAGCCCAAAAGGTGAATTTAATTCTAAAACCACACCAATCATCTCATCGAGAGAATAGAGACTTGTCATCAGTGAACATTACAGCAGTTCCTATACCTGATGGTATAGTTTGGGACAAGGTTGATTTCGATATATTTGGTCCGACCGAACTTTTAAAGATTCCTCATTTATTTAAAATATCATTGAGTGATATCATTATCTCTAGTACATTTTCTGACGATTGGGATTATGAAACTGTTAATAATATGTTGTCTCATTTGGAATAATCTGCCGAATTGTCTAATGGCGAAGCATTGGAGAGTACATCAGATTTTGAAACAATGTATTGCTATCAACATTTCCATCATCACTTTCTGCATAAATCTGCTAATCCTAGAAATGTGTTCACTTACCACCTGCAGGAACATTGTCAAACAGTTCAAAACATTTGCACAAAAATGTCCATATTTTTCAGGGTTTAACATGTGTGACCCAGCCTCATATTATTTTAAGGTTTCACCAACACCAGCACAGAAAAATATGTTGACAAACACCAAACAGATATACTCTGCTTCCTTTATTACCCAGTAGTCTAAACAAGCTTACAACTTATGGAAAGACACCATAGACTTGACATCCATCTATGGTACTGGAGAATGGCGGGTAAAGGGAACATAAGTGCTATTTAGAGCATGCCTCATTCCCCAGTAGATAATGTTTTTGAATGAAACAGTGCAACAAAGTCTTGTCTTGGACTAGCCAAGAACAAAGACTTGAACACACCTAGGATGCCCACACCGTCATACATCGAGGGCAACATAACATCACAGGAAGAGATTACAGTAGATGATGTTATACAATACAGCAGATCAGAACCTGATTGGAAGAAATGGTTGATTTGGCCCGCAGACACAAATAGATGTCAGGAGCGATTCATGGGTAAAACTGAAGGGTTAAATATCAACAGGCTAGATCCACGTTATCTACAGAGAGAACATCCAGGGGTATTGACATCCTATAGTGCTGGTAAGTTGTGCCTTGATTGTCTAAAAACCTCAACACTTACAGAAGTGAAACAACACTTATCCTTCCTATCAAAGGATGTGGACCTCCAAGATTTTTTATTAGTTCCCAGAAAGCCACATCAAAAACGTTTCTATTATGCTGTCTACAATGAAATCTAGAAAATATCCCACCAAGAGGCAGCAGAGAGATTACGTGAAATAGACCGTATAAACCTAGAAAAATCTCTAGCAGTGGTAGACAATGGGTTAACTACACTAACCTACAGGATATATTCCTTAGGCAACATTGTATCTTACACGATAGACATATTAGAGCAAGATGTGTCAATATTACAACATGGACACTCACAGTTGCGTTCTATTATGTTGTTAAATTGAACGCTGCAATCTTTGCTTGCAGGCGATGGGCCTTGGTGTTTTATCAACAGTACATCTCTGTTCTCCGAATACAATCTAATGAATAAACAGATAGAAATGGCACAAGGGGAGCGAAATATACAATGCTGCATATCGAAAAATTATTAGCCTTTACAGTGGCAGAATCACCATCCAGAGAATAGTTAATCCATGGCCATATTACTCTACCGGTCACTACTTTTCAGTTTCAGTATTGCCTTCAACAAAAGCAGGCATGAAGTTATGAAGATATGAAGATATGGGTAGGGAACACATCAAGGAGTCATGGGAGTTACCGTTCAGACTTCGATGCCGGAGTGGGGATCGAGAAGTGTTTCTAAGCAGTACAAACTGTGAGAACGCTTTAAGTGGATCACTTATATGTCAGGATATAATGCTGTATGGAGCTTGTAATGGTTCAGTAGCAAATTTGTCCTGTCACTTGATGGGTGCCCAGCTACAGTGATCACACCAGTATTCAGGCTACTTTCTAATGGGAGTTACTTGATGCAGAACGACTAAGGTTGCTACGGAATGCTTCCGAGTATCGCATATCTGGTCACTGTGAATTCCAGGGTTACTTGCTGTATGCAAGTCTTGTTCCCCCAATACATACAGTCAGGGAGGCGCCGTTATGGCCTTCACTGAATGTTTCTATAATACAGTTTGATGCTCTAAGCAGAATGAAAGCCATGCTTCTACAGAAGTTCGTGCCCTTAACCTCTGCTTGAGAGACTTTTGATCTCCAAATAGCAAGGTCTTCGGCAGAGATACAGGCGCTCATATGTAAGAATTGCCTGTTCCATTTTGCAGAAATGGTAAATCGTTTCTTTAACATGTCTGATACGACAGGCATCATTCACTGATTTAGGACCATAGGTTTTGGACATCTAAGCACCTTTTAGACGGTACTTGAAGTTATATCAAACTTTATTTATTCCATGTTCGGAAGCATCTTTGGAGGTCTTCCGCTGATCCTGTTTCTAATAGCAGGTAAATAACACGAGAGATACCAGAAGTCTGATTACAGGAACCTAAATAGTGTTCATTCTGTAAGACAAAACCAAAAGGTTAATGTATAAAGTAAAACAATCCTAAGTGATATGGATGTGAAAAACAGGAGAAAGAATGATTGCAAGGACAGCCTACAAAGTGCTCAGAAAAGTACCCATCAGCCCGCTCATTAGCGGAGCATCGTCATCTGGGTGGTTGGTTGAAATTGTGGTATCCAGTGTGCCCTTCCTCTGGATAACCTGAGGCTAGCAGAACTTGGACCACTTTGTTGACCCTCAACCATTAGAGATGACCGAGTGCAGGTTGAAAAGGGCTTAAGTTGCAGTGCTCAGTAAATTGTGAGAAATGAGAGGAAAGGATAAATAGTAATCCACGTGCGCTAAAAATACCTAACTTGATGTCATATGAACAACTTTATTGGGTCTGACCATCAAGGTGGTATGATTAAAAGCAGTGTGAGAAATAGCATGCAAGGAATTGCTATTCACCATGATTGTAAACTGGTCGACATGTTTGAGCCTGTATAGGCTTTCTTCAGGACC
Source organism: Lissotriton vulgaris (assembly GCF_964263255.1). Taxonomy (NCBI): domain Eukaryota; kingdom Metazoa; phylum Chordata; class Amphibia; order Caudata; family Salamandridae; genus Lissotriton; species Lissotriton vulgaris. Next base: position 956,203,459 of record NC_141691.1, read on the forward strand.
TATGATGCTCTACTGCAACGTTGTACTCACTGTGAAAACTACAGAACCACTCCACTTCCTTTGATGAGGAAAATGGTATTTCTTCTCCTGTATGTGAAAAAATCATAATAATGAAAGATAACAAACCTTGTTATTGGTTCAAGGACTATCGCATATGTGTGATGCATTGATTTGTCCTCTGATCATCAACTCACCCAAATTGTAGGGAGGAAAAACCTCACCTCACCTGGCACTGGCTCAGAGTGAAGGAGGCCACGCACTAAAAAAAGGGGAAAATAAGCAAGACATGCGTTTCAGATAACCAATATTGGACTGGGAATAGTCAATAATAGTTAATACACTTACAGCCACCAAAAAGTGACAGTCAAGGAGGTCACAGGTTGAAAATGACAAGACTCTGTTGTTAGATGTCATGCATCAATTACAAGGACCTGACCTGTGTGCCAGGGTCAGCGTCAAATTTTTTTAAAGATTTATGTCTGTCCTAGAGCAAGTTAGAAAGGACCAGAGCCTCACATAGAGATATCTACAAACTAACTAGAGGCGCCAGCGCTTTTCTTCAGTCAATGCTGTGAAGAGCAGCAAGATTGCATTGATAGAAGAAAGACTGTCTTATTATCAGACAGCAGGCAAAAACCGGAGTTGCTGATCTAAACTCCTCTTAAGCTTCCTTCCTTCTTAGAAAGAGTGCCCAAAAAGAAAGCCCAAAAAAGAAAGAAAGAACGAGAGAGGATGCGTGCTCTCACCTCTCCGTCGTTGCCTCGCTCCTTGTCGTGAGCCGAGGGGGAGGTGAAGCTGCTTTGTCGGCGGCCGCGGGATATATGGCGGCTGCGGACCTAGCAGAGAGCAACCGCCTCGCTCGATGGTTATTTGTTCTCTTAACATCCATTCGTATCGCTGAATTTTGAAGAAAAGCCGGTGTAGATTATACAAACCACCCTTTACAAAACGGGGCCCTGATTGGCCAACCAGTCTGTCTCGAAGACTGTCATTGGTCCAATGTTAACCAATGCGTATCGGACACAGCTTTGTTTACCTTACTGCGTGCGGAAGAAAGCACTCACAGTGTTAAGTGTTTATGACACAACTAAACCATCTCTGAAATTGCTGTCTTCCTGTTGAACGGTCCGTTTCCACAAGACCGGAAGGTTGTGCCTGTATATGTATATCCGTTCCAAAAGCACCCGCGATCTCGAATGAGATGTCGAGCCTGGGCTCTGTGTGCAAAGCCCTAGTTCCGTGATCGGAGAATACAATCGAACAGTACCGTCCAAAATGAACGTGTGTAACTCAGATGTAAAAGTAAACATGTGTTTACTCGCTATTCACAGAACACAACCGCTGCAGTGGTTCTTGTGATAAAGAAATGTATATCATAGCGTGAAGCATCTACAAGAGTGATTGTGTCATCAGCAATTGTCGCAATTGAGAAATCCTACTCCAAAAACGCGATTTAAGTAATAGGGTTTAGATAAATGCTATAATGAATGCACAACATGCAGTCAGTTGCATATATGAAACCGATAGACAATAGTTGGTCTTATAAGCATGTGTATGGCCACTGAGGCTAGTTGAGATTGATGGCCAGACAGTATCAAAACAACACCAAATACCTTCCTACTACTCGCAGGATATATATTACTTAGAAGGTGTTATGTAGCTTCGTGTGCATCTACCCTGTCACCTTCTATTGTCAGGGGGAAAGCTACTGTTAGAGAGTGCTGATGGTGTTGTCCACATTGGCTGAGATCCAAAAAGTCTATATGCAGGTCTGATTAGAGAGGTGTTTATTAAAGGTGAAGCCATGGGATTTCATCATTTAAACCCTCTGTGTCACATTTCAGTTTAAATACCCATTTTTGTTCCTTTCTCAATAAAAAATGGGATATGTCTGTGACATGATTGGGTATATATGGTTGTTCTAAGATAACCCACTTCATGTCGTCTGCCTGGTGTTTTTCTTCAACCACACTGTGCCCTCAAACTAAAAAAACCCTATCGGTGGACATAGGCACAACTCGACCCTGGCTACTCAAACGCCACACAAATTGCAACAGTGACAAAGTCGTGTACCTAATCACATGCCCATGTGGTTTAAGATACATAGGGATGACAACAAGGAAAATAAAACTGCGCATTCAAGAACATAAGAGTACTATTCGACGCAGTAAACAAGCCACCCGGCTCACGTCCCATTTCCTTGAAGAAAAACACCAGGCAGACGACATGAAGTGGGTTATCTTAGAACAACCATATATACCCAATCATGTCACAGACATATCCCATTTTTTATTGAGAAAGGAACAAAAATGGGTATTTAAACTGAAATGTGACACAGAGGGTTTAAATGATGAAATCCCATGGCTTCACCTTTAATAAACACCTCTCTAATCAGACCTGCATATAGACTTTTTGGATCTCAGCCAATGTGGACAACACCATCAGCACTCTCTAACAGTAGCTTTCCCCCTGACAATAGAAGGTGACAGGGTAGATGCACACGAAGCTACATAACACCTTCTAAGTAATATATATCCTGCGAGTAGTAGGAAGGTATTTGGTGTTGTTTTGATACTGTCTGGCCATCAATCTCAACTAGCCTCAGTGGCCATACACATGCTTATAAGACCAACTATTGTCTATCGGTTTCATATATGCAACTGACTGCATGTTGTGCATTCATTATAGCATTTATCTAAACCCTATTACTTAAATCGCGTTTTTGGAGTAGGATTTCTCAATTGCGACAATTGCTGATGACACAATCACTCTTGTAGATGCTTCACGCTATGATATACATTTCTTTATCACAAGAACCACTGCAGCGGTTGTGTTCTGTGAATAGCGAGTAAACACATGTTTACTGTTACATCTGAGTGACACACGTTCATTTTGGACGGTACTGTTCGATTGTATTCTCCGATCACGCAACTAGGGCTTTGCACACAGAGCCCAGGCTCGACATCTCATTCGAGATCGCGGGTGCTTTTGGAACGGATATACATATACAGGCACAACCTTCCGGTCTTGTGGAAACGGACCGTTCAACAGGAAGACAGCAATTTCAGAGATGGTTTAGTTGTGTCATAAACACTTAACACTGTGAGTGTTTTCTTCCGCACGCAGTAAGGTAAACAAAGCTGTGTCCGATACGCATTGGTTAACATTGGACCAATGACAGTCTTCGAGACAGACTGGTTGGCCAATCAGGGCCCCGTTTTGTAAAGGGTGGTTTGTATAATCTACACCGGCTTTTCTTCAAAATTCAGCGATACGAATGGATGTTAAGAGAACAAATCACCATCGAGCGAGGCGGTTGCTCTCTGCTAGGTCCGCAGCCGCCATATATCCCGCGGCCGCCGACAAAGCAGCTTCACCTCCCCCTCGGCTCTCGATAAGGAGCGAGGCAACGACGGAGAGGTGAGAGCACGCATCCTCTCTCGTTCTTTCTTTCTTTTTTGGGCTTTCTTTTTGGGCACTCTTTCTAAGAAGGAAGGAAGCTTAAGAGGAGTTTAGATCAGCAACTCCGGTTTTTGCCTGCTGTCTGATAATAAGACAGTCTTTCTTCTATCAATGCAATCTTGCTGCTCTTCACAGCATTGACTGAAGAAAAGCGCTGGCGCCTCTAGTTAGTTTGTAGATATCTCTATGTGAGGCTCTGGTCCTTTCTAACTTGCTCTAGGACAGACATAAATCTTTAAAAAATTTTGACGCTGACCCTGGCACACAGGTCAGGTCCTTGTAATTGATGCATGACATCTAACAACAGAGTCTTGTCATTTTCAACCTGTGACCTCCTTGACTGTCATTTTTTGGTGGCTGTAAGTGTATTAACTATTATTGATTATTCCCAGTCCAATATTGGTTATCTGAAACGCATGTCTTGCTTATTTTCCCCTTTTTTTTAGTGCGTGGCCTCCTTCACTCTGAGCCAGTGCCAGGTGAGGTGAGGTTTTTCCTCCCTACAATTTGGGTGAGTTGATGATCAGAGGACAAATCAATGCATCACACATATGCGATAGTCCTTAAACCAATAACAAGGTTTGTTATCTTTCATTATTATGATTTTTTCACATACAGGAGAAGAAATACCATTTTCCTCATCAAAGGAAGTGGAGTGGTTCTGTAGTTTTCACAGTGAGTACAACGTTGCAGTAGAGCATCATAGGTCCTGAAGAAAGCCTATACAGGCTGAAATATGTCGACCAGTTTACAATCATGGTGAATAACAATTCCTTGCATGCTATTTCTCACACTGCTTTTAATCATACCACCTTGATGGTCACACCCAATAAAGTTCTTCATATGACATCAAGTTAGGTATTTTTAGCACACGTGGATTACTATTTATCCTTTCCTCTCATTTCTCACAATTTACTGAGCACTGCAACTTAAGCCCTTTTCAACCTGCACTCGGTCATCTCTAATGGTTGAGGGTCAACAAAGTGGTCCAAGTTCTGCTAGCCTCAGGTTATCCTGAGGAAGGGCACACTGGATACCACAATTTCAACCAACCACCCAGATGACGATGCTCCGCTAATGAGCGGGCTGATGGGTACTTTTCTGAGCACTTTGTAGGCTGTCCTTGCAATCATTCTTTCTCCTGTTTTTCACGTCCATATCACTTAGGATTGTTTTACTTTATACATTAACCTTTTGGTTTTGTCTTACAGAATGAACACTATTTAGGTTCCTGTAATCAGACTTCTGGTATCTCTCGTGTTATTTATTGTTAAGTTGGGGGACAAGGTACCAACAGGTCTATAAACATTACTCCCCTCAGGCCCCTTTTCACATTCCGTTATTTGATTCTAATAGCAGGTATCCTGATTGTTAATTTTTTGCTACGCAATGGATGTCCCAGTCACCAAGGAGATGTAAAAAGCACTCCTGAAGCGTAAATACCATGACCGCATGGTGCAACATCTAGGCACACCTCGCTTAAGCGATCTATGTGCAACTTTGTTCCTGTTATTTCGACCAGTCTGGATGGACTTCATCTTACCTTTCCGCCGATGCCTGTTTTGTGGAGAAGAATGCACGTTAGACCTCTGTTTGACACTCCCATCATGTGTGCCGCTGGACGTAGATGCTTTACTGGACCCGATAATGGCCCATGTTCTGCAATGTCTTCAGCGTATTCCATTGTTGATGGTGGCATTCCTTGAGCCACCACAGGTAGTATCTGCACCTGTTGGTATGGACACCGGCTCCTCCTCTGACACCCAGGCTTCGGATGGCGCACAGGCTGCCCCAGTAATAGCTGTGGACAGTACGGAACATCATATGTGCTCCATTGACATAATTTGTGAGGTGTTACGGGGACCGTCGACTGCAGAAGCAGGCAATGAAAATGTTGCGTCTACCAGCCAAGACACATAAACATTTGACTAATTTGGCTTTTCGTGTGCTGGAAGAAATTCGGTCTTTTCAAAAAAGCTCAAATTTGAAACTCAAAAACGACATTGACATTCCTTCCATTTTTGGGCATACATGGCTTTCTAATGCTTTAGTGCTTCAGACTATACCTGTGGATACTTTAGAGCTATGGCTTGAAGGACACATTTTTATCATTTTTTTTAATTAAAAGAGTTTAGAATGTTTTAGAAGTTTTAACCCCTTCGCTGCTGGCCCGTTTCCGCCGCTGTGCGGTAAACAAATGAACAGGGGCGGGCCATGAAGAACCCCAGCCGTCATCAGCACACGAACACCGTAGTGCATGACGGCTGGGGTTCGTCATCAGCATACAAGGGGTTAAACATTTTAGCAAAACAAATGTTTTTGTTATATAGCTGTGTGTGTACATATCTCTAGTAAGCCTAGTAGTATGTTAATACCTTACATTTGTTGTCCAGTCAGAAGAGGAGTGGGTGTTATATTCCATATAGGTACCCTAATATAGGCGCAGGTAACATTGCAACCTTTCACCTATATTCTTCCCTACATTACACACACAACGGTTTACAGGGACTGACCTTTTACCTAGATACAACACTGCATTCAGAACACAGGTTTTCCCTAGTTCGAATCTCATACATTATGCATGAGGTTTCTTGGAAGCACAGCAGGACTACCATCTCCTGTATAATATCTCTGTATAAAGTTCAGGCCCGACGTCATCCTTAGGCCGACACAGTAACACAGCAATGTAGGACCCCTCGGGAGAATTATGGGTATATACATCACAGCTTGCTAAGAAAGACAGACGAGACTGGGACTTCCTGGCAGACACACTGACCAGAGACTCTGAGGTTCCTGCATGCAGATACTCCAGCTCGCAGTGGTCTAAAATCCCTCACGGGGTGTCCAGATCAAGACCAGGACAGGGTCCCATAGTCTCTCACTAAAGGTAATGGGGTTGACTAAATGCTAGAGGAATTCTTGGCTTAACACCTATACCGATGGTACATCTAGTTAGGGAGGCATTGTAGGAGTACGCATCTTTTATTATCATGTGTTTTATATACATGTATGTATTCATGATTACTGTAAGATGGTAGAACTATACCATCCATTTACTTTATAGTGCTTCTATGGCTAGATGTAGGTAAATTCATTTTACCACTTCTTAAATACCGAATCATACCGATTCGGTATTTAAGAAGTGGTAAAATGGAGGGGGGGGGATGTAGGTATTTCAGATTCGGTAAATACCGAATCGTTGAGATTCGGTATCTACCGATTCTGTAAATACCAAATCGGTAATGCCCATTGATTCCTATGGGCTTTGCAACCCATAGGAATCAATGGGCATTACTGAATCGGTATTTACCGATTCGGTAAATACCGATTGCAGCAAGGGTACAGGGGGTGTCACTTTGACACCCTCTAGCACCCCAAATACAGGCATGTGTGCCATGTGGCACACAGACATGCCCTAAGGGCATGTCTGTCTGTCACATGGCATAGGTGTGCATGCACACATGTGCATGCACACCTGGATTCGGTATTTTACCACCCAATTGGATTGGGTGGTAAAATACCGAATCTGGCAGGCCTTTGGGACTCAGAAGAGTCCCACCTACATATAGAAGTTACCGAATCGGAAAAAATACAGATTCAGTATTTTACCGATTCGGTAAATTTACTGATTTGGTAAATTTACCGAATCGGTAAAATAGGCCCCCTACATCAAGAAAATCCATTTACCGGTCGGTAACGGCCGAATCGGCCGTTACCGGCCGGTAAATGACGACCTACATCGGGCCCCTAATCATTTATATCTGCAACTGTATAACAGTTGTTGCAGTACATCTATTCTACACTAGAATAACAACTGTTCAATAAATTCTTATTGAAAACGCCCTGCCTGTTTATTCTGTGTATCTCTTTGAGACAGACAAAGTAAGTGCCAGTGACTGAACGAAAAGTAGTATATTGTTTCCACAGTCCTGAGGGATCAGGGTTGCCATGTTTGATGGTTGCCAGGAACTATTCCCTCCTTATTTTTTATTTTTTTATTGAGAGTTCATAGAAGACAGATAGACAATACAAGACACATTTGTAATAAAATGAATACAGTACGAAGCATATGAATGCAAAAAGTGTCTTCACAATTCATCATTTCAGAGCTTGATTATAAAGTGCAATGTGCGTGAAAAAACAATCTAGCAGACTAATAATAATATTAAGAAGATGTGGTTAGGATTCGATGACATCAAAGAAGCTAGGAATCAAACACGCTCCAACATTTCTCATATTTTTTAAGAGCCCCTGAACTCAATGCATATTTTCTTTCCCTACCCTGGGTTCGTAATAATTTTGCCTTCCATGCCTGAAAGGTTGGTACAAGATCTGTTTTCCAGGACTGCAATATAAGAGATTTAGCTATTAAAGAAGCTATAAAAAAGGACTCATCATATGGAGTGTGGCTCGAGGAACAGCCTAGGATGGGAACTAGGTCATCGAGTACTATAGTGGTTTTGAGCTCGATGGAAAGATATTTTTCTTTTTCCTTCCAAAATACCTGGATTTTTTAACACTCCCAGACAATATGTTTCCAGGTGCCTTTTTCTTCACACTGGAAGCATTTGCCGGCGACTTGGGGGAAGATATTATGTAGAAAAGAGGGGGTTCAGTATATTAACCATTTATTATAAAATTGCATGCGTTTAAAATTAGCTCACCGGAATATGGTTTTATTAAATGTATTTATCTTATCCCATACCTGTTGGCTAATTACAATATCTTCCATCTTTTTCCACCTCTCAATAATCTTGCAGGAGGATTCCCGCCCTTTATTTTCTTTTAGTATTTTAATCCAAATACTCATCTTCTTTTGTATTTGATTATTCAGAGCTGTAGAGATATTTTCTTTATTAAATATATTTCCTATATCAAGCTCTCTGAGTTTTGGATTTAGCATGAGGAAGGAACACTTCCCTCCTTGGTAAGAGGAGATTCTAGTGGCATTGTAAGCTAGTTGATAAATAAGGGCCAACATACCCGGTGGAGGTGATCAGAGTTCGCCTGACACCAATCCTACAGTGTATGTTGTCTAAACGAGCAGATCCTGTATACTTTTTATAGGAACTACACAACAGTTTTAAAAATGTATACTTTAATTTAACATTTAGGTCACAAACACACCTTTAAATGTACTCATACGTGAACTCACAAACCCATAGAGTCATTCACACAGGTACTGACACATAGCCTCACACACCTACTAAAAATCCCGACAAGTCAGCCACAAATCCTTTTGCACATGCTTTCGCCTACTTACATAGACTCATACACCCTTACAACCATCACATGCCTACTCATACACTGATACAGTCACTCATACATCGAGGCACACACTGATACAGACACTCATGCACCTATGTATACACTGATACACCCACTCACATACCCACACACACCAAAACAGCTACCCACACATCAAGCCATAGACTAATAAAGCCTAACCCAGAGATTGACATATCGATGTACAAATTAGTACAGATACTGACAAATCCTGGCACCCACCAATATGGCCACTAACAGACCCAGGCTCATACTGACACAACATCTGAGACACCCATATACCCACCTATACAGCCACTTCCACAGCTACTTACTCTCTCACACAGTCACTAACACACCCATTCACTCACACATACAGCCACTAACATACCCAGTCACTGACCCATACAGTCACTTACACATCAACTGTAGGAAATTGGTTCTCTATATAGTGTACTAAATTGAATTACACTGTGCAGAGAGTCCAGTGGATCCCTAATAGGTTTGCAGAGGTGAAAGCAGATAATTCTAATGCTCTTTTTGGGGTAGCTCCTGAGGGTCAATTCCCTCTGGGGATGACAAGTCTTCTCCCTGAGGAGGGGGGACTTGATTTGGTGTCTGTTTTAAAGCTGATCCGCCAGTCTCCCTGTCTTTTCTCTTGGAAGGTTGGTCCATCCTTTCAGGCTCCAACACTTCTTTTTCAACTTGGGTTTTGGTTTGTTCCCTTGTTTTTACACACACCCATTCAGGTATTCTCAGCATTGCTGCATGGGTTTTCTTCTCTACCTCATCCCATGCTGAGTACTCCAAATAATTTTCAAGCAGATACTGCAGGGATAGCAGAAGACACCACTACCCTTTAAGGCCACTAACTCCTCCCCAATCTAAGCTCACCAAGGCCATTGGATGTTCCTTAGTCTGATTATCAGCTTTGAAGACTGTCTTAGGAGATATTGATCTGGGGACACCAGCGGCTCAGCCACCATGGTGAAGTGTCCCTGAGGGCTTCCACCCTAATCCCATTAATATTTGTCTCTTGTCTGGATTACTGGGCCAGACAGCAAGGGTAGCTACATCCACCCTTGCCTCTCAGACTAGAGTTATCTCAGTGAGCATCTTGACATGGTCAGGGCTCACCTGTGATCATCTGCATTTGCGTTTGTACAATGGTGAAGGAAGGGGGCGGGGCTTGAAGTGAAATGTGTGCAAACACGCCCTGTGGCGTGTTTTAAGTTGGGGAATTAATTTCCCTTCAAACCTGAGGGTCCCTGGGGGCCAACTAGCCCACCAGGTGCCTCCAGTAAGTGCCAGAGGCCTGCATTGCAGAGAGGTGGCCTAGACCACGCCCCTTTTTAAACCTCTCTGCAATGCAGCGCTGTGGCGCTTACTGGAGGTACCTGGCTAGCTAGTTGGACCCCAGGGACCATCAGTATTCAAGGGGACTTAATATCCCAACTTAAAATGGCCACAGGGCGTGTTTGTCACCACAGGCCCCCCTCCCTTTACTACTGTGCAAACGTGCCCCGTAGCGCGTTTTAAGAAGTAGTCTTAATCCTCCTGCCCTATTATGAACACGGGCATTACAGAGGATCACAGGGTTACCCCAATGCATAGTGTTCCCTAGTGTATATAAGTGTTTTCACTGTATTATACGTGTCTTTTACCATAGCACTGGCTATAGGCCTGGTTAGTCAGAGTCAGTTACCACCAGTACAGAACGGACCACAACACAGCTATGTTTTTTCACCATATACCTAGGCGGTTGACTATATATATTTGAATGGTCGCTTCTTGTATTTATGGAAACCCCTTGTAAATTGCTCACTGTATATAGTCACTTTTTGGTTCCATGTTTCACTTGGGGACACAACGCACAAAGTATACCGCTTTTTGAATTGAAGAAAGTGTTTCATACTACCTTTTTGTGTATTTATAAAAATGCTAAATGAACAAACTGTGCAGAGAGTCCTTTTTGCCCCCTGACATTACCAGGCCCTTTACAAACTTACTGCTACAGCACCAAGCCTTTGGTCATGTGCAGCTGGGAGTTGGCCACATGCCTTGGCCTGCCACCAAGCTCTGTGGCCAAACCCCCAGCAAGCTGCGAAACACACAGAGAGCACAGCCTTTGGCGTGCAAATTATAAGGTTGGCCATCCTAACCCTTAATTGGCACATGTGACCCCATCCCTTTGGCCCTGTTCCAATAAAAAGGGGAGTGAGCATGCACCCTCCATCCCGAGCCTTATTAGCTCCTGAGGACCGCATCCCCTGGGGTTAAGTAATTATTAAAGGGAGGGGGCACACAGCCTCACTCCCAAAGCCGATTTATGCCCTGGGACCCCACTACCTAGTGTCAAAATGTAAATAAAAGGGGAGGGGACATGCTGCCCCCTCCCGAGCCCTTTTGGACCTAGAGGACCCCATCCCCCGGGGACAAATAATTAATTAAAGGAAGGGGCAGGCAGTCTCGCTTTCTGAGCCTAATTAGGCCCCAGGACCCCATCCCCCAGTAATTAATAAAGGGGGAGGGTCACACAGCCCCCTACCCTGAGCCCATTGGTCACCAGGGACCCAATCCCACAGGGACGAAATCTAAATAAAAGGGCTAACCAACTGGAGAAATTTCTACTGGTTAATTACTGAGTGCTACTTTGTTGAGTGAATGTCTAGTGCATACTCTACACTACAGCTGTGTAAAGGACCATGCAGCAATGTATTCAGTGCCCTAGTGGACGCGTATTATTATCATAATAATGTGATTGTTCCATGAGCGTCTACATACATAAATCAGTGACAAAATGAATCCTTGTACAAAGAAGCCGACACAACTACAGACAACGGGGGTGATTTAGACTGGGCAGACAGGTTACTCTGTCACAACGGTGACAGATATCCCATTCACTGAAATATAAATCCCATAGGATATAATGAGATTTATATTTCGATGGACGGGATATCCATCATTGTTGTGATTGACTAACCTGGCCGTCAAGATCTAAATCAGTCCAGAGATGAATCTCCATCAAACAAGGGTATTTCCTCTTAATTATATGAAGTGCTTCCCTGTTTGGTGGAGATGTCATTATATTTCTTTGCATCAAGATTGCGCCATCAAAATCGGCAGGAAACAAGGTTTGGTAACTTTGGAAAGTTGAACTGTTCATCAGCTTGGAAAATGGCAGGAACACCATTGCCTATAACTACCCTGGCAGGGGTCAAACAGGCCGAACGTGACATCAAAATTGTCAGGAAACGCTTTTGGGTAACTTTGGTAAGTTGAGCTGCCCATCAGAATGGAAAATGGCAGGATTGCGTTGAATACTACGAATATGGAGGTGCCAAATGGACTGAGCTTGTAGGTGATATGGTACCTTTGCATACTCAGTAGCAATTACAAGTAGGGGTGGGCAGTATTCAGAAAGTTTTACTTCCCAAATTTCAGCCACGTTGCAAAGTTCTGCCCACCCGACTCGCGGAGGAGCATCTTTTTAATGCACTGTGATGCATAGCGCAGATGAGCACGGCGATACTTCAGTAGCCAATGTGTTAATAGATTGCATTAGGACAATAATGAAAAGTGCTTCAGACAGGTAAGCCCCGCTTAAAAACTTAGCAATAGACTGGTGCAGAAAGCATCACAAGTACATATTCATGTGGTAAGGGTGGCAAGTACCATCTGCACTTCCACCTCAGTTGTTTGTGCAGCTCCGGCAGCCAGCCGGGGTCCTCTCTACCAACCTGTCTACCACACTGAGGCAATATCACTCACCTTGCTTGGGAGAACGCTACATAAATCTCCAGATCTCTCACAGTATGGTGACCCCAGCTCAAGCCTTCAGCATTTGATGATCCATACCATGGAAGCAAGACCCAAACGTGGCTGCTTCCGTGGTCTCGCTCACCTGTGCTCTCCACGGCCTCCTGGACAGCCAGAGAAACAGTCCCCCAGTAGCCCGGCAGATTCCTTGAGACAGCCTCTAGTCTCTATGTTCCTTCCCCCAGGGCCCTGAATCCACCCAGCCTTGGGCCCAGTTCCCCTCTCACCCTTAATGCACAGTCGGCTCACAGCTCTCTGACCGTGGTCATACATTGTCAGGAGCACACCAAATGTTCCCTTTACTCACTTCATCCCTGTTCTCCCTGCCCACTTCTAGCAAGCTTCTTCTCACAGACAAGACCCTGGACGTCACAGCCAATTGGGCCTTGGCAAATCAGCACGTGCTCGTTGAAGGGTGCCTGTATTGGACTTCCAGTAGAGTTTGTTTTCACGCAGTGCAGTGAAATAAACTTTAGCAAAAAATGTAAACTTTTGGCTTAGGGCAGTTGTCTGTACACTCCGCCATGCGGTGGGACGCAGAGATTTTTCCGAGAGCCAGGCTCCATGCGGAGTGGCAAAACTCTGCAAATTCTGCTAGTGGAGCTGAGTTTTCCACACACCCCTAATTAAAAGGGGGACCATGGAATTTGCTCTCAGACCAGGAGATGACCCACTTGTCTTGGACAGTCTCTACAAAAGAGATTGCGCTCCAATAAATCAACAACATATTCACCGCCATCAAGGACTTCAGATAATTTTTCAACGTGCAATTGTAGAGAAAACAAACTGTCCATCAGCCTGTAAAATTGCCAGAACATCATAGCCTGCTACTAACATGGAAGGGGTGGGCCAAGCGGGCAGAGCTTGTAGATGATTTGGCACCTTTGCATACTCAGCAGCAATTAAAGGATGAACCATGGACTCTGCTTTCAGACCAGGAGATGACAAGAAAGAACCACTTGTCTTGGACAGTTACTACAGAAGAAATTACCCTCCAATAAAACAATGATGCATTCGCCTCCATCAATGATTTCAGATCATGTTTCAATGTGCAATTGTAAAGAAATCACACTGTCCATCAACCTGGAATATGGTGGGAACCGCATTGCCAACTACTAACGTGGAAGGAGAGGGCCAAGCGGGAAGAGCATGTAGGTGATTTGGTGCCTTTGCATACCCAGCAGCAATTAAAAGAGAGTACCTTGGACTTTGCTCTCAGACCAGGTGATGACAAGAAAGAACCCACTCAACTTAGACAGGGACTACAGAAGAGATTGCGCTCCAATAAATCAATAATGCTTTCATCTTCATTAAGGAATTCAAATTATTTTTCAAAGTGCAATAGTAGAGAAAACACATGGTCTGTTTTTAAAGGGGAGGGGGGGCGATGCTCCCAGCCTCATTAGCCCTCATTAGGCCCTGGGGACCCAATTAAACAGGACTGCATTTTTTTCAAAGGGTAGCCAGGAGACTGTTTTCGCGCCGGGAACCCTGTCCTCCAGTGCTAACGTTTAATTTAGGTGGGTGCCCCGGTGCCCACCTAGGGCACCCAGAATGCACGACGTTGGAGGCTGCAGGCAAAGAATGCTGCAGGAGACGGCATTGGTTCCGCCCAAAGGAAGCAGGTATTTATGCTGCTCGTTCCAGAAATTTTTCTAATGTTGCTGGCAGTCAATTAGAGTCTGACTCCTTCAGGAGTGAGATGTCCCAAGGAAAAAAAAACCTCCCTGGTCAAATCAGAGCACTCTAATTTTAAATTGGCTTCCGGCGAGACTCTCTCGAGCGTCTAGCGGACTCAACCATCCAGATATACAAACATATTTGAACCTTAATTTCTCAAAACAACTGAACAGATTTACATCAAACCACAAAAGGCACAATCAGCAGACCAAGAGCTAGCTCTACCTGTCAAATTTGGTGTAATTCCTTTTAGCAGTTTTTGCAGTAGCGCTTCTTAAAAAAGTCTATGGAAAATAACTGGAGATATTGCATTTTGGGACCCCCTTTTTTACTAGGCCCCGCTTGACGGAGCACCATGAAACTTTCAAGAAAAGATTTGAGGAGACTCGTCAACAGGCGCCGAAGTTATTAGCAACACACAAAATGTATTTTATCTGGAAATGCTCACCTAACTATAACCTCCCAGGGGAATGTTTTGTGGTGATTCGTCAAACAGCGCCAAAGTTATAAGCAAAACAATAGGGCATTCCCTATGGAAGCTTGATCCTTACTATAGCTACCCAATGATGACCAGTTTATATATCATTTGTTTGTTTGGAATAAAACAGCATTTACAGCTAACATCTCCACAGTAAACTTATAATGAATGTACACAAACAATGGGCAATGTGTGTGGCCTGGAACCTGCTCGATGATCTAGTCCTTTAGGAATCACATTGCCGGTGAAGGTGATGGCTGTCCCGCTTCTTTGTAGCCTACAGCATTGTGCAGACCAAGGAACAGCAGATCGGCTGCCACTTGCCCCGAACCCTGTTTGCAAACAAGGTACAGAGCCAGGTGACACATCTTCCGCTCATCGGACGTACCCAGCATTGTGAGGCCAGCAAGGAAACGATCAGCTGCCACCTGTTCCTGCGATCTATTTGTAAACAGGATGCATGGGCTGGCGGTACATCACCTACCTCTACACGGTCGGCAGTATTGTGTAGGCCATTAGGGAGTGGGGGAGCGTCTGCTTTTCTTTTTTTAAGCCCTCCCTATTCTCTTGGAAAGGGACCTCTGTGATATCTTCACCAGAAAGTACTGAAACTAATTTCTTGGCTACTTTTATCACTGCAATTAGGCTCCCATGATGATATTTGCCAGTGAAGGTTGTAAAATCCAGCTCCTCGATCACTATTTCAGCAATCATGTCTATCCTTAGTTTACTTTCTAGTACTGTGAATGCAGGGATGGAAAGAAGGGGTTGTGAAGCCTCTTTTTTCAAAAAACCCAACCTTGACCCTGTAGTTGAAACAAACTATAGCCCCACAACTTTTCTACCTGCAATATAGAGACTATAGAGAAGTTTCTTGCCTCCAGACTCACTGGTTGACTGGAAGAGCTGGGTATTGGCCACATGAGATTTGGACCAGGTTTATGGATGGAAGCAGTTTTTATTTCTGTGTTAAATCATCTTGACTTGATTTGAATCTTGGCATTCCCACCTGCCTCAACCCGTTGGCTGCATTTGAAAAGGTTCACCATATAATCTTAGTGAGATACAATGAGGAGGTGGCTCTGTCAGGGATAGCCAGAGAGTGGTTAGATTTCGAGCACCAAAAAGCCAAGGAGCGACTATGTCACTATTTATAAGAATTGCATTCATTCATTTATTCATTTAATTTAGGAACTCTCCATTATTTAGCAAGGTGGAGGCAGAAGATATTCATTTAATTTAGGACCTCTCAATTATTTAGCAAGGTGGAGGCAGAAGATATTCATTTAATTTAGGACTCTCAATTATTTAGCAAGGTGGAGGCAGAAGAGGCCACACACTACCACCACCTTGGGATAAGGTGGGAGTTGTTATTACAAAACAACCCCCCAGTAATTGAACATAGTGTAGGCTGAAGAGCCTCAAAATCTCTTTCTACCTTTTTGAACATTGAGAGAGATTTGATTTAGAAATTAAGTCCAGGCATTGGGAGTATAAAGAGAACCACCCCACTGTTCCCAATGCTCATTTTTGTAAGAAAAAAAATGAAAATATTTTAATCTGTTCATCTTCATAAACATCAGGAGATATTAAAAAATATTTTGGGGTCTGGGTTTAATATACACTCACACGGAGCATTAGAGGCCTCTCCCTGCCTTGACAAGGTCAGCATGTTTACCACTATTATAACCACCACTATTGCCATTACTAACACCATGCCTCACCACATTAAATACCACCACCACTATTACCACCACCATGTACACTTGCCTTAAATGTGAATTTAACGCCAACAGTAATTATGTTGGGAGTTCGGGACTGTGAAGGTGAACACAGCGAATTCATATTTGTAGCGATGGCAGTTTTCAGGTTGCTGATCGCTAGAGTCTGGCTGGACCCCCTTCCCCCGGGATTACAGCAGTGGATTGCTTTACTATTAGGGACTTTTAACCTTGAAAAAGGTATATTCAGGAAAAAAGGTAAAAGGATTAAAAGATGGGGAAGGAAAATCTGGGAACCGGTACACAGATGGAAGGAAAGGTTAAATGTCAATGTTCCTTGATGTATTATTAATGTGATTACTGGTCTTATTTCCACCTTTTTTCTTCTTTATGATTTGAAGTGTATGTTTAGTATTATGCTGTCTTCATCGCTAGAAATTCCTGTCTTATTTGATTTATTATATGCATTCGTTGTTTTTCGTACTGTGTGTTCTGTATTATGTGCGCCAAAAAAACACTTTTTTGTTTTTCAATAAAAATATTTAAAAAAAAAAAAAAAAAATGTACTATTGTCATCTCCATTTCCACCATTACCACCTGCATTACTACCACTGCCATCATTACCCGTACCAATTGCACATCAACAAAATCAACAGCATATGCCAATACACCAAATAAAATACAAAAAACAAACATGTTACTAAAGGTTTGAAGAAAAAAAACTTAAATAGCTTTGAAATACATGAGATAAGGTGCTTCATTGACCTCACAACCCAACCCTGCCGTTCTAAGTCAACCATAACATCCAAACATAGCATAGCATTGTCTTTATGTCACACACCTTATAAAAAAAATGAACACTTTACACACTGTTAAATATCATTAATAATATCATATGCCAATACACCCACAATCATGTATCCACAAAACCAACATCATATGCCGACAAACCCACCATAATGTGACAACATACCCATCTTAATACATGCATTTGACATTACGCCAATGCAATTTGGGTAATTTTGTGTTATACTTCTTATGTGAAGTTCAAAAAATTCTGCCATTATGCAGTGTTACACAATTAAGATACTGTTCATGGCAAAATTATAGCCAAGGGAGTGCAAGAACAACCTGGAATGATGTGCTGTGCACATGCCTGTGAGGTCACATGATTAGCATCCCAGTTCTCAATCTCAATCTTGTGCGGCTCACATCGTGTCTTGCTGACCTTGTGGTCTAAGGGACCCACTGCTAGCCAGGCTCTGTCTTCCTCTTTCACCCCTGTTGATCCCCTGGTCAACTCACTTCACACTTGCAACCTTGTCGCTAACAGTCAGTAGGTTGGCAGATCATCTGGCAACTGCTTGTGCATCAGTGTTTGCTCCCTGCAAGCGGCCCAGCTCCCAGTTCACTTCCCCGAGCTTAGCCTCAGCTCCTAACTGCATTGGTGGTAACTATTGGCAGGACCGACTCCGTGACCAGCCCTGGGAGCGCCAGCCCAAACAACACATCTGGGGACTCCAATCATCTTGGAAATGCTGGGCTCAGGTAATGATGAAGTGGTGGCAGGGGGACCAGGGTGTGGGAGGATAGTGGCCAGGGATGATGGCTCAGGTGTGGATCAGGTGTGTGGGTTGAGCAAGGAGTGGTAGGAGGTGACACTTCTAGAGACTTTGCATCTCAGCAATCCACTTCACTCATTGGAAGTGGCTCAACATGACTTTAGCATGTACCAGGAGACAGCATAGAAGCATCCTTTAATGTCTTTGGCACAAAAGAAAAGGACTGTTGGGTTCATTGACAATTAATATATTTTCTCAACTGCAATGAAAATGCAATCCCATAAGGGGAAATTAACATCAATCAATAGTCCCTGTATTGTATAAAAAAAAATCTTCCTGTCTACGAAAATTGAACAGGCTGGAAACAGTAGCAAAGAACTCTTTCAAATTTGAAAAGATTTTTCCAGCCCGAATGCTATAAATAGCCGTTTCACCCCCACTCAGGAATGGACCATCCAGATTGCGAAACATTTCTATAATAAAATTACAACTATTCTTTCGGGGAGCTACCTCATGCAACGGATGGTAACACAGGTCTGTCCCCCCGATGCTCCTATCACAGAAGGGGCTCTTCTGCAGTTTCCCCCATCTCGTTGGCCAAAACACTTAAAATCATGAAAGCACCTAAATCTGGTTCCCCTTCGGACCCCTGCCCTGTGAAAGTACTGGCATCTATAGCTGAGGTGATTAACCCTGTGGTCAACTCAGTTATGAACCTCTCACTGTCCGAGGGAACTATGCCTATCAGTTGGAAAGACGGGAAAATTCTACCACTTTGAAAGAAACGTCGGCAGATCCTACTGTAGTAAGCAATTACAGGCCTATATCACTGCTACCTTTCCTGTAAAAGACTTTGGAGAAATATGTAAATACTGTTATCACCGATCTTGTAGAGGCCAATCATGTACTACATCCAAGTCAATCAGGGTTCAGAGACAACTTTAGTACGGAGACAGCTCTATTGGAAATTTTGGTAACAATAGAAGGTGCACTCAATAGAGGAGGTAAAGCGGTACTGTTACTATTAGACCTCTCCGTGGCTTTTGATACCTTGCCTCATGAATTACTCCTGCACTGACTCCAGGCCTGTAGCATTGGAAGCACGGTACTTCAGTGGTTTACTTCATTTTTTGAAGACTGCCAGCAAACAGTATGGGCCCCTCCCTTATCAGCCCTAATCCCCACCATGAAAGTAGGAGTCCCACAGAGATCTTTTCTGAGCCCGTCCCTATTTTATGTGTACATGGCACCTCTGGCACTTCTGGCAGAGGAATGCAGTGCCAAAATAATATCCTATGCCGATAACACTCAGCTGCTGTTTACGTGTGAGAAAGACAGTATGCTCAGAGGAAGCTAGATAAATGCCTGCCTGTCAAAGGTGTTCGCCTGGTTCAGAGAGAACCAGTTGATGTGTAATTCCCAAAAATCTGACATAATTTTTTTCGGGCATAAACTGGACGAGGAATGGCGCCAGTGTGGCCTCAGCATATGTCCCCTCCAGTCATCTCAGTCACCACTGTGAAAAATCTTGGAGTAAAACTGGACGGGGACATGCCCATGAAGTCTCAGGTCCAAACTGTGGCTGGGACATGCTTTGGACTACTTAAAATATTGAGGAATTTTCTTCCTCTCCTACCAGTTCCTCACAGGAAAACTGTAGTCCAGGCCTTAATCACATCCAGACTGGATTATGTCAATGTTTTGTACTTAGGACTCCCAGATTATCTATTAGGCCTCCTGCAGGCGGTACAAAACGCTGCAGCACGTGCTATCCTTATGGTAGGCCTGAGGACACATATGATCCCTCACCTGATATCCTTGCACTGGCTCCTGGTAAGAAAGAGGATACACTTTAAAGCCCTAGTCCTTGCCTTTAAGGCTTTACACAAAATAGGGGCCCCTGCATCAGAGATAGAATTCAACATTATGCTCCTCTTAGAACCCTGACATCCTCCACCCAGCAGCTGTCGATGGTGCCAAAATTATCTTGCCCCATTCAGGTGGCGGTCTAACAGCTTTGGAACAGCCTGCCGCTTTCTTTAAGACAGGTACAGGATTTCTTTAGTTTTAAGAGAAATCTGAAAACCTGTGTTTTCCAACTTCAGTAGAGATCTTTATGTCGGTCTGTGTTTCTGTTTCTGTGTCTGGGTCCCTCTTAGCGCCAGGACACTATGTGGGCAAGCCGTGCGTTTTACAAGTGCCAAGTAACATAACATAACATTGTGGCACCTGTGACCTTTAACATCATTACCAATGTGCCCACTGTTAGAAATGAGATCTCTGGTTGATGTGCCAAAGATAACCCCTGCTCACCCCCTTGGTAGCTTGGCACGAGCAGTCAGGCTTATCCCGGAGGCAGTGTGTAAAGCATTTGCGCAACACACACATCAGCAGCAACACACTAGGCCCACCACAAAAGGAACTCCACACAAGGTTATATATAAAAATAGCCTTTGTATTATCATAAACACATTAGAATAGTAATCACACAATATACACTGTGCCAACTGGCACTAGGCAATATTTACAGGGGATTATTTACACATGACAGGGCCAATTGGGCCACTGTCAGAACCATCACAAGCACAAATAGTAAATGTAGAACACAACCAGTAACTACTGGCTAAATACTGTACTCGACATCATCTCCTGCAACATAAATAATATTATGCAAGCAGCATCATATTAGGCGTGAAATACATTCTGCGCCAACCTCATAAGCATAAACACATTATGCAATGACTTCATAAGTCTAAACGCATTAGGCAATAACCTTACAAGCATAAACACATTACGCGATAACCTCATCAGCCTAAATGCATTAGACCAAAACCTCACAAGCATAAACACATTATGCAGTAACCTCATATTAGTGAATAATCTCCTAACCATAAATCACATTAGGGCATACATCATAGTGCATCAATCACATTTCCTAGCACCACATAAATCACCATAGGGCCTGGCGCCCTATCAATCTCACACAGTCTCCCTGGCCAAGTGGCCTTCTCAGAGGGCTCTACTGCCCTATGTCCAAAATGTCAGGGCGGCTGCCAATGCAGCAGAATCCACAAGCGCGCAATTTCGCTGGGGCATGGGAGTGTATTTCACTCCTATCTCCTTCAAAATGCCCTCAAAGAAATGTTAGCCTAAACGTTGCAGCTGACGCTACTTGCCGTGCAGTTGTGAACCTAAGAAGGCTTGGCACCACTGTGCCCTCTCCTGTCCCACTCAGGGGCTCTTATTCAAACCTGCGCCAAATGTTGCAGCTGCCCTCTATCCTACAGGGCAGCTGGGAGTACACAAAGAGCAGGCATAGGCACCTCGGTGCCTTCTGGACCACACTGGGGCCCTGGAAACAATTAGGCCCACGTTGCAGCTGCCCGCTATGGAGGCGCAGCTGTGATGATATCCATAAAGGGGGGGGGGGGCGGTACCACTGTGCCCTCCGGATTCCTGAGGGCTCTTAATCCCTTCCGTGCTCATGACGATCTCAGCTCGTCATGAGGCACGGTGCTCGTGTGCTCATGACGAACTGAGCTCATCATGAGCACATCCATTTCCATTATGGTCCAGCACAGCAAAAGAATCTTCCAAGCAGAGATGGTGTTAGAACATAAATGCCCATCGTTGGGGCGGCCTGCTCTCTTGCGGGAACGCCCAGACCCTAGAACTGGCACTGTGCCTCGGAGCCCTGCTCTGGGGCTCTTTGAAACAAAAATCGCCCCCAAGGTTGGAGCGGCCCGCAACGGCGGGACCACTCAGGCACCAACACTGCACATCTCGAGCTCCCACTCACCGGGACTCACTGGTATCACACTTCTCCCTGCTGTGGACGCGGCGGAGACTGCTCCTTCGCTGGTCCGCACTCCGGACTTCTCCGGGCAGATGACTCTGCCCCTCTTCACCCAGTCCCTCTCCTGGGGCCGGGACTTCCTCTCTGGCTGCAGCTTCTCTCGGCATACACCGGGCTTCCCTCAGCTCACTGGAGCCCCGCTATGCATTTCCTGTCTTCCGGGTCGCCTTCACCTGGACGGGGGAAGGTGGAAGGGACACCTGTGAGGCCCCGCCCACAGTCAGGCGGACGTGCCTGTCTTCCTGGACGTGCCACAGCGGTGGTTTAAGAAAGTAGAATGCGGGGTGGGCTCCAGCTAAGCCAAACAACCTGGGGTGGGCACACGCATCAAAAATAAACTCAGTTTCAAAACTGCATGGCTGAGATCAACAATTGGATGAGTAGGCATTGTCTCGAATTAAATTCCGACAAGACGGAGGTCTTGATTTTCGGGAACTTACAGCCCTCCTGGAGTAATCTTTGGTGGCCAGCGGAAATGGGTGCCCTGCCTACCCCAACGGCAAATACGAAAAACTTGGGTGTGTTGATTGATAACAGACTGACGTTTGCTCAATAAACGAATGCCATAGTGTCTGCTTCCTACTTCCTTATAAAGAAAATTAGGAAGGTACTACCCTATATTCCAGCTCAGACCAAGAAAGTGGTGATTACCTCCCTCATACAGTCGAAGCTAGACTACTGCAATGGGCTTTATTTGAATGCCCAGAAGCAGTGCCTGAGGAAACTCCAGGTAGTGCAGAATTCGGCGGCTCGCCTCTTGTTGAATCTGCCTCAGTATAAGTCTGTTTCAGAGGAAATTTGGAAGCTGCACTGACTGCCAGTGGAGCAAAGTATTAAATTTAAGGCTCTCTGTGTGGCCTATAAAGCCCTGATGCACAATGGTCCGTCTTTTTTTCAGAAGCTTTTTGTGTGGTATCAGTCAGCTAGACAGCTCCGTTCCATGGGGGAAAATCTGCTGGCGGTGCCTAAATTTCGGACTTTGCACTGGGGCGGGCGGAGTATCCAGTACAGTACATCCAGGTCATGGAACTCTCTTCCACTTGAGATCAGGAAGGCCAGTTCCCTCTTGAGTTTTAGAAAAAGCCTGAAAACTTGGTTGTTTCAGTAAGGGGTGCTTTATGGGGTTACTTGCTGTCCTTAGCGCCGAGACACCATTTTGGTATTTGTGCGCTCTATGAATAGCATTATCATTATCATTATCATAAGCGGGGTGGGCACCCATCAATAACTCAGAACGCGGGATGGGCACCCGTCAATAATTCCAAACGTGAGGTGGGCACCTGCTCCTCAGCATCACTGGGGGAATCCCTACGCCGGGGATTCCCTTTCCTTCTCTTCATGCAGCGCAGCACTGCAAAGCCCACGCGCTCCTCTCCCCTGGCAAAATATCGGGCTCCCAGGGTACCAGGAAAAAAAAGGTATATCGCTCACAGGGCGCAAGGAGCCAAAGCTCCAACAGCAAAAACGCTCAGAAATCAAGGGGGCAAGGCTGGGCCCAGGGAGGCAAGCCCCCATGGAGGTTCCTCCTGGGCCCCAGCAGCAGCACGCCCCAGCAAGGTTCAGGAATCAGAACACCATCATAGAAGAGAACCCATTCATGAAGTCACAGCCCCTATATTTATACCACTTCTCCCCTTTCTCTGTAGTGCAGGGCTTGGGGGAACCAGATGCAACTGGTTCAGGGGGGATTTGGAGCACTTTGTTTTCCAAGCTCCTCTTCCCCTTTGTCAGGTGGAGGCTAGGTGATCAGACACACCACGCGGGGTGGAGCCAGCATTGTACAGGCTGGGCACAGTCCTATTCAGAGTCAGGGGATTACTCCTCCCACTACTCCCAGCACAGATGTCCCATTCAGCCTAGTACTGACTCACCCTGCCTCTCCTGGAGCCACACACACCTCCCAGCCCCTGCCACTCACAAGCCAGACATGCAATTCTCATCAGGCAGGCAGACACATAGCACACAGAAATGCCAACTTCTACCAGTGGCATTTCCGAACTAGCCATAATAAATCTGTGCACACCATTGCACAGCATTTAATATTACAATTCCATACATACTAAACTCGACCACTCTGCTCCTCCCATATTAGGAATTACCACTGACACACTGATCAGGGAATCACCAATGCATTCCTATGGGAGGGCAGGCCAATCTCACCAATGTAACACAGAGAGCACATGCACTTTACACTGGGCAGCAGTGCTAAGGTGTCCAGAGGCCTAAAACCACCAACACCATGTCAGAAATAAGGCGGGGAGAAAGGCAAAACGTTTAGGGATGAACCTGCCAAAAGGGCCAAGTCCAACACCCACCTATACAGACATCGTAAGGATTACGGCAGCAGAGGGAAGTGCTTCTATTTTGAGTCTCAAATCCTGCGACATGCAAATTTCGCAGGAGGCTCACTTGACCATAGACCAATTGTTGCTTCCCTTTCAATCTCCTCGGGCATACCCATCACGATCAACTATAGGTAGGGTTGATGAAACAACCTTTAATCAGAGACTACTTTCCACCAGATGCTATACAATCAGCAGGATCCGGGATCCAGAAGGCTGATTGAGATCTTAATCAGTGTCAGCCTCCAATTGTTTACCTTCTAATTCAACCATGGCAACCACAGGTTTTACAACTTTAATCACCTACTGTCAATAAAAGTTTTCTTCTCCAAAACAGTAACAATAGAGGCTTTAATAAGTGACCCTCCAAACGTTAGGTCATCTATAAGACGGTTAAAAATGTACTCGACATATGATGTGGATCCTTTGGATGAGGAAGACCGCAGTAAGGTAGTTGAAGTAGATCTAGAAACGTCAAAGAATATTTACCCTTCATTAGATGATTAATTTGTCAGCTCCCTGGATAACACAGACCTACTGAAGGAGCTTCCAGACCTACACAGCTCTGCATCAACAGAGCTGCAGTCTAGTTCATGACCTTTCAATCAAAACAATGACCTAAAACACGAGGACATTGCCATTCCACCAGTTTATCCGGTGTTACAGGCCATGGGGGCAATTACTAAAATAGTAGACACCATGGAAGCTCGGTCAGCTGCCTTGGCAGAGCAAACTCTTCTATTCGAGAAAAGTCCTTTAGGACACAGCAGGAATCATGTTGTGCTTTCACATGTGGCCTATGAAGTCTATTCATCAATGGTGATCTGTGGGACTTACTGGAGGTAACAGGAGGGTTTCTTGGCCCCCAAGAACCCTATGGAGCCAACAGGACTTCATCCACCAACCAGCAGTGTGCCAGGAGGCACGTCTGCAGAGTGGTGGAGAAAGGGGTCATGGCCTTCGAAGTCCTCTCAGCAATTAGGATGTGTGGGTCTTACTTGAGGTAGCAGAAGGGCTGTATGTCCCCAAGGACCCTAAGCATCCAAGGGGCTTCTTCCTCCAAAGAGCAGTGCACCAGAAGGTGCATTTGCAGAGTGGTGAAGAAATGGGGCATGGCCTCTTGCGACTTGCTGGCCTTTTGTTTCTTTGTTTATTTATTTGGGGAAAGGGACTGTGTGGGCCCCCTTCCCTGGGCCAATTTTGGCCATGGGGACCGCATCCCACGGGGCCAGGCCTATTTCGAATGGGGGTGGGGGCCACAACAGCCACCTTCCCAGGCCAATTTCAGCCCTGGGGACACCATCATAAAGTTTAAGGAACGGGGGCCCATCGGCCGCCCTCGCGGCCTGGTTTCAACCCCATCCCGGGGGCCCGCCTTCTATTTTCTAATAATTTAAAAAGAAATAATAGGAGTGGATTGCGTGCCCCCTCAGGCCCATTCGGGCCACAGGGACCCCATCCCCCGGGGCCCAGACTCTAATGTGGGTGCCCTGGTCCCACCCAGGGCATCCACACAGATGTGTTGGGGACTGCAGGGGGAACTAAAATGCAGCTCCTTCAATGACAAAGCAATGTTACTTATTTTCAGCAAGCAAGAGCATTATAAATGCTCTCGCTTGATGAAAACGAGCAAAGTTTGCTATGAATTGGCAGGAGCAGCAAAGCTCCTGCCAAGCTGTAGCAAATAGCTATGTCCCAGTGTGGGCACTGCTGGACATAGTAGGAGCCGGCCCTGGGGAATGGGGTCCCTAGGACCATCTATGACTCCAGGAGGAGGCCGCATGGCCCCCCTTCATTGCAGGACACAGGTGGGTCCCCAGGGCTGCTAGGGGCAACACGTCCCCCACTTTGTTACCATTAGCCCACGGGAGGGGCGGTGCCCGGGGCTGCAGGGGAGCCAGAGCCTTCCCCTGCATTAATATTACTTTTAACCCCTGGAAGGTGATGGTCCCCAGGGCTGTGGGGGGTACGTGGGCAGTCCCGAATTCATGTTATGTTATGTTATGTTATGTTAAAGTGCATTTTTATAGCGCTCGGCTACTCTAAAAGAGTGTCCCGGCGCTTTCCACAGGCAGCTACAGTGTATAATCAACATAACAAGAAAAACAGAACCCAAAAGAGAAGGAAAAAAAAGCCCACCTAAACAGAATGATTAAAAAGCCAAGTCTTCAAATTCTTCCTGAATTGAAGCAAGTTGAGAGTGCTACGGAGTACCAGTGGAAGCGAGTTCCACAGCTGGGAGGCCTTGAGGCTGAAAGAGCGCCCCCCAATGCGGGCCTTCCTCCTGTTGTTCATACAACATTTGCCCTTAGGAGGTGGTGGTCTCCAGGGCACGGGGGTTGCCCAGGGCAACCACTACAGAAATTATTAGGAATGCCCCAGAGAGGTAGCGGTCCTCAGGGCTTTAGGGCCCGTGCACCCCCTTCTACATATTTTAGACATGCCCACGGGACCTGGCCCACTCGGGGCCAATATGAAATTCATTGCGGGAGCCCAAGCTTTGTTTTTTTACCAAACTGGGTGGGATTTGTGGATCCAGTGTGACTCTCGCCGAATTTATTTAAAAAAAATACTTTTTTGGCCCTGCATGGTTCTTGTAGGACCCCCCTCCCCCCGACCGAAGAGACCTAGGGGCTCAGGGTGTTTCTACCTGGCTCCCTTTTCTTTTTTGTAAAAAGTTTTTTCAGTGATTCGGTTGAAGCTGAGTCACAAAATGGCTGCCAATATTTCCTGGTTTGAAGTGTTGGCAGCCAATCAGATCTCAGCTGGAAGATAGGGAGGGGTCACAAACTCTTTGCATCCCCATCTGAAAAACCTTTAAATAACTCCATAACTACCAAACAGATTTACACCAATTCACAAAAAGGTCACTTTCTGGATCAATAGCTACCTTTCTCCCAAATTTGGTCTAATTCCGTTCAACAGTTCGGGCTGTAGTCTTGTCTAAACTTTCCTATGGCAATTAACATGGAGAAAGCGTGTTTTATTGACCCACCCCTTTTCTCAGTCCCCCTTGACATATCACCCCGATTTTTCAAGACAGCAGCTGAAGTGAGCCTCTATTGTGAAGATTTGTCAAACGACACAAACGTTATTGGCAAAGCAAAAAAATGTCTTCCTATGGAAATTAGTTCCTAACTATAACTATGTAGCAGGTAATATACATATAATTTTCTATCACGTAAAGGCATAATTGTGGTAAAAAGAAAGTCATTAAAAAGACACTTTCGGTGTTCTAGAGTCACTTTTAAGGCATTCGTTATAAATGCCATTGTGGATCCGTCATACTACTGTGATTGACTGATGAAGGGGATCGAAAAAATGTTTCTTCCATTTTTAAAATTGTGAGGTTGTTCTAAATCACAAATTTAGCACAGCAAAAAACTTCAAATAATGAAGAGGCACTACGAAAAGTGCCCACCCTCAGAAGAGTGCTTTGGGCACTCAGAGGCATGAAAAATGAGGGTAAAAAATTGAAAAAAGTATGAATTTGCCATGATAAATGTATGACTTTGACAGATTTGCCACTGTAGCCACCATTTTCAATTTGGAACTAGACACCATTTTCTAGAAAATTTGCAAGGTTCTGAGAATTCGAAATTTTGGAATTCAGGTTTTCATGAAATGTGTGATTGTTATAGAAAAAATGGCTTGTTGTCCTTTGGTGTAGGATCTATCAGGATGCATGGGCAGGTGACTGTAGGACCACCAAGAGCCATTCAAGGCCAAAAGCTGAGTGTAGCCCGGAATGTGTTTTAGTTATTCATTATAGAATAATAAACAGGAAATTAACAGAAAAATCAACATTTAAATGGCCCCACTTTTCTCAGTACACTTCTTTGAAATCAATCTATCTATCTATATACATAAAGTGCAGTTATGATTATGAATTAAAAATTGAAAAAAAAATATAATTTAGCATGTTATGGTTGGGAGTACAATCCATACCCAAACAACAGCCACGAAAACCATAACTCACACACAAAATGCAATGCTCAGGATCTCACACATTATGAAATAGATAGATTTACAAATTAGGGCAATCATCTTACATATGAGATTACATATAGAATTTTATATCAGGACCAGAGGTACGGATTAGGCTGTTCCCTCTTCACGTTATATTATATCAGCAGCCATTAACATCATTGTGAAACAGGAAACAACAATAAAAAACTAAAGTTCCCATGAACTACATGGATACCATCCATCCAATCCACAACCAGCAATACCCTTCAAGATCCTCTGCCAACTCTCCTTCTCCCTTTTTCTTTGCTGCTCCAGCAGGCACCAGTTAATTGTCTTTCCCCAATATTATTATATATACGATTGTGGCTTTGGATTTTCCCTGTATTGCTACTGTGGACCTGTTACAGTCTGCTTATTGATTAACGCTGTGTCACTAATCATCAGTTTCTTTGGAGCGCAGCTGCAGGAAAGTTTACGGCTCCTCCATGGCCACTTCCAGTGTCAATATGAATGGGGCTTAAGGGTGTGGTGCAGTCAGCTTTCTTCTAGAGGGCCCTACATCAGTGAATTCTTCGCGCTCAGCGCACTCTACTCCCTGGGAATGTCAGTTTCACCTGTCAATTTCACTCAGTGTAGCGTGCCCAGCCACTCTCTCCTTACGGGGCTGTGTTTTTGATTGCAATTTGGAGTCCCCGCCTGGAGTCTAAACACCCACAT
Source organism: Lissotriton vulgaris (assembly GCF_964263255.1). Taxonomy (NCBI): domain Eukaryota; kingdom Metazoa; phylum Chordata; class Amphibia; order Caudata; family Salamandridae; genus Lissotriton; species Lissotriton vulgaris. Next base: position 956,232,330 of record NC_141691.1, read on the forward strand.
GTGGGTAAGATCTGCCTATATCATCAAGACATGACCCAGGTGATTTTGTTCTCAAAACATAAATATAATACAGGGGTGTTTGGTGTCCCAGGGGCTTTCTCCTTGACTGTGGCCCACTCTTTGCCTCACGGAAAACCTCTAAATAGCTCATCTGGTCTTCCACCAGCTCCTCTTGTCCTCTAGATATATATTGGCCTGTACTCAGCCACTATATTTAAAGGAACCTGTTGAGTACTTTGAAGGGGGCCCCATTGAGTATATGGAGGAGGAGGAAACCACCTACCTCGGTATTAACGAAGACTTTTGCAGCATCATAGATACTTCCATATTAAAAGCAGTTTCACAGGTTGTGGCACCATTGAAGAAGAAAATCTCCAGATGCAAACACAATGCCAACAACCCTTCGCTATGAGGGAAGACTCCACTGGGCCTTTGATCCCCGCACCTTCAGGGCAGCCTAAGGTACTTTCAGAACCCAAGCAGAAAAGTGCAAATAAACTTAGATGCTTTTTGAGGCCTAATAAAGGCCTTCATGAATTCCCAACCTACCCACCCGGCGTCCCCATCCCCATCCAGAGTACTTCTGGAGGTCAGCCCTCGTCTACTTCTCCTCCTGAGCCTTTGCATGGTGATGATTCCCCTACCAACGAAGATGGCGAGGACGATGATGCTCCAACCAGGCCCTGGAGCCCTTCCAGCAAACCTCCATCCCTGGTTATGGACTACAATTCAGAGAACTGCCCTGCAGCCCCAGAATCAGTGATGCTGGACCCGGATGACCTGTAACATCCACGTTCTGCAAGTGGTTTCAGCACCAAAAGTAGCAGCCTAGGTGGCAGGCCATCTAAGAAAGCATTTGGACAAAGTAGTCTGCAGCCGCCTTCGGACTGAATGCCCCTGCCCTTCCTTGGAGGGTAAAGTCTCCCTCACCCCTGTCATCGACACCAGGATGGGAACCTTCTTGACCAAATTTGTTTGAGACCCCAAAAAGGGAATTGACCGATCCTGGCGCTCATGTCATAATAGCGTATTGGACATGGCGGGCCCCCTCTGATACAGCCAAATATGCCAAGGCATCCAGCACCCTGATCTCCCCTGAATCCTTATGGGGATGGGCCCAACAAGCCATAATCTTTTTGGGAAATGCAGATTGTGCAATTTCCACAGAAAGGCATAGATCCCTATTAATAAAGATTGATCCCAAACTAGGGGAGCTAGCGACAGCCTAGGAAGGTCCCATTGCATAAGGGGGCCTCTTTGGAGATCCCTTCACCCGTGAGCTAGGTACATTTGTCAATACCTTTAACTCCCTGGATGAGACTCAGATGTCTGGGTGCTTCAAACAGTGCAGGGTTTCCAAATAGAATTAGGCAGTTCCCTATTTCAACCTCAGAGACCACGCCCCCTAACTTTTGTGGTGGATAGTAATATTTCACAACTCTTGTAGAAGAGAGCGATTGTTCATACCCAACTATATCCCAATGGTTTCCTCAGTAACCTCTTCCTAGTAGAGAAGAGGGACAGGGGCCAACATCCCTTAATGAATCTGAGAGAATTCAACGAGTGGTTGTCTTCTGCCACTTCAAAATGGAATCAATCCATCTCCTCAGGGACTTATTACAGGCAAATGACTGGATAGTGTGCCTAGAACTAAAAGACGCTTATCTCATGATCTATATATTTCCTACTCACAGGCGCTTCCTACAATTTCAGTGGCAATCTCAGATTTTGAATTGATCTCCCTATTCTTTTGGTCTATCATCCACTCCATGGTGCTTCACCAAGGTTCTAAAACTTGTGGTAGAATACTTTAAAAGGCAGAAGGATCAGAACACGTGTCTATCTAGACAATATCCTCCTGTTAGACAAATGACCAAACAGATTATCGAATCATCTCCAGACTACAATCAACCTTCTGGAATCTTTCGGCTTTGTGGTCACCGAGACAAAAACTTCCATTATACCAACCCAGACACTAACATTTCTGGGGTTTGTGATAAATTCAGTCAAGGCCATCCCAGCGCTTTCCAAGATCAAACACGAACTCAGAAGGACCATTGCCAGACCCACAACCTCCTTCTATCATTTTCCACACACGCCATCTTCCCAGGTCCCCTCCACTATAGGGCCCTACAACTTCTCAAGGTCTTCCACCTTCAACAAAGCCTCACATGCTCCCAATCAATTCCCCTACCAGAGGAGGTCGATGAGGAGATACAAATCTGTATATCCCACATTGAAGCATGGAACAGGCACACCATTTCCCCCAAGCCTGGTCTGGTTATCGGATCCAATGCCAGGATCTCGGGTTGGGGAACCCACTGCGGGGTGTTCTCCGCAGGAGGATAATGGTCTTCCGCAGAACAATCCCTCCACATAAACTGTCTGGAGTTTATGGCAGGGTCCTTTGCAGTGAGCTGCTGGACCAAGGACACAGTCCAATGCTGTGTCCTTCTCAAGATGAACAACGTAGTGCCAGTCTGCCTCGGAGGAACAAAATTGAAGCCCTATCAGACTTAGCTCGAGATGTCTGGTCCTATTGCCTGGGTAATCAGTTTCCGTGAAGCAAAGATCTGCCATAAAAATCCAATCAGGTAGTGGATTGGCATTCTCATCATTGGCGGGATGTCAGCCTTTAGCAGCTTCATCCCCAAGAGATACTATCCAGGCGGGGTCCGTTAAGCATAGACCTGTTTGCCTCTTGCCTGGATCACAAACTCGACAGGTACTGCAGCTGGATATCAGATCCCACTGCTGTGGCAACAGATGCGTTTCTCCATGACTGGAGCAAGAAAAAAGGATATGCATTTCCTACATTTGCCATAATCATGAGGTTGTTAACCCAACTTGGAAGGCCATAAGCGGATCTTATGGTAATAACACCAATTTGGAGATCTCAAGTCTGGTTTCCAGTTCTGATGGAACTTTCTTGGGATTTTCCAACCCGTCTACCTCTATTTCCAGATCTTCTCCAGGATCCCCAGGGGAAGTGCCACCATCTGGTTCTGGAGGGCTCTCTCAATCTTATGGCGTGGGAGATTACAGGGAACGCGGAAAAGTCCTTGGTGTTTAGCTGTGTCATTACTTGCCAAGTCCTGGGCAGACAGCTCTACCAAGCGATACCGCTCAGCCTGGTCTCGATTGATGGGTTGGTGTCATGTGTCAAAACTGGATCCTGTATGGGCAGAAATTGTCCATACCTTGAACTTTCTTGCTTCTTTGGTTTCAGAGGGATTGGCATATAGATCCATTATTACCTTTAGATCTGCCATTTTGGCAGGACATTTCCAGATGGATGGGCTTTAGGTGGGGGAACATCCTCTGGTCTGTGAACTTCTTTGGGGCATTAGATTTTCTCTTCCTCCCAGCCCCATATATTCTACACTTTGGGAAGTTAATACAGTCCTATGCCTTTTAAAATCATGGCCTTCTAACAAATGCCTGTCACAAAGACAGATGTCAGCTAAATTAGCCACCTTATTGTGTTTGGTATCTTGTTGCCAGGTATTTGATGTGAGAGTGTTGGGCATAACAGGTATAGTTTTCACTCTGGATGGAGTGCCCTTTAACATCCCAAGGAGAACAAAATGTAACTAGATAGTGTTGCCTATCCTATGTTTCCTGGGGTGCCAAAGTTGTATGTGGTCAAAGCAATAAAGGCATATAAATCTATGACAAAGGATTTCTGGCCTCCAGGAGAACAATTGTTATTTATTGCCCTCACTAAGCCTCATTAGGTGATTTCTTCTCCTACTATTGCCAGGTGGCCTTGCAAGAGGCTGGCATTGACACTTTGGTGTTCAGAGCTCAAGCATGAGAGAAGCTATGGCCGTTAAGGCTTTTTCTTTACGAGCCCGATTAGAGGATATCCTCAAGGCGGCAGACAGGTTGTCAGATTCTACATTTAAGAGGTTTTATTTTGAACCAGTCCAAAACCTGGCATAGCTGGTAGTGGAGATGTTTTAACCAACCTAATCCTCACCGCTGATGCTGACATAGAATGGAAAGTTTTCTAGCTGGAAAGTTTCAATTCTATTAAGAAACACAGAGGTGAGGATTAGCCCACCCTTTTGATTATTTTTTCTACACACCTAACGTTGGGGGATATGTTTGGTATGCTCTTTATGGTTCATTACATTATGTAAGAATAGATTGCTTAATGCTTGACGCATCGTCGTTCTATTGAGATTTTTATATTTGTCTTGTGAATTGAGGAATTGTGTATCTTTTGTAGGCCTGTAACATTTTTGGGGAGAAGGAATTATTTGAAATTGTTCTTTTACTCCTCAGGGACGGAGTTCATTAAACAAGATGGATCCTCTAAACTTTCGGCTGTGGTCACAGGAAGAAAGAGGGAGAAGGAGTGTGCGCAGAAGATCTTTAAGGGCATTGCTGGCTGTGGATTGGATGGACTGTTTCTTTGTAGTTAATGGGAACTGTAGGTTTTTATTTCATAATGGCTGCTAGTATAATAAAAAGTGAATAGAGAACAGTCTGCTCCTCGCCTCCATGTCCTTAATAGAATTGTAATTTTACACTACGATAGCTAGAACATTTTAATTTCATTACCAGTACCATTTTGATGACAACTATGATGTAGTATCATTAATTGGTCTGATTAAGTGTTGTAACTAATTGGCATAAATATTGTGAGGTCATAAGCATTGCTTTCGATGTGCCAGCTATAGGTTGCTTGGTTATGGATTTTGGTCCTAACCATAACTTGCAAATTTCTGTGTTTTTTTCGTTTTTAATTCAGAAATTCAACTGCACTGTAACTGTAGTTTTTATGTGACTTTCTTATGTCTTTAGTTTTTTTTTTTTCAAAATAGTCTTTATTCGATATTTTTCAATCATAAAAGACATTTTACAGTTAAAAAAAATTGTTGTTTTTGATACCCCACCCCCTACCCCACAATAAACAAGATCCACATTGAGTTAATTTGATCAAAAAGAAAGAAAAAAATAATAAATATCACCCTAAAACATCCTATTTACATTTTTACATATTATCAGTTAAAAATTGTCAAGAAGAAGCAGAATTTTAAAAAACAAGTATAAAAACTAATTCATTAGTGCAAAGATACAAGAATACACATGTTACTAGTACAGTATACGGAATTGATTTTTTGTTAATACAATGTACAAACATACCAGATGAAGCAGTAGCTATCCTATAATTAATCCAGCCTCATTTTACGCGCCCGAATTATCCACATCCAGTGGAAGAATTTTGACATGGCTATAACAACGGGCTGTGATGCATCATTTCTTAAGATCCTAAGAGCCTCATTTGCAGTTCTAAGACCTAACTGTACACAAATCGGTTTCAGCCATGATCGCCTTGGGGCACTATATTCGGGGCAAACAAACAACACATGGCCAATGTTTTCCTTATGATCATTGCAAAAGGGGCACCTTGAAGTATGACTCTTATGCCATTTCTCAGTTAAAGAGTTTAGCGGTAGAGTCCCCACCCTGAATTGGTGATACCTCTTCCGGTCCCCTGGTACAGTGATCCAGTCCCAATAAGGCTCTAGGGCCGGTGAATGTTTGAGATCTAGAAAATCATAAGTAAATGATCGAACAATACGTTTCCCAAAACAGTTGGTCTCTATCATTCTCCAATATAGATCTCAAAGTACCTTTTTGGGTGGAAATACATTACTTGCGGGATCATCCCAAAGTTGAGATAGTCCCATCGCCCTGTATATAGTTCTTACATCTCTCATCCAGGCTATTTTACAACTTTTGTCCTGGGTTCTAACTTCTAAAAAGCCTTGGGCATACTGGGAGAGTTCTGGGGTTACCCATAGCCTTCTCCAGTAGGCAACTGATCTGTACCTTGCCATGTCCTCAAAGCTATAGAACCCAAGATCATAGTTTAAAGGTATCAAGGGGGTTGACATAGGTAATCCAGTAATGTTGCGGAGAAATTTGTTCTGAGCAACCGTCAATTTTGTGAGATTACTGGGCCCCCAGAGTTCTGCCCCATATAGGACTGCCGCTCCTACCTTTGCATTGTAAATTTTTATTGCCGGTCTAATAGGTTTAGTATATGAAGAGAAAAGTTCCTTGGTAAGGGCTCCTGTTAGTTGAGCGTGTCTTGTTACTAGCTCATTTGTATGTTCTTTCCAGTCTAGATTATAGGACAAGTTAATTCCAAGATACTTAAAGACCTGGGTCTGTTCTAACTGGACCCCGTCCATAGTTACCTTCCATCTGATATGTCTTCGTTTGTGCAAAACCATGAATTTTGTTTTGCTTGTGTTAATGACAAGACCATGGTCTCCGCAAAACGATTCAAAAACGCCAATGGCTCTCTGGAGTCCCTGTTGTGTCTTTGATATCAACAGGGTGTCGTCCGCAAACATCAACAGGGGGATCAGTCTTCCTGCCAACTTTGGGGCGTCTGTGGGTTGATGTTCAAAGTACCTGATCACCCTGTTGATGTATAGCGAAAAGAGCGTTGGAGCTAATACGCATCCTTGGCGTACTCCCTTCGCAATAGGAAATTTATCCGTGACACTACCCTGCTGATTCCAGCGAACTTGTGCGTAGTTGTTCTCATGCATTCTAATTAGTAAATAAAGAATTTCATTTGGAATACCCTGCTCTTGCAATATATTCCATAACTTGTGGCGGGGGACTAAATCAAAAGCCGATTTTAGGTCGACAAAAGCAGCAAAGAGCACCCCCCCCCCCCAAGTAAAACCACGCGCCAGTATAATAACGCAAATCTAAAAACTTGATCAATGGTACTAGTGTGGCTGCGAAAGCCTGCCTGCAGAGGTGACAGTATGTCCTGTTCGTCTATCCACCCATGAATTCGCTGCAATAAAAGTCTTGCCAATACTTTCTGTATACATGCGATCAGGCTAATGGGCCTATAATTGCCTGGGTCCGAGCATGCCCCCTTTTTATAGATGGGGATAATCTCGGCTCCCTTCCAGGTCTCAGGGATAGGCGAGCCCTTCGCAATGCCATTGGCAAGCAATTGAATATAGGTGGCCCATAAATCTTTGTCGTGCAAAAATAGATCTGCAGGGACAGAGTCAGGGCCCGGGGCTCTGGCTTTAGGGATAGTATTCAAGATTTTTAAAACATCATCTTTGGTGAAGAATAGGTAGCTCATTGAATTGTCTACTTGTACCAAGCACTCCTCTACTTCACCATCCTCTGCAGTAAACTGGGTCGCAAAGTGGGATACCCATGCTTCAGGTTGAACATTGTTCATGGGTTCGCCTCTTATCGCCCCCCTTCCCCATTTGACAATGTTCCAGAAAGGCGTCATAGATCTTTCCCCGCTAGCTTTAAGGAGATCCCTCCAATAGCCTTCCTCCCAGTCCTTTCTTGCACATATTTGAACTTTTTTATACGTGACTCGGGCATCCTTTATCTTGTTTTTATCTCTTGTCTTTACAGCTTCGGACAGTGCCTTATAGGCAACCCTGCAGGATTTATCGTACCACTGATCTTCCTTTTTTACTGGCCTACGCTGCTTCTTAGTAGCTCTTTTGACAAAAAAAGGTTTTAACTTGTTAAAAAATTCGTGGATCTTACTAATTTCAAGCACTGAGGTATCCATAGTGGTTACACTCCTTGCTTCACTAATGGCCTCAATTGTTAAGTCCCTCATAGCAGATATGCTTTCCTCATTGGCTGCACAGATTGACCATCTAACACGTCTATTGTCGTTTGAGAGATTTATCTCAACATTTTCCCTCAATTCATCTTTTTTCGATAGGTCAAACAATTTAAATGTCAGGACTAAAGGGTCGTGGTCGCTTTCCACCCTTGGCTTAATCCACATGTCTATAACACTGGCCCAGTTCTCTTTGTTGACCAGAATGTAATCTATACGACTTTGTGAAGTGCCATTAGAAAAGGTGGGGGCACCCTGTTTATTCGAGCCCGTTCTTCCATTGGTGGCCCGTAACCCTGCCTCAACACACGGGACTTTTAATTGTAATGCGGCCTCAGACCATTTTCTGATGGGTAATAAGGAAAGCTGGGGGATATCCCAGATATAGTCCTCTTCTGTCATAAGATCTACATCATGCTTATCTAAAGGTTCAAAACAACAATTAAAATCACCACCAACAATAACATTAGCATTCAGACAGTGTTGCTTTAAGAGGGAGTCTAGCTGTTCTACAGCCTCGGTGCATTTACCCCCTGGCATGCCCCTTGAATAGATATTGAATATATAAAGCTCCTTACATGTCGGTCGCTGTAGCTTGACCAGCAATATATCGGGGCTATTAGTAACCAATTGCAGAGCTGAGTAATCATTATTCTGTTTAACCCAAGTTACCAGACCACCTTTGGGCCTTCCCAGTGGGCTAGGTGTAGCTTGAACAAAAAAATGTAAATAACCTTGAACAGGGTCTGGATGTATCTGCCATGTTTCCTGTAAAAGGATTATGTCCTTAGAGTCCAGGAAATGTTGCCAGTCCTGTGAAGGAATTTTGTTTTTCAAACCTGCAATATTCCAGGACAATAGAGTATATTGTGCAGATGCATTGACATTAATTGGTTCGCTATTACTCAGTTGTCTGACCCTTTGTTGTTGTTGAGTGAGATCTTTTGCTCTTACATTGATCATATTTATGGCCACGTTTGACAGTACATTTACATTTGGGTCACTAATGTCAGCATGGTCTAGTCCACCAATATGATGATAATCATTGGTTATATCGGCATGATCACCCTGCATATTATTTACATTTATCAATAAATCAGTAGTAACAGTATCTGATTGAGCTATCAATTCCCCCACTAGTTGACCACCATTGGGAATGGTTAAATCAGAATTAGTTCTGCCCAGTCAGTCGCAGTCATTTAGTCCTGATAAGGCTTCGTATCTGTTTCTCAAGCCAATGCCCCAATCGTTAGGAGGAGGAGCCCTAAATCCTCTGTTGTTTCTTACGATATCCCACATAGGTCCCGGAGTATTTAGAAATGTTACGTTCTGTTGTTCCCCGTAGAAAAATTTTAAAGTGAGAGGAACAACAGACCCAGCTCTTCTTTGCGGGGGGAAGATATGATTCAAAACATTAGGTAAAACGGCTGCATGGCGGAAAGTCACTATAACACAGTCTCCTTTAAACCTTTTCGGCCGATTCCCTATCCAAGCAACCCTTTTCGTGGATTTAATATCACATGCAAGCTGGTCTTTACCTCCTGGGCCCATTCGCATGTTGTTTGTTAGCCAGTGCAATGCTTTGCTAGATAGGGATGCTGGAGATTCCGCTTGTATATCCGTTGGCGGAGGAACGTTGGCCAGCACCAGTACCACTGGGGAAGCTTCTTCTATAAATTGGAGAGGGTCTGTTTCCTGGCATATTACTGGCGGGATACTTATTGTCAATGGTGCTCCATCAGTAGCCAGAGACTGATTGCTAGAATGTATCACATTTTGAGCTGGACATACTGAGGCTGTCGGCCCACTGTCTTTTTCGATGGGATTCCTCACCTTGTTCTCGACTGACTTTCCCAGCTGTGTCACCAGAGTGCTTAGCTTGTCGACCTCATCCACTGCCTTGGACTGAAGACCACTCATTCTTTTTAGTTCTGCATTCAGTTTGTCAATCTTGGCAACTAGGGGCTTAATAATTGTTTTAATTTTTGAGTCAATGATATCTGTTATCTTCTGCAGCAAATCATCCACATTATAGTTTTTATCCAGATGACTTTTTTCCAGGGCATCATTTTCTCCTTCTTCAGTAAATTTTGCCTTATTTTTCCTTACAGGTGTAGCTTTTTTCCTCCTATTTCCTGAACGTAGACCTGTCCGTTTTTGTTGGACTTTTCTGTCTCTTCTCGCAGGTCGGGATTCCTGTTCGGGAGATGAGAGATCGTCAGGTTTATGGGCCAAGATCTCATGCTCAGGATCAGAGTTAATTTCTATTTCTGGTGGCACTGTATTTGCTTCACTGTCCAGTAAGAGACTGTTTTGATCATCAGGATTTTGATCAGAGTGGACTGTTATATCTATCAGATTGGTGGTCACATCAGATGCTAAAGAAAACGACTGGTGGGGGCTTTGAGTTGGACTGAGTAGCTGTAAAGTGGGTGACTGACTTAGACCCAATGACTGCCTCCTTTTATCATTGATTTTAGTGACCACTTGAACCATGTAATTATCAATAGTCTTGGTATTAGGAGGGGGCTGTTTTCTAGACATGTTTTTTGACATATAAAGGCTGCGTTGTAGATTACCCCGTTTGGATAAGGGTAATGCACGTGGGCCCCTCCTGCACAAACCTATTGAGCTAACTAGGGACACAGAAGATGGCAAATAAATGAAATTACTTTTATTCCTATATTTATATCATGCATGGATGTTATATGAAGTGACTCCACAGAGAAGCAGACTTAGTAATACACGTTGTTTAAGAACTTTCTTACTTGGTTACGAGCAGGTGGTAAGGGGGGTGGCCCAGTCCAGTCCCGGCCAGTCTAGGACTGTCTAAGACTGTCCTGCCCTTGTCCCGGGCTTCTCCCGGGCGCTTCCCGCGCGCGACTCGCGAGGTGAGAGGGGGCGTTTCCCTTTCAGCGCCGCCTGGCGCTCCTGCCGCGTCACGAACGCGTCGCCCCTGGTGCTGCTGGGGGCTGTAGTGCGCTTGTGGTCAGCGCGTTCTCCCGGTACTGCCGTTTACCTCACGGCTACACCGCCCGATGGCTCTGCGTGTCCTTTCTCGTGTCCTTTCTCTGATTATGCCTCTGCAAATGCTGGCTGTGATCCGCGAGGCTCCCGGCGGCGTCTCCCTTTCAGCGCCGCCTGGCGCTCCTGCCGCGTCACGAGCGCGTCGCCCCTGGTGCTGCTGGGGGCTGTAGTGCGCTTGTGGTCAGCGCGTTCTCCCGGTACTGCCGTTTACCTCACGGCTACACCGCCCGATGGCTCTGCGTGTCCTTTCTCGTGTCCTTTCTCTGATTATGCCTCTGCAAATGCTGGCTGTGATCCGCGAGGCTCCCGGCGGCGTCTCCCATACAGCGCCGCCTGGCGCTCCTGCCGCGTCACGAGTGTGTCGCCCCTGGTGCTGCTGGGGGCTGTAGTGCGCTTGTGGTCAGCGCGTTCTCCCGGTACTGCCGTTTACCTCACGGCTACACCACCCGATGGCTCTGCGTGTCCTTTCTCGTGTCGTTTCTCTGATTATGCCTCTGCAAATGCTGGCTGTGATCATGTCTTTAATCGTTCCAAGAGTTCTCTGTGCCCAGCCCTCCATGAACGGCCAACCGGGAAGTGGGATTTTTTCTGCAGGCCCTGGGGCCAACCTTGCCTTGCTGGCCATACCTGCAATGTACAGCCTTAGGTTATGTGCATCGGAGTTGGCGCAGGACATGGACTCTGGCAGGCATTGTGCCCAACTCTCCACAGATGACTAACACCTGAGCTCATGGCCGTTTTCAGAATTTGTAAATCCTATCCCTGGAGGCTTCAGGATTCATGAATCCAGCCTAGGGTTTGGGAATCCCTCGCAACTATTTTTGATAATTTTGATCATCATTTTACTGCAAGAAGGGGAGTAGATTCTTCCAAACTCCTTATACATTTTTCATTTTATTTTTCACAACATTGGGTTTAGTGCACTGTCTTAGGAAATCGCAGCCGCAAGAGAATTTTTCAGTGAAGGTGAGCCAATCAGAGCATGTTGAATTCACACATCTTCAGCTTACATCACAAATTAACAATGTAGCAGCAGTAGTAGTAATAATTTATTGTTTTAGTGTATGTTAAAATCATAAACAATAAGAAACTAAACAAACATACATGATAAATCAGTTCTATCGCAAAAATAAAATATTTAAAATATACCAGAATAACATTGGCAGAGCACGACTATAGAAAACAGAATATAAAAGCTGTTGTACGTAAAGTGAGAGCCTCTTAGTGACCAACAGCACCCCATATTTTTTTGCCTTATTTAAAAATCGTTGGGGGGCGTGTCTTGCAGCCGTGGTACATGGCCACAGCCTGAATGAGCTCTTTCCCTTCCGCTGCTTTTTCCCTGACCTTAGGCCATCCGAGACCGAGTGCTGAGCTGCGAGGCTGGGGGCTTGACATCTGGGCCCCCCGTGTGGCCTTCTGGATCCCCTGTTGAGGCGCCCGCCTACCGTGACCATCCAAGTTCAGAGATGCTTGGGTTGTAAAAGGGCAGACTCGAGCTGCAACAAGTAGAGGACGGACGGAGGGGCCAGCTGTGGACTTGTTTCTGGAAGAGTTAATTACGGAACACCTAAAGCCCAAGACGTTGTCCAGCTACTTTTCTATAGAAAGAGCTCACAGGGTGCCGGGTGGTAGACCGAAGACGGGTGCGCCCCTGAGGCCCCTGATTGCCAGGGTGTTCAACTACCAGGACAGGGACATAATACTGCATACTTCACGGTCCAGCCGCCCTTGAAGATAGATAACTATGAGGTGGCGTTCTTTCCGGATTTCACGGCGAAGGTTCAGGAGCAGAGAAGAAGCTTTCAAGCTGTGAAAAAGGAGCTGAGAGATCGAGAGGTGAAATACGCAATGTTCTTCCCAGCGCGACTGAGGGTGGGATCGGATGGAAAGTCTTGGTTCTTCGACTCACCAGAGGCGGTCTGGGACTGGATGGAGGGCTGGAGCACGGTTGAGAATCGCAGGAGAGGCCGCCCTGACATAACTGACCCACAAAGGGGTGTCTGGCTGGAGGCGGCAAGCACGGACCTTACGGCGGAGACTAGTAAACTGGAAGAGCAGGACTGATAACTTTTGGGGTTGGTCTGAGGAGATTAGATATGGCAGTATACGCAAGTAGGGGGCCCTGGTGGGGGAGGAGGATTCAGCTCATTGATGCAAGATTGTTTTTGTACTCAGGGATCTATGACATGGTTCCATTTGCTGACTTTATTGATGTGATATGATGTTGCTTTGTTTTTGTAAGTAAAGGATGGCTGTGAATTGTGATGACTGTAAATTGTATCTGCGGGAGGAGGGACCGGTTCCCTCTGCATTTCTAGCATTTCAGGGGGGGTGAGAGGTACTCTGCCGTGTTTGGGGGTGGGTAGCTCTAAATCCACTGGCAGGGAGGCAGGGAGGGGGGTGGAGGTGGGAGTAAGGTGTGGTGGGGGTGTTTTGTGGTTAGGTGCTGTTATCAAAGAAGTGGTGCACTCTTACACTGTGGACTAGATTGCTTTCTTACCATGCCTTTTGGGGAAGTGTTTCACAGTGACTGTAATGTACTGCATTGTTTTATCTTCAACGTTCCTATTTTAAGTGACAGACTAAACTGTGATGCTGATGCCTTTCTTTGCAAGTTGCGCATGGAAATGTTTGCTGCATTATTGACCTGTTGGATTATGAAGTTGGCCGTCTTTGGGGATAGGGACTGAGCGGGATTCCTTACTCTCTGTCCTTTCCTGGAATGTTAATGGCTTAGATGATAAAATAAAAAGAGGCATTGTTCAGCAATACCTGAGGAGACTGTCCCCGGACCTGGTTCTCCTGCAGGAGACTCACTTGGTCGGTAATAAGAGTAAGGCCCTAAATAGATGGGGTTACAGGCTCCTGGTGCATGCTGACTATACCACCGGGTCTAGAGGCACAGGTATCCAGGTTCAGAAGAACACTCCATTGATCGTCCATAACACATGGGCAGACTCCGCAGGGCGGTTCGTGGTGGCTGAGGCCCAGTGGGAAGAGAGGGCTTTGAACATAGTTTCTGTTTATTTGCCGCCAGCGCTGGGTAGAGATGGCCTAGTAGAACTAGGCCAACTACCGACTAATCTTCCCGACGGTACTTTGCTAATGGGAAGGGATTACAATATGACTATGGATGACACGATCGATAGGTACCCGCAGAGGCAGGGGGTGAGGCCAAATGAGCTTATGGCGGAGTTTACCATGGCTTTGGGCCTCTCGGATGTGGGGCGGGAGCTGCAGAGCGTAGGATCCGACGTTACATATTTTTCTGGTGTGCATGGCAGTCTCTCCCGAATTGACTACTTTTTAACATACACGGCCTCAGTGGGTAATTTTAGGCGGCCCGGACGTATCCCCGAGGCCTATCAGATCATTCCCCAGTGGGAGTGGACTTCACTTACAGGGAAAAGCAGCAGCGTGGCACCCTTGTCATTAACCCATGGAGGCTAAAAATTCTGGATATCAGGGAGGATCTTGGGGTGCACACTGGATACTTCCTAGAGGAAAACGTTGGGTCGGTGGCATCGGCACAGACGATATGTGAGGCATATAAAGTGGTTATTAAAGGGTATGCCCTGTCATTAAAAGTGAAATATATTGCAAAACGACGTGAGCTTCTGGGACAGCTAGAGGAAGCCCTTCGGGAGCTTGAGGCGGCACACGCGCTCCGCCCTTCGGAGGAGGCACTTCATTGCCTGACGCTCAAAAAGGAGGAATACAACCTTAAGGCACGGGAACATATGTTGGCTAAACAGGTAGCTACTCAACATAGGCTATATGAGCTTGGAGCTAGGGCAGGAAAGACTCTTGCGTGGTTGGAGAGGAAGGAGCAGGGTGCACGGTGGGTGCCCCGATGAACGATGCCAAGTGGTGCGGTTCTTTACCGTCCCGGCGAAATAGCGGGGCGTTTGCAGACTACTTCCAATCAGTGTATTCACCCTCAACGACGTATACAGCGGAGGATTCGCATCAATTACTGGCAGACAGTGACGTACCGACTCTCTCAGACATAGATGGGGAGCTATTGGACGCGGATCTATCGGATGAGGAGATTCGAAAGGCCATCGGCCAAATTAAGTCTGGGAAGGCGATGAGGCCCAAAGGTACCCCGGTGGAGTTTCTCAAGGCTGTGGCCTCCCAAATGGTCCCGCACCTGCGGGAAATGTATCAGGAAAGCTGGGAGAAAGGGATTCTACCGCCTGACCAGTAGCTAACCAGTATCGTGGTAATTCACAAAGCCGGTAGGCCGGTGAATGATTGTCGTTCATATAGGCCGATCTCCTTGATCAATGGTGCAGTATAGAAGGTCAGAATTCCAGTCCCCACGCTCTCATGTAATTACTATACGAGCACCTGAAGCCTTACTACACCCAATTCTGAAGCTAATATAGAGTGGCAGGCAGCTGTATATAGTTATTAAATCCAAAATACAGCAATTTTACAATATAGGTGACAATCCCTTATCATCCCCACACACATTGATCCGGACGAAGACCTGCTGAATATATGGGAAAAAGAATTGATAACCAGCTCAATGAAGCTGATGGATATTTCAGTAGAGAATGCAGACAGAAAAATGACTAGACTCCAAGCGGAGATTGCTGTATTAGAGGGTGAGATTATGGCTCTCAATCTACCTGAGGCCACCAGTAAGAACTTTAAGATCTTGAAGACAGTGGTGAAAGGACATCAAATGATATTAAGCAAAGGAAGGATCGCAAACTCAAAAGGGACAAACTGAACTATAATAGCAGGAGAGTCTTTACATTCTCAAAAATATATGACCATTTGGTTCATTATGACACAGACAAACAAGCATGTGAGCCCATCTCTACTAGCTCAAGTTGCAACTCACTAAGAGTGGCTCTCACTAGTGGAAATGAAAGTGAGGGTGAGGAAAATACATCAGCAAGACAGGCATATTCTTGGGGAACTCATCCTTATTACAAGAAGTGAAAATCATATCAAGAGAGGCAACAGAGAACAAATAAGGAGGACAGAAAACACAAGAAAACCAGGAGGGGCAAGAGGGGAAGTAGCACAAGGAGACAGACTAGGAATGAAAACCAGATCGGAGTAAGGTGGAGGATGTAAATCTATTCGAAAAGACACTTACAGATGACATGATTTCCTCATTTAAGAAGGGGATGTCCACAATATAAAGGGGATCTATGTGATATGAAAATAGATCTATTTAAGTTTATTAGACAATTGAAACTGAAGAACATTTTCACACTGCATCCACAAGAGAATAAAAATGTTCCTTTTCCGGCAACCAGTGTGGTGTTGAGTGTGTTAACAAGAAAAGATATCCACAACACCATGACAATGCTCTCAATTACAGACGTAGAGGAAGATCCTGTCACAGTAGATAAGGTACTTGAACATCTAGATATTCAAGCTGACAGGACAATCACAAGAGGCCTTAAAACAAAATCACGTAGGTCTCCCAACCTAGCAAGTGGTAACAATATAGAGATCTTTCAACAGTTAGTAAACAGAGATTTAGACAGATACACTGCTAAACTTCACTTACAGATGAAAAACGGAAGGACAAGCTGACCCCCAAAGAACATCACACTCTTAAAACTTCTTCAAGAAGACAAAGATCTAATAATCAAGGAAGCAGACAAAAGGGGGAATATTGTAGTGATGAACACACTAGACTACGAACAAGAGATCTACTCTAAACTATATGAAACCCAGTGTTACGAGAGAATACCACACAACCCAATATTTGCACTTATCACTACTGTGAATAAGAGATTGAAGGAATGGCATGACAATTGTCTATTGGATAATGAGGAATATATATATCTTAAAGTGGACCGCCCCAGATACCCCTGCTACTATACACTAACAAAGAATGATAAGGACCTCCCCTTTCCACCAGGGAGGCCTATCGTATCTGGCGTTGGGGGCTCAACTGAAAGGTTGTCACAATTTGTGGATATCTACCTACAGCCACTAGTAGTAAACCTACCATCCCACATTAAGGGCCCCAGACATATACTCAACTTACTGGGGGATATAGCTAGGGAACCTGGAATGACAATAGTGACACTAGATGTGGTATCACTGTACACCAGTATTCAAAATGAGTAGGGTATCAAAGCATTACGCCACTTTCTGGTTAGGAGACCAGCTAGTCTATGGGAACACACGGAGATGTTACTGGCCATGACAGAATGAATACTGAACTATTTCAGAGGAAAGCCATTATTTAGAAACTATCCCATCGTATTGCACTTCATGATTGAGAGGCCCCACTCTGATACCTGTCTCTGATGCCATAATGTTCCCTAATGTATATAGGTCTAAACACAGAACTGCTTTAAGACAAACGGTACAAGAGGCCTCCTGAGTGATTCAACTTATGGAGGACTTTTATTTTATTTTTACATCTACACAGGATACAGTTAAGATAATGATCACTTTAAATTGAGAGAATTAGTGACCTTCACCATGACATGATATACATGTCAAACAATTTGCCACACCTTGCTTTCCATTACTCATGCGCTCTATAGTGGATATACGGTTGGATTTTCTGCATCCACGTGATCTTTTTATTAAATGAATATAATGATTGATTTATTATAACCCAGTATAAACATGACAAGTTTTTTGGCATGGGTTTCCACGTCACGAAAGATCACTATTATACACCTTGAGTTGGAGATTATTTTGAGCACTCTAATTGTAGTAAGAGCATGCACTGTAACTCCAAGTTGTACCATGTTTTATGATACCCAATTACAACACTAGTATTTGTATTACTTTTAGCCCTGAGGAAGTCGTAGGGGTATTCCCCCAAACGACGAAACACATGTTGACTAAGGCTAAAAGAAGAGGATCAAATAAAACACTACGCCTGAAGACAACAAATTGACCTTTTGTGTTCTGTATACTCTGACTGTATACTAGGCGGTACTTGTACTTGTACCATGCTGTTATTAATTTGAAAAGCATGTGCTTCATACTTCCAAATTGTATTCACCAATCTTAGATTGGTATTCAAAGAGTAGGGTGTATCTTCCCGATATTGAATGCACCTCTAGAATAACATCCAGTCCCAACACTCATGTAATTACTATATGAGCACCTGAAGCCTTACTACACCCAATTTTTAAGCTATTATTTAAAAATCTAATGGCCAACCCTACACTTTCAGGGCTGTAATCTTTGAACCAGTAAAGGTTGCCTCTTCTATCGTCCTCCTTATGCCTTCCAATTTCAACGTTGGCCTTAAGCACATTTTTCAAAACATATGAAGTTAAACATAAACAAAGTACATGCTCCAGAGTTACTTCCACCCCACTGCAGATTCTACACACACGTGATGAGTCACTCGTTCTACTACATTTGCCCTTAAATTGCTTAAATGGTAAATATGATATTCTAAGGTGCAGGAATGACTTTTTTGTTGCAGGGTTCATGTTCATGGTAAACCTTTCCATGGTATATTTGCAATTATTATATGTAATAGACTTTACTACGTCAACCATAAAACTTGATGTTTTAATACCATTGTTTATCAACTGTTATCTTTCCTCACTTTTCTTAGTAACTAAAGCATTTAAGGCTGGCAATTTATACCTGAAGATAAGATTCTTAATCGTGTATGCCTTTACAATACCTTGTCTTCCTAGTTGAGACGCTACTTCTGCCACATAACGCTTAAGTGCATTTTTTTGGTGCTTTTAGGTAATCAATGAAGTAATTCACATAAGGAATGCTCACTAGTGCATCAAAAGTCATGAGGCAACCTCTAGTCTTATTGTGCACTGCGGAGTTGACTCATGCAGGAAATGTAGCTTCCTAATGCGTGCCATAAATATAGTTCCAGCCCTGCTTATTGAGGACTGAGGCCATCCTGTAGAGTCGCACAGTACCAGAGGAACTCATTTTGTTTGTACCGCCATAATAGTAGGACGGGGGCCCATGGCACTACTGCCATAATTAGTCACCCAACCCGCCCCAGATTGACGAGAAATCGTAAGTCTGAGGCAGTGCCAAAAACATATGCATCCCCAGGGGAGGCGTAAGGGAGGCACAGCGAGGGGAAATATCTTTATTTCTCCTCGTTTTTCATCTTTCTATGTGTGCTGCAGAATCATAGAGAGAGGAGAAAGCCTCTTGTGATTGTTTTTGTGCAGGAATCATTCCTGCAATGCTGGCACCCTTGCACCATGGTGCAAAGGTGCCTGCATTGGTGCACGGCAGCCATTGTGCGCCGGCGCAGGGGTAATGGACAGGAATGTGCTGTATCTAACAGATACAGCGCATTTCTGCCCTTTTCTTTTGCCTTAGGGCAGCGCAGCAACAAGGCCCATAATGAGGCCCAAAAGATTTAATACCCGCTATTATTTTCAGGGCTTACTTGTTCACTTGGGCCAGTTGGAAGTCCCAGTTCAAACAACTGTCAATAATCATTCCCAGGTAGGTATTCTACTTAACTAATTCAATTCTATCCATTCCAATGTACCAGGTGAATTTCGGGTTATGACATCCAAACGACATGACCTTAGGTATTAAACTTATGCAGTTTGGTCAACTGATGCTGTAGACCCTTTTGCATCCTTGATAAAAATCACAATATCATCTGAATACGCCAAATATGTCACTTTGTTATTGCAAATTTGGGAGTGTCTTCCAGAGAATAATTCAGGGTTTCCATTAAATCTAAGAAATATAGAATAAATAAGGACGGAGTCAGGATACATCCTTGTTTAAGACTGTTAATAGAATATATTTTAGGGGCCACTCCCTTGCCATCTGATAATTAAACTCTGAGCCATGCTTTGCTGTACAATCCAATTATTAATTTCAATAAGATGAGATCAATCCCCCATGCTACCAGCTTGTTCCACAATTTCAGTCTATTTACTTTATCAAAGGATGTTGTATAGTCTATGGAAAAGGCAAATTATTTACCCCCTTTTGTTGCTCGGGTCTTCTTAATCAGTGTAGTTAGGGTTATTATATGACCTCTTGTTTAGCAATTCGGACCAAAGCTTGTTTGGTGAAATGAAATACGGTTATGCAGTATGGCCCAATTACTAAGATGATGTAGCAGATGCGTGGCAAATAGTTTCCCATCCGAATCAAGCAAGGCAATTAGCCTATAATGCTTCGGGGAATCTCCTGGACATTTCTTGAATACAGGCTGACTGATGGATCTTTTCCAGGACAGAGGGACTTTACCAATATAAATTACTGTAATTATAACAGAAGGTAAGGCACTCCAGCTATTTGGACTCAATTTTACAAGGGCAATAGAAAGACCATTTGGGCCGGGTGCTCATGAGTTGTTTGCTTGCTTTATAAGGGTTACTATTTCCATACTGGAGATCTGGTATTTTCTATATGGTCCTTCAAAACTGGACCATATGAAGGATTCCTCATGGTATAGCTTTGATAAATACATTTTCAATTTTTGATAAGGGATAATATGATCTCCCTCTAATTTATAGGAATGTGTTCCAGAGCTCACCAGTACTCAAAACCATTTGGTGTTTTTTGTTGAAACTGCTGCTTGGAGATCAACCCAGAGAAGTTCCTGATTTTTTTTTTTAATATTGGAGATTTCCTTTTTTAACTTTCTTTTATGTTTTTTTACTGCACATTCCAGAGACGAGGGTGATTCAGTTTTGATGAGATGCCTAATTTTTTATCGATGCACTCTTTCGCATCAAAACATTTCTAAGTCAACGCAATTACCTTATTTTGCAAGACAAGCTTGAACACCTTTGCCGCCAGTGCATTAAATACGTCTATGAGTATCTGCTGGCAAGTAGAAATGTCCCTTAGTAACCCTGATAAGTTTTCATCATATACTTTCCTATTATCAGTATAAGAGTCTGGTCCCACAGATCTAGCAATTTCTTTTTCAAGCCTACATTCCATTCAATTCTAGTTCCCCCTTAACCAATAATTCCCTGCTAGTCGTAGACCAGAGGCCTCCTACCTATTCTGTAGTAAGAACTACTTGTGTTCAATGGATATCAACTAGAGCTACTAATATTATTAGAGATGCAGTAGTAACTACATTTAACAAGAATATATTAGTGGCCACCATATGCAAGATTAGTAGCAGTGATAACCTCCGTGCTTTAGGGACTGTTGCCAGAAGTAATGTAAAAAATGCTTTGCCAATGTGGAATTCCTCTATATGATAATACATAACAGCCACAGCTGAAGTGCCTCTAGTTCCATGTTAATATTATTAGTAATAGTGTCCCCAACATTGTTTGATATTTATCAGCTTTAAATATATTTTGGGTCTCCAGCCGTTTTTTTCCAAACATTAGTTTATGAGATCTGAAAATACTCACATTTTTGTTTCAAATGTATGCTTTTCAATTTTGGTAAACATATTCATTCACCCAAGCAAAAGCTTCTAATTTAAATAATTGTGTTAAACACAAGAGAGCTACTTACATGTAGCTGGAAAGCTACTACTAGCACACAAGCTACTAGTTGGAGAAGCCTGTTGCAGACTGATCAGCTGTAAGTTTGAGATGAAGGTCAATATGCTGAGGAATATGATCGCTTTCTGGACTGGGGATCATATAAATGTCCTTCATTAGCTTAAAGGCAGAGCAATGTATAAGAGAATAGTCAATGAAATATTTTCTCCCACTAGGAACAAACATTGTTTGAGAGGGTTGGTCCTATATAAATCTGCCCTTTACATGATGTAAGCCAAGATCAAGAAAAAAGGCACTTACTAATTTACTGCACCAGTTGGTCTTTGGCTGTGCAAAAATGAGATGGGGGACCGTGTGAGGTTTGTCAGGAAAATCTGCTTCAAGGTCCATTTTTATAATATATTGATATGTCCCAAAAAAATCCTCTCTTAAAAATAATGGTGTGTTTTTTCTTGTGCCACCAGATGTCCCATTTGGAACAAAGCATTCTGCCTGTCTTTAGTAAGAGATAGCAGTAAGAAGACAATAAGAATAAAAAAGAGGCGTTTAGTGTTCAACTTCACCCATATCGCGATTAGATGCTTAGGGTCTTATTTATGAGTCCTTTGCAACACTTTTTTGCTGCTGTTTCATCACTTTGTTGACACACTGGTGGCGTAAATAATGCCCCACTTGTCGCCATATTTACAAAGTGACGCGTCTAGGGAGATGCGTCACTTTGTAAACCCCTGTGGCACATTATACCTGCATCAGGTATAATGTATGCAGGATGGGCGTTTCCCTGAAAGAAAGCCTCATAGAAGTGGTACATTAAAATCTATCTGATTTTACTGTACCACTTCTAGGACATCACTGCATCAAAACCTTACGCCTGCCTCATAGCAGGCATAAGGGTGATGCAGTGCAATAGGTATAGGCCTCCTCGACGTATTGCTGGAGTTGCCTCATGCTTATGACACAACTCCAGCAATGCGTGCGTTTTGCGCTGACAGATACATCAGGATCTCTGACGCATCTGTCAGACCTGTGACATGGAGCACCATACAGTAAATACGGCGCATCCATGGTGTTGCAAGGAGGGCGCAGTGAAAAGTGTCACTTCACTGTTTTATCGCAACACTTTTCACGAATGAGGGCCATCATTTTTAGGATCAAAGCATAATTTGCCCAATCCACAGATGATTGAAGGAAAATTAAAAGCCCTTCCCTTGTTCTTCCCATATGTCCTTTATGTGCCGAAATATTACAATTAATGTAAATCTAAAAAATAATGGTTGTATTATTCCAAGTTTCTTGAAGACATATTATATATTATGAGTTAAGAAAGTCTTTGAGGTTTGTATTACTCTCCTTAAGCTGGCGCTTCAGGCCTGCAATATTCCAGGACCAAACCTTCAAGCAGGCCTGACCGTTTTCTGACCATTTATTGCTACAATCAGGAGAATCCTGCTCTCTGTTTCTTCTCATTTCCTTTTATTTTTAAATGAGGACAATTAAAAAAATGTTATGGGTGCAATCATGATTCCCCACTTTGATAAGGTCTTGCAGTTTTCTAGAATAGAGTTTATAGATCAATTCAATGAACCATGCTGTTCTGGTAAATACCCATTTGGAGATCTCATCCGATAAAAATCGAATGCTAAGTAAATGGTCACAGTGGATAGAATCCAGTCCATTCAGGTGGCGCAAAATCCTCAATATGATCTGCCTGTTTAGTATATCAAACGGTCCTTCTGAACTATAGTTAGGCACAAAATATTTGATAGGAGAATTCCTGCTCTGGATGAGTCACTCCATCAAATGATATAAGAGATGTTTTCCTAACTTGGAGTCCAAGAGACAATTCGGGTTGCTTTGCTAAGTTAACAGGATTAATGATGCCACTCATAGAAGCTTGATCTTCAATCTGAGTATTTGCTTTGCCTGAAGTGTCTTGAGATCCCTTACAATTTGGATCCTCTTTGAGTCATCCCTGCTGCCGAAGGGAGTTCATGATCTCTGAAATACTCACTGAACTTTTCAATAGTATTGGCTTCTCTCCTCGGGCTACGACCTAGAGTACCATCTCCTAGGGATCAGTCTTTCCATGCTCCCCAATAATCTCAATTCTGGGACTGCTTAATTCAAAGACTGTATTTTGAGGGTTCCTTGGATATACTTGATGATGTGACCTCATTCCAATATATTCTGCCTCTTCCTGATTTGAGCCTGATCCCTCTACCATGCAAGTATGGAAGGTCTGTTTAATTTATGAGCGGGACCTTAGAGAAAAACTTGAATTAGGCTGTATTTCATTAATATTTCTGATGTTAGTGACCAGTTTATTTTGAGGGTCATGCTCAGTAGTTTGCCTGTTATCTGGGGAGTATATGTTTGTACTAGTACCATTAATTTGGCCCTCCATCCTAGAGATGACATATCGTCAGAGACTGCGTGTAAAAAAGATGTTTAAATCATTTGCATAATTTCTTTAGACTCTTCTTACTAAGGTATGGTTGAAAACATTCTTCGTTCTTGTTGTTCCTTCAGGCTGAGCCTTATTGTGCTCCTGATTTATTAATGAGCGGTACATATTTTGAGGAGAAATACTTGTCCCCAAGGGGGTTGCTTATTCGTGGACAATCTTGCATACACCGGTCCCATTATCCATTTGCTCCTGAGCTTTTGGAGAGAGCCCTCAGTGGTCTAATTTGTAATTAGCAAATTAGCAGTATCCTTAAAATATATGTTTGAGGGAGCTAGGATGGCCAGGTCTGAGATTAAGGTTTCAACTTGAATTGGTAGAAGTTGTAATAGGTCTGCAATAATATCCACACGCAGTGATTGCTGTAACTGTGTCAGCACTAATGCCATGAGTATTCTAACTTCTGGACAACAGATGGAATTATCTTTATCCATATCTAGCTTCTTGGCTACCTCTTTTCGAAGAATTGTCTGATTTTCTATTTAGCTGATTGTCCAATCAGAGTATTTGGGATTTTCGTTGTTTTCGTGTTACTTATAGTGTCCAATGCTAACAGGAGTGGATAGGTGCGGGGGACACCTTTGTCCTGCTCCTCTTGCTGTGAACTAGAGGTAGTTTTTTCGTCTGTCATTACTGATGGAATACCTTCTGAGAGGAGACCGGAATGCTACTCCTCTGCAGTCAAAATTGCATAAATGTTGCATTGTCCAAATCGAAGTTTCATTTGTTTTAAAAAGTTCTGGGTCATTCATCATAACTCCAAATCCAGCCCTGAATTAATATTAGTGTCATTTGAAGAAACTCTGGATGAGTTCAAGAGGTAGACTGAGCTATCTGATTGGCCATAAATGGAATCCGTATCCAAGTCCAAATCTGAGTGTGCATGATTTAATACGCTACTTGGAGCATTCATTTGCGCAGTTACTATTTGCAAATGGTTTTGAAAAGAAGGTGAATCCATATTGTTTACGGTTGTCTGTCTGATGTGACTGACAAATGGAGGGACGGGTTTACTGGCTCAAAGCATATCTTGATCGATTGCTGTTTCAGTTTCCCGCCCTTAGTTTTCAAACTAAATTTGTAGCTTATAGCACTTCCAGTTCCATTTTTAATCCCAGACTCAGAGCTATTTGTCCTCTTGCATGGCCCCATTTGACTTGAATCCGCCATTGTCATTTGTGTTCTTGGTTTCATTATGACAGAACCACTTGTTATGGCAAATTAATGTCACAATTATGTATACATAGTTGAAATGAGCGAAGCCAAGGGAAGTAGTAGCCAGTACAGGCGTTTCCTTCAGGCAAATAATGGTAGATAAAAAGTTTCACTAATGTTCATTCCCACAAATGTCAGTATCACATAAATGTCAGATCAGTATCAGATGACACTTAGCTCCTCACCCTATAAAATAATTAACCTATTGATCTGAGAAAAGAATTCAATGTTCATCACAGTTGATTTGTATGTCGTCAAATAAGGAGATTTATTCCAATTTTCAACCACATTATAAAGCCTTCCGTTTATATAGACACGTATAATCACAGAATCCATATGTGGAATTTAATAAGATGTGCGATTACAGCCAATATCGGTTTCGTGACACAGTTGCATCTTCAGAGAAAATGATTGCGAACAATGGTACCCTTCAATACACAAATGCTTACAAGCAAATTCAGCAACCTCAAACAATAATACGATTGTGTTGAAAATCATGCAATATATATATCCTCAAGTACGGATAAAGTGCCCCATGACCAAGGAATAACCTCACCATATACCTTGTAACCACCACCACCACCCACAGAAACCTGAAGTTGAGGTTGATTATGTAGAGATGTAAAAGTGCATTCAAGGTAACCCTAATTGCAGAAAGGTAATCACCAAGCATAATGTCACCTTAGCCGAGATCCAGGTGTTCAGATTTTCCAAGTTAATACTAAGTAAACTGTAAAGTAAACAGCCATTGTCGTTTAGCTTGTCGGTTGATTAGAGCTAACCCACCTGCTTCATCTTATGTCACCTATTGCTCTCCCCTGCTCTTTAGGCCCCTTCCCATCCTCTTGGGGATTCAGGCATGATGGTCAATCAATCAGGATTTATAAAGCATGGCGAATCACCCAATAGGGTATCCAGATGCTTGCAGGTCCCGCTGGTTTATTCGAACTGCCAGGTCGTGAGGGTCATTTGGAATTCCGGAAGTGAAGTCGCTGTTCCAGAGTTGCATGGGGAGGCTGTTCCAGGTATTTGCTGCGATGTGGGAGAAGGGGCATCCTCCACTTCTGCTTCAGCAGATTCAGGGAGTATGGGCAACTGAAAGGGAGGCGGAGCGTTGTCTTATCGATGGTTATTGGAAGTTCAGGTGGTGGTTTGTGTAGGTGGGTCCTTGGTTGTGTAGAGCCTTGTGTGTGTGGGTCAGAAGCTTGAATTGGCATCTCTTCTGTACGGGGAGCCAGTGGAGTTGTCTGAGGTGGGGTGTGATGTGGGTTCGTTGGGGAAAGCAGAGGATGAGTCTGGCTGTGGCGTTCTGTATGGTCTGGAGTCTCTGTAGGAAGTGTACAATGATTCCTATGTAAAGGCCATAGCTGTAGTCCAGTCAGCTGGTAATGAGGGCCTGTGCGACAGTGCATCTTGTGTGTAGGAGTAGTCATTTGAAGATCTTACATTGCATACACATAGTGAGGAAGCAAGCAGGGGAGACGGCGTTGATCTGCGATATGAAAAGTGGTTCGGCATGAACATTGTGAACACTGATGCCAATGGCCAACAACAAGACAAGGGGAGAAGTTCTAGAATGGATAGAAATGTGCAATGGAGAACAGGAGAAAAAGCTCCTTCGTCCATTGATGAGCCTTTATTTTTTACCTGGATTCATGAATCCTCTGAATTTACAAATCTGTGGATGATCTGCAAATTAACACTTCAGATATCTGTAAAAATTTAACTCTTAAAGCCCATACTGGAACCCTTTTTAAATGTCAAAGTCTGGTAAACTACTGAACAAATTTAGACCAAAGCAAGTAAAGGCACTTCATGAAGTAAAATTCTTTGACATGCCAAGTTTGATGTAATCCCGTTCAACCGTTATTTCTTTATCACTTTTTTTTTAAACTTTATTTTTGGTCATTTTGCAGCTACAATACAATAAGACAACACAATCAGCATGTTTGTAACACATTCCAACCAAAGAAGTTCTGTATGGTACACTGTGGGCAAGAGTGCATGTCCCTCTCAGAGCAATGCATGGATAAGAAATAGCAGTAATAAGAACACACCCGATTCATCCCCTCAAAGATATACATCTCAGTATGAAACAAGGCAATATCGTACGTTACAGAGTCCTCGCTACAAATCATGTGTAATCCTACATAATTAGACAATATCGACACCATCAGTCAAACAGTATAGCACATCTCACATGATATCTGAAACACACTCAACCCCAATCTTGCGTGTGTATAACTTCCACTGTCTCCGCCTCCGCTTGTATATCCTCATCCACAGTAGTATTTCCCTGTTGCAAGATATAGACCTGCAATGGCCCCCATATGTCCTTGGGCCTCGAGGACATGGGCTGCGTTTTGGCATATATTCCAACTTGGTCTTGGCAATATATCATGTCCTGTAGCCATTCTTTAAATTTTGGGGCCCTTCCCCTTCCACATCTGCATGCAAGTCGCCGCTTGGCCAGCAAGTGCGACATCTAAGCACTTTCTATTACCTTTAGGTATGTGTGAAGTGTATCCAAGCAGGAAGATTACTGGATCTATATCGAAGGTCAAATTTAACATTGTCTCCAGAGCGCAATGGATTTGCTCCCAATAGTGCCACACCTGTGGGCATTCCCATGACAAATGAAAAAAAAACAGCGCCTGGTCGCCTACATCTCTCACAACAGTCTGAATCAACTCATTTAAATCTATTTTTCTTGGCAGGAGTATAATACATCCTATGCAAAAATTTATAGTGAATAATCTTGAAGCGATAGCTCAAGGTTATACATCCCGTAGCTGCACAACAGTATTCCCACTGCTCATCAGTGAGGTCTTGCCCTAAATCAACACTCCAATGCCCCCTGGCATTTCCCGCCACCTCTGAAATGTGCGTGCGATAGCTGCTGTATAGTCTCGAAACCAAGTTTGTACCGTCAGTGCTGCACAATAAGACATTCAGCGGAGGGACCACCTCTGGTTCACGTGGGTATTCTGGGAGGAGTTGCTTCATACCTTCCCGCAAGCGTATATAGTAAAATATATCTAGGGGTGTGGCAGCAGTATCACCAAAAAATTGCTCCTTGATACGGAACATCCCTTCGAGAAACAGATCTCCCCAAAGTGCTATGTGAAGACGTTTGCACATGTTTTGGAAGCCAGTTTCTTGTATCACATTAACTCTAGGGTGATAGGTCAGGGGCAATCGAGGCGCATATAACATAGGGATCTGCAATTTACGCAGTAGTCTCTGCCATGCATCTATAGTACAAGATACCGTGGTAGGTGGTGTCTAAAGGACTGTTGCCGGTCCATGAACAATACCACTGAGTGGCAATGGTCGTGCAATCCAGTCCTCCACCGCTATCTGCGGCATAAATCGAGTAGGCGTAACCCAGTGATAAACGTAGTGTGCCTGTGCACTAAGATAGTAAGCCTCCATGTCTGGGACATCAAAGCCCCCTTTGTCATAAGGCTGGGTCAGGACAGTCCACTTAAGCCTCGGCTGGCATCCACCCCATACTAGTCTAATCAGTTCCGTTTGCAGGGTCTTAAAAAAAGACGCTCCCGGCTGATAGGGTACATTGAGGAAGAAGTATAAAAAACTAGGCAATACGACCATTTTAATAAGCGAGACTCATTATGGCCGTACCATAATTATTATTTCTTTATCACTTGAACATTTCTTTACAACATTTGCCACAATGAGAAGAACCCAAAGCAAACATACTTTGTTTTTTGTAAAGTATGTGGATTAACAAAAACTTTAAAAATACTGCTTTCAATATTATACCAACTGCTAAAAGTACTTTTTAAAGTAAACATATCTATTAATTGAAGCACGAAAGCCTGCTAAAAGCTTCAGAAAACTTGACTGAAATATTTTACAGGTTGTTAACAATACTATTCCATAGCAGCCATTGATTAAAACTTAGCCTTAAATAGGCCTGAGCGGAGATCTCCGCTCCGTTCTGAAAAACTTCGCTCGGACACAGAACTCTGCGAACTCCCCCAGGCCTATTAAAAATGTATATAGAATGATTAAATTGTACGCAGTGGTGGAGTTACTCCCGAGGGCCAAGGCCCTACACTCTATACTAAGTCCAGAGCCCTGAGGGTACTTTCATGGAATGTTGCAGGGATCCTCAACAAAGTACAAACTGAAGAATGGGATTCTCTGATAAATAATAACGAGATCTGCCTCTTTCAAGAGACATGGGCGAGGGAACCGGTCCACAAGACTGGCTATGCTGTGTTTGAAATCCCTGCTACCTGGAATGGAAGGGGAAGGCCTTCGGGTGGTCTGGCGGTGTGGATAGCATCTCACACTGGGTGTGTAGCGGAAAGTATAGCCACGCTTTCCCATGATATCCAGTGTGTTCTGCTAACCTGGACAGGCGCCCCGAAGTTGGCAATTGTAAATGTTTATTCCCGCCCAGTAGGACCTACGGCGGAGTCTACTACATTAGAAGACCTTGCATCTTTTTTGAGTCAGCTGCCGACAGACTATAAGGTGATCTTGGGTGGCGATCTCAACTGTCATTTTGAACCCTTAGAGGGCTTGAGGGAAGGGGCCCTCATGGCAGAAGACGATTACTGGGGTATACCACCGTGCCAATCCCCTCATCCCAGAGCCTGGACGCCACTTGCGGTTCAAATCATGTCGCTAACTCTCAACTATGCGCTGAGAGCTTGCAATGGCCGCACACCCTCAGACTCCCCTTCAAAATGCACATTTAATAGACCAAACCAGGAGTCAAGACTGGACTACATATTTGTTGATACCAGTCTGTGGCCAAAGGTTGAGGACTTTATTATAATCCCCCGCACTGACAGTGATCATAACGCCCTCTCACTCACCTTGCACTATCTTCCTGAGCCCATCGGACTTTCCTCCCCGGGGAAAGGAGATGAACGGGGAAACCTTGTATTAGCATCTAACAGGCGTAGGGTGAGATGGCAGAAATTCTCCAAGTCGGAGGAAAATATTGGGAAAATTTACAGCCTTGTTCTCCCAAGATTTGAGGCCTTGGAAGAAGTAATTAGTCGCTCCAGTGCTCAGGACCTATCCAAAACCTTACCCTCTATACACGAGGACTTAGTGGGAACTCTGGGAGAGGTCCTCTATCCAGAGGTACCCAAACCCAAGCATAAAACCAGAACTTCCACTTGGTACAACTCGGACTGCAGAAAGGCTAAATCCGATCTTATTGCTGCAGTCAAAGAGGGTGCCCCCCGTAATAGGGTGTCTGCCTTGCGACAATTCTACAAGGTCATTATGGCCCGCGCAAGGTCAGACTGGGATTGGGATAGATGGCATGATCTCTCAGCAGCATTAATAGCCAAGGACACCAGAAGATTTTGGTCCATAGTCTCCACTGGCTCAGGGGAACCCAAAGCTGCGGTCGAACCCAACATAGCTGCACATATATGGGAAGACCATTTTGGGAAACTTTACGCTGATGATATAGAAAATACTGATGCCACCATTGCAACACTCCTATCCCTCCCTGGGGATACTCTGGAGTTCACGCTAGGGGAAGTGGCCAGTGCAATAGATGGCCTAGCAATGGGCAAGGCCCCCGGCCTTGACAAACTACCCGGTGACCTCTTTAGGTCCCATCCAGACATTTGGGCGCCTTATCTTCTCATCCTTTTCAACTCAATAGCATGTGGAATGGCGATCCCCCGCACTTGGCTGGGGGCAGAGATAGTGCCCATCTTCAAGAAGGGCTGTCCTCTGCTCCCATCCAACTACAGGCCGATCAGCCTGATAGATGTCCCCCAGAAGATTTTTTCGCGACTTTTACTGGACCAACTCATGGATTGGATGGAGGAAAATGAAATTTTAAGTCCTCTCCAGGCTGGCTTCAGGAAAAATACGTCCACCATGGACCAAATCTTCCGCCTTGTTCTCCTTTATTGGAAAACAGTGACCATCGAGGGCGGGAGATTATACATGGTGTTCGTAGACCTGAGGTCAGCCTTTGACCTTGTACCACGGAAAAAACTTTGGGAGGTCCTAAGGGAGATGGGAGTCCCCATTAACCTACTCCAGGCAATCATAAGACTCCATCAGGGCAATTTTGCCCAGGTACGTTGTGGGCGGGGTGGTGCTTTGACTCAAAGGTTCCCTATTTCCCGGGGGGTCAGGCAGGGGTGCGTACTTGCCCCAACTCTTTTTTGCCTTTATATGAACAGTGTCATCTCGCATCTAGCCAATGTTGGAGACAACGACGCCCCGGTTTTGGCAGGCAGGAGGGTACCGGCAATTATGTTTGCGGACGATACCCTCCTGCTTTCCAAATCGCCCATGGGTATTCAGAGAACCTTGGATGGCTTTGATCTCTTTTGTAGGCAGTTTGGCCTCGAGATCAACGCCGGGAAGACAAAGTATATGATCTTTAACCCCTCCTCCACAACTAGACCCAACCCGTCCCTAAACTCCACGGTTTTAGAGAGGGTCAAAACATTCCAATACCTGGGCGTAACCCTCCAAGAGAACCTTGCATGGGGTCCACAGATTGCAAGTTCGCGAATAAGGCTATCTCAACTGTCTGGGGCTATCCTGAGGATCACCAACACCTCAACATATAAACCTTTAGCCCCCGCAGTTGAGATGTACAAAACCCAAGCAAAACCTGCTGCACTATACGGCAGCGAACTCTGGGGACACCAAGCTGTAAATGAGTTGGTACGCGTTGAGAATAATTTTATGAGGCGCCTCCTGGCCCTTCCAGCTGCAACTCCCTTGCTTCCCCTACGTCTTGACATGGGCTTATCATCCATCAGGGAGGATGCCGAACTTAACCCCATAAGATTCTGGCATAGACTTTGGTCAACCAAGGAGCTTAACCATTACAGGAGTGATCTTGTGCATGTTATGAACCAAAATGTCAATGACAAGATCCCCTGGCTGACTTTTGTCAAAAAAGAACTGTTCCGGCTAGGCTTAAATGAATTGTGGTTGGCCCCCGAAACTGGTTGTATCAAGGTCCCTCGGAAAAGTCTAGTGAAAGCCTGCAGGCAACAAAATCTTGAGACCCAATTAACTGCACCCAGCACTGGCATTTTAACCCACTGTTTTACCCAATCCAAAAATACCTATAAATTTGAATCTTTTTTGGATTTTATCTACCCGGTAACTGCAAGGAAGCTTTTTTTACAGTGGCGGTTCGGAACCCTCCCCCTTAAATCCTTTACGAGTAAATGGACAAATGGAGGGGACAAACTATGCCCTGGTTGCAATTCCTGTGATGAGGAGGAAATCCATGTCCTGTTTTTCTGCCCCACCTATAGGTCTCCAAGGAAGTATTGGTTGGTGCCTTTATGCAGAAACATGGCAATAAGAAACTGTTCAACTTCCTACAGAATTTTGAAATCTGATTCCTCACCTCACATTGTTTTTGCAGTCTCTAAATATCTGTTCGCCATGTGGCGTATTAGGTCCAAGTTGATTAAGGCTTTACCAACATAGGATGATAGTTCCGCCTACTGTCTTAAACCAAATTTTAGCCCCCTACGGCAAAGTTTTTACATCATGTTAGTTTAAAACTTAATCTATATAATTGTGATGTATCTTTTTTACTCATTTTTATCTCATTTAACCTTTACTTCCAAACTTGTACCCATTTGTATATCATGTACCAAATGTTGATT
The DNA here is from genome assembly GCF_964263255.1 of Lissotriton vulgaris. Lineage (NCBI taxonomy): Eukaryota > Metazoa > Chordata > Amphibia > Caudata > Salamandridae > Lissotriton > Lissotriton vulgaris. The sequence continues at coordinate 956,264,769 of NC_141691.1, forward strand.
TAAATGTTGTATGTCTTTTTATGCATCTTTTATGGTCTTAATGACCGAAATAAAGATTTTTGGATTGGATTGGATTGGATTAAATGTATATTAATTGTGAACCACCGCATAAGGGAACCAAGAGGTATGTCTTAGGGGCGCTATATGGAATGTTAACCTATACACCTGTTTAAAAGTATACTGATAATTAGTATAAAATCAATACTACTTTTTCTGATACATACCATGTTTAGTAAACTCACATGTAAGCCATGCATCAAAAATATTCTTGTAATGATACCAACATTTCAGGGGTTCAGAGGTGACATTGATCACATCCTGAACAAGAAGTTGACTCCTTAGGCAACCCTTAGCCCACAAACACTATCTTGTGTGGCAATGAGTGGTGAGGGAAAACGGCAAGTAGAGGACTCTACCCAATATAAATAGGGTCTCAGAACCCTTTCTACGTTCTAATTCTGCTCATGCCTTTTTAACCGCGGAAAGCTGGGGTAGCAAGGACAGTGTCAGGGTTATAGAGTTACCAAAGGGTAATCAGAGCATCAGCTGTTACGGCTGGCTACTTCTAACTGATGTCCATGTTCACAAAACAATTAAAGTTACTTTGTGGGGTGGTTACCTAACCTATATGCCTAGTGGCACTTGGATAGCTAGAAATGTATATCACGTGTGGCTGGTATTTATGTGCAACCTTCATGTTTCAGTCAGAGTACTGTTATTCCCATTCGGCTTATCACTTTTATGGGGCTATTTAAAACAGTATGATTATGTTGTGTGACAGAAACAGTTGTTATGTGTCAGCAGTGCCATAAAACAACTACTAAAGCAGAGTGTGTTACAACATTTGTTATTAGAATCTTGTGAGTCTCCTCTAAGTTAAATAGAAAATTATTAATGAAGTTATCAAATGAGTGTAGAAAACCTTTAAAATATTATAACTTCTGTTTAAAATACATATTCCTAGAACAAACTATTTGCAATCAAGATTAAGATGGAGGAGGGATCGCTGACCAGTTAGTAGTTTTAGAATAGGGCCACATACAACAGACCATGACACAGTAGAAACATGAACTTCATTTACTAAGGAAGCCCTGAATTTGAACGTATTTTGTGTATGTTTGTGTACAGGGCACAACAATCGCCCGGAAGGATGCTCTTGGTGTAGCAGATTTAGATGATACGGTGTGCCTTGTTCAATAGAGCACGAACATCGATTATTCTCCCTGTCTTAGATAGTGGTGCCAATGGGCTGGAAAGACATTCTGCTGTGTCTGGGTCACATTTATTTCAGATAGCCCATAATACTGACTAGGTATGTAGGTAGTTACCAGGTTGTCACTGTGGCTCCTCTTTGGCATCTTCTTCCCAGTGATATATTTCAGCACTTTGTCCTTAAATACCTGTAAGGAAAGGCATGAAGTGCAAATTAAAGCCTCCACTTCATTACATTACAATTCCAAAGACAATTCTACCTTGGGCAGACCATGCTTTTTTCACCGTGCTTCCCACCCTATGGAGATAGCCTTTCTAACATGGTGCTCAGACAGTTTAAAAGTAAATACCTGCTTACAATTAGTACTAACTTGAATAAGATGTGTAAGTGTATCAGGTAAATGTGGTTTAATAAAAAACTGCATTTGTCTCACCGCAATGCCAACCATGACAAAAACCATCTCACAAAAATGATATCAATTACATTAAAACATTGCCAGAAAACATCAAGAACATGAATAGTAAAACATATCAATTTTTTTCCAACTTATAAATGTTTAGAGTTATGTGTTTTGGTTTGAATGGCATGGAGCATTCATTGTATGTTCAGGTGGGCGGGACCATTCTAGATTTAAGGATATACTCACAACAGAACAATAGGTTTCGCCTCCACAAGAGGTATTGCTTTGTCAATGTCTTTTAGCCATATTTTACAGCAGAATGGAGTGGAGTGGAGTGGCATGGCATAGAGTGGTGTGCAGTGATGTGGAGTGGAGGTGCTTGGCATAAAGTGGAGTGGAGTAAAGTGGCCTGGAGTGGTGTAGAGTGAAGAGGCTTAGAGTGAAGTGACATAGAGTGGAGTGGTGTAGATTGTCAAAGAGTGGAGTGCAGTGGAATTGCATGGAGTGGAGTGGAGTGGTATAGAATGGAGTGAACCGGTACAGAGTAGAGTGGATTAGAGCAAAGTGTCATGGAGTGGCTTAGAGTAGAGTGGTGTAGAGAGGAGTGGAGTGGCGTAGAGTAATGTGGCATAGATTAGGGTGGGTTGGAGTGGCATCGAACAGAGTGCCGTAGTGTGCAGTGAGGTAGAGTTAAGGTGGGGTGGAGGGAAGTGGGGTAGAGTAGTGTGGTGTAGAGTTGAGTGGCGTAGAGTAGAGTGGTATTGTGTGGAGAGGGGTAGAGTGGAAATGTGTGATGTGCAGTGCCATAGAGTTGAGTGGTGTAGCCTAGAGTGGCATTGTGTGGCATGAAGTAGTGTAGAGTAGAGTAGCATAGAGTAGCGTAGAGTAGAGTAGAGTGGCATGGAGTGGAGTAGAGTGGCATGGTGTGTCATACAGTGGAGTGGAATTGCATGGAGTGGAATAGAGTAAAGCGGGCTAGCGTAGAGTTCAATGGCATAGAGTGCAGTTGTGTAGGGTAGAGTTGTGCAGAGTAGAATAGAGTGACGTAGAGTGCAGTTGCGCAGAATGCAGTGGCACAGAGTAGAGTGGTGCAAAGTAGTTTACAGTGGAGCAGAGTGCAGTGGTGTAGAGTGCAGTGACATAGAGTGGTGCAGAGTACACAGGCATACTGTGCAGTGGTGTAGAGTAGAGTGGTACATAGTAGAGTGGCATAAAGCCCAGTGGCATAGAGTAGTGTGGTGTAAAGGACAGTGGCATAGAGAGCAGTGCCATACAGTGCAGTGCCTTAAAGTAGAGTGGTACAAAGCAGAGTAGAGGGGCATAGAGTGGTGCAGAGTACAATACAATGGCATACAGTACAGTGGTGTAGAATGCAGTGGGTGCAGAGTAGAGAGGTGCAGAGTGAATTGGCATAGACTAGAGTGGTGCAGAGTAGAGTGGAGTGGTGTAGAGTGCAGTGGCATAGAGTAGAGTAGTGAAGAGTAGATTAGCTTGGCGTAGAGTGCAGTTGTGCAGAGTAAAGTGGCGTAGAGTGCAGTGGCACAGAGTGGTGTAGAGTAGAATACCATGGAGTGAATTGGCTTGCAGTGCAGTGGTGTAGAGTGCATTGGAGTAGAGTGCAGTGGCGTAGAGTGCAATTTTGGAGTGAAGCGTGGTACTGAGTAAACTAGAGTGGCATAGGGTGCAGAGGCATAGTGTGCAGTGGTGCAGTGAAGAGTGGTGCAGAATAGAGTGCAGTGGTGTAAAGTGTAGCAGCATAGAGTAGAGTGGTGCAGAATAGAGTGCAGTAGCGCAGACTAGAGAGGTGCAGAGTAGAGTGCAGTGGTATATCGTGCAGTGGCATAGAATAGAGCAGAATGGTGTAAAGTGCATTGGTGGAGAGTGGTGCAGAGTAGAGCAGAGAGGTACAGGGAAGAGTAGAGTGGCGTAGAGTGCAGTGCCACAGAGAAGAGTGCTGCAGAGTACAGAAGAGTGACCTAGAGTGTAGTGACATAGAGTAAAGTGGTGCAGAGTAGCGCGCAGTGGCATAGAATGCGATGGCGTAGAGTGGTGCATACTCGAATAGAGTGCAGTGGAGTAGAATAGCGTGGTGTAGAATAGAGTGGCGGAGATTGCAGTTGAGTAGAGTGGTGCAGAGTGCAGTGGCATGGAGTACAATGGTTCAGAGTAGAGTCAAAAGGAGTGCAGTGGCAAGGAGTGGTGCACAGTAGAGTGCAGTGGCATAGAGTGCAATGGTGTAAAGAGCAGTGGCCTACAGTCGAGTGGTGCAGAGTAGAGTGCAGTGGCGTAGAGTGCACTTGTGAAGAGTACACAGTAAGGGAGGGGAAGGAAAGTAGGCATCATGAAAGGATGCCAGGTGGGAGGGGTTAGAAACTATATGGACGAGAATATGGGAGACGGACTGAAAACAGAAGCACTCCTATGGAGTGCTTGAACACAAAAAAAGTAGCTTGTACTTGATCCATGCTCCAGGGGAGGGCCAAACACAAGAAGAGGATGTGATGACCATATGGTTTGACAAATGGGAGTAAAGCAAATAAGAGCAACGCTGAAGCTAACCAATGGTAAGCTATGGGAAGGTTGTAAGCCTCCCGTGTGTAAACAAAAGTCTTGCAGAGACAGTGCATGCGCTTTCTAGACGAAACCTAAAAAAAAGTCTGTTGGTTTTCCATCCTTCATCGCCTCTTCAGAGACCCATTGATTCCCCCTTTTTTCAGACTTTTATATAGCACAAACTTGACCTAAAGGTATCAGTTATCAGAGTGCTTTACATGAGCACCAGTTGCTTCGCACAAGGAGACATACATTTGTATTATTATGTACGGGGATATTAAGTGATTTGCCCAGAGTCACAGGATGCTGTGCGTCGTTGCCAAGACTCAAACCCGGTTTCCCAGATTTGAGCGCGACCGCCCTAGCCATTAGACCACATCTTCTCCCCTTTTGAGTCCACACTTTGAGTTTAGTTACCACAAAAAGTGATAACAATCTTTTTTCTACTGTGTGCATCACTCACGACATCTATGTTACATACTTGTGCAGATTAAGGGTGTCTGGAAAAGTCCAACCTAACATACTGCTGACATACATGAAATGTACATATTGTTTAAAAGTGACATGATCTTTCTAAAAACGTAATGGGTAAAATGTCTGAAGTGCTGGGATCTGTTCATTTCCTACCACAGACATTGTTTACATGTATTTGAAGTAATGTTTGCTGTTTCTGATTTTTTATTATAATATCCTCTGGTTCAGTTATCTACGAAGGCATTATTTGGCACCCTTTGTGTTGTAGTTTCATTTCTAGAAGGGACAGTATTCCACCAGATCATTGTCTGATAAACACGGGGAGTCCCTGAAAAGAATCTGCCATAGTACTAAGTGGAGAACACAAATGATGGAGGTTACAACTTTATTGCATTGATTTAAGCAAAGTCAATCCCAATGCAAATAATAGCACCACGGTTTCTGATATAAAACGGTTGCAAAGACCAAACTGTACCGAGGCTAAAATCAGTATAGATTAGTGTTTCGACATGGATAAAACGTTGAACGCAAAATTAAGACATTCAATAAACAAGCAATATCACCATTCGATGAACCTTTAAACAGTAGAGGGTAGTCTCCTTTATTGTTCTCATGTTGGCAGCTCTAAAAGGAGAGTTTCAGATATGTTTTTCAGTAATCTAAAAGTTTATACAAAAGGGAAATAATGGGCTCAAGAATCTTGTTCTTCTAATTACATAGGAGACATAGGGCCAGATGTAGGTAATTGCATTTTACCGATTCTTAGTACCGAATTTTACCGATTCGGTATTTATGAGTCTATAAATGCAATGTAGGTAAAAAAATCGGTATTTTTTACGGAATTGGTAAAAATCGGAATCGGTCATTCGGTAAAGTTACCGACTTGGTAAATTTTCCGATTCGGTAAATTTTACGATTCAGTAAATTTACAGAGTCGGTAAATTTACCGAGTCGGTAACTTTACCGAATCTGTAAATTTACCGATTCTGTAGTTTTTTGAGCCCCTACATCTCGAAATGCAAATACCGGTCGGTAACGGCTGAAAATCAGTATTTTCGGCCGTTACCGACCGGCATTTGGCTACCTACATCTGGCCCATATTCTATGATCTTTTGTTGGGTTCCTCCAAGTGCCCTCAAATTGTAAAATTGGAATGTAAAGTCTCAAGAAAGTTGGACTTTCTTGATACAAGTTTCTAAGTTAGAGTCTAGGTAAGATTGCTTCTCTGTGGTATTAAGAGTCTTGATCTAATGACACGTGTTGGCAGGTTGATGAAGACTGGCGGCCTTGTTTAGAACTTAGTGTACAAGATACTCCATCACAAGCATGTTTGATTACTCATCTGCCCTACTACAACTTACTACTGCATTATAGCTTTGTTATAGTAGTGAGGGGAATTTTTTTCAGAGTTCAGGGAAGAGTAAGGGTTTCGTTTCAGGGAAGGGTAACATTAAAGGATAGTAAGGAGTTTTAGGGTTTAGAAATGTGTAGTGTTTATGGACTGTACGTTGTTTAAGGGTTCAGGGAAGGGTAGTAATTAAGGGAGGTAAGGGCTTTTTAGGGTCAGTGAAGAGCAATGTTAAGGGGTAGTAAGGGATTTTTAGGTTTCAGGGAAAGGTAGTGTTAAGTGGTAGTAAAGCTAAGGGCTTTTTAGGTTCATTGAAGAGCAATGTTAAGAGGTAGTAAGGGATTTTTAGGGTTCAGGGAAAGGTAGTGTTAAGTGGTAGTAAAGGTTTTAATTGCTCAGGTCGGGTTAACATAAAAGGGTAGTAAAGATTTTTAAGGGTCAGTGTTATGAGTTAATAAGGATTTCTTAGCATTCAGGGGGGTAGCAATAAGCAGAAGTAAGGGTTTAGGTTCAGGAAGGGTAACAATAAGGGATAATAATGGGATTTGGGACCAGAGAAGGGTAGGGCTAAAGGATTGTAAAGTGCCATAGGGTTCAGAGAAGTGTAGCAATTAGGGGGATTAAGATTTTTTTTATGTTCAGGGAAATATAACGTTATGGGGTAATAAGGGGTTGATAGAATGTAGGAACTGGGAGCATTAAGGGGTAGTTAGGGGCTTTTAGGTTTCAGGGAAGGGTAGTGTTAATAGGGAGTAAGGTTTATTAGGGTTCAGGGAAGGGTAGCATTGATGGAGGGTTCTCGATTTTTCATGTTCAGTGAAGAGAAGCATCGATTGGTATGAAAGATTTTACAGGGTTCAGGTACGGGAAGCATTAAAGGGTAGTGTGGCTTCTAAGGGTTCAGGAATGGGAACCATTAAGGGTTAAGATACAGTTAAATAAATTAATGAATACATGTAATAAAAACAACTTTTAAAATGCATCATTTTTGGAATCGTCGTAGGTAAAAATGAAGTGCATAACAATATTACCTCGATGATTCCAACTCAACTTAAATGTTGTTGTCATTTTAAAAGTCAACTTTATAACATACAACCCTTGTCATAGACAGTTCTGCTGTAGCTTATTTCATGCAGTGACTGTTTTTGGTCGCTGCTCTTGTTTTCCCACCCCAGTTGTTTTCAGATATGATTGCTAAGGTGTTGTCCCAGCCTAAGGGAAATGATCAGCTTGTAGCTTTGGATTTGGTCAACTCAAGTCAGTCCCTGGGAAAGATTTGCTGACTGACATATTACAGAGTTTCAGTGATACAAAGGATGGATATGGTGTTTATGATGTACAGGCAGGGACAGGTAAGCCAAATGCATTGCTGCAATACAGACATTAACTTGTTTTGGCCTACGAAGGCAGTAAGAGATGACAGGCAGCCTCTGAGTTCGTCATGAATCCTCTTTCCCGCAAGAAGTGTGTCCTGGGGTGCAAGAAACTGGGGATTATGGCACTGATAAATGTGTGTCACATCACTACCAACTTTCTACATTTCAGTCTTCCCTTTTCACCTCTTTACCCCACTCTATGTCCTCACAAAGAAAAGTGTGAAATGTGGAGGAAACAGGACTAAAGTGTTGATATGACATGTTGATGTGATTAATATCTGTCAATGATAGATGTGCAGCTGATAGCAGATAATGTTAGATATAAGTTGTCTTTGTCTTCTTCTGAAGAACCCAGGAACCCCACTCCAGATTTCCTTCTGCTTATCCAACAGATGTCTGCTGTTAAGATGCCTCTCATTCCTTTGATGAAGGAGATTCTCTTGAGGGAAGGGGCATGCCCAAGAAGGATTACATTTGCCAGGTTTATGGCACAACCAAATGCACCGAAGGACACCCTATCAGTTATACTACAACTTCTGAAGGTATATACCCATCTTTGAATCTGGATGATCTATCAGAATCTACTCAAGATGTTTCTCCTGGAGACAAGATAGATTTAAACAGTAGGGTTGCCCATAGTAAGAGGCCAACATTATTGGCTGGGGACCTTCAGTGGCAGCACTCAGACACAGGTGCTCATAGCTATTAAAAAACAGGCTCTAAATAGATTACATGCTTAATGAGTCTCCTGTTTTTGGGCCAAAAACAGTTTTGCTCAGAATGAATTCGTTTATGAAGGATTCAGGATTGGGAAACATACTCTTCCATTTAGGAGACAGTTTTGACAAAATCTCATGTCTTCTAGATTAGCTACTGCATCACTGAGATACTAGCCTATGATGCATAACCACTCTCCGGTAGGCCATGGGGGAAAAGTCATTCCTCCACTTTACAATAATCAACATACCTCTAGGGATTTATCTTATAATGCTGGACCTACATGGGGCATACCTGCATGTTTACATTCAACTATATATTCAGTGCTTCTTACAACTTGTAATCTAGGACTGTAATATCAATTTCGTATGCTTATGGTCACAATCAACCCCACCTCAATTATTGACACATTAATGGGGTGGGCATAGCTCACAAAATTTGCGGTAGTGTAATTACACTAAATTACATGACAATTACGTGAGATTAAGTGGAATTATGTGATGGGCATAACCCAGCATTTAGCTCTATTTTCTCAGTGCAAAATTAAGCTTTGTGTCCAAAATGGGCCGGAAGATGCATTTTGCACTGTAAAATATCAATAAATGCAAGAGAACATGAACAGCAGCAGTCAGCAGTTGCTTGCACGCACTCACTAAGTTTGTTGTTCATGTGCTCCAGCAGAAGGAATTTTGTGCCAAATTACTCATAATTATGCAAACGGGTGTAGTTGTGCACCTTTCTGTAAAATTAATCACATTACTCTTGTGTCATTAAAATTTCCCCCAGGCCTACTCATTAACTCCCCTTTTCCTCAGTCTGAAGTAGATATGAGCATGATTTGCAGTCTTCTGGAGACAGTCATCTTTGTGATCAATCACAACCAATCCTCTTTCAGTAATTTCTTTTCCAAAGATTAACACATATTACCAAAATGACTCCTACTACTCCGTTGCAGTTAATATTTAGCCCACGCCTACTCAGTAACCCTCCTTCACCTGAGTCTGAAATCGTTATGAGCCTGGTTTACAGTCTTCCTGAGGAAGTTTTCATTGTGATCAATCATAGCCAATTCTATTTGGTCCCTTTCCTAATCCTTCGAGTTTATGAGAGCGTGGATTTGGATAATGATGAATGATGTATTGGGATTTGTATCTGGAAGGCAGAAGAACCCATCTTCAATCATATCTGTATGGCATTCTTGCCTGCACCAAAGCACCAGTTCTCCTTTGGTTCAAAGTTCAAGGGGATTATCACAGACTCTGATCCACTGAGCAATACTGCATTTTTCTCTACTGTGGTGGCTATTGAGACAAGACATACTCCCATGTGTTCCCTACCTCAGAGGAGATCCAGATCTCAATGAGATAGAGGCTGAATTTAACCTAACTGACTATGGGAGCTATGCTGGTCCCATTTGAACAACATCATAAAGGATGACGCAAACTAGGATGGTGGCTACCCTGAATGAAAAGACAACACAAATAAGTGCATATTTTTATAAGCCTCTCACTCGCCCAATCAGAGAAAACTGATGGGCATATTTTGGGTAATTTATTTTTTTTAAAAAAAATTTTTTGGTAAACCTTTATTGATACACAAAGCAGTTACAATAACGGGCAGCAAATCAATAAAAGCCAGAAGTACTCAGCATTCCGCCTCCCCATTGCCCCATTGCAACTCAGGATAATGATCGTACCATATAGGTATCAGGATGGAAAAGGTTTCTTTTTTAAGTTTAGGGAAAACCAGGATAGGATGCCATACAATCGAACAATCATTAGATCAAGGGCTGTCTGTAATCAGGATCTTCGCAGCAGGACTAATAAAGACAGGGCGTTGATACTAATGCGTATTAAACAGGATAGACAATGAACAGTACAGATCGCACGCCAATACAGTACATGCCTGCTGCAACTTAAGTCTGTTTCAAGAAACATCGCCCCTCGTGATTCGGACCAGAGAAACGTACGGTAAACAACCCATCGCTTGGTTACAAAGAAGAAGGGGAAAGAACAAGGGATAAAGGGAAAGCCAAGAATAACAGGTAAGAACAAAGGGGCCCTAGGAACGAAAAAGAAAAAAGAAAAACAGTAATACCCCCCCCCCCCCAAACCCCCCACCCTGCACCCCTGCCTCCGGCTACGGCCTCCCCCTCAGCAGCGTGCCTGTCGCCCGTTATGGAACCCGAAATGTAGAAGAAAACAGAATAGAGCTATAGCTCGACTTAAGTTAGAATCTAAAGGAAGAAACAGAAAAAAGAAAGAGAAAAGGGGAAAACGGAGGAGGAAACCAGGACAGACCCCCAGCCCACGCCGGCCCCCCCCCCCGCCACAGAAGACACCCACTCCAAACAGTAAGCCTGAATGCAATACAGTACACGTATAATGAGTGGGTACAATCCCTGCCAGTCTGCCGTTAGCGCCATCATAACATAGGTAGAGAGTCCCGCACCGGATCGCACTGAAATAGCATTACAATACTCGACCCAGGCCCGCCCAGTCCAATTTACGATTGCAACCCAATCTCTCCGTCACAGGTGTAGGTGGATCAAAGTACCCGACTTGGAAGAGGATGTCTTCCAAAGACACGATAGTACACAATGATATCGCTCGGAGGACGTAGCTATCCGACTGTCCAGGGGTCATCAGTGAGCGTGAGAGATGGTGCTCAATCCTCAACATCCGCCCAGAACAGAGGGAAAAAAGGGCTTGCTATAGCGCCACCTCCACCCGCTGCCGTTGATCAGTTAGTCATTAGAACCGGGTAATGCTCCCATAAGTGATACCATCGTCGGATAGTCAGCCTCCGCAGTGATGACTGGACACCACCCAGCGCCACCAACCCTCTGTCGAGCGTGGGCCCATAGGACGTCACCATCTAGCCCCGAGACCACCAAGTCCCGGAAGCACCCGTGAGCCGACTGCCAGCAAGCAACATGGCACACTACATCCAGCAATCCGCTTATCAGGGCAGAAGTCGTTATGCCTGGAAGTCCCCACGCATCACAGCATCCAGGTCTCTCACCGCGGTCTCCATCTGATTCCGTCGTGCGAATTGCAAGTAAACAATGGCCGCCATGCTATCCCCCAGCTGAAGGTTCTCCATCTCACCCCCAGTAGCGACAATCCTCGTATCCAGCCAGGCTCCAGCGCACCAGGCCAATCCGCCCCAGGTGTCTGATCGCAACATTTTCGTGGCCCCAGCCAATCAGAGAAGGATCAGTATCGGTCCCCTCAGGCGCAATCACGTGCAAGGCGCACCCACGCGGAGCGTATACCGCTAGGCGGAGAGTGTCCCGGTGTAGCTAATCAATCAGCAGGCAAACAGTCCCAGCATGGGCATCAGGAGACACTCACCGCCATCGGGATCGACACAATCTTCTCAGGGCGCCCACACACATAGTGACCAGCTGGAGGGGGGGTCGTTGCTCCGATAATCAGGGGAAAGCAGCAAATCGAATCTAAACATTGCTGCGGCGTTGCGTGAAAATCGCCGTCACAATCAGGTAGGGCCGGGTCGTCATCCTCCCAGACCGGCACTTCCGCCATGCACCCTGCCATTGTTGTTGCGTTAGTGGCCGGGCAGTTGAGTACCCCAGACCCCATCTGCAGGCAGGGGCGGGCCGCAATCTTAAAGGCGGCGCATCTCCGGCTAGGAAGCCGCCAGAGAGCTCGGGCGCGCATAGATCTGCACCGCTACATCTCCGCAGCACGGGAGCACAAGAGAGGCGCTAGCTAGGGCCTAGATGTGGCGGCGGGAGACCGCGGCCGGCGGAGCCGGGAGCCCGAGCGGCCATCTTGGTCCGCGACCTGGCTCCTCCATTTTGGGTAATTTAAATTGTTTCCCTCATCATCATTTCCCTGAATTCCTTGGTTTAGATCAGGAGCAAGAATCAAATATGAAAGGCTACATGAATAAAAAGAGGAATTTAAAATGTAAACCACAGTTTAAATTTCAGAAAGCATAGTGGGAAGAGGGTCAACTGGTCCCCTTCTGTGAGGTGTACATGTAATGGATTGAAAATATCATCGACAGTCATCTAAATTCTCCATGGTTCTCAGATGTACTCACTCTTCTTTGTGTTCTTTCAACATTTTCATCAATCCTGACAGGACAGGTCTGCCTCAAATCAAGACAGGGTACGCCCGCAGTTCAGCTCCAGCAACCCTATCCAGAAGCTTGTGGATATATTTCCTGTTATGGCCTCTTATATGCATCCTTTCAGTTCCATCTGATATTGGGAGTCCTTCTGAATATCAAGAACGAGGAAGTACCTATACATCTACTGGTGATAATCCTGAGCTATTCTACTGTACACCACCATGGGCCTACTGGGCTCCATCAATTAAGAAGAACATCTCTGGTCCCTATTGGACATTTGGGTCTATTGCTAGGCACCCTGATTTATCCATGTTCACGCTATACTCCTTAGGGGTCCATAAAAAGGAACATGATTCCACCAGACAATAGGGTGAGATTAGGAGTGTGTGGAAATCTATAAGTGATCTTCCTGAGACCATCACAGAAGCCTCCCACCATACAGAAGCACAGTTTCAGGGCATTGTTCAAGTTGGGAACATTAAGAATGAATTATCTACTCCTAGTTCCTCAACAAGCACAGTGCCATGGATTTGGTCAATAACCAACCAAAGCGGATTTTTGTTTGAGATATGTCATAAAAGGTGGCAGGACAATAGAAATTAACATGCTGTCTTCTCCAAATTCCAAGACTCACACAGCTAAAAAGAATACTCTATAACTCATTCAGAAACTCCATAGAGACCCTGAAACACCCTTCATCTTTTTCTATCCGATAGGAAATGATTCCCCGCACTAGATTTTGCTTAAATGGACCTAACATGGTGTTCATTTTTCTAACATGTAGTTGAACATCATGCAGGAGTGCGCTACTTCTGTTGGAACTTCTAGCTAACATTGGACCTAACACTATCATCATTCGAGGTATCAATGTTAATATTTATGTCGATTACCTTCCTTTTTTAATTTTACACCATCTAAACACCCAGTCTCTCCTTTCAGCCTGCTCACAAGTAAAGACTTTAACCACCGGTACTCCTGCTTACCTTAACTGCTAACTGGCAGAAAGGAACAACAGCCAGTGAGCACCTGGCTCCACTTCATTCTTCCCACCTGTCCGCAGATAAGAAGTGACCTTCCAGGCCCTTCACTGCATGTCTGCCATCTAGCCCAGTGAGAAACAGCGACTACATCACAGAGGAGGAAATGGAGCATCACCCCTACCTACTCACCACCTACCCTCAGGTGGCCATCATCCGTACACCTGATTGCTGCTTCCCCCCACAACTACACATGTCTCACTCCACCACTGTACACTTTGCTGCACATTGTGGAGACACAGCAGGGAGCAGTAGTAAAGATAGAGGAGCAAAGAGGGCACACTTCACTTGATTTCCCCCAGGAGAAGCTGTACCACCAACACGCTGTCACGCTCCTCCAACAAATTGAGGTCTCCCTCAGCAGGTGTGTGTGCAGTCAACCACACCAAACCCACTGACATAATTGGAGTTTCCTGGTTGTAAAGTGCCCAAAGTGGCATTGCTTTAACGCCTTCCATCTTGAAAACTTCATCCACCGCCATGCCAGGCAATATTTTGGATAGACCTGCTTTTTAAGTTTGCTGCATTTGTTCTCTGGCTCGGCACTCCACCCCGACTCTTGCTCAGTTTGCCGTCCTGCAGTCCCATGCCAGACAGCTGCCTTCTAGCTTTTTCCATCCATGTCTGTCTCATGTCCAGACAACTGATTCACCCCAACCCACTTCCACATTCCTTCAGCTCCCCCACATTTTTCCTTCCATCCTACCTTCTAGTATGTTTCCCTTTCTTCATATCCTTACTCCTGCAAAAAAAACGTAAATCAGATTTTGTAATAGAAGTAGTGGCCATGGAAGCAGTTTTGGGCTACCATGGGCAATGCCAAGGGGATGTTGTTCAGGAAAAATGTTGAAACCCAAGTACGGAAGTTACAGTATTTTGTTGTCAAGTACAAAGGGACGCTAACAAGGCTAATAGGAGCTCAGAGGTAAGAAGAGGAATAACGGTTCCAAATTCAATGATTATAATCACATGGCTAATTCTGTATATTGTCCAGTCTTGGTGTAGATTTGTAACACATGCAAGAAAAAAAGGACACTTTAGTATGGTATGAACCTAGGCTAAATAATTAGGAGACTCGACTTTTAGACAGTCTAGAAGAATATGAGACACTGAAGGGTGGACAGTCCAGAAGAATATGAGACACTGGAGGGTAGTGTTGTCTTAAGCGTTGTAGGTACCAAACATTTAGAGAATACCTTACTGCACAGTACAGATAGGAATTAACTTGGAAGTCATGGTGGGCTCACGTACTTGGTACGCTATATCAGGCAATGAATTATTTAGGGAGTTGTGGGAGGAGGGGGCAGGTTGTTGTTACCCATAGACATAAAATCATGGGGTACACAGGTCACAGGGTCAAGTTACTTGAGTATTTCTGGGGTGATTTAGATGGTAAAGGAAGAAAAGCAAGGAGCAAAGTATAAGTAGTGGAAAATGGAGACTACTTTATTTAGTGTGCCCACATTAGGGCTACATGGAAATAAGATTAGAACCAAGAGCTAATCTGTGGGTACTTACCATTATGGATGAGAGTGTGGAAGATGGTGAGCATAGTAAGCACAAGGGGAACTAGAGGAAAAATGCAATATTGTAGTTACTAACTAATTGGGAAAATCTAGGTATTAAGAAAGCATCATCCTGAAGAAGGAGGCGTTTCCCTGTAAAACACTTAGGGCACGATGTAGGTAGGCAAATACCGGTCGGTAACGGCCGAAATTCGGTAATTTCGGCCGTTACCGACCGGTATTTTGATTTTGTGATGTAGGGGCATGGCAAAATACAGATTCAGTAATTTTACCGTTTCTGTAAAATACCGACTCTGTAAAATTACCGAATCTGTACCTTGACATGTAGGTAGCACTTAAATCAGTGCAACAGGGGTTTAAGAAGTCATTATAGTGGAGAAGTGTGGCTCACCGGTTAGAGCAGGCAGACCCTGAAGCAGAGGTCAGACCCAGGACCAGGGTTCAATTCCCGACGCGGCAGGGTCTTGAGCTCAAATGTCCATGGACTCGATAATTCTCGCTTCGGTGCCTGACCTAATCATGGGTTCACACTCTGCAACTCTGGGCATTAAGCTTGCTTAATCTCCACAACGGCCCCCCCGCGGCGGGATGCCTGGCTTTCACCTTGGGGATGCCCTGTAGGGGCTATCTCACAGGGAAAAGCCAGGACGGGTTCCCAAGGCAAGCGCGGAGATACCCCTTTGGGGGTCGATTCTGGCGCTATATAAGAAACATAATAATAATAATAATAATAATAATTATTTACCACCAACTAGAAGTTGGTGGTAAATAATGAAAACCCATTAAAAAGCATTTTTTTTGCTTTTTAAACAGTGCCATGTTGCAGACATACATGCACTAAGGGGATGTATGTCTGCAACATGTGCACCCATGCACAATTGAGGGATGCAACAGGGTGTCAAAGTGACACCCTGCCACCCTTCAATGGTTCCCCCTATTACCGAATCGGTATTTACCGATTCGGTAATTGACATTCATTCCTATGGGCCTACAGGCCCATAGGAATGAATAGCAACCGATTCGGTAATTACCGAATCATACCGATTCGGTAATGAAATCGGTAAAATTACCTAAATCCCGATTGCCAGTTCTTAAATACCGAATCGGTATGATTCGGTTTTTAAGAATCGGTAATCTGGGATTACCTACATCGGGCCCCTAGTATGGAACATTTTTTTTTCCATCTGAGGAAAATTGAAGGGGATTTTGTCTGATCGACATGTGAAAGATATAAGCGAGACAATAGTGTGATCAGACTGGTTATCACCTGTGATGATTTTGCTCAAGCGTTCAAGTCATTTACAATACTGGAGCGATTTGCTTAAATAGAACAATAATATATAATTTTGACAGTCACCCATTGCCAAACGTACATAGCATGTTTATGTTAGCTGGCATTGCTGTATTTAGTCCAGGTGATCCTATGAGTTCTTATCACCAGGTTCATCTCAATGAAATGTCCAGACACCGGCTGGCATTTGTCACCCTAGAGGGTACAAGAGTATGCCCTTTGAATTAGAAAGTGTCACGTTTGTCTCGATGCATCCTGGAAGGTCTGGAAGGGGGAATAACCTTACAGGAGAGCATTTGGTATTTCCTAGCTATCAGATAGAGCACATACTCACTTGAGAAATGTTTTACAATAGTGGGAAAAAAATGGGGGGAAAAAGTGGTTTAACTTTCAGACAACATAAGTGTACATTTAGATAAAATTAAGTAGACTACTTGGAGCACAGCATATCTAAGAAAAACAACAGACTGAAAACACACGTTTCATCCATTCTTGAAGAACCTAGGGCCAGATGTAGGTCGCCAATTACCGGCCGGTAACGGCCGATTTCGGCCATTACCAACCGGTATTTGGGATTTGGCATGTAGGGGGTATTTTATTTACAGAATCGGTATATTTACCGATTCGGTAAATTTACAGAATCGGTAAAGTACTGAATCGATACATTTACCGATTCTGTAAATCAAGATGCAGGTGGCACTGTAATCAGTGCCACAGGCCCTTACCGAATCGTTATTTACCATGGAATACTATTCCATGGTAAATAACGAATTCCAGTGTACATGCACATCTGTGCATGTACACCTGTGCCATGTGGCACACAGACATGCCCTAAGGGCATGTCTGTGTGTCACATGGCACACAAGCCAGAAACAGTGGTGCAACAGGGTGTCAAAGTGACACCCTGTCACCCTTGCAAATTCGGTAATTTTACCGATTCTGTAATTACAGAATCGGTAAAATTCGGTATTTACCATTCGGTAATTTGCTATTACCTACATCTAGGCCCTAGTCCTATAACAAAGGGTCACTGAATATCTTTTCTGGTATTAACCGATGTCTACTTTATGTTTGTGGACAATTATGTTAGCAAAATATAGGTTTTCAGGGCATTTCTTTTGAAAAAGGCATCCTTTGTGTGGGAGGTAGAACAGGAAAAATGTTTTAATAAGATAAAAAATTAGAGTGCAAATTCACAATGACTTAAGTAGTATTCACTGGCTGATGAATGTGTCATACCTGCGGATGCTAGTAATTACAGCTTGGGTGCAGGTTGTCATAGGAGAAAGAAATAAACTTAATTGTATGCGTCCAAATATTTAAAACATGTGAAAGAAATTACTTTTGTGACAAATTGTGTTGTTGGTTGACTGGGGAGTGCGCCCTGGTCAAGCAACATCCACAATCCCCTGCAGGGTGAACCATAAAAAGTCACTAAATTATACTATGTTTAACCCTGAGGTAGCTTGGCACAAAAAGCAGTCAGGCTTAACTTAGAGGCAACTTGTAAAGTATTTATCCAGCACACAGTAATAAAGCGCAAACACAGCACAAGAAAACCCCCACACTAATTTAGAAAAACAGAGTACATTTCAATAAATGATTTGACATCAAAAATACAAAAACCCAATTAATAAAACCGGAGTTAAGAATTTTTACCTCTTTTAGTAAAAACTAGCACCTAAAAGATGAAATCGCCAACCGTGGACATCTAGTCATAGGAGACTGGGTTATGGATGGAGCACAGTTCAAATACAAGAAGTAAATTCGGCCCAGCCTGCGCTTACCTTCTGACTTTGAACAAATTTTGAGAATAAATTGTTCGAGAAGGTAAAGTTCAGTGAGGCAAGGTTGCAGTCGGTGTCCGAGGAGGGAGTGTCATCATCGAGTTCCCTCAGGTTGAAGCTGTGGTGAAGATTTCTGTGTTTGGACTTAGGTTCTTTTTGGTAAGTTGAAAATCTTCAGTGGGATGAGGCAGGAAGCTGTAGTCAAAGAAAGGTCAAGGGGCTCGCATACCCCTTTAGCAAAGGACAACTGTCAGGATTTCCTGCTGAAGAGAACATATTGGGAGCAGCCACGAAGTCTGGCCAACTGGAAATGCACCTTGGGCAGACAGACAAGCAGGTTGGTCCCAGTCTTCCCTCAGTTCTCAGCCAAAAATATCAAATTCCTCAGTTTTGGATTGTGGCTATCTAGGCACCTTTAGCATCACAACTAAGGGTCCAGGACTGGTGGGACACCACTTGGTGGTCATGTGGGGTCCAGGTGTGGGTTCAAGATGGTGGGAGCCTTTTGTGTTCCTATGGCTCTAAACAGGAGCCAGCAAACTACCCCTTAGAGTCACTCTCGTAGTCCTGGGTACAAGGGAAGAGCAGGGCTCAAACAGCAGTACTGGTCTCCGAGGGTTCAAAGCAGGCTTCAGGCAGCAAAGCAGTCTTGCAAAGAACACAACAGGTCACAGCAGCAGGCAGTCCTCTGAGAGTCCTGCATCAGGTCCAGGTGTGAACTGAAGACTGGATCGGAGGGTCCTATATTCCTGGTGACCTTCCTCTAAAAGGTGGGAGAAGCTTCTAGAAAGCATTTGAAGAGCATGGAATTTCCTGACTCCCCTGGTTCCAAGCTGGCAGCAGTGACAATGTGGAGGCGTTAAGTCCTTTGTGTGAAGGCAGAGCACAGCCTATTCAGTTTCAAGTGGGGCTGTGCTCAGCTCCACCCTCCATCCTGCCTGCAGATCCCATTCAGGCATACCTAAGCCCTCTATTTTGTGACTGTCTGGGAGGAATTCACAAAGGCTAACTGTCAGCTACACCCAGTGACCCAAGACTGACTGCAGTCACAAAAGAGCTAAGGACAGGAAAATGCCAACTTTCTAAAAGTGCCATTTTCAATATTGTATTTAAAAATCTGACTTTACCATTAAGAGGATTTTTCATAACAATTTCATACATACCAAACAAGAACTAGCTACCTAGTCCCAATCAAAAATAGTATTTATTGAATGTTTAAGGCAACCTAAAGGGTTGTAAGGTTCCTCTGTGTAAAGTAGATTTGCTTCTTGCTCCATGGATAGCACTGGATATCAGCAACATGTTGCCCCTATTCAGCAGTGCCATAGAGTGAAGTCTTTACACCAATATTTACGGTTTATTGTTCAAAGTATTTTGGGGATCGAATAGCTGAAAGTGTGATTATCAAATTCTTAAATCATTTTTTTTTCAGTAGACAAGGGTTCCTTGAATAATTTTTACAGGTGAAGGGATATAATTTTCTACAGGTAAGATATGTGATTTTCTGACATTTTGTGCCATTAGACACAGGGGGGTTGCATTTTACCACCCAAAAGCCACTGGATAAGTTGAAACACTTCAGAGAGTTGTGAAACTGGCAAATGGATGACAAATATTGGCAAATATTGTTGCAGGCAACTTGTTTTTCACACAGAACCACTGCACATTCTGTTACAGGGAAATCACAAATTAAAATATTACGTGTTGTGCACCTGATAGAAAATTGGTATCTTGCTGTAATCGAAGAAACTAGAATTGCAGACAAGTTGCTTATGTGACGGGTTAAGGCTAAAGTAGGCATGTCTACGGGAAAGATGAGAAGTTAGATGAATGAAAGGGGGATTTTAAAAGACTGTAGGATGATGCAGCTGAAATTAGATACCTGTCAAGATTTAGATGCCTTCTGACAACGGCAAAAGAAACAGGAAGGCAGGTCAAGCTGTTAAAGTTTGTATGCATTTTTAAGAGTGTGGTTAGAGTGGAAGATGAAAACGTGTGTAACATGGAAGGGGGTTCTGTCTGTGAACTGTCTGAAGAAAAATATTTAGGATGAGCCTCTGTCGATGGATGGAAGACTGGAAGTGTAGAACAATTGTGGGACAAAGAAGAAATGGTTTCTTACCTGTAATCCTAGTTCTCTCTCAGGGGAATCGCCATTGAAATCATGAGCACTGAATAGTTCCGCCCATGTGAGGGTATCCTGGATCACTTCTTTACAATATATATTCTTAAGTGTAGATGTTCGCCTTTCTTCAGTAAGGCTAGGATAAGCACTTCATTTATTTATTTATTTTTTTGTGAACCTTTATTAGTAGTACAAGCATTTACAAGTATGGGCCTACAACCATCCCGGCCGGCCGCTAAGCAGAGCAAGAGTACAGCAAGCAATATGGAAAATTATAGCAGTTCGAAATCCGGGGTCATAAAATACCAGGACAGATCTTGTAATCAGATGCATACACTTGAAATCAGGATTTGAGAGGTTCATTTTCAAATAAGGAACTAAAAAAGGGTGCCGCACAGTCGTACACAGTCCTACAATACTGCGCGCGAATCAGGATATCTACAAACAGTACAGATACGAAGGAAATATCGGGGGTAAGATACACAAAGCAGAAGAAATGCAGGCACAACCCTGGCGCGTAGCGAGTCTAAACCCCACCCCTCAAAACTAAACATATTGCAGAGACCATGAACGACGACGACACTAAAAAGAGAAGAAAGACTAAAGGGCCATAGAAACAAATACCGAACAAACACCCACCCCCCAACCCCTCACCCTGCACACCCGCAGAAGGCCATGGCCTACCCCCCCCCCAGCTGCGTGCCTGTCGCCGTAATAGAGACCCGAAATATAGAAAGAGAGAAAAAAGAGAGAAAAAATATAAGCGGAGGAGGGCCCTCGGTCTTGCCGCCCGACCCCACCCTTCACCCCTACGCCGAGGAAAATCCCAGAAACGAAGTAGTACAGTAATGAAGAACATCAGTTCCCAGCCACAACAGCGATGAAATCCCGGTCAAACATACCCACTGCACCGTCAGTCAACAATAAAGCCAATAGACTGTGAACCACATGATCCCTGACCCTGTCTGGCAATGGTACCGCCAGAAGTCCACTTGTCAGTCAGTTTACAGAACAGCCTGGAAGGTCCAAACGATCTGGGCAGGTCAGGTCGGAGCGTAGCCATAAAAAAGTACAACAATCCAAACCCATCCAAGTATCGACAGCGAAGATCCGGTAATGTCGACGTTGACCCAGGGAACTTCCCAGAGTGCACACACAGTAGTACCATCCAGGAAAGGAGAGTCACACAGTCCGGCAAGCGCCACGACATCGCTGGGACAGTCCAATAAGGAAAATAGCATTTTATCCCCAGCCGCCAGTTGAACATGTGTCCCAAAGAGACACCCACGTGTAGAACCATGTCGGCCCGAGTGGCCACGGGAACCGGGTCTTTCGGCGGTTCCCGTTACCTAGGCGGAGCTGGGACTCCCTCCGTAAACATAGCTGCGGGTTCGTCGGCAGTCCCTTGGGATCGGACTGTGGCCGCTAGAGACGGCGAGACAGCAATGGCGGCCATTCTTCTACCCAGGTCCCGAGCATGACAAATCAGGGTCTCGTGCAAAACCGTTAGGGCAGCCAATACGTCCTTGGATGTGGGCTCCTGCGTACGTTGCAAGCATCCCGGCCCCATCCGTGTGACAGCCGTCCGACATGGACATGGACCGTAGAGGAGGGCACCAGCCGCCATCTTAGTCAATTTGGCCCCGTCCCTCTTCACCTCACTCAGGGACCAGGCCCTAATGCGGGGCGCCACGGGATGCACAACCGGGGCTCGAAACTGTGAGGCGGGCTCCCCGGGGGAGAGTCACCAAAAGGCTAAAATCCCTGCCGCACCCCGGGAGTCGCCCGCCTATATCGGGGGCAATCCTTGGTTATGCCCGGGCAAAGAGTTTGGGGAGGGGGCAGGAGTCATGCACCCCCTCTGATCCTGTTTCACCACACTGCCCCTCAAGGGTCACCGCCAAGTGGACCGGGCCTTCACCGCTATCAGCGGCCCTTCAAGTCAACGGCACCCTCCGGCCGGCTCCTCTCCTCCACCAACGGCCGTTGTTGTTGCAGTCGCGGCCGGATGCACATCCAGGTCAACGCCCCGGTCTCATCACCACGTGGGCCGCAGAGCAATCGGGGACAGTTCTCAGGGCCTGCTGCACACAGGAGCCTCAGGAGCAGACGCTAAGAGCTCATTCTCCTTCTCCTATTAAAGTACGCCTCCGTAGCTCAGGATAAACGCCAGGATATACGTGTGGGGCGAAAGGGCTCACGGAGCCGAGCGACTATGCGGCCATTTCGAATGCCTGCTTGGCTCCTCCTCCCGAGCACTTCATTAATTAAACTGTTTTGCAGCCGATAAATTACGCTATATTGGCCAATTACTTTACTTTGCATTTAAGAAAGGGTTACCAGATATTTAAAAAACTAGGAACATTGGCAGAGTAGCAGGAGATGTGTAATTTGTCTTCTAAATCTAATTCTCAAACCTTTTTTAAAGGGAAATGGTAAAGAAGGAAGAGGACAATGTAGACTTATAGGCTGAAGCTCTGCAGATATTTATAAGGATGTGTCTTTATGGGCTCACAGCCCACCAATATCCCATCTTGCCCAGTAGGTGGCAGTTACCTCAGTTCTTTTTACCTAGCAAACAGTATTACTACTTTTGGGAAAAAGAATGTCTATTAATCTTCTCTGTCTCTTCCACTGAGTAGGAGGGTGGGTTGGTTATGATTTCAATAGAGATTCTCCTGAGAGAGGACTAAGATTACAGGTAAGAAACCATTCCTTCTCTCTCAGGAGAGTGCCGTTGCTAATCATAAGCACTGAATAGAGAAGTAAGCCCAACCCTATTAACTTCAGTGGAAGGGAAAAAAGATCATCCATAGAGGTAGCTAGGCGAAGAGATTCCTCAGGGAAGCCTCTCCTACTTGAGCATCTGTTCTTGCATCTGAGTCCAAACAATAGTGTCTGATAAAGGTTTGAACCAATTTCTACTTAGCTGCTTTGCATATTTGGGCAATAGGAACATTCCTCATCAAAGCAGCTGTAGCTGCTTTCCCTCTAGTGGAATGAGCATTTTGGTCTACCAAAAAGAACTTTATTTACTTTCTGGTAGCATAACAGGATGCATGAAACTATCCACCTGGATATAGACTGTTTAGACGTGGCTAAACCTGTACATGCAGTGCTATAGTTTACAAACAATTGATTAGACTTGCGTATGTCTTGTTTTGTCTAGATAATATTTTAAGACCAATCTTAAATCTCAAGTGTGGAGATTTATTTCTGCTTGAGTGGAAGGATGCTGAAAGAAAGTAGTCAAAGTAATGGACTGATTAATGTGAAAATCCATCACAACTTTGGGTAAGAATTTTGGATGAGTCTTACTGCTACAGAATACTGTATATAGTTCAAGAGAAGATAAAGTTTGAATTTCACTAACCCTATGTGCTGACATGTTAGCAACTAGGAAAGCAGCCTTCCAAGAAAGTTGGTCTAATGAGGCTTTATGGATGGATCCAAAAGGAGATGCCATGAGACGTGAGAGTACTATGCTTAATACCCAAGGAGAAGAGGGATGGCATATTTGAGGTAAAACTTTCTTTATACCCTCTAGGAAGTCTTTAATAACTGGGACTTTGAAAAAAGGGGTTTGTGAAGGAAATTTTCTAAAGGTAGTAATAGCTGCCAAATTAACTTTATTAGAAGAGAATTGCCAGCTGGATTTCACCAGGATTAGCATGTTTGGAGGTACAGCTTCTTCTTGGCATGTAGTTGTATTAAAGTTCTTGTCAGAACACCAGATGCAGAATCTTTTCCATTTAAAGAAGTACGCTGAATGCGTAGATGGATGTTTAGATTCTTTGAGATTGTTCATGCTTGCCTGTGGTAAAATTAAATGTCCATATTGTACAACCTCAGGAGCGATGCTTCCAAACTCAAAGAGGAAAGATTGGGATGAACCATCTGGTTCCGAATTTCATGAGACGGTCCAGTCTGTACTGCAGCTTCATGTGTGGACATTCCGACATGTGGAGAAGGTTTGTAAACCACCACTGCTGTGGCCTCACCAGAGCTATCAAAATCATCCTGGCGAGTAAGACAGCTTGATTACCGATGAACTTTGGGGAATTGGAGGACAAGCGTAGATACATTTGATGGACCAGTTGATCCATAGACCATTCCCCAAGGTCACTGGTTGGTAGTACCTCGAGACAAAGTTTGGGTATTTTTTGTTTTATGCAGTTGCAAATAAATATTTGTGAGGAAAACCCCACATTCAGAAGATGTTTTGTACAACATCATCGTGTAAAACCCACTCATGATTTTCTTGGCAAACCCTGCTTAGAGAGTCTGCTTGAACATTTTCTACCCCCGTAAGATGGGTTGAAGTGATTCTCAGGTCCCTGGCTAGCAACCAATTCCATATTGTTTGGGCTTTCAGTGACAGGCTCTGGACCTCGTTCCGCCTTACTTGTTCAAATAGTACATAGGTGCTGTGTTGTCAGTTTGAACAAGAAGGGATTTCATCTTGAAGGAAAGTAGAAAAGACTTAAATGTCAAATGAACAGCTTGTAGTTCCAGGAGGTTGATATGATAAGTCATTTCCTTTGTGGACCATGTTCTTTGAATTTGAAGCGGATCCATGTGCCCTCCCCAAACTAACAAAGAGGCATTGGTCACTATTGTCCGAGAGGGAACATCCTGACGGAAAGGCATACCTTGAAGGCGATTTTTCAGCTTGCACCACCATTTGAGGGAAAGCGGGATCTTGTTTTCCCAGTTGCCCAAGTATTGACTTTACAGGTCTTCAAGAAACTCCTGTATTGGTCTCATGTAGAGACAGGAATTTGGCATCAGAAATGTGCAAGAGGCCATGAGCCTAGGAGAGATAACACTTTTCTCACCTTTGGATGAAAGACTTTCACAACAGAATATAATTTCAGACTTTATGGATTAAAGCCTTTCCTTTGAAGGATACACTTTTGCTTTTAAGGTATCAATAGTTGCTCCTAGATAATAGAGCAACTAAACTGGTGATGAGGTTGATTTCTGATGTTTGACATGAAGGCCTATCCAGTTAAGAATAGAGATATTTATTCAATAATGATGCTGTTCTTGTTGCGTTGATGCCTTGATAAGCCAGTTGCCTAGGTATGGATGGACTAATATTCTGAGCTTCTTGAGATGTGCAGTGACCATTACCATGCACTTCAATAAAGTTCTTGGGGCTAATTTAAAACCAAAAGGAATTTGTAGCGTTTACTGGCTATGGAAATGGGAATGTATGCATCCTGAAGATCTATGGAATAGAGCCAGTCTCCTTGATGGATTTGAGGATAAATTTGCTGTAATGCTAGAATTCTGAATTATTGTCTCTGTATCCATGTGTATGAGACTTTCAGATCTGGTATTGGGTCTGAATTCATTTTTGGGACATTTCTTTACAACAAGAAATAATAGGAATAAATCCCTGTTCCGTTTGTTTTCGAGGTACGAGGTCCACCACATGCTTCTGCAGAAGGATGTTCACTTCTGATGTTAATTTGATGACTTTGGTGGAGAACTTGTGAATCTGACACAATAACCATTCTGTACAATATTCAGAACCCAGGCATTGTTTGTAATAGATTTCCACTCTGTCTGATATTGTGAAATACTTCCACCTACTGGAGTGGGTAACGGATGAAGTGAAAGCAGAGGCTCACTGTTTGGAGCCTGTAGGAGGCTTTCTTGCTTGGGCAGATTGGTGGCCAGCCCTTCCCTTTGGTTGACGCCTTTGGTACTTCTGGAAAGGTCTTTGCTGCTTCTGTTGGTGGCTTCCTTGCAACCACTGAGGGGTCTGAACCCTCTGTGGATTACAACTTCATTTGTAAGGCATGTAAGGGTGCTTTTGATGGTCCTTACGTTTCTCCAGCTCTACCGCCTTCTAGGTCTCCATCTCGGCCTGTATAGGGGCTATTTCATCATCTACATGACTCTCAAGTGTTACCAGAGAAAGGTAGATTAAGTATTCTTTGCTGAGATACTTGCTTGAGTGCCATGAGACGAAGCGAAGAATGCCTGAGGATCAATCTGTGACAGTAATCATGGGCTGCCAGCAAAGATGAATCTGCCCCAGAGCTAATCAATTGGTGCAAGACCATCCTTCTTTCATTCATGACTTGGAGGAAGTCTTCTCTGTGGTGTCTTGGGAGTTATTCAGCAGGCTGCTGCTGCTCCAGTACCTTAAGGATCTATCATACCAGCTTAGCAGGGCAGATGTATTTGCCACTTTCAAGGTTGTGGCAGCTATGCCACAAACCTTGCGTCCCACTGAATCTAGTTTCCTGTTTTCTATGTCTGGTGGTACTGTGGATAAAGTGGTAATAGAATGAACTTTCTTTGCAGCCAAGATAACAACTGGATCAGGAGGAGGATCTGACGGCAAGAATAATGGTCCCTGCTCTGGAGGCTTACATTGTTTTGAAGCCTAGACAGAGCTGCTTTGGATGCAGCTGGCATAAGGAAACGTTCAGTGGCTGTTTCTAATAAACCTGGAGCTGGAGGTAGAAGGGGTCTTGATGCTGCATGTTGGTGAAGAGTCTAGGCAATGAAATATTCAGTAGCTCCTAGTATAAGTACCTCCTGAAATGTATATATGTCATCAAACTGGAGAGACCCTTGGCTGGAGCTAATCCGTCAGAATCCGAAGAGTTGGAATAAGATGACGTCTGTGGGGATTGTGAACTAGTTCTGGATCTGGACCTAGGATGATATCTGTGAGTGAACCTAGAGGGGCGTATGGATGAGGAGTGCCAGGAACGATAATGACGATGTCTGGAAGCTACTCTTGTATGTAATCTAAGGCCAGATATGAACTTAGGTGACCTTGCTCTCCAATGGGAAGCTGGATGTCTTGCCAGAGAGGGAGCCACCAAAGGAGCCTCTGTCTGAGGAAGAGGTGGAGGCACCAAAGGAGTTGATGGAGGAGGTGGTGTTGGTTGAAAAGGCTGCAGAGAGTCCGGAATAATGACTGGCGACTATGGCGAGAATGCCCTGGAATATTCAGTCAGAAGTTGATGGCAGTCTTCTTGGTCTCAATGCATTAACAGGCTTTTCGACGTCTATTGTCCTGTAGTGAGTTTCAACAGGGCCGGTGCACAAAAACATCCATTATGACTTACACGTTTAGAATTGACATCTCTTTAGACTGGGACTTTCTACCTGCTTTTCACATAAATGATAAGGTACCCAGAAAGTGTTCTGCTTGCAACCCACATTTCTTCGTAGGCATTTTATCACAACACTGTGTAGTCTTTTCAAGGATAAAATCATTGAGCACGCTGCCCTTGCATTTTATTGTCCATTAGAGACAGCTCTGAATCGGAAAGACAAACAATAACACCAGAAACAGACCTTAAACAGAGTGCAAATGGAACCAGATTTTGTTATATTAACTGCTTCTGAGTCTAGCGTGCCAGAGGAGCACTTCCTTGGGTTATCCTGGACATTTGCCCATAACTAAGTTCCAGCCTTGCTGACTCTCATCTCTATCCTGCAAAGGACGGCGGCCTATTCTACACCAGACTGCCTTCCAGATACATCACACACAGGTAATGGGGAGTTAGGCTTGCTCTAAGCAATCTGGCAGAACACTTTCACCTTGTGCTCTCTATTGGATAGTATTTTTGGGTAGGAGTAT
The DNA here is from genome assembly GCF_964263255.1 of Lissotriton vulgaris. Classification (NCBI taxonomy): domain Eukaryota; kingdom Metazoa; phylum Chordata; class Amphibia; order Caudata; family Salamandridae; genus Lissotriton; species Lissotriton vulgaris. The sequence continues at coordinate 956,292,332 of NC_141691.1, forward strand.
CCTTATGATAGATATTCATATAATCACTGCAATAATTATAATGGTTGAATTATTTATCTTTTTCACTGTTCTTGTAATGCTGGTAATAATGCTTTGTTAACTTCTGCTAATATTTTGCAGCTCATGTATTTTACACAAGAATCTAATTGCTTCAATAAATGTTTGAAATGCCAATTAGTTTACTTCTTGTGTCCCCCTTTGGGTATGCCCAAGTAAATGAACAAAAGGGTAAATCTGCTTCCACGATTTCCAGGGGGAATTAGAGTTGTCATGTTCTGAGGTTGCAGACACCATCATGTACCCTGTCAGGTTTGGAGGTCCAAATGGCGCACAGTGAGCTAGCAAGGGATTGGGGCAACATATTTGATAATATCAGTGGACTCAGTCCACATATTTTGATGCATATGTTGTCCAAATGCACAGTCCCACTTAGTAGGAACTATATGACAGTCCTCTATGTCTGACATTGATAGACTTCTCGACATCAAGCGTCTCCTGTGTCTACGTCTTGGAATCCTTTGATTTCTACCGCCTGTGTCTCTATATTGAATGTTGTCTCCCTCTTGACGTCAACCCAGCTCTCAACGGTAAGCAAGTAGGCATTGTACCTCGCCTCAACTTCGATGTCCTGGACTTGAACCCGGAACAATGTGAGGATTTCCTCTTTTATTGGATCTCCCTCTTTGGGAGGCCTCAGAGGAAGGTAGAAGAGCCCTGGCAGTGGACTGGCCCTCTCCTTACTCATGTTTAGACTGCTCCTCCTGCTATTTGCGCCGCTCTTCAGCTCCATTAAGGTGAATCTTCTTTCTGTCTCACAGGATACACCTGTAAAAAGTCTTGCAGTGCTGACATCTGTCAGGAATGTGACTGTTAGAAAGGCAGATAAAACACACATCATGAGGGTCTCATTTGGCCATCTTTCTGCCACAGCTGGGCATTTGTCAAATAAAGATAGCATTTTATTTGAGTAGAAAAAAAATTATGTTGTCAGAAAATAACAGAAAAACACTGGAAATGGTGAAAACTGTTGAGTGAAGGAGTTCACAAAAATTTCAGAGAACATTTTGAAGGAGCAAAACAAAAAAGGCAGAGCTCAGTGCTCCCAATCCTCCCAATCCCAATCCTGTCACCAGGAACCGGAAAAAAGAACTGTGAAAATTGCCATCTACTGGGCATGATGGGATAACGGTGGGCTTTCAGCCCTTAAAGGCACCGAGTCTCTTTACATATCTGCAGAGCTGCAGCGTAGAAGTCTACATTGTCATCTTCCTTCTTCACCATTTTCCTTTAAAAAAGGTTTGTGAATGAGATTTATAAGGACAATCTACACAGCTTCTGCTAAATTTCCATTTTTTTAAATTGTATATTAAGCCTTTTTTTAATGAAAATCAAAGCAATTGGCCAATATAGTCTAATCTATAGGCTGCAAATTTTGTTCATAATTTTTTTGTTTTAACATTTTATTTTTCAGAACCAGATAAAACAGGTACATACAAAAGAATTATTCAAAATACAATAATATTATACAATAAACAATGGCTTTCATGTTTGATTTGTTTTCATTCTCATATTGAGAGAGAAAGTGAAATAAAAATGAAGAAAACAATAAAAAAAATAATAATAATAATAAAAAAGGCATATAAAACAAGATATTAGGGTAAGTCATTATCATACAATCATACTGTGCTAAGCCTCCTTTTCCAATTAGTGATGGGTTGCCAGATCGCCATACCACGCATAGCGGATCTTGGCCCTCTAGTGGCATAGATAGCACTTTCCTGATTGAAGACCCCGAGAAGGCGTGCTAACCACATTTGAAAACTCGGTGGATCTGAGTCTTTCCACCGTGCGGCTAGTATTACCCTGAGGACTGCCGAGCTTATAAAAAGCATGTCCTCTTCTTCCCTGCTCAGGTTTAGTGTATTATCAGTACCTAGCAGATATAGAGTAGGGGAGTCGAGTATTTTATGGCCAAACACTTCCTCCCAGAATTCACAGATCATTTTTTTAATAAGTGTTAGTTGGTCGCATTCGCAGAACATGTGAATAAGCGTTGCAGGACCTTTAAGACATCTGGGGCAGTGATCGTTCTCTCTTTTACCCCAGGCATATAATTTGGCCGGAGTATAGTATAGAATATAGATAGTCTTATAGGTCTGGGCTATTAAACTGGCTGACATAAGTAGTCGTGATGATAGGCAGAGACTCATATCAATATCTACATTCGGATTATCAAGTCTGTCTGCCCACGCAATTTCTGTATGTTCTAGATCATCTTGTATCTTATCCAGTAGCTGACCATAGATTGTACCTATTCTTGCTGTTCTTTTAGCGATAGTATCGATAATTTCAATTTTCTCCGAGTTAATATTAGGGTTCTTATGTTTGAGCATAGTATGAATCTGCAAATATTTAAAATAGTGCCCATTTGGAAGATTACATTTTTGTTGTAAATCAGTAAAAGTATAAGCCTCATTCGCACCATGTCATGCTTCATCATGGGGGTCTTCCCGTCCCTCTACGGGCCGGGGCGTGCTACGAGCTATGAGCTACGCGGGAGCACTTTAATTTTGTGGTGAAAGACTATGTGTTTGTGCAGTGAAAGTGGAGGTGGTGAGGTGTAGGGACCTAATAATGTGATTAAAAAAGTTAAAAATTCCCGGGCTAGTGGAAAAAATAATTTTATTCGCTTCCCTGGCTGGGAATATTAAAAAGGGGTTGTGAGGTAGGGCTATTTAGCAACTATTAGGTCCCTACACCTCACCACCTCCACTGTCACTGCACAAACACATAGTCTTTCACCACAAAATTAAAGTGCTCCCGCGTAGCTCGTAGGTCGTAGCACGCCCCGCCCCGTAGAGGGACGGGAAGACCCCCACGATGAAGCATGACACTAAGGGACTCTTAGTGTGTGAGGGGTATTTTAAAAGCACATAGTGCCTTCATCCCACTCTTCCGATGAAGAGCCAACCTCCCTCTCAAATATATATATGAAAACCCTTAAAAATAAACACTTGCACTTTTTCTTGATAGAATCTCTTTGTTTATATGAATCTACCAGGAGGGTGATTCTATCGCTTCCTCTACACTTCCTTTTTTGATTAACAATGAAATATGAAAGCCACGCAACATGAAAGAAACACAAATCCAATTAATAAAAAATAGAATATATTTTTAGGAATTTCTTTGGGTGCAAGATGAATAAAATCCACCGGTGGTTTCCAGAGATACAGATTTTTAAAGAAAACATAATTTTTAATCCAATCACAAACAAGCATTGTAACTGTAAAGTTTGTAAACTTTTTAAACGCTCGTAAAAATTAGTTTAGCTACTCCGGCCCGGATTGGACGACCAAATACGACAGGAAAAAGGTTGGGGGGCAATGGTGTAGATTTGGACAGTTACCTGGACACTAGAGCGTTTTCTGGTCCAGTTCCAAACTTCACAGCACAATCTCCATAGACTTCAAACGAGTGGTCCTGATGCTGTGAATGCAGGACATGTAGTTGCTCGAGAATGTTCCGGGTGCTGTGTGGTCGACAGGGGTGCCTTAACGGTTATTTCTTGGTGCATGTGTCAGGTGGGGTGACTTTGGCCACAGAGGTTGGGGTCTCTCGAAGTCCTTTTTGAAACCATAAAAGGTCAGCAGCGGCTGGGCTACTGGTCTGTATCCTCAACTGTCCTAGCAATATCCTTTAGTGTGCACTGGTGTCCCTCCTCTGGGACCAATCTGGACTCAGATGGCACTCCCAGGTCTGGATGACTCGAAGGCAACTTTTGGTCACCAAGGATCGGTTTTTGGGGGTGCCCAGCGGCAGTTAGTAGAGATTCTTTCATAGTGGCTACCATTTAAGCACTGTGGGCTACTTCAGTTGTGCTGATCCTGGAAAGGGTTCCAGGGGATCAAGCTACAGTTCCTTTGAGTCTATCCTGTGGCCTGGGGCACAATCTTTCCCTGAGCCAGTTTGCTGCGCCTAGGTGCAACAGGTGCAGTCCAGCGGACAGTGCAGCCTCTCTTTGTGCAGTCCAGGGGGAGGCAGGGTAGTTCTTCTGTGGTCCTTGTTCCAGTTCTGATGTGACCTAAGGGTCAGGGTGCCATATTTATTCCCAGAAAGTGCAATCGGGGAGGATGCGGTCACTAGCCAATGGGCTACCAAGTCCCCTCTCTCTTGGGGATAACTTTCCAGTCATGTGTGACACCTAGCAATTCCAGAGTGCACTATTCTGCCCACTCTCAAGTTGTCTGGACCCTTCCTTGGATGTTAGGAGCTTGGTAGCCCACCCTAGAGATGTTGCTACTTGTGGGCCACACGCCCACATGAAAACCAGTGTGGGTACTGATCTCTCTACTTTGTCCCTGTCTCCAGCCCGTCTACCGGAACAAAGGGTAACCATTCAGGAGTGTGAACCCCACTTTCCCACCAAAAGCGGCTTCATCTTTGAAGCTTGCCTTTTGGGCTAATACCCAGAGTGACTTCCTGTGAAGGGGAGGTAATACCTCATCCTTCAGCAAGCTGCTACTGCTCCTAAGCCTAGGAGTCGTTCCTACCACTCCCCAGGCAGGCAGGCAGGCTGAAAAACTGTCTGGTGGCATTGACTATGCAAGGCCACTGGACAAACTGGGTTCGAGTGGCAACTTTCTAAAAGTTGCATTTCTTTAATATGGACATTAAATTCGACTTGGGCATCAAGTCAGGTTTAATGCCAAGATTAATTTGATACCTTACAGTACCCACCTGGGTAGTTCCATTCAGAAGTCAACCAGCAATGCTGTGTTAGCCAATGGGGCTACCAGCCCGTCCACAGCAAATTGACAATTTTGAAGTGTTGCTGTTAAGACATATATGGAAATACATGTCCCACTTAATAATATACCGCTGCCTGCCTTAGGTCTTAAGAGGTCTTTCTTAGGGGAAACCTACATCTATTGCTAAGGGAAGTGGGGGCTTTGCCATTAGTTTAAATGGCAAAGTCGAACTAGCAGTGTTTCTACTGCCCTTCCAGTCTGCAGTGACAGGCTGGGAGCCATTTTGTACCTTGTCACATGCAGGGTGTCACAATCAGTGCTGCAGCCCTGGGTGGACACTCTGACTTCCAAGCCCGGTATATTATATACTACGGACTTATAAGTAAGTCAGTCCTTGCCAATTGGGGATAGTCAATTCGACATATACTTTGTAATACGTTATAACACTGGCATTGAGGTCTGATGAGCAGGCCTCTGTGCACTCAGAATCGTTAAACCAGCAGCATGAGTCCAAAATGCGAGAGGGAACATACAAAAAGAGACATTTACTTACAATTGTGTTTGTTGATTTGTATGATTACAAGTTTGTTTCTGGTGTGTAATGGGGAGGTTTGTGTTGTACATTCCTTTGAAATACTGAAGTATCTTGTTATGGAATGTAGTATGTGAGGGTGGAAAGTAAAATGTAGGGTGCCTGTCTTCAAATTAATTTGCATTTGATAGGGACTGTATTTTATTCCAGATGATCCATGCATGGTAGTGACTTCTCCCAAAAAGCCTGGCTGGAACACATACTATTGATTTCCTCTGCATGTACTAACGGAGCAAGTTAGTTTCATTCGGTGCCACATGGGAATGTACAAAGCATACGCAAAATCTACAAATAACATTAAGAAAATATTGTGCAAGGAGGTGATCTGAGTGCAGAACGCTTCCTAATTAATAAGAAGGTTAGTTGGAGGCTTGGGCCTGATTAAGAGAAGGGTGAAACCGGAGAATCAACCAAACAGTTGTTTTTTTCTGGCAACCTAGATGCCCAGTTTAGAAATTGTTATATGACTGGTATCCGGCCAGCAAATACGTGAGATTCTGCGATCTGGTCTGTTGAGTGCAATGCAAACAGTGGCGAAGCTAGAGGGGTTGGGGTTGAGGGTGGGGCGCTCCACCTCGGGTGGCACTTTTTTGGGGGGCGGCAGAGAGCGCAAGGTGAGCTTTCTTTTTATGTCATCTATTGACTCACCCCTTCCCCTGCTCTTACCAGCACCGGCCATCACTGGGCAGAAAACTCAGGGCCCACCTGGGCAGCAAAAGCTCTAGCCACGCCACTGACGCAAACTTTGCTAAAAGTCGTGGTGATTCAGCCAGCCCATCTTCAGTGGCAAACGCACCATGCCTGGTGGTGGTAGACTTGTGAAAGACCACTGCAGAAAGACTGGCAGACGTTTGCACTACAAGGTGAGTTCCCGTAGCACGCTAAGTAGCATCACCATGCACATTAGAGACAAATTATGAGGGTTCCAGCATGGCAGCCCCCAGTATGGAGTACATTTCCACAGCTCATAGCAAGTGTTACCATGGTACATCAGCACTGGTGGATATTCCACAGGGTACAACATTGACAGAGATAGGCACTTGGATGGAGAACCATCTGTCTTCTGGTTGAGAACACTAAATGCTGTAGAATTCCCATGTGTATTGTGTATTCCACCTAAATTCCTTACACTAGCTAATGGAAATTCCATCACCAATACTCTACCATAGCCATTTTCCTCTTCGGATTCTCCAACCTACATGAACTGTGGCTGGCACCTTAAAGTTGTTAGTATTCTTGTAATTCCTACGTACCTCATACAAGTAGTCAAATATCTCCAAAATTGTCAGGATGCTAGCCCCGATAAACAATCCCATCTGACCTCCGATGTCACCTGTAGAGAGAGATAGAAGGGGGCAGTCACAAAAGAGACAAGTCTGCTCGATACCAACTGTGCCTTCTTTAGGGGATTTGTCGCTTCTTCCCGGAGCATGACCTTAAAACCCTGGTCCAATCGCTGGTTCTCTCCAGACTGGACTAATGCAACTCTCTTCTTACTGGCCTCCCCAAATCCCACCTGTTCCCCCTTAAATCTGTTCTCCATTCAGCAGCTCGTTTCATTTATGGGGCCAAAAGAAGCGACCACATCACACCCATTTTATCCAACCTCCGTTGGCTTCCCATTGAGGAAAGATCTATCTACAAGACCACCTGTATCACCCACAAAGCCTTGCACTTCTCCTCTCCTCGCTACCTGGCGAATAAACTGAAACTCTCTGGAGGCTCTAGACCATCACGTAATGCTGAAAATCTATTGCTTGAACCTCCCACTTTCAAGAAGGAAAGGTTGATGGCCCAATCCTTTTCAGGCAACGCAGTGAGAATCTGGAACTCACTTCTGCCTCAGCTCCGGACCACCACCTCTTACCAGGCCTTCAAAACTGACCTCAAAGCTTTCACGCCCACTCTATTATCGGAAGGAAGTCCCTCCTTTATAGGAAATTCTGTTTTACATGACTCTAGAAGTGCCTTCCCAATTTGTTCTTGTGGTTTGAGAGTCTGCCATTTATTGCAGTACTATACTTCTACTTGTATTGTGTACACCTGTGTAACATGCACACGTCACTTTCCCTCTTGGAATGTATCGTTTGCTACCTCTTGTACTTTGTTTGCTTTTGATACATGCACAATTATCACCATTCCCTCATACGTTTGTTCTTGTGTTTTGACTTTCTGCTATTTAGTGCAGTATTATACCTCTATTTTTACTTTGTACACTTTTGTAACATACACACATGTCACTTTTTTTCCTCTTGTAATGTATCGTTTGCTACCTCTTGTATTTTGTTTGCTCTTGATACATGCACAAGTGTCACTATTGCCTTATATAACGTAACGTTTGCTCTTGTAACATGCTGACTTGTAACTTTTCCTCATGTTTCACTACTGTTCCTATTGTAAAGCGCTCTGACACCTTCAGGTAAAGTCTGCGCTATATAAAAATGCATAAATTAAATAATTTAATCAAGGCCATGGCACTTACTCCGTGAAAGTAACCCAGCCCTTAATACTTGTATGGGACGTCTTTGGCTAGTAGGAACACAAGAATTCATTTAGTTGGGCCACTAAGTTTCCAATACTGGCCTCTTCATCAACAAACAGATGCTTTATGGGAGTTGTAGTCTGGGGCCACTGCAGTTAGCTAACTCGACTACCAGGAAACTCTGTTATGTAATGGATAGTACCTGAACTGTAAAATCAATTTAAAGATACAAGGTATTGGGGAATCTACAAGGTATTGTGTTGTGGGTGAGAATAGCACTGCGAAGAGAACTATTTTAGGATACTTACCGAGCAGTCCGGCCACTTCGTATGCTTTCTTTTGCTCAATGGTTTCATAGTTCAGGGCCTCAAAGAAAATGTCGAGCACTAAAACATTCTCCCTAAATGGATGGGAAGATAGAGGCAGATATTGAGAACACGTCGCCTTCAAACACACCTCTGCAACCATTATCACGTGCCCAGTGATTACCACTCACTTCATACCTGGGTCGAAACATACAATGCACACCTGTTTCAAGTCACCAAAGAGCGCAGTTAGAGCGGGATGATTTGGGAACATGGGGCCAGATGTATGACCGTTTTTAGCGGTCGCAAACTGAAAATCGGGCCGTTTGCGACAACTAAAATAGATTGTAGAATGTTCAAACCCTATTTTGCAACTCGGTAACCTATTATTGACTCGCAAAAGAGGGCTTGCAAGTCATTATTAGGAAGAGGTGTGTCAAGGGCATCTCTTACACATTGTGAGTCGCATGGGGCAGTATGATTGATTTGCAACCGCAAATACGGTTGCTAAACAATCGCAATTAGCACCTACTACAGGTAGGTGGTAAGCCAGTAGCAAACTGGAAGGGGTTGCCCGGGGACCCCTTCCCCTTTGAGTTGTGCAGCGAAAATATTTCTTAGGAACTGGCATGGTCCCACGGACCGCTGCCTACTCTTAAAATATTAAACAGAAATGTTTCATTTTTCTTTTTAAATGCATCCCATTTTCCTTTAAACTGCTTTATTTAAAAAGCAGTCACAGACATGGTGGTCTGCTGACACCAGCAGGCCACCATCCCTGTGAGTGCTGGCCATTCCCAAGGGGTTGCAAATTGCGACCTGCCTCATTAATATTGATTAGGCATGTCATTTGCGAACCCATTGAAAACTGCTAACTATGTCTGAGACCCTTTAGTACATTCCATTTTACAAGTCGCGAATTGCCAGTCGCTAAACATTTGGCCCCCATGGCTCCTCAAGCTTCCACCCTACACGCAGAACAGGCACGAGACTGGAAGCAGCAAGTTAATGGTTCAAGCTTCTCTCACATACAAAGTATCACCAGTCCGGACCCATTCTGCAGATCACAACAGGCACAAAGCAAGTAACAGCACATTGGGAACACATTGGGAACACATTGGGAACACATTGGGAACAAGAATTGCACAGACACCCGCTTCTCACACATAACTAAGAACAGTACGAACTTCAGCAGTGCAATGCCACCACACACCAAAGAGAAAGAGAGGCGGCAGCAGTGTAAGCTTCCCTTTAACAAACAACAGGTGAACCGCAGGTTGCAGCAGCGTGGCTGCAGCATTGCAAGCTTCCCTTGAACAAACAACAGGAGAACCGCAGGTTGCAGCAGGATGGATGCAGCATTACAAGCTTCCCTTAAACAAACAACAGGTGAACCGCAGGTTGCAGCAGCGTGGCTGAAGCATTGCAAGCTTCCCTTAAACAAACAACAGGTGAACCGCAGGTTGCAGCAGCATGGCTGCAGCATTACAAGCTTCCCTTAAACAAACAACAGGTGAACCGCAGGTTGCAGCAGCGTGGCTGCAGCATTGCAAGCTTCCCTTAAACAAACAACAGGTGAACCGCAGGTTGCAGCAGCGTGGCTGCAGCATTGCAAGCTTCCCTTAAACAAACAACAGGTGAACCGCAGGTTGCAGCAGCGTGGCTGCAGCATTGCAAGCTTCCCTTAAACAAACAACAGGTGAACCGCAGGTTGCAGCAGTGAGGCTGCAGCATTGCAAGCTTCCCTTAAACAAACAACAGGTGAACCACGGGTTGCAGCAGCATGGCTGCAGCAGTGCAAGCTTCCTTTAAACAAACAAACAACAGGTGAAGCGCAAGTTACAGCAGCGTGGCTGCAGCATTACAAGCTTCCCTTACACAAACAACAGGTGAACCGCAGGTTGCAGCAGTGTGGCCGCAGCAGTGAAAGCTTCACGCATATTCAGCAAACAAGCTCTGCGTGGGCGGCATCAAGATAAACTGCTCACATACATAGGGCCCCATTAGGATGGCGGGCGGATTGCCCCCGCCAGGCTGGCGGTAGCCACCGCCAGCCTGGCGGGGAAAATCTGCCCGCCATCCTTCTCTGTATTCCCCCCCGCCATATTAGAATGGCGGGGGGGGACCACGGCGGAACAAAACACCGCCCGCCACTTTTCCGCCCCGGTCGCCTTGCGGGCGGGGCGGAAAACGAGTAATATGCAGGCGGTGTCTGTCAGACACCTCCCGCATTATTACAATGGGCATTTTACAATGCCTTTCCGTGGTGGCATTGCCGCCACGGAAAGGCACGCGGTGTTCACTCAGGGGGCCCCCTGTGGGCCCCCAGAGTGAAGGCCAAAGGGGGGTGGAACACAGGATGGTACCTGTGGTACCCCCCTGCATTTACATAATCAAAGCGGTAGGCACCGCGCGGTGCCTGCCGCTTTGATTATGTAAATGCTGCACAGCATTTTTAGTATTGTGGCGGGCGGAGCACAGAGCTCCGCCCGCCACAATACTAAAAATACAGGATGTGCCCGCCACAGTGGCGGGCACATCCTAATGCTGCATGCGGGACCCCCGCCCTTAGGGCGGGCGGTCCCGATTTCCGATAGGATGGCGGGCAGGCAAAGCCCGCCCGCCATCCTAATGGGGCTCATAATCTCTACAAGACGGGCAAGCTGACAGCCGCGGCCCGCGTAGGTAAGAGTAGTGGGGCAGAGGGAAAATGAAATCAATAATTATTTTCCCTCGTCGTCGTCTGTCAAATACCCCGCCCCCTCAGCCACAGCGCTTTTACCTGTATGGGCCGCTGCAGAGCATTGCAAGCTTCGAATGCATATACAGGAAAGGTAGAGAAGATGTATTAGACGTACAGGCATCATTCACTCATTCCTGGTATAACCCGTTCATCTGCAGCGGGGTTGCAAGCTTCCCTCACTCTTCAGAACAGGCGCTGCCTGCTTATCACCTCAAACTCCCTTTCCCCTCAGAGATGGCAGGACTGGACTAGGAGAAAGCTGAAACTCACGCGATGTATTTTTGCGTTTTATTGTACTTTACGGCCAGGTATTTGGCAGAGGCTTTGCTTGGAATCTTCACCAAGGACAGCTCCTTCCCAAAGCGCACCATCTGGCAGGGGGTCTCACAAACACAGTACTCGTCGTCCTCTTCCACCAGAATATCTAGGGTTACAAAGCACACCGTGAGAGTAGGGATGGTGGAGGAACAGACGAAGAAAGGGTGGAGGAACAGAAGAAGAAAGGGTGGAAGGGAGAGAGAGCTAGGATGTGAATGTGAGAAAGGAGAATGTAGGGTAGAAGAGCAAAGGGACATAGAAAAGAGACAAGTATCACTGAAGGTAACGAGAAGAATAGAAAGAGAGTGAGAAAAGAGCGAAGGAAGGAAATGAAACGCTAGAAAGTGAATGCAAACAAGGAGAAGACTTACAGGAGCAGGGTGAAAGCTAGGGCATACAGGGTCTCATACGATCAAGAAATGTGTGAGTGGAGTAAATAAGCAAAACATTTTAAAACATGATAAACAAAAGATTAAATGATTATAAATCTGACAGTGACAAAAAAACGGTCTTATGTGCAGATCCCTAACATTTGGAACACTTGTATATGTTCATTATGCAATTAACAGAGGCTTTTGAAAATATATATAAAGGCAAAATATATTTAAAGCCACCTGCTAAACTGTTGTTGAATGCAGGCTTTAAAAGAAAATCTTAATCTGGATCTTAGAATAATAAAAGTCAGGGGAAGAAGTGAAAGCCAGGCTGCCCGAAGGGGATCCCGTTCCGCCACTCCAAATGGGTTAGGAAGGCCTCAAACCCAATGGCAAGCAAGTTATTTAAGCAGGTTTTTTTAAGGGATATTTATCTTCGTGAAAATTAGTCAGCATAAGAACTGATATGTTTGGGTCTTCCCACTTTAGGTCCAATACACTTTGGCCCCAAACAGCTGTCAGGTTTGCTGCACATTGAGATCAGGTAAATAAGTTTGTAATTGGGTGCGAAACCCCTGTCTATTCCTGAAACCATGCTATATCTCTCAGGTCGAAAGATCTTTGCCACGTGTTTTAAAGCAGACAATTCAACAATTAGAGCATGCATTTAAAGTATCTATAATAGAGTCAATAAAGAGGGTTTTTATTATCTCACGTTTAGTAGGTTTAATATTTAGATTTTATTCAGTTAGTCACAATCTACAAAGTCTTCATGACTGACACATCTGCATATCTGGCAAACAGGTGGTCTTCCCCCAAAGGTTGACTCTGTGCAAATGCACCACTGCTAAAGTATACAAAACTAGTGATAGATAGAATGCTTGAATTAATTTCAATCACTGGCCATTACCCAGGCCGCATCTAAATCCGTATAAACGATGGATTGGGATGCGGCTCTAGCGATCCCCAGTGGCTGAGATTAATTAATGCATTCCATCCATCACTTTGTTTTTTTATGCACTTTACCTCTGCGAACCAGTGCTAAAGGGCTTGTGCTCACCGAAAGCAACAACGGCAGACCTCCTATCCCGCATCTCGTGCCAGTTCCTATATGTAAGTTGCTGTGCAAACTACCCCTACGCCAGTCGTTGAGTGATGTCACTGTGCTCCAGATCAGAGAATACTGTAACAAATGGGGGTGCGCAGCTCAAGAAGTTCAATAGGCCAATGTAGTTAGAAAAAAATGACTTCTTTATTCCAAAAATTCTTTTAAAATTCATTGAGTATAGACAATCTAGACAACGCGTTGTATTCCCATATAGGGAACTTCCTCAGGACAAACAATGTGTCACGTGTAAAGCGCCCCTCGAAAAAGATGGCAGCATATAGTTGTTAATAATAGTTGTTTTGAAGTAGTTGATTTTTCACACAACAATATACTCTTATGTAGGCCTGTATATGACAGAAAGAACTTCCACTGGATATCTGTAAAAGGGGTCCAATGTGGCAAGGTGGCCCCATGGTAAAAAGTCACCTGGTCCCTGTATCTGGTCCGAGCTACATTGTGGTCTTTCGGAACATGTGACTTTCCCATGATCTAGCAAGACCAGAAGACCACAAGTGGAGCTTTGTGCTTTTAGACCATATACTCACCTAAGGGACGAAACACAATGTCTACGGTCGTGTGATTTGCAAGAAGATTATGAATAAAGAATCTTTATATAAAGACCTGCTGAATGGATTTTAATTTTGTTAAACTTGACCATTGCTTACTTTGAGTGGAGTGCTGGACCATTGTATTTTATTGTAAATTGTGGGAATTTCCCTTGTAAGCTTAGGGGTATTGAGCTTCAGGTCCCTGGCACCTTGAAATTAGGATTACCTATACCAGGTTATCGATAGGTGCAGTAATTTTGCCTTATACCCTGGGTTCTTTTGTCACCTAAAATGTTTAAATTGCATATCTCTGGTTCTACTGAAAGTGTGGAGAACTACCCACCCTCCTGGAAGTTCTCATCACTAAGGCAGAAACAACATTGATAGACCATCAGCATTGGAGGGTGGTGTTCCACTGGAAAGTTCATTACCTGTAGGGAGATAGATCACTTCAACAGTGTAGGATTCTCACCTCTCATCTGCAGAGCTATATGTGGGGCATGTGTTCTGTCTGAACTCAAGAGGTGAATCCCAAACAGGTAAAGTCTCAGCTTCTTCAGTACCCAAATCACAGCAACAGCTTCTTTTTCAATAGCAATACACCTCTGATCCATTGGGAGTAACCTCCTGCTTATGAAGGCTACATGTTGGTCTAGGCACTCCTACTTTAACTGTGATATCATAGCCCCTATGCAATGCTCTGAAGCATTCGCTGCACTATAAGGTCCTTGGATAAGTCAAGGGCCTTGAGTACAGGTGATGTACACATGGCTTACTTGAGGGTATCAAAAGCTTTCTAGCAGGCCTCTGTTCAGATCACCATGTTGGGCTTCTTCTTGGAAGTCATCGCAGTCCAGGGGGGAAGAAATGGTGTCAAATCCCTTGACAGCCAACCTCTAGTATCCAGTGAGGCCCAGGAAGGACCTCACTTGAGGCTGAGTTTTGGAGGGGTCCCAGGACAGGAAAGTCTCAATCCTGGCTTGGAGAGGGCTACACTTTGTTCCACCCACCAGGTGTCCCAGATATACCACAGAACCCTGTCCCATCTGATACTTGCTTGTCTTGATTGCCAGGCCTGCCCTGTGGCAGAGCATGAAGCACCTCCTGAAGGAGGAACAGGTGATCATTCCAGCTGGAACTGAAGACAGCTATGTCATCAAAGTAGCCAGCACTGAATGCCTCCATCACAATCAAAGACCTATTGACCAACCTCTCAAAGGTGGCAGAGGCATTCTTCAACCCAAAGGGCATCACCTTAAATTGGAAGTGTCTATCTGATGAGGAGAATGCAGACTTCTCCTTAGGACCCTCCTATCAATGAGCTCATCAGCTCAGGGGATGAGATAAGTATCAGTCGTGGTAACTGAATTGAGACCAATATAATCCATGCAGAAGCTGAGTTCTTGGGTGGCACCCAGAGTCGCCGCTTTGGGTAAAACAAACCCTTTTACTGCACAAGGGAATTTGGAGGGCTCAATCACCTCAGATTCAAGCTTCTTGGACACTTACTCCTTGATGCTAGCCCTCACTTTATCAGACAGTCTGTAAATGTTGTTCTTTACAGGCTTACTGTCTCCTGTATCATAGTCATGGGAACACAAGTTTGTGAGCCCAGGTTTGAGGGAGAACAGTGAAGCAAACTACTCCAGCAACAGGTGACAGTCCCTCTGCTGCTCTGGGGCCTGGGTAGGGGAGACACCTTGTACTGACCTATCCTGCTCCTTGGAAGGAAGGAGGCCTGGGATAGGTTCCCTCTCTCTTCCACCCCATCACCTGTCACCAAGAGCATGGTGACTTCAGACCTGTTTAAGTGGGGTTTGGGCCAATTAACAGGGAGTACTCTTAATGGGTTCCTCTGGCTCTTATGGTCCGCCAGGTAGTGACTTCCCCCTTGCTCTCTTTCACCTCATAAGGCCCTGACCAGTCCTTATCCAGGCTGAAACTCGACCAGAGTTGCCTTCTAGTTTTGCCAGAATTTCATTACTTTACTTCCTGGTTGGCTTCCAGATCTTCAGAAGCATTGCATTTGGTTTCTGAGAGCCAGCATATAGCTACCCACACCTCTAGCGGCTTCCTGGGAGCTTGCTCCACCCCTCCTTCACCAGACCTAAGAGTCCCCTGACAGGGTGGCCATAGAGGAGCTCAAATGGTCTAAACCCAACATCTTTCTGTGGCAAAGGTCTTGTCCTGCCTTAGATGTCCAACAGGGGGCATATCCTGAGTCAGACTCATTAGGAAGGTTCTGTAGCACAGGAGAACCACCAACACTTGAGTTACCCAGGCTCAGAAACCTTAGGCTTCTCCCAATAGATAAGGTGTTCGCCGGATATGTTCCCAGCTGCATGGGCCTCAGCTTGCCGCCTCAAGCTCTCAAGAGTTAGGCATTCTTTCTGAGCTCTGGAGAACTCCTCCCTGGTGGGCCCTTAACTTGCCATCCAGAAACACTCAGGCAGGTCTCCCAGGGCTTTAATGTCCTCCTCTGTAGACTTTGTGGAGTCGCCCTCAAGCTCAGCCTCTTCTCAGACAGAGGGAGTTTAAGGGGCTGGTTCCCCACGCCCTTTGACTTTCCTCTTCTTGGCAGCTACCTGGGCCATTTTCCAAGGCTCCAGGTCTCCTTGGCTACCCTTTTAGACTGCCATAGATCGTGTGGTCAGGCACACCCACTCAAAGAACCCTTACATTTCCAGGTGGGACCTGAGCTTCAGTTCCTTCCAGACACTGTGCTCCAAGTCATTCCTTAGCAAACAATATACAGGCATGGCAGGACTCACAGCTACTGTTATAGAACCTGAGACTCTCACCCACTCAAACAGAATCAGAGCCACTAGGTAGTGACTCTCAAAATTGTCTGGTACCACAACCTGGTGGAATGTATTGAGTATTATCTGCTCTGAGGACACCAGATGACCCCTTACAGTAGTCAAAAATTGCTCCAGTGTCCCTCAGAGCATGCACCCTCTGCCTCTTGGTGTACCCCACTACCTATACTTAGAAAAGTATGAACAGGCATGTTGGCTTTAGGCACAATCATTTTTTCACCCAGGGACACCAAGGTAGCCTCTGATCTACCTCCCATACTAACCTTGCCAATCTCTTCCCCAAGCGCTACAATGGCCAGCCCTTGGGTCTGCCCACCAGTGGTGGGGAGGGCTGTTTCTTCTTGGGACACCTGACATCCACCTTCACATGACCATATCTGTAGCATTCATAGCACTTAGATTCAAACTGTCCTATCTTTTTGTCAAGAAGCCCATTCTTTTTCTGGCCACTCTTCCCCCGTGAACAGTTTTTAGGGCTTTTGCAGAATTCTTTACTTTTATTTTTGTCTCCCCTCTTTCCTCTATTGGTAGCCCTGACCACCCTTTTGGCCATGCCCCGCAAAGGCCTTATTGGACACTAGGGTGCTGACCTAGAGGTCTGCCTTCTTTACAAGCTTCCTGGGGTCAGTTAACTTGCTGTCAATCAGGTGTTGGTGCAACTCTGAAGGCAAGTACAGCCCATTGAAACTACTACTTTACTTCAGAGTGGAGAGAAGCAGGCTACCAATCTTCCCAGAACCACTACTTTAACCAACCTCCACAACCACTCTATCCCCAGACATACTGGAGTAACCTGAACAATATTTACCAAACAACTTTCCCAGACTTTAACATACCAACATTTAACCCCTTCTCAATGCTGTGTGGTCTAGAAGGAATAGATTTACTCGACAGCAACCTCCCCTCGATGCAAGAATCCCCTATGACAAAAAAGGATATTACTTTGGGCGATACTACCTTAGATATCATGGCCGAAATTTGTAGCAACGAAGGACAAATTCAGTCGATTCAATCGAATCGACCATGTCCGAGGGAGGGGGAAAACCCTACCAGGCAGAGTAAAATAATCACACCACCCACCTTAACCCACAAGGAACATAACTTAGATTCAGAGACACTGGTGATAGACAAGGAAAGTAGGGCAGGTAAAAGACAGGTCCCTGCCAGTAGAGTAGAAAAACTCCAAATAATGTTCTGGAATGTTGCGGGCCTCCGAGAAATAATCTTGGACGGAAGTATCCAAGAATTTGCTAAAGAATGCCAAGTGTTGGCTCTTCAGGAGACCTGGCTCACGAAAGAAATGCACCTGACAGGGTATAAAACCTATTTCTCACCAGGAATCGCAGGAATCCATGGGAGAGCTAAAGGTGGGTTGATAACCTATATATCAAATACTATACCAGGCCTGGCAGTTACTGTACTTAGTCTAGAACCGTACTATCAAATCTTACGATTAGCATTCAAGACAAAGAGGACAATTCTCCTCGTTAACCTATATGATAATCTAGTGGAAAACGAGAGAGTAAAAATACTAGGGGCCCTTCGCAAGAAACTGTTTAGCGGCATGAAACTAACACAAGGGCTGGAACCCCCAAGCATCGTTTGGGGAGGCGATTTCAACCATCACCCCTGTGAGAAGCCCAATAGTAATGTTTGTGGGATGGGGGTTGAAACAGAAGAGCAAATAACCCACTTTAGTCACTCAGTGGTGGGAGACTTTTTAAACGAAACTATGTCAAGTCTGGACCTAGACATATTAAACCAAACAAACCCTTTATCTGGGAAATTGGATCCCACCTACGTCGGTAGGGGTAGCGAAACAACTATTGATTATATTCTTATTACAGCGACCCTTGTAACTAGGTCTACGAACTTCAAAGTTAAAATTAACATGTTGAGTGATCACTCAGCCCTGGTCTTTGAATTAACCTTAGATAATGGTCAGCCATTTGCCCAGACCATAATGTCCACCCTCGCCCAGAATAACATACAGCTTACAAAAACAAATGGCTATACCTTGGGGTGGGGGAAGATTGATCCAAATGAACTGACAAATAAGGTCGTTACGGGAGCACAACCTGCAATAATGAGATGTTTAGACATGAAGGCAAGTGAAGAGGAAGTCCTGCTCCATTTTAATTTAGTCTTAGGAAAAGTAAATGAATGTCTCACCGTAAATCAGAAAGGGACCAAGGAAAGGAAAAAAGGTTGGTTTAACCACAACTGTACAGCCGCCCACAAAAAGCTAAAGAGGGCACTAACAAAAACAATAAAAGACCAAGAGGAGATTAGGAACCTGAGAAAAACGTATAGACTCGCGTGCAAAGCGCGAAAAGAAGAACTCAAAAAAGCCTTATGGGATCAGTTGCACGAATGCTCAAAAAACAAAGATAGCGACCTATTCTGGAAGGTGGTAAAAGCACCTTTCTTAACGGACACAAAAGATCGCCCCAGCGTAGAGGTGGCCATTGAGGGACAAACTTGGGTAAATCACTTTGCAAAGATCTTTAGTCAACCCCCAGTAGTACCCCCCACAGACAACAATAGCCCAAATCAGGATAACCTATTCCCAATCCCATTGACAGTTGACTTACATGAGGTAATAGCTGCAGTTAATGCCAGTAAGAGCGGAAAAGCCCCCGGCCCAGACGGGGTGCCAGTCGACTTTTTTAAATTTAAATTAGACTTGTGGGCCCCCATCATAACAAGGGTGTTCGATGCAACAATGAAGTGTGGCCTACTTACTTCCTGGACTCAATCTATATTGGTACCCATATTCAAAAAGGGAAACAGAGAGGAGGTGACTTGCTACCGACCGATTTCCCTCCTGGACTCACTGGGGAAAGTACTGGGTAGAGTGGTACTCCAGCATTTACAGGAGAGGGTGGATGACACCGGGACCCTCTCGGATATCCAGTACGGCTTCCGAGAGGGACTCAGAACAACGGAACAAGCCCTGAACTTGGCCCTGCTGATGGGGAAATATGTGTCGGCAAAACGCGAGAAGCTCTACATGGTATATGTAGACCTTTCCGCTGCTTTCGACTGCGTTTCCCACGCAAAATTATGGTCGGTGCTGTCTAACATGGGAATAGATAAGGCTCTTCTGACCCTACTTAGGGAACTCTATTCCAACGCCTCCTCCAGGGTTCGCTTTGGAGTACGGGGCGAGCTGTCGGAATCCTTTTCCGTGGAGCGCGGGGTCAGGCAGGGGTGCGTCCTTGCCCCCTTTCTCTTCTCCCTCTACACCAACGGTCTTGAGGTAGAGGGGGCCTGGACTTGCCCCGGGGGAAAGACCGACTGGTCCCCGCGCTCTTGTACGCGGATGACGCGGTGATCATAGCACGCACCCCACGCGAGCTACAAAAATTCCTGAACAGCTATGCGAAATTCATGAGCGACCTGGACCTTCATATAAACATAAAAAAAACCTATGTTATGGTAGCTGGTCCAACTAGGAAACACGGAAAAAACATCTTCCTTAATAACGGAAAATTAGAAACTACCCCCCAGTATCCCTATTTAGGGAATATGATAGATGACTATCAACTGGAGAGCAGCAATAGAAGCGCGTAAACACCAACTTCTGCGCTCTATTGCCGCCCTAATGAAATTTGCACAGAAATTAGGGAAAAAGCCCCCGGTTGAACTTCTCCAGATCGACAGAGCCAAGGGCCATTCCATCGCACTTTATGGGTCGGGCCTGTGGGGACATAAAAACACGAAAGCCCTCCAGGTAGCAGAGAACACCTTTACGAGATTTCTACTTGCGGTCACAAAAAGAGTTTCCACTTTTGCCTGCAACGCAGAACTGGGGCTGCCACACATTGAGGACCTGGCCAAAATTGAACCTGTACTTCTTTGGCGTCGAATAAGGGTGTCAACAAAAAATACCCTTACCAAAGACATTATTGCTGACTGTATGACCCTAGACTGTGTTGAAAAAATAGATTGGTTAACATACGTAAAAAAAACTTTTCACTGATCTAGGAAAGGCAGAGTATTACTACAATCCTGAATCCATTGCTGAAATTCCAAAAAAAGAACTAAAGGCAAAGGCGCTGAGCCATTTTGAAGAGTTATGTATTACCGTGGAGATTAAGAAACCATCTGTAC
Source organism: Lissotriton vulgaris (assembly GCF_964263255.1). Lineage (NCBI taxonomy): Eukaryota > Metazoa > Chordata > Amphibia > Caudata > Salamandridae > Lissotriton > Lissotriton vulgaris. The sequence goes on from NC_141691.1 coordinate 956,312,485, forward strand.
AGCACTCCCTAGCGGTCATGACCACCCTGGAAATGGAACCATACCTAACTTATGTCGACTCGCAGTTTGAACGATTCTTACTAGCGAGATTCAGGCTAAATATTTTCCACAGGGTTGTAGCATTTCCCAACAGAAACAGCTGGGAAGAAAGTTTAATGGCCTGCCCATGCGATGAACTATCTGAGCAGTCAACAATCCACACAGTACTGTTTTGCAAATTCTACTCTGCACATCGCAAACTTTGGCTAACCCCCTTGCTCCGAACCTTAGACCTTAGAAGGTGTCGTCCTGCAATGCTGTGGCTGCAATTTTTAAGTTCTGAATATGTATGCAAAGTTGTAAGCACTTTCCTAAAATGTATTTTTAAGCACAGGCTAAATCTTCAAAACAATAATCTCCAATCTCCCTGATAAAATAATGGCAATATAAATTTTAAATGAACTGAATATGTTTTAGAAATGTTAAAATGAATGAAATGTATGAATGTTTTTATGGTTTCTTTGTAAAACTAAAACCGAATAAAGATTTTACTACTACTACTTACTTTACTGCCCCTCACCCAACCACTCTGTGCCTTGCTTAAGTAGTCTAGGAAATCCACACAAGACTGATTTGGCAACTTCTGGCTGTCCCTGAAACTTCTCAGGTGTAAGCCCAAACTTGGTGAGTAAAATGGCCTTCATTGGAGCATACCTCATCAAACCCCGACCTCTAGTGGAAGAAGAATGTTCATCCCTACTGTGGGCACGTGTTCCCACAGGCTTTCCCCCAATCCTCCTTTGGGACCCTGTGCATCCCCAGGGCTACTCCAAAGGCAGAAATCTATGTGCCTATACCATCCCCCACCAAAAAGATGAACACTAGCTCTTGAGCTCTTGTGGTATATGTGCCCTCACCTCTACATGGGATACTGGATTGCTGCCATCATTGCCGCTGGACTCTGCTTTCTGTAAGGTATAGTTCCTTAGGACTTGCTTATAGAGCCAGGAACAGTTTCCTTGCAGCGAAGGCCCTGTCAGTCTAAGTATTCTCCTTCTCCAGGGACAGTTTCTTTTCATCTAGGACTCTCAGAGCAGCTGTCTTCACCATTTTCAGACTGGTCATATGGGGATAAAACGCGTTGGCTGGAGTTTCTGATGATCTTAACAAATTTGGAATAAAGAAGTTACTTTTCTATCAATCTTTGCCTATTGGACTTCCTGAGCTGCGCACCCCCATTTGGCAAAATAGTTTCTCATCTGGAGCACAGTGACTTCCTACAACGGCTGGCGCTGAGGTCGTTTGCACGATATACTGATTTATTTGAACTGGCGCAAGGTGCGGAATAGGAGGTCCGCCGTTGTTTCATTTGGATAAATGTCCTAACATGTAATAGAATGCACCCTGCCTTAGGGCTCTAAAGGCTTGCTGTAGGGGTGACTTACAAATAGTATATGCAGTGCACATCGGCACTGCACACAGACAATGCGCAATGTTGTGTTTTCAAAATGTCTTATGCCATTCCCTGCAGCCTGCAATGGCAGTCTACTCTGCATGCAATTTGTGTGAATGTGTTTCTATTCGGGTGGCATAATACATAAAGCAGCCCATAGGGACCCTCTTTAGTACCTATGCCCCGGGTACTAGTGATACCATTTACCAGGGTCTTAGAGTGTTGCTAAAGTTCTCCCACTTGACTAACAATCAACAGTTACTTCGTTTTTTGGGAATGAGCACTGGCACTGGTGGAAACCCAGTACACTTCCAGTCAACAACATCAGTACCTGTGAGCAAGGGGGAGGAATGTCAAAAAGAAGCACTTTCCAACAGGGAGGAAACAGGGATGCAAGACATGAAGTAAAGGCAAAAGGAGAAGACAAATCAATACCAAAAAGAAGGAATACGGAAAGAAGAAAGACAAAAGAAAAGATAAATAAGAAAACAATATATAATATACAGAGAGAAAAGAGAAAAGAAAGGAAACAGAGAGTATATGCTAGGTGGTAGATTCACTCAGTGGTTTATGACTAAAAGAGACATTTTGGCATTAGCTGCCTAGACAAATCCCAGTTTAAGTTTTAAATAGATAGATCTATATTTATTCCACAGCAGGAAAGTGAATGTGGCACAATATCTCATTTTATTTAGAGTAACAGTACTAACAAACGTGCATTCACATATTTCTTACCCCAGTACAAAAGCCAAATCGCCATTTATTACCACTGTAGCTTCAAATTCACATGAAAGCATCATTGTTTACTGCCTCACAGATTGCATGTTACAATTACTTTATACATGGAAATAACTCTCCTTACATATACATCACAGGTCATCAAAACCCCAGCGGTGGGAGATCACGGAGCTTTAACCTTTAAAACCCTGATCTTTAGGACCCAGAGCAATGCAGAAGTCTCAGAAAGGGAGCTTTGGCTGAACAGCCGCTGGTGGCAGGTACTGTGACTATATATAATGACCAATAAATAGGCATATCAAAGGACACCACAGCAGCAGCGTACTTCTGGTAAGGATCACTATATCTAGATGTGAAGGCATATTAGAAACATATAACTGGGGTAATAAAGAGATAACTGTAGTATGCTAGTAATTAGTAGAGGTATGTATTTCTTTAAGTAGCATGTATCCTTTGAATGCGTGGGTATTCTATGTTCTGTTATATGCTGTTGTAGAATGTTATGTATTTGCCTGAAAGTCAGTTCCTTGTTGGCTGCTGATCTATTCAGACGTGCTCAATTCTTCGGATTAAATCTACTTGCAAACTTCTACATTTGATTCATTATTTCAGGAAATACTACAAATATTTTGGCGACGATCGGGCTGATATGGATTTTTTTTAAAGAAATCTTACTTTTTTTTTCTCTACTGAAATCAACTTTCAACTTGTATTTTTATTTTATCGCTAAAAGAAGATTTCACCCAATTGCACTTCACATTTCCTTTCGTGGATTTTCTATTTGACCAACCAACTTTTCCGTTTCAACAAACAAATAATGTACGGAAAATAAGGAAGAAATATGATGAACTTTGAAGCAGACAAGATTTAATTCCTTTAGCGGTGATTTGTGAGTAAAATTTGCGCTTTATTTATTTCTTCTTCTAACAAAACACGAATAAGGTATTTGTTATTTACCTTTGAATCGCGTCTCCGTTTCTGACTTCACCGCTCTGCTCGCGCCCCTGCGTTGTGAGCCAGCGGTGCATAGCAACAGAACAACGCGCATCACGTCACACGCTTTTCCCTTGCGCTTGTAATTAAAGGTCAGATTAACGTGACCTCACGTATACGTGCCGCCATTTTGGATTTTCGGCAAAACTATCCCAAGCACGTCTGATTCTGTTTCCTCGTCTCAATTTACAAGCGATTTTCTTTTACATGTAAGTTTTTTTGGTATTTCATTGCCATTTTTGCTATTTCTGAACTTTCGTTTTGAAGCATTTTTAACGTTGGATACATCTTCATAATATTTTCATATTATTTCTGCCTGTGCCATGAGTAATTGTAACACTAATGATTCTTCAGCTTCTACCAGTACTTCTAATGCTTCTAATTCTTCTTCATGCATCAATATTAATATCAGCACGCCCAAATAATTTTTTACTTCACCTGGTGATCCAATCGGTAAATGGGCAGAATGGAAAGACAATTTTTTAAATTATATTGCTACCTTGGAAGATAATGTTGGTATCTTGTCTGCTGATAGGAAAATGAGAATGCTTTTACATAGTCTTGGTCCTGAAGGATTATGGGTTTATAACCAGATGCAAAAACCGGAAAGGTCTTAGTGATTTTGATATTTTCTAGGCAGCCATTTCTGATTTGACTGAGCATTATTCTCCTACTGTCTGCATTGGCGTTACTAGACGTGCCTTTTTCAAAAGTAAACAGCTTCAACATGAAATAGTGGAGGAATATGTTTCTCAGCTTAAAATTCTGGCTGCACATTGTAAATTTGGTGTTTTACACGACGAACTCATTAGAGATCAAGTTGTCGTTTGTACAAGAAACAAAACTATCCAGGATAGACTACGGATTGAGGGAGAATCTAGTCTTAAAGACGTCATAACTTTGTTAAAAAAAGCTGAACTTTCTGACAGAAGTTCAAAAGCGTTATCTGAACAATCTGAATCTGCTTCCACTTCCACTCCTACTGTTAACAAAATTTCTGTCAACAAAAAAAACATTGAGTACTCCAAAAGAAAAAGTAATAAGAAGTCGCAATTCAACAACAAGAGCTTTCAACCCAAATCTTCCAATTATAAGCCATTTAACAGGTCAAGGTCTAACCAAAATAACTCTTTCACTTTTGCATGTTACCGCTGTGGAGACAAAAATCATATTGCAGTGTCTGACATGTGCCCGGCAAGATCTGCGAAATGTTCTAATTGTGGTATGGTAGGACATTTTGCTAAAGTCTATAACAAAAACTCCACTCAACATCCAAAAGTGACATGCATTACTGACGCTGATTCTTCTGATTACGACTCTGATATGAGCAACTCTACGCCTAATTCAACCGGAAACGTACAGTGTAATATAGTTTTAAATGTAGAAGAAAATGAAAGGAGCAAACCTTTATGTGTTATAAAGTTTGGGGGTATTCCATTACAGGTAGCTGCAGACTCTGATTCCCTGTTTACTATATCAACAGAGATGTTTGGGAAAAAGAATTGGTCAAAGACTTAGGTCCTCATCTGGAACCTACTGATGTTCTGCCGGAAAGTTTTACTGGTGACAAAATTGATATGTTAGGTTTTCGCCCATTAGTATTTGAATGTAAAAATTGTATAGCCTTTTGTAAATTGTATATAGCTAACAATGGTCCTTCCGTGTTGGGTTGGAAGGATCAAAGATCTTTACATATTATTCTCGATCCCAACAGCCCTGAACAAGTTCTGGTTACTGGTGTATGTGAAGATTCTAAGAATTAGGTCCTCAAGGAATTTCCTAATGTTTTTTCAGGTAAGATTGGTAAATTTAGAGGTTTTTCTCACCACATAAAATTGAAAAGCAATGCTATGCCCATAATTCATAAGGTACGCAACATACCTATAATTGTCAGAGATGAGGTCAAGAATAAATTGTTAAAATTACAAGAGAAAGGTATAATAGAGCCCATTGAGGCTGCTGAGTGGATTTCTCCATTGGTCGTTGTCAGACGGGCCAATGGAAACATTCGCCTGTGTGTAGATCTAAGGAATTTAAACAACAATATAATAGTTGATCAATATCCTCTGCCTAGGATTGATGAAATGTTGTCATTAACCCGTGGAGCCATATATTTTTCTACGCTCGATTTATCCTCAACGTACCACCAAATAATTTTACATCATTCTAGTCGAGATCTCACTGCATAACGTACCCCTTTTGGATGCTTTCGTTTTTGCCGCATGCCTTTTGGGTTGGCATCCGCAGTTGCGGTGTTTCAAAAACCTATGACACAGCTATTCGGAGACATGCATGGTGTCATTTTTTTCCAAGATGATATTCTCATCATGGGTGTTAGAACCGGCTGTCTCTAGTTGGCAGAGGTATACACTTCTGACAAATAGGGACACACCTTTTCTAGTCAGGGCAAGGGGATCACACCCTTTGATAACCCCTGCTCACCCCCTCGGTAGCTTGGCAGAGCAGATAGGCTTACCTCGGAGGCTGTGCGTTAAGCATTTATGACCACATACAGTAACCAAGTGAATACACTACAAATGGACACGACACAGTAGTATTATAAAAATAAGGATTTTTATATAAGGCTTAGCACAAGACCAAATAACGACAGAAATGTACACAATCTTAATAAATACTCTGGGAAGGGGAAAATAGCTCAAAGGTAGTTTCTTCTTTAGCACAAAGTCTTTCGTAACAAAGCAACTCTTCTTCCTGGAAACACAGTTCTTGGCAACAATGTAACCCACACGGGAGTTACACGACGTCGAGGCAAAGTTAATCCAAAGGTTCGGCGTCGACCGCGAGGAGCGCTACGTCGAGTCCAGAGTCACACGGACCCCCAACAACACAGTACCTTGGAGAATGAAGCACACGATGATCAGCGGCGTCGTGCAATCCGGCGTCGCGTCTTCGGTGTCGATCAGGCCTCAGTAGTCGTCGATGTCGATGATGCTGTTGCAAGAGTGAGCAGCGCTCACGGCGTCGAGAGGGCACGCAGTCGATGCGATCAGCAGCGGTGCAGACACGAGGTCCCTTGGAGCTGGAGCCGAACTCACTACTCACTGGCGTTGCTGCTGGCGTCGATCGGGCCCGGCGGCCGGCGTCGAGGAAGCGGGACACTGGAGCGTTACTCACTAGGTCGAGCTGGTTTCGGCGACGTCCGTCGGCGTTGAGGTTGCTGGCTCTTTTAGAGGTGCTGGATTCGCAGGTTCCAGCAATAGCACTTTAAGCAGATGAAGTCCTTTAGCCCTGTGACTTCAGCAGGAGACTGGCACTCTTCCAGACCGTGGAGATTTTTTTAGCAAGCGTGAGAGTACACACACAGTTCCTCTCTCCTGGCTCCTTGGCAAAAATAAAGAAGCACTGCCGGATTCCCCCCAGCAAACAGCACTCTGGCAGAAGGGGTAGGCAAGTCCTCAGATCAGCAGGCCTCTTGTCCTTGGTTACAGGGTTCCTTGTCAGAAGTGATCTAAATTCTTGGTTCAGGGGTCCTTCTCTTATACCCCCTTTCGGCTTTGATCCCTGAGGTTCCGTGACGATCGTAAGTGGTGTTTTTGACTCGCACGAATATGGTCGAGTCTTGTATCTATGAACCGCAAATGACGAGTTTAGTGGGTGTACGTAGTTTCGCTGTGCTAACCTAAACCGTTCGTCTTTTTCGTGGGTTTCTATATCTGTACCCACGGGTTCCATCTTAGATACGGCATCCATTTTGTCTCTTGCCCTCAAGTAGCCAGCGAACGGACGCTGTCCGCTTCGCGACCCTGGGATTCCCAAGACTCTTGCGGAAGACACATTTCCTTTGAAAGTGTCTTTATGATGAGGGGGATGATACTGTAAGGCAGATGGCCCCGCTCAAGGCTCATCTTGCCGTGCCGGTCTATTGTCTTAGCCGTGCATCTCATTAGGCGTGTCCCTTTGATGCTTGCAACTCGTGTTTCCTGACACCACCTCTTTTTACACCCTTTCCGATCTCCCCACTGTTTCTGTCTTCCTCTACACCTGTTCCTGTTCCTTCTTCGATCTGTTTATTGCTGATTGGAATGTACTAATGGTGGGAAGATGGGTTTTTACAGTTGGGAACCACCAAATGTTTCCGTACTTATGTTCCGGGCCCTGAAAGCATGAAAGCAACCTCCTTGTGGTTTATTGTGGGAACCAAGTTGTAAACCTTTGTGTACCATGTTAACCTATTAGAGAAATGTGTATAAAAGGAGCGACCCACATCAACAATTTGAAGCAGTCTCTCGGAACATACACGTGTTGTACTTCTCGTGACTTCTGTTTTCCCTGCAGTAATAAACCTCGAATCTTTGACGCCGAAGGAAGTGTCCCGTGTCTCTGTCATTTGGTACGCCGGAACAGGTTACCCACGAAGGTTTCAGGTGTTGTCCCCTGGCACCGCTGGGTCTTAATAAAACCCAGTCCTTCAGTTGGCGCCCAACGTTGGGCTGCATCAGTGGTACCGGTCCAAGCCCGACGATCGTGAGGAACTTCGTGTGAAATCTCCGAGGGAAGGTGCACCCCGCTTCATCGATCCTGTTGTCGAAATAAGTGGCCCGACGACTTTTCCCGCGAAGATTCCCGCCTCCTGACGGCTGCGACGGACTGCTGCCCTGACTGTAGACCTGTTTTGGCGCCTGGCGTAGACCTTGGTACAGCGAGACGATTGACGGGCCTTCCTGGTGACGCCATCGATCTTTGAGTTAAGTATTTGTGGGTCGCTCCCAGAGTCCTTAGTTGTGGGTGCTTAGTTGTTGCATGGTTCCATTGCATTTGTGGTTCTTAGTACTTGGTTCTTTGTTGTGTTATTTGACGCCTGCAGTCGCCAAAAACCGAGGGTTTTTGCTCTTTGCTGGGACTTGGTAAATCCCGTAACCCTTGAAGTTTGTGAAACTCAGCTAGTGTGCAAGATGCCTGGCCGTAGTACTTTGTTCAGTTGTTTTGGTCATTGTGGTACGGATTCCCGATTGGAGGACTCGTGTCCGATACCTCCGGTTGGAACTCCAACTTACGAATTGTATAGCAAGCATGGGTTGGGTCCGATTACCTTTAATGAATATTGGATTCGCTACACCAAAAGAGACGGTGTCCTTAGTTGGCCACCTCATGGTAGTTTCGAGACCCCAATCTTAGATAACCTCGAGGCTAAATTGTTTAAGAAAAAGTCAAGGCCGGCCATGTTTGATGCCTTTCGGTTGTGGCGCAAAGAAGCCAAACAGAAAGAAATCATACAGACAAAACGTAATCAGAGAGATGGAGTTGCTACTATCGTAAAGAAAGCAGAACAGTTTCAGCGAGATAAGGAGGAAAAGGAAAAGGAAGTTTTTGATAGGCTTCAGCGTATGTCTATAGATAAATGTTATCCCGCTTTGCCAATGGAGTCGGATACAAAGGAAGAATCAGTTGAGGACCCTTTAATGTCTTATCTTTTGAAATCACCACCTCCGTATGTACAGGGTACCGCAGCTCCTGTGGTTCCCCCTGTACCTGCTCTTGTACCTGCTCCTCATCCTGTTCCTCAACCTGTACCCGTTCTTCCGACTGTTCCTGCTCCCTTGCCTACTGCTGTCCCTACTGCTCCACCGTTTGCACTTCCTCATACTCCTGCTCCCGCTGCTGCTCATGTTCTACTTACTCCTGTTGTTTCGTCTGCTTCTAACTCTTCTCTTGTTAATCCTCTATGTTATACTTCTCCATCTGCTCGACGTCGTACCCCCTCTGTTGCTGCTAACTTTTTCAATTCTCTTGGACCGATTTTGAGTCCGCTGGTTCGGACGGTCCCCAAAGACGTAGTCAGCTTCCCGGTAATCGGGAACGTGCTGCATTGTACAATATGGCGATGGGTTGGATGAGACACCCTCTTAGAAAGCCTCCACGTGTGGTGCTTGACACATTCTGTCAATTCAATATACCGACACAAAGATACGTTTTTGAGGAAATGTGTAAGGTTTTACGTGATCAAATATCGGCAGATGCATCTGACGATGTATTGACTGCGTTGACTAATTTGCAGCTTCAGTTTTTGAGCGGAATGATAGTGGATTCTAATGTTCGACGCGCTGTTGAGCAGTTGTTATCTTTTCGTCCTTCTATAATGCCGAGAGCATTGTTTGTAGAAGACATTGAGGGTCCACTAGACGCGCCTGGTCAGTTTCCCATGCGCGAAGTTCCACCAGTGTGGATGGCAGGCGACGCTGGTGCTGTTCCACCGATCTTGCCGCATTTCCAGAGAGTATGGATACATCTCCCGTGGAAACGATCGGAAGTTCTCCAGGTGAAGCAATCTTTGCCTGACCCTCGCAAAAATCCTGCAGGGTATTATAAAGAATTATCGCAGCTCGTAGACGCTACGGTAATGAATCTTGCCGATATTGATATGCTGTTTGGCAATGTCGTACCGCAACCGGTATGGACAAAGATTCGTCAAGAAAACCATGCGGCAGAATTAGGTGGTGATTGGGCTGCTCTTGTAGCGGCAGACACTCGACAAGTTGGTGGGGCTAAACCTGAACAGCTCATTACGGCTTTGCCTCAGAGAATTATTACCTTGATGAAAACACTTATGCCAGCTATGAAGGTAATTTGGGACAAGTTGTCCGCTTGCAAACAGAAGAAAGATGAGAGCGTCTCTGATTTCTTTACGAGATTTGAGGAGGCTTTCATTGATCATAGTGGTCAGGATATGGGTACCGAAGGTGGTCAGAGATTGTTTGTGGACAAATTTGTTTCCAATTTACTGCCTGACTTAAGCAACAAACTTCGGAATTCTGAAAGTGCGTGGGCTGTTTCTACTTCTGCTCACATATTGGCTACGGCTCAATATTATGAGAATAGGGAGAAAGAGGAGAACGATCGTGCTGATAAGAAGACGAAAGAGCTTAAAACTAAAGTGCTGTTGCAGCAGGCATATTCTCCGCGTTCGAATCAGAATGATTCACAACAACGTAATCGATCGCAGTCGCAATCTAATAGGTCGCAATCTAATAGGTCGCAATCACAAAATGATTCCTCATCGCAGAGATCCTCGTTAGGGTACAATCAGTGTGCCTATTGTAGACAGGAGGGTCATTTGAAATTTGATTGTCCGGTTCTCAACGAGCGAAATAGTGGTACTTCATCTAGAGGAGGTCGTGGTGGTTCTCAACAGACATCACGTGGTAGAGGTCGCGGTGCTCAGAACGATCATTCCACTAACACTTCTGATTCCAATAATTGTTTTGATCAGCATGGATCGTCACAAGGGCGATCTGCTCAGTACAATGTAGATGATTATTACGTCGATCAGGATGCTGACGACGGTAATTACTAGGACAGCCATAGACAAGGAGAGGGAGTGGTATCAGTTCCGGTTGATCAGAGAGGGCCTTACGTCGCAGTTGCCACCTCGGGCGTCGTTGAGCCTTTTCTGTTGGACACTGGTGCAGCGAAAAGTTCCATAAAACATTCGAAACTCCCTGGCGCACCTTTGTCTGGCTTAACAAATGTTTCCGTTGGATTCTCTGGCGCCCCTGTTAGCAATCCGGTTTCGCGCCCTTTGCCCCTTACAATTGGGCCACGTGAGCTGGAAGCTCCGTTGATTTTGACCACTGGGTGTGGTGAAAATCTTTTGGGCTTGGATTTGGTAAAACGTCTGTATGCGACTTTGTATTGTTCTCCTGCGGGAGTGAAGCTTACGTTGGGTGAGAAAGTTGCTTCTCCAATGTATTTGTCTCTCGACAAGCTTCCACCGGAATTGAGTTCTCTTCCTGCATCTTTGTGGGCAACGGGTCCCAATGATGTGGGCCTGCTTGATATCTCCCCTTATGTTGTTCACCTGAAATCTAATGTGCGATTGCCACGTATTCCCCAGTATCGTATCTCCCTTGATGGTGAGCGAGCGCTGTTAGCGATCATCTATGATTTGATCGAGAAAGATGTTATCGAGGAGACTCGGGGAAACGTGTGCAATAGTCCTGTACTGCCTATCTTAAAACGCACGGATCCATCAAAACCGCCTGTTTATCGTTTTGTTATCGATTTACGGGAGGTAAATAAAATTGTGATTCCTCAGTTCCCTGTTGTGCCTGACATCACGGCGCTACTGACTCTGATTCCAGCCTCAGCATCATGGTTTTCAGTGATCGATCTGAAGAATGCGTTCTTCAGCATCCCGATTGCTGAGGAAAGCAGAGACCTTTTTGGTTTCTCTCTTGGTGGTCGCAGCTTCCGGTTTAAACGTGCTCCTCAGGGCTACTGTGAAAGTCCATCTATATACAGTCAAGCCTTGAAGGGCCAACTTGATGCGTTTGTGTTGCCGGTTGGCGCCGCCCTGATCCAATATGTTGACGACTTATTGGTGGCTGCAGATACTCAGGACATTTGCAAAATTGCTACGGTGTCATTATTGCAACATCTCTGTGACTTACATCACAAGGTGTCTCCTTCTAAACTTCAATATTGTTGTCAAGAAGTAACCTATCTAGGTCACTTATTGTCAAAGGAGGGAAGAAGGTTGACCCCAGAGAGAATTGCAGCGATTGCCCGAATGACTGTGCCAACAACTCAGAGAGATGTGCGTGCCTTTTTGGGTATCACGTCATACTGCAGGCAATGGATTCCAAATTTTTCATTGCTAGCGAAACCATTGGTGGCTCTTACGTGCAAGGATGTTCCAACTCCTTTACCATGGACGGAAGAATGTCAGAAAAGTTTTTCTGAACTGCGTGACGCGTTGTGTTCGGCTCCTGTGTTAGGTACCCCTGATTACAGTAAGCCGTTTACACTATACGTTCACGAGAGAGAAGGTTGTGCGTTGAGTGTTTTGACGCAACCTTTCGGCGGTAAGTAGCGTCCATGCGCATATTTTTCCTCGACCTTGGACCCGGTAGCTAGAGAATTGCCGAGTTGTTTGAGAGCAACTGCGGCAGCTGCGGTGTCCATCCAACAATCAGCAGGATTGGTCATGGATAATATGCTTACGGTGATGGTTCCACATGCAGTCGACACTCTTTTGAATCGTACGAAAACTCAACACCTGACGAGTGCGAGGTTGTCTGGGTACGAGTTGACGCTTTTGGCAAGTCATATTCAGATAAAACGTTGTAATGTCCCGAACCCGGCGACTTTGTTGCCCATTAGCATGGAGTCAGATGAGGCAACCCCTCATGACTGCTATTTGCGGACTGAGGAGGAAACAAAAGGTCGTGTGGACCTTAAAAACACTCCTTTGGAAGATCCCGATGGGACCTTGTATGTGGATGGTTCATGTTTTAAATTGCCGAATGGTGATGTGACGACCGCGTATGCTGTGGTAACTTTGAGTACTGTTGTAGAAGCTGCAAGATTGAATCAGAACTCTGCCCAGGCTACCGACAGCCAATATGCTTTTGGCGTCGCTCATAGCTTTGGACGATTGTGGAGAGAGAGAGAGGTTTTATGACGTCGCATGGCACTAAGATTCAGCATGGACAGCTTGTGAATGATCTTTTGGATGCACTTACGTTACCTAAGCAGGTGGCGATTGTTAAATGTAGTGCGCATCGTAAGGTGACGGATGATGTTGGTCGTGGTAATGCGTTTGCAGATGAGACCGCTAAGGAGACTGCCCGGAACCTTAGCACTAGAATGTATGTGACGAGTTCGGTTAGGTGGCCTACAGAAACTAGTATGTGCGAGGATACCATCGAGAGCGTGAGAACGATACAGAACGAGGCCACCGAGACTGAAAAGACGAAGTGGAAAGAGAGTACGGGAAAGTTGGATGCGAATGGTTGTTGGATTGATCTGTCAGAGCATAAGAGATGGTTGTTGCCAGATGCGTATGTGCTAGCTGTTGTGACAATGGCACACGGGTTAGCACATATCAGCGCGAAAGGTATTTGCAAGTTGTTGTCCCCTGTGTGGAAGAATGATGGTATCACGAAGTGTGCTGAGAGATTGGTGAAGAATTGCATGATATGTATGATGTAAAATCCTGGTAAAGGAACCCCTACACCACCTGACTAGAATTGTGAGAGGCGTGATTAGCGAAGAGGACACTGGCGGTCAAGAGGCAGGAGACTTTTTCAAGGGTTTCTTTCCGTTTTGGGGGCCTATGGTCAATAGTAGGAACCTGAGACAGTTGACTCGAGTGGTGGAATCGACAGCTAATATCACTGCCAGTGCCCTTGGTAATATCACCACAGAACTTCAGGCGGATAGGCTCATGACGTTACAAAATCGTATGGTTTTAGACGTTGTTCTAGCAGATCGAGGTGGAGTATGTAAGGTGATCCACTCGAGCTGCTGTATTTTCATTCCAGACAACGCTCCGACTGTCTATCAAGCCATCTCGAAGTTGCATAAGATCTCTGAGTCCATACACGTGGACGTAGGGGATTGGACGCTACTTGGGTGGTTTTGGGGCCTAATGTCGACTTGGGGTTGGAAGATTCTGATGATCGTCGGAGTTGTTGCAGCGTTTCTGTTCACGTGTTGCCTTTGTGTGCAGTGTGGTCCTGCCTTATGTGGCCTCTGTGCTACAACGTGTATGAGACAGCCACCTGTTACCAAGGGAGCTCAGATGGATAGAGTTATGTTGCAGCAACATCTAGATGGTCTGATGAATATCGAATACGATTCTGACTAGTGCTTGCCTACATGAGGGCAAAAGGAGCGTCTGAGGTTCCGTGACGATCGTAAGTGGTGTTTTTGACTCGCACGAATATGGTCGAGTCTTGTATCTATGAACCGCAAATGACGAGTTTAGTGGGTGTACGTAGTTTCGCTGTGCTAACCTAAACCGTTCGTCTGTTTCGTGGGTTTCTATATCTGTACCCACGGGTTCCATCTTAGATACGGCATACATTTTGTCTCTTGCCCTCAAGTAGCCAGCGAACGGACGCTGTCCGCTTCGCGACCCTGGGATTCCCAAGACTCTTGCGGAAGACACATTTCCTTTGAAAGTGTCTTTATGATGAGGGGAATGATACTGTAAGGCAGATGCTCGAGGCTCGAGGCTCATCTTGCCGTGCCGGTCTATTGTCTTAGCCGTGCATCTCATTAGGCGCGTCCCTTTGATGCTTGCAACTCGTGTTTCCTGACACCACCTCTTTTTACACCCTTTCCGATATCCCCACTGTTTCTGTCTTCCTCTACACCTGTTCCTGTTCCTTCTTCGATCTGTTTATTGCTGATTGGAATGTACTAATGGTGGGAAGATGGGTTTTTACAGTTGGGAACCACCAAATGTTTCCGTACTTATGTTCCGGGCCCTGAAAGCATGAAAGCAACCTCCTTGTGGTTTATTGTGGGAACCAAGTTGTAAACCTTTGTGTACCATGTTAACCTATTAGAGAAATGTGTATAAAAGGAGCGACCCACATCAACAATTTGAAGCAGTCTCTCGGAACCTACACGTGTTGTACTTCTCGTGACTTCTGTTTTCCCTGCAGTAATAAACCTCGAATCTTTGACGCCGAAGGAAGTGTCCCGTGTCTCTGTCATTTGGTACGCCGGAACAGGTTACCCACGAAGGTTTCAGGTGTTGTCCCCTGGCACCGCTGGGTCTTAATAAAACCCAGTCCTTCATCCCTTTGTCCATGTAGGGGAATCCCCCAACATCCTGGGTCTGTTGTGGGTGGAGCCAGGCAGAAGCTCCTGGCCTATTCATTACGCAGGGCTGGGTCCTCAGACGCCCAGCAGGAGGTGGAGCCAGCATTGACACTGGCAGGAGCAGAGCTATCGGCCACCTGGCAGGAGGTGGGGCTAGGATCGTCCATGGCAGGCACAGAGCCATCCGCCGCTTGGCAGGAGGTGGAGCCAGCATTGTATCAGGCAGGGCAGGCTATCAGCAACTACTCTCCCCCTACTCTCAACGCAAATGTCCCACTCATCCCACACTGACTCATCCAGACCAGTGGAGCCACCCAGCTCCTGTCACACACACGCAAGACCAGCAGAAACACCTCTCGGTAAGCAAACAACAGGCATGGCAAGAGGACGTCCCATTTCCGCCTAATTGGTTCTTCAAGACCCATGATCATGCCTTTAAGGGTTCGGTTGAATCTCTCAACCAGCCCATTTCCTTGAGGGTGGTAAGGAGTGGTGAACTTGTAGGTTACCCCACACTCCTTCCACAGAGACTTCATATAGTTCGAAATGAAGTTGGTGTCCCGGTCTGACACCACCTCTCTGGGGAACCCCATCCGGGAGAAAACACCCATCAGTGCCCGTCCCACCACGGGGGCCGTCACTGTTCGGAGAGGGATGGCTTCCGGGTACCGTGTGGCATGGTCCACCAAGACCAGGATAAACCTGTTGCCCAGGGCTGTCTTGGGGTCCAGGGGCCCAACAATGTCAATACCCACCCGGTCAAAGGGGGTACTGACCACTGGAAAAGGTTGGAGGGGAGCCTTCTGCTTCCTTCCGCTTTTCTTACTTGCCTGGCAAGTGTGACAAGTCTTGCAATGGATGTCTACATCCCGACGCATCTGAGGCCAATAAAAATGGGTGACAAGCCTGTCATAGGTCTTGTCCTGCCCCAGATGTCCAGCTAACGAAACGTCATGAGCCAAACCCAGTAGGAAGGCTCTAAAGCGCTGGGGTACCACCAGCATACGGGCTGACCCAGGCTCAGCAGCCTTAGGCTCGCTATACAGGAGGTCGTTCTCCCAATACACAAAATGTGACCCTGACTGATCACCTGAGGATTGGGCTGAGGCCTGCTGCCTCATGCCCACAAGAGAAGGGCACACTTTCTGTTCCGCACAGAACTCCTCCCTGGAGGGACCACCATCCTGCCGCCAATGGGTCAGCTCGGGCAGGTCTCCCAGTTTGGCAATTTGTTCCCCTGTGGGCTCCAGGACATCCCCCTCAGGGTCTACCTCCTCCTGGACCACGGGAACTATGGGGGACGGTTCCCCACGCCCCCTGCCTCTTCTCTTCACAGCTGGGTCCTGGGCCATACTTTCAGGCTGCGGGACCCCATCAACACCCTTACTCGCTGTCATCGATCGAGTGGTTGCACACACCCACTCTGGCACGCCCAACATTCTCAAATGTGTCTCCCTCTCCACCTTAGCCCAAGGGGAGTCTTCCAAATCATTGCCCAGGAGACAATCGACAGGCATGGCGGGCCTCACAGCAACTTGAAGAGTACCTGAAACTCCCCCCCATTCAAAGGAAACTTGAGCTACCTCACACTCTTTCTGGGAGTTGTCGGCAGCTATCACAGGGTAGAATGCGCGGGGAACCACCTGCTCTCTGGACACCAAGTGACACTTGACGGCTGTCACACTCGCTCCGGTGTATCTGAGGGCTTCCACTCTATGGCCATTAATGGTCACCCACTGCCTATATTTACTAATGTTACTAGGCAGAGGGGGTGGAGGGACCATTTCCATGTCTTCTAGCGAGACCAGGGACATTTCTGTGGGACCCCTCCCACCATGGACAACCATCTCCTCCCCTCCCAGGGCTACACTCGCCAACTGACGGGGGGGGGGTGCACGCGGCGGTGCATTCGAATCCTTTTTGGGACACTGGGGGTCATAAAACCGGTGTCCCACCTGCCCACAACCGTAGCAGGTTAGGGGGCCCCTATGAACAGGTTTACCCGTCGGGCCCCTGGCTTCTTCTCAGGGGGAGGCTGGGAACCTTTCCCTTGGTTCCCTTGGGGATTACTTTGGGACCCTTTCTGAGACTCCTTCTGTTTACCCTTGTCCCCCCACTCTTCTGCTGGGGACCCTGCCCACCTTTGGCTGAGTCTCCCACTGGACCCTTGTGGACCCTGGTACTGACCCAGCGGTCCGCCTCCTCAGCAAGTTTTCTAGGGTTAGATATCTTGCTATCAATAAGGTGCTGGCGCAGCTCTGGAAAACAGTTATTAGACAAATGCTCCCAAGCAAACAAATCATAAAGAGCTTCATAACTTTCCACTTTGCTGCCCTTTACCCAACCATCCATGGCTCTGCAAAAATAAGACACATATTCAACCCACGTCGTACCAGGCAACTTCTTACATTCTCTAAAAGCTTGTCTGTACTTCTCGGGGGTTAGGCCATACCGCAACATTAAAGCATCTTTCATATGAGCATACGACATCCTATCCGCAACAGGCATGTCTAACAGGGTATCTCTCCCCTCATTCACAAAGCGACCCCACAACCCCGCTCCCCAATTCTTCTCAGGGACCTGGTGGGCCAACAATGCTAACTCATATGCTTTAAACCACTGACCAATATCTTTGTTCCTATGATAATCTTTTATCACGTCTTTGGGAAAGTAAAACTTACTTTCTGCAGGCCCAGCTGGGATGCTGCCACCAGAGGGATTCAATTCTAACTTCTTAGCTTGGATGTCCAACTCCCTCAACTTGATATCACGCTCCAAAGCTAACTTCTCTCTTTCAAAGTCTAACCTTTTGGTCTCCAAATCAGCTTCTCTTCTACCTCTTGCATTTTCTAACTCCAACTGCCCATTTATCTTTAGCCTTGCCATTTCCATGTTGTATGCACGCTCCTTCGCCCTTTCTTCTCGTTCTTTCAGGGGAAAGACCTTTGGAGGAAACACTGCTTCCGGGAGAGGACTCAGACCCATTCGCTGGCGCCTCCTCATCCCCTTCCACTGGTGGTACCACCACCGGATCAGTGGGATCTCTGGCCTCCAACCAGGCCTGCAATGCTTTGAGATATGTTTCCTTACCCTTGAGACCTTTGGTCGGAAATTTAAATTTCTTGCAAAAGAATTTCAACTCCTCCAATCTGTAGACTTTTATCTTCGCTCTGTCGAATTCCTCCACGACAACAACAGGGGTAGTGACTCCGGTGTCACTCATGGTCAAAACTGGCAGTGTTCAAAAAATCAAGTTTCAGAAAAGCGGAGAACCAAAAATAGGATCCTTCCAAGTAGATTGTGACTGCGCTATGGTCTGCTTTCACTATGTAGCGCACACTAATCACTGCACATGGGTCATAAATGCAAAGTTCAAATCCTCACCGCTGACCCACCAATGTTAGAACCGGCTGTCTCTAGTTGGCAGAGGTATACACTTCTGACAAATAGGGACACACCTTTTCTAGTCAGGGCAAGGGGATCACACCCTTTGATAACCCCTGCTCACCACCTCGGTAGCTTGTCAGGGCAGATAGGCTTATCTCGGAGGCTGTGCGTTAAGCATTTATGACCACATACAGTAACCAAGTGAATACACTACAAATGGACACGACACAGTAGTATTATAAAAATAAGGATTTTTATATAAGGCTTAGCACAAGACCAAATAACGACAGAAATGTACACAATCTTAATAAATACTCTGGGAAGGGGAAAATAGTTCAAAGGTAGTTTCTTCTTTAGCACAAAGTCTTTCGTAACAAAGCAACTCTTCTTCCTGGAAACACAGTTCTTGGCAACAATGTAACCCACACGGGAGTTACACGACGTCGAGGCAAAGTTAATCCAAAGGTTCGGCGTCGACCGCGAGGAGCGCTACGTCGAGCCCGGAGTCACACGGACCCCCAACAACACAGTACCTTGGAGAATGAAGCACACGATGATCAGCGGCGTCGTGCAATCCGGCGTCGCGTCTTCGGTGTCGATCAGGCCTCAGTAGTCGTCGATGTCGATGATGCTGTTGCAAGATTGAGCAGCGCTCACGGCGTCGAGAGGGCACGCAGTCGATGCGATCAGCAGCGGTGCAGACACAAGGTCCCTTGGAGCTGGAGCCGAACTCACTACTCACTGGCGTTGCTGCTGGCGTCGTTCGGGCCCGGCGGCCGGCGTCGAGGAAGCGGGACACTGGAGCCGTTACTCACTAGGTCGAGCTGTATTCGGCGACGTCCATCGGCGTCGAGGTTGCTGGCTCTTTTAGAGGTGCTGGAGTCGCAGGTTCCAGCAATAGCACTTTAAGCAGATGAAGTCCTTTAGCCCTGTGACTTCAGCAGGAGACTGGCACTCTTCCAGTCCTTGGAGATTTTCTTAGCAAGCGTGAGAGTACACACACAGTTCCTCTCTCCTGGTTCCTTGGCAAAAATAAAGAAGCACTGCCGGATTCCCCCCAGCAAACAGCACTCTGGCAGAAGGGGTAGGCAAGTCCTCAGATCAGCAGGCCTCTTGTCCTTGGTTACAGGGTTCCTTGTCAGAAGTGATCTAAATTCTTGGTTCAGGGGTCCTTCTCTTATACCCCCTTTCGGCTTTGATCCCTTTGTCCATGCAGGGGAATTCCCCAACATCCTGGGTCTGTTGTGGGTGGAGCCAGGCAGAAGCACCTGGCCTATTCATTGCGCAGGGCTGGGTCCTCAGACGCCCAGCAGGAGGTGGAGCCAGCATTGACACTGGCAGGAGCAGAGCTATCGGCCTCCTGGCAGGAGGTGGGGCTAGGATCGTCCATGGCAGGCACAGAGCCATCAGCCGCTTGGCAGGAGGTGGAGCCAGCATTGTATCAGGCAGGGCAGGCTATCAGCAACTACTCTCCCCCTACTCTCAACGCAAATGTCCCACTCATCCCACACTGACTCATCCAGACCGGTGGAGCCACCCAGCTCCTGTCACACACTCGCAAGACCAGCAGAAACCAGATATGGTTAGACAAGAAAATAGACACTTTCTAAAAGTGCTATTTTCAAACCCAGAGTCCAAAAACCATCCACACCAACGGATGCGTAATTAAACCCCGAGTTCAGGGACACCAAACTCAACATTGCACCATGCTCCCCGAGCCAGCTAGGATCATAGCATTATAATCCCAGCGGCCCATTCTAACTAATGGAGAGCAGGCTACCTCGCAATAGTGAAGAACGAAGATGGCGGTAATTCACTATTAGGACATGCCAACTTGGTCAGGCGTGTCCTACCTTATACTTACAATGCACCTTGCCCGCGGGCCTACCATAGGGGTGACTAACATGAAGTCAAGGGAAGGTTTGAGGGGCTGGCAAGTAGGTATACTTGCGCAGCCTGCGTGACAGCACTAGGCTGCACGTGGGTCTCGCAATGACCGACCCGTAGACATTCTTTTACGAGGCCGCTCCTGTGGGTGGCACAACACGTGCTGCAAGCCCACGAGCGGCATTTGTATTTACAAGCCCCGGCACTCCTGGTGCACTAGACTAGGGACTGACAGTAAACCAAATAGGCCAAACATGGATACAATAGATACATCAATTTAACATAGGGAGCACTTGCTCTGTGGCACTGATCAGCAGTGGCACAGCGCCCAAAGCATATACCAGCAAAACATCGTAAAACAGTGGAGGCAAACAGAAAAAATGGAGGAGAGACTCAAGTCAATGATGTCAGGTCTAACAATGGGAAAGAATGCACATCAACATGATACCAGATTAAGAAAGGTTTTGAGTGTTCTGAATGATAAGGGTATTACTGCTGAAATTTCTAAGTGTAAGTTTTCAGAAGATAAGGTGGTGTACTTAGGTCATGAAATTGGTAAGCAAGGGATAAGACCCAAAACTAAATTGGTAAGAGCTATTTTGGATGCACCTTCCCCCAAATTCAAAGATGACTTGAGGTCATTTTTGGGTTTGGCTTAATTCTATTCTAAATTTGTTTAAAATTTTTCCGAGAAAACTTATCCTATGAGAAATCTTTTTTTTTTTAAATTCCCTTTCTCTTGGTCCCAAGACAGTCAGCAAGCTTTTGTTACAGTTAAGAAAGCTATTTGTCAGGCTCCTAACTTGCAAGAGTTTGACCCTGGTGCTTCTACATTCGTTACTACTGACGCGAGTTCCAAGGGTCTGGGTGCTGTCTTAACGCAGATCTCTGACTACAAGCAATAAGTTGTGATTGTGTGTGCGTCCAGATCTTAGACACCTACAGAGGAAAAATATTCTGTAATCGAAAGGGAGACCCTTGCGGTAGTGTGGGGACTGGAACATTTCAGGAAATTTATTTGGGGAACGAGTTTCTGTGTGAGAACTGACCACAAACCTCTTACTAAATTGTTGACAACAGATGGTTTGTACAAAGCTTCTGCTAGGATTGCAAGGCTGTCTATGCGCTTACAAGATTTTTTATTTGACATTAGACATGTTCCAGGAGTTAAAAATGTCATAGAATATTTTTAAGTAGGTTTTCTTTACCTATTTTTGTATCTGACCGGAATTCTTGGAATGATTTTTCTGTTGCCAACATTGTCTCCAATGATAAAAATGTTGACAGCATTTCTCAAGAACAGTGGGTTGAGGCGGATTCTAATGACAAGAATTTAAATGATGTAAAATCCAAAGTTACAACTGGATGGAGTGATTTTGGTAAAAAAAATTCTTGATGATACCTTGAGGGGTTTTTGGGAGGTCAGAGATGAACTGTCTCTTTCTGAACAATTTCGTGTTAGAGGTGACAAGATAATACCTCCTAGTTCTGTAAGAGCTCAAATAGTGCAGTTGTCCCATGAAGGTCATCCTGGCATTTCTCGTACTATATCTAGAGTAAGGGATCAGTATTGGTGGCCAGGAATGGATAATGAAATTGAGAAAATTGTTAGATCATGTATCAATTGTGAGACTTTTGATAAATCCAAGAAAACTTTTAATCCAGCTTTAGGTGAAGTAACTTCTCCAAATCTACCTTGGGAGGAATTAGCTATGGATATCATGGGTCCTATCAATTGGTTTGATGGAAGTACAAAGTACATAATCGTTATTGTTGATTTATTTTCAAAATGGTTTGAAATGGGGTGAGAGGCAAGATGGCGGCTGTGGCGTGGGCTGTGTGAGCAGCTCAGTCTCTCGCTCCGGGTTTCCGAGAAGAGAATCGGTACCCGTACTGACTTCTGGCACATCTTGAGGAGAAACCCTGCTCACAAGGATAGACACGGCACAATAAGCTTGTGACATATTGATATTGGAAATGGAATCGGAACTGGAATCGGCATTACCTGTGGCTGGTACGAGCATTTTCTTTGGTGTCCGAGACAGAGCCTTAGCGCACTTCGAACACCTGTGTCAACTTTCAACGTTTCTGCACCGCCCGGATGGTTGCGGGCCTCCCCCTTCTCCGGCGAAGAGCTCCATCCTGGTGGCTCCATGCCTTCCTGGTCGGACTGCATTGCGGAGTTGTCTGCGGGCGTGTAGAAGCTCAGGTAGCGGCTCGAAAGAAAATGCAGCCGAAAGTCACCACACGTAGAGGAAAAGCGAAAGAGCAGTCTACGGCGGTGGATGCCTGCAAAAATCCCGAAGGGGGAACGGATGAAGGAGGTGAGAGTGTCACGCAAAATATTTCTACTCCAACATCAAAAAAGGGGGGTGAATACGTAGAAAAAACAAACTTGGTTGCACGCTCGGCAAAGCAGGGGACATACACTCTTCCAGCACTGTTTGAGAGACAGATATCAAAAAACGCTGCATTACAGCCTGTTGGTGATGGCGAACCTGTCTCGCATAAGGTTATGGTTGTGGACTCATCTGGTGGTGATACATCGACCCCCCCAAATGCAGTAACAGTAGATACCATAAACAACGATGTATCTCCAAATGCAGATTGGCTGAAAGAGCAGGGTTATCCGGTCCTGAATTTCCCCAGTGCAGAGAGTGGCATCATGGGAGATGGAGTCCTTCCTAGCGTCTCCAATGAGGAAATGACTGGTAGTTTGGATAATCTTGTATTAGAGATAGACTCATTGGCACTAACTGAGGGGGCTTCCTCACAGGATTTGGCTTGATCTCAAGAAGCTGGTGATAATTTCAATTCCCTGTCAGATCTATCATCAGACGAGAGTACTCATTTAAGTAAAGATTGGATCGACTACTGTGAGGGTAGTAGCATGGAGGATGAGTTAAGGTCAAACTCGGCTTCAACTAATGCCAGTGGGTCCACTGTTAAGAAAGTGAAGAAAAGAGGACTTCATCATACTGAAGAGTTGATCCCAGTGAGCACGAAGGTGATATCAGGATCAGAAATAGAGATATTTCAAACTGCAAGGCCTGAAGTTGAAAAGAGTACAAATGAATCGAATTTGCCCCTAGAGATTACTCTGGCTACAATTTATAATACCATGATGAATCACAGAGCGGAAAGCAAAGCAGAAAATATGCGCACTCAGGTAACATGTAGCAAAGTGAAGAATGCTATCCGCCGCGTGATAAAAAGTTGCTCTGACACAGCTGTCAGAGTCACAGAAGCAGAGGCCAGAATCTCTGTATTAGAGGATGATGCAGCTGCGCATACATTGGATTCTATTAAGGAACATCGTGATGATCTTAGTCATAAACTATCTGAATTGGAGAATCAAGCACGTAGAAACAATTTGCGCATCTTAGAAGAAAGAAGGGTCTGATACTCGGAAATTTATATCTGAACTTTTTGCTGAAGCCTTTCCAGACTTGACTCTCTGGGACTGGTCTATGGAAATTCAAAGAGCCCACCGGTTTCTGTTTAGGGTTAGGAAGCCCCGGCAAGGAGAGGAGGATCGTCCAAGAGAAATTCTAGTATGTTTTAATAATTTTTTAGCGAGAGAAGCTATATTTTCACTAGCTAGGCCAGACAAAACGGGACTGGCTAAAGATTGTAATTTTTTTGTCAGGCCGGATTTTTGTCAGGCAACAGTTTCTAAATGCTGGCATCTTCGTCAGCTCATGCCAGGCTTTCAAAATAAAGGGGCCACAGTATATCTGCAGAATCCGGCTAAGCTTAAAGTTATTGTTAAAGGTCAGACTCGTTTTTTCTTTTCCGAGCTTGAGGCCAAAGAGTTTTTGGGGTCCTTGTAGGAATTTCTGTGTTTTCTATTCCTGCTAACGGGTTTCTGGTCTTTTCTGCCTTATTTTGGATAAATGCGGATAATATTCTCTTTCTAGGGGGAGGGGGGGTACGGCATTCCATAAGTTGCAGGGACTGACAGTCTCTGGGCCTCATATGGTGGGATGGTTGGGTTGGGTGGGCTGGTTGGGAAGGGTTTTGGGGGAGGCGGGGTGGGGTTAAGGTGGTGGGTGTAGCGTGTAGATGTTGGGGGGTGAAAAATCAGCAGCAGCTAAGAAGTACTTCAAATTGGTTCTCTGTGCTCAAAAGATGTCAAACAGTGATTGGGTTTATAAAATTTCGAGAGATTATGTTTTCTATTTTGTATTGATTTTCTGGTTCGTCTTTTTTTGTTCTGGAAATGGATAGTAAATAAAAAATGTGTACTCTGAATGTATGTGGACTCAATGACCCTATAAAAAAGGCAGGTATTAGCCAGAATTGTTCAGCTGTTACATATCGACTTATTATGTTTGCAGGAAACCCATATCTCATGGGCTAACAGGGGGTGTCTGAAAAACTTAGGGCTAGAGCTGGTGGTTTGCTCTAAACAAACCGGGGTGAAGAGAGGGGTGGCTATTCTCATGAAACGGGGTCTGGGTGTCTGTACAAAAATTGCAGAAGATAAATGGGGCCGCTGGGCTATAAGTGAGCTCAAGATCAGCCAATATAGATTTACGTTATGTAATGTATATGATCCTAATTTGGATGACGCTGAGCTTATGAATTACTTGAACTTAGAACTAGCTCAGTGGCCGCAACCAGTGGTGATGTGTGGTGATTTTAATATCCATATGGATGCCCAGATGGACCTAAGAAAGAATATGGTATACATAGGTCGAAAGAAACAGGTATTCACAGCACTGCGGGGACTGAGTTTAGATCATGGGCTCCATGATGTTTGGAATTTATTACACCCCAATGACCCAGGTTTTAATTTTTTCTCGGCCCCTCATACCAAATTTGTCCGTCTTGATTATTTTTTCGTCTCATCCTCACTTCTAGGAATGGTTAATATTGAGATCCAGTCCAAACTTGTATCCGACCATAACCCTTTGATAATGGATCTTATTTTAGGACCCCAGTTAAAAGAAGGTAATCAAGCTTGGTCTTTCGAAAGAAATTTATTAGTGGATGAGGAGTATCAACAATTCATGACCAAGGTAATCCAGGAGTTTTTTCAAATGAATAAAGGAACAGTTTCGAATAAAATAGTTTGGGACACTTTTAAAGCAGTAATCAGGGGAGAAACTCTCAGTTTCTCTAATACCAAACGGAAAAAGATATGGGCCAAACATAAAAAGGACTCTGATTCTGTTCTATTGGCGGAGCGGAAACTAGCGGAGACGATCAGTCTGGGCTTAGATCCAGCTAATGCTCAGAGAGATCTTACCATTAAAAGGATGTTAGCCTATGCTAATATTGCTGATCAAAAAGCGCTAAAATACGTGCAGCATAAGGAAGATTCATATGAATTCAATGAAAAAAACAGGCAGAATTCTGTCCAAAAGATTAAGGCAGAAAGCAGTTTTTAATGACATTACTAAAATTACTGATTTAAATGGAGTGCTGCAAGATACTAAGGAGGGGATTCTAGAAGCCTTTCAAGAATTCTACCAATCTTTGTATAGTGTGTCTGTGGGAGAGTCATCTATACGGGATGAAGGAGAATATTTGGAAGATTTGGATTCTAAGGTACTCTCGGACATGCAAAGAAATGCTCTTATCCACTCCTATAGTATGGGAGGAAGTTGAAGCGGCCTTATTAGGTCTGGCCCTGGGCAAAGCTATGGTTCCTGACAGAATTCCACTTGAATTTTACCGAACCTTTAGGAATATACTTAAAAGTGAATTATTAGAGGTTTGTCAACAAGCTTTTCTGGGTATTTCTCCAGATTCGTGGTCAGAAGCAACTATCGTGATCTTTAAGAAAAAAGGGAAAAAAGATACTGAAATGGGGTCTTACAGACCTATTTCGTTACTTAATACAGATAGTAAGATTTACTCGAAGCTAATAGCCAACAGGTTGAATGATTTTATGCCGAGTTTGGTTTAAAAAAGGCAGCATGGGGGCGTGGCCAAGATGGCGGGGTGAGCGGACGCTTCCTCCCGTAGCTCCTCCGGCCCAGCTCAGCTCGAGCCCCGATTTCTGCGCTTCTCTCCCCCCGCGGCTGCACTGCGGGCGAGAGAACTGTGCCGGAACTCTTGGGGAACATTTTGATGCCACATTGACTTCTGTTGCCCCGGGGGAAGTCCCCGAAAAGTTTGTTCAACGGCCGAGGCGAGGAGTGGAGCCTGGATCGCCCCGAGGAGAAGGGCCTGGAGGCGGAGCGTACTGCGGCGCTGTCCGCGCGCCTCGGCTGGGCCGAGTGCTGAAAGCTGCGGATCCCGAGGGAACGGCCTCGACGGACTCCACGGAGTGCGGGGGCTTCCTGGCCGTCGCCCTTGAGGCCAGAGTCATCGCTGGACGGCAGACCCCAGACCTGCGTCTGCGATTTATCCCCCTGCCATGGGTGTCGGTGTGTGACGCCTTGCGGACCCCGAGCCTGGAAGCGGGGAACGGTGGAGTTTGAGCGGTGACCGAACCGGGCGTACTAGCCGGTGAAACTGGGGGACACTGGTTTCGCACCTTCCCGACCCATTGCTGTTGAGGGTCGCCCACAGATTTGCTGACCTGGGCTGCCCTCCTGGGTTCCGCCCTCCCGCCATCTTGTCGTTGAGGAGCTGGTACTGGTGACCCTCGCCCGCGCCCTTGCCATACGGGCGCCTCGGTTCATCCTGGTGCCTACGCATCTGCCGTCCTCCCTGGAAGCACGTGGCTGCAAGCCTCCGACCTGAACCTGGATTATCGCCCTGACTGGCTCGATGGTTGTCTCGCCCTGGCCCGTGCCGCCATTTTGTCGCCTATGACGCACTACCCTTGTCCTCGGCGAGGTCTTCACATCTGGTGCCCACGAGCGGCTGGGCGCATCTACAGCGGCCAGCCCTAGGCTTCACCCACCGCGGAGGCCAAGATGGCTGGGAGACGAGGTGCGGCACGGGGAGATCGCACTCTGCCGGACATGCTCGGCAGGGCCCAGCAACTGCGAGACAGGATGCAGCCGTCCCCGGGGTCCTCCCGGGCCTCAACGGACGCCACCGGAGGCGAACCACCAGTCACGAGGTCCTTCATGGAGGACTTATTCAGCTCCCTCAAGGAGGAATTCCAGACTCTCAAGACCGAGGTGGCCGGAGAGGTCCGTGAAGTGCGCAGAGAAATCGAAGGCCTGGGCGAGCGGGTCGACACTGTGGAAACGGCGGCCCAGCGTCGTGATGAAGAGATAGTTCATCTCCAGCAGGACGTTCTCCGCCTTCGGGAGCAATGTGTCGAGCTCCAGGCCCACTCTGAGGACCTCGAGAACAGGTCCAGGCGGAATAACATCCGGGTGCGAGGCGTTCCGTCCGCGGATGAGGGTGCGGACCTGGTGGCCTATCTGCAGGACCTGTTCCGCGACATCCTGGGAGAAGAAGCGGACTTCCCGATCCGCATCGACAGAGCACACAGGGTGGGCCGCCAGCGCCAGTCATCGGCACCCCCACCTGATATCCTGGCATTCCTGCCGGATTTCCCCCTAAAGGAGCGCATTATGACAGAGGCCCGCAGGAAGCAGCCGCTGTCCTTCCGAGAACGACCCGTGGCGCTCTATCAAGACCTGTCCGCCATCACACTGCAGAAGCGCAGGTCTTTCCGCATCGCTACGGACTTTTTGCGAGAGCGTGAGACGGCCTACTCCTGGGGTCACCCCTTCCATCTTATTTTCCGATGGAATGGGGTGCTACATCAGCTGCGCTCCTTACAAGATATCTGTGGAGTGCTGGGACTCACAGCTGCAGAGGAAGAAGGGGCGACACCCGCATGGAGGCGCCCCGAGCGGCGGGGCCGACGGAGATCGAGGAGGCGCCAATCGTCAGCGACAGCGAGTCGCCCTGACTCCCCTACCATCAGGGCGGATATGGCGGATGCCCTGAGGACTGCGGCCAGGAACCTGCCTGATTCTAATGGCGTGGCCCAGACGGCCTAACTTTTCTCCGGGGGGAGAGACTCTTAGCGTCTGCGATGCTGGGTTGGGGCTGGGGGTTGGGGGGGAGAGGTTGGAGGTGTGTGGCTGGACGTCCACCTGACTGGTTTCTACAGACTCGCCCACTTGGGCCAGACTGAGACAATGGGGTGTTTTTTCTTGTTTTTGGTTTTGGCTGGTTGCCATGGGTTGGTTCTGGGGGGGTTCAAGAGCTGGTTTGGTGTTGGGGGGGTCCCGTCCGATACTGTCCGAACACATGCGAAGCCGACTCTGGCCTTCCCTGCGCCCCCGCCCCGCGCGCCCCTTCCACTGATCCCTCGCTTGCTGCATAGCGCTTTGCGTCCCTGGGAGCGATGCCGTCCCTGAAAGTAGTGACCCTTAACGTTAAGGGTCTGAATAATCCTGTGAAGCGTAGGGCGATCCTTTCCCTGCTGGAAGGGTCACAGGCGGATATCTGCCTCCTGCAGGAAACCCATTTACTCTCTAAAGATTGCCATAGGTTGCGCTCTGCCAAGTTCCCCACGCAACTCTTTTCCTCGGCTGCGACTAAGACTGCGGGGGTAGCCATTCTTCTACCCAGCTCCTTCAGGGGTGAGGTGTTGTATAAACATGCCGAGCAGAAGGGGAGGCTTCTAGTGTATCGCATGCGTCTGGGGGGTGTTGCCTTCACGGTTGGCTCCGTGTACAGCCCAAATGACCACCAGGATCGCTTCCTGGAATCTGTGTTGGTGGACGTTACTGCCTCGCCCGATCGCCACGTCATTTTGGGGGGAGACCTGAATATGGTCTTCGACTCCACCTTGGATAGGTCTGCCCAGCGCTTTCCGCAGACGGGGAAGCTTTCTAGAGCGGTACAGGACCAGATTGCAGAGATGGATCTGCATGACCTCTGGCGCACCATGCACCCCGCCGATAGGGACTACTCATATTTCTCCCACGCACACCGCACTTACTCGCGGTTGGACTACCTCTTGGTGAGCGGACCGCTTCGCTCGGCCGCCACGGCGGCAGACATCGGGGTCTTGTCCCTGTCCGACCATGCGCCGGTTTCCGGAGCATTTGATTGGCCGGCGGCCCCCCCCTCCAGAGGGATGTGGCGGCTTCGGGACACGCTTCTCCATAAGAAATCGGTGGTGAAGCGAGTGGAGGAGGTCATTCAGGAGTACCTGACCCACAACGACAACTCCGACACATCCCTAGCAACGCAGTGGGCGGCTTTGAAAGCGGTTGTCAGAGGGGAGTTTATCTCCATTTCCTCGGCGGTGAACAGGGAGCGGCAACGTAAGAGGGAGGAACTAACGGCGCAAGTCAGGGAACTCGAACAGGTTCACCGCCGGACGGGGGCTCCTCGAGTTTGGAGGCAGCTGAAGGCGGCGCGGAAACTCCTCTCTGCGTTGGACCTGGACCGGGCGGAGTATGCGGCGTTGCGCTTGAAGCATGCCTTTTACACCGGCGGAGACAGATGCGGCAAGCTCCTGGCCCACCGGCTCAGGGCTGCGCAGCAACGCAACGTAGTTAAGGAGCTGGTGGGAGCGGATGGGGTCCCGGTTTCCGGTGACGCGGAGGTGGCGGATTCCTTCCGTGCCTTCTATGAGGCGCTGTACGCTGCAGAGCCCTCCCCACCGGGAGAGGCTGAGGCCTATTTGGAATCAGTAACCCTCCCTGCCCTGGATCCCGCCCAGGCGGACCACCTAGAGAGGGACATTCATATGGAGGAAGTCATCTCCGCTATTGCACGGTTAAAGCACGGCAAGGCCCCGGGCCCGGATGGCTATACGGCCTTGTTTTACAAGACCTTCTGTCCCACTGTCGCGCCTCTCCTGGCTCGCTTGTTCAATTCCTTTTCTGAACCGGGAGCCATACCACCGGACCTTCTCTCGGCGACTGTGTCGGTTATTCCGAAACCGGGGAAGGACCGGACTCTGTGCGG
The DNA here is from genome assembly GCF_964263255.1 of Lissotriton vulgaris. Classification (NCBI taxonomy): domain Eukaryota; kingdom Metazoa; phylum Chordata; class Amphibia; order Caudata; family Salamandridae; genus Lissotriton; species Lissotriton vulgaris. The sequence continues at coordinate 956,342,345 of NC_141691.1, forward strand.
CTCGTATCGGCCCATCTCGCTTCTAAATGTGGACCTCAAGCTTTACACGGGGATCTTGACGGCCAGACTGGGTCTGCACCTACCAGGTCTGGTGGAGGCGGACCAGGCCGGTTTTGTACCCGGTAGGCAGACGGTCGACAACACTAAGAGGGTGACGCACGTGCTGGAAAAGGCCTCACGCGTCCCGGGGGAGCGGATGCTGCTGTCGGTCGACGCGGAAAAGGCCTTTGAGAGGGTTCATTGGCCGTACCTCGAGCTGGTTCTCGGGAAACTGGGGATCGGCGAGAGGTTCCGCACTATGGTTTTTAATTGTTATAGGAGGCCGTCAGCATTGGTGCGTGTCAATGGACACAGCTCCATCAGCATTGCCATTGAGCGCGGCACGAGACAGGGCTGCCCCCTTTCGCCGCTCCTGTTTGCCCTCTATATGGAGCCGTTTGCCCAGAGGATTCGCGATAACCCGGACGCTATTGGGGTGAAGATGGGGCAATACACACATACTGTCAGCTTATATGCGGACGATGTCTTGCTGACCCTGGATGACCCCAAGCGGTCGCTCCCTGCCTGCGTCCAGGAACTGAACTCCTTTGCCCGCGTGGCGGGCTTCAAAATGAATATGTCTAAATCGGCTGCCCTGGATGTGTCACTTTCTGTCGACACCAGGCGGGACCTCCAGCGTCTTTTTCCTCTGCAATGGTCCTCCTCCACGGTGCCTTACCTGGGGATTTTGCTTGCACCCTCCCTACCTGCAATGGTCGCAGCTAACTATTCCTCCCTGGGCAAAAAGATCAAGGAGGAACTCGGCCGATGGAACAAAGGCCTGCTCTCGTGGCTGGGCCGTATCGCAGCGGTGAAGATGACGATACTGCCTCAGATCCTGTATCTTTTTCGCGCTCTACCTCTCCAGCCCCCTGTAGGTTGGATACGGCAGGCGCAGGCTGACATCTCCCGCTTTGTGTGGCAGGGCCGTAAGCCTCGAATGAAACGGGTCCTCTCCATGCTTGCCCCGGAGGCGGGGGGTCTCGGTGTCCCGGACCTCCGGAAGTATTTTCAGGCGGCGCAACTCCGATATTTGGTGGAGTGGAGCCGGTGGGAATCGGACAAGCACTGGCTCTTTCAGGACCAGGCAGTTGCGGGCCGTACCCTCCAGGAAGTCCCGTTCCTGCGGCGCACTCACCGCCCGCCTAATCTCTACGCCTCCTTTATCACCCAGGTTCCGCTGCGAGTGTGGGACGCGGTGTGTGAGCTTCGTGAGCTCACCACTTTTCCATCACCGTTCACTCCCATTGCTGGCAATCCAGACTTCACTCCGGGTCTGGAACCGGGAGCCTTTTCCCACTGGGTGCGCGTGGGTTGTAGGGCACTTTTCCAGATCTACGGGCCGGAGGGTGTGCTCCCCTTCCAGCAGCTCCGACAGGAGTTTGGCCTGACGGAGGGGGACAGACTGCGTTACATGCAAGTTCGCCACTGGGCTCTTCAACCCCCAGTGCGCGACGTCGCTGCCCGTTCGATTACGCCCTATGAGCGATGGCTGGTAACCCGGACCTCGGATGCCAAGCTTATCACCGACTTGTATAAGTTTCTCCAACCCCCGCCGTTTCATTACCATAACCCAGGGAGGGAGCGCTGGCACAGGGAATTGGGCAGGACCTTGAGCCACAAGGAATGGGACAGGATCGCGTATCGGGCGAGGCACTCTGCGTACCACACTGGGCTGACGGAGACCTTTACTAAGGTGTCCACCTATTGGTACTACACCCCGGAGAGGCTCTACGAGATGCACAAAATCGGCGATAAAGGTTGCTGGCGCGGTTGCGGACAGGAAGGTACCCTCACGCACATTCTCTGGGAGTGCCCGGTGCTGTCGGCCTATTGGAAGGAGGTCTTGGATGAGGTAGACAGGCATTTTGAGATAGAACTCCCGCGCTTCCCTGCGTATGTCTTGCTAGGCCTCCCCAATGACCTGATGTACCCGCTGAAGTCCCGCAGGGGTAGACAGATTGCGATTGCGCTAGGCTCAGCGGTTCAAAACATCCTTGTACTCTGGCGTACCCCCACTGCCCCCTCTATCACTGGCTGGCTACACAGGCTCTGGCAGGTACTGGGTATGGAGAAGATGTCGCTAACAGTGGCTGGGAATGTGGACCAATTTGAAGAGCTCTGGCACCCCTTTTTGGCACTGCTGTCCACGGAATTTTGCGAGCTCACATGTCCACGGTACCTGCGACTCCTTAGGTTGACGCCGCCGGCGGCTCCAGCGGAGTGAATGTGGCGGGATCAGGGGTTTGGGGCTGGGGGTGGGAGGCGGGGTTACATGCTTCTAATGCTGACTTTCGGACGAGGATGTTGGGGTATTGTTTTCTTCCTTTTTCTCCTTTGCTTTTCTTTCTTCTATTTTTCCGGGGACGGGGGGTTGGAGGGATGGTGTGTGTTTTTTTCCTGTGTTGCGGGACGCTACTCTAGCTCGGCCTTGCTCGGGGAATGGGGGTCTACTGGAGGGTCATTTGCACTGCCTTATTGCCTTATGACTTATGCCTTGTTGCCCTCCGGGGCTTCCTGCCTCCCTACTTTCCCTCTGACTCACTGCAACGTTTCGCGTCTTGTATTGTATGTTCGCTTGACCTCCAATTCCCTTCCCCATGTTTTTTTGTACCTTAATAAAATACTTTAAACCTAAAAAAGGCAGCATGGGTTCATTAAACATAGAGATACGACAGATCATGTCAAAAGGATCGTCTCTATGCTGGACTGGTCACAGGCTACTAACTCCCCTGTTGCCGTGGCCCTATTAGATGCAGAAAAAGCATTTGACAGGGTCTCGTGGAGGTTCCTGTGGTCAGTTTTACCATGGAAGGGATTTCCAGAAGATTTTATCAAGGCTATACAGACATTACATGTCCAGCCAAGGGCCTCTATACATATTTCTGGAAGGCTTTCAGGGAAAATCGCAATAGCAAGGGGGAGGAGACAAGGGTGCCCTTGTTCCCCCTTGTTATTTGCTCTCTATATTGAACCTTTTATAAATACTTTAGAGAACAATGCCGAAATAAAACCAGTTGAGATACATAATGGAGCGTACAAGGTATTTGCGTACGCAGATGATATTGCCATTGTCAAGTCCGATATTAGCACCGCTCTACCTAAGATTATTGAAGCAGCCGAGTCATTTGGGAGCCATTCGGGTTACAAATTAAATGTTACCAAGACACAACTGATTCACTCGGAAGCAGGGCGTCCAAGGGATATACGTTTTGAATCAGAAGCAACCTATTTAGGTATTAAAATCTCAGCCAAAGTCGAGGATATTATCAGCTTAAATCTGGATCCAATCATAACCTCTGTAAATAAAACATTTGAAAGGATTAACAATCTACATCTATCTCTCTACGGGTGCAGTAACGTTTTAAAAATGCTCATTTTTCCCAAATTTTTATATGTATTCCGGACGATTCCTTTGCTCATTTCAACTTCTTTTTTTCCCGAATCGAGAGAATGTGTTCTAGGTTTCTGTGGAGCTACCGACGATCGAGGAGAGCTCTGAAATGGTGTATGTTACCTAGACTAAGAGGAGGTTGGGGCATCCCTAATTTTAGCCTATATCACTGGATAGCCCTATTACAACACATGGGTGTGTTACTTTTACCGGACGACCCCACGGAGGATTTCCCTGGTCCTTCTATATATCAGATGTTGCTGGGTGCAGAGGCGCGGCAATGTTTAGTCCGTATAATTGAACCGAGTTACTATAAGAAAACAAAATTTAAAATTGTCTTGACTGCTTTTGAAATCTGGAGGAAAACTAAAAAGAGAATTGGTATATGTTCTAATTTAAATTTTTATAGTCCTTTTAAGAATTGCTCTTTATTTCCAGAAATATTTAGAGACCAGGTTATGGCTAGATGGCACTGAGCTGTAATCCGTAACGTGGGAGATTTTTTTCAGGGAAATCAGTTAGTTTCTTTTGATTTTTTGCAGAAGGAATATAAGCTAGCTCAAATAGATTTCTTTAAATGTCTACAGTTACGCAGTTTTTTTAAAACAGAAAATAACTCAAAATCTGATCACATTTAATAGAATTGAAATTATAGAAGCAATTAAAGCAAGATCCAAAATGGGGCTTTTATATCAGTTGTTTATTGAAAAGATTGAGGATGATCTTGTGGCCTCGAAGGTAAAGTGGCAAAATACATTTGGGATAGATTTAATAATATGGAGAGAATAATTGAGTTATCTACTAATGTTCTATTTAATGGTCCTTTAAAGAGTCAATTTTTTATGCCTATTTTTGATTTGTATTCTACCCCTGGGAAATTGGCAAAGTGGAATTCAATCAGGGGGAATAAGTGCAACCGCTGTGGATTATATGCAGCGGATACATCTTGTATGTTTTTCCACTGTCCCAAATTGTCCCATTTTATTAAGGATGTTGAATACTTTTTGAATCATAGTTTGTATATCCGGCTGCAATTATTTGCGGATTTGGTAATTTTAGGCTGTCAAGAAAGCCTGGTCAGACCTAGGACGGAGGCCGAAGAAGGGTTTATTTTTATTTGTATGTCTATTTTTCGATTATGTATTACGACCTAATGGCTTGATGTTCAACCACCAACCTTTACTAACTGGCAATCAAGATTATTGTCATCTCAAGACTGCGGTTTATAAATCAAAGGGCACGAGAAAGAAAATGTTTGGTTTGAAACTGTGGTCACCTGTAGCTTAATGGATATGAATTTTTGTTGCATTGTCTTAATGATATTATGTCGTAACTTTTATAAGATCTGTGTAAAAAAGGTGGATAGTGTATTACGATTGCCTACTTATTTTCTGTGTTTTGTCTGCTGCTGATATAAATTCAAATAAAAAAATTAAAAAATGTAAAAAAAAAAATGGTTTGAATTGAAAGTTGTTGATAAAGCTAACACTGGTAATATAATTGAATTTTTAGAAAACATTTTTATTCAAGAAGGATGCCCATCGTCTATCTTAACAGACAATGGTGTCCAGTTCAAATCTAATGAAATGCAGGTGTTCTTTACTTCAAATGGTATTACACATAAATTGACTCCGCTTTACCATCCTTCTTGCAATGGTGTCGTAGAGAGACTCAATAGAGTCATCAAAGGTACTTTACAATTGTGTGTCAAGTCCGGACTTCTATGGGAAAATTAGTTTAAAAAGATGTTATGGGCTTATAGAGTAACACCTGATCCATCTTCTAGTAAATGTCCGTTTTCTCTTATGAGATGTAGAATTCCTATGCCTAAAACGAATCCTAGTTGGATGAAAAGGAATGATATGTTCTTTTATGATACATCTGAGATAAAATCTAATCTTTCTTTGTCTAAGTCAAGGAATAAGAATTATCATGATGTTAAACATGGATCTAAACCTGCACATTTGCAAGTTGGGCAATGGGTTTGTATTAAAAGTGCTAGGAAAATTTCTAAAGGTCAAAGTAAATTCAGTTCACCAAAGAAAGTTGTTAAAATTCATCAAAATTCGGTAACTTTGGACAATGGATAAAAATGGCATTTAAGTCGTCTAGCTCTTGCTTCACAAAAAGGTACACATATATTTAATGATAATGATTTTGTTCCTGTCGTGAAAACTCGTGGTCGTTTTTGGTGTTTAGACAATGATATGAGTAAGAGTGATACACCTTTGGAATCTTCTGTGAATGTACATCAAAATAGTTCAACAATGGGAGATGAATGTCCTAGTAATGATTGTGAAACTCTTGTTACTCAGAAATCCTCTTTTGGAAGATCTGTGAAGAGACCTTTGAGATACAAAGAATTTATAGTTTATAAGTAGGGTGTTTTTATTTTTTTATTATTTTATTTTGGGTTTTTTTTTAAGAGGAGAAGATATGTAGTATGCTAGTAATTAGTAGTAGGAATGTATTTCTTTAAGTAGCATGTATCCTTTGAATGCGTGGGTATTCTATGTTCTGTTATATGCTGTTGTAGAATGTCAGTTCCTTGTTGGCTACTGATCTATTCAGACGTGCTCAATTCTTCGGATAAAATCTACTTGCAAACGTCTACATTTGATTCATTATTTCAGGAAATACTACAATAACCTGTGAGACAAAACCGCAGGTGCGGTAGCTGAGGGGGGAAAAGGGACGGTTTGGGGGGTTATGTTGAATAGTTGGTAAAAGTATGTGTTCTTGACTTCAGGAGGGAGGCAGGGTAAAGCTGAAAGCCAGGGTAAGTTCCCTGAGGGGGCTTGAGGATTGTCACAAGTCGATTGTGGTAGTCGGGTTGGGAGGTGTAATGGCAGAGTTCTTGGCTCTATTTAGCAGTGATATAGATCTTAGTCTTGCTCACATCTAGGATAGGTATTCTTAGCCTGTGTTGGCCCTTTTAAGCCCTTTCTTCCAGACCTAGAAGAGGATAGCTGCTTAATATGATGATAGATCCCTTATTCTTGACTCTAACCTGTCTATTGCCTATTGGCTTTGACATACTTGACACATTGGTATGGTTTATGTAGGTATTCTGGCAGAGCTAAGGGGCATTTCATCCCTTTCAGGCCTACAGGCCTAGAGCTAGAGGGACTCCATCTTGATGGAGCTGAGAGGCTTTTCAGGGTGAAGGTAAAGTTTACAGTAAGGCTGTTTGTGTGCTAGAGGAAGACCGGTTAGGACTGCTTCTTATCCGAGAAATGTGTTTTTCTCTTGGGCCCAGACATAACAAGCAGATGGCCACTGCGGTTGCGTGGAAGCCTGGGAGCTGGCACAGGAATTCGGTAGGAGGCAGCCCTCTGGTGGAAATTTCCATGAGGGGAGAGGAATCCATATTAGTGAGCTACAGGAGAGGAGGAGTGGTCAGTTCAGCTTGGAGGTCAGTTCAGCTTGGAGGTCAGTTCAGCGTGGTGTTCATTCCAGCTTGTGTGCAGTTCAGCCTGGAGCTCAGAACAGCTTGGAGCTCAGAACAGCTGGGAGCTCAGTTCAGCTTGGAGCTCAGTTCAGCTTGGAGCTCAGTTCAGCTTGGAGAGAGAGAGAGGATGTCTGCTGGAGCTGCAGAATAGAGTGCAGTTCTTGAATGGAGAAAGAAGGCAGACGATTGCTGAAGATGAGGAGAGAGAAAGCAGTGCAGAGAGCATCAAAGAAGGCTGTCAGCTGGAGCAACTGAACTAGAGGCGTGGTGATGTGGTGAAGGAGGGAGAGACAGAGAGAGCCCTAATCCCACCAGAGGCAGAGAGAGCCCTGATCCCACCAGAGTCAGAGAGAGAGAAATCTTCCTTCTAATAGGTGAGGTAGTCTGAACCAAGTCCCCTTTACATGTACACCTTAATCTTGTTCTTATTCCCTAGGCTATTGTATGTCTAATCTTTTCCCTTTTCAGCGGTGTGTTATAAATTGTATGTCTAATCCTTTTCTTTCAGCGGGGTGTTAAAGTTACTGCTAGTTATAGAGACCCCATAGTTTTGTGTATGTGTACTTTATTATTGTTACAATAAATGACCCCATTTTAATTAGTGAATTAGTGTGCATGAGTTTTTTTATGATAAAGCTATCTTAGCTTCTAGCCAGTTGCCGTTGAGCCACTGATGGATCAGAAGGGAGTAGGAGCGCTTAAATCAAGGAATAACTCAATCACATAGTGTGTATATCTTTGTCCCCATACAGTGAGGGTAATCCCCTTTCCTAGTAGTATTACTGTTTGAATAGATGCTACCCCTGATCAGGTAAGTAATAGTGAGGGAGAGAGGAAATCTGCAACTAAGGGACCAAGTTAGTACACCCTCCCATAATCCTGTAAACAGCGTCTTCTGTTCCAAAGCATAGGTAACCTTTTTCTCCTAGTCAGATGTTACAGCCAGAACAGATGCTGCCCCTGATCCGGTAAGTCTGAATAAATAGAGAGAACAGGGAGCCCTTGAGCTAGGGAATTGTTGACACTAAGTAATTCGGCTATCCCATAATATTATTGTAGTAGCAGACCCTTAGTGAAGAGACATATATCTGAAGGTGTTCATAGGAATGTGGTCGTTGTTGATATACGGCGTTAGTGAGAACGCTGGGGAGGATTACCAGCGTGGATACCCACAGTATTGTGGCTTGTGTAAGTGAGAGCGTCAGGGGGGATGACTGGCGTGGAGGTTTGCCGGATTGCGAACCGTTTGGAAAAGAGAGCATTGGGTTCTGCAGGCCCATGTGTAGACGCACCGGATTGTGTGCCATATCTGCCCTGGGGTAGATTAGTCTGGGTCTGAGTGGCCGCGAGACTATAAGTTATCCTTAGTAATCAGTGAGTATTCTTAGTATCCCTATAGATTTAGTGGTGTTTCTAATAATATGAGCTTGTATATTGCGAGTTCCCCATCCTCAGGTAGGTACCCAGGTGCCTGGATAGATGGTCCTGAGGAGGGAGGTGGTTACGTTCTGGCAGGGTTGGAGGGGCCCCTAGGGGCTGATCCCATCTAATCAGAAAATCCGGCCATGACATCTGGCGTCTACGAACAGTTTACGAAGCCTGTGTGCCTGGCCATGTGCTTAGATTGTTTCCCATGTGTTGTGGAGGAAGTGCCCTGAGCGCCAGACATGACATCTGGCGTCTACGAACAGTTTACGAAGCCTGTGTGCCTGGCCATGTGCTTAGAGAGTTTCCCATGTGTTGTGAGGGAGTGCCCTGAGTGCCAGTTCCATCTGGCGTAGTTTGGCAGTTTATGTAGCCTGTGTGACCTATGGGCTTGAACAGTTGCAGCGTGAGGAGATTGCATTACATCATGGCATTTGGCTTATTCAGGGTGGAAGGAATGGTTTTCATCTTGGTGTTTAAACTGTCAGGGTTGAAGGATGGCATTACATGAGGGAGCCAGTTACATCTTTGTGATGGTCCAATTGTATACATGTGTGTAAATAATGCTTTTAAATTGTCCATTAAATTGCTTGCTGCATCTGCTTATGCTGTGCAATGTGAAATGTGTTCATTGTTATATGATTTGTGGAGTTCTTTACATATTGCTCCTTGTAAATATGGCTTGTGAATAGCGCCATGTTAATGTGGCTTGTGAGGTGCATGTTCTCATGTTGATCTGCTGTGTTCCTTGTGCATTGCGCCTTGGATATATTGTTTGTGAAAAGCTTGTCTTGTAAATATGGCTTGTGAATAGCGGCATGTTATTGTGGCTTGTGAGGTGCATGTTCTCATGTTGATCTGCTGTGTTCCTTGTGCATTGCGCCTTGGATATATTGTTTGTGAAGAGTTTGTCTTGTAAATATGGCTTGTGAATAGCGCCATGTGGTCATGGCTTGGACAGGGCATGTTATCATTACGTTAGGCAGGAGAGAGCTGGATCTCTCTCGGGTGCTTGGGGATAACGTTTTGAAAATGTGTGTACGTGTTATCTGTAAACGTGAAGAGATGTGCTCATGATTTTCCCATGTATCTGCAGTCATTGGGAATTGATTGTGCTTGAGCTGCCAAAGGGTTAATATCTTGAATTGAGATGGCAGTCTTTATTTTTCACATGCTGTTTTACCTTGCATGGTTATCTGAACTGACTATAAAAGTCAGTGTATTATTTTAAGGATTTGTGGTTTGATTTTGACTTTTATTGGTTCCTGGGTCTGCCTACGTGCTTTGTCAGCTTCTTGACGGAGAGGTAACATCTTGTGCTTTGCGAAGGGCTCTATTAAATGCGTCTACGAATTTGTGTGGGTTTGCCTTGGAACTGATGACTTCAAGTGTCTGACTCTTAGGGGTCGGTCGGTTATAAATCAACCAGTCGGATTGAGATAAGGGTTTGCACGGAGAGAGCTGTGTTCTTTTAAATTTGCTTCTTAATATGCATCCACAGACGTGTGGAGAATTATTTTTGAATGCATGATTTAAAATGAGTGAAATGTTAAGGAGGTGGCCCGTTAGAATGCATGCTATGGGCTGTTTTCATTAATTATTTCTTTGAGGGTTTTCCATCTAGAAAGGAATGTGTTGGCCGATGTTTTGCAATGATCACAGGTTGAGAATAATCAATCTTGCCCGACAGTGCATGGTAACATGTGCTTTTAATTAGTGAAAGGCAACCGTGTGCTTTTACAAAAAATGTGTTCTCATTATTATTTTCCCAAATGCAAACTGAATTTTTTTTTCTAATGTGAATGTATGCAGCATAACCGGCATTGGTAAGTTAACCAACTCAGTTAGAAAATAAATGGCTGTTTGGTAATATATGAATGTGGCCCTTTTATTAGGTTGAATTGAAGAGTTTGCGCTATAAATTACACTGTAATGCAAAATTACATGATGCCCCTGGTTGAACAAAATACAATGGTGAAATGTGTCTGCATTTTATGTTGTTTTAAAATTATTTCTCTTTCAACGGCTGACAATATATGTTTTTAATACCTTGCACGATAAACATGCTGCTTGATAGATATATGTGCAGAGAAATATTGAACCCAATAGTCCATGTTAATTTGTTATTTTTTTTAAAATGCAGTCTGTATAATCTTGTGTGCAGAAGTTAAGTTGCCCCTTTCTAAATAAGTGCCCATGTTTCAATTATGCTGCCTTTTAGCTGAATTAGTTAGACAAAAGTCTTTTTAGAAAGTGGAGCTTTTAAGTAGCAGTACATTGTAACAGAATTGTTTTTTTTAAAAATGCTAGCTTTCGTTAGTTAGAAAATCAAGCCTGGGAACAGTTTCCAAAGGAATTTGTTTGTCGACCTTGGCAGACCAGCTGGTTTGTGAAGACAGGTTTTTTCCTCTGCAGGCTCCGAACACGCCTGTCCTGTTTTGATTGGCCATAATCCAATTTTGTTCCGCGGACGGCATGTTTATGTAAGGGTGGGGTGAACTCGCTCTTCCTGGCTGTCGGCGCAGACAGCTTCATTGCCTGCTGATAAGGGTTTCTTGCAGACTCTTGGCCCTTGGAGTTAGTTAGATACAGTAGGCCTGGGCGGGCTTCCCTGATCAGGGAAAGGGAGGCTTGCAGCGCCCTGCTCCTGCTGTGAGATCATCACTTGGCAGTGATTCAAATTGCTTCACACTGTAGCCTGGCTCCTGCGTATTCTGAAGGGAGGGGCTGTCTCACAGAGGATTAGGGTATGTTAGGCCCTTCTACATGTCCTTAAAAATTAGATTTTGATAATGTTTTTAATTAATTAGGATATTTTCTTTTCAATCATGAAAGGCACCCGGGGTGCTTTTTGAATAGAAAATTTTATCATGCAAGATTAATGATACTTGTTTTCTTGTCCTAGGATTGCTGGGTTGTGGTGTTGGTGCGTGGGTCGGCCCCCCCCCCCCCACTTCCTTTCTTATTTTAGTTTTTTACTTTCATGTTTTTATGTTAGTTTGTTATTTTTGGAAGATGGAACCAGACCAGACCAGACCGGAAGGGTGGTGGATGGCCGCATCGGAGGAAGTGTCCGGATACCGAAGATGCCGGGTGGTGACCTACACTGATGTCCCAAAATTGACATTGGACTTATCTTTTTGATAGAAAAAAAAAACAATTACACTTTTTTTTTAATTTGTGACAGACTCCATCATCATAAATTTCCCGCTAATGTAATTCCTTGGCCTGCATTATTCCCATGTTTTCAATCACTACAAGCAGGCCCCACTTTTAAAGCAAAAACATGTCATCATGGTTTCCAATGAAGGACAATTTTTTTTTTTGAATGGTGGTGCACACATGTGTTCCACAGTGTGAAGAAACTAGGTGTTATATATATACACCAGCTATCTTGTAGAAATGGGTTGTCTTTTACTGTTATTACATTTTCACCTTGATTGATCAAAGGGTGGTTACCCTAGACTTTAGGTTGTCCTGGGAGGTGTGTCTTTTAGTATGATTATGTATTAATGTTTGCCCAGACCTTGAAAATAATTTGTCATGTCTATTTCTCAGATTTCACCAAAATGTTTCCTTAAATTGACCATAGTAGGTAGGCCTCATTTAGGCCCATTGTTATTTTCATCCCACAAACAAGCCCCTACACCAATAGATTTTATGAGTCATCATTAGCTTAAGTTGACCATAGTAGGTAGGCCTCATTTAGGCCCATTGTTGTTTTTATTACACATTTAAGTCCCTACACCAATAGATTTCATGTGTCATCATTGGCTTAAGTTGACCATAGTAGGTAGGCCTCATTTAGGCCCTTTGTTGTTTTCTCATTAGAAGTTGAAACACATCTAGTTCTTAAGTTGTCCGAAGTAGGTAGGCCCCATTTAGGCCCCTTGCTGTTTACAACGCATAAGTCCCTACATCACTAGACTTCACCAGTTGTCACTAGAAGTTGAGGCACATTTAGTTTGAGGATGCTTTGGTTAGTTTCTGTTGTTATCAGATCCAATCTTAGATATGTTTCAGCATTCAAGTCAAGGGTGCTTTGATTTGTTTTCAGTTGGTTGTTAGGTTTGTATTCCCTACAATCGAGTTTCAGGTAGAATTTCCTTAAGTTGTCATTCTTTTTAGAGAGTTTTTTAGTTTTTGATTTTTTGATAGATTGTGTTGATGTTTGTTTATATGGATGTTGTTTATAGATGTTCGCAAGATAAGGATCTAAGGGTGGAATGTAATGGCAGAGTTCTTGGCTCTATTTAGCAGTGATATAGATCTTAGTCTTGCTCACATCTAGGATAGGTATTCTTAGCCTGTGTTGGCCCTTTTAAGCCCTTTCTTCCAGACCTAGAAGAGGAGAGCTGCTTAATATGATGATAGATCCCTTATTCTTGACTCTAACCTATCTATTGCCGATTGGCTTTGACATACTTGACACATTGGTATGGTTTATGTAGGTATTCTGGCAGAGCTAAGGGGCATTTCATCCCTTTCAGGCCTACAGGCCTAGAGCTAGAGGGACTCCATCTTGATGGAGCTGAGAGGCTTTTCAGGGTAAAGGTAAAGTTTACAGTAAGGCTGTTTGTGTGCTAGAGGAAGACCGGTTAGGACTGCTTCTTATCCGAGAAATGTGTTTTTCTCTTGGGCCCAGACGTAACAAGCAGATGGCCACTGCGGTTGCGTGGAAGCCTGGGAGCTGGCACAGGAATTCGGTAGGAGGCAGCCCTCTGGTGGAAATTTCCATGAGGGGAGAGGAATCCATATTAGTGAGCTACAGGAGAGGAGGAGTGGTCAGTTCAGCTTGGAGGTCAGTTCAGCTTGGAGGTCAGTTCAGCGTGGTGTTCATTCCAGCTTGTGTGCAGTTCAGCCTGGAGCTCAGAACAGCTTGGAGCTCAGAACAGCTGGGAGCTCAGTTCAGCTTGGAGCTCAGTTCAGCTTGGAGAGAGAGAGAGGATGTCTGCTGGAGCTGCAGAATAGAGTGCAGTTCTTGAATGGAGAAAGAAGGCAGACGATTGCTGAAGATGAGGAGAGAGAAAGCAGTGCAGAGAGCATCAAAGAAGGCTGTCAGCTGGAGCAACTGAACTAGAGGCGTGGTGATGTGGTGAAGGAGGGACAGACAGAGAGAACCCTAATCCCACCAGAGGCAGAGAGAGCCCTGATCCCACCAGAGTCAGAGAGAGAGAAATCTTCCTTCTAATAGGTGAGGTAGTCTGAACCAAGTCCCCTTTACATGTACACCTTAATCTTGTTCTTATTCCCTAGGCTATTGTATGTCTAATCTTTTCCCTTTTCAGCGGTGTGTTATAAATTGTATGTCTAATCCTTTTCTTTCAGCGGGGTGTTAAAGTTACTGCTAGTTATAGAGACTCCATAGTTTTGTGTATGTGTACTTTATTATTGTTACAATAAATGACCCCATTTTAATTAGTGAATTAGTGTGCATGAGTTTTTTTATGATAAAGCTATCTTAGCTTCTAGCCAGTTGCCGTTGAGCCACTGATGGATCAGAAGGGAGTAGGAGCGCTTAAATCATGGAATAACTCAATCACATAGTGTGTATATCTTTGTCCCCATACAGTGAGGGTAATCCCCTTTCCTAGTAGTATTACTGTTTGAATAGATGCTACCCCTGATCAGGTAAGTAATAGTGAGGGAGAGAGGAGATCTGCAACTAAGGGACCAAGTTAGTACACCCTCCCATAATCCTGTAAACAGCGTCTTCTGTTCCAAAGCATAGGTAACCTTTTTCTCCTAGTCAGATGTTACAGCCAGAACAGATGCTGCCCCTGATCCGGTAAGTCTGAATAAATAGAGAGAACAGGGAGCCCTTGAGCTAGGGAATTGTTGACACTAAGTAATTCGGCTATCCCATAATATTATTGTAGTAGCAGACCCTTAGTGAAGAGACATATATCTGAAGGTGTTCATAGGAATGTGGTTGTCGTTGATATACGGCGTTAGTGAGAACGCTGGGGAGGATTACCAGCGTGGATACCCACAGGATTGTGGCTTGTGTAAGTGAGAGCGTCGGGGGGGATGACTGGCGTGGAGGTTTGCCGGATTGCGAACCGTTTGGAAAAGAGAGCATTGGGTTCTGCAGGCCCATGTGTAGACGCACCGGATTGTGTGTCATATCTGCCCGGGGGTAGATTAGTCTGGGTCTGAGTGGCCGCGAGACTATAAGTTATCCTTAGTAATCAGTGAGTATTCTTAGTATCCCTATAGATTTAGTGGTGTTTCTAATAATATGAGCTTGTATATTGCGAGTTCCCCATCCTCAGGTAGGTACCCAGGTGCCTGGATAGATGGTCCTGAGGAGGGAGGTGGTTACGTTCTGGCTGGGTTGGAGGGGCCCCTAGGGGCTGATCCCATCTAATCAGAAAATCCGGCCATGACAGGAGGAGAGAGAGAGAGGGAGGGAAAAGGAGTGAGGGGAGGGAAAAAACACGGGCGGCGCACCCAGGCCATGTACTTTGGTCCTGGGGTTCAACCAGTGGTTAGTACATGTTGCCCTGTCGAGGGGCCTCAGTCTTTGGTGCATGCATCAAGGAATAGGTCCCAGACCTGTGGGAAAAGGGGAACGTCCTTTACAACCAAACTTTTACAACAAAGTACCGTTACGACGCAGGTTTAACAACGAAAGTCATTACAACGACTTTCGCTGGAGGGCGCTCTAGGATAGGTAATAGTTTAATTTACTATCCAACACCTTCCCTACTATCTACGGGGACTGGAGTTGGAATAGTAAATTAAACTATTCACTATCCAGCGCCCCCCAACGCAAGTCGTTGTAACGACTTGCGTTGTAAAACCTGCGTCGTAACGGTACGCGTTGTAAAAGCACGCGTTGTACCGTCATACATCCGTGGGAAAATCTCTGTTCTGTGCTGGATCCTATTAATAAGGCATTCATAAATCGCAGTTTTATGGAATTCCGCCAGTCATTCCGAATGGGTCAGCTTTTAGGGGATTGCCAGAGGCACAGGTCGCAGTTTTTTGCGACAGTGAGTGCCATTGACAGCAAACGTCTCGAGGGGTTGGCCACGTGGGTAGGTCAGCTGTATTGTGCAGAAAGACCAGTTTCCCAAAGAAGGGATGGGCACATCCAACACAGAAGTCAGTGTGGTTCTTAGTGTGGCCCAGAATGCCGCCAGCTGCGGACAGAGGTAGAGAACATGAGGTGTATCACAATAAGAGCTTTGGCATCTCCAGAAATCTACATGGTATAGCATGCCCACAGGGTCGAGTTTCATGGGCATCCAGTACCAATATTGGTGTGTCTTGAAAAGGGTGTGTTTCATCTGGGATTCACGCGCTACCCTGTCCAGGTCCCCAATAATGTCCCTCCAATCCTCCTATGAGCAGTGCGTGTGAAGCAGGTCTTGCCATTTAGGGCATAAGTGTGCCACGAGGATTTGGGAGTGCCGCTGATGCACTATCAAATTGTAAAATCCTGAGTCCACGCCTTTAAAAACAGCCCAGCAAGTGCAACTGGTATAAACAAAGGTGCAATAGTTATAAATAAAGGTGTTTAACCATTGTTAGAAATTGGGTGCTGCACTGGAGATAATCTCTTGAATATCCCTTTTGTTCCAACTTCTAAGGTATGTCTTTCAGTTTCTCTCTTTTCAATTAACAACATTAAAACCTCAGTGGCCATTCTGCCGTGGATTCCAATGGCTTAAAGCAGGCCGCTGGAGTCTCTGTGGGGCAAGGGTTCCCCCAACCGTTCGTCGGCAAGACCGGTCACCCCAAGGCCAATGTACGTCTGTGAGATATAGAAGACATAGGTGCCTGTCATAACAGCCTGCACAGGGTCCCCATCATTTTGCATTACGCCACTGCCTTGGGATATATAGGCTGTGAAAGACCCTCTCCCTGCTTATAGGCCCTCATATGGGGGTCAGGCCTATCACTCAGATGGAGTACCTTTAGCCACAGGTACAACTCTCAGGAAAGGGCTATACTAGAACACAAGGAGTTGAAATGAATTAAATTAAATTAAAGATTAAATCACAATAACTAGCCCTTGTAGTATGGCCCAAGTTGTTTTCCTCTTTGAGGTGACTCTAAAATGGAATCTGTGAGGCATTAATCAGTGATTTTTTTTCAAGTTAGGCTGATTATGGTACATTTCTGGTGTGGTTACACAGTAGAGGCATATAAATAAACCAAACTTTATGGACAATGCAGCATACTTAAAGAGGTGTCAGCGCACGTGTACTTCTCTGGGGTGCAGACCGTGGTGTTGCCTGTGTAAAATAGAAAAAGAGAACATCATTAAAAACGATTGTACATCAACATCCTTGTATATCAGTATTCAAGCAGGAATCACAAATCAGAGAATCAGCATTTGCTTACAGGAATACACTTCAGTGCATGAGCTGTCATATAAAATACCCTGTAATAGAGCTTTGGCAGTACCCACTGTAAGAAATTTCTCTTCCTTTTTTCAAGTTTGGGTTTGACTATGACAATGCCTTTATAATGCATGATAAGCGCTTACTAAACACTGTAATACCCTGTAATAGCACTTTGGTAGTACCCGCTGTAAGAAATTTCTCTTCCTTTTTTCAAGTTTGGGATTGCCTATTACAATGCCTTTATAATGCCTGATAAGTGTTTACTAACCAACCCCAGATTATTTGAAATTCTAATAACATGAGAAATTTGAAAAAGTTGCCATTGACATATAGAAAGTTAGACAAGAATATACAAGTGCCTAAAATTGCTTTATCTATTATTCCAACGTTTTTAAAGTTACTAAAGATATCTCAGTTACATTATATGTCGGAGGTGCTGATTAAAAGTTATGAAAATAATTCATACTTTTTTAATACTCAATGCAATTTTTGAACTCCACTAGCGTGTTCAATTTTTCCATAAATTGTTGTTGGTTTAGTGAAATATTAAAAAAAGTCTGTTAAAGCTTTTCTGGTGACGTTTTGTTATTACGATGAAAGTGGTTTTAATCAAGTTATGCCTAAGATTTTTTTAATAGTTTATTATTATTTGTAGTTATTTTATTGTTAATAGATCACTACTTTGTAGTAACTATCTTATCATTACATTTTAGAACCTTTACATTTTGTATTTATTCGTTGTGCATTATTCATGTGTTATAATATGATTATTTCTTTAACTATTTATAAATATTTATTTTCTTGATTGTTAATTTTATTTTTCTGTTTATTTATTATTGTGTTAAATATTATTTATAAATAGTAAAATGTGTCCGAACATCGAAGAGATCATATGCCTTAAAATTTTTATAATTTGTGAGCCAGGTTTCTTGGGGTCCTAGAGTGTAGGGTTCTATGCACTACGTAGATCAATTAAACAGCAGCCACTGAATTTTGACTGAGAACCAGGAAGTCTGACTGGTAAACAGCCAGTTAATGGTGGATACTGGTGTTGTTACTGTAAGAAAACCTGCCTTTAGAATGGCAAGGTGAATCGATGGTAGACTATAGAGAAGTCTGCTTCCCACACTCTAGGCTACTTAAAATATAGTATTTGTTAAATTATATTATATATCACATGGTTGTAATCAAATATATATATATATATTACCTACTGGCGGTCGCCAGTAGGTAGTTATATTTAGGACCTAGTTTCCATAGGAAATCCGCAACATTCTATTTGGAATAACTTTGGCGCCGGTGGACGAATCTTCGCGAATTTCTTCAAGAAAATGGCCTGCTCCGCTCCTTCCCTGAAAGTTTGGGGGTGATTCGTGAAGCAGGGGCCGAGAAAAAAGGGGGGCCCAAAACGTGTTTTCCCCATTCAATTTTCCATAGGACCTTTAGCTAGGGATACAGGAATTACACCAAATTTGGCAAAAAGGTAGAGTTCTGTTCGCAGATCACGCTTTTTGTTGAATGGTGTAAATCCATTCAGTAGCGCCTGGGAAAATCATATGTAAAATCATAAGTATATCTATAGGAGCTTACTGTACTCTGTACAGTACGCGTACCTTCCCGAGCACGAGCTGCATGCTGACTGGATGTCAACTGTCTGTCAACACTCCAAACCAGGAAGTGTTGGCAGCCATCTAAAGCAGAAAACAAATGCGCAAACCACGCAAAGGGGGCAGGGTAGACACACCCTGACCCCCTAGGCCTGCTCAGGGGGGTCCCACAAGGACCCCCAAGGCCCCCCCAAAAATGTGTTTTTTAAAAAATCGTGGGGTACGTGTACATACGCGTACCCCGTGAAAAAACAAAACAAAAACCCGGTCTGCTTCTTTTAAAATTAGCCCCCGGGGGGACCAAATCCCGGGGGCATATTTTAAAAAAAGTGTGGGGGGCCCCCCACACTGCCCCGGGGACCGCCACCCCCCGGGGCAAAGTAATAATGTTAGCGGGGGCACACAGCCCCCCCGCAGCCCCGGGGACCGCCACCCCCCGGGGCAAAGACATTAATGATGGGGGGCTTCTAAGGCCCCCCGAGCCCCGGGGACCGCCACCCCCCGGGGCTTTGTTACTAAGTATGCGGGGGGCTCATGGCCCCCCCCGCAGCCCCGTGGACGGCCACCCCCCGGGGCCTCATTTTTTAAATAAAAAAAAATAATAAACCTGTGTGGGGGATTTGGGGACCCCCCCCCACGGCCCCCAACGAGGAAGGCCAGGCACCGGGGGAAGGGGTCCCCGGGGCCAGAAGAGGCCCGGGAGGAGGGCCACGCGGCCCCACTCCCCCAAAAAATTAAAGAAAAAAGAAAGCCCCGGGTTGATAGGGTCCCAGGGCCTTAAGGGGGCATAGGAGGGGGGCTATGCAGCCCCCCTCCACGTAAAAAAGAAGAAAAGTTGGCCATGCCCCAGAGGATGGAGTCCACTAGGCCGGAATTGGGCAGGGAAAAAATTAAAAATAAAAAGAATTGGGGGCAGGCCCTGGGGGATGGGGTCCCCAGGGCCAAAAAAAAAAGAAAATGATGGGGGGGCTACACAGCCCTCCTTCTTAAAAGTATTTTTTTTTAAACTGGATCGGGAGAAGGCCACGCCCCCTCCCTGTACCTCTCTGCAAACGCACCCCCTGGCGCGTTTGCAGAGGTGGAAGTACTTCCACTTGCATACTGGGGGTCCCTGGGGGCCAACTAGCCCACCAGGAGCCTCCAGTATGGGCCAGGGGGATCCCTTGCAGAGAGGTGTAATAAGGCCACGCCCCTTTTTACACCTCTCTGCAACGCAGCCCCCTGGCGCATACTGGAGGTTCCTGGTGGGCTAGTTGGCCCCTAGGGACCCCAGTATGCAAGGGGAATTAGTTCCCCCTCTGAAAAAATGCCAGGGGGCTGCGTTGAAGAGAGGGGTAAAAAGGGGCGTTGCCTCTTTACACCTCTCTGCAACGCAGCCCCCTGGCGCACACTGGAGGTTCCTGGTGGGCTAGTTGGCCCCCAGGGACCCCCAGTATGCAAGGGGAATTAGTTCCCCCGCTGCAAACGCGCCAGGGGGCTGCGTTGCAGAGAGGTGTAAAAAGGGGCGTGGCCTCATTACACCTCTCTGCAAGGCAGCCCCCTGGCGCATACTGGAGGTTCCTGGTGGGCTAGTTGGCCCCCAGGGACCTCCAGTATCCAAGGGGAATTAGTTCCCCCTCTGCAAACGCGCCAGGGGGCTCCGTTGCAGAGTGGTGTAATGAGGCCACGCCCCTTTTTATACCTCTCTGCAACACAGCCCCCTGGCGCATACCGGAGGTTCCTGTTGTGCTAGGTGCCCCCAGGGACCCCCAGTAATCAAGGGGACTTAATCCCCCAACTTAGAAAGCGTTACGGGGAATGTTTGCACAGTGGTGAAGGTAGGGGGCGGGGCTTGAGGTGACATGTGTGCAAACACGCCCTGTGGCGTGTTTTTGGTTGGTGAATATATTCCTCTTCAATCCAGAGGTCCCCTAGGGGCCAACTAGTCCAACGGGTACCTCTAGTAAGTGCCACGGATCCTGAAAAATATTCTAATCATAGTTACAGTAACTTGAATTTCCTTCCATAGGCTAACATTGACTGGTTTCACTTGGAAATTTTTTTAAGTGTGGATTTTTGGAACCTTAAAAAAATCCTTAAAAATCAGCCGAACTACGAATTGTGATTTACTCACCTGTTATCAGGCGAGACCTCAGTGCTGCATCTTTCAGCCCACTACTGATCCTGAAAAGTAATTGTAACCATACTTACAGTAAATTGAATTTCCTTCTATAGGCTAACATTGCAGCGGCTTCACCCTCTCCGCAAGCAGAGTCTTTAAAAAAATCCCAGATGGACGTTACTACTGGCAAGTCTCTGAAGAGCATGAAGGTCCACCCTCCCCCGGTACCGGCAATGTTCAAAATGCGTGGAGGCACATTAACTAAAAATCAACAGAGCCCTGCTCCGCTGAACTCCTCAGGCGCTCCTTTAGTCCCTCTGTTGGCTACCACTGTCCCTGTACCGGTAACATAAAAGCTACTTCTATGGTATCTTCTTCTGTTTGCACTCCGAAAAACATCGCTGGGGGGCTGCTACAAGCTCACTGGTGCAGGTAGTGGAAGAGGGGGTGCCTGCAGGTTCTGGGTGGAAAGTGGTATCAAATGATCCTGTCCTGGTTGCTAGCTCACAACTCAGCGGGATTGTGGGAGATGTAGGCCCGGTTCTACCAAGCATTGTAACTGATGGCGAAGCAGATAATTTCTACTCTCTCTCCGAACATATGGGCTCCTCTGCTGATGAAAATGGTTTCGACAAAGACTGATCTGATGAGGAAGGTAGCGAGTTGGGCGACTGGCGCACAAATGATGTCTTGAATTCTGCTGGCAATAGTATGTGGCTCTCCACAGTTCGCAAGTTACATCAAGACTCTGGCCACGGTTTAAACACTGGATCCCTTGCTTGGGGCTACTCATTCTCCGCCCATCCTTGAACACAAGATAATTCTTGTGCTCCAGTCTCAAATGTTCAGGATTCTAACGCCGATCTCCCCCCAGGCGAGATGACACTTGCTATACTCTAACAAACGATAATGGCCCATCGGGAGGAGACACGGCAGGAGAGTGCTCGAGCACAGGGGTCGTGCCGCAGAGTACAAAATTCTCTGCGTAGAGTAATCAAGACCTGTACGGACATTGCAACTAGGATTACAGAGGCAGAAACTTGGATTTCTACCCTTGAAGATGAGGTAGTTTCCCACAATTGATGCAATTCAGTCCCAGAGGCTCTACATTCACTTGTGGACTTGGAAAATCGTGCACAGAGAAATAATTTAAGGATTCTGGAGGTGCCGAGGGCACGGAAGGGTCGGACACCCGGCAATTTGTTAGTGATCGTTTTGTAGAGGCATTCCCGGAGGCTAAGGAATGGGTTTGGCAGTTGGAAATCCAACGTGCCCACCGCTTTCCTTACAAACTTAAACTACGACCAGGTCAAACGACCAATAGACCCCGCCCTATTTTAATTTGTTTCCAAAAATTTTTAGCTAGAGAAAGAGTTTATGATCTAGCCAGGCCAGATAAACAAAGATCAGGGAAGAGCTGCCAATTTTTTGTTAGGCCAGATTTTTGCCCAGCTACAGTTGAACGGAGGTGGCAGCTCCGTCAGCTTATCGCCCCCTTTCAGTCGAAGGGGGTGCAGGTTTTTTTGCTCTTTCCGTCCAAACTAAAGATCATTCATCAAGGCCAGACCAGATTTTTTGAGTCAGAAATTCAGGCAAAATTATTTCTGGACTCATTGTGAATAGATGTAATATTTGCAAATGTATGAGTATAATGGTATACTATCTTCTCTTTCTCCTTCTCTCCTAGTCATAGGGATTATGCTCCTGTAGGGGATGTTATTGAAATATAGCGTTTCTAGTGTGGTTTTCTCTCCTTTCTTACACCAAGTTGGGACATATCCCACATTTGTGAAAAACGTTTTCTTCTTTTTAGTAATTAGGCGGTGACTCTGAGGAGGGTCTCTGCTCATACCAGCTTCTCCATCACCCGGACTCTGGTCCTGTTGCCTAGATTGGGGGGTGCGGGGGCGATGGGTAGGTGGTAGGGGCGGGGGGTTGGTTGGGGGAAGGGGTGTGGGTGCATTTAAAAAAACAGCTTGAAAAATTATTTTTTTATTATGGTAATCACAAATTAAAACAGTTAATTATCTTAATTGTGATGTTTTTTTACAAATACTTTAATGGCGTCAGGTAAAATGCATATAGCCTCATGTAATGTTTGCGCCCTGAATAATGGTAAGAAGCGGGCTCTGCTTTCACGAATTATTCAGGGTCTTCGTTTGGAGGTTTTGTGTCTGCAGGAAACCCATGTACCCTGGAACAATCAAAACTGCTTAAATATTCCTGGGTTTGACTTAGTAGCATGTTCCCAACAGACTTCTATGATAAGATGGGTAGCCAAATTATTAAAACGCGGATTGGGCACATGTGTAAGATCTAAACAGGATACTGCGGGGAGATGGGCACTTGCCGAGCTCTTGATCAATGGTATATCCTTCACGGTATGCACTGTATACAGCTCAAATTCGGATGAATCCACAGTCTTAGACTATCTAAATGTAGAACTGGCCTTATGGCCGCACCCTGCGTGTCTTTGTGGGGATTTTAATATCAATCTATCTGCTAATTTTAATTTAGTTGAAGGACAGAAATATGTGGGTCAGAAACCCAGGGTCTTCAGTGCCTTGCAAGCTTTGGTCCAAGAACACTCAATGGTAGACCCTTGGTTTCATCACTGTAAGAACTCAGATGGCTCAACATATTTTTCAGCCCCTCACAAAAAAATGGTTCTCCTAGATTATTATTTTTTGTCAGATCAATTTGCAGATACCACTTCAATTTCTATCCTGCCTCGAATTATCTCAGACCATAACCTTTTGACCATCAGTTGTACTTGAAAAGGCGTAGTAAGAACCCCAAGGTCATGGACGTTTGAGAGAAAATTGTTATTGGACAAAACATACCAAGATCATATGAGATCTTGGATAACTGAATTTCTGGACATCAATAGAGGTTCTGCCTCCAGTGATATCGTGTGGGACTCATTTAAGGCTGCAATTCGTGGCGAGACCAAAAGCGTTTCATTCTATCGGCAGAGGCTAGTCCAAGCGCAAACCAATGAGCGTGTTGACGAATTACGTCGGGCAGAGATTCAGCTTACTAGTGCGATCAGGGATGGCCATAACATAGCTCCTATTCAAATACAGGTTGCTTGCATCAAGGCCTCTCTGCTGGCCAGGATCTTGCAGCCAAATATTTACAGTACCGCTCGACAATGTTCGAGTTTGGCGAAAGGTCAGGTAGGGTCCTCGCCAAGCGACTTCAGCATGTTCATGACACTCCCGAAGGGGTACTAACTGTCTTTTCGGGAATTTTATAAGTCTTTGTATACTGAGGAAGTGAGTGACCTTATCGTAGACCAGGAATTTGGTACCTTTGTGGCTGAGCTCAATACGTTTAAAACCTCTGACTAACAGAATTCCCTTCTCGCCACTTCTATAGGGTGGGACGAGGTGGAATCAGCACTAAATTCTCTGGCTAAAGGCAAAGCAGCTGGTCCTGACTTTATTCCATTCGAATTTTAACCACATTTCGGTCGGAGATTCATGAGGATCTCCTAACAGCTTTTAGAGACGCCCAGCTTGGAATTATTCCAGACTCTTGGCGTCTGACAACCATAATTTTGTTTAAAAAAAAAAAAGACAAGCCAGAGTTGGATCCTGCCTCATTGGGCCGATCTCATTAATCAATACGGACAGCAAGATATTTTCAAAAATCCTGGCTGCCAAACTTGCTTCAGTTATATACCCTTTAGTTTTTATTCGTCAGCACGGATTTATTCCTGGAAGGGACACGGCGGACCATGTACGCCGAGTTATAGCTTTACTGGACTGGGCTCAAGTCACAAACTCTCCGTTAGGGCTAATCCTATTGGACGCCGAAAAGGCGTTGGATAGGGTTGCCTGGGGGTTCCTGTGAAGGGTCCTTCAGTGGAAGGGGTTTTGTTCAAGTTTCATACATGCTATACAGTCACTTTATATCGCCCACACGAGCAATGCTATCTATATCAGGCCTCCTTTCAAGTTCTTTTGATATTAGCAGGGATACTAGACAGGGGTGTCCCTGTTCGCCCCTGCTATTTGCCTTATATATCGATCCGTTCATTAATAAAATAGTCTTCTATATATATAATTCCTTTCAAGATTAACGTGCACGAATTTAAAGTATTGGCGTATGTCGAAGACATTGCTGTTCTAACTACCAATGTGTCATCTTCCTTTACAGCTTTACAGTGTTTGGCCGATACTTATGGCCAACTCTCAGGTTATAAGTTAAATATTCAGAAAACCCAGGTTATACAAACTACCACTATGGGCTCCTCGGATGTCCCAGTTGTTCAAAGCGCAAAATATTTGGGGGTCAAAATCATAGCAGCAGTAGAGCTGTTACCGGAAATAAATATCTTGCCAATCATTGAAACAGCTAATACCACTCTGTGTAGACTGGATAATTTACATCTTTCTTTATTTGGCAGGAGGAATGTTTTAAAAATGCTTATTTTACCAAAGTTTTTGTATATTTTTAGGATTATTCCTCTGGAATTTGCCTAGTCCAGTCTAGCCCGAGCAGAAAGGTGTTGTAACAGGTTTCTGTGGGGTCTGTGGGGTTATCATTCCCCTAGGAGGGCTGCTAAATGGATGCACTTACCATTGGACGGGGGGTGGTCAGTCCCCGATCTGTTGTTGCATAACTGGTCAGCTTTGTTGCAACATTTAGCTATACCTCTCTTTGGGGCAAGAGCTCCAATCTTACCAGCATGTTCCCCCTCTATTTTTGAGATAGGTCTGGGGGATGACGCAAAAGGGGTTCTTCTTTCGGTGCTTGAGCCCAGCTACTATAAAAAAAACAAGTTCAAGGTGATTCAAGCAATGTACTCGGTTTGGAGGAAAATACGACGGAAATGGTCAATTTCTAATTTTAATTTGTATACACCATTGGCTGCTGCTAGGCTGTTACCCTCTATTTTCCAAGATTTTGTTACAATCAGGTGGAGAACACACAGTATTTTTACTTTGGGGGACTTAGCCTATGAGCGCAATATGGCTTCTTTTTCATTTTGTAAAAGAAAAGTTCGGACTAGGCACACATGAATTCTTTAAATATTTACAGATACGCAGCTTTATTGATAAACTTTTGCAAGACACTCCTATTGTACTCGTCAAAAACTCACTTATGGAACTTATTCTGAGAAAGGCTCGTATTGGGGTTTTGTATCAGAATTTATTATCATGTCTACCAGACGATCTCTCCTCTCAGAACACTAAATTGGATATCAAGCTAGGTAAGAGTGGCATTGACATTTCATCAATATTGGATTTAGCCAATTTGGTACTAATCTATGGGAGCTTACTCTCCCAAAGTTATATGGGCCTCTTTGATCTTTATTACACTCCGGCTAAGATATCTAAATGGGGAGGTGCCAGTGGTCATGGGTGTCCAAGATATGATCAACCAGCAGCTAATGATGTTCACATGTTTTTTTCATGCCCGAAACTGGACTTATTTCGTCAAGATGTTCAACATTTCATTGTTAGTGTTCTTAAGTTGTCTGTGTCGTTTTCAGCCGAGCTAGTAATAACTGGGTGTGAAAACGACCGGTTGTTTACTAGATCAGCTTATGAATCTGCTTTTCTTTGTATTGCTATGTCTGTATTTCGCTTAAGTATAACTTCTGAATGGATTAATCCTACCCCCCCTACCTTCGTTAATTGGAGAGCAAGGATTCTTGCCCTTCACAATTTGGAATCAGCTGTGTTTCAAAGAGGGGGGAAGAGGAGGCGAGAGAGGGGGTTGAAAATATGGGCACCATTTACACAATGGTTGAATAATTGAACGCCATGTAATTTGTGGGTTTTTGTTTGATTTTGTATATAGTGTAAATATGTTTAGTCGGTATATTGCTTAAGATTGCCATGATATACTATTCTTCATGCTAATTAACGAAATATGCTGTCAAGCTGAATAATAAAAAATAAATAAAAAAAAAAGATACTTACTAAAGGTCATGACTACGTTTCCCACAATGCACTGGACTTTCTACTTTTGGGCGATCACTCGGAGGGCCCGATGGTCAGCAATTCTTAGGTTCCGGTATGTTGTTTTTACCTGGGGACTGCAGGGGACTAGTACCACTAGTCCAAGGGAGTCTAGAGTTGCCCGTGGCTCTCAAAGGGGCCCTCTGTCTGGGGGAGCGAGTCTTTAGTCTGGGACGAGTTGCAGTAGTGTAGTTCCAGGAAGATTGCCACAAGTGCAGAGTATCGCACCTTTGCTTTGTGCAGATCCTATTGTCGCAGACACGGGTCTCTTCTTTTGCCCTTGTTGCAAATCAGATCAGGACTGAGATTTAGGGGCATTAGGGGTGTGGGTGCAAGGGGCCAATGAGTTACAATCCACCTCTAACCTGAGTGTGTGTGTGTCACCTTTTCTACCCGGAACCCTCTATTCTACCACTTTTAAAAATGGCAGAAATCTTCCTCAGCTGTATGGACCAGGTAGCCCACCCTTTGGGCGTGGCTAGCCTTGTCAGGGTGTACACCTCTTGAATACATAATTGTCCCACCTGCCCAGGTGCAAATGTGCGTGGGGATAGGAGGAGTGCTGTTTACTCCCTTGGTTGCACCATCTGCTTTGGGGAATCTCGCTGTGTGTCCTTCTAGCATCCGAGAATCTCACTCGGGGACGCAAAATCTCGCTTGTGCTCGCGAACTTACCATTGGAGAGCTGCACACGAGAAAAAACTCCACCACACGATATTTGGTGGAATTTGGCCCGAACTCAGGGTTACATGCGTAAAATAGAGTGGCCAAAACTCCGCCAACCCCACTGGGCACTGGGGCCAGGCCAGCAGGCTACAGAGCATCTTCAGAGTCATAATATCAGCACTCGGGCAAAAAGTGGGGGGGCGACCATACAAAAAGGGCACTTTCCTACAGTAAACAATAATTAGGCTGATATGCCCCTAGGAGTATGCACAGGTAGTGTGTATGTTAGCTTTTGTTACTACTCAAAAACACACTCTATGCATCTTTACAACAGATACCGGTGAAGCATATGGTTGCATCTCTGGTCTGGCACATTAGAGTATCAGGAAAATCATAACATTAACCTCAAGATCAGGAACAGTAACAATTCATTGCTTCCAAGGTGAAGCAACTACACAGCAACACTAGTTAAGGCCCCTTGGTAAAATAACTTGTTGGTGGCAGCCCTTATGGCAATTAGGAACAACTCAGTGGACTTGTGCCAATGTGACTGAGTTTCCCCACAAATCTGTGAACTCCGAATTGTAACGGGGATCCAATGCAAGTCAAAAGTTATTCCAGGATAAGAAAGGCCAGTCTAAATGGAGCAAGAGTCTAGTTAACGGAGTGACCAAACTCGGTAGTCTGCTGTCCCAGTGCTCTAGGCAAAGTAACATGGGGAGGAGGAGAAATAGCTGAGGTTGGTTCTCAACAAATACTAGTCGGGAATGTTCTACAAGTGGACAAGGGGACTGGCAGTTGGACACTAACAGTATCAATGGGAAACAAAACTTGGGTAACCAGGCTGGTTACAGTTAAGATTGGTTTGCAGGGACACACATGGAATTGGGGGGCGTTGTGGACTCACAGGTTCCACCAACTGGGTCTGGGAATTAGGGTTGGTGGAAGACACTTGAAACAGGCATAACTCTGAAACAATGATTGTGGTGGGCAGAACTGGACAGACATGCCACTTCAGCCCTGGAATAAAGGGCCTCATCCAGTTACTCAACATCTAACATGCTATTCTGGCCAGCTGGGTCCCCTGTGGCTCCTGGGCGACTGACCTACAAAATTTAATCTCCATAGGCTTTAGTCAGCTGGCTCTTGTTCTTCTAGCACTAAGGACTGCTTTCATCCTCAAAGTAGGTAAGGTTTATTATTCTCCCAAGTGAAAGCACAGAAGAGTGGTTTCTTTCAATAAAGATTATTCTCAGGACCTATGGAGAGCAGTAAACAAAGAGGTGGGTCCCAAGCAAGGAGTCTCTGCACTGGTAGAGGCAGAGACTCTAGATGAGTACAAGTTTCTGGTTCATGGGTGCCAGTACATATCCTACTGTACGTATGGATTGGAGCTTGGGGGCAATATTAACAAGAGTATTAACTTTAAAAACAAAATACAAGTACATATATATTTGTACATGCATATTTATACTATTAACCATCCCACCCTCAGGCACACCCTGGAGTCTCAAATGGTGTTCACCAGCAATGCCCTTCACTGCCTATACTCCTACCGTTTCATCCGATAGCTTTTTCACAAGGGGACCTCCAAGTCACAAAAGATCCCTGTCACCTGCAGCGTCCCATATGGTTGCATACGGTCTGTCATCGCAAACCTGTACATGGTGCCCCTTGATGCTTCACTCACAAATAACTACATCAAGATTCACCATTATGTCAATGATACATTCAGAGCAAAATCCCTGTCAGCACATCATCCAGACATGGATGTCCAGCACCATTCTGTCGCTCAAACCAATCAAGACAGAATCTCAAGAACAACAAACAAAAAAAAGTACAAGCCGGGCTCAATGAATTTCAACTCAACTGCTTGCAAACGCACACACACACACACATAAGACAGCTTGGGACCAGCTCTCTTCTACAGATAGTGAAACAGTTTATTTCTAAAAGTATCTTCAGATCTGCTGTACAAGCACTCTTATTCTTGCACTTTGGTGCCAATCATAGACTGCTCGCTCCATGGCCTCCAATACTAGAAACCCTTACAGGAATCCTTCATGCTACAACTTGCCTTCTCCAGGGCCTGAAGAAATAAGATCACATCACCTCCATCCCAACGGAACACCCTTGGTTACCCTTGCCGCCTTCTCCATCTGCAAAACCAGCAGCATCATTTACAAAGCCATCTAAACCAGCAACCCTGCTTATCTTGCAGACAAGCTTACCATCTCTGATGAATCGCTGCACACCCATAGCCAGGACACCAGACTTACAAGTGTTAAAAATCAGTATGCCTTTTCCATCTATGTACACACAATCTGGAACTACATATCTGTATCTAGCAGGACCACCAAATAGGTGCTCCGATTTAGGAAAGAGTTGAAGACTCATCTTTTTAAAGAACATCATCTCACACAATGCAATAGAAGCCCACAGACCGGCTACCTCTCCTGTCACTGGGTGACTCTGCTGGTCTTTGACCATGCACAGTGCTCTGCTGCCTTCTGGCTAGGTTACCTCTATAGAAGTAAAGTATACATACATATTAAACAAAACTGCAAGGTGACTTAGCAAATTGAGGGGCATATTTACAAGCTCCTTGTGCCGCCAGTACGTCACGTTGCGTAACACACCGGCGGCGCAACCTGCTGCCCTATATTTACAAGGACACATAAAGCCACCCTGCATCCCTTTTCGTGCGCTTGTAAATATCGCCCCTTCTCTCACAACACTTTACCTGTATGGGGAGTGACATGGGTGTTGCTGTTGGTGTTCCCACGCAACACCCATAAATTGTGATGCATTTCCAGATTTACAAAAAATCGTAAACCTGGAAATGCCTCAGAATGCTACGCAACACCAGGGGTGGCATAGCGAGGCACAACGACGAGAATAGTTTACATTTCTCGTTTTTTTCTTCTTTCAATGCGTGCTGCATTCTACAGCATGCATGTAAGGAGGAAATCACCTCGATTGATTGTTTTTGTGCAGGAAGGTGTCCCTGTCTGCAAAAAAACAATCTCCCCACAACGCAGCCTCCTTGCACCATGTTGCAAGGGTGCCCACACCGGTGCATTGCAGCTGATTCTGCATCAGTGCAGGGGAAAGCACAGGGGTGCAACATATTGGTGTAAATATGTTGCATCCCTGTGTTTTGAAAGTGACTCAGTGCAGCGCATCCAAATGGCTTGCCGCACGCTCTGAGTCACTTTCAATTTAAATATGGCGCTGAGATTTCACAGATAGCATCTAATAAACCTACAGGTCGCAGCAGAATTGCAGCAGGGCAACCTTATCCTTTCATACTTCTGTTAATAGTTTAAAAAAGACAAAACCTTCACACGTTATTAAGATTATTACATATAGGGATTATAGCATTTTCTAGAACAGTATTTCCAAAACTGTGGGTCGCGACCCACTGGTGGGTCCTGAGCAGACTTTTGGTGGGTCACAAATGCCTTTCTCTTGAGCTTCAACTGCAACACCGTTCACCCCTCAGATTCCATGTCATTTACCGCCCGCCTCGTAGTGGCCCTTCGTTTATGGATGAACTCACCGACTTTATCAGCGACCAATACTCGCGAAGGGACAATCAGACCTTCGTGGGTGACTTCAATCTCCACTGGGGAGTACCGCAAGACTCCTCTGCGAACTCACTGGCCACTTTCCTATCTACTAACGATCTTATCCAACACTGCACGGAATCAACCCATTCTAAGGGCGCAATCCTGGACCTTGTTATATCTAAAGCAGGCATGCTTTCTACCACTACCCCAATTCATGTAGATTGGTCTGACCACCTCCTCATCCCATTCTCTCTTCAACTTTCACACTCTATAACTCTTGGCCAACCCAAGAGGGCCATCTCATGGTTCCGGGATGCAAAAAATATTGATGTCGGTCCCCTCTGTGAATCAGCTTTGCTATCCCTTCCAAGGCTCGACCCGAACCTAGATGTTGACGAACTCACCTCTCAAAGCCTCACAGTTCTTGCAGCTGAAATTAATAAAGTCGCTCCACTCAAAAGCAAAAGGTTAAGGCCCACTCCCTCAGCACCTTGGTTCAACAAATCCCTTTATGAGGAAAGGAAGCAGCTAAGATCCCTGGAGAAACAATGGAGGCAAGTGCCCTCCTCCGACAATCTGGCCAAGCTTCGCTCAGCAAGATCCAAGTACCACAAGCTCATCTTCCTTGGGAAAGCGACACACTTCAAAACCCTCCTTGATTCCGCCAAAAATAGACCCAAAAAACTATTTGATCTCATCAAAATGCCTAACGGCTCTCCCCCAACCTCCAAGGTGGATGATTCTACAAAGAGAGCTGCGGATTTTGCTATTTTCTTTGATGAAAAAGTGAAATCACTTGTGGATCAGGTCGCTCATCCTACCCCTCCAGAGGAGCGCAAATCCTTAGCCATTTGGCAGAGCTTTGACCCTATATCTGAAGATGCCCTTCTCAAGTGCATACGAGAAACGAAGCCATCCAACCATTCTCTTGACCCTATCCCCAGTGCCATTGCCATTGACTTCTATACCCATTCCCTCTCCTATTGGACCACTCTGATCAACCTCTCCCTCTGGCAAGGCTCCCTTCCTGCCTCCTTCAAAACTGGGCAGGTCACCCCTCTTCTGAAAAAACCCACTGCAGATGCGAATGACCTCAACAACTTCCGCCCCATCACTAACCTTCCCTTTCTGGCGAAGATCACAGAAAGATGTGTAGCAAAACAACTCTCCTGTCATATCAAGGACAATGACCTTCTAGACCACTGTCAGTCCGGCTTCATCCAAAACTGCAGCACTGAAACAGCCCTACTGCAAGTGGTTGATGACGCGTTGAGGATACTCGATTCAGGGGGGTCCTGTCTGCTAATTCTCCTTGACCTTTCCGCAGCCTTTGACACTGTCAATCATAATACCCTCCTCAATATTCTTCAACAGAGAATGGGCATGGAGGGCACTGTGCTTAAATGGTTTGCATCCTTCCTTTCTGGCAGATCCCAAATGATCAAAATAGCGAACAGTCTTTCACCTCCTGTGGCGGTAGGTCAAGGTGTTCCCCAAGGCTCGATACTTGCTCCCACACTGTTCAATCTCTATTTAGAACCACTGGGAAATCTCCTAAGTAAATCCGGGATTCACTATCATCTTTATGCTGACGACACTCAACTCTACCTCAAGATTGCCTCTACTCACGATCTTTCCATCCTAAGCTCCACTCTCGACTCCATTCAAAACTGGATGTCAACTCATCAACTGATTCTGAATCCCTCCAAAACTGAATTCCTCCTCTTCTCCTCCTCACTCTCTCCTCCCCCGGTTCAATCATGGATGGATCAGATGAATCTACTAAACAATAAACCCATCATTGTCGACAGCGCCAAATCCCTTGGTGTCATACTAGACAAAAAACTTAATCTAATTCCCCACATCAATTCCATTGCGAAATCAGCTCGATACCAACTGCGCCTTCTTTGGGGAATCCGTCGCTTCTTCGCGGAGCGGGACCTTATAACCCTGGTGCAAGCACTGGTCCTCTCCAGACTCGACTACTGCAATTCTCTTCTTACTGGCCTCCCCAAATCCCACGTGTCCCCACTTAAGTCTGTTTTCCACTCAGCAACTCGTTTCATTTATGGGGCCAAAAGAAGCGATCACATCACACCGATGTTATCTACCCTCCGCTGGCTTCCCTTGGAGGCTAGAGCTATCTACAAGACCGCTTGTATCACCCACAAAGCCCTGCACTCCTCTTCTCCTCTCTACCTGGCGAATAAACTGAAACTCTCTGGAGGTTCTAGACCTTCACGCAATGCGGATAATCTACTGCTTGAACCTCCCACTTTCAAGAAGGAAAGAACGATGGCCCAATCATTTTCAGGCAACGCAGTGAGAATCTGGAACTCATTGCCGCCTCAGCTCCGGACCACAGCCTCCTCCCAGGCCTTTAAAAGGGACCTCAAAGCTCTCCTCCTCCAGAGACACCTCCAAAAGTAACTCTCTTCTGTCTGTAGGAAGATCTCCCACTACTGATAATTTCTACTTCTCATGTCCATGGAAGTGCCTTCCCAGTGTGTTCTTGCGGTTAGAGTGTTTGCCTTTTATTGCAGTATTATCCATGTACTTGTGTTTGGTACCCTCTTGCAACTTGCCCTCACCACTTTGCCCCTGTAACACACGGTTTGCTTCCTCTCACAGGTTTTTTACCTTTGATACTTGCACAAGTGCTACTTTTGCCTACGTAATCGTTTGTTCTTGTGCTTGAGTGTGTAACATATACTGCAGTATTATACCACAAATTATACTCTATTTTCTCTTGTAGCCTGCACACTTGTCACTTTTCCCTCCTGAGCACTTTTTACTACCTCATGTATTTTTGGTAGCCCACATTTTTACTACCTCATGTATTTTGTTTGCTCACAAGTGTCACAATTACCTTGTCTACCTCATGTATTTTTGGTTTCTCACAATTTTTACTACCTCATGTATTCTTGGTTGCTCACAATTATCACTTTACCGTATGTAACATAACGAATGCCTCTGCAATCTGTTGCTCGTGTAACGTTCTCAGTTTGTATCTTTTATGTTCCTATTGTGAAGCGCTCTGACACCTTCGGGTAAAGTCCGCGCTATATAAAATTGCATAAATAAATAAATAAACAAAAGTCCAAGAAATAAATAAAGATCCCTTTAAATTCTGTATTTATCTTGTGTAAGATAAAGGTCACGTTTCAGGGTATGTCTTCTGGCAAACTGCCGCTTTTTTAACATGGGGATTTTTGTTTACAAGCTCCTTTCACTTTGCAGGCAAGGAAAGAAAAGTAAAGTCATTTATGTGACAACCTTGCTGGGGTCCAGAGTGTGAAAGGAAAGGCTGTAGGATGTATTTTTTTGAAACACACAACAAAATGTAAATACTTGTAAATGAACTGTACACATTCAGCAGTTAGGAAAGCAAAAATGAGGCACATTTTTTAGTAATTCTGAAGTGTGATGGAAAGACAGATTTTAATAGGATCAAACTAAATTCAGACACTTTGCTTGGTGATGCACATATGATTAATATTCCCTGAAACCCGATTTCCATACATTAGCATTTTGTGCAATACAGCTTCATAAAAAAAACGGTATGTCTGTGCAACTGTAGTGGTCATTTCAGTAAATAAATGTGCTGTTTATAAATGACAATCCACATCTTTCTAATGTCGCTACCTCATTTACTCTACCTACACTGCTTTATAATATTTATCAAGCACATAAACCTAAAGCAGCTCATATTTATAAATTACTATCATTACGTGTTACTGAAAGACCTAAATCCCTCACAGAATAAGCCTGGGAAACTGACTTATCTCTTCCAATACCTGTTTCTGATTGGGATATATTGTGGTCTAAGTTATTCAAAATTTCAGAGGCTGCACGTATTACTCAATCGCTCTACTTTATTTATAATAGAGCAGTGTTAACTCCTGTTTGTATATCCAAGTTTTCTTCTGCCTCATCTCCCTTATGTTAGTCTTGTTCGACTTTTACCGGAACTTTAAAACATCAACTTTATGAATGTGCTAATGTTTTGAACTTTTGGCGTTCTATTTGGTCTACATGTATGAACATTTTCAAATGTAATATAATGTTATCTTTGCAAAATCTTTTTCTTGGCTCTTCTCCTGATTTAGAAGATGGTACTCCTATATCTTTACTGTTCAACCTATTTATAGCATTAGCTTTTAAAGTTATATTGTCATGCTGGAAAGATACTTCCAAATTATCCTCATTGATTTGGTGGAATTTCATATGTGATGAACATAGAATTGCTGCTGTCTCTTCCTCCACTTTATCCCACAAAATTAAATCTGATCTTCTTTGGCTACCTTTCACAAATTATCTTGCCTCACATGCACCTATCTCTTAATTACTTCTGTTCTTCTCTCTTTTATCCCTATTACTAGCATAATTTATCCTATACATTTTTACCTTCCTCCTCTCTCTCTTTTATGTTCTTTCCCCTTCTTTTCTTTTACTTCACCCATCGCATATATTACACTATATGCTCTTATATTATTTGTAATTTGTTCTATTTTTCTGATATGACGTTATCTTATTGTTTTCTTGTTTTTCTTGTTATTCTTAACAAATACATTCAATAAAATTCTTTAAAAAAAATAATAATAAATGACAATCCACTACCACACAACGCTTTAGTTACATTAAAATATATCCTGCCTTCTTTCCATTAAAGCTAAGTGGGTTGCAAAAGTTTCTTGTTTTAAAAATTGGGTCGCAGTTCTAAAACGTTTGGGAAGCACTGCTCTAGAAACCAAATTATGCTAGCACAAGAAAAACTACCAAGGGTGTAAAGGAAGCGCAGTAGAAAGGAGCTGATGTAAGAGTGTAAATGAGCTTCATGGCAGTCTTGGTTCTGCACAGCAAGAGAAAACAAACAATAGAGTTACTTGGGTTCAAGAGGGGGGCTGATGAAATGCATTTTGGGCTGAAATGTTCTAATAGGAGCCGGTCCAATGGTGATTTGATTATGGCTGACTCCCATTTGTAGCTACAGTGAGCAAAAAATGAAGGACTGAAATTTAACAAATTAAAACAAATTGCAACAAATTAATAACTCATTTGGTTTCTCAATCCAACCTTATGAAAAGACGCTTGAAGAAGATACGATCATTTTGGGTTTGCAGAAAAATATGAATGACAGGCTGCTGACCAGAAGGTACATATTGTGCTCATGTCATGAGGCCGCAAAAGGGGGAGTGGTTGAAGATTATCAAGTCATTTGATCTTTATGATATTTTGTTGTGTTTCTAAAGCGCTCTGTTGCTCCAAGGGTGCCCTGGTGCTGCAGAAATTAAGTGCAGAGTGAGATGCATGAAAAGAGGTCGGACTAATTATCTTGCTGGGAGAGAAGTCAGGTTCTGAGTTGCTTTCGGAATTGGGATTTGTCCCCTTCCATCCTTTAGGGGAGAGTGGGAACGGGTTCCATTTTACGATGAATAGAGCGGAAAATGACCTGCTACCTCTGGTGGTCATCCTATATCTCAGGAATTCCAGTAAATGGGCATTAGAGTAGTGAAGAAGTATTTTCGGTATGTGAGAAACAATCCTCTTGAGGTTGAGTAGCCCAGTCCCTTGGATGGC
This sequence comes from Lissotriton vulgaris, assembly GCF_964263255.1. NCBI lineage: Eukaryota > Metazoa > Chordata > Amphibia > Caudata > Salamandridae > Lissotriton > Lissotriton vulgaris. The sequence continues at coordinate 956,378,512 of NC_141691.1, forward strand.
TTTGCGGGCCAGTTTAAAAGACTTAAATTGGATCCTCTTAAGGACAGGGAGCTAAAACAAGGTCCGAAGAGCTTGCAACCCCAAGCTCCTTCTGTTAAGTTTTAGTAATGTCCTTGCTGCTGTATTTTCAATAATCTGTAGGCGTTTGTTAGGGTATTTTGGCAAACACAAGTAGAGGGAACAGGCTTAATCCAGTTGCTGAGGGATCTGGGCGTGTATCACTGTCTTGCTTGTTAGAGGTAAGAAGTCAAGACATTTTTTCAAGGTTTAAAGCAGAGTAAAACAAATTGCTGACACATTGAGAATTGGTGGCCTGAAAGGTTGGTCCGAGTCAAACCGTATCGTTTTTTTGCTGTGGTTGAGGGTGGAGGAGGGGGGAGATGCCCTCAAGCCACCAGATTTTAGGGAGAATGTGTTGGATTTACCAAACAGGATAATCTGTTTTTTCCGCTTGCATTTTACATGATTGTTATTCATCCAGTTGAACACCTCTGCGAGGCACTTCTGGAAGATGAGTCCTTGTCTCTCTGGTGAGAGAATCACCTGGGTAGCATCAGCATTTGATATAACTGTGATCCCAAAATATTCAATGAGGTGGGCCAGAGGTGTCATAAAGATGTTAAAAAGAGTGGGGATGTGGGACGAACCCAGGGGAACCCCATATCTGAGAAGGATGCTCCATATGTAAAAGGTGGTAACCTGAAGTTCTGTCTGTGAGGAAAGAATAAAACTACCTCACGTCAGTCCCCACTATCCCCACTTCTTCTAGGCATCCCAGCAGCAGTGTATGGAGGACTGTGTTGAATGCAGCCAACAGATCTAATAGTATCAGGATGGAATTCTTCCCCTTGTTCAACATGATCAGAATCATCTCAGGAACCTCTAAAAGTTTGGTTTCTGTACTGTGCTGGTGCCTGAAGCCAGACTGTAAGGTGTCAAGTAGATTTTCCGTATTTAGATAGTGTGAGAGCTGTTTATTAACCAACTTCTCAGTGACTTTTGATAAGACGTGCAGCAGGTATATAGGTTTGTAGTTGGGCATGGTTTTGGGGTCTGCTGTAGGTTTCTTAAGGAGTGGCTTGATAAAGGACTTCTTCCATATAGATGGAACTAATTTGGAAGATAACGAAGTGTTGATCAAGGGGCTGATGTAAAAATCAGTTTTTGGTTGAAAACTCCTCCACTGGATTTCTGATGGCTTAGCTAATGCCTTCTGCACTGCATAGCAGGTTAGTAGAAAGCTGATAAAACAGCAACCCTATTTGACATAACTAGAAAAGCTTTGGGACTGACCACTACTTGCCATGACCAGACCTACCAATTAAGCCTGCCTCTGGGAACATGAGGTAGCCGTCATTGTTGCTTTGACTAGCGGCTCATTGCAGGGGAATTAACAGAATCTGATGTTCTTAATGGGACCATTTAAGCACCCAGGAGGACTTCGATGGGACTAACCCATCAAAGGTAAAAGGCTCTGTTGTATTTTGCCTCATTTACAAGATTAACAAGAGTTAAATGCTTAAAGAAAATAGGCATTCCCACTGCTGCATAGTATTTTAGCAGTTGTGCAACTATTTTGGGAGAATGTACTTCAACAGTCATGGAAGAAGTGTCAGCAGGCACCCTCTACCTTATCGAACAGCCATCGAGGCCAACACTAGTGGGCACCACCCACCTGCCTGCAGTCAAAAGCAGATACCAAGAACTATTACCAGGACACCAGAATTATACAATTTTGTGGCTGTGGCGTTTTCCAACAATTATGGATTTGTCGCATTTGCCACATAATCTACCATCTGCTGCATAATCTGCTGAGTTTAACAACAAAAAATTCTGATCAAAAGTGTACTGAAGGGGGGTGGCTTGGACGGCAATGCAGGCAGACGCCTAAGTCCAAGGTCTCCGTCATCCTGAACAAAAGAACGGCGAAACAACCAGCGAAACTGCCCAGAAACGAGCCACAAAAGGAGCGGAGGACGTGGGAAACACTGGAGCACAGGACGGAACAGCAGGGGAACCCACCAAGTAAAAGAAGCGGTGGAAACCGACTAAATTGTGGGAAGCGCAAAGAACCCAAAATGGCGGCGAATAACAGGGCAAACAACGGAGAAGCAGAGAAGTAAGCCAACGCACGGCAAGTACAGCGCAGGCAGCGAAAGGCGCGAACAGAGGTACAGCAGCGGTGAAGTTGGTCGGGACAGAGCGAAGCCCGTAAGAATTTAAATACAGCAGGATCGCGCAAACCGGCAAGCAACCGGCAGGGGGAAAAGAAACAAAACCGAAACCTACCAACAACAACCCAGGTAGCGGCCATTTTGGGTAGGGACAACGCCGGAATATCCAAAGGCACGTGAGCAGGTTACTGCGAGAAGCGGATACTGGAGGGCATTACCGGGGGTGCAAGCACGGAGGTTCTGATCGGCGCAGCCAATACAGATGGCAGATCGGTGCAAAGCTGGCAAGAAGGTCGGCTGCAGAAACCGAAACCAAACTGTAGCGCCAAAGCCCAGGGAGCGGCCATTTTGAGGAGGAGTAGGCGGGGCCAACAAATGAGCACGGAAGAGGCAAACAAGGAGATCCGAGCCCGACACACCGCAGCCTCAGAGTGCCGATCTCATCACAGGCACGAGCGCAAGCTAGAGCAGAGGCAAACACATGCGGGGGCAGCCTGCGCCGTGAACGTAAGTGGCAGCGCGTATGGGGGAAGCAGAACAACCTCCAAAGCAGAGCGCAGGTCAACAACACAGGCGCAAACCAGCGGGGAAGGGCGGCAAACAGGCCCTGACCAAACAGACAGAATTGGCCGCAGTACAAGCCTCGGTGTGGCCACCCTGGAAACAAGCATGAACGCAGGCCAACGCAGTGGCGAACACTTGCGAAGTGGAGAGAGCGAGAGCATGCAAGAGCAAGCAAGAGTAGGCTCTGACCAAGCTTAAGCCAATACGGCGGAGAGCACCGAGCCAGCCGGTAACAACTGGAACACAACCAACACAATTGTGTGTATTTAACAAGGACCCCCTGAGTGAATGAATTCTGCAATTCCTAGGTCAGGGAAAACAATATATATGAAAAATAACAACCTAGGCAATTGATGATTAAAATACCCTATTGGTAAGAGGTAATAAGTGATTGACTACAGCTGACTAAAAGACATTGTGTTTTTATTTAACAATTAAGAAAGTAAACAGTTCATTTATATAACACAAAATTAAAATCCACAGTGTAACATATCATAAGCATCATGGAACAAAATTAAATAAACATCAAAAGACAAAATTCAATAGACAATCTAAAAAGCTAATTCTTTATCTATAGTAGATAAGTGGCGAGATTATATGACTCTACGCGCGTTTCGGCGGCCAGCGCCTTCTTCCTGGAGTAGCCACGTAATATTATTATAAAAATATTTTCTTGTTCTACAGAACAAAACAGATAGGATGCCTGCTTCTTGTTATGTGTTCTTCCACGTTAGGTGTTGCCTGCGTATAAACTGGTTAGTATAGATGACTGATAATTAGCGTCACTTTCCTACAGTAAACAATAATTAGGCTGATATGCCCCTAGGAGTATGCACAGGTAGTGTGTATGTTAGCTTTTGTTACTACTCAAAAACACACTCTATGCATCTTTACAACAGATACCGGTGAAGCATATGGTTGCATCTCTGGTCTGGCACATTAGAGTATCAGGAAAATCATAACATTAACCTCAAGATCAGGAACAGTAACAATTCATTGCTTCCAAGGTGAAGCAACTACACAGCAACACTAGTTAAGGCCCCTTGGTAAAATAACTTGTTGGTGGCAGCCCTTATGGCAATTAGGAACAACTCAGTGGACTTGTGCCAATGTGACTGAGTTTCCCCACAAATCTGTGAACTCCGAATTGTAACGGGGATCCAATGCAAGTCAAAAGTTATTCCAGGATAAGAAAGGCCAGTCTAAATGGAGCAAGAGTCTAGTTAACGGAGTGACCAAACTCGGTAGTCTGCTGTCCCAGTGCTCTAGACAAAGTAACATGGGGAGGAGGAGAAATAGCCGAGGTTGGTTCTCAACAAATACTAGTCGGGAATGTTCTACAAGTGGACAAGGGGACTGGCAGTTGGACACTAACAGTATCAATGGGAAACAAAACTTGGGTAACCAGGCTGGTTACAGTTAAGATTGGTTTGCAGGGACACACATGGAATTGGGGGGCGTTGTGGACTCACAGGTTCCACCAACTGGGTCTGGGAATTAGGGTTGGTGGAAGACACTTGAAACAGGCATAACTCTGAAACAATGATTGTGGTGGGCAGAACTGGACAGACATGCCACTTCAGCCCTGGAATAAAGGGCCTCATCCAGTTACTCAACATCTAACATGCTATTCTGGCCAGCTGGGTCCCCTGTGGCTCCTGGGCGACTGACCTACAAAATTTAATCTCCATAGGCTTTAGTCAGCTGGCTCTTGTTCCTCTAGCACTAAGGACTGCTTTCATCCTCAAAGTAGGTAAGGTTTATTATTCTCCCAAGTGAAAGCACAGAAGAGTGGTTTCTTTCAATAAAGATTATTCTCAGGACCTATGGAGAGCAGTAAACAAAGAGGTGGGTCCCAAGCAAGGAGTCTCTGCACTGGTAGAGGCAGAGACTCTAGATGAGTACAAGTTTCTGGTTCATGGGTGCCAGTACATATCCTACTGTACGTATGGATTGGAGCTTGGGGGCAATATTAACAAGAGTATTAACTTTAAAAACAAAATACAAGTACATATATATTTGTACATGCATATTTATACTATTAACCATCCCACCCTCAGGCACACCCTGGAGTCTCAAATGGTGTTCACCAGCAATGCCCTTCACTGCCTATACTCCTACCGTTTCATCCGATAGCTTTTTCACAAGGGGACCTCCAAGTCACAAAAGATCCCTGTCACCTGCAGCGTCCCATATGGTTGCATACGGTCTGCCATCGCAAACCTGTACATGGTGCCCCTTGATGCTTCACTCACAAATAACTACATCAAGATTCACCATTATGTCAATGATACATTCAGTGCAAAATCCCTGTCAGCACATCATCCAGACATGGATGTCCAGCACCATTCTGTCGCTCAAACCAATCAAGACAGAATCTCAAGAACAACAAACAAACAAAAAGTACAAGCCGGGCTCAATGAATTTCAACTCAACTGCTTGCACACGCACACACACACACACATAAGACAGCTTGGGACCAGCTCTCTTCTACAGATAGTGAAACAGTTTATTTCTAAAAGTAACTTCAGATCTGCTGTACAAGCACTCTTATTCTTGCACTTTGGGGCCAATCATAGACTGCTCGCTCCATGGCCTCCAATACTAGAAACCCTTACAGGAATCCTTCATGCCACAACTTGCCTTCTCCAGGGCCTGAAGAAATAAGATCACATCACCTCCATCCCAACGGAACACCCTTGGTTACCCTTGCCGCCTTCTCCATCTGCAAAACCAGCAGCATCATTTACAAAGCCATCTAAACCAGCAACCCTGCTTATCTTGCAGACAAGCTTACCATCTCTGATGAATCGCTGCACACCCATAGCCAGGACACCAGACTTACAAGTGTTAAAAATCAGTATGCCTTTTCCATCTATGTACACACAATCTGGAACTACATATCTGTATCTAGCAGGACCACCAAATAGGTGCTCCGATTTAGGAAAGAGTTGAAGACTCATCTTTTTAAAGAACATCATCTCACACAATGCAATAGAAGCCCACAGACCGGCTACCTCTCCTGCCACTGGGTGACTCTGCTGGTCTTTGACCATGCACAGTGCTCTGCTGCCTTCTGGCTAGGTTACCTCTATAGAAGTAAAGTATACATACATATTAAACAAAACTGCAAGGTGACTTAGCAAATTGAGGGGCTTATTTACACGCCCCTTGTGCCGCCAGTACGTCACGTTGCGTAACACACCGGCGGCGCAACCTGCTGCCCTATATTTACAAGGACACATAAAGCCACCCTGCATGCCTTTTCGTGCGCTTGTAAATATCGCCCCTTCTCTCACAACACTTTACCTGTAAGGGGAGTGACATGGGTGTTGCTGTTGGTGTTCCCACGCAACACCCATAAATTGTGATGCATTTCCAGATTTACAAAAAATCGTAAACCTGGAAATGCCTCAGAATGCTACGCAACACCAGGGGTGGCGTAGCGAGGCACAACGAGGAGAAATGTTTACATTTCTCCTTGTTTTTTTCTTCTTTCAATGCGTGCTGCATTCTACAGCATGCATGTAAGGAGGAAATCACCTCGATTGATTGTTTTTGTGCAGGAAGGTGTCCCTGTCTGCACAAAAACAATCTCCCCACAACGCAGCCTCCTTGCACCATGTTGCAAGGGTGCCCACACCGGTGCATTGCAGCTGATTCTGCATCAGTGCAGGGGAAAGCACAGGGGTGCAACATATTGGTGTAAATATGTTGCATCCCTGTGTTTTGAAAGTGACTCAGTGCAGCGCATCCAAATGGCTTGCCGCACGCACTGAGTCACTTTCAATTTAAATATGGCCCTGAGTTTTCACAGATAGCATCTAATAAACCTACAAGTCGCAGCAGAATTGCAGCAGGGCAACCTTATCCTTTCATACTTCTGTTAATAGTTTAAAAAAGACAAAACCTTCACACGTTATTAAGATTATTACATTTGGGATTATAGCATTTTCTAGAACAGTATTTCCAAAACTGTGGGTCGCGACCCACTGGTGGGTCCTGAGCAGACTTTTGGTGGGTCACAAAAGTCCAAGAAATAATTAAAGATCCCTTTAAATTCTGTATTTATCTTGTCTAAGATAAAGGTCACGTTTCAGGGTATGTCTTCTGGCAAACTGCCGCTTTTTTAACATGGGGATTTTTGTTTACAAGCTCCTTTCACTTTGCAGGCAAAGAAATAAAAGTAAAGTCATTTATGTGACAACCTTGCTGGGGTACAGAGTGTGAAAGGAAAGGCTGTAGGATGTAATTTTTTGAAACACACAACAAAATGTAAATACCTGTAAATTAACTGCACACATTCAGCAGATAGGAAAGCAAAAATGAGGCACATTTTTTAGTAATTCTGAAGTGTGATGGAAAGACAGATTTTAATAGGATCAAATCAAATTCAGACACTTTGCTTGGTGATGCACATATGATTAATATTCACTGAAACCCGATTTCCATACATTAGCATTTTGTGCAATACAGCTTTAGAAAAAAAACTGTATGTCTGTGCAACTGTAGTGGTCATTTCAGTAAATAAATGTGCTGTTTATAAATGACAATCCACATCTTTCTAATGTCTCCACCTCATTTACTCCACCTACACTGCTTTATAATATTTATCAAGCACATAAACCTAAAGCAGCTCATATTTATAAATTACTATCTTTACGTGTTACTGAAAGACCTAAATCCCTCACAGAATTAGCCTGGGAAACTGACTTATCTCTTCCAATAACTGTTTCTGATTGGGATATATTGTGGTCTAAGTTATTCAAAATTTCAGAGGCTGCACGTATTACTCAATCGCTCTACTTTATTTATAGTAGAGCAGTGTTAACTCCTGTTTGTATATCCAAGTTTTCTTCTGCCTCATCTCCCTTATGTTAGTCTTGTTTGACTTTTACCGGAACTTTAAAACATCAACTTTATGAATGTGCTAATGTTTTGAACTTTTGGCGTTCTATTTGGTCTACATGTATGAACATTTTCAAATGTAATATAATGTTATCTTTGCTAAATCTTTTTTTGGCTCTTCTCCTGATTTAGAAGATTGTACTCCTATATCTTTACTGTTCGACCTATTTATAGCATTAGCTTTTAAAGTTATGTTGTCGGGGGCGTGGCCAACTGCCGAGCATGGCGGCAGCTTGAAGCGGGAGCTCCGACAGGATCACCGGCCTCGCTGACTATCCGAACCTTGATCCGTTTCCTCGCCCGCCCGAAGGGGCTGCAGCGGCTCAGGAACCCAAGCGACACTGATTGCTGAAACCCCGGAGCGAAACGGCCGCCGGGAACAGCTCCTGCAGGTAACGCAGTGACGGGGCCTGCACCAGCCTGAAAGCACCGGCCTCAAGTGGACGACGGACCCGGGCGGAAGTGCGCCCTCCCCGGCCCGGGCGCCCTGACCCCAACCGGCGGCTGCTCCGCAAAACAACGGAGATCACACATCCGCATTGCCTCCACAGCGCCCACGCCTGAACGCACCGAGGGGTCCGGAGGGGCCAGAGAAGGAGACAGGCATCCCAAGGTGAGAGGGGAAAGCGCAACGGAGGCCAGAGACCGCGCCATACCTTGTGGACCCGGGCGCCTGGGGCGCCGATACCGCACCGGGGTGAGGGGGACCGCGCTGAGACCTGCCCACCTCCTTCCACGGCCACCGGACCAGGACTTATCCTACCTCCACGGGCAGGCCCATAGGGACACCAGCGACCTGCCGCGGAGCCGGCGTGGAACAAGACCAATTGCAGTTCGATCGGCCCGGCCTGGGCACCTGTTAGGTGCCGCCGGCCCCCCGAGGTGACCATTGTACCAGCGAATGAAGGAGGCTGAAGCACAAACCAGGGAGACATCCTCAGGAACATCGCCGCGCTGGATGGCGCCGCACTGCCCTTCCCACACAACCCCGCTGTTGACCGCACAACCACCCTCCGAGGAGCGGCGACCTGCCTACCGCCCCGGCCCCTGAGTGCCACTGAGGTGCCCCTTCGCCTCGACAGGACATAGCCTTATCAGCCGTGCGCCCACAGGCCTTGCGAGACCCAAAGAACGACAGTGAAACCCGGCGCTAGGTAATACCACCTCCGCCAGCATCATGGCCGGGAAGGGTACGCGGAGTACGTCGACACAAGCGAAACTCGACAAATTCGCATACGGCCAAAGTGGACATTCCCAGAGTGGCGGCCGTCACTCCTCTGGTACCCCTCCGGACGCGGGAGGCAATCCAAAAGTGACCCTTGAAGACGTAATGAAGACACTCAACGAAGTCCGGACAACGGTGGGCTCTATCTCCTCCGAAGTCACGCTCCTCCGAGCCGACTTTCACAAAATGGCGGAAAGAGTCTCGCAAGTGGAGGTAGTCACGAAGTCGCTTGTCGAGGACACCTCAGACCTGCAGGTAGCCATGGAACGCATGGAAAGAGTCACGAAGCAGTTGCAGGAAAAGCTCGACGATCAGGAAGGGCGCTCAAGACGGAACAACGTCCGCATCCTGGGCCTGCCGGAGTCGGAGGGTAAGGCTGCAATGGACTTATACGTAGAAGAGCTGATCAAGACCCAGCTAAAACCTAAAGGCCTGTCCCACTTCTTTTCTGTTGAGAGGGCGCACCGAGTCCCTGGTGGTGCAGCCAAACTGGGTGCCAACCCACGGCCAGTGCTGGCCAGACTCTTCAATTTTAGGGATAGAGACGCAATCCTGCAAGCGGCACGGAACTCCCCGCCAGTGAAAATTCAAAACTCAACACTGGCCTTCTTTCCAGACTACACGGCGGAGGTAGCCAGACGCAGAAAATCCTTCATGGATGTTAAAAAAACACTGCGGGACAGAGGCCTACCATATTCCATGCTTTTCCCCGCCAAATTGCGCATAGTGGCCGAGGGCAAGGCGTGGTTCTTCGATACACCAGAGGTGGCTCGGGAGTGGCTTGATGGATGGAGGCAGGTGGAGCAACCACAACGCCAGCACAGAGATCGACAACACCATCGCAACGAAGGACAGTCGTCACAATCATCGGGTGCGCCTGCGAACGGAGGGGGTGCAACGACATTGGACTCGGATCTTGAAAGAGACCCATTTGACTCTGGACAACCGGTCAGGGGCTAATCAGACTGTTCAGCATTGGGGGCAACATGTTTGTGAACACTTGGGACCTTGATGCTGCTGGAACCGAGTAGGGCGGGCACCGGCCGGTGCCTGTAGGTGTATCACCAACCCCACGAGCAAGTAAGATGGACGGGGATGGGTTTAAGCACTCTGCCAAGTTGGGGTTGCGGGCGGGTTCTCGTCCGTGGTGCAGGGGAGCAGGGAGGGGGAGGGGGGGGGGAAAGTTGTAATGTTTTAATTGATAATGTTCTTAGTCATCGCTGCTACTACACGAATCATGGCCTCACTGCAAGCCATACACTCCTGGTTCTTTGTCACAGATCTTCCCACAGGCACTATGCTCCGCCTTCACGCTTTGGTCACACTAGTCATACCTCCACATGGCTCGACGACATAACGACGCACCACTGTAGGAGACGCGCGCCTCACAGCGGTATCCCCTTTGAAATTGCTCACCTGGAATGTCAGGGGACTGGGGGACAAAATTAAGAGGGGGTTGGTTCTCCAAACTATCAAACGTCATGGGCCAGACTTGGTGATGCTACAAGAGACGCACCTGGCTGGATCCACCTGCAAAGCTCTTGACAGGCGCGGATATACAATGTTAGCGCATGCAGAGTTCACCACGGGGTCCAGGGGCACTGGGATACTTCTCAAGAAAAACTCCTCCTTTATGGTTCATAGCCACAAAACAGATGACCAGGGCAGATTTGCGGCGCTGCATGGCCAATGGGAGGGGAAGTCCCTCACAGTGGTGTCAGTATACATCCCCCCAGCACTACACTCCACGGCGCTGCCTGCACTGGGTCAATTTCTCATCGACCTCCCAGAGGGTGACATGATCATTGGAGGGGACTTTAACGCCATAACAGACCCGCTACTAGACACCTTTCCCTTGCGAGACCGGCAGCGAGGAGCCGCCGTGCTTCCTGGTTTCCTGTCCGCATTGGGCCTGACGGATGTCTGGCGCCACTTGAACCCGACGACTAAACAATACACGCACTATTCATCTGCACATAACAGTCTGTCGCGCATTGACTATCTTTTCTTCTTGGGGGTGGGGCTGGGCTCCGTGGACAAACTGGAAATCCTACCTAGGGGTATATCTGATCACTCTCCTGTGTCCCTCCACATCACATCCAAGGAGCGCAAGCGAGCCAGGCTATATCCAATATACCCCAACTACTTGCAGGTCCCGGGTGTCCGGAAGAAGCTTAAACTGGCCTCCTCGCACTACTTTACAGAGAATGCGGGAACGGTCTCCTCACCGTCTATACTTTGGGAGGCCTACAAAGCGGTCCTACGCGGCGCAGCGATAGCGACTATCACAGGGCACAAACGCGACTCCAGAAAAGAGCTCGCTCAATTGGAACTGGCGCTCCACAACGCGAATGTCGCCCACATGTCAAATCCCTCCCCTGACACCGCGCATGCGCTCCATCTCAAACAACAACAACACATGGCACACCTCACAACAGTGACCAAGGGACATCTGGCGAGCACTGCCAGCAGAATCTACGATGTAGGGGACAAGACCGGAAAAATGCTGGCGTGGTTAGGCAGGCGGGGTGGTAGCGACAGAGGCATTCAGAGGCTGTACAATCGGGAGGGCCAGCTGCTGACGCACCCTGAACAAATCGTACATACCTTAGCACAACATTTTCAGGAAATCTACACACCGACCAGGGCGGTCACTGAGCAGGAAGCGTTAGCCTCACTTGATCACATCACGGTCCCCACGCTTTCCCAAGAAGCGCAACTCGAATTGGACAATGATCTGACCGAAACTGAAATCCAGTTAGCAATACAGTCTTTGCAATCTGGCAAAGCACTTGGTCCGAATGGGATACCCATAGAGTGGTATAAAATGGCAGCCCCCCTATTGAGCAAACCCTTACTGGAGATGTATACAGAAAGTCTGGTTGCGGCCGCACTCCCTCTGGATCAGCGCACGGCCACCATAGTGGCTATCCCCAAACCTGACAAACCGCCGACTCTGTGCTCCTCATACCGACCTATCTCCCTGCTCAATGTTGAAGCAAAGATACTTGCGAAGCTCCTGGCTAGCCGCCTAACGGCGCACTTGCACTCCCTGATACATCCAGACCAATCAGGCTTCATGCCGCATAGGAGCACAGCACTGAACTTGCGGAGGGTGCATGGAGTCCTGGCGAGAGCGCATCTCCTCTCCGAACAGGCAGTTATCCTATCCCTGGACGCCAAAATGGCGTTTGATCTTGTGGAGTGGGAGTACTTATTTGCAGTCCTGGCCCGTATGGGCTTCGGACCAAAATACATAGCATGGGTCCGGCTGCTGTACAAGTCGCCAATGGCACAGATAGTCGCGAATGGTCACATCTCACAGCCCATTCCATTAGGCCGCGGGACAAGACAAGGGTGCCCGCTATCGCCCCTGCTCTTTGCGCTGGTGCTTGAGCCGCTGGCCATCCTGCTTAGGGCAACACCACTGTTTCGGGGACTCACGTGGACGGATGGGTGGGAAGACAAAGTGTCGCTATATGCCGATGACATGCTGATCTATATGACCAACCCCAGCGAAGGTATCCCTGCATTACTGGCCATGTGCGACGAGCATGGGAGGGCATCTGGCTACACCCTTAACTGGTCCAAATCTATCATCTACATACTCAAGGGCCCGGAACCGACACTGCGGGATGACTGCCCCCTACAATTGGCTACAGGCTCATTTAAATACCTAGGCATTATCATCACCGCCAGTGCGAAAGACTTTTATGACGCAAATCTGATGCCGCCTCTAACGCGTCTCCGTGCAGACGTTAAGTACTGGGCCACCCTGCCATTAACCCTCCTTGGAAGAGCAGCCCTATACAAGATGATGGCTCTCCCTAGATTCCTTTACGTGTTGGAGAATACCCCCTATATGGTTGCCCCACGCTACTTCCGACAGGTCGCTGCACTTGTGTCTGCACTCCTATGGAACAATGGCCCAGCTCGTATAGCTCACGATAAACTGGTTAAAAGCTGGTACGAGGGAGGTATTGCGCTACCTAACCTTCAATTGTATTACTGGGCCTCCCAGCTTAAGATAATAAATCAGTGGATGCACGCCCCGCGGGGGGACCCCGCATACCAAGCGGACTGGTCGCAGTTAGGAACAGATGGCATGCTCGCAGTACTATACAATCGCACGAGGGCCCGTAAACTGATAGGCCCGACACTGCACACGGTATCCCTGTGGCATGCAGCGCAGTCCCGACTGGGATGGCAGGGGAAAATTACGAAAATGACGCCGTTGTGGGACACGAAATCGCTAGGGAATTTAAGAGCCAGTAAGGGGTTCACGCAATGGGACCAAATAGGAATTTCGGTTGTAGGTGACCTTTGGGATAAGGACTCAATGATCACATTCTCACAATTGCGGCAACAGTATGACATGGGGCCCACTGAAACCTACAGGTATGTGCAAATCAGACACGCCCTACTGCACGCAATCCCTCCCGGCACAGTACTCCCGGAATCCTCTCCATTGGAGGACAGGCTGCTGACTGACTTCATGGAACAGAAGGCAACCTCCCTTACATACAAAAAACTAATTAATAACCTGCCGGACCCCACACAGAAACTCCGAGAGCGATGGGCCGGGGAGCTCGGGGACATGGACGACACAGAATGGAACGAGGCGTTGGCCTCCCCGAGGGAGGTGGGCATCTCAGCACGGTTTAGACTGGTACAGCTCAAGATCCTACACCGCACCTATTATACCAGAACACTTTTACACAAGATACAGAAAACGCCACACCCCTTCTGTCTCAGGGGCTGCGGGGAGGAAGGGTCCCTACTTCACACACTATGGGATTGTCCGTTGCTTCAAGAGGTATGGAAACAAATTATGCGAACCATCTCCCAGGCCCTTGAAAAATCACTCCTGCCCGAGCCCCGCAAATGCCTACTAAACGTTTGGGATCCCACTGATCTGAACAAATATGAACGGTTATGGGCCACATTAGCTATGACAGTGGCAAAAAGGGACATAGCACAAAAATGGGGGGCTCCGGAATTGCCGACAGTGTCGGGCTGGGTTAGGAATATGGATCTCCTCATGGTAAAGGAACGGGCAGTTTATATGTTGCGGGCATGTCCGCGTAAATGGAATAAAGTGTGGTCACCTTGGAATAAATATAGGGGGGAACCATGTGACCCGTTGCCGGAGGATGAAGAACTAGAATCAGACGAGGAGGATGAATAGAGGGGCGAACTGAAGTGGGATACCTGAGTTATGCGAGGGGGGGGGAGCAATGGTTATATGCTATGCATCAATGTACGAGCCTTATGCAGTGGAGGACATCATTCTATGACAGAACACAATTATATGCAGTGATGATGACGTTTGTTATGATTTTGTTTTTTGTTTATAAAAAGGGAAAAAATGAACAAGAAAAACACTCTCCTTCCGTACGCAAAAGTTACTGAAAACTAACTGTAGTATACAACAGATGAGCAAAATACGAACTGGAACAAACTCCGGACAGTTGATTTGTAGGTCATTATTAAGAAATCAATGTATCTTTTTCATTATGTGCATTGTGAACATTGAAATTGTACGCCTTTCTATCCTGTCATGTGAATACCACCATGCCCGTAGTGAAACAACATGTATCAGCTATGAGAAATGATATTGTTGAACTTAACCTGTAAGCCAATTTGTCAATAAAGTTTTTCAAAAAAAAAAAAAAAGTTATGTTGTCATGCTGGAAAGATACTTCCAAATTATCCTCATTGATTTGGTGGAATTTCATATGTGATGAACATAGAATTGCTGTTGTCTCTTCCTCCACTTTATCCCACAAAATTAAATCTGATCTTCTTTGGCTACCTTTCACAAATTATCCTGCCTCACATGCACCTATCTCTTAATTACTTCTGTTCTTCTCTCTTTTATCCCTATTACTAGCATAATTTATCCTATACATTTTTACCTTCCTCCTCTCTCTCTTTTATGTTCTTTTCCCCTTCTTTTCTTTTACTTCACCCATCACATATATTACACTATATGCTCTTATATTATTTGTAATTTGTTCTATTGTTCTGATATGACGTTATCTTATTGTTTTCTTGTTTTTCTTGTTATTCTTACCAAATACATTCAATAAAATTCTTAAACAAAAAAATAATAATAAATGACAATTCACTACCACACAATGCTTTAGTTACATTAAAATATATCCTGCCTTCTTTCCATTAAAGCTAAGTGGGTTGCAAAAGTTTGTTGTTTTAAAAATTGGGTCGCGGTTTTAAAACGTTTGGGAAGCACTGCTCTAGAAACCAAAATATGCTAGCACAAGAAAAACTACCAAGGGTGTAAAGGAAGCACAGTAGAAAGTAGCTGATGTAAGAGTGTACATGTACTTCATGGCAGTCTTGGTTCTGCACAGCAAGAGAAAACAAACAATAGAGTTACTTGGGTACAAGAGGGGGGTTGATGAAATGCATTTTGGGCTGAAATGTTCTAATAGGAGCCGGGCCAATGGTGATTTGATTATGGCTGACTCCCATTTGTAGCCACAGTGAGCAAAAAATGAAGGACTGAAATTTAACAAATTAAAACAAATTGCAACAAATTAATAACTCATTTGGTTTCTCAATCCAACCTTATGAAAAGACGCTTGAAGAAGATACGATCATTTTGGGTTTGCAGAAAAATATGAATGACAGGCTGCTGACCAGAAGGTACATATTGTGCTCATGTCATGAGGCCGCAAAAGGGGGAGTGGTTGAAGATTATCAAGTCATTTGATATTTATGATATTTTGTTGTGTTTCTTCAAGGGTGCCCTGGTGCTGCAGAAATTGAGTGCAGAGTGAGATGCATGAAAAGAGGTCTGACTAATTATCTTGCTGGGAGAGAAGTCAGGTTCTGAGTTGCTTTCGGAATTGGGATTTGTCCCCTTCCATCCTTTAGGAGAGAGTGGGAACGGGTTCCATTTTACGATGAATAGAGCGGAAAATGACCTGCTACCTCTGGTGGTCATCCTATATCTCAGGACTTCCAGTAAATGGGCATTAGAGTAGTGAAGAAGTATTTTCGGTATGTGAGAAACAATCCTCTTCTTGAGGTTGAGTAGCCCAGTCCCTTGGATGGCTTTGCGGGCCAGTTTAAAAGACTTAAATCGGATCCTCCTAAGGACAGGGAGCTAAAACAAGGTCCGAAGAGCTTGCAACCCCAAGCTCCTTCTGTTAAGTTTTAGTAATGTCCTTGCTGCTGTATTTTCGATAATCTGTAGGCGTTTGTTAGGGTATTTTGGCAAACACAAGTAGAGGGAACAGGCTTAATCCAGTTGCTGAGGGATCTGGGCGTGTATCACTGTCTTGCTTGTTAGAGGTAAGAAGGCAAGACATTTTTTCAAGGTTTTAAGCAGAGTAAAACAAATTGCTGACACATTGAGAATTGGTGGCCTGAAAGGTAGGTCCGAGTCAAACCGTATCGTTTTTTTGATGTGGTTGTGGGTAGAGGAGGGGGGAGATGCCCTCAAGCCACCAGATTTTAGGGAGAATGTGTTGGATTTACCAAACAGGATAATCTGTTTTTTCCGCTTTGCATTTTACATGATTGTTATTCATCCAATTGAACACCTCTGCGAGGCACTTCTGGAAGATGAGTCCTTGTCTCTCTGGTGAGAGAATCACCTGGGTAGCATCAGCATTTGATATAACTGTGATCCCAAAGTATTCAAAAAGGTGGGCCAGAGGTGTCATAAAGATGTTAACAAGACTGGGGATGTGGGACGATTCCAGGGGAACTCCATATCTGAGAGGGATGCTCCATATGTAAAAGGTGGTAACCTGAAGTTCTGTCTGTGAGGAAAGAATAAAACTACCTCACGGCAGTACCCACTTCTTCTAAGCATCCCAGCAGCAGTGTATGGGGGACTGTGTTGAATGCAGCCAACAGATCTAATAGTATCAGGATGGCATTCTTCCCCTTGTCCAACATGATCAGAATCATCTCAGGAACCTCTAAAAGTGTGGTTTCTGTACTGTGCTGGTGCCTGAAGCCAGACTGTAAGGTGTCAAGTAGATTTTCCGTATTTAGATAGTGTGAGAGCTGTTTATTAACCACCTTCTCAGTGACTTTTGATAAGACGTGCAGCAAGTATATAGGTTTGTAGTTGGGCATGGTTTTGGAGTCTGCTGTAGGTTTCTTAAGGAGTGGCTTGATAAAGGACTTCTTCCATATAGATGGAACTAATCTGGAAGATGACGAAGTGTTGATCAAGGGGCTGATGTAAAAATCAGTCTTTGGTTGAAAACTCCTCCACTGGATTTCTGATGGCCTAGCTAATGCCTTCTGCACTGCATAGCAGTTTAGTAGAAAGCTGATAAAACAGCAACCCTATTTGACATAACTAGAAAAGCTTTGGGAATGACCACTACTTGCCATGACCAGACCTACCAAGTAAGCCTGCCTCTGGGAACATGAGGTAGCCGTCATTGTTGCTTTGACTAGCGGCTCGTTGCAGGGGAATTAACAGAATCAGATGTTCTTAATGGGACCATTTAAGCACCCAGGAGGACTTTGATGGGACTAACCCATCGAAGGTAAAAGGCTCTGTTGTATTTTGCCTCATTTACAAGATTAACAAGAGTTAAAAGCTTAAAGAAAATAGGCATTCCCACTGCTGCATAGTATTTTAGCAGTTGTGCAACTATTTTGGTAGAATGTACTTCGACAGTCATGGAAGAAGTGTCAGCAGGCACCCTCTACCTTATCGAACAGCCATCAAGGCCAACACTAGTGGGCACCACCCCCCTGCCTGCAGTCAAAAGCAGATACCAAGAACTATTACCAGGACCACCAGAATTATACAATTTTGTGGCTGTGGCGTTTTCCAAGAATTATGGAGTTGTCGAATTTGCCATATAATCTACCATCTGCTGCATAATCTGCTGAGTTTAACAAAAAAAATCTCTGATCAAAAGTGTACTGAAGGGGCGTGGCTTGGACGGCAATGCAGGCAGACGCCTAAGTCCGAGGTCTCCGTCACCCTGAACAAAAGAACGGCGAAACAACCAGCGAAACTGCCCAGAAACGAGGACGTGGGAAACACTGGAGCACAAGACGGAACAGCAGGGGAACCCACCAAGTAAAAGAAGCAGCGGAAACCGACTAAATTGTGAGAAGCGCAAAGAACCCAAACTGGCGGCAAATGACAGGGCAAACTACGGAGAAGCAGAGAAGTAAGCCAACGCACAGCAAGTACAGCGCAGGCAGCGGAAGGCGCGAACACAGGTACAGCAGCGGTGAAGTTGGTCGGGACAGAGCGAAGCCCGTAAGAATTTAATTACGGCAGGATCGCGCAAATCGGCAAGCAACCGGCAGGGGGAAAAGAAACGAAACCGAAAACTACCAACAGCAACCCAGGTAGCGGCCATTTTGGGTAGGGATAACGCCAGAATATCCACAGGAACGTGAGCAGGTTACTGTGAGAAGCGGATACTGGAGGGCATTACCGGGGGTGCAAGCACGGAGGTTCTGATCGCGCAGCCAATACAGACGGCAGATCGGTGCAAAGCTGGCAAGAAGGTCGGCTGCAGAAACCAAAACCAAACTGTAGCGCCAACGCCCAGGGAGGGCCATTTTGAGGAGGAGTAGGCAGGGCCAACAAACGAGCACAGAAGAGGCAAACAAGGAGATCCGAGCCCGACACACCGCAGCCTCAGAGTGCCGATCTCATCACAGGCACGCCGGGCAGGAACAAGGAAGATAAGAACCAAATAAACCGCAGCCTCAGAGTGCCGATCTCATCACAGTCACGGGCGCAAGCTAGAGCAGAGGCAAACACATGCGGGGGCAGCCTGCGCCGAGAACGTAAGTGGCAGCGCCTACGGGGGAAGCAGAACAACCTCCAAAGCAGAGCGCAGGTCAACAACACAGGCGCAAACCAGCGGGGAAGGGCGGCAAACAGGCCCTGGCCGCAGTACAAACCCCGGTGTGGCCACCCTGGAAACAAGCACGAACGCAGGTCAACGCAGTGGCGAACACTTGCGAAGTGGAGAGAGCGAGAGCACGCAAGAGCAAGCAAGAATTGGCTCTGACCAAGCTTAAGCCAATACGGCGGAGAGCACCGAGCCAGCCGGTAACAACCGGAACACACCCAACACAAGCCAGGCAGCACTTGGGTGAGCAGGGATTACCGTCAGACAAACCAAGTGGGGGAAGGCAAAAGGACAATCAGGGCCTCATGCGCTCCCCTGAAGCCAGCAGCACGAGACCACCCAAAACATACAAACTGCCGCGGAAGTGAGGAGGCTACCGTGGGGAACACCAACGCGCCAAGCAGCACGGTACCGCGAGACAAACGAGCTGGCGTTTGCCAAGACCAGAACAAGAACAATACGGTGGCCTAGCAGGTTCAGCCTGGACAGCACACCCGAAAGCAAAGTCACCTGGAACTCAAGTAGCAACAAGGCGCACTCAGCAAGCCAACAGGAAGAAGACAGGCTGAGCACACACCAAGCAAGTAGAGGCTTCGACAAAATGGCAGGTAAAGATGACAAAATCTTCAGCGACAAAAAAAAGGTCAGGAAAGACCCAACAGAACAGCTAGCTGCACTTTCTTATCTTCACACACTTTCTATCCTTTACCTTACCTATCTCCAGTGCATATCCCAAGGGGGGAACCAAACAATCTACCAAACCAGGCAAAACACCGCACAAGGCAAGACGCAAACACGCACGCCATAAGAGCTAGCGAAACAAACAAACCACCATGACTACACAAAGTCATAATCAACCACTTTTGGATATCAAAGTGGTGTCACTCAACGTAAAGGGCCTCAATCACCCCATAAAGCGCCGGAAGACCCTAGATTATCTAGCGAAACTCAAAGGGGACATATACGTCCTCCAAGAGACCAGGGTCTCTAAGGAGGACGCGCAACAACTCAAAGCGAGATGGATAGGGGAGATAGCATGCTCACCAGCAGTGCACAAGAAGGGAGGGGTCATCACAATGATAAGCAAAAAGGCCAAACTCGCGATACAGGAATACAACACGGATACGAACGGTAGGGTACTAATCACTAGCCTGAAAAGAGGTGAAGAGGTAATTTATGTAGCTAACATCTATGGGCCCAACTCAACAGACAAAGCCTTCTGGGAGGGAGTGGAAAACAAACTGAGCAACATTCCCCAAGGTACACTACTGATTGTAGCGGGGGACATGAACCAGACCATGGACAATGCCACAGACAGACACCCACATAGAACCAGCCATGTTCCACAGGAACAGAGCACCCTCAAAAACCTCTGAGCCAAACTAGGGGTAGCAGATCCATGGTGACTCCAACACCCGAGCGCAAGAGAGTACACCTTCTACTCACACCCCCACAACTCATATAGCAGAATAGATTACATCCTCATGTCTGCCACTCACATACACCTCACTGACTCGACTGAGATTGGCCAATCACAATCTCAGACCATGCTCACATCACGCTCACGATCAGCGGCAAACACAATGAGAAGCCCAGCCGCAGCTGGCGACTAAACAGCGACATCCTAGAACACCCAGCCAACATAGCGGAAATAAAGGAGGCAATCAGAGAGTACCTTGACTTCAATGACACAGAAGGGATGGACAAGGGAACCCTGTGGGAGGCACTGAAAGCGACAATAAGAGGCAAACTCCTAAACATTAAATCTAGAATGAACAAAAAGAGGAACAAAAAAATAACAGAGCTAGAGAATCAGATCAAAGGACTAGAAAGGGGACACTGCGCAAATCTCTCAGACAAAAATACCCGTACAGAACTAACGAAAAGGAAGTATGAACTCAATAGAATTCTTAGTGAAAGGGCAGGTACGTGGATCAATAAATATGTCAATTAACCTGTGCTCGGCCAACAAAGCAGGGAAGGCACTAGCAGGATACCTAAAAGCCATGCAGAGACAATACTCCATAGCAGCAATAACAGACAAAACACACAAGACACACACATCTAACAAACAGATCCTAGAGGTCTTCAAAGACTTCTACAAGGAACTATACACAGCAGACAAGGACCTAGCGACAGATGGGGGCGAGCCTGCTAGGGAAACTCAATCTCCCTAAGCTCTCAGACCAACAAAGGGAAACACTAGAAGGGGCAATAACGGCGGCAGAAGTGGAGAAGGCAATAAGCTCCCTAAAACCTAACAAAGGACCTGGCCTTGATGCCTTCACGGCCGCATTCTACAAACAGTTCCAACACCAGCTGAAGGGCACAATGGTCGAGGTGTACAAGCTCTGCTTGCAGAAAGGCTGTATGACCGTTTCAATGCCCGAGGCTAACATTATAGTCATTCTCAAAGAGGGGAAAGACCCACAATTCCCACAAAACTACCGCCCGATATCGCTCATCAATGTCGACTGCAAAATATATGCCAAAATAATGGCAGCAAGCTAAACATGTTCCTGCCCCACCTCATCCACAAATCACAGGTAGGATACCTAAAGAACAGGCTCTCTCAAGATAACACGCAACTCCTATGCCACCTTATTCATCGCACAGCCAATTGCCACGAAAAAGCAGTCATGATCGCGCTAGACGCGGAAAAAGCCTTCGATAGGGTCTCATGGCCCTTCCAAGACCTATGCATGGACAAATTCGGACTAGGAGCCAGCTACCGGAACATGGTGATGTCGCTATATAATAACCCCAAAGCCCGGGTAGTTGTCAACGGAGGCACATCAGAAATCTTCACCCTAGAGAGAGGCAGAAGACAAGGCTGCCCGCTCTCCCCAGGCCTATTCCTCCTAGCTCTGGAACCACTCCTTGTCATGATCAGGGATAATGCGCAGATAACAGGCGTTCGAGTTAAAGACAACACCGTTAAACTGGCTGCCTATGCGGATGACATTTTGATCACAACCAATAAGCCAGAGACCTCAATTGCAGCACTAATGCAAACAATTGAGGAATACGCGGCAGTTTCAGGGTACAAATTAAACAGGGAAAAGTCCGAGAGCAAGCCCATGAACTGTCACACAACAAGTGCAGTCCTAGGCACATCGGGACTGACATAGCAAAAAAAAAAACTGAAATACCTCGGCCTCCTTTTTGGCAGAGACCTAAGGTCGACCCTTGACCACAATAAACAAGCCATCCTCAAGACTATCAAAAGCAAGCTAGAATCCTGGAGCCCCAAATTTATTAGTTGGTGGGGGAGGGTAGAATCCATCAAGATGATGATCACTCCCATGCTCAACTATATGCTCAGCATGCTGCCACTAACATTAACAGAGGCATTCCATAAGAAACTGGACAAAATGATCAACGCATTCTTGTGGAGCGGAAAGAAAGCAAGAATAAGCCTGAAAAAACTGAGGTTGAGGAAAGAACTGGGGGGGCTAAACATGACAAACTTCAAGGCCTTCCAGACAGCATGTCTGTCAAAACAAGGTATACACTGGGTCAGCCCAACTCCAGACTACACGCCAGTATGGCTAGATCTAGAGAGAGACATCCTGGGGGGGCCAATCCAGTAGCAATACTCACAGCCAATAAGCATCCAGAGGCGAACAACGCAGTGCTTAAAAAGACAAAGACGGCACTCCTAAGAGTAGACAGGGAAATGGAATGAAGCATCAAAGGGTCAAAATGGGAGTCTATCTGGTACAACTCAAAGATAAAAACAAAGGCAGGGCACTAACAAACATAGAGTGGTACGAGAGAGGCATCACTATACCTGCTCAGCTAGAAAAAGACAATGCTCCGCTCACATTTGAGACGCCCAAAACCACTCACAGCCTTCCAAACATCGAATTCTACGAATTTCTTAAAATCAAACAGCTATAGCCCAGGCAAACCTCTCCAATGACAGCCCCTCCATCATAAAATACACGCAAAACCTAAACAAGATAGGCCACCAAACAGCTCACCTATACAGCAGACTAATTTGCCCACGCACGTCCACAATAAACACAAAAACAATGTCATTCTGGGAAACAAAACACAACAGAACCTTTAGCGAAGAGGAGAAATCCAAGCTCTGGATCTCAGCGTCCAAGAATAAAGTAGCCCCCCAACTAGCACAAACAAAATTCTGGCTACTACACAGATTGTTTTGGACGCCTGCCCGACTAGCTAAAGCGGGTGCCACCGAATCCGACAAGTGCTGGAACTGCCATAGGGAGAAAGGGGATCTGACACACATAATTTACGAATGCCACAAGGTAAAGGGCTTTTGGAACAAAGTGTATAACTTAATTAACAGAATAGTGGGAGGGACCATACAACTAGGCCTAGAAGGAGTAGCCACAGCCTTTCTAGCCCCTGACCTGAAGTCCAAAGAAGATAGGGATCTAGTGGACCTCCTCCTCACAGCAGCTGTCAAGACAATACTAGCGAACTGGAAGGACACTAGAAAAGCAACCTTTAAGAGGTGGTTTAACTGGTTAAACTTCCTGAGAGCTGCAGATAACATCACCGCAAAACACTCAGCGAGCCATACAGACAAAGTAGGAATGTGGGCCGCCCTAGATTTGCACCTTGGAACCCACGAACAACCCCAGTAGACCTCCAACATCTCCACAGGAAGCGCAAACCACCCCCCCTAATTTCTTTTCTTGTTTTCTTTTCCTGCTCTCCCTCTCTCTTGAGGGCCAACTATCCAGCCAAGCGATCGACAATCAATGTCACTACTGTACTGTATTGTAATATACTTAAAAAAAAAAAATTTCAATAAAATACTTTGAAATAAAAAAAAAAGTGTACTGAAAATGAGGAGACGTGTTGCTGGCCAGTGGAAGGCCCTTCGCAAAGGTTAACTGGTTACCTTTCTGTTGCTTATAGCTGTATTTGAGTATCAACCAGGTACTAAGGAGGTCAAACCTTTGCCTAGATAGTACGAATATGTGTACAAAAAATAAAATAATGGAGATACTACAGTTACAAAATGTGCCGCAATATGCTGCATAATCTACCATTTTTTTAACATAATTTAGTCAACCCTATCGCATAATTTAATCCTCCCCTGCTGCATCATTTTAGTGCCCCTGCTTAAAACCAAGAGACCTACGTTCTTTGCACGCATTAGTTACACTACCAACTGCACTATCCCGCACCCACCTCCATTAACTGCAATCACTTCCGCAGCAATCCTCCTAAACTCTGCGCACCACAATCACTTCCTCAGAGTAAAAGAGCACAACAACTCACAATTACAAAAATAAGACTAAGTGAGTTCCTATGGTTTTTGGTTTACCCATGTGGGCTTGCTCCAAACTTGGATGTGGTAAAAGCTTTGCTCCTGCAATAAGCTTCCTTGGTCAGTCTCCGCGGCTAGTGCGAAAAGACATCTGACAGATAGAAGGGGCACAAACTGTTGACCGTTAGAGAGGGAGACTGTTTTTTGGCTGTTTTTTTGAATTCTGAACACACTTTGCAACTTCTCAGATGTAGGCACTATGTGACCGCTTACATCAACAAACTCCTGACCTTCCACCAACCAACCAGATACCTGCATTCTGCCTCTCTCTTCCTGGCAGACACCCCCCGGACCCGCTAAAGCAACAGTGGAGGACACTCATTCTCACACCTGGCAGCCAAAGCTTGGAACAACCTTCCCCTTCACCTCAAGACCACCATATCACTCCAGCAATTCAGGAAAGGACTCAACATCTGACTCAACACCGCGAAGCAAGCAGCAGCTCCAGTGCCTTGAGACACTCACGGGTGATTAGCCACCCTTCACAAATTCTTGATTGATTGTTTGATGTGATATGTGAGTACAAACGTGATTTCAATTGAAAATAAAATTCCTATGCAATATACAGTTTATCAAATTCACTATGGAACAGATTACAAGAAAAGAGTTCAGTGTAACTACCATATATAATAAGTTTGTTTTTAAATATAAAAAACAGATATGACAATTATATTGAAACAGAAATCTGCTTAAAAGACATCCATCACGTTGATGACATTATATAGACAATGTTATAATTATCTCCATATACACAAAACATTAAAAATATAATACTATTTATAAACATATTGGAATGTATGTGTTGTAAACAACAGCAAGCTTTGCGATTTGAGCAACTTTTCTTTTTATTCACCAAAATTAATTATTTAAGAACAATGCGACCTTTTTCTCAAAGTTACCTCACTGAATAATACCTGCAAAAACATCGATCACCATCAGCAAAAAAAAAATTCAAAATAAAGAGAGACTTCTCCTACATTTTGGTGTCATCATCACCACGTAGAACAATATCAGATTCTGCAAAAAGCGAAAAGTTCACCAGTGTCACTTCCTGACAAAGGAGCCATTGGTGCGGAAACACGTGTCAAAGATTACATTTCTGACACCTGACCAGGGACACCTACTCACTCATTTCTGAAGCGGAAGTTCCAGGCATCACTCACGCTGTAGCCTACCAGCCCAGCAGCGCACCGGCCTCCCAGCCCACCTCTCGCCGCACCCGCTCCGCGGGTGCCGCTTCGCTGGTGGGCGCTGGTAGAGGCAGCATCTTCAAGGACCAACGCAGGACACAGGCGGCAAGGCGGTAAGGGGCGCGAGGAACCAGCGGGGCTGCGAGCGTGCGGGGACTTCATTTCCCAGAAGTCCCTGCAAGACCAAGGAAGAGCTTCCGGTCCGCTCTCCCTGCTGGCCCGCCCCCCGCCCATCAAAGCCAGTTAAAAGTGCTCCTCTTCCTCTATCCTGTGGGACACCTACTCACTCATTTCTGAAGCGGAAGTTCCAGGCATCACTCACGCTGTAGCCTACCAGCCCAGGAGCGCACCGGCCTCCCAGCCCACCTCTCGCCGCACCCGCTCCGCGGGTGCCGCTTCGCTGGTGGGCGCTGGTAGAGGCAGCATCTTCAAGGACCAACGCAGGACACAGGCGGCAAGGCGGTAAGGGGCGCGAGGAACCAGCGGGGCTGCGAGCGTGCGGGGACTTCATTTCCCAGAAGTCCCTGCAAGACCAAGGAAGAGCTTCCGGTCCGCTCTCCCTGCTGGCCCGCCCCCTGCCCTTTACGCCCCCTACTTAATAACATCTTACTCCCGCAGCGCGGGACGCAGCACGGGCGAAGACTGGGCAAAGACAGGGCCGTTTGAGGCCGTTCGAGGACGGCATAGGACGGCCCCGGCCCTGTCACCCTGTATTTTACTTCGTTCCCGCAGGCCCCCACGATTTCTGACGTACATCACTGACGATCACGATGCGTCCCAAAACCAGAAGCACGCCTAAGAAAGCTACACTGGTGACACAAGTGACCGGTCCTATAGACCTTTTCATATCCAGGGTAAACGACACCATTGATAAGAGTATCATCCTACTGGAGAAAAGAGTCTCCCTGGACCTCATGCAGGCCAAACGATCCTCGCTCGGTTCACTTGCCACCGCAAATTCCCCTGCTCACCATGTTGCTAATAACTGCTCTTTACCATTGCCACTAACTATCGTTCCTACGATGACTGTTCCAAATTCAGTAGATCTATCCGTAACCCAAACAGACTCTGATCAATCATACGTCGACCTTGAAGCAACCCCAGACTTAGAAGTCTGCCAATCACCAACTGAAAAATTAGACCAGAGTGTCATTAGTAATTCCTTACTACCTGATCCAGTAATGACCTTAGAACCAACAAAAACAAGGGAAAACACCTCCACCCTCCTTAAGGCTATGCCAATTATCAAGGAAAAATCTAAAACAAAAACAAAGAATCACAATCTGATCACGCCCACCCCAAACTCCTCGGCAGGTATCCCCTGTTGGGTGGAAAACATGGTTATGGACCTTAAATCAGACCTCGAAGCCAAAATTACAGCACAGATCAAACCCCTAATATCAAAGTTGGACAGACTCACGTCACTAAACAATACGAAATGCAGTTGTAAGACAAGCGGTAATGGTCCAGCTCCAACGCACGGGGCAAAGGAAACACTCCCAAAAAAACCATCTAGTATCAAACAAATAACAGGTACAACAAACAAGCCTAATACTTTACCAACCAGAAAGGCGGCAGCAACACAACCCCTAGCCAAAAAAGGGAGTAATCTAGATGCCCCCCCAGACACCCCGGTCGCGGTAGATCTCCCCCCGCTACACAAATAGATCCAGCAGGTCAAACTAAAACAAACAACCGACAAGTAAAAGGCAATAATGGAAACACCACCATTCCAGCAGAGACCCTCTCCCCAGAAAAACGACTAGAACTGAAGATCAAGCAGTCTCGGCCCAAAATAATCAATTTACCCCCGGAAGCTTCTCCCTTCGTGGTGGTGTTAACAGCTGTTCCCCCACTGAAGGAGGGTGTAAGAGAAACTTTCGCAGAGCTGAGGAATAAATGTGCCCAGTGGCTCCAACTCCATAAACCCTTACCCGCTCACATCAGGGGTGATATCTTCTCCGCACGCAGAGGAGATTGGGTTGGCAGAAGCACGAAGGCAATAGCGGGGGACGTCATCAGCATCAAATTTAGGGAGATAGGGGCATCAAATTATATCTGCAACTCACCCAATAGAGGACCCGCCACCCAAATAAATCCCCTTCCCTTGTCCTATTTCCTACCCCCATCCTCAAGGCAAAATTTCCCCTGTCCCGCATTCCCATTAAACACTGGGCCCATAAATTCCTCTGAATACAATATGCATCAATATCAGCAGCCCCCACACATGCCACGATTCCCACAAGTTCCACAACAATCAGTTTTCCAGTGGCAACCACCCTCCCAATTTCCTCAACCTCTACACCTTGTTACCCAACCACCTGTTCATCCTCCTCAATACCCACATCATACCACCCAACAGTGGTGGCAACCCCAGCAATCCACGCAACACAACACTCACCAATGGCAGCAGCCGCGGCAAGGACGGTTGCCCCCATTCAACCCACTAGGCCTTAATCATCAAGGCAGAGATAGGGATGAATGGAGTGGACAGGATCACTGGAGAAAGTACAGTGATCCCACACGTTGGGATAGCTGGAATGGCCTTCATTTAGCAAACAGGTATAGCGCCTTAGAGTGCGTTGACTGACTACCACAGCCACAAGAACACTCCCAAATTCACACAGACCTATCGGAACCCACGGTCTCCCCATTAGTCCCCCTAGACCCAGAGATCCCTCCAGCCCCAGAGACCCTTAATGAACCAAAAAGAGTAAAAAGCTCAAGGGATAGTCCAACAATACTGAGCCTGATCTCGTGGAACATCGCTGGACTAAGGACAAAAATAGAGGATGGGACAATTATGCACCACACGCATAATCATCAAATAATATGCATACAGGAGACATGGTCATTACAAGAACATCACCTGCAGGGGTACAAAACGTACTCCTCTCTCGCGCAGCCGGGACACATAGGTAGACCAAAGGGAGGTCTGTGCATCTATGTAGCCAACACTATCCAAAACGCTAAAATAAAGGTTATAGAACTGGCCTCTAATTTGCAGATCCTTGGTCTTTTCCTCCAGAAAAAAGAGTCAATGGTTATCATTAATTTTTATAACAACCTGGACGAACTGGACTTTGAGGGAGTCCTGGCCCACCTCCACGAAAAATTAACTACTCTCAGAATGAAACAAGGAGAAAGAGGCCCGGCTGTAATAATATGGGCAGGCGATTTCAACCTTCACGCCTGTACCCAACCAAAAAGAAAATGTCCTGGCATGGTGACAGATGACGGCCTCTCACTCACCCATTTCTCGCATAACAAAATGGGCAGACAAATGAATGATCTCCTATCCGACCTGGATCTCCAGATAGTAAACACTTTGGACCATGGGGATAATTCACTTGCACCTACTTATATAGGAAGAGGCTATAAAACTACGGTAGACTTCATAATAATATCAACATCCTTACAACTAAGAATAAAAAACTTTGAAGTCAAACCGAATCCTCAAAGTGACCATGCAATATTAACCTTGGAAGTCTTACTAAACTACCAACAATGTTCTCCAGTAACAATAGCCAATGCATTGACTCAGGAAAATATCAATATGGATAAAGTAAACGGGTACTCAATAAAATGGGGAAGGATAAACCCGGAGGAACTCACCAAAGAGCTAATAAAATCAGTCTATTCCCAAATCAAAACTTGTTTGGACATAGCAACTAAGGACGTGGAGCTTCTAAATAACTTTGCCCAAATTATGGACAAACTAAAGGGTTTACTCACAGCAAAACAAAAATCCGGCCCATCCCGGCCCAAAGGCTGGTTCAACCAAGAGTGTACCAAGGCTCATACAAAATTGAAGCTAGCCTTAAACAAAAATGAAAGGGACCCCCGCACAATAGCCACCCTCAGAAGTGAATATCACAAAACAAGGAAAAAGAGGAAAGAGGAACTCAAGCAAGCGCTGTGGCATGAACTCCACACCAGTGCCCAAGAAAAAAACCCTCAAGCCTTCTGGAGAATTATAAGAACTCCTTTCTTGGCAGACGACACGTGCCCAAAAATCGAAGCTGCAATAGACGCTGCAACTTGGGTATCACACTTTACCAGCATCTTCCAAAAACCAACCTCTGATCAAGAGTCGGAAGAGGAGAAAAAAACATTCCTACCATACCCTATAGACATAAATTTTGAAATCTCTGAGATTCTTGTGGCATTGAACTCAACCAAAAAGGGAAAAGCTCCAGGGCCGGACGGAGTCCCGGCAGACTTTTTTAAACACCAAACAGAACTTTGGGCACCGATTTTAACAAGGGTCTGCACTGCAACGGCAAAAATAGGAATTCTGAAGTCATGGACAAGGTCCATTATGGTGCCGATATTTAAAAAAGGTAACCGCATGGACCCTGCCTGCTCTCGCCCAATTTCTTTGCTGGACTCACTGGGGAAAATAGCAGGGAGAGTGATCCTAGAAAGACTTCAGGACTGGGCGGAAGAGAGAGGCATCCTATCCGACCTTCAATTCGGATTTAGAAAAGGACTAGGTACTGTGGAACAAGCCCTAAATCTATCGGTAATCCTTGGAAAATATGTGCATGCAAAGAAAGCAAAACTTTACATGACCTACGTAGACTTGTCCGCGGCTTTCGACTGCGTCTCCCATACAAAATTGTGGTCCCTTTTAGCACAGATGGGGGTAGATCCATCACTCCTGAACTTTTTAAGGGAACTCTATTCCAACCCATCCGCAAGAGTCCGCTACGGCACAAAGGGGGAACTGACTGCGTCCTTTAGAGTAGAGCGTGGGGTCAGACAAGGATGTGTCCTGGCACCCTTCCTTTTCTCCCTCTACACCAACAACTTGGAGGTCGAGCTCCTGAAGGGTGCCCGCAATCTTCCACTGGCCAAACATCGCCCGATCCCCGCTCTGCTCTACGCGGACGACGCCGTCCTCCTTGCACAAACC
Organism: Lissotriton vulgaris; assembly: GCF_964263255.1. Lineage (NCBI taxonomy): Eukaryota > Metazoa > Chordata > Amphibia > Caudata > Salamandridae > Lissotriton > Lissotriton vulgaris. The sequence goes on from NC_141691.1 coordinate 956,408,680, forward strand.
CCCCGTGAACTCCAAAGGTCCCTTAATAGATATTCGCAGTTCATGAGAACCCTTGACCTTCATATAAACGTAAAAAAGACTTTCGTAATGAAGGCTGGGGTTGGGAGGAAACAGCAACATTCTATCTACCTTGACAGCCAAAAAATAGATTCTACAAATGAATACTGCTATCTGGGAGTCATGATAGATAATAAACTCTCCTGGAAACCAGCAATAGAAGCCAGAAAACATTGTTTTAAAAGAGCATTAGCCGCATTGGTGTCGTTTACACAAAAATTAGGAAAACGTCCGCCCAGGGAATTGATGACCATATACTAAGCCAAATGTCAATCTACAGCTTTATATGGAGCAGGACTATGGGGCCACACAGATGTTACCTCTCTGCAAATTGCAGAAAACAAGTTTTTCAGATTCCTCTTATCTGCCCCCAAAAGTTCTTCGACTTACGCCTGCCACTTAGAATTGGGGGTGCCATATATCGAAGATCTTGCGAAAATTCAACCACTCCTCCTTTGGCGACGTATCTGGGCATCAGATAAAAACGACATCACAAAAACAATACTGGCAGATGCAATGTCTCTGGACTACGTTTTAAAAATTAAATGGCTGGCCTATATCCGGACCTTCCTCTCTTACCTTGGAATAGAAAAATATTATTCAAACCCCGAGAAAATTGGAGAACTCTCAAAAAATAATTTAAAAACACGAGCTTTGGACCACCTGGGTAATCTGAGACTACAAATAGAAGCTGGGAAACAGTCGGTGCAGCACGCAATAATGGTCCAATCTACTCTTTTAATGCAGCCCTATTTAAACCTCGACATTGGCACCTTCGACCGATTTCTCCTGATAAGATTCAGACTGAACATATTCCACAAACTGGTAGCTTTTCCAATGCCAAACGTTTGGGACCCAAATCCACTTCCATGTCCATGCGATGGGAAATCAACACAAACCACCCTTCATACTGTTCTGTTCTGCAAATTTTATCAGGAACACCGCAAACTTTGGTTACTAACTCTTTTAAAATCTTGGGGTCTCAGACAATGCCGAGTAGCCATGTTGAGCTTGCAGCTTTTGGATACTGAAGCCACATGTTACCATGTTCTTAACTTTCTGAAATGTATACACGGACACAGGAAAAACCTTTAAATATAACAGTACTGTATAAATCACCGATACTCCTTTTTGCTGTTTTTAAGTAACCTGTAATCATATCGTACCGCAGATTTATTTTTACCTGTACTGCTTTTATGGATCTTTAAAAAAATCCGAATAAAGTTTATTATTATTATTAATGTTTTGTGTATATGGAGATAATTATAACATCGTCTCTATGTCATCAACATGATGTCTTTTTAAACAAATATCTGTTTCAATATGAATGTCATATCTGTTTTTTATAATTAAAAACAAACTTATTATATATGGTAGTTACACTGAACTCTTTTCTTGTAATCTGTTCCATTGTGAATTTGATAAAATGTATATTGCCTAGGAATTTTATTTTCAATTGCATATTTGCCCTGTCCTAGGAATTACACTTAGTAATACAGGGGGTCCTTGATACTCACACTTACTTTACAAACGTGATTTCTACATGGATGGTAAAGGATATCCTCTGAATTCTGGGGAAAAAGCAAAATCCCAAGAGACTAGTAGTTGTATGTTGCTACATTGACACTGAGGTACTGCATCATATAAGCCGCTACATCGAACAATGTCTACAGCAACCATATTTGTATATCATGAAATTAGCCCTACATTGACACCAATACATCAACAGTGTGTCTACTTTGTCCCAAGCTCTAAGCCTACTTCTATTATTGCCACTTATCCTAACCCAAGTACTTACATTCACCCTACCCCTAAATCAAGTCAATACCTTGCCATACTTTTGATCCTAACGATAAACCTTAAACTAACCCCAAACCAAACTGTAAAATTAATACTTAGAACCTTAAATCTAATCTTAAATTGAGCCGCCTAGGCATAATAATATACCTATCCCTAACCTTAAGTTTAAAGCCTACCCTAAATCTAATTCTAAAGTTAACCCTGGCCCTAACCATAACACTACATCTAACCCTAAACCCAAATTTAAGCCTATTCCAGTGGCATTTTTAATGAATGCTACTTACACTTAACCTAAACTGGCAAGTATTTATTGTATTGCATTCCTGTTCATGTATGCTGCATAGTATGTTTCAATGGAAGCAGGCTGTGCTACTTGAACAAAACTGTTTTCTTATTTATTGCAGCAAAGTTGGGTGCTGTGCTAGAGAGCTCCTTTAGTGACGTTATTTTAGGGGTGATAACTGACTTCCCTGTATTGATATCTAGGTTCCACTGGCCCTGCCCTTGCTACCACTGGATTCAGGGATCCAATTGCCCCCTACGTCCACAGCAGCAAATAGAATGATTTTCAGAGACTACGGATGAGGTGGGGGGGTCAACCCTATATCATCAGGTATTATAGGCTGCGTGATATCACAGCTGCTACACTTGGTTGTTGGTGACTTGACGTCAGTGATTTCCCAAACACATTGAGGCGGCGCTGTCGGGTACCTGGCTGGTGCACCATCCGGCAGTTGCAGTTCTCCAGCATGTAGCGGGTCTCACAATCGATGGGGCAGGCAGGAATGCTGTACGTCAGTGGTCTTCAATCTGTGAAGTGCGACCCATAGGAGGGCCATGGAGTCCTTGGAAGGGGGGGCACATGTTCCCCAGCTTCACATGTCCCTGCAATCCAAAACCTTTGCTTTCCTTTTGGAAAAAGACAGCCTGCTAATTTAGGGCCCGATGAAGGTGGCTAAATACCGGTCGGTAACGTTGAAATGTAGTTAATTTCACTGTTACCGACCGATATTATCCATTCCTGATGTAGGTAAGGAATCAGTAAATAAGGAATCGGTAAATACCGATTCCTTAATATCGATTCCTTATTGCTCTTGCATTTAAGGAATCAGTAATACCGATTCCTTAAATGCAATGTAGGAAGCACATAAAAGAGTACTTTTGGGCCTTAAGAAATCGGTAAGTACGACCAAATTCAAGTTGGTGGTAATAACCGAATTCCTTCAAAAAAGCACTTTCTTGCTTTTTTAGAAGTGCCATGTGGCACACATCCATGCCCTTAGGGCATGCATGTGCGCCACATGTGCACACATGCACATTTCAGGAGTTCAAAAGGGTGTCCTTTTGACACCCTGGCACCCTTGAAATACCTCCCGGTATTACCGATTCAGTAATACCGAATCATTAATACTGAATGTCTTCACATTCATTCCTATGGGCCTCCAAGCCCATAGGAACGAATGGGTAGGTATTCCTTATTACCGATTCTCAATTACAGATTCGGTAAAAGGAATATTAAGGATTCGATATTTATTACCGAATTTTTACCTACATCTGAAATACCAATTTCTTAATACCGAATCGGTAAAATTCGGTATTAAGAAATCGGTATTTCACGGGGGCGTGGCCAAGCCGAAGACCGAGATGGCCGCTCAACTCTGAGGCTCCGTGTGACGATGTGGCCCGCGCTCGATTCCCCTGCTAACAATCGCTGTTTTTCCCGTGGTCCTATATTGAAATGTTTCTGAACACAACCGGAGCCCAATAAACCTCCAGCTGGCTCGATCTGCGTGTGTTCTGTGGTGATTCCTGAGACCGCTCTTTGGGGCTGACGAGACCCAACAAGGTGGCCCCGACGACCTGTGCGACATCGGGGGAGCTGACCGGTGGCCTGAGGACGTGGCTTGGGTGCAGTGAGTTGGCCGGCGGCACTCCGGGGCAGCGGACGGCACCCTGTTCATCTGCTGGGTGCTCGTGTGTGGTGGGAGGTCCGTTTGGCCTCCCGGCTGTTCGGGCGCTGAGTATTTGCGAGGCGGGGCTGCAGCGGAGTGGGGGGACAGGGCCTGCGCTCCCCTGGCTGCCTCCCCGGGCGTGATTCCACTTCGGCGCCGGGGGCCCCTCCTCTTGGGTGTGATCCTGCTCGGCTGTCGCCCGCTTTGCTCTCCCCCGCCCCGCCCCCCTTGCACAGCTGCTACAGCAATATCGCTGCAACGTGATGCCTGGGGCCCATGAGTGTCTCTGCTTCAGGGACTGCACACCTGCTGCCCGCAGCTGCTGGTATAACGGCCCTGCCTTCATCCTTGGGTGCTGGTTCTCCTACCTACCTGCCAGCCACTACTGGCCTAATTGGCACTGCTTTACTGCAGCAATACATGGGAGTCTGACTAAGTGGTGCCAACACTTCACAGAGGCAATTACACTATCTTGCTTGACTCTCCTGGTGCATTGATTTCTGAGGGGCACCCACACCTGTTGATCTGCTGCCTCAGCCATTACGCGTTTGCGCACATCAGGGCCCTGGCAAGAGCTAGGGGACTGCCAGAACATATTGCAGCTCGTCCGCCCTCGACGCTTCACTGCCCCCACTGTTGGCCTGATCACGTTTCTCTCCCTGACCCTGCTGCAGCCTAGACTGGAGCTCTGGTCGATAGTGGGACTGTGTGGCACTAGGTGGTGGCGGCTGCGGAATGGGCCGCAAGGATCCTAAACAGCCCCTTCTACCTTTTAAAAAGGTTTCAGACACCACCCACGATCCCGTCGACTCCATGGCTGAAGGTGGCCAGAAAACTCCTGCTCCGGATAGAGACACTCTTCAATTGGGCTTGTTACTACAAGAAATGCGAGCTGGATTCCGAGCCTTGGATGTACGGTTCGATACCCTGGACAAACACATGGCGGAGCTGGGGTCCAAGATTCAAGCTCACGATCGAAGACTGGATGTGGTGGAATCTCGCACGTCTGACTTGGAAGATCGGCCGGCGCAATCCTTGAAGAAATTTGATCAAATGGAACGCATCCTCAAGGAAGTGGCGGTCAAGAACGAGGACTTGGAGGTGCGCAGCCGTCGAAACAACCTACGAATCCTAGGTATCCCGGAATCTACAGCAGCCAGTCGCATGGACACCTTGGTGGAAACAATCCTAATAGACCTACCTATTTGGGAGAGAGGCCTTCACTGCCGGTTTCATGGTTGAACGTGCTCACAGATCGCTAGGACCAAGACCCAACCCTGGATGCCTGCCTAGGCCCATAATAGCGCGGATCATGAACTTCAGGGACCGCGACACGGCTCTCCAATTGGCTAGGGAGCGGGGCGAAACATTGTGGCAGGGATCCAAGCTATCCTTCTACACAGACTGCACCATCATGGTGCAAGAGGCCAGGCGGAAGTTCACTGGAGTCAAAGCGACCCTAAGGAATCTAGGACTGAAATACAGCATGGTGTATCCGGCTCGGTTACGTGTGGAGGTGAATGGACGCTCACGTGTGTTTGATAACCGCACGGAGGTGCAGGAGTTCGGATGCCAGTGTGGAACTTTGTTCGGGCGCTTGTCGTGACTGACATTGCCTTCTGGTGTTGCACCATGTGATGTTGTATGAGCTGCAGGGAATACGTGATCACATTTGTTAATGCCATAAGTCAATTGCCACGTCGTTGTTTGGGGCGCTGCTACTACCCTACTTGGTGTTCACCTTCCCATGGTTTTGTGAATTCCGCATGTATTACCTATGCCTCTGTTATTTGTTAATGTTGGTTTTGCCTCCATGGGTGGGGAGGCAGGGAGGGGGGTGGGGGGTTTAGGTTGGACAATGCTTAGTTGCACTGGGTTTTTTCTGATGGTACAGTTTTCTAAATGTGATGAGTGTGTGGGGTCAAATTTCTTTCATTTTATTTTCTCCAGATTCCCCATGATGCAGATAGGATATAATGCTGGCCCCTCAGAGGTTGTGCTAGCTACCTGGAATGGGCGGGCCTGAATAACACCAGGAAAAAAAGACAAGTAGCGCAGTATTTTTTACGTCATAGGGTGTACGTGGCCTTCTTGCAAGAGACACACCTGCCCCCTTCGGACCAGGCCCGATTTGCCGTTGGCGGGGGCATACACAGATACTTTGCTGGCTATAGCAACTACTCCAGGGGCTCAGCCATTCTCATTCACAAACGGCTACCTTTCCACTTGACCTCTGTCTCGCATGAAAGCGAAGGCAGATATGTCATTGTCCTGGACTCCCTGCTGGGTCGCAAATTAGCCTTTGTCTGTATATATGGTTCCAATGTTGATTCCCCAGACTTTTTTTATTCCCTGCTCTCCAGGCTGGCGCAGCTGAGCCCAGTTCCCATTTTGGTCGGGGCGATTTTAATATTGTACAGGATGTATTGTGTGACACCACATCTACTGTGCCTGACCCCAAACGACGTGCGAGGAAGGCACTAAGGTCCCTTTGTGAACACTTCCCACTAATTGGCATTGCCAGGAAACTACATCCCCTCCACACTGACTACACCAGCTGTCATAATACGTGGACCAGGTTGGACTATTGGCTGGTTTCCCCTGATTTAGTACACTGGTGTCAAACTACTGCGCGCTCCTGCGAACTTACTCGGACCACTCCTCAGTATTACTGACCTTAAAGATACATCATCCCGAGGGTTTTGAGAAGCAGTGGAGGTTCCCAAGCCGCGCGCTTGGGGATGAGTTATTCCGAGAGGGTCTGCGGGAAGCGATAGAAGACTACTTCACCCTTAATACTGGTACGGTTGACACTGCAGCGATGCTTTGGGAATGTTTTAAAGTCTATATGAGAGGGGTGTGCATATCAAAAAATGCTGGGGTTCTGCGGGAACTACGCGCCGCGTTAGCCCGGATAGAACGTGAGCTGGAGACACTGGACGCTACACAGCTCCAGACTCCCGGGCCTGCCCTCGACGAGCGTAGACTCTCCCTTCCGGCAGACTTTAGAGATAACGCTGAGAGGGAGATACTTAATATGGGAAAGTACCATAACGCTAGAGAATAGGGCGAGGGTGAGTGACCGGGCCGTTTTCTGGCCCAAATGATCCGGCCCCCTTATAACAGGGCATGCATACCTGAATTGAGATCCTTGTTAGGACAGCACCTCACTGACCCATTGAATATCCAGGGGGAATTCATTTCCTATTTCAAGGCATTATACACCACTAAGCTGGGCACTGACACAAGCGATCAAGAGACGTATCTATCTGAGGTTGCACTGATGTTCCTTGAAAACTTCATGTAGGACTTCCTGGCTGTCCCCATAACGGAGGAAAGTATAGACGAGGCGATATCTGCATTGAGGAGTTCGTCCGCACCAGGGCTTGATGGCTTCACTGCAGATTTTTATAAGGCCTATAAAGATTTATTGATTCCCCAGCTCCTTGCCATGTACGCAGATGCCCTTGAACTGCACGTCTTACCTCCCACTCTCCGGGAGGGGGTCATTATTTTGCTTCCAAAGCCAGGTAGGGACCCACTACTGTGTGGCTCCTACCGACCGTTGTCATTGCTTAACCTGGACTACAAAATATTGGCAAAAGCTCTCGTCTGCCGTCTGTCCTTATTGATTGAGTCAATAATTTCCCCTGCACAGTCTGGATTCATTCCTCACCGCTAGACAGCTTTTCATCTCTGCACGCTGTTTAACACTCTGCATAGGATTAACCCAAAAACCCCCGCTACTGCCATCCTCCTTGACACGGAAAAGGCCTTTGATCCCCTTGAGCGGCCATTCATTCTAGCCATCATGCAGCGCATGGGGATGCCATTTGGTTTCATAGCCACCAATGCTCTACTGTACAGTCGACCGACATCCCGGCTTCGGCTGAATGGCACATTGTCCCCCCCATTCACTCTCTCATGTGGTATCAGGCAGGGATGCCCGCTATCCCCGTTGCGGTTTGTTTTAAGTATGGATTCCCATATTAGACACTTTCAGGAAAAGCACCTGCATAGAGGATTGCAATTTCATACGGGCCCTCTGTTAGTCTCCTTGTATGCTGATGACACAGTATTGTATGTCCGCAATCCCCAGATTAATTTAGACACCCTCATCCGGGAGATACTACGCTTTGGCGTATACTCAGGCCTGGGAATCAACTGGCGCAAGTCTGTAATTTTCCCGCTCACTGCCTGCACGGTCAGTTGGGATCGGGAATTCCCTCTTGAGTGGAATACTGAGTCGGTCAAGTATTTAGGCATTCATATACACCTTAACACTGCACAAATCATTCGATGTAACTATGGGACGGCTGTTGCTCGATTGGAGATGCAGGTTGAGAAGTGGCTCCAGCTACCGCAGTCCATGGTGGGCCGGGTATTGTTGGTAAAGATGATTGTGCTGCCTACATTTTTGGTATAGAGACAAAATATCGACTCCAAAATATCGACTGGACATAATATCGAGTTTTAAATATAGACTGGACAAAATATCGACTGGACATAATATCGACTACAAAAATATCGTTTTTCAGGTAAGTGAAGTAATATCGACTGTATAAAATATAGATAGCAAAAATATCGATTTTTTAATAATATATAATATTTTATAATGTATTTTTATGTAATAATATGTGTGAATAGTGTGTATTAATGTTATAAAATATTTTATTACATGAATTTTGTTTTGATAATAATTGCGTAATGTAATTCTGTAGCGGGTTGTGGGTTTATAGGGGAATAGGGTGGGAAGTAATTTAATAATAATTAATTAATTAATATATGTTTGTTAATATTTTTAATTAATAATTAATTGATAATTAATTAATATTAATTAGTTAATTAATTAATATAATTTTGAATATATTTTGTATTAGTAAATAATTGTTAATTAATTAATTGTAATTAGTTAATTACATTAATTAGAGTACATTTTTTATATATATAATTTTGTGTTATTTTTAAGTAATTAATTTTGAAAAAATAATATTAATTATTAAAATAATTACACCTAATGTTCTAATATATTTACTTTATTGTTATTGTTAATTAATAATTAATTGGTAATTAAATAATATTGATAAATTTTGGGTAAAGGAGCATTTTTAGGGTTCAGGGTCAGTTTTCAGTTCATGGGTAAAGGGGTATTTTTAGGGTTCAGGGTCAGTTTTCAGTTCATGGGTAAAGGGGTATTTTTAGGGTTCAGGGTCAGTTTTCAGTTCATGGGTAAAGGGGTATTTTTAGGGTTCAGGGTCAGTTTTCAGTTCATGGGTAAAGGGGTATTTTTAGGGTTCAGGGTCAGTTTTCAGTTCATGGGTAAAGGGGTATTTTTAGGGTTCAGGGTCAGTTTTCAGTTCATGGGTAAAGGGGTATTTTTAGGGTTCAGGGTCAGTTTTCAGTTTTTGGGTAAAGGGGCATTTTTAGGGTTCAGGGTCAGTTTTCAGTTTTTGGGTAAAGGGGTATTTTTAGGGTTCAGGGTCAGTTTTGGGTTTTTGGGTAAAGGGGTATTTTTAGGGTTCAGGGTCAGTTTTGGGTTTTTGGGTAAAGGGGTATTTTTAGGGCTCAGGGTCAACAAATAAGATTTTAAAAAATTATTTTTATTATTTTCATTTATTATTTAATTATTATAATTTAATTTAAGTCGTTTTAAGTATATTTTAGTAATTAAAATTTAATATTAATTTAATTTAACACTGTTTTTAATAAAGTCGATATTTTTTACATCTATATTTTTGTTAACGATATTTTGTACTCGATATTTTTGTACTTACCTGTTTGTAGATACAAACTCGATATTTTGACTGTCGATATTTTGTCCACGATATTTTGGCAAGTCGATATTTTGTCAGTCGATATTATTTCAGTGATCCTACATTTTTATATTTATTCCAAAACATCCCTATTCTACTCACTAAAAAATAATTTTTAACCCTGAAGTCCCATTTGATAAGGCTGGTGTGGGGTGGAGGTCAACCCAGAGTCAGCTGGAGAGTGATGACTCTCCCCTGCGACAGAGGCGGGTTTGGGGTTCCCGACCTTAGATTGTATTACCTAGCTGCGCAGTGCAGCTTTGCACAGGCATGGTACCACCCTGATGCCAGAATCCCTTACCTTCGGCCGGAATCTGATTTAGTATTACCAGATAAGCTTGCGGCAATCTTACCAAAGGGTTTCCCTAGAGACCCCATGGACTTCCAACCTGCCTCGACCACCAGTTGGGCTTGGGACCAATTGTGTCACGTCACGCACACTCCGCGGCTCTACTCTTCAGATCTGCTGCTTCTAAACCCTAAAATGATCCCCATTACTGGTGAAAAGTTGGTACAGAAGACTTGCCTCAAATTCAGTATTCTGAAACTGGGAGCACTGTTCCCCAATGGGAATGTTTTCGATCCTGCAGATGAAGCCCTCTTCCCAGATGCCATCTTCATGGACAGATTTGTCCTCTCTCGAATTCGCTCTGCCCTTCGGGCTATCTATCCAGACTACCCTTTGGAGCCCCCTTCTTTCCCCCACTTACTGCGGTGATCGGTAGTGAAAGAGGGGTACACATTGTTTCTCAACTATATAAGGCATGCACTGCTATTGTGCTGGTCAATGAGGATAAAATATGCAAGGCCTGTAAGGAGGATCTGGGCGGTACGATCTCAGACGAACAATGGACCGCCTGCTGTGCGGTCACAAGCAGGGTATCTCTTAGCAGCAGACACAAATTACTACACTTTAAGTTTTTACGTCGAATGTACATAACCTTAGCCAGACCCTCCAGCTTATCGCGATTTGCAAAAAAAACGCGAAATCGGCCGATCTCGGGAAATGCCGCGATATTTGGCATAAAGCCCGCGAAATTTGCCGTTTCCGCCCGTTCGCCGTCTTTCCGCCCGTTTCCGCCTTAAAAGAAGGCGTGAGGCACCCATTTTCCCATTCCCCCCAGGATTTACCCAGGATTCATTTGCGGCGAGAAAAGAGAAGGAGCCAGGAGGTCGAGGGCGGCGGCCGAGCGAGGGAGAAGACCAGCACCACACCAAGAGGGGGAGAGAGCACGAAGCGGCAGCGACACGAAGACTCTTCCTCAGACACCGGGGCTCGGAGCAGGAGGAAAGCCGGCCGGCGAACAGAAGACAGGTACGTCCGTCCTACGCTGGTGGGGCCCCCCGCACACATAGGGGAGAGCGCTGCCCGGGTGGGAGGGGGGCAGTGGAGATGTGGCCGACCGCTTTTGCCAGAATGTCTGTATTTGCCTACATCTGTGAGTCAGACATTTACTGTTCACATTTTAATAAGAGCATGCTGTCAAACACACAATCAAACCTAATATTAGCGGCTGCTTGAATTCTACGAGATGCAAGATATGCCAGTCGACGCGATTAAACTTAAAGCTTAGTGCGGTATGAGAATAAATAATGCACAAGAGTTTTTCAGGGTTGTTCAACTTCGCTGCATTGTTGATACCGATGAAAAGCGAATAAACTCTGTTACAAAAAACAGAGTAAACTCGCTCTTGTGCTATCAGATACATCAGACCAAAATGGATGAATACAGTTTTGCGCTGTGCACCAACATGACAAATTGCATGAAAGAACACCAGCCACCTTTATTGACATTCACCTTATGACTTGTTATATTTTAATAGTCTGTTATAAGGCATATAAATAATGCTGTGAGGGAGGTCATGCAAACGCTTGCACAGTGTTGCTGTTTTGTAACGAATAGCTCCTTGTAACAAGTCAAATGTGGTGATTCATCCAGCATCGTATGGCACGTGCTTTACTTCTGGCTGTGGAGCATGTGCAAGAGCTGGATGTAATTTATGGGGCTTGAAAGGGGCGTGGGATTGCATGTTGAACCACATATACTCAAGTATTCCTCTATATTCTCTATTTTTTTACACTTAATTTCCACGTGCAGATTGCGATCAATTAAAGAGGCTGTGAGTGCTGAAAGCAGACACTTTCACGGCTCAGATAGATTGCAGTTTCTCCCTGTACACCACAACCTATCAGGTCTTCTCCAGGAGGGCCTGACCCCACTGTGGGATGTCTGATTGTGATTCAGTGCTTAATTTGAGCTAGTGTCTTTACTTTGTGAATGATTGCAAAGGCAGAGAGACCGGGGGAAGCGATATCTGTGTTTGGTGTTGCAAAAAAACCCAAAATAAAAAGCCGCTAAATGCCGCTAAATTTCCATTTTTGTGCCGCTAAATTTTCATTTTTGTGCCGCTAAATTTGCCAATCCATGCCGCTATATCCTGGGGGGTCTGCTTAGCCAGGCTCCACAGAATAGACCCTAGTAGGACTCATCTCTGCACCAGGTGTTTTGCCCCACATGCCGATTTTGCCCACCTGGCTTGGACCTGTCCAAATGTACAAAAAGATTGGGTAGCCGTTCATGAGACGGTGAGCGAGATGGTCAAGGTTCCGATGACACCGCTTCCTGAGGTTGCGCTATTGGGATACGTTGTCCAGTTCCCACAGGCCACGCGCAGATTTGTTGCCATTAATTTGCTTCTGGCCAAACGTGAGGTGGCCCTTCACTGGGGTGGTAGGAGGGCGCCCTCGTGGCTGGGTTGCTACGGGGTATGGCGTCTTGCTCTACTAGCAGCGACATTTATGCAACAACACTCCCCCCATCCTCCAGACCTAAAGATATCTGGGGCCCCCTACGTGCATACCGACAGGCCCGGAAAGTGACCCCCTCCTCACAAACAGATAATGGAATAGTACCTATCGGAGTGAGCTGAACTCGCACACTGTAGCTAACTCAATCCACCTTTTTGGGGGGGTACTAGTCACGTCACCATACTTACGAACTACTTTACCACTGTGTCTGTTTTACCCCTCAGCTACAACTGTGATTGTAATGGTTTATATAGTACAATGTGAGAGGTTTGAGGTACACCCTCTGGGGCAGCGTTTGTACACCTCGTGATTGTTGTTTATGTCATGGGAAATGTATAGTTGTCCTGCACGTTCTTGTCACTTTGATCTTGTCTTTTATTTTGCCCATCAGACCTCAGTGCACTGTTGTAAATGTAATGAAAATGCTAAATAAAGTATAAAAAAAAAAATCTCTATTTCACAATTACCTAAATCGGACCCTTAGATCGTTATCAGCTGCTTGCCTGAAGGACATTGCAAAGTGTAAACGATGCTTGGGGAGCGGTTCTGGCTTTAATTGATCAAATGTGATGATAAAGAATCGTTTTTTTGAGCGAAGTGCAAAGACTTAACGACTGGGCTGAGAAGTGCTTGCTTTTAATTTAATTGCATTTAGACAGCCCATAGTAACCCTAAAGAGGTCTGCTAAAGGGGCAGTTATGGAGAAAACAATTGCATTACATACACACTGTTATTCCTAAAATCTACATTTTAGAAGCAACATTTTATGGAACCATTTGCATGTTTTGCAGCATTCTGTCTTACAATGTTTGTAATGCAAGTATAAAATAATGACTTACATATTCACAGTGCTTTCTATCACATGCTGTGACCTAATAACACAAAAAATGAACATCACTATTATACACTGCACCAATCAAGATTTCATTCTGTGACTCTCTGGTTACACACAGACCTCTGCAGTGCATTACTATGTACTACATTGCATTTCCCACTGAGTAACAACTTTTTAAATTCATTTTTCATTTACGCTGCCCATTATTTTATGTAGATACCTGATGGTGAAAGACCTAAAAAACATAAAGAATATTTTGGGGCTTATTTATGAGAGGCTTGCATCACCACAGCATCCCTTTTGTTGACACTCCTGTGGCGCAAGCATCTCAACCATACCTTTGAGGTGGTGCAAAGTCACCCTACATCGCTCTGCATGGCCTCATAGATGGAGTAGGACATAGCAGCGCGAGTCACTGCGTTGCCTTACTCTGCGTCTAGGAGGTGTTCCATGGGCTTTGCATGGGGTTCCCACGTAACAACTAGGGATTTTGATGCTGCCCCATATTTACCAAATATTGTTAACCAGGGGCAACTCCAAAAACGGACGCCTCCCCTGTGGAGGCGGAACGAGGAGAAATATTTTCATTTCCCCTTGTTTATTCCTCTTTCCATGTGTGCTGCATTCTGCAGCTCCCATAGAAAGAGGAAAACGCCTCTCTGGATAGTTAATGTGAAGGAAGGTGCCCTTTCTTGTATAAAAGCAATGCTGCCTATGGTAAATGTGTGCACTAACGCAAGGGAAAAGGACAGGAATGCACCGTATTTCATAAATACAGTGCATTCCTGCCCTTCCACATTGGCATAGGGCAGCGCAGCTAGAAGACTTGCGGTTCTGCCCTATTCTCAATTCCTCATAAATGAGGCCCTTTGTTTTAGCTACACCTTTGACTACACCCAAACGCTCACTGACCATTGGTTTGCTAAACACTGTTTAATATTATTTCCCCACCGTAAAACTATTTGCTGTGGTAATTGGGGGCATTTATGGTTGTCGATAGTAGTAGATGATGAGGAGTACCGGGTTCTAGACCTTTTTGGCTGAAGGGGGTCCTTACGCCTAAAACGTTTGACAAGGGGGTCTAGGCATCAAAAAGTTCGAAGACATCACCTTAAATTGAGCCGCCTAGTCATAATAATATACCTATCCCTAACCTTAACTTTGAAGCCTACCCTAAATCTAATTCTAAAGTTAACCCTGGCCCTAACCATAACACTACAATTAACCCTAAACCCAAATTTAGGCCTATTCCAGTGGCATTTTTAATGAATGCTACTTACACTTAACCTAAACTGGCAAGTTTTTATTGTATTGCGTTCCTGTTCATGTATGCTGCATAGTATGTTTCCATGGAAGCAGTCTGTGCTTCTTGAACAAAACTGTTTTCTTATTTATTGCAGCAAAGTTGGGTGCTGTGCTAGAGAGCTCTTTTAGTGACGTTATTTTAGGGGTGATAACTGGCTTCCCTGCATTGATATCTAGGTTCCACTGGCCCTGCCCTTGCTACCACTGGAATCAGGGGTCCAATTGCCCCCTACGTCCTCAGCAGCAAATAGAAGGATCTTCAGAGACTACGGATGAGGTGGGGGGTCAACCCTATATCATCAGGTATTATAGGCAGCGTGATATCACAGCTCCTACACTTGGTTGTTGGTGACTTTACGTCAGTGATTTCTCAAACACATTGAGGCGGCGCTGTTGGTTACCTGGCTGGTGCACCATCCGGCAGTTACATTTCTCCAGCAGGTAGCGGGTCTCACAATCGATGCGGCAGGCAGGGATGCTGTACGTAGTGAAGTACTTCGAGTTGATTGGTGTGGACTTACAGTCTCCCCAGGGAGGCGGAAGGAACGTCAGCTGTCATCACAAAAGGGTTAAGGAAACGAGTGGGAACATAAGCAGAACAGTATAGAAGGACGACAAAAGGCAAAACAGATCGAGAGACAACGAGAACAAGCATTTGCAATGCAATAGGTCTCGCATTAGGAAAGTTTGAGTTATTGGTATTGTAAATGACAAATTTTTTATTTAGGTTTTGCTTTTGAAAATAGTGAAAGTAATAGCTTTGTCATTTACAATGCCAATAGTTTTAGCTTTCACAAATGTTACACCTATAGCATTTGTAATGCAATATGTGTTGTATTTACGTGACTTAGATGTATTGATATTACAAATAACAATGGCTTTTAATTTTTTTAAATAATTAATACTTAAATAAAAGTTATTGTAATTTATAATGGCAATAGATTAAACTTTTGTAAATAACTTTTGTGAAGATTATGTTCATTGTATTTTATTGTGGCGAAAATCCAAGAACAGAAGTGAAATATTAACATCTTTTTGTGACATTTGTAATAAAGCTTGAAACATTGAGAGAATATATTTGAACCAGGTGTTGAATGGTTGCACAGATTGATGCTGTGGTGGCGCTGAATGGTGTTGTGGTGGCGAACGAGTGATGCTGTGGCGTTCAGTGATGCTGTGGTAGCGCATAGTGATGCTGTGGTGCCCCTGAGTGGTGCTGAGTGAGGCTCTATGCTATGTTGTGTTTTGCTATCCTATGTTTTAATTTGTTATGCTATGCTGTGTTTTGTTATGCTATGTTTTGTTATGCTATGCTATGTTTTGCTATGCTATGCTTTGTTATGCTATGCTATGCTTTGTTATGCTATGCTATGCTTTGTTATGTTTTGTTATGATATGCTATGTTTTGTTGTGTTTTATTATGCTATGCTATGTTTTGTTATGCTATGCTGTGTTTGGTATGCTATGCTATTATATGTTTTGTTTCGCTATGCTATGTTTTGTTGTGTTTTGTTAAGCTATGCTATGTTTTGTTAAGCTATGCTATGTTTTGTTGGGTTTTGCTATGTTTTGTTATGCTATGTGCTGTTGTGTTTTGTTTTGCTATCCTATGCTTTGATTTGTTATGCTAGGTTTAGGTTTGCTATCCTATTCTTTGTTTTTTCTGCTATGCTATGTTTGGTTGTGTTTTGTTATGCTATGTTTTGTTGTGCTTTGCTATGCTATGCTTTGTTATGCTATGCTATGTTTTGTTATGCTATGCTATGTTTTGTTATGCTATGCTATGTTTTGGTGTGTTTTATTATGCTTTGATTTGCTATGCTATGTTTTGTTATGCTATGTTTTGTTATGCTATGCTAAGCTTTGTTTCGTTTTGTTATGCTATGTTGTGTTGTGTTTTGTTATGCTATGCTATGCTGTTTTGCTATGCTATGTTTTGTTATGTATGCTATGTTTTGTTATGCTATGCTATGTTTTGTTGTGTTTTGCTATTTTTTGTCATGCTATGTTTCGTTACGTTATGCTTTGTTTCGTTATGCTATGCTGTTTTGTTATGCTATGTTTTGTTTTGTTATGCTATGTTTTGTTATACTATGCTGTTTTGTTTTGGTATGCTTTGTTATGTTATGCTATGTTATGTTATGCTATGCTATGCTATGTTATGCTATGCTATGTTATGTTATGCTATGCTATGCTTTGTTATGTTATGCTATGCTTTGTGTTATGCTTTGTTATGTTATGCTATGCTTTGTTATGTTATGCTATGTTTTGTTCTGCTATGTTTTGTTGTGTTTTGTTATGCTATGCTATGTTTTGTTATACTATGCTGTTTTGTTTTGCTATGCTTTGGTATGTTATGCTATGCTATGTTTTGCTATTCTGTGAGGGTGAGTGAGGGTGAGTGAGTGAGGGCGAGTGAGGGCAAGTGAGGGAGAGTGAGGGTGAGTGAGGGTGAGTGAGGGTGAGGGGGGTGAGTGGGGGTGAGTGAGGGTGTGTAAGGGTGAGTGAGGGTGAGAGTGAGTGAGGGTGAGTGAGGGTGAGTGAGGGTGAGGGGGTGTGAGGGTGAGGGGGGTGAGGGTGAGGGGGTGAGGGTGGGTGAGGGTGAGGGAGGGTGAGGGGGTGTGAGGGTGTGTGAGGGTGTGTGAGGGTGAGAGGCTGTGAGGGGGTGTGAGGGTATGTGAGGGTGAGGGTATGTGGGTGTGTGAGTGTGAGGGGGTGTGAGAGGGTGAGAGGGTGTGTGAGGGGGTGTGAGGGTGAGAGGGTGTGTGAGAGTGTGAGTGAGGGTGAGGGTGGGTGAGGTTGAGAGATCCACAAAGTAAACATAACACTGTTGGGGAAAGTGGACAAACAAACACCCTTAACATAATTTGAGCCTCAGCATCGACTGTAATTATTAGCAAATCCCTATCTAGTAATTAAAAATAAATAATTAAACCGCAATCTCAGAGGGGCGGTGGGGAGAGAAAGAAAAAAGAAACACGGTTGGGATGGGTAAGTGTAGCATCTGAAACAAATGATGCAGAGAATCGTGCCGGAGCCACAAATTAAACATAACACGGGAGAGGGAAGTGCTAATACGGATGCCCTTAACATGTTTGGAGCCTCGGCATCGGCGGCAATTATTAGCATATCTCTATCTATTAAGTAAAAATAAATAAATAAACAGCGATGTCTGAGGTGGTAGGCAGCATTCCATTGCGGTGTGAGGTTGATGGGTGCAACGTTTACACAACTATCACACAGGGTGCATGCTGCGTTTCTTCAAAGTGCAACCATATCTTTTTCAAATACAATAAAAAAAAATACACAAACATGAAGAGCAGCAGACACCGGCGTTGTACGAAGTAGTTGCTGTCACACCGCAGGTCCTCAGCCCTCACTCTCTGCAGCTATCACACCTTGTTGTTTTTAATAACACAACATGCCTATCTGCTCATTATTCTGCCGCAGCCCTCTCTCTCGCTTAAATTAAAGAAGCTTTAGGCGCACGGTATTTCACGAGGGACCACAGTTCCTTCTCCAAATGCTAATTAATTATAAACAAATGATGCAGAGAATCGTGCCGGAGCCACAAATTAAACATAACACGGGAGAGGGAAGTGCTAAAACGGATGCCCTTAACATGTTTGGAGCCTCGGCATCGGCGGCAATTATTAGCATATCTCTATCTATTAAGTAACAAGCTCGTTCCTACTGGGGTTGCGGTTGTTACACAGTTCTCGTGAGACTCGATCAACCTCCCTTATTTAGAATGACCCCCCCCATGTACATGGAGTGCGCCCGCCTTCAATAAACGGACCTTGGCAGGGCCTTGAATCCCAACCTGGGGATCTCAAAACGTCAGCCTCGCACCCCACCCCCCTCCCACTCCGCTCCCACCCCAGTGCTTCTCCTTCCCTCCCTTTACCGCTGACTAAAGAAACGAGGGGGCTGGTTGAAATTCTGCACTTGAAACGACATGTGAGCGCTCGCGCCGATTCCGCCACAGGCACCAGCATCCTTCCACCAGGGCCGCCTCACGCTGCACCCACCGCTTGGTGCAGGCTCCCCTATTCCCACGTGCACCCAATTTATATAACCCCACACGTAAGATGCAGCGGGGCCATAGAGTGCCAACCACACGAGCTCCTATGTCAGTATCAAAGTTGGTGCCTGTTGTGTGCACGCTGCCAGTTGTAGGTGGCACAGCGCCTGTGCCCACCCCGCTAGTTTCACGTCTGTACTGACACACAAATAAGCAGATGTGCTGCACTGTAATGGCCTTTAATTTAAGAGCGGTACAGATGGCATTAACTCGGGCTCCCTGGCATTAGGAACGAGCCGGCGTTGCCCAGTGAGGTGTGTTCACTGCCCAGTGAACACACCTCACTGGGCAGGTCAGGTGGCATCACCTCCATGTTATGTAAAGTGCCGAATAAAGGGGCAGGGTGGCACCAGCTCTCTCCGCGTCCTGCTCCCAGCGCACTTATCGCACTACTGAGGGGGTTGAAAGGTTCCTTTTAAACCATTTCACAAGCACTGCAATACATACATTGTTGCCCCTAAGGTGCATGCGGTTGTATGCAGTTTACTCGACATTCTCGAATGCAGTATTTTAAAAACCATGCTCAAAAACATGTGTCCTACTTAAGGCGAATACCCGATTCTGCCCCAAACTTGCAGTTATCTACTCAACAGAGAACCATTGTTTACATTAGATCATTTAAGCACACCGCTCAATGCATGCATGGGATACACATCATTTTAACACACAGCACTATACATGCATGGGTTTATACATCATTTCTGCACACAACACTATTCATGCATGGGTTTTTTAGTGTACCACATCCTGCGTAAGCTAAGAAAATGTAATTGTGAATACAGGCACCGAGGATTTGATGAATATTAAATACAGGTCAGCTATCAGCTATAAACTACTTGCACGTTGAGCGTGCACCTCATGAGAACGGAACTGCAGCATGTATGCCGTAAACGAGGGAGTGCACGGACGGTCTTACATGGAAAGGCCCACACTTCATTTTAATCCGGACACAATATTATGCTATTGGCTGATTAGCGCTGGTGCCTGAACTGCATTCCTCATCAGACGGCTACGTTCAACAATGCTCTCTCTCTTTTAGGCCCCCCCCTCCCCCTCCCCCTCCGTTACACCCGCACAAAAGATCCACAGAAAATCTAATCTCAGAAATTGCTTACTGCCTCCGAATCTTCAAATCCATGCATGTACAAATTGTCGTAGATGGACGTTTAACAGCCCAAAACACGGCGCAATGCAAAACCAGTTTAAGGCCACAGCTCCGCTGCCAAATGTCTCCACCCCCTCGAAAAAACTCTTCTGGAAGCCTCCTTCCAATTCAACGCACAGCAACAAGCACGCGCGCGTATATTACGAACGCAGGCGGGCTCTGCTTTGATAGGCAGGAAAGTTCTTTTGAACCTGCGAGGTTCCGGGAGATGCCCCGCCTCTGAGCCAGGCTCGCGGTGATGTAGCTTGTCCGGAGCGGGCACCTTGGAGGCAGAGGGGTGTGGGTAGTGGAGAGCCCAGAAGAAAGCAGGGATCCCGGGAGTGCTGGCGTTCTCGGGAGACAGCAGGAGGAGAGAAATCCGGTGATGTGACGGAATGAAGGAGCCAACGACAAAAGAGCCCAGTAAGTGGTGGGGAGTGTGTGTGTGCCTGCGTGTGCCTGCATGTGTGTGTGGGCGTGTGTGTATGCAGTGTGTGTGTGTGTGTGTGTGCGCGCGCGCGTGATTGTGAGAGGCTGCCCTGTGAATGTGGAATGTGGAGCAAAAGATGTGCACGGCTGGGGGGGCGGGGCATGCGCGGTCACGATGTGTAATCGGCGCTCGTGGCCAGATCTAGGTTGCTTGACAAGGAACTTGGCAGCAATAGGTCTAGCGAGACCTAATAAAAAGGGGTGCGGTTTGAAAGGGAACTTGGGGAAAAGGCATGAGAGGGAGACACAAAGAGAAATGGATCCGGAGTGCAAAGGAGGGTTGCCGCAGTAAAGAGTGAGAAATAGATTGAAAAGAATGAGAAAAGACAAACAAAACAAAAAAAGAAGACAACAATTAAGAAATGACAGTGAAGGAAAATGTAAAACAGAGTGAAAGGGTATAAATGAACAGGGAATGAAGAAACAAATAAAATACAGGAAGAACAAAAGTATTATGTAAGGAAGGGAGAAGAATTAAAGAAAATCATTAGACAATCATGTACAAGGTCTGTAATAGTCCTTATTTTTCACATAGGTTTCTGATCTATTTGTGGTCAGATTCTGCAAAGAGAAAGATGGAAATAAAGAGGGGTGAGAGAGAATATGAGGGAGGGAGAGAGAGACACGTATTTAAAGGCAGAAGGTATAACAGATAACGAGAAAGAGATGTGAGTTAGATGCAGGAAGCTGAGCTCAATGCCAGTGCCACCGAAATAATGGGAAAATAAAGCTACAACTATGGTCAAGTACAAAAAAAGAGACAGAAGTGGAGACCTATATTCAGAGCCCAGCAGGGAGACACACAGTCAGGCCTCTAAACAGTGAGCAATCAGGTAGATTCATCAAAGTCCCCTTTTGCAAGTCTGTATTAGCGATTATTAAGGAATCGCTATTACAGACTCGCAAAACTGGATGCATGTAGAAATCGCAATATTTTTTGAGATTTCTACTGCTTCCTTATTTTCGATTCGCAAATTGCTAATCGCAAGTAAGGATGCGATTTCCCATTCATTCCTATGGGCCTAAAGGCCCATAGGAATGAATGGGGAGTCAATCCTTATTTGCGATTAGCAATTAGCGAATCACAAATAAGATGCGATTTCAAGGGTGCCAGGGTGTCCAGAGGACACCCTGTAGCACCCCTGAAATGCAAATGTACACAGGTGTTGCACACACACATGTCCAAAGGACATGTGTGTGTGTAACATACAACTTAGAAAAATGCACTAAAGTGCAGTTTTCTAAGTTTTCGCTATTTACCACGAAGTTACACTTCGCGGTAAATAGCGGCCCCATATTGCGATTTTGCAATTTTTAAAAGGTTCATGAATAGCATTTAAGAAATCTCTAATTGAGATTCCTTAAATGCGATTCTTCGCAATTTAGCGAGTTCCGTAATTGCGATTTTTGCATTTGGGATGATGAATCCCAAATGCAAAAATAGCGCTCGCAAAGGGCCGGATTCTCAGAATCTGACCCTTTGCGAGCCGATTTTACTTTGATGAATCTGGCCGATACGTCCCCATATTCTGTCGGGAAGATAGCTGCTCCTATTTAAGTACCTCCTGGCACTCACTTTACTCAATAAACTGTTTCCTTAGTTCCATGCAAGCCAACCCACCAGTTCAGCGGTGTACTCATTTTATTTTCACGCAATGACATGCACTATTAGCGGTCAACCCAACCTCCTGGGGAAAAGCTACTACCACACACTCCATGCACTGCAGAAAGGTAACTCAGCCCACACCCAACTTCATGTCAAGAGTGTCGTCATCACTGACACCCTTCATGCTGTGTAGAAGAGTAAGCCTACCACCACCCATTCCAGTACTTCAGGGAGGAAGCCCTGCTCTTCAAATCACGACAGACACTTCAGCAATTAACCCAGCACCTTAATCCCGTGTTCCTGCAGCTGCAGGCACTCCAAACCCTTCTCATACGATGGAGGGCAAACAGCTCTCTAAGAGCCTCATTTACAAGAAAGTGCTGGAGCGCAGCACGGAAAGCCCTTTGGCTGTGCCACGCTGCAGCCCTTTCAAAGCACAGAGATGGGTCATATCTACAAATCTCCCCTGCACTGGCGTACAGTTTGCTGCCATGCGCTGACGCAGGCACCCTTGAACCATGGTGTCCCTTCGTGCACATAAACAATTTTAAATAGCATTTTTTAAACTCCTATGTGTGCTACATTAGCACAGATAGAACTTGCAAAACGTCATTTTTTGAATGATTGTTTATGTGCAGGAAGGGACACCTTCCTGCACATAAACAATCTCCAGAGGTGATTTCCTCGTTCTATGTGTGCTGCAGATTGCCACATGCAGAGAAAGAGGAAAAAAACGAGGATAAATTAATACATTTCTCCTCGTTGTGCCTCCCTACTCTGGGGAGGCGTAGCATTCAGACGCATTTCCAGGTTTGTGATTGTTCGTAAATCTGGGAATGTGTCAGATTCCATGTCAGATTCCATGGGAACACCCACAACAACACCCATGGAATGCCCCTTCACGCAAAGTGCTGTATGTAAAGGGGCCGTATTTACAAGGACAGGAAAAGACAAGCAGGGTGGCTTTTCCTGTCCTTGTAAATATGGGTCAGCAAAATGTGCTGCCGATGTGTTACAAAAAGTGACGCACCAGCAGCACAAGGGGCTTGTAAATAAGCCCCTAAATCTCCAAACCCTCCAATCTATTCAGGAGTAAATCTACCTCCAACTGCTCCATGCTCCATGTGTATCCCTAGGGCTGCCTTATACCAATTATTTCCTAATTTTTGTGAAAGTTATGAAAGGTGTACATAAGGGCAACTATATACATTACAGCATAATGCTACATAATGTGTGGAATCAATGGCAAGATTGCAGCAGGAGACAAACACAAAAGTTACCATCTGCCGGGCCACAGCACTGCAGACAAATGGATGGCAGGCCGCAAATCTACAACACAACAAATCAGTCACTGTCTGCTAGACCACAGGATCACAGCATGAATTGCCACGGAGTCACTGCATGGTATGCCACATGACTTGGGAATCGACAGCACCCCAGTGTAGTGGTGTGTTAGTATGGACTCAGCAGATTTAGAACATGAACATTTGAATAAAGGTAAAGAGATGACTCGTTTAGAATGTTGGGTTTGTGCTTACACGATGATTAATAAAGACGTGTAAAATTACTCTCCATGTGTGGCGTAGTGATTTACGAGTGACCGGGCTGGTGAGAACTCGACACCTGGTGAAGAGTAGAGGATAAGTAGCCTGAAGATTGACAGAGAGTTTGCTGTGGTCCAACAAACTTCTTGTGCGTGCCACGCGTCCTGCAGTCGAAGTGCTGAATCGACATTGGCTTGAGTGGAGTTACCATGCAGCCTCAGCCTATATGAAATATCCAAAGATAACGGAAGATTCACTGAGAAATCTACGCATTGACTGTTGTGAACTGAATAAGAAGGCCGCAAAATAAAGGTACTGCGCTACTACAACATAGTGCTGAACATCACAAAGAGTGATAACGCTACAAGCAAATGCAACTAAGACGGAAAGTGCAAGTACCTAGCGATAGTCAAGAGCAAGTTAACTGCATCGCTGCGGCAGGTTTTCCCGCTGTGTGCGGCATTTTTAAAATTACAGCGTTACATGACGAGCTCAGCTCGTCATCAGCACACGGTAGGTAAGCTTGATGACGAGCTGAGCTCGTCATCAGCATCGAAGTGGTTAACATTGAATGTGGAAGCACTGCTAGGCAGAGACAAGTGTTTGAAATACAATAAATATTGGTTACTTTCCAGAACTCTAACCAGGAATGCAAGATCTACAAAGTTTCAAATATTTCATTTTTAGAAGGATGAAACTGGAATGCTTTACGTGCCACACATTCTGGGCAATCTTCTGGGTTTCACCAACTTCACTTGCATGGAAAGTTTAATGTATAAATCCCTTTTTTACAAGACTTTTGTAAAACATATTGCAGAAAAATTAACAGATTAAAAGGTTTTTTTGATTTTGGAAGATGGCTATGTGTTATGCCCTGCCTTCCTTTGTCTGTGTCTGCATGAGTGGTGTTGAGTCTGTGTGTATGTTACATACACAGTGGTCAGTGGTGAAACTGATTCCAAGATCTGCAGAGCAACAGTCGTCATGCTCCTAGTGTGGCGTAAGTCAGAAATAGCCATGGGCCTACTAGTTGGCAAAACCTGTGAACTGTAACCTTACATAGAACTGATATTAATAAACTTACATGTAACATACAACTGAGAGGCCTAACTCATCTTAACATGACACGTTGGTGAGAAAAAACCATGTAGATCAGTAGAAGACAAATTGTTTGTACAGAGAACCTCAAAAAGGAAAAAAGGAAATGTGGCAAAAGAAAAAGGAAAAAGTACCCAACCAGTGCCAAGAAGGTATCTGCCAGCCCTAAAGGAACACATTGTAGCATCAGAAGAGATTAGTTTATAATGAAGGCTGTGTTGGTAATTTGAACAAGCTATGGCGGAGGAGTATCGCCCCACTGCTTTTAAGCAGTGCCAAGTAGAAACATAGAAGGAAAATAACTTAATGTTATTAATATTTTATGCTTCCTATCCTGCGGCTTTGCGGGGGGGTGAGTGGGCGGAGCTGCTCTGCTCTCAGAGCAGGGGAGGAGTAGTTTCCCTCTCCTAAGTGCGCTATGATTGTTTTGTCGGCCCTCTCCGGCTGCCCAAACCAGTCATGCTCACTTTCCCCGCCCTCCATGCAGGCTGTATTACAGCCTGCATGGAGAACATGCCGACCCATCCAGCCCTGACTGAGTGTTGGGTCACGGCGCTCCCACCAATAGCAATGCTGCATTCCCATCATGCACTGGGACAGGAACAGACTAATTTGCATGTAGCCAGGTTCTGAGCTGGGATGGTGCAGTGAGCTAAAAAACGGTGATGGATCAAGCCCTGATCTTTGGACTGGGTAAGAGTGGTCTGCTTAATTCAGACACTCTGTTCATCACCACCCCCCTTTTCTGAATCATTGCAGCATTGCAGCATTGTGATTGGCCTAGGAGATTGAGCCTGTCTGCCTGATTCCCGTTCCTGGAGTTGGAGGCAGGAGAGCTGGAGCAGAGCAGGGCAGGAGCAGAGATACGGGACCCGGCCTCAAGGTAAGTTTATTTATGCCAACCCAAGACAGAGGGTCTTGGGTTGGCATAGTGTAGCCTGATTGTAATAAATTCCCAGTGCCTCAGATCTGCTGTCTTCTAAACACGGCCTGTGCCCGACGGTGCACTTTCCCTGGTCCTGTCTCCTTTGTGTAGCATCTTTATTTTACAGAGATGTGGCAGCAGTTATGGGCCTGCGAACTGCAACCCTACAGTTGAACTACCGACTTTCCTTAAAAGAAAGGCAGCAAGGCCATTAAAAAAAAAAACAACAAAAAAGAGGAGAGAGGCATGTACGCAGCGTCGGGCCACAGCTTCGCAAATTTAGTCGTAGTACTTTAGCGTTAAACTGCTGTGCCTCAAATGCAGTTGTGGATGCATTCGCTTGTTAAATCGAGTCTCACTATAGGGCGCAGCCAAAGGGAGAATTCACAGACCCCCCGGACTCTGTAAAGAAAAGTATGGCCAAACCAGTTGCTGGGACAGAGTTGTGATACCGAACACCAAAAGAAGGGCAGAGGGTGACTGGTCATAGGGTCTTGGTCTGCTCCAAGCAGATATTAAATCGAAGGAGAGGTTGTGGCCTTACTTTCACAGCTGTCGACTTGGGAGGCGGGGTGCAGGGTTCGATCCCCGTCGCCGGCTCTGCTTCCTGTAGTTTTTTTTGTAGAAAATGGAGGCATATCAATATGTATTCACTTAAAAAAAAAATGATTGCCATGAGTTTGAAATGTCGGCAGAGAATGTACATCGCCCAGACAAGTAATAGCTCAAAATGTGGCGTCATGCGGACATGCTAATTGTCACCCATTGTAGGAAAGGGGGTCACGCCCCAGCAGTGGCGGCGAAGAGCAGGGCAGCTGATTTTAAAACCGGGGGAACCAGTTTGAATAGGTTGTGGTAGCCTTACTGCAAATAGGGAAGGGATTACAGAAGTTACAGGCAGATTGCGGTGTAACAGCCGAGGCTCCGATTTTGGATCTGTGAAGCCAGGTCCGTGACTCAGCGCTGGCTCAACAGCCTGTAACCTCGGGCTGATCACCTAATCCCCCCGCGCATATAAAGCAGTGCAAGAATATTCTCTATAGTATGCGCCACCCGACTACTAACTAAATGGACTGAGCAGCATAGCACAAGAGTTAAGCGGGTCAGCCTCGAAGGCTGAGGTCATAGGTTTCAAGCCCGGCCTCATAATGAGGAAGCAACAGTGGTATTATTGCACTATGATGGAGCGAGTTTCAGAATTGATTTTAATCTGGCTCGTGATGTTAATCTCCCATAACTTGACTAATCTTATTAATGAGTTTTTGCATGATTTGTGTTATTAAATCAACTTAGAGTAAATTCCACACACTATTACACACTGGACTAACGGTATGTGCTTTATGTTGCATTTGCAAGTATGTTTTGTAATTCATAACTAATGTTGTTTTGTTTGTCCTATTGTCTTTGTCAAACACTAATGCGGCTGATTAATTAATGGCATGCGCTTATTTTGTATGTGCTTCTGTCTATGTTGTGTCTGATTATCTTTTTCAGATATATGAAGAATCCTGCTGGACTTTATGAAGAATGGTAGATATTATAAAGTGCTGCTTTATTTGTGCTTATGCTAGGTAATATATATTAATGGGTTAACATTAGCAATGGAGGGTGAGTAACAGAACGACTTTCATGATCTGTAATTAATCATTCTTTTGTGTTTGTTTGAATACTAGCCCGAGTGAAAGGCTTGAGGCCTGTGATTTTTGAAGTGCGTTGGTTAGCCTGACAGAGATGAGCCAAGCACAGCCATGTTGGAAAGCTTTTTCAAAAGACATTTCTTTGAATAAACTGAAGTCGAAAACGAGTACAACTGTGCAAAATGTGCTCTGAAAAGTTAATTTCCAAGGCTAAGGAAGTGACAAGCGGCGGATCAGCCGGGCTATGGAGGAAACTTAGAACTGTTTTAAATAAAATGTTTCAATCTTCGGAAGCCGGTGTCGCTTCACGTGAAAGGACAATGGCAAATGACGTTCTCGTGTGTTGAAAAGTGGCCTCAGGATGGTCTGATGACTGGCAACCAATCAGGTTGCTGAAAGACAATAAAATTATTACATTTTAGTTAGAATAGTGAGTTAGAAAGGTATAAAAACTAAGCCCTTTGAGAGGAGCGGGGCTGACTGTTCCTGAGGGCGAAGTGCTGTCCGTTTTCCTTGGACACGTAAGAATAATCTGCTAAGTGACTTTTCCTTTGCAGGTCAGAAAGCTAACATAGGGATTTAGGTTTTGTTTGTTTAAAGTTACTGATTAAAAGTTTGCAAATAATAAAATGAACTAATAAAAGTGATTTGAAATTCTATGCTTTAATTTTAAAAATAAAAAAATTAAAACGTCAAGCTGGTCTTGATTATTTTAGTCGTTACCATTAGCTGATTCATTGGCCAAAAGTGGCATAATTAAATGTTATGTTTAATCCACCATGGTTAAAAAGTTATACTGCAGTTGTATATAATATATATATTATTTTAGATAGTTTGTTTAATTAGGCCACATGATTCAGTTGCTCAATTTCTGTCTCAGTTTTATGGGCCTTGTGAGTTTTATATGATGGTGAGTATTAGGTAGAGTGTAGTGTAGTGTATCGAGACGGAATTTCTTTATGGGCGCTGGATCAAATCTTCTGGTAGCAGAGTTCGGTTGCTATGGTAACTGACATGTTACATGTTAATTACATAGGATACATGTCTAAAACATGTTGTTGAGTTTGTACAATTGTTGTATGTAGTCGAAAGGATTTTTCCTGCAGTGTGAAAAATCCCTGGTTATTGCCGGCAAGAGTAGTGTGACGGAGTTACACAGTGCATTTGATCTGTTTCAAAATTGTGGTATAGAATATATCACAAGTGTTGCGGACGTACAACACAAGTTTAGGACCTTAGATGTGACTGGTTGAATGTATAGTGAGGATTGTCTATGAAATTGTAGCATTAAGTATAGGGACCTGGTGAGCCCGTTTTAAAACTTTCTGTGAAAAGAGTAATAGAATTATTCAAGCTTGAGTGAAGGGTAAGGAGGCGTTGTCTATTCTTACTAGCGTTTATGGATTTCTATGGCTGGTTAAAGTCCTGCCAAGATTTCGTGTTTGCGTGATCAGGGTTTTCTATTTTGAATGTGTGAGTCTGTAAAAATAGCGTTGTCTATTACATGTAAGAGGAATTCTGAATGACTGTCAAAAACTATCCTTTTTAGAGAAACAGACAAATGGTTTGTTTATTTGTAGTTACTAACTGAAGTTCATTGAAAAGAATTGTTAAAATGGCGCTGTGAAAAGTTTTTGTGAAGGAGGGGTGAGTTTACGGAGTACACACAGCGAAGCGGCAGTGTACGTCATTCGGTTCGCGCTGTAATTGGCTAAGATACGTCACAGCAAGCGCACTGATTGGTTCACGTGATAGTGACGAGCTGACAGCTGATTGGTCTGTTCTGAATACAGTATTTCTATTGGTTGAGCAAGGTAGTGACGTAGCTTAACCTGATTGGCTTGTTGCTGTCTTTCGCGCACGGATTGGCTAGAATAGCGGACCATCAAGAAAAACATTACGATCCTTTAAGAATAAGCAAATTTGTTTTAAGACATGAGTTATTGGTACGATAAAGAGAAAACAAAGCCTTCATGGTTTCAGAAAATGAAAAATGTATTTACGCCGGACAAGAAAATTGAAACGTGTGGTGGAAAATTACTTCATAAGTATAAAACACCCGCAGCCTATATGGAAGGCGAGTATGGTTATCATACTGTAATTTGGTTTGAAAATTGGATGCATTATACAGAAAATGAGGGCGTATTAGCCTGGCCGGAGGATGGGTCCTTTAATATGAAAATTTTGAGAAATTTAAGAGATAAAATGATGGCTCTTGTGCCAAAGCCTAGACCTACACAATTTGAAGCTTTGGTTGAATGGGAAGTTGAGATGATGGAATTAAAACGTGAAAGCAAATGCTCAGCACCTAAATATTCAAATATATTGTAAATAGAGAAACACATGAGGACAAAGTGAGACCCTGGAGAAAAGCAGACATGTATGATGGTCTGTACCCAGTCAGAATAATGATTACTGGAGAACCAGGTCAAAAGAAAATTCAAAAGAAAAGTAGACTTGATGAGGAATTAGATGATGCAGTCTTAGAAGATATTTATTCTACTAAACGCAAACCGCCACCTTATCAAGCAGATTTACAGTCCACCCCGAGAGTTTCTACAGGAAATTCTCCAAGTGCACCTGCGAAGGAAGCTGATGAAGGTTCACCTAGATTTTTAAAGTTACCTGAGAGGGTAGGGTCAATAAATAGTTCTAGTACATCTAGAGAAAACAGAATTCCTGATCAGAGAAATGATTTTCTGAGAAACCGAGAAAGACTTGCTGATATGCCGGAAATTTCAAATTATAATAGAGCAAAAGAAGATTTATTTCAACAATTAACAAAAGGCATGGAAGCAGTGACAGTACCAGTAACGATTGGTCCTGTTATACCAGTTTTTGAGCAGGGAGAGAATAGACATTCAGCTTTGACAGTTCCATTGAATGCAGAAATTTAAAAAGTGGCTGACAAATTTTATTCGGAACTTTCGGAAATTCATAGGGAAAAATCTGTGATGCCAAATTTAACTTTTAACCAAAGCTTGACAGGTTGTCACACACCAGCTGTATCAGAATCTGATTCAGCTACTTCAGAAAGAAGTCTAAATAAAATAGATTTAACGCAAAGTGCATTATCTCCAGAAGCTACTGAAATCAAAAAGCTTGATGTTGCTAAATTAAAGGCTGATTTAGAGGAATTAATAATTGGCACAATTGGTACTGACAATTTAAGATTGTATCAGGATGATGAACTTCTTTTTATTTGCAAAAGCATTCAGTGGAAAACGAAAAACAGGTATGAACAACTGGAAGAAATGGCTGCTGAATTAGAAATTGACTTAAGCAAACAGAAACATTTGCAGAAACATTACAGAGGGGATTTTTCTGAGAAAGATATTGATAATCTCAATACTTCTGGAAGAATAACCCATATTAAAGAATTGATAGTTTTCCTTAAAAGATTAGGTGAATTAGGTAAATGGAGAATAAAATGGTCAAAGAATAAAGATCAGGACAAAAGAGTCAGAGGTGAAACAGTTTCTGAATTTCCGATGAGGGAAATAGCAGGTGGGGGATATGTGCATGTTACTTGGTCAAGGCAGGATATTCTGTTGTTTACAAATGATTTTCCTCGGCTGAGAGAAAAGCCTGTGGACTGGTATCGCCAGGTAGATAGATTCATCAAGGTGTCGAAAGTTCTGTGGATCGATCTGGATGGATTCTTTGACATTGTTGTCCCATCAGATCTTTGGACAGAATGTAAAATTTCTGTGAGTTGGCCCAAAGAGGAACCTGCACGAGACACTATTACAGGTGCCCCATCGAAGGATGTTATGGAAATATACAATAAAGTAATTTATGGGCTGAAAGGGAAAATTCCCCCAAAAGAAGTAGATTGGGTTAAAATTGACAGAACAAACCAGGAGCCAAAAGAGTCAGTACATTCATTTTATGAAAGACAACTGTTAGTCTTTAAACCGTACAGTGGCTATGAAAAATTAAGTGAAAAAGACATGAGTCACTTTATTTACAGATTTGTTTTTGGCCTGAGACCTGAAATCAGTGAAATGATTAAACATGGAATTGTGGGATGGCAATCACTTTCAGTTGTTGATATCCTGAGAAAAGCAAAATATTGCAGTGGTGAGATTGATGCAAAGCAGAAAAACCTTAAGGAAAAAGCTATGTGGGCACAAGTGAAAGTAGCTGAGCAACAGCAGATGGCTTTTGATAATAAAAATGTATATCAGAATCAAGGCAAATTTAAAAATAATTTTAATAACAAACCCAAATTTAATGTGAATATTGAAGAGCTAAAACAGAAACTCGCATGTTTTAATTGCGGCGAAATTGGACACTGGAAGCGTGAGTGTAAAAATCCGCCCAGAAATTTTAAAAATACCTCATTGAATTCACAGATGCAGAGTGAGGTAAATCTGCAGCAACAGCTACAGCAGCAGTTAAACGAATTAAGTCAGCAGCGACAGCTACAGCGACAGGTAGCCAATCAGCAGAGCCAGATTCCACAAGCACCATTTCCAAATTAAGTAAACACTCAGAGGTATACACCAGAAACTGGTTTCTGTGGAGATAATCAGGTAAACCATTTGTCAAAAATGAATGCGCCAAATGTTTCTCAACAATTCTGGTTGAAAGATAATGAAGTGAATGATACGTTAGATTCTTACGCATGACGGTGCCTGAGAGAGGAGGAAGAGTGTGTGCTTGGACCCACTCTTGAGGTAGACCAGGCTGGTCCATTTGTTAATTGTAAAGTGAATGATGTTGATGTCACTTTTCTTGTGGACACAGGTGCTACCCGTTCTACTGTCAGATCAGTAGAAATTGAAAGCCTTCCTCTCTCTGGTGAGTGCATCCAAGTTGTAGGTGTAGCAAATCAGCAGATTAAAACAAGTCTAACTGAGCCTGTAAAAGTTGAAATTGGAAATTATAAAGATAAACACAGGTTTCTAGTTTGTGACAGTAGTCCTGTAAATTTGTTAGGTCGAGATATTCTTTGTAAAATGAACTGTAGAATTTATTGTTCACCTGATGGTATTGAGCTACAAACTTCAGAAGTAGATGGTCTTTACAAATTGACAATGTTGATGGTCGAAGAGGAAAGTAAATTATTTCCTGCTTTTGACAAGAACAATTTGCCTGAAGAGCTTAAAAAGCCAGTCAATCCAGAAATTTGGGACTTAACTGGAAATTATATGGGTCTCATGAAACATGTGGATCCAGTAAAAATCACTGTAAAACAAGGAATAGGTTTCCCGAATGTTCCTCAGTATAAAATGAAAGCTGAAACAATTGAAGGAGTCATTCCAGTGATAGAGAAATTTATTAGTCAAGGTGTTCTAAAAGAGATTGAGAGCAGCCCATGTAATTCACCGATTATGGGTATCAAAAAGCCAAACGGAACTTACAGAATTGTTCAGGATTTAGGAAAAATTAATCAGATTGTTGTTCCATGTTGCCCAATTATTCCAAACCCTGCGGTAATTCTTTATCAGATTCCGCACGATGCAGAATGGTATTCGGTCATAGACCTATGTAACGCCTTCTTTACAGTTCCACTGCATCCACAAAGCCAACAAATTTTTGCGTTTAGGTTCCAGAACCGCATTTTAGCATGGTGTCGTATCCCACAGGGGTATACTGAAAGTCCATCTATTTTTAATCAATTATTAAAGAAATCCCTGGAAGATCTAATTCTACCTGGAAATTCAACATTGGTCCAGGATATTGATGACTTGCTTGTAGCAGCAAAAACACGAGAAAATTGTGTAACAGATACCATTACCCTTTTAAATCGATTGGCAGATGAAGGACATAAAGTGTCACCTGCAAAATTACAGTTTTGCAAGCAAGAGGTAAAATATCTTGGTCACAGAATTGCAAAGGGAATCAGACAAGTGACTATAGAAAGAATTAAAATGATTCGAGCAATACAGCCCCCAACTACACAAAGACAGGTCAGAATGTTTCTGGGAATGGTTGGTTATTGTCGTCAGTGGATTAGTGGATTTTCGGTAATGCAAAACCACTGCAAAGACTGACAAAAACAGACATAAAAGATCCAATTAGATTGACAAAAACTGAACTAGAGGCTTTTGAAGAATTAAAAAGAGGTTTGCGTGAAGCTCCAGCTTTGGGAATGCCAGACTATGAAAAGGAATTTGAGTTATACTGCAGTGAAAGGGAAGGTTGTGCACTGTCAGTCTTGATCCAGAGGCATGGAAAACTGAGAAAGCCAATTGCTTATTTCTCAGCTGTTTTGGACCCTGTTGCAAAGGCTTTGCCAGGTTGTTTAAAAGCAGTGGCTGCAACAAGTGTAAGCCTTGAACAGAGTGAAGGAATCATTATGGGATTTCCTGTAAAGGTATATGTACCTCATTCGGTTGAAATTCTTCCTACCAGAAGTAAGACTCAGCATTTAACTAGTAACAGATTGACAAAATATGAGAAAACAATTCTGGGATCAGATAATGTTTCTATTGCAAGATGTGTGAATTTAAATCCTTCCACATTATTGCCGGATGGTGTTGTTACTGAAGTTAATAATGAAATTGACATTGATCATGAGTGCCTGGATGTTGTAGATTACTGCACCAAACCCCGGCGGGATATAAAAGATGTTCCTTTGCCTGAATCTGATTTGGTTTACTTTGTTGATGGTTCCTGTCTAAGAACAGATGAGGGCATTTTGAGAGCAGCATATTCAGTATGTACAGTATCATATGTTGTTGAAGGTTCGCCTCTTGATGGAATTCGTTCAGTCCAAATTGCAGAATTGGTTGATCTAATTCGAGCCTGTGAGAATGCAGAAGGGAAAAAGTTACCATAGTGACTGATAGTCAGTATGGGTATGGCGTAGTTCATTACTATGGTCAGCTCTGGTCTCAAAGGGGTTATTTAATTTCTGCGGGAACGCCAATCAGAAATGCAAAATTGATCAAGAGATTGAACGATGGCATTCAGTTACCAGAAAAAATTGCTGTTGTGAAATGTGCAGCGCATAAAAAAGGTGAAGACTATATTACCAAAGGTAAAGCATATGCGGATGAAATTGCAAGGTATTGTGCAAAGAATAATTATTCAATCAATCGGGAAAAAGACAAAAGTCACATTTTGAACTCTCTCATGCTAATATCTGTAGTTCAAACATGGCAGGGAGTGAAAGAATTACAAGATGAGGCAGACGAAGAAGAGAAAAACACATGGTTAAAAGCAGAGTGCAGACAGCGAGAGGAAGATGGAGTTTGGGTCTACAAAGATGACAGGCCAGTAATGCCGAATTGCATAATTGCTGACATGGCACGGATGTACCATGGTCCAGGGCATTTGGGAAGAGATTCCATGATCAGATTATTCAGAGAGACATTGTTTAGTCCAAAATTCAGAATTATTGCAGAATCACTTTGCCAAAGATGTTTGACCTGCCAACAAATGAATCCTAACAGGAAGACTGTTGTGAGTTTGGGAACCATAGGACGGGAGGGTGGTCCTTTTACCAGGTTGCAGATGGATTTCATTGACATGCCACAACATAATAAGCTCAAATATGTGCTTGTGTTTGTTTGCCTGTTTTCAAGATGGGTGGAAGCTTTCCCAACTCGTCACAATGACTCAGGCACTGTGGCAAAATTACTGCTGAGGGAGATCATACCTACATATGGTTTTCCAGTAACTATTGAAAGTGATCGTGGAACGCATTTTGAAAACAGATTGTTGAAATTGATTTGTGAAGCTTTGGGAATTGAGCAGAAGCTACATTGTGCATACAAACCAGAAGCATCAGGTGTTGTAGAGCAGATAAATGGAACAATTAAAAACAGGATTTCAAAAATGTGCTTAGCTACAGGAATAAAGTGGACAAATGCCTTGACACTTGTTTTGAGGTCTTTAAGAAGCACTCCTGAGAAAAAGACAGGCCTTAGTCCCCATGATATTTTGATGGGTAGAGTTATGAGGCAAGCATTTGTTCCAGTTGGCAAGCTTTTGAGTATAAATGATAGTGCAATTATTGAGTACTGTCAGAATCTTTCTGATACAGTTAATTCTGTGTTTCACCAGGTGGGAACAGATGTGTTTACAATGGAAAAGGAACAAGCTCATAATCTGTTACCTGGAGATTGGGTCAGAACAAAAGTACATCGAAGGAGAAACTGTTTAGTGCCTAGATGGCAGAAAGCAAGACAAGTAATTCTTATGACAACTAATGCTGTAAAGTGTAGGGGTTTGAAAAGGTGGGTGCATGCAAGTCACTCTATTCGTGTACCACCTCCTGATAATAATTCTGATGAAGAAAGTGAAACAACAACTGATTCAGATTCAGAAGAAGATCCTGTTGGTTCAGAGTCTGATGATCAGCAAAACGATCAGGCATTGAATGAAAAAGATCTGGAGATTGTGATTCTAGATCAAGAGAATGAAAATCTGTTAGAAAAAGAATCTCAAGCAGAAAAAGAAGATTCGGAAGCAGAAAATTCTGAGCAAGACGATAATCTAGTCCAGGAAAGTATTGAAAAGCAGAAGAGTAGCTCTGAATGTGGGAACAAGAGTTCTGAAACTGGGAAGCTAAAGGTGATTCCTGAAGAAGAGGAAGAAATACCAAGTACCAGCTATAAGGATGACGTTCCTAATGGAGTGAAGCTGCCGAGTAAAGAAGTTCCTAGGTACAGATTTGAAGTCTCAGAAACAGATACAGATGAGAGTGACGAAGGTTCTGAAACAAGAAAATTCAGAAAAAGATCTTTGAAAGCTGAATGCAATGAAACAGTGCCAAAGAAGAAAATCCTGAAGAAAGGAGATATTTGGCCTGAAGAAAATTTGAAATTCAAATTGATAAAAAAGTCAAAAGAACAGGTCAACGAAATCTCAAGTCAGGGAGCTGACTCTGAAAAGAAAAACGGGAAAGCCAGAAAAATTGAAGTAATTAATGGAAAGGCAAAAAGAGTGATTAAGCCCAATCAGAATTATAAGTCTCCAGAGTAGACATACATCATAATCCCACCAATTGTTGAAGTTGAAAGTAGCAGTCAGGAGGATTTGGAAGAAGCTAGTGACAATGATTGAAGTTGTTTTCTTTTAGAATAGGGTTTAAATTCCTGGCATAAGGCTGTGAAAATGTGTTAGGTGACACAAGGTCGAAGAAATTGTGTTAGCTGGAAAACACATTCATGTGAGGCAAGATCGAAGAAACGCTGTTTTAGGATTTAAATATATATTAAAAAAAATTTAAAGGGGCGATATAGTTTACTTACATTACTTACATTTTTGATAAATTTATAAAATGTTTGTTTTTTAATTTTAAAATGCCTAGTTCTGATACTTCTAGGTGTTCCATTTTGAGAAGCTGTTGCAAAATGTCTTCAATTTGTGTGATTCTTTTAATACTGGTTTGGTTAATTTTAGCTGTAGTTTACACTTTTGGTATTGATAAGCAGAAATTTAAGGCTAATATGACAAGTAAGGCAGAGACTAAACAGGAAAAGCATGCTGGCAAGTCTAACAGAGTTATTGAGCATAATCCAGAGATCCATCAAGATAGATCTGTTGGAGATTTTTCTAGCAATTCATTTTCAAGGCTTTTATCTGAATATTTTAAAGTGATGAATGTAAATGACTGCTATATCTGTGTGAAACATCCTGCTTCTGTCTCAGAGGGGGTTACTTATAACATGCTACCCCTTACCTATGGCATCACTTGCAGTGTGATATCTAGTTTGTTTTATCAAACAGGTCGTTTGGAGTACTATTACTCAGACTTTGATGAGGTTTTTGCAAACCTCAAGGTTGCAAATAGTTTAAACAAAGTTAAGCCTGCGAAGCAGATTAGGGAATTCTTTTTGGTAACAAATGAACTTAATTATGAATATGCTTATAGAAATAATTTAACATGCAAGATGAGAGCAGAAGAAAAGACTTTCCTGAATATGGTGGAGGAGAGAAGGGCAATTTATAAAATAAATGAGGTGCTTAAACATGCTAAGTCCAAATTCTGGCAAATGGAGGATGCCAAGCTTAATGGTGTTATTACAAATGCAGCAATTCACATTGATGAACCAGTTAGTGGTAAATTTTGTATTAGAAGAGATAACACACTTTATGATAACTTCTTTGTTGGTGCTAATCAATGTGAGGATACCTATCGTATCATAGGGGGATGGGGATTTAAAGGTGGGAGAGATCCTATTTTTCCTGGGATTTATTTTATTTGTGGTACAAAGCATATTTTAGTCTTCAAGACCATTGGTATGGGACGTGCTACCTTGGATTAGTTTTTCCAAAGATTTTCCATGCCGACAGAAATGAGAAGGGCGTCTTTGAATTTGGAGAACACCTGAACAGGTTTAAGAGGGAAAGTTTTACTGAAGTCATGGGAGACATTTTTGGTGCGATTATTCCCATGGTTGGAATGACGATGAATTCAGTCAAGATAAGAAAGGTTTCCACGATTGTAGCAGGTTGTCAACGGATACTGCCAGTGGTTTCCAGTTAGTTAATACAGAACTTGTTGCTACTAGAAGCATGGTTATGCAGAATTGTCTTGCATTAGACATTCTGCTTGCAAAAGAGGGAGGAGTCTGCGGAGTCCTGGATGTCCAGCATTGTTGTACTTATATTCCTGACAAGAGTCGGAATATTGAGACCCTTATTAAAAATATCACTGAATTTCATGCTGAAATAGAACCTTTGGAGGAGGAAAATTTTACTGAACGATTAGGCAAAAGAATTCAGGCAATTAAACAATGGTTTTCAGAAATTGGCAGCTCAATCATTGGCAAAGTGCTTTGTCCAGTAATTGTCATCATTATGGTGATACTTTTGTTAAAAATTAGTTGCATGATCCACAAGAGAAAGAAGCATCAGAGGGAAAAGAGGAGGATTTATAAACTTAGAAAAGAACAAGAGAAGGAATATGAATTAGAAGAAATGCGGAGGGATCAATATGGAGATAATGAACAAACTGCTGAAACAGGAGTTTAGGAAAACTAATACTGAAGGAGCTCAAGATGTGATGTCTCTAAATTGGGTTCAACATTTTCTAAATTTTGGGTGTTGTTTGGTGATTTTGAAATCACCAGATGAGGGAGTTGATGGAGCGAGTTTCAGAATTGATTTTAATCTGGCTCGTGATGTTAATCTCCCATAACTTGACTAATCTTATTAATGAGTTTTTGCATGAATTGTGGTATTAAATCAACTTAGAGTAAAATCCACACACTATTACACACGGGACTAACGTTATGTGCTTTATGTTGCATTTGCAAGTATGTTTTGTAATTCATAACTAATGTTGTTTTGTTTGTCCTATTGTCTTTGTCAAACACTAATGCGGCTAATTAATTAATGGCATGCGCTTATTTTGTATGTGCTTCTGTCTATGTTGTGTCTGATTATCTTTTTTAGATATATGAAGAATCCTGCTGGACTTTATGAAGAATGGTAGATATTATAAAGTGCTGCTTTATTTGTGCGTATGCTAGGTAATATATATTAATGGGTTAACATTAGCAATGGAGGATGAGTAACAGAACGACTTTCATGATCTGTAATTAATCATTCTTTTGTGTTTGTTTGAATACTAGCCCGAGTGAAAGGCTTGAGGCCTGTGATTTTTGAAGTGCGTTGGTTAGCCTGACAGAGATGAGCCAAGCACAGCCATGTTGGAAAGCTTTTCAAAAGACATTTCTTTGAATAAACTGAAGTCGAAAACAAGTACAACTGTGCAAAATGTGCTCTGAAAAGTTCATTTCCAAGGCTAAGGAAGTGACAAGCGGCGGATCAGCCGGTCTATGGAGGAAACTTAGAACTGTTTTAAATAAAATGTTTCAATCTTCGGAAGCCGGTGTCGCTTCACGTGAAAGGACAATGGCAAATGACGTTCTCGTGTGTTGAAAAGTGGCCTCAGGATGGTCTGATGACTGGCAACCAATCAGGTTGCTGAAAGACATTAAAATTATTACATTTTAGTTAGAATAGTGAGTTAGAAAGGTATAAAAACTAAGCCCTTTGAGAGGAGCCGGGCTGACTGTTCCTGAGGGTGAAGTGCTGTCCGATTTCCTTGGACACGTAAGAATAATCTGCTAAGTGACTTTTCCTTTGCAGGTCAGAAAGCTAACATAGGGATTTCGGTTTTATTTGTTTAAAGTTACTGATTAAAAGTTTGCAAATAATAAAATGAACTAATAAAAGTGATTTGAAATTCTATGCTTTAATTTTAAAAAGAAAAGACTCAAATCGTCAAGCTGGTCTTGATTATTTTAGTCGTTACCATTAGCTGATTCATTGGCCAAAAGTGGCATAGTTAAATGTTATGTTTAATCCACCATGGTTAAAAAGTTATACTACAGTTGTATATAATGTATATATTATTTTAGATAGTTGGTTTAATTAGGCCACATGATTCAGTTGCTCAATTTCTGTCTCAGTTTTATGGGCCTTGTGAGTTTTATATGATGGTGAGTATTAGGTAGAGTGTAGTGTAGTGTATCGAGACGGAATTTCTTTATGGGCGCTGGATCACACTACAATTCACTATTTACACTGGATCATTCCGAGCTGTTTGACCAGGTATGATAAACATGTGTCGACATTGTTTGGAACATTAATTTCCTCTTATTTTGTATTCATATGTAGTTGTGCAATAGATGACACTGGTTGCTGTTGTAAGTGTCACGTTTCAATGATGTAGACATTCATTCTTTATAACTGTTAAGGTCACAAATCGGCTGTGTGTTTCCAGCCTGAGCTAGGGCACAAACTCTTTGATGGATAGATGTGTGCAGGTTTATAGACCGGCTCAAGAACAAATAGTAAGGAGTCTGAAGCCTCTGCCCAAGTGCTCTCAGGTGACCTCAGTTCAGGAATAAAGAGCTGTGCAAGTCTGCAATGGCTTAACACAACATCTCTTTGTTCAAAACAGCAAAGTTGTGCCTTTCAGAGATTGAAACACTTACACAAACAACTAAGTGGAACGTTTCTGTTTGCACCTGATAGAGTAAACCCCGTGCCTAATTGAAGCCTCCGAGCACAAGAGATAAGCAGGTCAGCCTCGAAGGCTAAGCTCCTAGGTTCAAACCCGGTCTCATAATGAGAACGGAACAGTGGTATTAAAAAAAAAGGAATGGGGAAGTGTGCAGTCGCGTCTTACAGCAGTGTTCAGGAAACATTGAAACTGTCTACCAGGCGCGGTGAGCACAAACTGATGCACATGTGCTCTTAGCAGGGGCAATATGTCTCCCCTAATTGCCCGAGGAGTGATAGC
Organism: Lissotriton vulgaris; assembly: GCF_964263255.1. NCBI lineage: Eukaryota > Metazoa > Chordata > Amphibia > Caudata > Salamandridae > Lissotriton > Lissotriton vulgaris. The sequence continues at coordinate 956,448,993 of NC_141691.1, forward strand.
AAGCAGCAATTATTTACTAAGACGAACTGATGAACTACGGGTTACAATGATATCCCCAGAAATAAAAATACAACAAAAGAAAATAATTTACACTCGGAAACACCTGCAGTAGGTAATATACACATATATATATATATATATATTACCTACTGGTGGTCGCCAGTAGGTAGTTATAGTTAGGATTGTTTTCCATAGGGAATCCGCAACATTCTATTGGGAATAACTTTGGCGTCGATTGAGGAATCTGCCTGTAATTTTCCTGAAATTTGCCTTGTTGCGCTCCGCTCCTTCCCTGAAAGTTTGGGGGGATTCGTCAAGCGGGGGCCGAGATAAAAGGGGGGTCCCAAAACGTGTTTTCCCCATGTTAATTTCCATAGGGTGGTTGGACTCACTTTTAGCCCGAACGGCTGAATGGATTTCCACCAAACTTGGCAAAATTGTAGGGACTGGTAGCCCGATGTGCCTTTGCTATGTCTCAAGATATGTGCTCCAGTGGATTTTGAGTAATTTAGGTTAAAAAAAATATATATATCTATAAGCGTGCCCCGGTACGCGCACCGGGGCGCGCACCAGCGCGCTACGCGAGTTCGCGAGCCTAAAGCTGATTGGCTCTCGGGTGTCTGTCAACATTCCAAACAGTCCGGAGCGGCCGCCATCTTGTGTCTCGGTAGGATCGAGACACAAGAGGTGGCAAAAACAAAGGGGGAAATGACCAAAAGGGGGCAGGATAGACCCCCCTGACCTCCTAGGTTTGATGTGGGGGCCATAAAAGGGCCCCGCGGGGCAAAAAAAAAAAAAAATCCAATTTGCGCGGGGGGAGCGCCCAGTACGCGCACTGGGGAGCGTACCATGGGGAAAAAAGAATGACAGATTTTTTTAAAAATTTAGCATTTTTTTTATAAATTGGAGGTAGTTCTAAAAAGAACTGTTTTTTTATTCTTTTTGTTGTTTTATATTTTTTTATTGTTTTTTGGAACATTTTTTTGTTTTTTTGGCTTTTATGAACAATTTTATATTTATTTTGTTATTTTTATGGGGACAAACAAAAAACAGGGACTTGTAAATGGCTCAACTGGAGCAAAAAAATCAGGATTTTTTTAAAAAAAAATGGGCACTTGTGGTTGTCACCAGCACGGTTGATGAGTTTAATGCTTTGCCCACCATAGCAAATTGTCCTTCCACAAAATATGCAAACTATTTTGAATTCTCCAAACTGGGTTTGGATGTTTGGAACCATCTCCCTTGTCTCTGGACTAGATGGAGTGGGTTGCTTACTTTGGGAGGTGCTGGGAGAAGATTGGGGAGGGTTTCTGGTCAGTTCTCTGGCCTCTGCCGCAGCATAGTTGTTTGGGTGCCGTGTTGCATGTGGCGAATCATGGTGTTGTTGCCAAAAGAATACTTTTTGGCAGGGTTCCCCCTGGAAAGTACAGTGCCACAGATCATACAAGTAACCTTTGGTGCATTAACTTTTTTGAGGCCCCTTGGGATTTTAAAAAACTCCCAGACTATGTGCTCGTTTGGCTTATAGGTGGTAGTATCTTCAGGCAGGTACCGCCTCTCCTCCTCCTCCTCCTCCTCCTCCTCCTCTTCTTCTTCTCCACCACTGTGGTGTTCGGTGGTCCTTGTGGTGGTGGTGGTTGAGATGCTCCTGCTGCTGCTGCTACTGTAGCCATTTCTTAGTACAAATAGGTACAAATAGGTCTGCAAACAGGTCTTCCTCACTCAAAGTACAAAGTGAGAATGAGGAAAAAAGGTGGGGGCTTTCATTATTTGGAAAACAAAACTGTCCTGAACCAATGAAAAGTGTTATTTTCAGGTCACATGATCCGACGCGCTTACGCTACGCGCCCCGGGGCACGCCCCGGGCGCTTACGTAGCGAGATCATATGCGCTTGAGTGCTTCCGGGTGCGCTTACGCCGTGCGTATCACGCGGACGCGGCACGTCACGATGATGTTTTCATTCGCGGAAATAGCGCAAACGGGACACTCACCGGTACGCGCACCGTGGCGCGCCGGAAGACTGCGCTTACCGGTGCGCTCACCGGTACGCGCACCGGGAGCACTCCAGGGCAAAAAAATTATTTTAAAAAAAACCATCAACAATATACATAAAAAAAATAGTATTACATAAATATAAAATATAGGATTAATTATAAAAAATATTATATTTCATAGCTATAGAAATTTGCTATTAAAAAACCTTTGAAATTCACTGAAAAAAACATAGGTTTGAGGCCCTATATATAGTTAGGAATTCGCATTTAAAAAACCTATGAAATTCACTGAAAAAATCATAGGTTTCCCACCAGTTATAGTTAGGAATTAGCATTTAAAAAACCTATTAAATTCACTGAAAAACCATAGGTTTTACACCAGTTATAGTTAGCTGGAAATTTTACTGACATAAAATCATTGAAATTCCAACGTTATAGTTAATTGGACTCACTATAACTTGCGCGCCTGCAATGCACTGCTGATGACGTCACATATTACATCACTCATGACATGGCCAGTGACATCACTCATGACATCACTGATGACACCATCCTTGTGACAGAGTGACAGACCTCCTTTCAGTGTAATGTAACCCTTGAAACACATATTCAAAAATAGAAACTAACATTTTCAAAAAAATGGAGATACCCATACCAGTTACAACAACCAATTCAGTAATTCCACCATCTATATACACATCCACTCATTCACCAACAGTTCTATATAGTCACTCATACATATAATCACTCATCATATGTAGTGATACACCTATACATCCTGTTACACACCGGCAGTCATCCAAAAGTTACTCACACACATACTCACACATGCAAATAAACTATTGAACATCCATTTATTGGCATATACAACTATACACACACTACCACCTTACTTCTAAGGAAACTTACACATACTTACTCTCTTAAACAATCACTTATAGAAACACATACTTATTTAAACAGGAACTCTTACAATCTCTCACTCTCACATATACTCACTTATATACATCAATACTCACATATACTAGATTACAACATATGTTGTTACTGATAAAGACACTAGTGAGACAGTCATTCACTCAATAACACACACATATACACACTCATCCACCCATACAGTCCTGCACATATGCGGTCTTCAAAACACATACAAACAGTGAGTCAGTCATTGATGCATCTATGTGTTAAGTAATACCCCCACCAAACCATACAGACACTCATACTGATACTAAAAAAAACATCCCATATACACACACATGTAGCTACTCACCAACCCATGCAGCCACTTATACACAAAGTGAAACACTGATACATATATTGAAATATTTAAAAATTACTCGCTAATATATGCATTCACTAAGATACACTTAATAAGCCAGTAAACCAATCAATTTTTTAAAAAAAACCCATCCATTTACACACTTATTTAACCATTTATTCTTCCATCGACCTTTACAAATACATATATAAAACATATGTATTTTTCAGAAAGACACACATCCACTGGATGGTGTCATCAGTGATGTCATGAGTGATGTCACTGACCATGTCATGAGTGATGTAATGTGTGACGTCATCAGCAGTGCATTGCAGGCGCGCAAGTCCAACTAACTATAACGTGGGAATTTCAATGGTTTTATGTCAGAAAAATTTCCAGCTAACTATAACTGGTGTGAAACCTATGGTTTTTTCAGTGAAAAAAAAAAAAAATAATTAAAAAAAAAAAAAAAAAAATATATATATATATATATTCACAGAAAAAACCATAGGTTATAGTGGATATATAGTTAGGAATTTGCATTTACAAAACCTTGAAAATTCAATGAAAAAACCATAGGTTATAGGCCATATATAGTTAGGAATTAGCATTTACAAAACCTTATTTTACTCGCATAAAACCATTGAAATTCCATATATAGTTAGCTAACTATAAGCGCTAACTATATATCGCGCACCCGCAATCCACTGCTGATGATGTCACATATTACATCATTCATGACATGGTCAGTGACATCACTGATGACATCACTGATGACATCTCAAATGACATCACTGATGACATCACTGATCACAACATCCAGTGATTGTATGTGTCTGTAAAGTTTAAATATGTTTCACATATTGAAGAATGAGTGGATGTATAAGTGTCTGGATGAAGAATTTAGTAGGTGCATGACTGACTGTATGAGTGAGTGATTAAATGTGTCTCACTGAGTACATGGGTTAGTGACTAAACTGTCTTAATTCGTGCATCAGTATGTTTGTTGTTGTGTAAGCTGCTGCATGTGTTGATCAGTAGCTATAAGAGTAGCCATATGGGTTATTGATTGGTTGCCCAAATATTTGAATGGGAGGCTGAGTGTGTGTGTGGGTGGCTGGGAGGTGCGTGACTCTGTGCATAGATGTGTAAGCAGTTGATTCACTAGGAGTATGAGTTCAAGAGTGCATGTGGAAACAGCTATATGGGCGGTTGACTGTGCATGGGTGTGTTGGTGAGTGAATGGATTTCTCATTGCTACATGTGCAAGTAAGTACGTATGTAAAACACAATACATGTGAGAGTTGAGATATATAAATAACTGAACATAAGAGCCAGTGAATGTGTGACTGGCTGTATCGATCACTGTGAGCTTGTATCAGGGATTATATAAGAGAGTAAATATGTGTTATTATATGTTTGAATAAGTAAGATGTGTATAACTGTATAGTTGAGGAAATGGAGGTGTGATTGATTCTTTGCATGACTGACTAGGTGTGTGAGTAAGTCCATGGATGAGTGACAGTCTGTGAGTGTCTGTTTATACTGAGTGTATGTAAGATTATATTAGAGTCTGAAGAGGTTCATTGTATTATCACATGAGTGATGTGATCAGTGATGACAAATGAGATGTCATCAGTGATGTCATTTGAGTTGTCATCAGTGATGTCATCAGTGATGTCATTTGAGATGTCATCATTGATATCATTTGAGTTGTCATCAGTGATGTCATTTGAGATGTCATCAGTGATGTCATCAGTGATGTCACTGACCATGTCATGAATGATGTAATATGTGACATCATCAGCAGTGGATTGCGGGTGCGCGATATATAGTTAGCGCTTATAGTTAGCTAACTATATATGGAATTTCAATGGTTTTATGCGAGTAAAATAAGGTTTTGTAAATGCTAATTCCTAACTATATATGGCCTATAACCTATGGTTTTTTCATTGAATTTTCAAGGTTTTGTAAATGCAAATTCCTAACTATATATCCACTATAACCTATGGTTTTTTCTGTGAATTTCATTGGTTTTTTAATAGCAAATATGAAAAGCTTTAAAATGTCAAGTACGTGATAGATAAAAACATTTTCGTATTTATGCACGCTGATGTGCTTTGAACGCTGCCCCCCCCCCCCTCCCCTCTTTTGCCTTAGTAGTACTCTCTCTTTGCAGATACAGAAGGGTAGTTAACGCAGGCCTTTACCCCCGTTGTAATCCGTCGTACCTCCTTGTCTCTCCATTTGATTGATTGTTGTCCAAGCATTTACTGTTTTAGAATTGGTTCTCTTTGGATCATTCTCTATTTACAAACAAGCACAAAGTCGCAATACTCTGTTTAGTCTTTGCAGATAGTGAAAAATCGTGTAAGGCCTGCAATGCATGAATAACGCAGAAAAATCAGCGATATTCATGCATTTTCCAACAAATGCTCTTAGCCATGTTATCCACTTCCTATTAAATAACATGGCTAAGAACTGCTCAGGGCACCATGAGGAACGCTTTCCATTTAAAAAGGGAAAAATAACATCAAAGACACTAAAATGCCTTCTAAATATGAACCCAAACAACCTATGAAGCAATGTGAAAAAAAACTGCCGCAATGCATGAATATAGCAGAAAAATCAGCGATATTCATGCATTTTCCAGCAAATGCTCTTAGCCATGTTATCCACTTCCAATTAAATAACATGGCTAAGAACTGCTCAGGGCCCCATGAGGAACGCTTTCCATTTAAAAAGGGAAAAATAACATCAAAGACACTAAAATACCTTCTAAATATGAACCCAAACAACCTATGAAGCAATGTGAAAAAAACGGCCACAATGCATGAATATAGCAGAAAAATCAGCGATATTCATGCATTTTCCAGCAAATGCTCTTAGCCATGTGATCCACTTCCTATTAAATAACATGGCTAAGAACTGCTCAGGGCCCCATGAGGAACGCTTTCCATTTAAAAAGGGAAAAATAACATCAAAGACACTAAAATGCCTTCTAAATATGAACCCAAACAACCTATGAAGCAATGTGAAAAAAAACGGCCACAATGCATGAATATAGCAGAAAAATCAGCGATATTCATGCATTTCCCAGCAAATGCTCTTAGCCATGTTATCCACTTCCTATTAAATAACATGGCTAAGAACTGCTCAGGGCCCCATGAGGAACGCTTTCCATTTAAAAAGGGAAAAATAACTTCAAAGACACTAAAATGCCTTCTAAATATGACCCCAAACAACCTATGAAGCTCTAACAGTACATATCCTGAAATTTAATTCATTTCAAAATTCGTTTTTAAACACAGCATATAAATCAATTGTATACCTGCATTCATGAAGAAATGACTAAAAATGTCCTTGAGACACATGAAAGTGTTTTCTGGAATGCCCTAGCACCATTTTTGGGACACTATTAACATGGCTAGGTAACTCCCATAATCAAAATCTAAATTTGCCAAGCACAAGTGGGAGCGTATTTACAAGACACTTGTCCCATGAGGAACACTTTACATTTTAAAAGGCGAACACAACATCTTAGACACTCAAATACCTTATAAATATGGCCCAAAACAACCTATGAAGCTCTAGCAGTACATATCTAGAAATGTAATTGATTTCTTAAATCGTTTTTAAAAGCAACATATCTGTTTCAGCTTACATAACAGACCATGAAATGGCCTCCATGTATTACAATATCTTGTGTAACTGCATGCCAGAATGTTACACCAAATATGCAATTATAATTTCTCTTTGAAACTAATTCTATTAGTATATCACTAGAGACAAAACCACATTTTAAAAACACAGCTTTCTTCATCATTTTCTCCTTAAATCATACTATTCTCTATCTAAATTAAATAAATCTTTTCTCACCTTAGCAAATATTTTTTGAGTTTTGAAAACAGTCTCAGAAATACACCAAATTGTCTTCAGCAGAAGAAAAAGGATGCACTCCAAAGGCTGCAGCTATTGAAAGCACAGAAATACAGATATTCTTTTCACATATCTCTCATATTAGCCAATCATACCTCTTCCCTCACTTTTTTCAAATCAAAACCCTTCCCCCCTCTGCCCTGTCTGCCTTGTTTCCATAGCAACCACCTCCTGGAAGACCTCTCATGTTTGCAAATTCACACAACAATGTTTCAATTGAACTCTGAACTCTCAGTGCACCTGCGTATCCAGTGCAATCTTTCATTAAATGTTTCTTCCTTGACCATTCAAATTACATCTTTCAAAGAACACATCCATGCACCCTAACTTTCTGTTTTCAGAAATGGAAATGCACCAATCACTGCTAATGAATCATTAGCATTGTAAATCCACAGTTTTTTTTCTTTAGAAACTCCTACTGTTTCAACTGCCCTTTCATTACCACACTTCATCTGACTGCAGAACAACCTTCTTCCACCATGTTTAACGTCTGGATTGTTGGACATAGTTACATCCACTGGGCTCAAAGGTATGCTGAGAGCAGAAATTTACACAACCTCAATTTACAAGATGTGGAAATTAAGTGGTTGGGCCAAAGAGGATTAAAATGTCACCAATTGATACCATTGGTGAAAACCTTTATGCATTTGCCAAAACCTGACCTGTTAATAGTGCACTGTGGAGGTAATGATTTGGGCACTTTGACAGGGGTAGGTCTGGAAATGCTTTTAAAGGACACCTTGGAGCAATTAATGGCACTTTTTCCTCAAACTGCCTTGGTATATTCCAATATATGCCAAAGACAGAAATGGAGGTGGTCCAACCAATTTTGTCCACAAATTGAGAAAGCGAGGAAGCATGTAAACAAATCTGTTTCAGCTTACATGAGAGACCATGGAATGGGCTCTCTGTACAACAATAACTTGCGTTACTACATGCAAGATATCTACAGAGGAGATGGAGTTCACTTCTCAGATGAGGGCAACAGAATTTTCATTCTGAATTTAAGACTCTGCATTGGTACCTACTTATAAGTACCTAAATGTACCATAAACCCAAAAGCTCTTCTCAGAGCTACCCTACATCTGATCACTCACAATTATTATTTTTCTCTAACTTTTTTCACTAATTTTCCACAAAATTCGCTCCCCGGAGCGCTACCCGGTTCGCTAACCGAAAGCTAACCTCGCGGAATTTTTTTAAAAAAAAATTTTTTTCCGCACATATAAGCCTCCTCAGCCACGCTCAGAAAACCTAGGGGGTCAAGATAAGTCTACCATGACCCCTTCTACCCATTCTAAACATTATTTGCCCTCCATCTTGTATCTTAATGCGAACGAAACACAAAATGGTGGACTCCCGTGACGCTTAAGGTTCGCTAACCGGGCAGCTTCCCGGAAAGCGGTCCTAAAAAAAGGCGGGAAAGTAATTTACAGAATAACGACTAGAAACACTCTCACCAAATATAGATTAGCTCATACTACATAACAATCCCTTCCATTCTCACAAATTTCATTGAAATTCCATTTAGCCATTTAGCCTGTAGACCTCTCCAAGTACCGTGAGGTAAATTACTTCACAAAACACATCTGAATTGTTGGAATTGACAACCAATGAAAATGTTACTTTCATTTTCTACTTTTATTACCTGACATTTGATTGGTTATATACCTGTATATATATAAAGGGAGAGAAGGAAACACAGCCATTTTGACTACTACTTCTTGTTGTACCTCCTATTTCAAAAGCTTCAAAAAACTTCAACTTCTTTGTGAAGGTAAGTTATAATTTAATATATTGTGCACTATGACTTAATATAGTAGACTTTTTCTGCTACATATACACTATCCCTCTGTAGTAGTAGTGTCTTGGTTAAATCACATACACTTTTTTTTAGTCCTATTTCCACTCTCATACTATACACTGCCAAAAGATAAATTCACTGATAAAAACTGCCTATCTAAAATTAATCCCAACAGTGCCCTATCTCTACTAATATATATTTTTTTAATCCAAATTTCAGGCAAAATGGAAGGCGAGCAGCAAGTTTCATTTTCGATTGAACTGAAGGAGAGCAGCCAAGACAAACTTGATGACTTTATGGATGACAGTAGAGACCACGAACTTCTACAATGTGTTGAAGCAGTAGACAACTTGCTTCAAAATGAAAAACAATTACACCCTATAATAAATTATGACATTTCTGACAATGAAATGTTAGAAAATTTAATAAAGTATGAAACACAATCATAATAAAAAAAATAAATAAATAAAGAAAACAAAAAAAAACAAGAAAAACAACAAACAATTAACATACAGTATTAGAAAAGTCTTTCATTCTTTTATCCATAAAGTTCGCTGCCCAGAAAGCTATCCGGTTCGCGAACTTGGCGCTTACCACGCAAAAAAAAATTTTTTTTTTTGGACCCTCCTAGGCCCTTTTAAAACCTCCACATAAAACCTAGGGGGTCAACGAGGATCTACTATGCCCCCTTATGGTAATTTCCCCCTTTGTTTTGGCCTCCTCTTGTCTCTCGATCCTACCGAGAGACAAGATGGCGGCCGCTCCGGACTGTTTAGAATGTTGACAGACACCGGAGGGCCAATCAGCTTCTCATCGCAAAGTTCCGTTACGCGAAAGGTTCGCTAACCGGATAGCTGCCCGGAGCGCTGTTACAGATATATATCTTGATTTAAACGTTAATTTCTCAAAATCCACTGAAGCACATATATTGAGACCTAGCAAAGGCACATCGGGCTAACAGTCCCTACAATTTTGCCAAGTTTCGTGAAAATCCATTCAGCCGTTCGGGCTAAAAGTGAGTCCAACCGCCCTATGGAAATTAACATGGGAAAAAGGCGTTTTGGGACCCCCCTTTTTTCTCGGCCCCCCCTCCACAAAACCCCCCCAAATTTTCAAGGTCTGCTCAGAAACAAAATGTGCCATTTTCCTGAAAATTTCAGCCAATTCCGTCCACGAACGCAAAAGTTATTAGGCATAGAATTTTCAGAAATCCCATAGGGAAAAAATCCTAACTATATATACCTACTGGCGACCGCCAGTAGGTAATATATATATATATATATATATATATATATATATATATAAATATATATATATATATATATAAATATTCACTGAAAAAAACATAGGTTTCAGGTCTTATATAGTTAGGAATTAGCATTTAAAAAACCTTTGAAATTTACTCAATAAACTATAAGTTTTAGGGGTGTTATAGTTAGCTGGACATTTCACTCATACAAAACCATTGAAATTGCTCCTATATAGTTAGTTGGACTAACTATATTTCGCACACCCGCAATCCTCTGCTGATGATGTCACATATTACATCATTCATGACATGGTCAGTGACATCACTGATGACATCTCAAATGACTTCACTGATGACATCACTGATGACATCATCCAGTGAATGTGGTTTGCTTTGTTATTTAAAGTTGCACATATACATCTAAAAATAGATATAAAAATTAAACTACTATTCCTTGCCAAGGTCTTACCAAAAACCTCCTATTTTTTTTGAAGAGGAGAAAGCATTTACTGAGGGGTCATTTTATGTAATTCATTGTTTCTTTGATACAGAAGTAATTATATATGAGACGTCACATTTGGATGTAGTTAATGCAGCAGTCTGTAAGTATGCACTCAGTCTGTTACGCTTCATACACTGTTTGACTCTCACGCCTGTGCCTGTCTGACGACGGTGTTCTATTTGGTTTTTAGATTGGTTGGACATTATTGCTGTTTATGCTTTAAGACCTCCGGCTGGAGGCTTTTGGTAAGACCATTTGACTTTTATTGTACATAGGTCACAGACTAGTACTCTGAATGGGTTTGTGCACTTTGATAGTGGTGGTATTGGTTTGTATCTTTTACACTCTGGTTGCATGTTTTGGTTTTGCTTTCCCTTTTGGGTGATTAGACGATACCTAATAGGCAAGGAATAGTAGTTTAATTTTTATATCTATTTTTAAATGTATATGTGCAACTTGTCCTGATGATGGTCCTATGGATTTGCTTTAACCGACGAGGGACCGAAACGTCGACGCACAACACCGTTTTGTTTTCATTGTACCATTGTTTGTGTGATGTTACAATGAATATAATATGTTGAGATATAATCCTCTCCACATGGTAGCTTGATTTCCCATGTAAAGAACATAAGGTGTCAAATACTGCGAGAAACCAAATCTGTACATTGTGTAGTATTTTTGTTGCCATGTCATTTTTGATAAAGAAAACAATGCATAAAAATAAATAACAATAAAAGACTGTATCCTCCTTGCTTTCATATGAATGTTAGATCACTGTTGTGACTAAAAGAGTATTGAAGAAAACTATTTAAATAACTCCTACGGGGACAATTTGTAATTTTGTTATTGATTACACCCAGTCCTCTCGGGATTATTGGGTGGCTCCGTCTTGTTTGACAAGATGGATGCCAACACTTTTTATCGGGCAGGCATGCAGATTGGCAGTCAACACTCCAAACCAGGAAGTGTTGGCAGCCATCTTGTGCCTCGGTAGAACCAAGGCACAAGAAAGGAGTGAAACAAAGGTGTGAAACTCCAAAGCGGCCAGGGTGAAGCACCCTGACCCCCTAGGCCTGCTGAAAAAATCACGGGGTACGCGTACGGTACGCATACCCCGGGACTTTAAAAAAATATATATATTTTTTTTTTTACCTTCGGGGTCCTTGTGGGACCCCCTGAGCAGGCCTAAGGGGTCAGGGTGCTTCTACCCTGACCCCTTTTTGAGTTCTACACATTTGTTTTTCTGCTTTCCTGTACCTCACTCTATTGAGGCACAAGATGGCTGCCCACAATTTCTGTTTTGGAGTGTTGACAGACAGTGGCAGCCAATCAGCATGCAGCTCGTGCACGTAGAGGTACGCACACGTACACGTACCGTACGCGTACGTACGCGTACGGTACACGTACGGGTAAGCTTATGGGTAAGTGTAGGGTGAGCTCATATAGATATATATGTGTTTTTGAAGTTAATTTTCATAAAAACCACTGGAGTAATTTTAACCAAATATAGCAAAGGCACTTCTGAGTGCCAGTCCCTACAATTTTGCCAGGTTTGGTGTAATTCGGTTCAGCGGTTCGGGCTGTAGCCTTGTCAGAACGTCCTATGGAAATTAACATGGGGAAAACACGTTTTGGGACCCCCCTTTTTTCTCAGCCCCACTTCACAAATCCCCCCGAAACTTTCAGGGAAGGAGCGCAGCGGAGCTGGCCAAAATTTGGGAAAATTACACGCAAATTCCTCAACCGGCGCCAAAGTTATTCCCAATAGAATGTTGTGGATTTCCTATGATTGCTAGGTCCTAACTATATATACCTACTGGCTATCGCCAGTAGGTAATATATATATATATATATATATATATATATATATATATATATATATATATATATATATGTATATATCCATCACTGACAGGATCCCATTGAGGTGAGGCCACGCGAAGAAAATATTGCTCACTTTTCTTTAATGAAGGTTTGCCAGCAAGCCCCTTCTGAAGGCACGAACATCCATAAAATCACTGCCAGACGCGTTTCAAGAATCACCTTTCTTCAGTGGCATAGTCTGTAAACAGCGCTGCTGCTCATGCGCTCTTAATTAACCCCTTCCATGCTAGTGACGGCTCCCGTCTGTCATGGCACACAGTGCTTGTGTGCTGATGACGGCTGGTAGCCGTCACGACCACGCCCACGATCGGAATGTGCCGCACAGGAGCGGAATTCCAACCGCAGGCAAGGGGTTAAATCACCTGCCTCAGTGGGCGTGGCTGCAAAGCCTCTTGGTAAATGTAGTGCGCAGATATTCAATTCAAGTGGATGCGCTGTTCAACTCAAAATAAAATTCATTCTGGGATGAAAATTCCTTCAGGGGACCAGCCCTGCTTTGTAACCATCATTAGGAGCAGAAGCTTGCACCAGCCTGCCTCGGTTTCAGCTTCACTTCATTCCGTTTTTCGCTGCATCATTGTTGGTGCAGACACGGGCCTGCTGCCAGCAGTGGGCTTCACCTTACGACTGGGACACGGCCGTTACACATCCATCACTGACAGGATCCCATTAAGATGAGGCCACATGAAGAAAATGTTGCTCACTTTTCTTTAATGAAGGTTTGCCAGCAAGCCCCTTCTGAAGGCACGAACATCCATAAAATCACTGCCAGACGCGTTTCAGGAATCACCTTTCTTCAGTGGCATAGTCTGTAAACAGCGCTGCTGCTCATGCACTCTTAATTAAATCACCTGCCTCAGTATATATATATATATATATATATATATATATATATATATATATTACCTACTGGCGTCTCGCCAGTAGGTATATATAGTTAGGATTTTTTGTCTATGGGACTTTTGAAAATTCTATGTCTAATAACTTTGGAGTTTGTGGACGGAATCGGCTGAAATTTTCAGGAAAATGGCACATTTTGTTTCTGAGCAGCCCCTGAAAATTTGGGGGGGTTTCGTCAAGGGGGGGCCGAGAAAAAAGGGGGGTCCCAAAACGCGTTTTTCCCATGTTAATTTCCATAGGGCCTTTGGCCTCACTTTTAGCTCGAACGGCTGAATGGATTTGCACGAAACTTGGCAAAATTGTAGGGACTGTTAGCCCGATGTGCCTTTGCTAGGTCTCAATATATGTGCTCCAGTGGATTTTGAGAAATTAACATTCAAAACAAGATATATATCTGTAACAGCGCTCCGGGCTGCGCTCCGGTCCGCTTACTTTTCGCGAAACGGAACTTTGCGATGCGAAGCTGATTGGCTCTCCGGTGTCTGTCAACATTCTAAACAGTCCGGAGCGGCCGCCATCTTATCTCTCGGTAGGATCGAGAGAGAAGAAGAGTTGAAAAACGAAGGGGGAATTTAATGAAAGGGGGCTAGGTAGACCCCTCTTGACCCCCTAGGAATGATGTTGAGGTTATTAAAGGGTCCCGTGGGGAAAATAAAAAAAAAAAAAAATGTTCACGGTAGAAGCGCTTCACGGGCCGCGAACTGGGCCGCAAACTGGTAGCGAAACGGGAATTCGCCATTTTGTGCTTCGTTTTAATTAAATTACTAGGTATAAGGGGGTGCGGGAGACGTATCCTAATCCCTTATGTTTTCTGAGGGTGGCTGAGAAGGCTCATATATGTTGATACATGTCTTCCAGCGGCTGTGCGTGAGCTTTTTTTTTTTTGCTGCGTGACGTCTGTTAACGTTCGATTCGATGGAAATCAGGAAGTGTTGACCGCCAATTTGTCAGTGCGATAAAATATTTTGTTATAAATGAATCCTTATTGATAAACATTGTCTGCGCCATCTTGCCTTTTTTCCAATGCCACAATTTTGTCGTGCACGGCAGCCATTTTAGATGCCAGGCCGGTCCCAGGCTATCACCTAGCCCTGCGGATGTAGTTTATGGCCCCAGCTGTAGAGAATCCAGACATGCCAACCCTCCCGATTCAGGCGTGAGACTACTGATTTCAGTGCTAGTCTCCCGCCTCCCGATTTCTGCAAGCAAAAACCCGGGGGCATATTACCAACAACTAGCGATAATTTTTGTCTCTAACTTGTTTAGAGACAAAAATTATCGCCGCACATCGGCGATTTTTATCGCAGATAAACCTTGCTATTAGCAAGGTTTATCGCAAATGCGATAAAAAACGGCCGCAATGCATGAATATCGCTGAAAAGTCAGCGATATTCATGCATTATCGAGCAAATGCTCTTAGCCATGTTATCCACCTCCCATTGGATAACATGGCTAAGAACTGCTCAGGGCAGGTGTTAGCTTTTTGAGATATTCACGCTTAGCGCGAATATCTCCAAAAGTTGGTAATAGGAGATAGCGATGTTAGGGACTGTTTCCAGTCGCTAACATCTTGGCACGCCCACTTTGCATGTCATTAGTGATAAATATCACTGACATGCAAAGCGGGGCCCAAGATGGTCGCTATCTCCTTTTAGCTGTCACTAACTGGTGTTAGCGACAGCTTGGTAATAGGGAGATAATTTTATCTCCGCTTTCTTGGCTTTTAAAGCCAAAAAAGCGGAGATAAACCCCCTTGATAATATGCCCCACGATTCCTCGGGGGTTTCAGGTGACAGGGCTTGGTATTGTGTTACGTGGTAATTCTTCCAGGAAACGTCAGAGGGTCGATGCAGGGGTTCTAGAAGGGGTGATAAACCATTTAAGCCTCATGAACAAGCGCATGGTGTTTTAAAGATCTGTGAAGTACTCGGGGCGGCGGTGTGTGTGTGTCCTCTTTCAGGAGCGGGCGGGGGGGGGGGCACTGCCAGCAACTTGCCAGGCCAGGCAGTGTTCAACACTTGCATCACCCTTTCTCTGCCTGCTATTGCGCTCCATGCTTCGGAATGGTAAGAAAAAGAACGTGCATTTGAGTTTGAAATGTCCGATCCTGTAGCAGTACACTTGCAAAGCCCACACATGAAAATAACCCGATTCAAGGCCCCATTCACCCGATTTTTTAAAAATATATAGCACTCCAACAAAGTAGGATTATAAAACTTTATTAACTTTTAAATATAACGAACGGAACAAAAACTGTAACAAACATTTAAACATTTTTGACCAAAAAAAGCAACAATGGTCAGAAGCTGTCTTTTGTGCGAATAGTCCCAAGGCAGCACAACGTGCTGAGTTCTGGACGGCACCCAGGTGATGTTTCCTGGGTGCCGCACTGGTTTTTGGTTTCCTACAATGCAGCTCAGAAAAACAGCGTGGGGCGTCCCGGGTGGTGGCCTCATCAGTAGCGGTCTGTTGTGCGAATAGTCCCAAGGCAGCAGAATGCGCTGAGATGTGGATGGAACCCAGGTGATGTCCAGTAAACTGCCGCACTGGTTTTGGTATCCTACAATGCTGCTCCGAAAATTGGCGTGGGGCGGCCCGGGGGGGGCGTGGGGGAGGCGGCGTGAACGGGCCTCCCCAGGTGGCGGCCATCCAGCTGAGTTGCGCCCGCTCTTACGGCTACAGCGTCTCGCTCACCATGTAGTTGAGTTGCTCCCACTCTTGCAGTGCAGCGATAGGCGGCTGCCACAGGACTCTTAAAATGGCGGCCGGCTCTTCGGTTTTGGGCCTGGTCCACTAAAATGGCCCTGGGACACCTTGGAACTCGGACGCTTGCCTGCTAGGGCTTGGGCTCCATTCTCGAAAGCGTCCCCTCAGCCGTGAAGATTCTACAAAAGTCTTGGGGGCCCTCGACTCCTGCAGGCTTCCGGTGGGGAGCGGCTGCCATGATTGCTCGCGGAATGACCACGACGGAGCCACGAGATGGTGGTGCTCTCATGCTGACGCCAGCTTCAGTCTGAATCATCCAGAAACAAGGTGGGGCTTTCATCGTTTGGGAAAAAAAATGTTCTAAACCAATGAAAAGTGTTATTTTTAGGTCATATGACCAAGCCTTCCATCTTTAGGAAACCAAAAGTAAAATGAACCAATGAAAAGTTTTATAAACAAGTCACATGACCTGTTATGCGGCATAGGGCTACAAAAAGCGTAGAAAATCCGTTGGCACGTGAGGCGGCGTCAGTAGCGGACCGGTGTGCGAATAGGCCGAAGGCAGCACAACGCGCCGAGATCCGGATGGGACCGAGTTAGTGTCCAGCAAGTTGCTGCACTGGTGTGGCTATCCTACAATGCTGTGCCGAAAGACGGCGTGTCCAGCTGAGTTCCGGTCACTTTTGCGGTACAGTGACTCGAATGCGCCGAGATCCGGATGGCACCGAGGTGGTGTCCAGCAAGTTGCCGCACTGGTGTGGCCATCCTACAATGCTGCGCCGAAAGTCAGTGTGGGGTGCCCCGTTGGCTTATGAGGTGATGTCAGTAGTGGACCGATGTGTGAATAGGTCGGAACCAGCACAAGGCGCCCTGCACTGTTGAGCCTTTTTCAATGCCTGTTTTTTGTTGTTTCCCCTCCATCAAAAACAAAAAAAAAATATAAAACTGTGCAAAAATACAAAAAAATCAAAAAATGTTTAGAAAAGCAGTGCTTGTAAGACTGTCTGAAGCTCTTTTGCACCTGCTGCAGCTTCACTATTGCCCTGGTGTGGCCAAAGATCGCCCATGACATAGGCGGCCGGCTCCCGAGGTCCGGCGGAACTTTTTTCCTTTTCCTTTCTGCTTCTTGTCCCACAATCCGTTTCACCTGAAGACACGACCAGGTTCCTGAATGTGTGCAGGGGGACGCTATTGATTGAATGAAAATGGCGGCTTGACACAAAGCTGACTCAAGCGTTGCTGTTGATGCTATACAGACAAAAATTGGTTTTCAGTTTGTACATTCTTCAGGATTTTTTTTTCCATCCAAGGCTGATTGAGAGTTTGTAGAAAAATGGCTTCAGATTTTCCACATATTACTCTTCAACATTCTTCCTAAATGTCCAAACCGCATAGCTTACACTCGGAGTGAGCTCATCGAACTCAGACCTGGGCAGGACCCGGTCAGACCTTCTACCTCCAAGCCAATCACCTGTGGTCTGCTTAATGTCAGATCCCTCTGTAAGCACCACACGGAAATAGCCTTCCTCATTGAGTCTGAACAGCTCGATGTCCTCTTTCTCACAGAAACGTGGACTCGGGAGGACTGTGAGGTCGAGCTGGGCTTAGCCTGCCCTTCAGGATATAAAATTAGCCACTCACCGCGCCCACTTAACCGAGGAGGGGGAATCGGATTCATTCATAGAGACTCGCTTACCCTCTCCCAGTTAAAGATTCGAGAGGTACCGGGATTTGAACTGATGGGTTTCTCAGTCAAACAGCGGGAGTCGATCTGCTGCTCGGGTGTTCTTTGTTACCGTCCCCCGGGACCAGCACCATCCATTCCTCTTCTCATTGATCTGATCTATGAACTTGCCAGCTCCCACTCCAGGTTATTAGTTCTTGGAGATTTCAATCTGTAGGCAGGCAGCTCGCTGGACAATGCATTTTTCTCTCTTAGCCAAGCCTGTACAGATATCAACTTAGTACAGCTGGTGAACGCCTCCACGCATCGGAAAGGCCACACTTTGGACCTGGTGTTTGCGGATCCTCAATGGGCATCATTCGTGGACATCAAGTGCCAATATTGGACGGACCACTTTCTGATCAGGTTTTCCCTTTGGTCGGAGGACCCTACTTCGCGTAAGGCTGGACTACCTCTAGCTAAGCTAGAGAGACCTTGGTCCCGCATCCTAAACACTGTTCCATTGCCGAACATCTTAGATGAGGACTT
The DNA here is from genome assembly GCF_964263255.1 of Lissotriton vulgaris. Lineage (NCBI taxonomy): Eukaryota > Metazoa > Chordata > Amphibia > Caudata > Salamandridae > Lissotriton > Lissotriton vulgaris. The sequence goes on from NC_141691.1 coordinate 956,467,442, forward strand.
CAAACTTGGCAATACAGTCGAAGATAGTTATACCCTCTTCTGCCAGTCCATAGCTAGCTCGCTGGATAAGTTAGCGCCCCTTCGGAAGTCGCGAGGGAGAGTGAACCGAGCTAGTCCTTGGTACACGAGCGAACTTCGCCAGCTCAAACTCGACTGTAAACGCGCGGAAAGGGTCTGGAGGAAGCAGTACCTAGACTCTGAGAAAATTGCATTTAGGTCTGCTATGCATAAATATAAAGCTCAAATTAAGATAGCGAAAGCGACTTTTCTTGAACTCACTCTGAATCAGGCCCCAAACAAGGCTCAGGCCCTTTTTAAAATCGTTAAGGACCTGGCTCACCCTACGTGTGTGGCTAGTGCTGTTCCCTCGTCGCAAGCTCTTTGTGACTCTCTTGCGGATGCCTTTGAGGAAAAAATCCGTAAAATCCTAGCAGGTCTGCAGGACCCACGGAATTCCACCACTGAGGAGGGAGCTCCGGAGGAGATGGCCAGTCGACCCCTGCAGAGGGCTACTAATCTCTGTCAGGAAGCTCCGGTCACGCCCTCCAGTCGACCCCGACCAGATGAGCAGCCCCCCAGCTTGGGAGCTCCGGCGGCGGAAGCCAGTCGACCCCAGCTGAGTAGCCCTCCTTTCTTTCTTTTGGATCAGGCCCTCAGCTTGGGAGCTCCGGCGACTGCGGCCAGTCGACCCCAGCTGAACTGTTCTTCCCTCGCAGCCCCTGATTCGGCTCCCTGCTTGGGAGCTCCGGCAATTGTAGCCAGTCGACCTCAGCAGGGTAGCCTCCTCTTTCTTCCTGTGGAGCCAGCTCTCAGTCTGGGAGCTCCGGCGAGCGAGGCCAGTCGACCCCAGCTGAGTGGCCCCTCTGTCCCCACTTTGGATCAGGCTCTCTGCTTGGGAGCTCCGGAGACCGTAGCCAGTCGACCCCAGCAGAGGAGCCCCTTTTCTCCTTCCTTGGAGCCGGCCCTCAGTTTGGGAGCTCCGGCGAGCGAGGCCAGTCGACCCCAGCTGAGTAGTTTCCCCCTTCCATCCCTGAAGGAGTTCGGCGACTTAGCCCTGACGATTTCTTCTGGTTCGCCTTTGGATCCTCTCCCTCCAAGACTATGGAAGGTGTTTCAAGAGGACCTCTTCCAGCCCCTGCACGCCATCTGCTGTCAGTCATTCGAGACAGCTACTGTTCCAAGCTGCTGGAAGAAGGCAGTGGTATCCCCGCTTTTGAAAAAACCTACGCTCGACCCTGCCTGCCTCTCTAACTACCGGCCAATTTCCCTGCTCCCTTTTCCGGTTAAAATTATGGAAAAGCTGGTCACCCGTGCTCTGTCCAGTTTCCTAGAAGGGAACAGCTGGTTGGATGAGACGCAATTCGGCTTTCGCCCAGCGCATGGGACGGAATCCGCGTTGGTGACCGTGCTAGACAATCTGCGGGCGCGAGTCGACAGCGGTCGGGCAGCATTTTTGGTGCTGCTCGACATGTCGGCCGCGTTCGACACGGTCAGCCATCCCACCCTGATTTCTAGGCTGGAGGAATGCGGGGTCAGTGACAAGGCCAGGGATTGGTTAATCTCCTATTTGGACTGCCGTCAGCAACGGGTTTCGTTACCCCCCTTCAGTTCAGAGGAGCGAAGAGTGGGACAAGGAGTACCTCAGGGCTCGGCCATCAGCCCCATACTCTTTAATGTCTACCTCCGCCCCCTAGTCCAGCTCATTAAAACCTTCGGTATCTCCGCATTTAATTATGCGGATGATACCCAGCTGGTCTTTTCTCTGGAGGGACAGGATGCAGTCACACTGGAGACCTTTCACCGGTGCATGCAGGTGACAGCGGAATGGCTCCGGTTGAACTCGCTACAGTTCAACGGAACAAAGACAGAGGTCTTACACTGTTCCACTGATCGAGTTCCTCGCGATCTCCCAGTAGACTTCTGGCCTCCGTCCTTCTCAGAGACGGTGTCTGCGGCACAATCAGCGCGCAATTTAGGCGTCACTTTTGGGCCTAACCTGCAGTTGGATCTACATGTGAATAAGATCTCTTCAACATGTATGATGCTGATTCGTATGCTGCGCAAGGTCCTTCCTCTCCTCCCTGCGCAAGCCAGACCAGAAGTAGTGCGTTGTACCATCCTAAGTCGACTTGACTATTGTAACGCACTACTTCTGGAGGCCCCGGTAACACTCTTGGGCAAGTTGCAAAGGGTGCAAAATATCGCTGCTAAACTCGCCCTTTCTCGCCCCTACCACAGTTCTTCTACGGCAGCACTGCGAGAACTTCATTGGCTGCCAGTTCATCTACGGGTGCGCTACAAAGCAGCGTGTATTGTGTTTAGGGCTATTCATGACCTGGGCCCCATTCCTTTGCGGCGAATGTTTGCCTGGTATTGTCCATCTAGAGCTTTACGCTCCTCGTCATCCAGGCTACTGGTAGTCCCACGATTCCAGAGAGTGAGGATGGGGGGCCGCTCTTTCAGAGTAGCGGCAGCCAAACTCTGGAACTCTCTGCCTATATCCTTGAGAAGCCTTGGAGATCTCTTATCTTTTAGAAAGGCTCTAAAAACTCATCTTTTTCCCAGGATAGGCTGAGCTACTGTTTTCATTGAGTACGGGTCAAAGCGCCAGGATGCCCTTGGTGGTGACAGGTTGCGCTATATAAGTATGCCACAATACAATACAATACAATGTGAGACTCACTAGGAAAACGGCTGTTTATCTTTCCTTTCAAAATGCTGCCAACAATATTTTCTGAATGGAAGACACCATCTTGTAGCATAAAGGGCCGAAAGGGGTTCTGGTCTGGCCGATTGTTGGTGGAGACATTTTGACTATATCTTGGACCTGCCCGGCCTCGCCCAAAATGGCGCCGGTATAAATGGGACTCGTAACTCCTTGTTGTGTACTGGTTGAACAACCTTGATATCACGAGATATGAATGCAGTTTTGATGCTCATGGCGGGCGGGGACGAGAATTGATTGAATATTTCTACATCCCTATTGATATTAAGTTCTGATGTGTTATTTATTACTGTACTATTGAAAGTTCGAATTAACGTCACCCATGGTACTTGCACGCAAATGTATATCTAGATAACTTTTTTGTAAGTGGCCCTGTCGTATTTTAATTACAAAATGTACGTCCACCGATTCCGCAACTGTTAGACATCTTAGTTCTTGCAACCTAATGGCTCGCTCGTTACGTTCCTCTATAATGTAAATGTCTCCTCATCATATACGATTTCAGTTTGCTCCGTGGCCGGCCCACGTGGTTATAGGCCCGTATTTTTATACTGACATTTTCACAATAAAGGTTTTTAAAACAAAACATGGTAGTAGTATTTACATTGGTAAAGTTTTTACTTTTAGTCACTGTTTTCGAATCAGTAAAAGGCAAGTGAAATAAAGCAGTCCAATTACATGACGGATAAAAGGTATAATATGTAGGAACGCAGTAAAGATAAATGGTCAAGGGCAGTTGTGTTTTCCACTCCTGCAACATAAAGTGATCGATAAGAATCTGATAATCAGGCGTATCGGCGACTAAGACAGCAGGCCGAGTCTCTTTTACTCAACGGCTCCGTCATGGAACGAAGAAACGCCCTTTTTCTCGAAAAAGGAATATATTTTACTTGCAGGACAGTTGTAAATTTTCCGGGAAAGTACATTAGCCTGGAATATTATAACATATATGTTTAAAAAAAAATAATGTTCGAAACCAATAAAAAGCGTAATTTTTAGGTCATATGACCAAGCTTTTCATCATTAAAATAACAAAAGTAAAATGAACCAATGAAAAGTTTTATTAACAAGTCACATGACCGGTTATGCTTACGTTACGCGCTGCGCGCCGCGCCCCGGATCACTTCCGGGTGCGCTAACGCGGCGTGTCATATAACGCATTACGCGACAACGTAGGTCAAGAATATAGTCAAAATGTCTCCACCAACCAGCGTTCGGAACACAACCCCTTTCAGCAGTCCAAAAAGTTCTGTTAAATGACAACAGAGGGGACAGGCAACAAGAACCATCAGTCAAAGAGGGGAGGGCAAGTTCTTCTCTACCGGGTCATGTTGGGGCGCTACCGGAACTGATCGAATTGGTAGTCTACAGTGTTTCTGGATGTTTCAGACTAAAGCTGGCGTCACCATGAGAGCACTACCATCTCGTAGCTCCGTCGTGGCCATTCCACGAGCAGACATGGCAGCCGCTCCCCACCAGAAGCCTGCGGGAGTCGGGGGCCCCCAAGACTTTTGTAGAATCTTCACGGCTGAGGGGACGCTTTCGAGAATGGGACCCAAGCCCTATCAGGGAAGCGTCCGAGTTCCAAGGTGTCCCAGGGCCATTTTAGTGGACCAGGCCCAAAACCGAAGAGCCGGCCGCCATTTTGAGAGTCCTGTGGCAGTCGCCTATCGCTGCACCGCAAGAGCGGGAGCAACTTAACTACATGGTGAGCGAGACGCTGTAGTCGCAAGAGCGGGCGGTAAACAGCTGAATGGCGGAAGAGGCACAGTGTAGCAAAAGCAGGCGGAATGGCAACTAAAACGGTAAAGGGGCGCCCCACTACAGCGTGTCTTCAGGTCAAACGGATTGTGGGACAAGGTCCAGAATAGAAGAGTCATCAAAAGGCAAAAAGTTGCGCCGGACCCCGGGAGCCGGCCGTCTATGTCGGGGGCGATCTCAGGCTACACCAGTGCTATAAGACTTGGGGAGGGGGTCGGAGCCAAGCGTCTTCTCCGAGTCCGTGCCATCACACCGCCCCTCGGGGGCCTCCGTCAAGCGGTTTAGGGAGGTACCATATAACATTGTTTTCAAATGCAGTCAGGTCCACAAACGACCCTCACTTACTTTGAGAATAGTGAAGCTGCAGTAGGTGGAAATAAGCTTCAGACAGTCTTACAAGCACTGCTTTTGTAAACATTTTTTGATTTTTTTGTATTTTTGCACAGTTTTATATATTTTTTTGTTTTTGATGGAGGGGAAACAACAAAGCACAGGCATTGAAAAAGGCTCAAACTCAGAACTCTGAACTATGGCACCCAACATCCAGGACTTGCCATCCGGATCTTGGCGCCTTGTGCTGCTTCCGACCTATTCACACATCGGTCCACTACTGACATCATCTCATAAACCAACGTAATGTAAATAGTTATTTAATAAAATGTTTTACCCTGTTACTTTGCTGGTGTGTTGTCTATATTTTTAATATTTGCATAGGGTTTGTCGTTATTTTGGGCGGGGTGGGTGACGGAGCCGAGCTGTCTTGCAGCCCTCATGGTGTGGCGCTCAGTTCATCTCACTATTTTCGTATTTCTCATGAAGGGTTGTTCCTAATGTTTCTATTTTAGCGAGGTCAAAAAGAGATCCAATTAGTGGCCTACTGATTTTGCTCGATTACTTTTATTTTTTTACACGATTTTTCACAATTTTTCACTATCTGCAAAGACTAAGTATTGCGACTTTGTGCTTGTTTGTAAATAGAGAATGAACCAAAGAGAATCAATTGTAAAACAGTAAATGATTGGATAACAATCAATCAAATGGAGAGACAAGCAGGCACGACGGATTACAACGGGGGTAAAGGCCTGCGTTAACTACTCTTCACTATCTGCAAAGAGAGAGTACTACTAAGAGAAAAGAGGGGAGGGGGGCAGCGTTCAAAGCACATCAGCGTGCATAAACACGAAAAAGTTTTTACCTATCACGTACTTGACATTTTACAGCTTTTGATATTTGCTATTAAAAAACCAATGAAATTCACTGAAAAAACCATAGGTTATAGGCCATATGTAGTTAGGAATTTGCATTTACAAAACCTTGAAAATTCACTGAAAAAACCATTGGTTATAGACAATATATAGTTAGGAATTAGCCTTTTCAAAACCTTATTTTACTCACACAAAACCATTGAAATTTCATATATAGTTAGTTCCACTAACTATATATCGCGCACCCGCAATCCACTGCTGATGATGTCACATATTACATCATTCATGACATGGTTAGTGACATCACTAATAAGTTGTTAATTAATTTCAATTAATCAATGTAATTATGTTAATTGTTTAATTACTTTTAGGTGTGTATTGTGGTGTTTATATGCGTAAATGGTGTGAAGGGTGGAGAGTAATTAATTTTGTATTGATTATTACATATTTTTACATATTTTTACAATAATTTCCATTAATTAATTAGTCTATATTAATTGTAATTGTGTAATTAATTTTAGGTGTATGTTGTGGATATTCTAGTGGTAAATAATGTGTAATTAATGATTTTTTATTATCTTTGGTAATAATATTATATTTAAATGTATGTATTAATTATGTTAATACTGGAAATTTAATCTAATAAAAATGTTGATGTTTTTGTTTTTTTATTGTTGTCGGATCCAGCACTTTCCGTACTATTGCACTCACTGGAGTGGGAATAGTAATTTCTACCCCTCCGCAATTCAGCGTTTTCCCTAGTGTTGCACTCACTGGAGTGGGAATAGTAATTTTTACTCCTCCACTATCCAGAGCTTTCCCTACTGTTGCACTCACTGGAGTGGGAATAGTAATTTTTACCCCTCCACTATCCAGCTCTTTCCCTACTGTTGCACTCACTGGAGTGGGAATAATAAATTTTACCCCTCCGCTATCCAGCGCTTTTCCTAGTGTTGCACTCATTATAGTGGGAATAGTAATTTTTACCTCTACGCTATCCAGCGCTTTCCCTACTGTTGCACTCACTGGAGTGGGAATAGTCATTTTTACCCCTCCGCTATCCAGGGCTTTCCCTTCTGTTGCATTCACTGTAGTAGGAATTGTAATTTTTACCCCTACGCTATCAAACGCTTCCCCTACTGTTGCACTCAGTGGAGTGGGAATAGTAATTTTTACCCCTCCGCTATCCAGCGCTTTCCCTACTGTTGCACTTACTGGAGTGGGAATAGTAATTTTTACCCCATCGCTATCAACCTTTTTAGTACTATTGGGTTTATTTTGTTATTAAATGAATGTTTAATTCTTTTTTCATTAGTTTAATGTGTTAATTAAATATAGAATATTTTATTTAATTTTAAAATATTTATATGTGTATATTTTATTTATTTTTAAATATTTAAAAATGTTTATAAATTAAAAAAAATAATAGTTAATAATATGTATTTAAGTAAATATATATGTACACTTTTTGTGTTTATATTTATTAAATTAAGTTTATTTGTTATAATTAGTTTAAATACATATTAAATGTAATTTATTTTGTTAATAATATTGATATTATTTAATTAATTTTATTTAGGTTATGCAATTTTTTAAAGTCGATATTTTTTACTTCTATATTTTTTACATCAATATGTTTGTGTAGATATTATTGTACTTACCTGTTTATGTATAGGGAGTCGATATTTTTGTTATCGATATTTTACATGGATATTTTTTTCATCTATATTTTTAACATCGATATTTTAACATGGAACCCTTTTAAGTGAGTAATCTTATCTTAACCAAGGGCTTTCTTTTGGCTTGTGGGTGTTTATGACGATGTCCGAACTAAGAATGTGATTGGTGATGAATGATTCGGTATCAGAATTAGGCCATAGACCTTGCTGATCATTTCCCTTCCCTTACCGACATAAAGGAGGAAATATAACCAGGCCCTCTAGAGGAATTATCTACAACAACATTGATTGTGAGTGACCCTGAATTTTAAAGACGGCCTGCATCATGAGCTGATGATGCAGGCTCTCTTTAAAATTCAGGGTGCTTCCAGGGGCGGCTCCTATGTTATAGCGGAGGAGCGTTGCCCCACTATAATGGCCCCAGAGATGAAAAATAAAATGGTAACGAAGTTAATCTATTATCATTTTATTTTTCGTCACCATGTCCCGAACGGAGTGTCAGGAAGAGGCGGGGTCAGCTGAATGGCAGCAGCAGCAGCAGGGAGGAGGGTGGGCTGCCTTTTGCACTAGTTTAAAGTGTACATGTCCCTTTGGCCGGCCGTCTTGTGCGGGTCAGCTAGCCATGCACACTTTAAACATCTCAACCCAGCTGTCTTAAGACAGCTGGGTTGAGAGTAAGTGCATGCATCCAGTGCCCTCAGGAGCACAGACAGAGGCTGCTCCCGCCAATCAGGGTGCTGCTCTCATGAGCATGTGTGCAGCGCCAGGATTGGCTTGTGAGCCTGCCTCGAGGACAGAAGATGACAGAGGACTTCGCCTCGTTGCAGGAAGGTACGTTTATTTACTGATTTTTTTGTCGTTGCTCTGCTTCACCACCCTCAGGATATGCCAGCCGCCACTGGGTCCATCCTGAGCGACAACTTATTCGGAATGGAATCGTTCAGCTACATTGTGCCAACTGGGTGTTTTCTGCCCTCTCTGCTTCAAAGGTCTGAGATTACCTCTACTCCACAGCATTTGTGCATTGCCAGCTGAAGTCAAATAATACAGGCTTGCATTTCAACAAGGGTGTGACTGTAATGATCCCTGTGTGTGGCCAGCATTGCCCAAGATAGACATTACTGCAGCGTTAGTGACCTTGCAGCTCTGGGCCTCCAGGTCAGCTGTAATCTGATCTGCTGAGCTCAGGCTTTAGTTTAGCTGGGGGTTTGGTTGCAATAAGACAATTTACCCACTCTATGTATGTTCTCAAAGCAATTCTACACTTGTTCTGATAAGAAAGGGCAGGCCTCAAGGTAGTGGGGAGGTCCTCTGGGTGGCACTGGGTTCTGCTCGGCTGTCCCTGCCACTGTCAGGTAATGAGCTACTCCTCTGTCCTCAGCTAAGGCATTGTGCTGTTTTTGTTGAGGGTAGGGAAAAGTGGCTAATAGAATGAGTTGGCCAGGCAGGTAGGAAAATAGAGATTCATAAGGTGTACTTAGTGCACAGTAAACCCCTTTTGCATTATTGGTGTGGTAGAAGTGATTTGGAGTGCTTCCCAATCTTACTGAACTGGAAATACAGTCTAGTATGCACTAAAATCATTCTGAAAGCTCAGTGAATGAGTCATTAATTTACCAGACTGAAATAATCAGCTACACCCAGATTTCAGCACACAACAAATAGGTTTCTCATACTGCGTTTCACAATTCATACACACAACACCAAAGTAAATTAGAAGGAACCATAAAAAGCAGCCTGGCCACTCATGCATACAGACTAGTGGCAGGCCTATTAGACGTTTCTGGGTTACAAACTTCATGTAGGGCCCATTCTGTTTTTTCTGACAGCACAAGCACTTCATTCATAATAGAAACAGTCTCTGTAGGAAATTAAGATCTGCTTTCATGGTGACCCCCCACTTTTTGCTTGTGTCAATATGTTTTACTGACTAGTCTGATTGGGATCCTGCTATTCAGGAACACAGTCCCTGTGCTTCTTCCCTAACTTGGACATGGTGAGCACTCCAGATTGGCTACTGGTGTACTCTTATAAGTCCCGAGTATATTGTAGTAAGGTACCCGGGGCATAGATACACCAGGGATCTCCCATGGGCTGAAGCAGGCATTATGCCACCCATGAGAGACCATTCAAATTGTGACAACAGGCCTGCCATTGCAGCCTGTGTAAGCTGGTGCTAGCACCACTTACGACAGATATAAGTTTCCTTATATCTGAGGTCACTGCACTTAAAACCTATAAGTCACCCCTAAAGCAGGCCTTTCAATCCTGAAGGCAGGTTGCTCGGTTCTAAGTGTGAGGGTGACCCTGCATGAGCAGGACACCCCTACAACCTTCAGAGTCCATTCTCCCAGGTTGTAAGTGCATCAGCCATTAAGATACATAGAGTGGCCAAGCGTCATTACACTATGGCTATGTCTAAACTGGCTGTAACGAACCCTGTTGTGTTTGGTATCAAACATGTTGGAATCTTACCCCTACAACATAAACGGTGTGGGGGGTATGATTCAATGCACTGTAAAGCTCCTCCGGGAGGCCCTTAGTGCTCCGGGTACCAGTCTTCTAGACCCGGACAGCAAACTATGACTGCTGCCAGCTAGGGACATGATTCTGCCCTCCTACTGCGGAGCCAAGCTCAAGCAGGGGAAGGCAGGACAATAGGTTTACTGTCACAGGGAGGTGTGACAACCTCCCAGACAGGACTTAGTGTATTTTGGCAAGGTGTGGGGTGCTTGCCAGCACCACTGAGACTACTTGAAGGGCAGATTTGGTTCCCTCCTTGCATACTCCAATTCAAACCAGTTCAGGGAGCCATTGGCTCCCGCTCTGGTGCGAAACTGGACAAAGGACATGGGAGTATCCTCCCCACTGTCCAGTGACTCCTGTGGGAGGGACCCCTGAATCGTGCCAACCGTTTCCTTAGGGTACTTAAAGGCTTACCTGTGGGTCCCTAGATTTGTCATAGGACAAGATTCAGATTCAAAACCACTTCTACCTCAACTGTTTTGGACACTCTGGGCTTCGCTGAACTTCGCTTTGGGAACCGAGACTGCAACTGGGATGCCCTCCTGCTGCTAAAACCTATAAGTCACCCCTAGAGCAGGCCTTTCAATCCTGAAGGCAGGTTGCTTGGTTCTAAGTGTGAGGGTGCCCCTTCATGAGCAGGACACCCCTTCAACCTTCGGAGTCCATTCTCCCAGGTTGTAAGTGCATCAGCCATTAAGATACATAGAGTGGTCAAGCGTCATTACACTATGGCTATGTCTAAACTGGCTGTAACGAACCCAGTTGTGTTTGGTATCAAACATATTGGAATCCTACACCCACAACATAAACGGTGTTGGAGGTATGATTTAATGCCCTATAAAGCTCCTCCGGGAGGCCCTTAGTGCTCCGGGTACCAGTCTTCTAGACCCGGACAGCAAACTATGACTGCTGCCAGCCAGGGACATGATTCTGCCCTCCTGCTGCGGAGCCAAGCTCAAGCAGGGGAAGGCAGGACAATAGGTTTCCTGTCATAGGGAGGTGTGACAACTTCCCAGGCAAGACTTACAGACCCTCCTCTGGGAGGGACCCCTGAATCGTTTGAACCCTTTCCTTAGGGTACTTAAAGGATTACCTGTGGGTGGGTCCCTAGATTTGTCATAGGACAAGATTCAGATCCAAAACCACTTCTACCTCAACTGTTTTGGACACTCTGGACTTCGCTGGACTTTGCTTTGGGAACCGAGACTGCAACTGGGAGGCCTCCTGCTGCTCTTGGTCTTGTCGTCCTGCAAGTCCGCTGCAACATCTGTGTACATGCTCCATACAGGTTCTTCACAGGGCCTGTGAACATCCAAGACACTCAAAAGAGTCTCCCTTGGAGTGAAGGAGTCACTCCCCTGCATCTGCAGGCACTGCAACGCAGCTGACAATCTGTTTATCCTGGGCTCCCTTAGTCTCCGAAAGGCTCAGCAAGACAGGTGGCAGTCCTGCAACTCCCTTGAGGCCTGCACCGTCTTCTCATCGAGTTTGAGGCCTCTTGAGACTAATTTTTTGCTCCAGTGGGCTCTCCCGCTTGCTTGGGGCCTGCTCTGACTTACCTGCTTGTGGTGAGTCCACTTGGACCTTGCTGGTCCTGCCACTAAACCTTTTTCTTCAACTATGTTTGTTGCCGTTGCCAAGGCTTGTTGGTGCCCCTGCCAGACACTGACCCCTTGGCTCTTGACATCTGATGTGGGACGGCTCGTGCACGGCTCTTGGTCCCCCTCTGCATTGCCTGCTCCGTACTGCTGCAACTTCAAGGGCACTGCCAACACACCTGCATCCTCGACATCGGTGGCCATTCGTCTTCCATGCCTCCTGGTCAATCCTGAGTGGCATAGACTCAGTCCCCTATGCTTGCAGGTACCTCTCATCTTGAATCCACCTTTGGGCTCCACCAGACACTTTCACCTTCTTCGCAAGCGGAATCTTTTCTGAAGTCCTCCATTGTGGTCTACAGTGGTTTCCAACGTCACTTCACACCTATGCACCCAGCTTCCCTGGTGTAGGTATCCTGCTTCCTGGGGTACCCATGGATGAGGTGGCTCTCCAGCCTTCCATCTTCCACAGGATTCTTCAGTTTCCGCTGGGAAGGGTCCTTTTTCTTTGAATCTGCAACCGCGACTTACCTATTCACTATTACCTATTGACCTCCATTGAGCACGCGGTTGCATTCCCACTGTACACACGACCCCGTGGGGTACCCAGATACTCACCTTGGGCATTTCCTAGGGTCCCAGCTCTTCTACGTCTTCTGGGTCCATTCTCGACTTAGGTCATGGTTCGCATTCCACTATTTTAGTATATGGTTTGGTCTCCCCCTGGAGACCACTGTATATCTGTGCTACTTACATATTCTATTTTTAAAGTATTGTGTGTATTGTGCTTATATCTCCGGGTAGGAGATAATACATTGTGTTAGAGAGTGTTAATAATAAATACATATTATCGATAACTACACTGTGTGGTTCTTTTTTCACTTAACCTATACCATAAAATTAATTACTGGTAAAAACAAGCTGCTTTACAATCCTTCTGGACTAAGCCTGAAGGCTGCTCTCCACAGCTACCACTGAGAGAGCTTTCTAAGGTTATTTAACCCTTTCGATGCTGATGACGAGCTCAGCTCGTCATCACCCACGGGTGTCGTGTGCTGATGACGAGCTGAGCTCGTCATGGTGCCACTAAAATGGCAATTTCCAGCACAGGGGGGGGGAAACGCCCAGCAGCCATGTGGTTAAGACCACTATAATCACCATAAGGGTTGTCTGGATTAATGCAGGGTGCTACCCTTAAATAAGTGAGCACCATAAACTAATCGAGCCTCTCACAGTGTCTGAGAAAAAGTTTGAAAGCAGCTCCACCATAAGACACCGCCTAGCGACTACTAACATTACCTGCCTAATGTGGAAGGTGTCATGAAAACAGACAAGGCCTCTTCTTGCTTGTGTTGTATAAATATAATTTGCAGCCCTAGCATGGTGCCCTGCAACATACAGGGCCACGCGCACAGCACTATCTCCCCCATCTCTTGTGATTGCCATGAGTAGGGAGAGGCTGGCATTTTTTTGGTTTGATTCACAAACTCCTGCAGCTTTAAATAAAACTAACACTAGCAACCTAAAGGTGCACTTTCTGTAAATGGGCGATTGATCATCCCATTCAGCACACGCGCCATAAGGTACGTATTGATTCTAGGACGTGTCGTCCAGAGAACCCTGGGGTTCCGGAATGCCTACTCATGGGGTACGTTACTGCTTACAAAATTATATAATATTAATAGATTAACAAGGTGTATATAAATAAGGAAGTAAACTGTAAAACTGATAAATTAAAAGTTTTGTAAATGTGAAAGAATTTCAATTAGAGGCTAAAAATGAAGTTAGCGTCCTTAGATTGATTTGTGGGTGCAATGCAAATGCATCAAACAGAATATAGCATGGATGGTAGGTGGCCCCAGTTGAATTCAGAAAAGATCCAACCTGTCCACTAAAATGAAAATTTAATTTTCTTAGGTTATACCACTCAGCTTTCACACTTAAACATATTTGGACATTCCTTTCACCTACTCCTCCTGACTTGTCCACTGTCTGGGGTCAATTAGAACAGGCTCAGTTTACTCCATTTTGATTAAGGGAAGTAGTTTATATCTCTCAACACTCTAAGGCCTTTCTCTCACCCAGACTTACTCACTCTATCTCTATTGCTACACTTTTAATTATTCATTCTAATTCACATTTACAAAATGTTGCACAAACTCCTATTTGGTACAACAAGCATATACAATCAATACATTGAATTCTTTCTTGAAAACAATAGATACATAATTGCAACAAAAGGTCACATTTTATCTAATGGATTCCACCTAGACTTCCATTAAATTCAACAACAATATGGTATTTCTTCTTATTATGCCAATCAATATCAACTTCTTAAGATTCCTCTTCTTCAATTTATCTCTCGATCAGCAACCTCTGTAACCCATACACATTTTCCTCCTTCACATTGGATTTGTCCTCACATATGAAAGTATTGAATATATATAAGATTCTGACAGGCTCTTCTATACCTAGAGTAAAATCTACAATAGAACTACAGTGGGAAGCTGATTTGCACCAAGTATTCTCACCTCAAACTTTGAGATCCATATGGATTAGGTTACATACTACATCCCGTTCAGCAAGTACAACTCAAACATCATATTATTCCTTGCAATTTGGTAAATTGCAAACCACCTCTTCTAGCTCTTCCTTGCTAAAGGGGCTAATCATCTTACTACTCTTCTTCTGAGAGCGTTAGCATACCTAGCCCTCCTTAAAACACCTCCAGGGCCTCTTTATATCAAGTGTCTGAATATAATTCTAGATCCAGCTGTAATGTATAAGAAAATCTTGTTTATTTTCCCTTTCTTACAACGAAGCCCCGTATCAGGACACTTTGAGGTGCGTATAGTGTTTTTTTGTGTTTTTTTAAATCTTTTTTTATTAAATTTTGAAAAGATATGCTAACAGACTTCAGTTACAAAAATGCATTACCATCATAATAGAGTCACCACCATACTCATAAAAATAATAGCAGAATACAATGCAAAGACATTATCGCCTATCAAGGGACTGGGTGTCGCCCTTTCAGTTAGCACAGTACCCACTCGTCAATGTTCGTGCAATCTTTATCTATTCTTATCGAACGTATACACAATCAATTCTTACATCTCTCCTACTCTGCATTTCGAATATGCGCAATCAGGTCTGATACCATTTGTGAGGTGCAAGCCCAGTTCCATGCCCACATAAGCAATTACCAGCCTAGAGGTACTATTAATTGCCCAAACCAAATGACAGGCTATAAGTGACCTCTCTGGGACTCCCAAATAAAAGAATCTGTATAATTTGAATATTAAAGAAACAACCCCAAGCTGCAGCCGGCATTCTTCAACCCCAAAGATTCTTTTTGCACATGAACAAAAAAGGAAACGTAACCAAATACCTAAAAATCAATAACTAATAACATACTGCCAGGAGTCAGGGCGCTTCAGCTGCAAAGAATGAGCCAACTGTCAACAGTATAGGCGGATGGGGTTGAAGGGGCGGAGGCCCCAGGAAGGGGGGCCTCGGGAAGGGGGCTCATCCACACAACAGCCCAGGGCAAGCAGGGCAAATGTATAGGGCAGCTTCTGCTCACACAACTACTCTGTAGCTTCAGTCCCACTCTCCTCTGAGTCCCGCTCCACTCCATGACGAGTGTCCCACGATTTGGTTATGTCACCCCCATGGCTCCGCATATGGTTTACGCCGCTTAGTGATCTTATCTTCAGCGATTAGAAACTCGTTCCTCAGTCCGTACCCAACTGGTCACGTCCGCATCCCGCCTGGTAACCAGTGGTGGATTCCCTGCTTTCCAATGAAGCGTGATTCTCCTTTTAGCCAGGAGGAAGGCCAGATCTACAAATCTGTGCCCCAACTTACGGGCTTTGGGTCTCGGGAAGAGGCCCAACAGACAAATCTCAAGTGTGAGCCGATACTTTATTAACCAGATCCACAATCTTATTCCAATAATTGGAACGCATCAGACAGGACCAAATCATATGGTCGAAGTCCACGTTCCCTAATGCGCCCCTTGCACAGGCCTGATCGTCTCTATTATAAACCACATTCAACCTATGCAGAGTGAGGTTGGTCCTATGCAGTATGTTAAAATTGAAGGGCCTTAAAGGCCATATTCCTTGCGATCTTTTTTAGGCTCATTAGAACTTTCTGACATTTCTTATCCGACAATGGTCGCATTAACAGTTTCTCCCATCTTTCCGGTAAACCTTAAAGCTTTTTGGGCGCCAGCTCTCTTATGGCCAGATAAAGCCAATGTATCAAATGTCCCACGGAACCCAGAGTTACCATCACCTCCAGGGTCGGATGTGTGTCCGGTTCACCAAAGGCTGCACCCCAAAGCTCCAACACTGCCCCGCGGAGCTTATGACAGTTCAAGAACTGACCCGGGAGGGGGGGGCAGCGTTCCCATATTGAGAATCTTCTGACAACGGTTAAGAATTCTGGGAAGTAACCATGTATATAATGCCCCAGCGGGGAGTGAGAATGTAGAGAGGTCCATGCCATCAAGCCATCTTGCTATTCATTGGAGTTGGGTCATCAAATAGTATGCCTCGAAGTTTGGGGCCCCCAACCTGCCCTCTGTAAGTGGGAGGTGTAGGGTCTGTAATGACTCTCTATTACAGCCGCCATCGCAAACGAGATCTCTAAGAAGCCCATCCAACGTCCTGAACCAAGATCTGCATATCAAAACGGGTAGATTGACAAAATAATACGGTAGGCGGGGGAGAACAATCATTTTCAACAGTGCCAACCGAGCCATGAGTGGCAACTTAAGAGCGCGCCAGAAGGCCACTTGCGAACGCAAAGCCCTCAGGGTGCCCCCAAGGTTCCCTTCAAACATGTCCGCCTGCGTATGATATATCTGTATCCCCAAATATTTGACAGACCCAGGAGCTCACGCCAGGGAGGCCAGAAGGCTCAATGGTCTAGGCATGGAGAGGTGCAGCCGGAGAACAAATGTTTTTTTTCCCATTCACCCGTAGGCCGGACAAAGCTGCAAACTCCTCCAGGATGTCCAGTACTTGACGGACTCCCGAGGTCCCATCTCGCAAATAGATCAGTACATCATCTGCGTAAAGCGAAATGATGTGGGGGATCCCGTTGAGCGTCACCCCCAACCTATCGCATTCCCTCCGCAGCCTAGCTGCCAAAGGTTCCATGGCCAGAGCAAGAATTAGCGGCGACAAGGGGCACCCCTGCCTGGTCCCTCTATGAATGGGATAGGCTGCTGAGACTGTCGTTCCTGTACGCACACAGGCCGTGGACCCTCCTTATAGCAGGCGGATCCACTGCAACTACCAATCTCCCATCTGCAAGACGACCATCACTGCAAGTGGAACATCCCAGCATAGAGAATCTTCTGACAACGGTTAAGAATTCTGGGAAGTAACCATGTATATAATGCCCCAGCGGGGAGTGAGAACGTAGAGAGGTCCATGCCATCAAGCCATCTTGCTATCCATTGGAGTTGGGTCATCAAATAGTATGCCTCGAAGTTTGGGGCCCCCAACCTGCCCTCTGCAAGTGGGAAGTGTAGGGTCTGTAATGACACTCTATTACAGCCGCCATCGCAAACGAGATCTCTAAAAAGCCCATCCAATGTCCTGAACCAAGATCTGGGTATCAAAACGGGTAGATTGACAAAATAACACGGTAGGCGGGGGAGAACAATCATTTTCGACAGTGCCAACCGAGCCATGAGTGGCAACTTAAGAGTGCGCCAGAAGGCCACTTGTGAACGCAAAGCTCTCAGGGTGCCCCCAAGATTCCCTTCAAACATGTGCGCCTGCGTATGATAAATCTGTATCCCCAAATATTTGACAGACCCAGGAGCTCACGCCAGGGAGGCCAGAAGGCTCAATGGTCTAGGCATGGAGGGGTGCAGCCGGAGAACAAATGTTTTTTTTCCCATTCACCCGTAGGCTGGACAAAGCTGCAAACTCCTCCAGGATGTCCAGTACTTGACGGACTCCCGAGGTCCCATCTCGCAAATAGATCAGTACATCATCTGCGTAAAGCGAAATGATGTGGGGGATCCCGTTGAGCGTCACCCCCAACCTATCGCATTCCCTCCGCAGCCTAGCTGCCAAAGGTTCCATGGCCAGAGCAAGAATTAGCAGTGACAAGGGGCACTCCTGCCTGGTCCCTCTATGAATGGTATAGGCTGCTGAGACTGTAGTTTCCGTTCGCACACAGGCCGTGGACCCTCCATATAGCAGACGGATCCACTGCAACTACCAATCTCCCATCTGCAAGACGACCATCACTGCAAGTAGAAAATCCCAGCATAGAGTGTCAAAAGCTTTTTCCAAATAAATCAATTGCCACCACCACTGCATCAGAACAATCTTGCAGTGCCGGATGAAACATGACATGTCACATTCATCGAAGATTACTGGACGTGGAGCGTGAGGGGATAAATCTGCACTGATCTGCATGCACCAGTTGGCACATATGGGGTAGGAGTCTCAGAGCTAATGCTTTACTCAACATTTTTAAGTCCATATTTAGCATGGACAGTGGTCTGAATTCCGTAAATTTAGGGTGTGCCAATTTAGATTTGGACAGGGGGATCACCATTGCCTCCTGGAGTGAGGGCGGCAGACACAAGTCATGGAATGTGGTGGCATACATCTGTTCCAACCGCGGCACCAGTATGTCCACATAAGTACTATAAAATTCTGCTGGAGGCCATCCGGTCCAGGTGTATTCCCTCTAGCCATGTCCCTAATAGCTGCCCGTATCTTGCCTGCTCTAATAGGTAAGGCCAGCTGTCCCGGACATCCTGATCTAACTGTTCCAATCGTTGCTCCTCTAAATATGCCTGCAATTCCTCCCCCTGAGTCGATCCCAGGGAACTGTATAGCGATTCATAGTAGTCCTTGAATGCGTCTTTAATTAATCTCGGGGAGGTAAGAACATGGCCCTGAACATCCGTGACATTCACCACAGGGGAACCTCTGCTTTCAGGCCTAATTAAACAAGCCAGGAGTCTCCCAGTCCTACCCCTCCCTGTGCTGCATGGTCTGATACTGTTTAAAATCAAGAGCTCTCAGTCTGTCCCAGGTAGCATTGTAAAGGCTTTTCACCTCTGTTAATTTCTCCAGATCTGGAATAGTCCCTACAGCTCCCCTATCGAGAGTCAGGATCTGGGCCTCTAAGTTCGTCAACTCCTGTGTGATCAGCTGCCGGGTGCCTACCAACTTGCCCAGGCAATGTCCTCTCGCCACCACCTACAACGCCTCCCATTCCACCAGCGGGGAGCTAGTGGTTGACTAAGAAATAAGCAGATAGGGCCTTTGAAATCACCTGTCGGAATACCTTATCGTCCAGCAGTGACGGATCCAGCCACCAACACGGAATCAGGGTCCTCTCCAAGACCGGAAAGAATCCCATGAGCAAAGGGCTATGGTCAGAAAGTGACCGGCCGGGATTTTCAGCCCCGGTCATAATGGGTGACAAGGTGGCAGAATAAAAGAACATGTCCAAACGTGTGTGTAAATCATAAAGGTGTGTATAGTAAGAATATTCTTTACGTCCTTCATTGTGTAATCGCCACACCTCACGAAGGTCCCAACACGTTGCCCAATCCTGCAGTCCCTTAGCAGTGGCAGCCGCCGTGATCCCCCGCAGCGGAGGGGTGGACCTATCCCGCTAGATACCAAACACACAATTAATTTCGCTACCCAACAATAAGGTCTCTTGGGGGAACCCCGCCAACACCGCAGACAGCCTATCCAGGAATGGAACTTGTTCCTAAATAGGGCCATAGATACTACCCAAAGTAATCTCCCTTCCTTTCAGAGTGCCCATAACCACCACATACCTCCCCTCAGGGTCCAGTACCCTCCAATTTAGTTGGAAGGGCACCGCCGGCCTAATCCATATCAGCGCTCCCCGAGAGAAGACTGAGTAGGTCGTAGCAAAGAGCTGGCCCCGCCATCTACGCTTCAGGAGTGAAACCTCTCCTTCCGTGAGATGGGTCTCCTGTAACAATACCACCTGTGCTCCCCTTCTCTTAATATAGTTGTAAACATTGTACCGCTTCGCAGGTGTCCCCATGCCCCTAATATTCCAGATCAGAACCTTAATCCCTTCAGAGCTACCCACATATGCAGCCATCGGATCCGCAAGGCCATCTCCCCCACCCCCACACACAACCCACCCTCCTGGCAGAGAACAACAAAACCCCTCAAAACAACTCCCCATCCCTAGGTGCGTATAGTGTTTATTGCTATTTTTTATCATGTTGCCAGGCAATGAACATCTCAGCATAATTGCTCTCTTTGTAAATCTTCTGCATATAAGTAGCGTTACATGTATAGCAAGAGTTCCCAGATGTTACTGCTTCCACTGGGGCTTTCATGCAGAAAGATGGGATTGCCTAACCAATCTTTTCCACCCTTAAATGGCTAAGCTTCCTCAACGAACTTGTACAAATTCTGCGTAGCAGCCTCCATGTAGAATTTTACATACCATTGTGCGAAATTTGCAATCATCCTCCAACCCTAGACCTTCCTTTTTCAAAGTTCTAAGATATT
Source organism: Lissotriton vulgaris (assembly GCF_964263255.1). NCBI lineage: Eukaryota > Metazoa > Chordata > Amphibia > Caudata > Salamandridae > Lissotriton > Lissotriton vulgaris. The sequence continues at coordinate 956,487,485 of NC_141691.1, forward strand.
CCCTAAAGGACTTCAAAATGTTAAAGTGTATATGCAAATTAGCAAACTAGCTGTCTTGTGCAAATACAATTCCATACCAACCAACCCCACATAAAAAGCCCTCTCACCATAAAGAGCCCAAAAGCCCTAAATTCATAAAGTCTCTACTGCTCTTAACTCCATATTTAAGCTTAATCTGTAATCAATCTTCCCCTGATTAACTCTTCTGGGCCTCTTTTTTACCTGCACAACATAACCCTACCTTCCGTTCCTAAAAGCTCTGGCAGGAGCCCCGCCCTTTCTTTCTCTCCTTGCATCCCTCCTCCCCTTTAAAAGCATAGGCACCATGACTAAATGCCAAAGTCTCATGCCTCTCTTTCTTATCCCCCATCAGAATTCAGACTAAAAAATTAGCCCATTGACTTAAAAAACATTGCAGTTTCTTTAATAGTGCTGAAAGTCTGAAATGTGCCATTAACAGTACTTTAAATCTAGAAAGTTGAATTATCGATGGCTGAGCACTAGCCACCTGAAATCTAGGGATCAAGTTTTTAAAGTCCTTTCGTCTCCTAGCCATTTCCAAAAAGTTATGAAGCGTAAATTATTTTGTGTTGTAAACATCTTCTACTTGAAAGCTTTGGCTAGTATCATCTCTTTAACTCTGTAGTCCGCTAAATTCACCGATAAGGTCCTGAGATTTTTAGCTTGGCCAGAAGGTTGGGGTGGAAATCTGTGCGCCCAGTTAATTGTCAAATCCTGAGTATACGCTGGCATTACATATGATCGCATTACATTTTCCACCAAGGAGACACACCTCACACCTTCTCTGTATGTTCTGGAATTCCAGTTATATGTAAACTGGAGCGCCTTAAGTGGTTTTCCATTTGCTCTTGCATCACTCATACTTTCTAGCATCTATGGAATGACACTGCCGTCCGTGCGCGTCCCTGACTTCTGCCCTGTGTCTCTCCGGCTCCGCCCCCATGCAGTGGACTTTGCGGCGACCCCGCAATGGAGCAAGAGAGTGGTGGGAGAGCTGAATTTAATTGCTCCCCGTGCCTCATGCCGGTCGAGCTTCACTAATAACAGGTGATGGTATGGAGTTTTTTTGTGTATAAGTGGAGTGTTACCCAGTAGGTGGCAGCTCCCAAGAAGCAGCAGTGGGGCAGAGAGGAGGTAAGAGGGGGAGGAGGGTGGGTTTAAAAAAAATCACTCACCTGCCTGCCACCAGGCTGTCCGGCCGCCACCTCTCCTCTGTCCTCTGCCTCCTCTTCCTGGCTTTTTTTCTGCAAACTGAAAGCAGACAGCATGCAGGCTCCCCATAGCCAATCATTACACTGCAATACAGCGTTGTGATTGGTCTGAGTGCCGTGGTTCAGCCCACAGCTAGGAAATGGGAACCTGGCCATGTTTTCCACCCATTCTGTAAGGCAGCCTGGGTGGAGAACAATAATGCGCACTTACATAGTTCCCACCACTCATCCCCCTACTCTGAGAGCAGAGCAGATCCGCCCGTCTTACCAAGATGCGTAGCAGGAATAAATAAAATGATAAAAACGTTGAGTTATTATCACTTTATTTTGCCTTTTTTTCACTGCAAAAAGAAGTGGGGCGACGCTCCTCCATCTTAGTGGAGGAGCTGCCACTGGAATTGCCTCACTCTGTCCATTTTCCCAGACTTTGCGAGCGGGCGGGAAGCTGCCATATTGTACATTGTGAACAGAGCCCCGTCTGGATTTTAAGCCTTGGCCTGGCTTTGTTGATGTAGGGCCAGCAAAGCGGCAGTGCTCTCTTTGGCAGAGACCAGATGGAGGCTAAACAAGTGGCGCATTGATGCGATAAGACATAAGCAGTGGATCCTGATGTATTGATCGTCTGTGCCCAGCTAGTGCTTTTGAAGCGGCCAAATAAACCGGGAGGCAAGTAGTGTGTACTTCTTAAATCTCTGATTCTCAGCTCATCCGTATGTGACGAAGGTCATTCTTTCACCAGATTAACTTTAATTCTAACTCAAAGAGAGTGCATGTCTAGAGGAAAGGCGGTTGGAATTTGGAGAATTTGTAACTCGTTTTCTCCCCTGCCATGAGGCTGTTTCAAGTGTGAACTGGGTGAACTGGCTGAATGGTCGATATCACCACAGCGAACAAGGAGAACCTCCTTTAATGTGACCAGTATCCAGGCACCAGCATCAAGGAACCCCATATATGATAATGTCAGCTAAGCTAAATAAATCATCTAAACAATAAAACAATTGAATGAGAAGGAAAGCTTCGCTAGACAATCCGGTGAGATTACAGAAAGCCTACCTGTAGTATCTTAAAGGAGCAGCAGCTTCAGCAACAGGGATTGTGGAAAAGGGAAGCCTTCGCTGACACCACAATTATAGACATTTAATGCTTATTTTTTTCTGTTTATTTGTTTACCAAATGTAGGAAGGTAAGATCCTTCTGCATGGTTACCCCCACTTTTTTCCTGGTGCTGTGCTGGTTTTTGACTAGTCTGACTGCGATCCTGCTAATCAGGTCCCCAGTCTATCTGCTTTCTCCCTAAACTGTTGTGTTCAGTACTTAGGTACATCCCAGATAGGATACTGGAGAACCCTTGTCAGTCCCTAGTATATGGAACCCATGTACCATAGGCATAGGTACGCCAGCAGCATGTATTATGCCACCCATGAGAGACGACTCAAAATAGAACTACAGGCCTGCCATTGCAGCCTGTGTAAGTTAGTGCATACACCGCTTACAATAGACATAGGTTTACTATATCTAAGGGTCACTGCACTTAAAGCCTAGAAGCCACCCCTATAGCAGGCCTTTACAATCCTGAGGAAAGAGTGCTTGGTTCTAAGTGAGAGGGTACCCCTGCATGAGCAGAACACCCCTGCAGACTATGGAATCCATTCTCCTGGGTTGTCAGTGAAGCAGCCATTTACTAAATAGAGGGGCATCGCGTAATCACTCAATGACTATCTCGGAAACGGCTGCAACGAATACTATCATGTTTGGTATCAAACATGTTGGAATCATACCCTGTGGGAGATATGATTACAAGCACTGGGAGAGCCCTCCATTAGGCTCTCAGTGTTCCCGGTACCAGCCTTCTAGTCCTGAACAGAACAAAATGGTTGCTGCCAAGCTCGACCAGGGAAAGGCAGAACAATAGGCATCCTGCCACAGGGAGGAGTGACCACCTCCCAGACAGGATTTAGTGTAATAGGGCTGGGTGGGTGCACCTGCCAGTGCCTGAAAGTCAGCATGAGGGGCACATTTGATGTCCCTGTGCATAGTCCAGTTCAAACCAGTCTTATGAGCTATTGGCTTTCGCTCTGGTACCAAACTGGACAAAGGACATGGGTGTAACCTCCCCCCTGTCCAGACCCTCCCTTAGGACGGCCCCCGGAACCTTACCAACCCTTTCCCTAGGGTACTTAAGGGCTTGCCTGGGTGGAGGTCCCTAGTTTCATCATGGGATAAGATTTAGAAATGAAACCACTGCACTTCTACCGTATGAGAACTCTGGTCTTCGCTTGGCCTGACTTTGTCTCTCATCCAGTCTGCTGCATCATCTGTGTCTGTGCATCATACAGGAACCTTCCAAGGCCTGTGAAGTATCAAGGACAACCAAAGTAATCTCCCTTGGAGTGAAGGAGTCCTTCTCCTGCATTTGCAGGCAACGCAACAAAGGCAATAGGTTTGCAGACCCCGAGCTCCTCTGGACTCCGTGGGTTCTGCAACACAGGTGGTGGTTTTCCTGTTTCCGAGGCCTGTTCTACCCTCTTACCAAGTTTGAGGCCAGTAGTCCTCGCAGGGTTTGCAATAACCGAACACCTGGGTACCGCAGTTACAAAGGCTTGTTTACATCTTTGCAAGAAGATCTCGGGATCCCAGTAGCCCCAACCTCTCTCTCTAGTGACCAGAATCTTTTGCCGCATCGTGTGCATCGTGGCCTGCATCTTCTGGTGAGCTGCTTGAGGTCCTATTGTGACTCTTGTGCCTTCGGCCCGTGGATCCATTTGAGGGTCACCTTTGTTTTCCTTGCGCTCACAATATTGCTCGGGCCTACCCTGACTCCCCTACTTGTGGTGAGTCTCCTGGACCTTGCTGGTCCTTACCATGCACCTTTTTAACCTACTGCAAGGGTTGCATTTGCCAAGGCTTCTTGGTGTTCGAACTCCCGGAACAAAACCCTCAGCACTCAACATCCTTTGTGGGACAGCCCGTATCTGGGACCTGATCATCCTCAGTGCGCCTGGACCTCGCAGCTGCAGAGTCAAGATCACTGTCAACTTTCCTGAAGCACCCGACATCGGAGGGCATCTGTTTTCCAAGTCTCCTGGTCACCTCTGAGTGACAGAGACACTGTCCCCTCTGCTTTCAGGCACTCCTCTTCAAGAATTCACGTTTGGATTCCTCTGGACACTTTCTCCTCTTCCAGCAGCGGCACTTTCCTGAAGTCCTCTATTGGGTTTGATGGCAGTTTCCGACCCCACTTCACACCTATGCACCGGCTCTCCTGGGATAGGTAACTTGGGTACCACGGTATCCACGGGTGGGGTAGCTCTCCAACCTTCTGTCTTCCATGGGGTTTCTCCAGGATCCACTGGGAAGGGTCCTTAATCTTTTAAAATTCCAACCGCGACCTGCACATAGACTTGTACGGAGCACGCGGTCGTGTTCACACACTGCACATGCTCTCCGTGGGGTAACTATCTACTTACCTTGGGTGGTTTTGTGGGTCCCCAGCAATTCTAAAACCTCTAGACATTGTCCTGACTTGAGTTGTGGTTCTTATACCACTTTGTTAGTGTATGATTTGGTCCCCCTCGGTTCCCACTGTGTTAGTGCTTTTTACTGTGATTTTTTTGCTAAAGTATTGTGTGCTTTGTGTCTATCTCAGTGTAGGAGATACGGTAACGTACTAGATGGTGTTATATAATAAATACATATTTTTATAAATACTTGGTGTGTTTCTTTTTCATTTAATCTATACTATAGGATTGCATTCTGGTAAAACAAGCTGCTTTACACTCCTTCAAGGCTAAGCCTGAAGGCTGCTCTCCACAGCTACCACCTGGATAGCTTTGCAAGGTTGTCTGAGACCTCTTAAATCACCATAATAGTTGTCTGGACTGGTGCAAGGTGCCCACTTACACTAGTGGACGTCTTATACGACGAGGCCAGCTTCTCATACCAAATTATTGTGTCCATTTTTTTCTGTTTTGTTCCATATAAATCACAAAATAGTTGTTATTTGTGTAGGAACAGAATGTTGTCTCATCGGTTTCACTCCTTCCTTCACAGCAGGAGTCACCCTTCTACATCACTCTAGCTCATCAAATGACATGAGTCTGGTATTTATTCTTTCTTGTTCATTATAGGCCTAAAGAAATCATTTTTACTGGATAAGATTGGACCCACGTGAGGGGTTCTGGAAAGTGTGCCCCCTCCCATATATTACATTTTTATATGTTTATTCAAGTCAGACTGCTAATTGACCACTGCCTGCAATTCCAAATGCATACCTTCAGTTCAGAAATCTGAACTTTCAAACTATCTGACAATGTAGCTTCTGGTGTTCTGCTTACCCAGGTGCACGGGACACTAATGATTTCTCTGTTTAAGCCTTCAATATACCATAAACTCAGAAGCATATTTATGAAAGAGTTGAGTTGCCCTTGCACCACGCAACGGTGCACATGAGCAACGCGACTCATAAGTTTGATTTATCCAGCCACAAAAGGCCACCCTGCATGGCCTTTCATAGCTTGATAAATCTAGAGTAACTCAATGTAGAGCAAATCGCTATGTTGCGCTACTGTGCCCCATGGAGGCATTACATGGGCGGATCATGAGTGGTCACATGCATCCACCCATACATTTTTGACCATTCCCAGATTTACCATCAGAGGTAGTGGGAATGTGTCTAAATACTACGCCTCCCCAGGTGCGGCGTAACAATGAGAAATATCTTTATTTCTCCTAGTTACCTCCTCATTACGCAGCACACCTAGAAAGAGAAAAATGCCCCAGGGGATTGTTTTTGTGCAGGGAGGTATTTCTTCCTGCACAATAACAATCCTCATTAAAATGCAAGGGTGCCTGTGCTGCAAGAGTGCCTGCGTTGGCACTAGGCAGTGCATTGTGCGCCAGCACTGGAAATGACACAAATGCGCCGTATATTGTAAGGTACAGTGCATTCCTGCACTTTCCCTATCATCCAGTGGTGACTTGCTTCGCTGCGTGATTATTCGATAAATATGCCCCCTAGTCTATTACCCATCACACAGTCGCTAATCCAGGTGTCGTAGGGTAACCAGTCACCTTTTCCTTCATGCCATGCCTACAGATACACCACCCGCTACCTTATTATTTCATGTTTATCTCATTTATTTTTCCAATATAAGCCAAACTATCTTTATCTGGCCTTCTAGGTGTACTGCAGTGACTGTGGAAGCGGGTCTGTCTCAAGGAGGGCAACAGAACCCTCTGAACTCGGTGACACTGAGAAGACTCACACCATACTCTCCGGGGCAGTGTGTACAAATTCAGTAGGATTCCAGGACAGGAAGCAGAAAAGTGTGCTTCTTTGAAGGCAGGTGACTAGGGAGTGGGAGTAATGATGGAAGAAAACATGAAGTAAGAGAGAAAGAGATGCATAAATGTAGACACAGAAGGGATAGAAGAAACAGAAGGAATGATAAATACAGACAATGATTATAATCCTCGCTCTCTCCTTTTTTCATTTCTCCCTTATTCCCTTATCCCATTCCCTCACACATTCCATACATTCAGAGAGCGTATTTTAAGTAGAACACTTTCATCACATTTACTCAACCTATTCATCCTCACATTGATAAATGATGTTTAATTAAACATATCCAGGAATCTTTGCGGTCATCTTTGCAGTCATTTTACCACTTTTAATCTACATACTTGATTATTCATCAGATCAACTTTCAACCCAGGTAGTGGCTATGTTGATCCATTTCAAGAGACTGTAGGCCAGTCAGAGATACTTCCACTACTTCATGGAAAGTGGACTAATTGCTACTCCTGACTTTTCATACTTTTTTTATTTTGGCCTGCGGTCTTCACCTCCTCTTCTCCCTCTTTTGAAATGTCTTCCTTGCTGCTCTTTTTTAGATCTTGGCTATAAATAGCGCATGCTCTATCTCAAAAGAAACATGCTATATATTGTTTGAGGGCTTCAGCCCACCCATAGGCTTCCCATTTGCTGGCTCCATCGTCGCTCTCCTAGTCTTTCTCCCCATTTGTCCATGGCATGCATGCGTCATGCCTCTTCCTGTGATAACCCACCCCGAGATCAGGGACCAATTACTACTATCCACTCATTCTTCCCATATAATGTCCATTTCAAGAACTTGTTTTTCCTTTCTTTAAGAGGCCTCTTAAGGAGCAGTTGTGATTTTACTGCTCCGAGCGCCTCACCGTTTGCTTCATCCTGGTTCAGCTAGCTGGGGTTTTAGTTGTACCAATAAACTACATTACCTAATCTGCTGTATTGGCGTTCTTTACAAAGTTGGCAATGACTAACCTCAGCCATACCATGCGTGTTCAAGCCACAGACCATCGCAGTCAAGCAGAAACTTTCAAAAGAGCAGGAAACGACCAATTACATTTGACATTACCTTCTATCTACCAGAGGCAAGCGAAGCATCAATAATCTCATTCGAGTTTTTTTATTTAGTGGGCATAACAAGCGGGAAGTGGCTCCCGGGAGGATTTTATGTCAGCGCTAGCTCACGCCATGCATTCATATTAGATTTCTATCACCGCATAAGACATTGCGCTCAACCTCAAATGCACTCTATCGGCTTCGAAAAACAACTGAAGTGCGTTCCAGTGCCAAAGAACCTAAAACTAGCCTACTACCCACAGAACATATATTACGTGCGATATAGCGCCCATTTTTAAATGTTTAGGCATAAAACCATTGTATATGAGATGGTTACCAAAAACAGGAACACGTCTTAATGGGCTCGCTGGTTACTAATAAAACAGGCTTCAGGAAGGGCTTGTTTCAATTGATTGGATGGCCATTTTAAAGCTCAGCATGCCACCAACTGCACTCCTAGGCGCTGGAGTGCTTCTGTATGGTAAATGTTTTATGGTTTAGAATACAGCACACAGTACATAAACAAGCACATGATTTGTTATGTTTCAGAATTACAGGTTAAGAGCAAATAATTACCAAAGGCCAGTAAGTTGGATAGCTCAGTGGGTTGAGTGCCCGCAGTAGGCTTGTGTGTGCCACATTCAAGTCACAAGTATGTATTGCCCTTAGGCAGAAGGTACCTTATGTCCTTGAGAGGTGAACAAGATACTAGATTACTAGATAATTTTGGCAGCACTCTTTAAAAGGAATTGACGCATTTCATATTACGTTTTGCTCTCTGTCAAATGGTAAATTTAATTTGGGACGGCTTGTTCATGTATGCCCGTGGTTACACAAAGGAGTAACGGCGCATCAGCTTCAGGTGCTTGGGTGCTGCGTGCACTGCTGAAACAATTTGAAATTGACAAAGCCAATAGCTATTGCATTGCTAAGCCCCATTGGTTTTGCCAATGCTTGTTTCCTTCATTGTCTCTTACATTTTCTGTGCTTTCCCTCACCCTAGGTCTGACTGCTGGGTTTCACAAACTGCATTAAGGCATGCATAAATCCCTGCCAATCACTGATAGCCATTCGTTGGTGCTGTACTCTAACCCATACCAAGGTGTCACTGTTGCCCACCTAATAAACCCATAAAATGCTGTGGAGGCTGCTGTGGGTGCTATAGCAGGCCGCGCGGTTCCCATGATAGAGGGAGAATGTAACTATAAACACTTATGAAGGCTGTGTATCACATTCAAAACCAAACCTTTCTACTTCCTTTCGAACCCTCCAGTATCCTTCCTGATCAAGGACACACTGGAGTCTCCTGGGAATCCCTGGAAGAAGGCGGCCGCACAAATCAGGCACTGGATACTTCCTGTTGTTGACAGGACACAAAGGTCTGGAATCCAGGGGCCACTCCGAACCCCAGCTGGTCAATGATGGGAGGTTCGTTCTGGCTATGAATCTGAACTTTGATCCCTGCTTCGAAGGAAGTCTCCTCTGCACACGCGCAGGTTGAGCCACAGGTATGGAAGAAAACCACAAACGGAGAGAGAGAGAGGGAGAGAAAGAGAGAGACGCACATTTCAGACATTTAGACCATGTTACTATGTGGACCAATACCAGCTATTCACTCATGGCTAATGTGTGTGCTCTGCTGCCAGTAACTTCTGGTGCTAATTTACAAGCCCCCTGGGCTGCCGGTGCGTCGCTTTTCCTCATATAAAAAGTGATGCACCAGTGGCGCAAGGGGCTTGTAAATAAGCCCCTCTGGGTTTAGCAAAACGTTAAGCTGGGGAGCTTGGAACCATTAAGTCAGACTTAAGGGGACAGAGGGCACCACAAACAACATTATCTGTAGGAAAAGTTGAATATATTTCGAAAAAATGACAGCAATATCCTGTGCTGTGACTATGCTCTGCATGAGATGAATTATAACTGCTTCAAAATGTGTCATAATTACATAAGATGGTAACACACTCACCCAGTTGCACTGCATACAGGGAAAGGACAGAAATGCGCTGTATTTATCCCAGTACGGTGCTTTCCTGACTTTTCCAGCGCTGGTGCTCAATGGGCTGCCTAGCGCCAGCCCAGGTACCCTTTTTTTTTATTAGATGTTTTTATTGAGATTTTGTATTACATTACATCAAGTATGCCAGTGAGCGGAAATCATTTTAACATAAAATACATTAACTCATGGCAAGTGTCTATTTAAAGAGCATTGGAAAGATACAACATTAAAGAAAGGAAATGACCTCTTACATATGTTCGTTTTGTACTTTTTCCATAGCTGCCAACTATGGAAAAATCCCATGCCCGCCCGCTGATGTAGTGTTAGGGAATGTTTGGGTTGTTGGGTAAGCATTTCCAAGTGAGTCAAAGGACTTAGGGCCCGATGTAGGTAAACGCGATTTTCCGATTTCAAAATACCGAGGCGGGCCGAATTGGTATTCTGAAATCGGAAAACGAGATGTAGGAAAAAAATACCGAATGAATACCGATTCGGTCGGCATCGGTAATGAGAATCGGTACGTTCTGATTCTGCTCGGTCCGAATCGGAAAGTACCGAATCGGCCAACAACGATTCGGAAATCACCGAATCGGCTACCACCGATTCGGATATTCCCGATTCGGCGAATACCGATTCGGTAAAAGCCGATTCGGTAAAATCCGATTCGGCAATCATAGATTCGTAGCCATGAAAACCGACCCATGGCGAAAAAGCCCATAGGAATGCATTGAATGAACCGATTCGGCTTTTACCGAATCGGATAATACCGAATCGGATTTTACCGATTCGGATATTACCGAATCGGTAAAAGCCGATTCGGCAATAGGCGATTCAGCCAATGAGGTGGCTCCCCCTCCCCCACCCAAACAGGGAGTGGCAACCCTGGCAGGTGCAGCTAATTAAGAAGTTTCTAGAAAGCCTGCCTGAGCCCAACACACACAGTTAGCAGCAGTGGGAGAAGGAGGTTGCAAACTGAACAGGAGAAAATGGCAGATCAGGCAGGAAGCCAGAAGTCCTCCCAAAAGAGGAAGCCCAAGTTCACCACCACCGAACTTCAGGTGCTGGTTGAGGAGGTGGTGAGGGTGCACCGCCAGCTGTTTGGCAAGCTGTCCCTCAACGTGCCAGACAGCACCAAGAGGAGAATGTGGGCCGACATCGCCCAGAAGGTCAATGCTGCTGGTGTCACCCCCAGGTCCATTGAGGAACTGAAGAAAAGGTTTTACGACCTCCGCAGCCTCACGAAGAGGAAGCTGGCTGACATTCAAAGGCAGGCTGGACACACCGGAGGAGGCAACAATCCGGCGCCACCCCTCACCGAGCTGGAGGAAATTGTCTCCAGCACCATCGAGAGGGAGAGCATCGTAGGAATCGGGACCCTGGACAGCTCTGCGAGAGCCACAGCTACAGGTAAGAAGCATGCGCATCATGACACACCCTACCAGACACCTCCCCATTAGACACAATGCATAGGCAAACACCAGCACTGTACTGTCACCAACATACAAGAGACAAGCATCATGGTACATGTAGTCAGCAGAAGTTAGCCAAATATGTCAGTGCAGAATCACAAGACAGGAAACAGTGTGACACGGTGTAAGGAGATGCAAGGACATGTGGAATGCCATAATTGTACTGACTGTAATACATCGGCACTCAGTTTACAAATGCTTCTTTGTACCTAGGGGCACCATCAGGCGGCACAACTGTGACAGCAGAGGGAGCAGCAACGTCCAACACTGCAGTCGCAGGGCCGAGCACCAGCCAGGCTGGCCAGGAGGAGGAGGAGGATGAGGAAGGAGACACCCCAGGGCTAGGAATGGAGGGAGTCCTGGTCATTGACTTCCAAGCAGTGCACTCCCCAGTACTGCCCAGCACACCCCCCTTGCAATTCTCACCAGACAACTCCCCTACAAGGCAGACCATTCCGCCTACACCAGCTCCTGCCACAATCGTGGCCTTGCCACCTGTCCAACCAGTCCTGGGAGCAGGGGCTCAGGGACCGGCCAGCACCACACCCCCACCAGTGGCACCCCAGCCCACTCAGCAGGCCGGAAGCAGCAGTGCCCGACGCCGTGCCACCACCACCACCACTGCTGCACCAGCACGGGAGGGCAGTGTGTTCCTGGGCCTGGAGGGACAGATGGTTAAAATCCAGCGCCAACAGGCCAGATCCACCATGGCCTGCCAACGCCAGCTCCTGCAGCACAACATGCAGATGGGGGAGTTGGTGAAGGGTTTCCAGGCTGTTGTGGACAGCAACAAGGAGGTGGCAGCAGGGTTAGGCAGGCTGACCACTGCCATCACCCACTCATCTGCCAGACAGGAGGAGCATGAGGTTGCGCGCAGGAGGGATGCCCGGGTGCTCAACCGGGCCATGGCCCGCCTTGCAGCGGCGACCGCACAACTGTGCCATCGCAGCTCCAATCAAGAATCTGTGCTCAGTCAGCATACGGCTGAGCTGACTAGGGGGATGGCCAGGATCACCACGGCCATGGAGGCCATGATAATATCAAACACCGCCTCCAATCCTGTCCTGGACCTGGGTGATGCAGGAGACAGCAGCAGCCGCAGCAGCCCGGCCAGCGCTGCATCAGAGCCACGGAGGAGCACCAGGCGATCCGCTGATGCTGCTGGGCATTCGGAGGGGGCCGAGGGACACCCCAGTGGGTCTGGCAAGCGGGCCAAAAAATAGCCTGGCAAGGGGGGATGAGCAAACCAGAACCCTGGACTTTATTTGAGTTTACAATCTCCATTTTTTGATGCACATCAGTGCTGTAACTGTGGTGCATCACTATTAAAAAAAAAATTTTCCAAGCAACATTTAGCTGTCTTTGCATCTGTACTCAGTCAGAAATAGTTCTCAGTGATCTCCTCACGTCTGTATCTGCCATCACTTGGCGTACACACCCCAGCTGGCTGTGTCAGTGGCACAGCTTCGTCGTCGTCATAGTCCTCGTAGTCAGACAACTCCACCTCAGTGCCCTTCTTGACCGCAAGGTTGTGTAACATTGCACATACAGCTATGATCTTGCAGCAGGTGATGGGGGTATACTGCCTTGCACCTCCACTCTTGTGCAGGCATCTGAATCTACTTTTACAGATGCCAAAGGTCCGTTCAACAACATTCCTGGTGCGTATGTGGGCCCGGTTATACCTCCTTTGGCTGGGTGTGGAGGGGTTGAGGTAGGGGGTGAGTATGAATGAGCGGAGGGCATATGCACTGTCGCCTGGAAGAGAAAGGGGTCACATTAGACACATGCATACATGTATTACACCTACCTACTATGTGTTATGGGGGTCTGATGATGTGGCTCACCTAGGAGGTATCCTTCTCCAAAATCGCCAGCCATCAGCTGTGCATATATGCCGCTCTGTTGGAATATATAGGAGTCATGGGTACTTCCTGGAAATTTTGCTACCAGGTCTGTGATGGTGCACTTGGCATTGCAGATCACCTGCACGTTGATGGTGTGTGTAGATTTCCGATTGCGGTATATGTATTCGGTGTCCGCTGGTGGGCAAATCGGAATATGCGTGCCATCTATGCAACCGATGATTTGGGGAAATTGTGCCATCTGGTAGAAGTCAGCTTTGGTTTGTAGCAGTTCTGCGTGGGTTGCAGGGAATGAGATGTATTGGTCCATCCTGTCTATCATGGCGTCAAGGAATATGTGGAAGAACCTTGACAGGCTGCTCTGGCTCACCCCTCCTGCTGCTGCTACTCCACTTTGATAGCTGCCAGACGCTACCAGGTGTAGGCTGCATAGCACCTGGACGTGCGCAGGGATGGCGTGTGCCCTTGGGGTGTGGTGGTCCAAGTATGGCTTAAGGTCCCTGATGAGCTCAAGTATGGTGTCAGAGTCCAGCCTGTATCTCTGTAGGATCTCAGCCTCAGTGAGCATGAACAGGGTTATCCTCTGTCTGTAGACCTGTTCATTTCTTAGCCATTCCCTCTGTCCTTCCTGCTGTAGCCGTAGCCGCCTCGCAATGACATAGAAAGCTGCCATCCTGCAAGTTGCAATGCATTTTGGGACTGTTTATATGGGTTGGAGTTGGTTACCACCTGATTGCAATCCATGGTAAATACCGAGTGAATTCTACCGATTTTGAGCCGATTTCGGTGTTTCTGTGCCTCCCTACATCTCCCCAACTGTCGGAATCGGGGAATTTCCCGATCGGAGATTCATACGAATCGGCATGTTTTCCGATTCGGCTCATGTCCGATTCGGTATTTTTTCCGATTCGGTACATGGACCGAATCGGTGATTTTCCGAATCGGTGTCACTAACGAATCGGTTCTTGGACCGAATCGGTGATTTTCCGATTCGGTGTCACTAACGATTCGGTACTTGGACCGATTCGGTGATTTTCCGATTCGGTGTCACTAACGAATCGGTTCTTGGACCGAATCGGTGATTTTCCGATTCGGTGTCACTAACGAATCGGTACATGGACCGATTCGGTCTTTGTAACCGATTCGGTGTTTTTCCGATTCGTTACATATCCGATTTTCGGTATGTACGTATCGGATTCTTTCCCATTCGGTACTCATTCCGAATCGGTTTTCTATCCGATTCGTTCTGTTTTTGGTTCCCTACATCTCGATGGCTGTTTACCGATCGGTAAGGGCCAAAAATCGGTATTTTCGGCCGATACCTATCGGTAAAGCCCTACCTACATCGGGCCTTTAGGGCCAGAAATTAGGAAGGCAAATACCGGTCGGTAACGGACGATTTCGGCCGTTACCGACCGGTATTTGAAGATGGAGATGTAGGGGCATGTTAAAATACAGATTCGGTAATATTGCGTGGTGCAAAATCGATGCAATCACTTGATAAATAGGGCCCTCAGTGTCTAATACTGGAATAAGACAGTGTGAGGATATGATTTGTGTCGTCTAGGTGTGATATATATTAGGTAACAATCAATGAATTAATCCATTCATCCATCAATTCATTAAGGAGCATTTGGTTCACAGTAGGTTGCCAGTGGAGGAGCATGGAAGGGGTAATTTGGATACGGTGGTGAATCTCATGTAAAAGTGTTAAGTTATGTAGAAAGCCAGAAAAGGAGGTCATAGGAAGAGTGAGAAAGGTAATTACGATAAGCAATATGATCATCAGTGTGCAGTGGAAGTGGATTGTGGACATTTCCATGAATGAGAAGAGGAGATGGATGATGACGATTGTGATGAAAATGCAATCAACGTCACTGACGATGCTGTGGTCGTACACACCTAGATACAATGAGCATGACCACTTAAATAAGTACAACCAGTTTACGCAGATAGCAAAGAGGCTCATCATGGAGAGATGAACCATGGGGACGAGATGGGCAGATGTGGCAGAGAGGTTATTGTGAGGAGCTTTTGTCGATTAGTAGGCACCGCTTAAGGCTTCTCCATTGCTTGACATCGCTCTTCAACATACACCTCATTGGTAAATCCTCATATTGTATCCAGGACGTTTTTCAATATGCATAATTATTGATCTATGCGACACACGTGATGCTACATTTGTTTCGCGTGTGTGATCCAACAAATAAATATTTTTGAAATTCCAGCACACTTCTTTATCATCTTGATTGCAGATCAAGGGTTGGTTCAATGCACCTGCAGTGCTCTATCACTGGAATCCAGCTTTGGCCAATGTTCTATAATGTTGAAAATAGAACACGTGTTCCCTACTGATGGTAAGTCCGATGCAAGGCGAGCACAATGTGCACATACACAAATGGGGCTCTCAGAGTAAGCGCAAACAATGAATTCACAGCTAAGTTTGTTTTGCACTCTACCTAAGATATTATTCTACATCAGCTAATAAGAATGGACTGCTAAAAGAAACGAGCCTTCTATACCATCCCTCTCATAACACGAAAGGGTTCGACTACTGTGAACTCGGACACTTTTTCTGACGGTGTAAATGTCAAGTTTGTAGTCAGCAGTTGCTGACATTGTTGTATGTTCCTTTCTCCCCCTAGAGCGGTGCTCCAGCTACCTGAGCCAGAGCCAGGTGAGGTGGAGTTTTCCTCTCCCATAATAATTGGTGAGTGAGAGCATAGCTTTTAGCACGAGCTAACACTGCTGTAATAGAATATGCAGCGTAAAGGCACAATTAGTTAGTTGGCTAATATACTTACACCTGATTTATCATAAGAAAATTGGGAATGTATTAATCATATGTTTTGTCTTTTTCTACAACTGTCTGTGTGTATCCTGTTGTTTGGTTCCATCAGCTGGGAGAAAGTTGTTCACATCTACCCAGGTGAAAAAAATCTTTTTATTATGATTTTCACTTTTATATGATAAGCAGTAGCGTCGCCGGTCCTGATGAATGCAGTAGATACCTGATGGATCTGTAAAGTCTGCTGAAACATGTCGACCCGATGAGAATATACTAGTGGCTATGAGTTAAAACCACTAGACTCGCACTACTTTTTTATTGACTTAGAAGCAGGGAGGCGTTTATTAAAGTTTCTTGCCCCCTAGTTATCTAATTTTAACAACACTTTCTTTTGTTTATTATCACAGTTTTGTTTCACATGCACTGCTTAACAGTATTCTCTTGTGGCCTAAACTACCTGTTTTTACACCATTGGGTTGCACTGGAGTCTACCTACAAAACTGCTATTGTAGACTACCTTCCTTCGTGGTATGGAGGAACCCAAATGATGAAAAGGGCGGCACAGGTCGAATACTGATGGGTATTTTTCTTCAAACCTGAATGAAGTACCCCTGTTAACACAGTCTGTCAGTTGTAGAGCTAGCCATTTCTATTTGTCTTTTCTTTGACCCACCGCTATTCGTATGTTGTTACTGTAGTCTTGGGGATTATAGCAGTGTGTGGTCGTTAAAAATAGCCCTGGACCCTCCAATACCTGTTTTTGTTGAATGCTCTTGTGTGGCGCAAGCCACGGGTCCTTTTTTTCTTGTCCAAACTTATTTTCTGTGTAAATCCGTCCACGTGGTTGTAAAGAGAACTTTTCATTTCTTGACATTTTTTCACTGTCTTTTGAGTGTTTGTGTCTCGCGTTGATATCAACATTCTTATAAAAATGGCTACCAACCAAGGTTTAGCTTTTGATGAAACCGAAGTCCAATCGATCCTAGATGACAATCCAAGTATCCTAGATAGCATACCTAGACCTCAGATTAATAGCGATGAGGGCTGGGCTAAGATCTTAATCTTGAAAAAAAGTCATTCACGCACGTGTGTTCATGGATTAACAATGACATAATATCTACGAGGGAATTGTGCTCCTAGTGGGTTGTTTGTGACTAACACACCAAGACTTTTCTTGGATGATAAAGACTTTCTGAAACAGTGGTCCTTGATCGCATGGAAATGTACCCGCGACTGGCTGGTGCTGATAATAAAGACAGCCAAGAAGGCGGCCGACACCATCATGGTCGAGATACAACTCCTAGAGGGTCAGATAAGAACTACACTCTCAGGGAAAGCATTTAGCAAAGGTCTAGATGAGAGCAATAAATCAACTAAAGAGTTCAAGGAGTCCATCCTTTTCACCAAATTGGAAAAATTTTAAAAAGACTTGGCCAATCTTGCTACAGAACGGGTATATCCTTACACTAGCGAAACATATGTCCCTGCAACTCACAACACTAAGGGACGTTCAGGAGGGTCAACCTATGGTACGTCCAGCTCAGGAGAGGGATCCAGTGATTCTGACTCATCCCAATCAGGGAACACCATGAATAGAAACCGCGGAAGAGGAAATAGACGTAACTGGAGAGGGTCCAATCAGAGTTACAACCAACCACAATTCCCACCATGGTGGCAACCTAACCCCTGGCCACATGGAACCCCCTTTCCCCAACCAATGATGCCTTATGGCCCTCCACAGTTCTATCCTGAATTTAATTCACAGCCTTTTTTAGGGTATGGCAGAGGGAGAGTGAGGGGGAAGAGACGAGCACAACAGGGCCAGGTACAATGGCATCCACTACCACAGACGATGGATCTCAGGAATGGGAAAAAGATCCCCCAGGAACAACAAGCTGCGACCACGTCAGGGACAACTCTGTGATCAATCTGAGTTCTAGAACACTGTCAGCGATTGAACTCAAAGTTCTGAACCGCGGACTAAGCTTTGTAGCCACCAATACAGGTGATCCTTTTCTCACTCAAATTGAGATGAGTAAGTTCTTTAGAAAGATTCGCCTGCATTTTCTATTTGCAAAAAAGAATGAAGAAACATTAGGTGAAATTACAGAAGATATCAATACTGGACTAAAAAGACCATCCACATTTAATCCACCTATTGTAGGTCTTCCTGCAAAAGTACAAGCCTTTGAAGAAGCAGTGGACAATGACATTAAGGCTTTGTTTCAACAGGAACATAAACCCTACATAAATTTTCCCAAGAAAGAACAACAGGCCTTACGAAACCTAACTAAGGATGAAACAGTGGTGATTAAACCCGCCGATAAGGGGGGAGCAATTATCATACTCGACACCACGACATACCGAGAAGAATGTCTCCGCCAACTCAGCGACACTAAGTCCTACCTCAAACTAGATGTGGACCCAACAGAGAGACTCACTCAAGTCATTGCTCAGAATGTGGAAGAGGCACTATCCGAAGGTTGGATAACAGCAAAGGAGGCCCTGTATTTGCAAACCAGTCATCCGGTGACACCGTACTTTTATGTATTGCCTAAAATACATAAAGTACAAGGACCCCCTCCTGGTCGCCCCATAATATCGGGCATTGGGTCATTGTTAGAACCTTTATCCACCTTCGTGGACCATTTTTTAAGACCCATGGTCCATGAAATGCCAACATATTTACAAGACACGAAGGATGTCTTGAGGTTATTACCAGAGGTGGAATTTGACATGGATCAAGATCTACTAGTGTCCTTTGATGTAGAGTCCCTATATACATCGATTCCCCAACGTGAGACTCTGGAAGTGATAGAGACCCTTTTGCTCGAACGCGACTTAGGATCTATCACGCCGGTTGCCTTCATTATGACCTTGGCAACCCTAGCAATGACGCAAAACTATTTTCAATTCGAGGACTCATTCTTTTTGCAGGTCTCTGGGACCAGTATGGGCAGTGTTTTTGCCCCAAGCCTAGAGAACTTGTATGTCCACAGATTCGAACAGGACTTTATCCTGAATAACACCAACCCTTTCTTTGATCACATACGCCATTGGAAACGTTATATAGATGACGTCTTGGTCATATGGCGTGGGACAATAGAAGATCTTTCTATCTTTCACACATGGCTAAACAGCAGAAATGATTTTTTACGCTTCACGGTGGAGTACAGTAAACAACACTTGTCATTTCTGGACTTGAATATAATAGCAACTCCGACTGGTTTACACTCTGAACTATACCGGAAGCTAATGTCCAAAAATTCCTTACTAAGCTATGAAAGCTGTCATCCTAAAGCTCTTAAAGACAACTTACCTTACAGTCAGTTTTTAAGAATTCAAAGAAACTGCTCCACGAGAGAGAGCTTTAATAAACACTCCAAAATTCTTGAGGAGAACTTGATTGAAAAGAAATATCCGAGGCAGCTGGTAAAGAAATCTAAGAAGAGGGCTTCCAATAATAATCGAGAGAGTTTGCTGGAACTCTCAACAAATAAAACTGAACAGACTCGCATTACCTGTGTGAATACTTTTGGAACTCAATCAAATCAAATTCAAAAGATTGTACGTAAACATTGGAGTATCCTCAACACGGGCAAAGACACTCTGCCACCCCCACTATTTGCATTCAAGAGGAGTAAAAACCTGAAAGATCAATTGGTCCACACAAGACCCTGCACAGTTGTCCCAAGGGCAGTGGGCACACTTTGGGATATGCCGGCAGTCAAGGGCCACCACCCGTGTGGCAATTGCATGGCCTGTCCCCAGACAAGCAAGACTGTCACCATTGACATAGGAAGCAGGCATCCTTGGGAACAGAGGCGGTTCACCAATTGCAATAGTCACGATGTTATTTATTTAATAACATGCCCCTGTGACCTTAAATACGTGGGTATGACCACGAGAAAAATCAAGACACGCATAAGTGAGCACAAGAGCACTATCAGATGCCGTAAACAATCTACAAAGATGACAAATCATTTTCTTGAAGTAGGCCATGCCCATACAGACTTCAAATGGACAATAATAGAGCAACCCCTATTACCCAGTAACATCACAGATGTTCAGAAATATCTGTTTAAAAAAGAACAAAAATGGGTATATAGACTTAATTCTGACAAGGGGGGCCTGAATGACGATATTCCTTGGATGTCTTTGTGATCATGAATTTAACCACTCCATGAGATATGCCCCACTAGAATGTGGTTGTCTGTATCTGTATCTTTGATTGTACCCCAATTGCCCTACATTTCCTTCCTTTTCTCGAGAGCAATACCTCAGGCTAGTTCTTAATAATTGCGTAAGCATGAAAATGAATAAAGAGAACATTTATGCCAGAGTTGGGGATAATTGGAACACTATTGGAGATAGATTCCAATATACAATCACCTCTGCGATAATGATCAACATCTCGTTGCAGACTACAATCAAACTCTGATTTGAGATAAATTCTGTATTTTCTCTCTAAACAATAAGCATTCAGGATTGAGGTAATTACTGCCAATAAGTTAAAACAAGTAACTACATATAAACATACACTGTAGCACATAGTGCCTGCCCCCATCACGTTTCAAAATAGTATTGTTGAGACAGCGGTGTATTTCTTTAAGAAATCCCAGCAGTACTACTTCTCCCATGAACACTAAGACTTGTCACGTGATGTAATACGCAAGCAGGACGCTGCCGCCCGCTTGCGTAACTAGGAAGTAAATAGTTGCCTGCACCGGCCCTTCGGCACCTCCCCGAGTGGCTCAGACGGACGCCAGGGGAACCGCCGGCCAGGTAGGAGCATTCTATATTACTTTGCAGACTGCCGTGACACGGGCACAACAAGCGGCTATGCCTAAGAGGGGTCCGGTATACTTTTTCGGCTTTAGCGTCTCTGGCTAGTCTCAATAGAGACATTGGCGCTTGTGAAGTAGATGCGAAGTCGCGACTTCAGCGAACTTCCGGCAATTTCTTGCAATCTTAGTCACTAAGTAAGTCTACTAACCTACCTAAAGTACTAAACCAGTGGGAATTGAAAATAGAACACGTGTCCCCTACTGATGGTAATTCCGATGCAAGGCGAGCACAATGTGCACATACACAAATGGGGCTCTCAGAGTAAGCGCAAACAATGAATTCACAGCTAAGTTTGTTTTGCACTCTACCTAAGATATTATTCTACATCAGCTAATAAGAATGGACTGCTAAAAGAAACGAGCCTTCTATACCATCCCTCTCATAACACGAAAGGGTTCGACTACTGTGAACTCGGACACTTTTTCTGACGGTGTAAATGTCAAGTTTGTAGTCAGCAGTTGCTGACATTGTTGTATGTTCCTTTCTCCCCCTAGAGCGGTGCTCCAGCTACCTGAGCCAGAGCCAGGTGAGGTGGAGTTTTCCTCTCCCATACTAATTGGTGAGTGAGAGCATAGCTTTTAGCACGAGCTAACACTGCTGTAATAGAATATGCAGCGTAAAGGCACAATTAGTTAGTTGGCTAATATACTTACACCTGATTTATCATAAGAAAATTGGGAATGTATTAATCATATGTTTTGTCTTTTTCTACAACTGTCTGTGTGTATCCTGTTGTTTGGTTCCATCAGCTGGGAGAAAGTTGTTCACATCTACCCAGGTGAAAAAAATCTTTTTATTATGATTTTCACTTTTATATGATAAGCAGTAGCGTCGCCGGTCCTGATGAATGCAGTAGATACCTGATGGATCTGTAAAGTCTGCTGAAACATGTCGACCCGATGAGAATATACTAGTGGCTATGAGTTAAAAGCACTAGACTCGCACTACTTTTTTATTGACTTAGAAGCAGGGAGGCGTTTATTAAAGTTTCTTGCCCCCTAGTTATCTAATTTTAACAACACTTTCTTTTGTTTATTATCACAGTTTTGCTTCACATGCACTGCTTAACAGTATTCTCTTGTGGCCTAAACTACCTGTTTTTACACCATTGGGTTGCACTGGAGTCTACCTACAAAACTGCTATTGTAGACTACCTTCCTTCGTGGTATGGAGGAACCCAAATGATGAAAAGGGCGGCACAGGTCGAATACTGATGGGTATTTTTCTTCAAACCTGAATGAAGTACCCCTGTTAACACAGTCTGTCAGTTGTAGAGCTAGCCATTTCTATTTGTCTTTTCTTTGACCCACCGCTATTCGTATGTTGTTACAATGTTCTACTGTGCCTGGCCATGACCCACAATGTCAGATTCAGGGAATCCCCACTTACTGTGCTTCAGTATGTCATTGTGTCAATCACTGTTCCAATGTAGGTATTCCCTGCAGCTATTTCTTGAGGTAGCAGAGAAGCCCTGTTTCATGTGCTAGCTTAGTTTAGAAGAGAACCCTTGTTTCCTGTCCAAAGCACAGTTTACCCCAAACATTTGTTTCTTAAGCTTGCATGGTTTGTAGGGCAATCCTTCTTTCCTGAGCTAGTACAGTTAAGCAGCGAAACCGTGTTCCCTGAGCCAACAGCATGCAGCTGTCATTACATGTTCCCTGAGCTTAAATTGAATGTGGTGAGTTCGCTGCTCTCATTAAATACGGTCTCCTTTCTGCCAGCTTAGGTTCCCTTCCTTCTCTTGGGTGAAGGAGTAGGATCAAGGATCGGGCTGATGCAGTGGAAAAGCATCATTACAGGGTGCCACCTGCAAGGGAGCGAGGTTTCTGTTGATGACCTAACAACATGGCCCCATTGCCAAAGAAGGACGTCAGTACAGGGTGGCGTTATAAAGTGTTCCAGAATACTTTGCACAGGTCTCCTTTTTTGGCTTGACACCACTTTCCTAAATTGCTGGGCTGAAGCGTGTGTTCAGCTTTATCATGCATTTTATTGCAGCTGAGCATTTGCCATTGTTTTGTCCTTCATCCTGTGATGCACTGCCTGTACCTTCCTCCTTGTCCATCGTTATGTATTATTTTTTTGGTTTTGAACGTTTGCTGTTACAACCTAGCAAGTTCCTGTATTGTTTCTGATCCTACCTAAGCATTGCCTTCCAGTAAAGAAACATCATCACATTAGTTAGATTCTAAAAGTCTGTCCTGTATTTTCTACCTGTTGATGTTGGGTGGGCATAATTGTAGCCGTCACTGTGGGGAAGCATGTCTCTTTGCTTCAGTATGAACATTTCCTTTAACGTAAGTATAGCTACGAGAGTTATGTTGCCCTACAAAAGCTGGCTACTGTGCATGTGATTTCCTCCTAGATGCATTGTCTTGATTAGTAATGACACCTTGTTTGAGCTTGGGCTGCTCTCACTTGACTTTATATTTATCTTGATGTCTCTTAATGGCAGACTTTTGACCCGTAAAGTTGGTGACGTATAGCATCCAATAGGCTTTGAAAAGTAAACCAGTGAGGAAGAAAATGCTAGTGGCACTCAGAAAGAGATGGATGCTAAAAAGGTCTCTGATAACGATGGAGAATAGACTGACAAGGAGATACAAGCTACTGAAGATGAAGAGGAGAATAATCGGTTGATAGTGATACGGTGTAGGTTGGTGGTTACAGAGAACTAAAGATTATAGACGAGAACAACAAAGAGAAAGTGAAAATAAAAACCCATCAAACAAATGAAGAAAAAAATTGATTGAGCAAGGCCATCAAAGCATAGGGTCAAAGAGAACTAGGCAAAAAACTGGGAGGTGATGGAGAAGGAGTATGAAAAGAAGGTATAAACAGAAAGACTGATGAAGAAGAGAGGGCCTAGAGAAAGAGCACAGTGGATTAATGCAGAAAAAGATCAGCGAAAGCAAGATGAGGAGACAAAGAAAGACATGGGATAAAAGGCTTGAACATGAAAGTTGATGTTTTTGGGGTAGAGGTACAAATGACAATAAATGTAAAGCCAATGTTAATAAGGAAAACAGTAGCATAGACTGCAAGTGCCTATAGGTCTCACTCACCTGTCTCGCCCCAGACTGGGAGGTACTCGTCCTGCTGAATGTCTAGCATAAGCTCTAGCCCATTGCCGGTGCCTCCTTTCAGTGTGTCGAGCAACCTGTGGCCAGGTTTCCCAGAGTTAAAGGTGTAGCACTTGCCATAGCGGGTAAAAATCTGCACAATAAAAACACAAAGGGATATCACCATAAAGGCTCAGGAAAATATCCTTTCTTATGCCCATATCATAAGTGCCTGCTCCTCCAATAGATGACTAAATGGGTTCTTGAAATCTCAGCACTTCACAAGACAACTCTACCCCCTTCACTTAACCTTATTGGAAAATTCTTACACCAATGTATGAAAAACACCCCATCCCACCCAAAATACTTTCCTGAACTTCAGATCTTACCAGCACATCACACTGAGTATTGTGTGCACCAATTACAGTATGCCATTTCATATTTTTGAAAGCTTATAAGGGGGTATCACATTGACACATGCCATCATTTACCCAAATAAATATTGCAGAGGTCTAAAGCTTTTTTTAATTTCAAATGTATTTTATTGAGTTTGAAAGCAGAGATAGGCATCATATTACAATGTAATTGAATCAGGTAAACCAAGCGAAGGAGACAGACAGGCACGTCTTCTCTGTGATTTGCAAAAAAGAAAATTAAGTGGACATAACACAGTAGCGTTTCGTTACCAAAAATGCGAGTGATAGGCAATGTAGGCGAACAAAATTGGAAGAACAAAACCCAGAAGACCCCCCACCCTCCCATCCCTTCCCCCTTCCCCCCCTCCCTACCAGTGTGCCGTATGTGAGAAACACGTCTATTAATAGTCAGATAGGAAATAGTGTAATCAGTCATGAGACTCTTGAGTTTCAGTTGTAGTTTCAGTAAGGCGTAGTAATCAAAGGTATTTGTGGCAAGTTATTTCGTTAAATTCCTTGGACAAAAGGGACATCAACGGCTGCCAGACTTTTTGGAATATATCAGTAGTCTGTATGAGGGTAGCCTGTATGCGTTCCATCCCCAGGGTGAACCACATTTTGTGTAGCCATCCCACATGTGTGGGCTTGTTGGTCGATCCCCAGAGTGATAAGATGTATTGTGTAGCTGCTTGCATGGCAATGCCCATTTGGCAACCTCGAATAGATTCCAGGGGAAAAGTGAGTGCGTTGGGCAGGCCTAGGATAGTGAAGGCAGGAAATCTCGGGATTTCGGTGTCGTAGGTGGAGTCTATGTCATTCAGGACCATGTCCCAGTAACCCTGGACCTCGCAGCAGTCCCAAAGAATATGAGTTAGTGTGCCACGTTCCCCACACCCTCTCCAACATAAGTCACTGCGGGTCGGGTTTCCTCTATGGAGCCGGACCGGTGTAAGGTGCCAATATATTGCTAATTTCATGGCTGCTTCCCTACCCATTGTGTTTCGTGTGGTGTGTGAGGCCCTGTAATATATGTGGTTCCATTCTGTAGGTGTCAGCGTTCTACCCAACTCAGTTTCCCAGCGTTTCTGACCCGCTGTTTTGCCTAGCGCAGGTGGGAGTGTAAGCATTTTATATATGTCTGATATAAGATGTCAATCGGTCTCTTTTGTCAACAGCCATTTCTCAAAAGTGGTTAGTGGACGACCCACCAGGGCAGTGATGGCTGGATCGGTGAGCCAGTGTCGGAGTTGGAAATATTGAAAAAGGTGAGGGTCTGTAATCTCGTAGCCTAGTTTGATGTCTGAGAGGGTGAGAAAGCCTCGCGTGTCAAAGAGGTCTCCAGCGCATGTACATGCAGTGCCACGCCACTGCAAGAAGGCATGGGGGTCGTTGCCTGGTGGAAAGTCTGGATTGTCCAAGATGGGAGTAAATGGGGAGGGAAAGGTAGTAAGGCCTCTCCTGACGGCTACCGCATCCCAGACCCTCATGACAGAAAGGAATTCTCCAAAGGGTCGTCTGAGCCATAGCCCTGTCCTGAAAGAGCCTTCTCTTTTCTGATTCAGGCCTGTACCATTCCACTAAGTATCGGAGTTGAGCAGCTTGGAAGAATTGCATTAGATTTGGAACTCCAAGGCCCCCCTCATCCATGCTCCTGTGTACCATCTGCTTATGTAAGCGCGCTTGTTTCCCTTCCCAAATGAAATGATGGAGTGCTGTTTGTAGTTCTGAGATGGTACCTGTCAGAGGTGCCACCGGGAGGGTCTGAAAGACGTACAGAATTTTTGGTAGGGTCGACATCTTCACTGCAGCAACTCTCCCCAAGAGGGACAGGGGTTGTTTGGACCAACGTGTTAAGTCCGCACGAATCTGAGTGGTGAGGGACTTATAGTTGAGAGCCACCGTCGACTCCGTCGAGGAGGTGAGGGTGATCCCCAAATATGGAAGCTGTGTGGCTATCTGAAGATCGCTCCCATACGTAGAAACAGGCTTATTGGGGTGGGCGTTCTCGCCCAGGGGTAATATCAGGGATTTCCCTCTGTTGATTCCGAAGCCTGAGATGGTCCCAAAGGAGTCTATCTCCCTCAAAAAGGCGGGCACCGAACGGTCTGGACGGTCAAGAGCGACTATAATGTTGTGTGCGTAGAGGCTAATTGTGTGTGGTTTCCGGCCGAAAGTGATACCTCTGATGTCAGGGTTATCTTGGACCTTCTGTGCCAGGTGCTCTATATAGAGGGCAAACAAAAGGGGGGACAGGGGGCAACCCTGTCTCGTACCCCGCTGGATGTCGAATGGGTCCGAGCGCAGACCGCCTAGACGGACCCGAGCCTGCGGGCGATGGTAACAGCTGGCGACCCAGGAACGGAAACGATTGCCCAATCCGGGGCGCATCAGGACATGTTGTAGGTATGTCCAATCGACACGATCGAACGCTTTCTCAGCGTCGATAGCTACTAGTGCAGCATTGGAATTCTGGAAGTTTGCCTTATCTATCAAGTGAAGCATCCTTTTGGTGTATACTTAAATGAACATGAAAGGGAGCTTCCCCAAGGAATAGAGAATCAAATGAATGGAAATCTACCAAAAACACCCACAGAACAGCTAAGTTATTTTAGAAAATTTATTTTCAGTTGATCATTTTTGATAAAATCATTTATTTCAGCATTGAAAAAGGTCAGTTTCTAATGTAAAAGAACATTGGATTATGGAATCATGAGGAAAAATCAGTCCAAGGGCAAATATGACAATAAAAACATGACACACCGTTCATTCATTCAATCAATCATGCACACTCTCTCTATCAAACAAACCAAGTATTCACATTCAACAAAACATCAAAAGCAGCATACAGTGGGAGAAAAAGCACCGACGCGCGTTTCGGAAACTGAAAGTTGTTTAAGAGATTCTTTCATCACGGCGGATATATTTAATCCATAAATCTGTGTGGTCTGGAGCGATCCAAATTTAATAGCACACCATAAGTATAAAAATCAGTTCACAATTTCAATGTTGGGCTGACAGATCATATCTCTGGGTCCATTGAAACTGACCAAGATTTAGGAGTCACTTATGGTGAGGAAATTGTTCCGGAGAGTATGTACAGGTGATGGCAGGCTGTCAACGAAGTTGCTATAAACTATGCGGAATATCGTTAGTTTATTCCAGTATGGTCCCAGTGTTCTCCTGGTCAGAAAAATAGATGTGATGAACTGAGAAAGTCCCAGTATTCTGTTCCAAGAATCTGTTGTGAATGAAGATGTGGATTAAAGGAAATCTGGTCCAACCGTCTGATAAGTGTAGCCAGTAGGGGGAGCGTCTGATAACGTAAGTGAAATTGCCTCCTGATCGCATAAGACAAGGAGCACGTTATGGGTAAAAATAATGCTTCGTCCGCGGTTCCTCGTTGCCGGTTATGCACTGTCCTTGTCTGTCAGCGAGCACCCGGGGTACATAGATATCGCAGCTGGCGGCCTCAGCGTCCGTCCATGATCGGAACAGCAATCGGAAATGATTGCCCAATCCAAAGCGCATCAGGACATGTTGTAGGTATGTCCAATCGACACGATCGAACGCTTTCTCAGCGCCGATAGCTACTAGTGCAGCATTGGAATTCTGGAAGTTTGCCTTATCTATCAAGTGAAGTATCCTTTTGGTGTTATCACTGCATTGGCGATTGGGCACAAAGCCCGATTGGTCAGGCGCCAAGATCCCGGGTAAGAGCGGGCCCAAGAGCGCTGCCAGGACCCCGGTAAAAGTTTTAGATCTAGGTTCAGCAATGAGATTGGTCGGAATGCAGAGCAATGTGTGAGTTTCTTGCCCGGCTTAGGCAGCACGATCACTTCAGCCGCTAACATATCGGGGGGGATGGAGCCCGGGCCCTCAAAGGAATTAAAGAGCCGGGTAAGGACAGGAGCTAGCAGTTGGCCAAAAGTTTTATAAAAACCAGCTGAGAAGCCGTCAGGCCCAGGTGATTTAACCGGGCGGAGGCGGGAGATAGCCGCCGTCACCTCCTCCAAACGGATGGGGGCGTCTAAAGCGTCCGCGCCAGCTCAGGATAGTTCTGTGATAGCCGCAGTGTTCAAATAGGTGTCAGTGTCCCTGAGATGTGTTGCTTCCGCACTGTATAGTGAGGCATAATATGTTCGAAATACTTCTGCGATCTGGGACTCCTCAACGAGGGTGTTCCCAGAATCGTCCGTAAGGCCAGAGATTTTCGTGCGTTGAGTTTTAGCTTTTAAGGCGCTAGCTAGTAGGCGGCCAGTTCTGTTACCCCCGACATAGTATGTGTGTCTAAGGCGGAGCGCAGCAAATTA
The DNA here is from genome assembly GCF_964263255.1 of Lissotriton vulgaris. Taxonomy (NCBI): domain Eukaryota; kingdom Metazoa; phylum Chordata; class Amphibia; order Caudata; family Salamandridae; genus Lissotriton; species Lissotriton vulgaris. The sequence continues at coordinate 956,515,856 of NC_141691.1, forward strand.
TTCTCTGTCAGTGTCCAAGCTAGCCAGTTGAGCCCTGGCGGTTTTCAATTGTCTCCAGACCCGCGGCGCACCCGTGCGGCTGTGTACCCTCTCTAGTTCAGCAACTTGAGCAGTGAGATCATCCCTTTTCGCTCTCCGGTCCTTAGCCTCCGCAGCGGCGATTGCTATTAGTTCCCACGGACTACTGATTTCAGGGCCCCCCATAGGGCCGACAGCGATATCTCCGGCGTATCGTTAATAGCCAAGTAGTCGACGATGCATTTGTGTAGCTGTTTACTGACTTCTGGCTGATGTAGTAGGGTTTCGCGGAAGCGCCATGAGCCCGAGGGCGGGAGGACCTCAGGATGACAAGCGTTAGCTCCACTGCATCATGATCTGAGAGTGCTGCAGGTACTATGCTGACCTCGTCGAGGGTAGGGAGCAATTCGGATGATCCTAAGAAGTGATCTAGTCTGGCATAGGTACAGTGGACGTGGGAGTAGAAGGTGAACTGTGTTGCGCTAGGATGTGTGGCCCTCCAAAGATCCACTAGGCCTCTCTCTCGCAGCCACTCTACGCCCGCCGCTGTGATAGCGCCCGCGTCCCCATACCGATGACCTGATCTGTCCTTGTTTGTGTCCATAACTAAGTTAAGGTCCCCCCCGATGAGTAGGAGCGTGTTAGATGACTGAAGGAACTCTGAAATTGCGTTTTTCAGAAAAGTTTCTTGTCCCGTGTTTGGGGCATAGATGGATCCTATCGTGAGACACTTGTCTCCAATCTGGAAGGTGTATGCCAAAAGGCGACCCCTGACCTCTCCCGCTTTATCCCTCACCTTTCCTCAGAAATGTTTGGACACTAAGATGGCCACCCCGCCCTTTTTGTTGGAAGGGAAGAAAAGAATTGTTGGGGGAAGGCGCGTGGGCGCATTCTGTGCCAGTCCTTGGGCAAAAGGTGGGTTTCCTGTAATAAACAGATGTCAGCCCCGGAGTTCTCTAAATAGGAAATTATTGCTCTCCTCTTGATAGGGTTGTTCAGCCCCTTCACATTGAGAGTCAGTACTTTTAAAGTGGGGTCAGCCATGATAAGAGGAGTGAGCTGGGCAGCGCAGAGTAGAGGAGTGTGCCCATGACAAACAAATGGAGGACAGACTAATCAGTTTAAAACGAGCCTTTGATATCTCAGACTGCATGGAAAGTGTATATGAAATACTTCTTGCGAGTGTGTTCAGAAGCATACGAGTCAAAGCAGTGAAGAATAATTATAAGGCATAACAATTCCGCTGGCAACAATCCCCCTTCGGCACACTGGTTCCCACCCACCATCCCACCCCAACCCCCCCTCCAAAACACCCCAACTGTCAAACTCTTCGTTCAAGTTCAATCTCCATTGTCTCGAATCTACATGTACATCCCTCCCCTCCCAACCCCCATCGCCCCAAACCCAAACTAAGAGAAGGTATAGTCCCAGTCCTGTTGGTCCACACAGGGCTGTGGTAATGTTTCTTACACGGGTCATATCCAGTGGCGGCCATTTCGACTCCCCCCCATCACACGGGCAAGATGTGAGCTGTAAGTGATCTCCCTAACAAGAGTACCAATCATTCAGAGGAAGAGGTCTCTTTGGCCACCTCCGCCACCGCTATTGCTCGTTCCTGTATGATGACAGAGGCGTCTGGTTTCAAGCGGTGTGAAGGGGATCGCCTGCGGCCCACCGTCTGCCAGCCCCCCCAGGGCGGCCCTTGCGATGCACTCGGCGTGGGCTCATCTTCCTGGGCAAGTCCCAGGAGGGTGCAAGTGTCTTTAAGTGATCGCAATTGGTGTAACTTTCCGTTCCATTTAAATATTAGCCTGAACGGCTGTCCCCAGGAGTATGGGGTTTCGTGCTGCCACAGGAAGTCCGTTGCTTTCTTAAATTCCTTTCGTTTTTGCAGGGTAATGGTCGACAGGTCTTGATATAAGGCTATGGGGTTACCCTGAAATTGAAGGGGCTGTGCTCGCCGGGCCTCCCGGAGAATCCGTTCCTTTAGCTGGAAATCAGGGAGGAAGGCCAAGATGTCCGGTGGTGGAGCAGAGGCGCGCCGAGGTAGCCCAACCCTGTGTGCTCTGTCGATACGGATATTAAAGTCTGCTGGCTCCCCCAGAACGGTCCTGAATAGGGTTTGCAAGTACCCTGTGACGTCGGTACCCTCCACTTTCTGAGGGATCCCCCATGACCCGCATGTTGTTACGACGAGAGCTGTTTTCAAGATCTTCTTCGTGGGCCTGAAGGTCCAGCTGCTGGTCTGTGAGTCGCAGGACCTCCTGTTGGAGCTGTACGATTTCATCGCTTCTGGTCTGGTCCGCCTCTTCAATGGCCACCACCCGTTCCCCGAGGCCCTCCATGTCTCGTCGAAGCTCCCGGATCTCACCCGCTACTTCCTGCTTTAAGGACTTGAAGTCGTCTCTGAGGGAGTTAAACAACGTCTCCAGGAACGATCTGGTGATGGGTGTCTGGTCATCCACCGACGCCGGCGAAGTTTTCGTGGCCACTGGGGGGGGGTGGGTCTGTATTGGGCTTGGGCTGAGTCTTGGCTAATAGTTCAGGGAGTGTCTGAGGCCCTTTCTTTCCTTTCTGTCCCGCCATGTCGTGACTAGCCCCCCTGATGGGTGGTGAGCCTCAGTGGTCGGAGGTGAGTGCTGAAGTCCGGTGCATTAAGATCAGGGGTGAATCTTGCTATCCCGGGGTTGGCTCACCTTCCACTCCACCCGGGGTCGCAGCAGCGGACAAGGGCGGACCTCCGCCGTGCAGCCGCCAGGCCACACCACGATTCTTTCAGCTTGCCGAAGACAATGTCTACAGGGCGGGTACCGCTTGATGGTTAGCGGTGTGGCAGCAAGGTTAGCTGCACCGGGGGTGGTCAAACAGCGGTCAGGCGCCCAAAGAGGGCAGCAGCTGCAGCCAGACAGGTGTGTAGCGAGATCGGCCCCTTAATCCAAGCAGCCGCCAGTCTCCCCCGCAGAATCCGCAGCCAGCACAGATCAGCAAGGGCAAGTAAGTTCAGGCTCCAGTAGTTCCTACAGGAATGTGCGCAGTCCCGCTTCTCAGGCGTAAGTGCGGCCCAACCCGCAGGCCCCCGGCCAGCCCCCTCGCCGGGAGCTCGATTGTGCCCCCCGAGCCCTTGCTGCGGTGCCCACCTCCACTCTCCTCACCTTCCGTGTTTGGCTGTCTTGAGGGCGGCTCTCCATCGCGGTCTCGGCCCCACGGTTCCGCTCAGCGCCCCCTCGGAGTGCTACCTGATCACGGGGGGGGGGCATAGGGTCACTGCAGTGCTTTTCTCGCAGTCGGCCTCAGGGTCGTGCCAGGTTGGTCTGGGGCACCCTCTCAGGTACGGACCGCTATGGAAGGGCGTCGCCGCGCTGTCCGCCACCGGTGGGGTCCACTCCCGCACTGTAGGGGCGCGCCGGCTCGGCCGCGCCAAAGGCCGCAACCGCTGGGATAGAAGGCCCAAAGCCGGGGCCTCAATTTCCGCGACTCCCGGCCGGTCCGCACCTCACCACTGGCCGGGTCGTGGAGACAGGAATGCGCGGCAATCTGGGCCACAGCTCCGATGGTAGCGGCGGGGGCTCCACTCGTCAGGCTCCTCAGTCGACCAACCGGTCCCGCCGCCAGGGAGGCTGGGACAGTGGTTACTCGGCCGATCACAGCTCCGGAGCGGCCGCCCACACGGCTCGCAGACCGGACGACCGGGTTCTGGGGTCGCGGCTATGTTCCGTTATCGTCCTCTATGATTTCCCATGCTTTAGGGAGATCAGGCAGTGCATATAAGTGCTTTTAGGCGGGATCGGGCAGGGAGCCTCGGAGACCTGCGTCCGATCACGCCGCCATCTTGGACACGCCTCCCTAAAGCTTTTTTTTTTGGTGAAATCATGAAGTCTCCATTTTGGTCTTGTGTTTTTTAAATGTATTGATTTTTTTAGACAGGACATAATATACTACTATCTAATCTGATAGTTCACAATCATGAAAATGAAGTGTATTGAGATTTTATGGCATCTTTGTGCAAATGTACAAATAGAGAGCATGCTTCATCATAGGTGACCAAACCATATCAAAGTAGGTAAATACTACTCTGGTGGACTCAGCCTATGGAGGTACTTAAATGTTTTCCAGGAATAGTGTAGCAGTCCAGACAAACATATCTCAGGTTATTCCCAAAGGGTTTCTTTCTTTATCAGCTGAGAACTTTTCAGATCATTAAAAAAACAGGCGGTAAAGCTGAAACCTGTATGGTTCAATTACCCCTAACAAATTCAAGTTCATTTCTACACTTTATGCATGGACTGCCAAAAACTTCCATGGAGTCGTCCTGATGCTGAGGATACAGGATGCTGTACAGGGGAGACTCCTCTGCTAAGGCAGAGGGGCTTTGCCCCACTGCCTTTCAGCACGGCACAAAAGAAAAAATAAAATGATAATAACGTAATGTTATTATCATTTTATTTTTTTGTGCTGAGGCAGTTTTGTAGGTCTGGGCTGCACAGGAGAGAGGAGTTGTGATACACTCCTAAGTGGGCATGAATGTTTGGCCGGCCCTCTAGGGCCGTCCAAACATTCATGCACACTTAGCATGATCTCCAACCAGACTGCATTACAGCCTGGGTGAAGAACATGCCCAGGCTTCCATTTTTCATCTGAGCACCAATCCACGGTGCTCAAACCAATCACAACGCTGCATTGCAACATTGTGATTGACTCAGGGGATCCTATCCTGCTTCCTGTTCCACCAGAAACCAGGAAGAGGACGGAAGAGAGGCCGACAGGTAAGTGATTTTGATTTTTTTTATCCACCCCTTACCCCCTTCTCCTCCCTTGCCCTCACCCCTCCCGCCCCACTACTGATTCAAGGGACCTGTTGTGACTGATGCTGTAGGATGCTGTGGGTGCTGTACAGTCAGCAAGGGTATTTCTGGTGTTATTTTTTGGTCCACGGTTGAAGTGTGGCAACTTTGTTCAAAGGGGTCAGTGGTCCTTGAATTGTATTGGGTTTGAGCATTCAGATAATACAATTCCATAGTGGGATCCCAAATCCTGCTTGCTCATACAACAATTGCTTCTTGGCCTAGCTAATTCTAGGTTGTTTGTATCCCATTTAAGTTTAATAAGGAGCGTGTTGAGTTGTTTGAAGAGTACTTTAGTTCATGGAATTGGAATGTTTAGGATAAGTACAAGGGTTCAGCAATGTGACCATCTTTTTAAGTTTAACCCTCTGGGGCAAGAGACAGGGAAAACCTTATCATTTTGTCAACCGGAGAAGCAAGGGTTTCCATGCAAGTGCCATAGTTTGTCCTCAAGATGGTCTGGAATCTGTGTGAAAGGCAGGGAGAGCATACATAAGGGGCGTACATCAATTTATGCAGAGCCCTGACCATCTACCAAAGACGATTATCTTCCTCACTATAGGGTTCAGAATTGTTCTTGGTTCTTAACCAGAAGCAGAATGTCATCTGCATACATTGATAATAAAATCATCCGTTGGCCAATTTTAATGCCCCAGGTGTGATAAAATTCCCGCAGGTTCCACTGCCAAAACACCTGTGGTGAGTGCCGCTGCCTAAATCGTTTGGATTGGATATAAGGTTATTACCTCTGACTCAGGCAGAGAGACAGAGGCATAAAGGATCTTAATCCAGGTCACCATTGTCCTCCCCTATCCCATTCGTTCAATTACTGCAAACATATAAGTCAATTCTGTGGAACCAAAGGCTTTAGCATATTCTAAAAATACTGCCAAGTGAAAGCAATGTGTGTAGGTTATCAGCAGTAATCCTCCCAGAGACTAATCCCGTCTGGTATGGTTGCACCAGTCCAAGCATCAGAGTAAATAGTCTATTAGCAATGATTTTAGCTAAAATCTTACACTCTATGTTGTTAATGAGGAACAGTCATTTTTGTACGAGCCACATGATTCAAGTGATTGGTCAGGCTTCAGTAGGGTGATCATGACGGCCTCCCACATGGTTGATGTAAGATAGTTCCGTCCAAATGCATTTTCATATACACCCTCTAAGATTGGGGCTGAAGCATTTGTGTATTACTTATAGAACTATATTGGTGGACCTTCTCTGCCAGGAACACTACCATTCTTCATGTGTTTAATCTTCTTTCAAGGGTTAAGGTGCCACATAGAAACTTGTTCTCAGAGAGCTGTAGCCATACGAGAGGTGGGTTTCTCAAGGTACTCATGTACCCGATCTGTAGTCTCTTGTATATGTGAGGTATATTAGTCTGAGAAAAATTATGTGTAGGCTTTGAGTACTTCTGAGGGGTGATAGACAGTTCCATCATTTTCCCATACAATTTGCAGGACTTCAGCTGATGCCCATATTAGGCCGGGTATAAGGTGAAAAAGTGTGCTGTGCCCTGTCATCCTCTCTCTATCTGCGGGCCGTTGTATATTTGTCAAGAAAGTTGCCGTTCTTCTTGGGCTCCTTACTGAAATCTTTTAATGTTTCCTCTATGCATATTAGGGCAGATGGGTCGTGTTTTTAGCACTAGTTAAATTCTAGCTATTTAAGTGATTTTTCTATGTTAGTTTACCTTGCTTCGATTGAGAGTAAAATTACATTCTCTTCCAATGACCGCCTTAAAAGCCTTCCAGAGCACAGCCAAAGAACAGACAGGCCTCTGCTTTGCATCAATATATTGCTCAATTAACTTTCATAATTTTTCTCTGAATACTGGATCTAACTGGTGAAAGACTGTATTGGGTGATTGTGGAGTGAGGAAGGGCAATCACTATGATTACTGGCGTAGAATAAGGGTTGTATGTGAGTTAATAGAATAACAATTTCATCGAATACCATTACTGAGAAACATTTCAATCTAAATTGTTTATTGGAAATTTCCAAAATGAATGTCATTTACTGTTTCATAGAAACCAATTCATAGAACGTCTTTTTGTTCGAAGTTTGCTTTGGCATTGTTAGACCTGTCTAGCTTTTTGCGTAGTCCCTCCAATTTATTATTTATTTTGTCCCCTTTTTGCCCCTCATACCTTTATTAATTTTTGTGTCCACTAGCTTTTTCTAGGTTTTGGTCAAGGGTATGGGTGTTCTTTTCCCCCCTCATAGTTTTTCACCTCAGGCCTAGAGGCCTTTTCTGACAGGGAATAGCTGGAGTCACAAAATGGTGGCTACCAACTGCCCTAACTGCCAAACCCAGAACCTGTCCCATAGAGTAGAATAGGGCGTTCCAGAACCTTCTGGTCCCTTCTGGACTCCTGAGGGTCAGCCTATAAAAGGCGGAATGCTGGACAGCCATTTTGTCTCACTAGAGAGAGTCAGCTGGAGGACAGGCTGTAGCCAAAGGTGGGGGTAGGATAGTCAGAGGGTTGCCTTACTGATTCACCACCCTTCCTCCCTTGGGTTATTTGTCCTGACCCTGCTGTTTTGGATGGCTGGAGACCCTGGGCACCTGACCAACCCCTAGCCTAGAAATACCGGGGTGTAGAAAGGAGAAGGAGACTGCAGCGCTGCGGAGCGCAGTCCTCTGCCCAGTGGGAGAGACTTTTGGAAGAGTGCCCTTCATCCCCAATCCCTGCCCAGCACCGAGGGTTAAGAAGTCTCTGAAAAGGATAGAGATTAGGAGCTGACACGTGAAGAGATCTAGCTCTATTCCCCCTCGCCTTGGGTGTACAGCAGGCTATTGCCCGTGTGTCTCTGTGGGTCCTTACCCGTCACGCAGTCGACAGAACTCCACTTCCACTCAGGAATCAGAGGAAGGACAGGGGTGCCGGTTTCTGGGAGGCAGCGCTGATTTCGCCGTGTGCAGGACCCCAGGGGCACCGGCCGCGTTGTTGTGGTGCCACTGACCTAGAGTGCGAGGGCTGGCTGAGGGAAGTCGAGCGCTATTGCGCATGCCCAGGCGGTCCCACTACTCGTTATCAGGAGGGGCCTTGGAGTGAGCAGGCCCGAGGGGAAGCCACTGACAGCGGTAGTGTGGCTGGGGCAGACTCCGGGCTGGGAACACTAATCACCCGCGCATGCGCGGAAACACTACCGCAGGAGACGCGACGCGAAGCGCCTGGGGAGAACTCTTCGAGGGAGTGGGCGGGACACGAGCCCCGTCGCTTCTCCGCTCGGGAAACCTTTTCCTCTGCCAAAGCTCCAACGAGGAAGAGCGGAGCTGAGCAGGGGAGGAGGGGCGAAGGACTTCAATGAGCGCTGGTGCAGGCTGGTGATTCCCACGCTGGCCAGATAGTACTGCAGGCCTGTGAGAAGGGGCCCAACCAAGGGCAAATGAGTAAACCGTCCCTAGTGAAGAATAGAAACTTCTTCCTTTGGGGCTACTGTACTGTGATGTGCTCTTTTAAAGCCAAATAGAGTGATTAAGCTGACAATTTTTGAGGAAGTTACAGATCCTATGTCTGAATGTAAAAGTATAGTGAATTGGAAAACTGATTAATGTAAAGAATGGGCAACTGTTAAAGTGACTCTATTTTTCATGACAAACTGTAATGTGTTGAACTGAAATTTCAAAGGACAAAAGAGCAGAGATATTATTTTTATAAAGAAGCTCATATTTTTCCATACATTGGTGTAGTGTCATTTTTGTGTGTTATTGCGTTAATTTACTGCTGGGTGGTCTGCAACCTTCACACAGGTGCCTCTAGTGTTTGTGTCTTACCCTAGGCCAGGCTACCCTAGGTGACCTGACATCCCAGGTTCCAACAAATTGGTGTCCAGCGGTGGGATCCTGACTGTGGTTGCAGTTACTCAGTAGTAATTAAACGTAATACACTAAGCCTACACCAGGAGTTTTCTCCTAGCGGCCCTCCTAATTTGTCTTTTTGATTTTCCAAATTTGTTCCTGGTGGTGGGTGGAGGTAGCTTTAGGTTGCTCTTGCAACTCAAATTTCCTGGTGTGTATAATCTGGTTTTGCCTATTTCAAAAAGGAGTTTGCATTAGAAAACCTAGATACCTATTCTGTGGCTCAGCTGAAAGAGTTCTGCCAGAAAATGGGGGTATTTTTCAAGCATGGTGCCAGGAAGGAGGAGCTCCAGACCAGTCTAAGGGCTTGGGTGGAGGCACACCGAGAAGGGAAGGAGGAGGATGAAGGGGCAGACCGGGACACGGTGGTGGAGATAGATGGGTTATTCCACTCTGAGGGGGAAAACTTACTCCCAGGACCAGTGTCCTACTCCAGGAGGGGCAGTAGCGCCTCTGGGGGAAGCTTAACTGAAGCCAAGCTCACTGATAGGAGGGAGAAAAGGCAATTGAGATGGGAGTTGGCTAAGCTGGAGCAGGAGAAGGAGGAGCGGAGGATGGCCCATGAGTTCAGGTTGAAGGAATTAGAACTCCGAAGCCTGCGACGGGGGTCCTCTCCTGAAATGAATGGTGGCAGCGAGACAAAAGAGACAGCCAGGGAATCCAGACCCTATTTACCAAAAGACCTTATAGCTAGCTTTAGTCAGGGGGACGACATAGCCAAGTGGTTGGCTGCTTATGAGGTCTCCCTAGAAGCCCATGGGGTGCAGGAGAAGCACTGGGGGGGTGGATTGTATAAATACATGCCTCCTGCTGGTCGGGACACCTTGCTGGCCCTGGAACCAGAGGAACAAACCAACTACCCCACCATGAAGCTGGCGTTGGTAAGGAAGTTTGGGCTTACCCCAGAAAGGTACCGTCAGAAGTTCAGGGGGAGCCACAAATTAAGCACCCAGAACTGGGTGGACTTCCTTGACTACGCCAGAAAGGCCTTAGAGGGCTGGGTCAAGGGCAGTGAGGTGAAGGATTATGAGGGGTTGTATGATCTATTTTTGAGAGAGCACCTCCTCGAGAAATGTTTTCCCGAGCTGCGCCAACACCTGGTGGACAGCAAGCTGACCAATCCCCGGAAGCTTGCAGAGGAGGCGGACATCTGGGCAAGTACCCGGGTGTCCTCAAAGGGGACTGGAGGGGATTCCCAAAAGGCCGGACAGGGCGCCCCCCAGAAGAAGGAGGGGGGAGATAAAAAGAGGTAGTTCTCTAAAGGTCCCCAAAACAATTTCCAAGGAAAGGGAACAGGTTTCACCCCTAAGGCAAACCCGCCCAGAAACCCTAATCCTGGCCAAAGCCAGCAGCCAAGGGTTCTCCACTGTTTTGAGTGTGGTGGTGTTGGACATTATAAGGGAAATGTCAGATGCCCAAAGAGACCACCCCCTCCCACTGGAGGAAAACCACCGGGAGTAGCTAGTGTAGCGCTCGGGGAGGAGTTGCCCTTAGATAAGGGGGGTGAGTGGGCGGGTGTCACCTTAGTGTCCCTGGGAGAGCGGGAGATGGTTCCAAAGATTCAGGTGCCCCAAATACTGCAAAGTATGGGCAATGGGTCACCATCAATGGCCAGAGAGGGGAGGCTCTGAGAGATACAGGAGCCAGTATGACTATGGTGAGAAGTCAACTGGTGTCTCCAGAGCAAGTGGTTCCCCATGTACTCCACCCCGCCGCGATGGCTGACGGCAGAATGGGCCACTATCCAGTGGTTGAGGTTCCCTTTGAGTGGGAGGGGGTTGCAGGTTCACTTCGAGTTGCCGTAAGCCCTGCCGTGCCAGATGATTGTCTGCTGGGGAATGCCATGGAGCACAACACTTGGAGAGAGGTGGAATACCGGACGCACTCTGCGATGCTGGGTACACCTGACTGGGCCTGTGCGAGCACACGGTCTGCGACTGCCCGGAGAGGGAGTTCGCCTGGGTTGGAGCCTGGAACAATGGCCCAACCCGCTGCCAAAAAGGGACAGACCCGGAGACAGGAAGAGCCTGCTTCGGCTTCCACACCCCATGTGACAGATCGGCCACCTGCGGTGGTGGACCAGGAGTCCGTGGAGGGGGAAGTAGACTCTCTGGAGGATTTACCCATCCCTGCTGAGTGGCATGTGGAGGGAGGTCCTACCAGAGAGGAATTCTGTAAGGGGCAGAGGGAGTGCCCTACCCTTGAGGGACTGAGGCGACAGGCTGAAGCCCAGGCAGCAGGTGATGCTACGGGACGCTACCATATTTACTGGGAGGATGGACTCCTCTACAGTGAACCCAAGGTACCCTTACCTGGTTCATCAAGGGCCTTGGTAGTCCCGCAACAATACCGAGCCTTTCTGCTGGAATTGGCTCATGCTATACCCTTGGCAGGACACTTAGGCCAGGACAAGACCTTTGCTCGGCTTGTCCTCCACTTTTACTGGCCTCAGATGAAAGTGGCGTCCAACACTTACTGTCGGACATGTGTATCCTGCCAGGCCAGTGGGAAAACAGGGGTGAAGCTGAAGGCTCCTCTGGAACCACTTCCAGTCGTTAGCACACCCTTTGAGAGGGTGGGCATCGACATTGTAGGGCCTTTAGATCCACCAACAACAGCTGGTCACAGGTTCATCCTGGTTCTGGTGGATCATGCCACACGGTACCCAGAGGCAATTCCTCTGAGGACAGTCACTGCACATTTGGTGGCTAGAGCCCTAATGGGGATCTTTACCCGAGTGGGATTCCCCAAGGAAGTTGTGTCTGACAGGGGGACCAACTTCATGTCAGCTTACATGCGGGTGATGTGGAAGGAGTGTGGAGTGACCTACCGGTTCACCACTCCTTATCACCCCCAGTCGAATGGACTGGTTGAGAGGTTCAACAAGACCTTGAAGGGCATGATCAGAAGTCTGCCCGAAAGCCTGCGGAGGAAATGGGACGTCCTCCTACCCTGTTTGCTATTCTCTTACAGGGAAGTGCCACAGAAGGGAGTGGGCTTCAGCCCCTTTGAACTTCTGTATGGGCACCCTGTACGCGGTCCTCTCAGCCTGGTGAAGGAAGGTTGGGAGAAGTCTCCCAGGAAACCCCCCCAGGATGTGGTGAGCTACATGCTGGCCTTCAGGAGCCAAATGGCGAAGTTGTGGAAGCAAGCTTCTGACAACTTGGAGGCCAGCTAGGCAGTCATGAAAGAGTGGTATGACCACAATGCTCACCAGGTGGAATTGGAGCCTGGCCAGAAAGTGTGGGTGATGGAACCTGGAGAGCTTAGTGCCCTCCAGGATCGCTGGACAGGCCCATTTGAAGTGTTGGAGAAGAAGGGTAAGGCCACATACCTGGTGGACCTTAAGACCCCTCGACAGCCCCTACGGGTGCTGCATGCCAACCGACTCAAACCCCACCATGAGAGGCCCGAGATCATTTTGATGATGGTGACTGATGGGGAAGAGGAAGCGGAAAGCGAACCTCTCCCAGACTTGTTTTCGTCTCAAGAGAAGGATGGGTCAGTGGAGGGGGTGATTCTTTTTCCCACTCTAACTCCTGAGCAGCGGGAGGACTGCCGCCAGATACTGGAGCAGTACTCTACGTTGTTCTCCCTTGTCCCGGGAAGGACTCACCTGTGTACCCATGATGTGGACACAGGGGACAGCCCACCAGTGAAGTCGAAGACCTACCGGCTGTCTGACAAGGTGAAGGCTAGCATCCATGGAGAGGTTGCCAAGATGCTAGAGCTGGGAGTTATAGAACCTTCCAACAGTCCTTGGTCCAGCCCGGTGGTGCTAGTGCCAAAAGCCGCTCCACCAGGCACCACACCAGAACTGAGGTTCTGTGTGGATTACCGGGGACTGAATTCAGTTACAAAGACTGATGCTCATCCGATCCCTAGGGCGGATGAATTAATTGACCGGTTAGGAGCTGCCCAATACCTAAGTACCTTTGACCTCACTTCGGGGTACTGGCAGATCTCCTTGACAGATGGAGCAAAGGAAAGGTCAGCCTTCTCCACGCCTGAGGGACACTTCCAATTTTGCGTGATGCCCTTTGGGCTCAAAAATGCTCCCGCCACATTTCAGCGGCTGGTGAACCAGGTCCTCTCTGGAATGGAGAGTTTCTCTGCTGCTTACCTGGATGACATTGCTGTCTTCAGTAGCAGTTGGGAGGACCATTTGCAACATTTGCAAGCAGTTCTCCAGGCCCTGAAACAAGCTGGATTGACAATCAAGGCCAGCAAATGCCAGATTGGGCAGGGGTAGGTTGTGTACCTTGGACAATTGGTGGGTAGGGGGACAGTGCAGCCCCTGCAGGCAAAGATTGAGGCAATCATGGCCTGGGAACCCCCCAAGACACAGACTGAGGCCCGAGCTTTCCTGGGCCTCACAGGCTACTACCGTCGCTTTGTGAAGGGGTATGGCACTATTGTAGCGCCTCTCACAGAGCTCACCTCTAAGAAACAACCTCGACGGGTAGTTTGGACAAACACTTGTCAGCAAGCTTTTGAGAAACTGAAGCAGGCAATATGTGCAGCACCGGTCCTGAGGGCCCCAGACTTCTCCAAGGAGTTCATTGTCCAGACAGATGCATCAGAACATGGCATTGGGGCAGTGTTATCGCAACTAAATGAAGAGGGCCTGGATCAGCCTGTGGTCTTCTTATCCAGAAGACTGCTTCCCCGGGAACAGAAGTGGAGTGCAATTGAGAGGGAAGCTTTTGCGGTGGTGTGGGCTCTGAAGAAGCTGCGGCCATACCTCTTTGGCTCGCACTTCCTGGTTCAGACTGACCACCGACCCCTTCGTTGGCTGATGCAAATGAAGGGGGAGAATCCCAAGCTGTTGAGGTGGTCCATCTCCCTACAGGGAATGGACTTCCGGGTGGAGCATCGGCCTGGAGTGGACCACGCCAATGCAGACGGTCTCTCCAGGAATTTCCGCCTTAGTGATGAGGACTCCCAAAGGGTTGGGTAGTTCTCCCCACTTTCAGCTGGGGGGGGACGCGTGTTAGACCTGTCTGGATTTTTGCGTAGTCCCTCCAATTTATTATTTATTTTGTCCCCTTTTTGCCCCTCATACCTTTATTAATTTTTGTGTCCACTAGCTTTTTCTAGGTGTTGGTCAAGGGGATAGGTGTTCTTTTCCCCCCTCATAGTTTTTCACCTCAGGCCTAGAGGCCTTTTCTGACAGGGAATAGCTGGAGTCACAAAATGGTGGCTACCAACTGCCCTAACTGCCAAACCCAGAACCTGTCCCTTAGAGTAGAATAGGGCGTTCCAGAACCTTCTGGTCCCTTCTGGACTCCTGAGGGTCAGCCTATAAAAGGCGGAATGCTGGACAGCCATTTTGTCTCACTAGAGAGAGTCAGCTGGAGGACAGGCTGTAGCCAAAGGTGGGGGTAGGATAGTCAGAGGGTTGCCTTACTGATTCACCACCCTTCCTCCCTTGGGTTATTTGTCCTGACCCTGCTGTTTTGGATGGCTGGAGACCCTGGGCACCTGACCAACCCCTAGCCTAGAAATACCGGGGTGTAGAAAGGAGAAGGAGACTGCAGCGCTGCGGAGCGCAGTCCTCTGCCCAGTGGGAGAGACTTTTGGAAGAGTGCCCTTCATCCCCAATCCCTGCCCAGCACCGAGGGTTAAGAAGTCTCTGAAAAGGATAGAGATTAGGAGCTGACACGTGAAGAGATCTAGCTCTATTCCCCCTCGCCTTGGGTGTACAGCAGGCTATTGCCCGTGAGTCTCTGTGGGTCATTACTAAGCATGAGCGGATTTTGCGGATTGGCAATCCGCGAATTTGCGGATTTGCAAACTCGCAATCCGCAAAATCCGCGAATTCCCGCGAATTTGCGGATTTTTTTTTTTTTTTGTGTTCGCCCGTGTTTCTGCCAGTTCGCGAGGGTTTTTACAATTTCGCAATTTGCGAACTTACCTGTCGGGTCGCAAGTTTTGCGAACTTGTTGTTTCTACGTGTCCAACCTGTTTGGGACACTCTTCTTCATCACTGCCACTCTCTGTCACCACTGCCACTCTCTGACTACTCATGCCACCCTCTGGCCCACCCATGCCACCCTCTGTTTCATCACCACACCCTCTGGTTGTCCAGTGTACATTATTTTTGGCAAAGCAAAGCACACCTTCCCTGCCTCAAGTGACCTGAATTAATTTGGGGCTGATTAATGTGTCACAGAATATTTTTTTAGCTGGCACCTGCTTCCTTAGTGCGCCCTGATTAGTGATCTTTTGCACTTGCTAAGTGCTTTCATTGTTGCAAAATTAGTTACAACACCTGCCCTGCCCCAACTGACAATAATGAATTAGGGGCTGATTAATGGATTTTAACTTCCAGCCTGGCTCCTGCTTGTCTCCCTTAGCTGTAATTCAGGACCTTTGTGGCATATGTGTAACTATTCTGAGGTTCAGAGCAGGGTCACATAATAGTTGCAACTGGCAACTGAACTCTGGAGGGGCCCCTCAGGAAGCACTACAGGAAATGGCTACTAATGATGAGCCTGAACTTTTGAACCTGGTAAGTAGTTACTTTCAGTTTTGCTAAAATCGTATTTCTGCAATTTCGCACTTATTCGCGGGGCGCGAACTCACGCGAACAGTGCGAGCAGTGCGAGCAAAATCCGCTGCTCGCGGATTTGCGGATTTTTCAGGAAATTCGCAAATCTCGCGGATTGCGGATTTCCCGAAAATCCGCAAAATCCGCGAGCGGAACGGATTTTCCGCCCATGCCTAGTCATTACCCGTCACGCAGTCGACAGAGCTCCACTTCCCCTCAGGAATCAGAGGAAGGACAGGGGTGCCGGTTTCTGGGAGGCAGCGCTGATTTCGCCGTGTGCAGGACCCCAGGGGCACCGGCCGCGTTGTTGTGGTGCCACTGACCTAGAGTGCGAGGGCTGGCTGAGGGAAGTCGAGTGCTATCGCGCATGCCCAGGCGGTCCCACTACTCGTTATCAGGAGGGGCCTTGGAGTGAGCAGGCCCGAGGGGAAGCCACTGACAGCGGTAGTGTGGCTGGGGCAGACTCCGGGCTGGGAACACTAATCACCCGCGCATGCGCGGAAACACTACCGCAGGAGACGCGACGCGAAGCGCCTGAGGAGAACTCTTCGAGGGAGTGGGCGGGAAGCGAGCCCCGTCGCTTCTCCGCTCGGGAAACCTTTTCCTCTGCCAAAGCTCCAACGAGGAAAAGCGGAGCTGAGCAGGGGAGGAGGGGCGCAGGACTTCAATGAGCGCTGGTGCAGGCTGATGATTCCCACGCTGGCCGGATAGTACTGCAGGCCTGTGAGAAGGGGCCCAACCAAAGAGAAGTAAGGAGGTGGTGAAGGGGGTCGTTGGAGGCCTTAGATACCTTCAGGGGAAGTCAAACTTACAGTTGGCCAAGCCAGGATTGGGTTGGCACTGGGGAGTGCTAACCAGCTTTTTACAAGGGACCCTTAAGACAGTTTTCATAAAGCTGGTTGTTCCCCCTTTGATGACTAAAACGACTCCTTATCAATTCTTCCCCTCTTACTTTTGTCAGCTCTGAGGAGGAGCTTATTCAGAAACCACTAAAGTGTGAAAGGCTCACCAATTCTTCTGGTTCAGTGGTGAAGAGGGTAAATGAGTAAACCGTCCCTAGTGAAGAATAGAAACTTCTTCCTTTGGGGCTACTGTACTGTGATGTGCTCTTTTAAAGCCAAATAGAGTGATTAAGCTGACAATTTTTGAGGAAGTTACAGATCCTATGTCTGAATGTAAAAGTATAGTGAATTGGAAAACTGATTAATGTAAAGAATGGGCAACTGTTAAAGTGACTCTATTTTTCATGACAAACTGTAATGTGTTGAACTGAAATTTCAAAGGACAAAAGAGCAGAGATATTATTTTTATAAAGCAGCTCATATTTTTCCATACATTGGTGTAGTGTCATTTTTGTGTGTTATTGCGTTAATTTACTGCTGGGTGGTCTGCAACCTTCACACAGGTGCCTCTAGTATTTGTGTCTTACCCTAGGCCAGGCTACCCTAGGTGACCTGACATCCCAGGTTCCAACAGGCATGCTTATTTATTATGGTGTAAATACAATAGTTGCACCCTTCCCTGAGCCCCAAAAATCCTTACCATCTCTACACTCCACCCAGCCTGAACTATAAAACCCTTCACTGCCTCTAAATTCCACCCATTCCGGAACCCTAAAACCCCCCTTTTTTACGCCTAATCCCCAACCATTTTGCATTATGTCCAAAAAGAAAACAGAAAAATAGAAGAAAGAACAAAATACACACAACAGCCCATGCCGTGGGTTTAACACCATCGGTGCGGCTCATTTTCCTGCTGTACGCTGATTTTTTGAAAAACCCATTGTTCATGACGAGCTCAGCTCGTCATGAGTGTACGAGAGGTGTACCTCATGACGAGCTGAGCTCGTCATGAGCTTCGAAGGGGTTAAGGAGCATGTTCAGCAGTTATAACATTGATAAGGGAAGGACTGTACAGAAAATGACACCATCATTGCATAAAGTGCTACACGTCAAATCGCAACCTTATCTATGTAGAAATAACAGTTAAGCAAAAACACACTTAACATTCCTCGGTGGTCATATGTGTCGCAGTGTAAGAGGCTGCTTGAGAGGTCAATGGTGCAAGTGCCATGTAGTTAAATGGCTGATCAGTCAGATACTGGTTGTTGACACCATTATAAATAGGCATGAAATGGTTGCCAAATGTCTTTCGGGTGTGACGAGGGCAGCTGTAGCAAATAGTGGAGTTCACTAGTGGTGTCACAAAAAGTGAGGCTCTTAAGACAAGTTGCCATAGTTGGGAGGCACTTTTTACCCCAGTGAAATCTATTTCACACTTTGCAAGTTTATACTGAGTAGCAGGCAAGATGTAGGATACACTGTGGAGACATGTGTATTGAGGCTCTGATGGCCTAGAGCAGAAACTGTATTGACAGAAAGAAACTGCCTCCTATTTCCATTGAGATTAGGAGAGTCCCGAGTTTGCCAACATGGTAAAGCATTGATGTAACATTTCTGGGATAAGACTGCAATTTAGAGGCACCCATACTTCTGTAACTGACAGCAGCACACAGGATACATTTTCACCTACAATCTCAGCCTTCTGCCTAAGAAAATGAAAAATTCTGAAGTTGATTTGCCTAGAAAACATAGCACTAATTCTCTACTATACGAGAATTTGTTTTCTTAATAGTTGAAGCATCAGGAAAGGACCCTGACCGAGCTTGTCTAAAATGTTGCTACTACTGGCATGGGGTTTTGGTAACTCATCACATGCACTGGGTTTAGCTTCTGAGAGATTGTCGGCAGAGCATTGCTCAGTGATGTATTGGCTAGGACCTTACGAGTTATGCTGTGTTTTGTTATGCTATGCTATGTTTTGTTATGCTATGCTTTGTTATGCTATGCTATGTTTTGTTGTGTTTGGTATGCTATGTTTTGCTATGCTATTATATGTTTTGTTTTGCCATGCTATGCTTTGTTAAGCTATGCTATGTTTTGTTGTGTTTTGCTATGTTTTGTTATGCTATGTGTTGTGTTTTGTTATGCTATGTTTTGTTATGTTATGCTATGTTTTGTTATGCTATGCTACATTTTGTTTTGTTATTCTATGCTTTGTTTTGTTATGCTATGCTATGCTTTGTTGTGTTTTGTTATGCTATGCTATGCTATGTTTTGTTGTGTTTTGTCATGCTATGCTATTTTTGTTATGCTATGCTTTGTTTTGCTATCCTATGTTTTGTTATGCTATGTTTTGTTATGCTATGCTATGCTTTGTTATGCTATATTTTGTTATGCTATGTTTTGTTCTGCTATGCTAAGCTTTGTTTTGTTATGCTATGCTATGTTGTGTTTTGTTAGGCTATGCTATGTTTTGTTGTGCTTTGTTATGCTATGCTATGTTTTGCTATGCTTTGCAATGCTATGTTTTGTTATGTATGCTATGTTTTGTTGTGTCTTGTTATGCTATGCTATGCTTTGTTGTGTTTTGCTATGTTTTGTTATGCTATGTTTTACTATGCTATGCTTTGTTTTATGTTATGTTATGCTATGTTTTGTTATGTTATGCTATGTTTTGTTCTGCTATGTTTTGTTGTGTTTTGTTATGTCATGCTATGTTTTGTTCTACTATGCTATGTTTTGTTTTGCTATGCTTTGTTATGTTATGCTTTTGTTATGTTATGCTGTGCTTTGTTTTGTTATGCTATGTTTTGTTATGTTATGTTATGTTTTGTTGTGTTTTGTTATGCTATGCTATGTTGTGTTTTGCTATGCTATATTTTGTTTTCTTATGCCATGTTTTGTTTTGTTATCCTATGCTTTGTTTTGTTATGCTATGGTATGTTTTGTTATGCTATGCTGGTGAGGGTGTGTGAGTGTGTGTGAGGGTGAGGGTGTGTGAGGGTGAGGGTGAGAGGGGGTGTGAGTGAGGGTGTGTGAGGGTGAGGTGTGTGATGGTGAGGGGGTGTGATGGTGAGGGGGTGTGATGGTGAGGGGTTGTGAGGGTGTGAGGGTGAGGGGTGTGAGCGTGTGAGGGTGAGTGAGGGTGTGTGAGGGTGAGAGGGGGTGAGGGTGAGGGTGTGTGAGGGTGAGGGTGAGGTGGTGTGAGGGTGAGGGGGGTGAGGGTGAGTGAGGGGGTGTGAGGGTGAGAGGGTGAGGGTGGGTGAGTGAGGGTGTGTGAGGGTGTGTGAGAGTGAGGGTGTGTGAGGGTGTGAGGGTGAGGGGGTGTGAGGGTGAGGGTGTGTGAGGGTGAGGGTGACAGGGTGTGGGGGTGTAAGAGTGAGGGGTTGTGAGGGGGAGTGAGGGTGAGGGTGTATGAGGGTGTGTGAGGGTTAGGGGTGTGTGAGGGTGAGGGGTGCGAGGATGTGGGGGTGAGGGGGTGTGAGGGGGAGAGGGTGTGAGGGTGTGTGAGGGGGAGGGTGTGGGGTTGTGAGGGTGTGGGGTGGTGAAGGTGTGGGGTGGTGAGGGTGTGTGAGGGGGAGGGGGAGGGGGAGATGGTGAGGGAGGGTGAGGGTGACAGGGGTGAGGGTGACGGGGGTGAGGGTGAGGGTGAGGGGTTGTGAGGGTGAGGGTGAGGGGGTGTGAGAGTGAGGGTGTGTGAGAGTGAGGGTGTGTGAGGGTGAGAGGGTGTGTGGGTGTGAGGGTGAGGGTGTGTGAGGGTGAGGGTGAGAGGGTGTGTGAGGGTGAAAGGGTGTGTGAGGGTGAGGGTGTGAGAGGGTGAGGGGGTGTGAGGGAGGG
Organism: Lissotriton vulgaris; assembly: GCF_964263255.1. Taxonomy (NCBI): domain Eukaryota; kingdom Metazoa; phylum Chordata; class Amphibia; order Caudata; family Salamandridae; genus Lissotriton; species Lissotriton vulgaris. Next base: position 956,535,818 of record NC_141691.1, read on the forward strand.
TGAGGGGATGCGAGGGTGAGGGGATGTGAGGGTGAGGGTGAGAGGGTGTGGGAGGGTGAGTGAGGGTGAGCGTGTGTGAGGGTGAGGGTGTGTGAGGGTGAAGAAAATGGATGGGCACAGCGAGTCTTTAGCAGCAGCAGCAGGGGCAGGGACACGCAGGCGGAGTTGCGTGGAGAGGGAGCGACCTACCAAGAGGGTCAGGGGTCGCTTATCAGAGTTGCTGTACTTTTATTTGGATAGGACCACTACTTTTCTGTAGGGCTGTATAGCTTCCGTGGGACGACAGGACCCGCATTTCTGATAAAAGATACTGCACGTTTAGAGAGATCACATCAGCCCTTTCCACCACTTGCCTTCTCTCCATTTAAGAATATGTATCCGCACGGAGAGCTGCTGCTAAAGTCGAGCTTGCTCTCTGTGGCTTCAAGATTCCTGTGTTTATTACTTCAACATTTAATGGTCTTGCTTATCACGAGGCGTTGAGGGGTTCACAGGGGTGTAACTGTCCTTGTGATGCAGGAGGCCACATTCAGACTCAGGACTATGAGTATATGGGAGTCTCCGGGGCCCCTCGACACATTCTGCGGAACCGCATCATTTTGAGTTACGCCACTAAATCTTCTGGCCTTCTTTTGGCTTCGGGTGACATGTATAGCCCTCCATTTCGAACTTCCATGTAGATCTGGCAAGCGTAACCTGGCATCGGAGTCATCAAATAGGTCGCCTGGGCAAAATATCAGTGGTTTCCTTACTGGGGCACAGGGGGATTCAAGAGAGAGATAGAAATAGAGGGCTGGGCAGTGGATGGAGAAGAGTGAAGATGTATGAACAGAAAGAACGAGATAGCGCGAGGACAGGAAGCTTGGACTCAGTATTTTTGCCGGGACACCTTTTGTTTACTTTGTCCGGCCCTGATGGCTCATGTTGGTTTCGGCTGCCGTGGAGCGAGGCCCCTTCCTTTCTTCCTTTTACAGTTTGCAGATGCAACTCAATCCAGACTGCTTATGAATAACAATAGACGGAATATAAAAGCGATAAAAGATAATTTAAAACTCCTAATCAGCTTTCGCAATAACGGCTCCGTGATTTCAAAGAGGATCTTAGCCTGTTAATCACTTCAAATTTTTCTCATTTTTAAAAAAAGCTGATGCGGCTATTCGCTCGCTACCAAATTTTATGGATAAAAAGCAGTTAGGTACTCACACAACAAGTCGTGAACGTGCACTTCCCGAAACTGGAAGTTCGGGAGCGTCACACCTCGTGGGGCGGGACTTCCGCCTTCTGGGAAGCCCGGCCCAGAGGAGCAGTGGTGACGCGGGGCTCCCATGCATGAGGGAGAGCCCCGCGGAGGCTGCAGAAGTCCGGAGTGGCGCCGATGCAGTGAGTGGGGCTTAGTTGTACTGGGGGTGGCGGCGGCGGGGGGGTGGGGTGGTGTGTGTGTGTGTGCATGCGAGCGTGTGTCTCTGTGTGTCTGTATGTGTGCGCTCGTGTGTGTGTATGTGCATGCGCTCGTGTGTGTGTGTGTGTGCATGCGTGTGTGGGTGCGCTTGTGTGTGTGTGTGCGTGTCTGTGTGTGTGCGCTTGTGTGTGTGTTTGTGTGTGTGTGTGTGCGCTCGTGTGCGTGTGTGTATGTAACGCGAAGCGAAAGCAGGGGGGTGGCTGTGTGTGTGTGTTGGCCGTTACTGCATGCGAGAAGTGCATGAGGTTTGCATGGGAGACAGGAGATGGGCACAGCGCGTAACTGTACGTGGTGAAAGTGCGCGTGCCCCAGTCCGGCCTGCAGCCTGCGCATGCACATCTCCTGTCTCCCTTTCAAGGCCCTTAAAAGCAGAGTCGACAGCTATAGGTCTCGCTGGCGACAGCACTTTTGCGCTGTGTCGCCAGGTGCGAGACCAAAAAAGGATTGTGCAGGGGGCAGATACTCGAGGAGGAGGGGGGCGGAGCTAGCCAGCGTCGATGGCGGACGTGTGAGCTTTCGGCTCCTCGCCTAAGCCCCTAAAATATCCTGATAAACTATCCTATCGCATGCCAGCGTAGCTGTGTTCGGTACCTGGTGACCCCTGGTACCCCCAGACCCGACTGAGTGGTCCGGAGCGGCCGTTAGTAGCGGAGGAAACCCGGAGACGTTCCGCGAAGGAGAGAGGTGGCGGACCAGGCCTGAAGCCGCGACCTGCCCTGCGGAGCAGACCGCACAACGTCACCCGACGTGCGGCCCCGAACACTGGAGGAGACGGGGCGAGCGGTGCTGGACTCGGAGCGCTGCCGCCAGGACACACGGGAGGCCTCCCCCCAGCCACACCGCACCACCCTAGAGCTAACGCCACGACACCCCCTCTCAGCCACACCTCAACGGAGCTGGCGGGCACGGTGCCGACTGAACACGAGCTGCGAGGGCTTGGGGAGACACGCCGGCCGCGTGTACGCCTTGGTTCACCTGGGAGCACACGCACAGCGACATTACAGCTGGAAGGACACTGTCGTTAGCAAACCCAGAGGGGTTAGCATAAACTCCGCGGACTGCGGGGGCCTACACAAGAAGCTCACCGGAGGGGACGCTCTCGACATAGCCGCCATTTTGGCCCACCCGCTCCACCAACGCTGGTGCGGCAGCCGGGAGTGGTGAAGGAGTGAGCGGAGCACTACTCACGCGGCCCTGCCTACACTGCGACGAGGAGGTTTCTCAGTGACAGGGCCCCCCCTCCCACTGGGAGGACATCATGGGGAAAAACGATGCGGCGCAGGCCAAACTCTCGTTTGAACGCCGGAGGCCGAAGGGGACGGAGCCACCAGCACTGGAGGCCTCCCCGAAAGGGGCAGCGGCGACAACGGCACCTGCAGAACTTCGGGAACTGCTGGCGGCGATGGAGAAGGGCATCCAGAACAGCATCGAGGCGGTGGGCTCCAAGATAGACGCTTTGTCGTATCGCATGGACCGCATGGCGGAGCGAGTAGACAAACATGCGGAGCGCCTAGATATGGCGGAACGACGCCTCACGGAGGCCGAGGAGGTGCAGACCGAGTGGGACAAGGACCGTCGGCAATTCGGCAGGCTGCTCCAAGTGATCCGTGACAAGGCCGAGGACTTAGAAGCACGCTCCCGCAGATCGAACATTCGTATAACGGGGGTAGCGGAATCGACTCGGACTGGTAAGATGGTGCTCTACATAGAGAACATGCTGAAAGTGCTGCTTGGGGAGGAGGCTTTCTCCCCAATGTTCATCGTGGAGAGGGCGCATCGCACTTTGGGCCCTCAACCTCAACCTGGCGCGCCTCCCCGACCCATCATAGCAAAGCTCCTGAACTACAGGGACAGGGACACGGCCTTGCGGCTGGCTAGGGAAAAAGGACAGCTCCAGATGGAAGGCATGAACATATCGCTGTACCCCGACTTCACGGCCAAAGTGCAAGAGGAGCGCCGTCAGTTCGTACCGCATAAGAAACAGCTCCGCGAGTTGGGACTTGACTACGCGATGCTTTACCCGGCCAAACTGAGGATTAACACTGGCGGGAAATCGTACTTCTTCACAGACCCTAAGGAACTGCAGAAGTCGCTGAAAACGTGGGCCAGGGAACGTAAGGAACATCGACAGCAGCACGGAGAGGACTCGGGGGCAGCATCGAACTTGGAGGAACAGGACTGAAGCGGTGCACCCAGTATGTAGTGCTCCCCACTGCGGGTAGTGCCGTCGGACATGCTGCCGCAAGAATAATGTGCGATCCCATAAGGTGAGCTGTACACTGGAATCATTTTGGGACACTAGATGTGAGATGGGAGGAGTGTCCACACCGCGAAGCAAGCTGTTTTTGCATGGACAGACTACAAGTGCCGGAGAGGCGTTCACAGTATTGACAGTGAGGGCGGGTTTGGGGGGAACGGGGGAAATGGGTGAACTCAGTGTAAGGCATTGGAACACTTTGGGGCTAAGCAGAGGTGCAGAACTGGAGATAAACTTTGAAACCGTTGGTGGTTCTATGCAGTCTTGGCACGCTTTGCCTCTGTGCTTTTGGTCGAGACACTCCCCAGGGAGTTGGGACTTGTATTGCCTAACACTTTGAGGTTCTTGAGTTGATGGGGATTTGTGGGGGGCTCTGTCTGGCCGGGTTGGGGGAGGTCAGCTGTGGGTGGGGAGGGGACAGGGGGGCGGGTTCTGGAACCGGGTTTGGGGGGTTCGTTATTGTTCGAAAGTTGAGGGGTCCGTGGTTTGCTATGAGAATCTGGCTTGGAGTGAGTGCGTGTGAATGGAGTGACTGTCTGGCCGCCTTGGGTACTGGTGCCCTGGGCTGTGGCACGCCACTTGCCTATGGCGTCACTATGATACGTTGTGCTCTGCGATGTCGGCTGCTGTAGTGTCTGAGCACCCACAGGCCCGACGCGCACTAACCCTGCTGACCTGGAATGTGCGAGGGCTAAACGACCACCGCAAGCTGAGGAAGGTTATGAGCTTTCTCCACAGACATCATGTGGATGTAGCCCTGCTGCAAGAAACACACCTACCTGTTCATAGTAAGATGTTGCAGACTAGAGGGTTGGCGGGAAATATAGTGGCAGCGGGCTATACCACTCACGCGCGTGGCATGATTACCTGGGCTAACCCCTCCTCGAGATTGAAACTGACCCCGATACGTGTGGACACAGAGGGTAGATATGTGATTGCTAGGTGTGCGGGGAGGGGGCTAGATCTGCTATTAGTTAACGTTTATGGTCCCAATCATGATAATCCGGAGTTTTATGCTACCCTGTCAGCCACATGTAGGGCACACACACACTCCAAAACGCTATGGGGGGGGGACTTCAACTTTGTATTTGACCCTGACTGGGATCGTTCCGCTGGCCCTGCTCGAAGGCCTGAGGCATCTGCTGTCTACATGAGAGCGGAGATGACAAAGCTGGACCTAGTGGATGTGTGGCGGGACAAACACCCTACGCAGGGCGGATTCACGCATTACTCGGCCTATCACAACATACATACTAGAATAGACTACTGGCTAGCCTCCTCTTCAGTGCTTGGCGGCATCAGCTCGTGTACAGTTCTCCCGCGCACACTATCGGACCATTCCCCAGTCCTGATCAGTCTTTCCACCGCCAGGAAGGGGATCCCGCCTTACACTTGGCGTTTCCCGCCCTATGCTCTGCTAGACGACGCCTTTCGCGGGGAGATGGCGGAAGACATAGAACGCTACTTCGCCACCAATCTTAAATCGGTTGATAGCTTCTTCACTATATGGGAAGCCTTCAAAGTGTATATAAGAGGAATGGCCATGTCCAAACACTCCTGTGTACTGCGCTCCATTAGGAGGGACCTCTCCGACTTAGAAAACAAGCTGGCGGCCTTAGAGACACGACAGCTGGCTGATTCTGGAGGCGACGCAGGACAGGCGCTCCCGCCCCTGCTGGCGGAATACAATGCGCTTGCGGACAGAGAAGTCCTTTACATGGGCAAATACGCCACTGCTCGAGCTTACGGGGAGGGAGAGAGGCCGGGGGCATTGCTGGCCCGCATGGTCAAGGGCTCCCGGAGACCCTTAGTGATAGAAGAACTGCAGACCCCGGAGGGCGACAGGGTAGTTGAGGAAGACCTGATACTGGAGACGTTCCGGCGCTATTACACGGAACTTTATCGTTCCAAGGCGGGGGGTGCGGAAACGGAAATTGACGATTACCTGGACTATATCTCAATGCCGTTCCTCAAGAACTCAGACAGGGAATTTCTTATGGCCCCCTTCCACGAAGACGAGATTTTAGATGCACTGGGAAGCATGAGGTCGGGGAGCGCCCCAGGCTCTGACGGTCTCACGGTAGGCTTTTACAAAGCATTTAAAGACCTCCTGCTCCCGCACCTGATCGCCCTCTTTGACACCATCTGCGAGGATGGGGAGATGCCACCCTCCATGCGGGAAGCCTTGCCGGTTACGATCCCGAAACCGGGGAAATCTCCAGACCTCTGTGGATCGTACAGGCCGCTCAGCTTGCTGAACGTAGATGCGAAATTGTATGCAAAGGTGCTAGCCAACAGACTGGCTCTACTGGTCCCGGACCTGGTGGCACCGGAGCAATCTGGTTTCATGCCTAGCCGGAACCTGACATATAACATCCGCACGGTACTGGGTACGATACAGCATGTTAAAGAGGAGAATCCCGCGTTGGCGATTTTCCTGGATATGGAAAAGGCGTTCGACTCTGTCAAATGGCCGTTCATGGTCAGAGTGTTGCGAAAATTGGGACTGGGAGAACCGTTCTTGCAGAGGATAGGGGCACTTTATCACCACCCCTCGGCCCGACTGCGCGTGGGTGACAGGGTTTCAGACCCGATACACATCAGTAGGGGAACCCGACAGGGATGCCCCTTGTCACCACTGCTGTATGCGCTGGTGGCTGAACCGCTAGCATGTGCCATGCGGGAATACCATAGCCTGGAGGGTGTCAGCTTCCCCACCTACAAGATCGGCATCTCGACATATGCAGATGACACCTTACTGTATGTCCGGGACCCAGAAACCAATTTGACCTCGATTCTCAGGGAAGTGGTCCGATTCGGAGCGCTTTCTGGACTCAAAGTGAACTGGGACAAGTCAATTGCTTTCCCCCTGACCCCAGTCACGAGACCCTTCGAGATGGAATATCCCCTACAGTGGACTGACGACTCGGTACGATACCTAGGCATCCGCCTACACACGGATCCTGAGATCCTGATCCGCGACAACTACGGGGTCGCGTTCAACAAGCTGGTGGATGATGTGGATGTTTGGATCAAACTCCCCCTCTCCTTGTTGGGCAGGATTGCCCTCATGAAGATGATAGTGCTTCCCCGGTTCCTCTTCCTCTTTGTTAACATTCCGGTTGTACTGTCGAGGGTCTTCTTTAAGCGAATAACACAGGTCTTGGTCAGGCTCGCCTGGGGCGGGAAGCAACCTCGAGTCAAATGGGCGACACTGACACTCCCATGCGAAATGGGGGGGACTACTATCGAGTGGCACAGGCGATACACTTACATTCATGGATCCATGGAGATGCGCGTACACCACATCTCATCCTAGAGCGGCTGTTCGCTGACCCACTCCCCCTGCCGGCCACGATCTGTCTCCCATCGGACAGAGCGGTTGGACAGATGGACTCGCTCAAGGCGACCAACCATGCATGGCACGCACTGAGGAGAGAGCAGGGATGTGACTTGATGTACTCCCCACAGATGCCGGTGGCCTGGGCCCTATGGCTTGACCCGCTCAATGAGAAAGGGGTAACAGAGGCCCTAAAAGCCCTTGGCGTACAGAATATGGAGGACTTGTTCTTGGACGGTACCCTGAAAACCTGGGAACAACTCCCCCCTATCACCCCGGCTCCCTCGCTGCTACAAAGGTTCCAGTATCATAGGATCCGATCAGCCTGCCGAGAAATACTGGGCCCCTCGCTACAGGAGCCTGAGGAGGTCCCTGAATTGACGTATATTATTAAGACTAAAACTCCTACGAAACTGGTCTCTATGGTCAACAAGCTAGGAACCTCGCACCAAACGTTGCCTGTCTCTGCTCCTAGAGCGGCGTGGGAAACGGATCTTCAAACCCCCATCGATGACGCTATGTGGCGCTACTGCTGCGCCAACACCCGTAAAGTTTCTCTTAATGGCAGGCACCGTTTGGTGCACTTTAAATTTCTGCAGAGGGTATATTATACCCCTGAGCGGCTACACCGCTATGGCTTACGTGGCTCCTCGGAGTGTGAGTGCTGTCGGGCCTGGATCGCTGACTTCTTTCATTTGGCCTGGCTTTGCCCGGGGGTGAGCTCCTTCTGGGAGGAGGTCTTTGCGGAGCTTGGCGGGATTTTGGGGGAACCACTGCAGAGATCCCCAGCGCTCGCACTGCTGGGCTTCTCCAAACCACTGGCCCCTTCATTGCGCAGGATAGTGGATGTAGCGTTGCTGTTGGCCAGAAGGGTCGTGGCAACGTGCTGGATGCGCGGGCCACTCCCCACCAAAACGAGATGGCTTAGGGACCTCCAATACTGCTGCACCTAAACGGAATTGTACAGCGAGCTGCTGCCGCCCAAGAGCAGGCCGAAATCCTTCTGGGACCTCTACAAGGAACACCTACTAAAGGGGGAGGGGGACGACACTGACTCGTCGGAGGCAGACGAACTTCAGGCTGAGGAGTTGGAGAATGATTTAGACCTGGGACAACCGCCGCAGGGGGAGCACTGAAGCTTTTCTTGTAGGAAGTGGGATACGGGAGGGCGCAGGCGGTACACGGGGAGGGTGGGTTGGGTGCGATAAGAACTAGGAGACGGCTCGGGTGGGGGGTGGGTGCGACACACACTTAGGACACACACGACACCATTCACATAGGATGAATAACAGAGACTCCAGCAATGTACTCGATAGCAAACGGGGAGGGCCTTGGGGTTGTTTAGGGGTAGTTTCTTTCTGTTTTTTTTTTTTTTCCCTTTCATTCCTTCCCTTTTCTTGTTGTTGCAAGACCGCACCACTACACTTGAATTGTATGATTGCCGACTGTCTCATTGCTCAGCTGAAGCCTTTCAGGGTACGAGAAGACTGGCGTATATTGTTTTGTTCCATCACCTTGCGCCGCCGGGCCTCCGGGATGCCGGCACTCAGGCTGTGTATAATGCCCTACAGAATTGCCCACCGGGCCTTCGCGAAGTGTTGTGAACTGTGCTGTTGAAATGCAATGCCACTTTATGCTGACGGTTGGCACTATCAAAAATAAAGGTCTTTTTAAAAAAAAAAAAAGATACTCGAGGAGGAAAGAAGGACGGGGTAAAGCAAAGAACCACATGCATTGTCATGGTGTGTTCAATCAAATGAAAAAAAAAGTAGGTGTCTGAATGTAAACAGTGCAAGAATTCATGTTATCCAAACAGAAAAGATGGTAAAGAAGCAACTTTCCAGGCGAGGGACATACATAAGCATAGGAAGGAAAGCCATCACATAAAGCGCAATCAATCAAGAAAGCCAGCATGGTTAATAATGAGGTGACCCAAACCCACACGTTTGCTTCTATGTGCGCATGTTCTGTCTACCTACATAGCCAGGGGCGGCTCCTCCTTATGGGCGGAGGAGCGTTGCCCCACTGCTTTCTCGCAGTGTGGGCGCTGACTTTTTGGTCAGGCCCAGGACCGCCCAAACCAGTCATGCACACTCTGCATTTTCTCTATGTAGGCTGCATGCAGCCTACATAGAGAAAATGGCCTCTCCATAGACGCCTGTGGGGTCGGTGCCCTAGCCAATCATAATGCTGCCATTGCAGCGTTGTGATCTGCTTAGGTGAGGGGAAGGAGGCTGCCTGCTTCCTGTATGGATAGGAGAGAGGAGACGTGACACAGGACCGAAGGAGATGGTAAGTAAAGTCTTTTTTTATAGTGAAATTAACCCCCTGCTTCCTGCGCGAACCCCCACTTCCCCACCCGTGAGTCATGCCAGCCACGACTGTCTGTAGCAACAGTTATGCTAGAGTGGGGTAGCGTTTGTAACAAATAACAGTCATGAGGCGTAGAGGAACTGGGAATTCGATAACATGGAGAAGAGAGACTAGAGATGATGTGGGTTAGGAATGCCAATATTCTGGCAAGAAACATTTTTGGGGAGCAATGTATTGATGATCTGAATGCGCATTTCGAAAGTGCAATAGATATCATTTAGGCAAACATGTTATTAATTCAGAAAATTCTTTAAATACTTCAGATGCACTTCTACATATAGAATAGGTTCACGTTTATTAATTCCTGACATCTTTGTAATTAAACAGCTAGTAGGTGAACCGATTTTTTTGATAAACACTGCTTTAGAAAATGCTGTGCACAGTATAATAGGGATTACTTTACAATAAGATACATTGCTGCACAAAATGAACAGTATTTAATTGAGTAGCAAGAAAGCTCTATCAGATAAGGGATCACTGGTCGGATATGTTTAACCCTATAAGCGAAAGTGGGCCAGATGTACTAAGAATTCTGCCGGTTTCAAAGTCTCCACTGCGGCATTTGTGACTTATAAAATACTTTTTCTTATAGACTAGTCCCATTTTAGGAGTCATAAACGTATCCCAAGTTTTAAAATGGGATTCTGAATGGATACCAATTCAGTATCTGGAAGGGGTGTTTTTTAGGCGTCCCTTCCAAATACTGAATCGGCACTCTATAATTCAATGTTTTTCGACTGAAATATTGTCACAAAATATTGATATTTTATCAACACCTTGAAGGAGGCGATAATGCAATCACAAAAGGGAAGGGGGCCTATGGCACCTCTTTTCCATTATGAATGTAAAACAAAAGTATGTTGAAGAATATGCAGTGGCCCAGGCTTCCAACTCTTAAACAAACCAACAAACAAAAAAGTACATGTTTCTTTTTAAAAACAGTCCTGTCTCTTTAAGGAAATCAGTCTGCATTTAAAAACAAGTTTGTTTTATTAAAAAGCAATCACAGACAGGTGGTTTGCTGGCCACCGTCCCTGTGATGGCCCCAATCATATACTCACAATGCAGTTCAAATTCCACACCACTGCGATTCTGAGTTTTAAGGTCTAACCTATTGCTGCGATTCAGAATTTTAAAATGTAACCTATCACTGCGATTCGGAATTTTAAGGTCTAACCTATCACTACGATTCTGAATTTAAGATCTGATCTTAAAATATTTACTAACTGCAAAAACACTGGTACTACATCTGACCCCAAGTTCTCATTTCTATAAAACCTTCCTGAACTTAGGTGTGATTCAGCACACCCACTCTGACTCCAAAGTAGACATTTTGATGAACAGAAGTAAAATAAAAACATACTGCTTCATAATGGAAAACATTAACCGTGCCCCAGTGGAAGTTAATTTTTTACTTAAAAAGAGATGATTCATACTTCTTAGTGTTTCTACAATCTGTATTCCTGTTATTGGCCAATGGTTTGATTTTCATTACTCAAAAGTATCTGTAGTGTATGTAGTTGAAAGTAACATTTTTTCCTGACACTTCAAATGATCAAGACAGCTAGCAGAAGTGAGCAGTGCAAAGTACAGGGTAAGCTTGCGTTGTGCCCTGGCTGTTAAATAGCTCCTTGTGTGCAGTGGTGACAGACCAGTTTGATCATACGCAGAGATTTAAGTGGGACAGGTCCTGCCACCTTTTGGAGCCAGCAGGAATTAAAAAACAACTTTAAACGGGCCTCAGTCAGGCTTTATATTCATATCCTTAGTTTTACTGACACATGCACTGATCGATTACTCAATAATGACTGTAAAAAACGTTCAGGTGTTCAGGCGAGTGATGTAATCCCTGTTTACATTGCACAAGTTTTCTTTATCTGGCATTCCCTGAGAGTATTTGCTTTTTTCCTGATAAGTATCTATAGTATTTCTTCATGCAACATATGATTATTATATAGTGCACACTGAAATCTACCGTCTCTAGGCAGTGCTTAATTTGTAAAACAATAAGTGCTGAGAGCGAAACATTTGCGCAGAAGCCTGCAGACAGCTCTACCAAATGTCAGGGATGCTGAATACCAAGGCTCTTTAGTCTTGATTCCACCTCTTGCCTCTTTTCCTACCATCCTACACTTTTAGTCCATTTATCTAATTTCTGTAGAATCATGTGCACTTCTGCTTTCTCCATTTGTTACTCTTTTTCTGTTTTTCTCTTCTTTCTTCCTCTTTCTTCCCTTTCTCTTTTGTTACGAGGCAGCATCTGATGTTGAAAAATAAGTCCCACTACGTGGAAAATGAGTGCTAGTGGAAAATACCTCCAACTACAGGTCAACTCAACCCAGTGCTTACTTTGTAAAAAAAATAAGCGACAGGCCCTGTTAGACCAGGCAACCATAGGGTGGTCTTTCCACTGGCTTTTTGCCTTTTAGCTCTAGTTTTTGCTGTTTCTTTTTGTTGGCCTTAGGACTCTGAGCACTGCACTACTGCTGACCAATGCTAAAGTGCATGTGCTTCTCCCCTAAACATGGTTATGGGGGTGTATACCCGATTGGCATATTTCAATTAGTTATAAGTCCCTTGTAAGGTGGTATACCTTATACATAGGCCGAGCAAATCAAATACTACTAGGGGGCCTTTAGTACTGATTGTGCCACCCATATGAGTAGCATTTAAACCAGTCTCAGGCCTGCCATTTCAAGGCATGTGTGTGCAGTTTACTGCCCCTTCGACTTAACACTTAAAACTACTTTCCAAGCCTTAAAGTCAAGCCTTAAACTTCCCTTTTATTACATATCAGTCACCTCTATGGTAGGCCCTAGGTAGCACATTGAGCAGAGTGCTGTTTAACCCTTTCGATGCTGATGACGAGCTCAGCTCGTCATGATGCACAGTTGAGCTGTGCTGATGACGAGATGAGCTCGTCATGAATACATAGTAGGAGCAATTTCCAGCACAGGGGGGGAAAACGCCTAGCAGCCAAGGTGTTAAGTAAAAGGTATGAACTGTACTGGTAAGTTTTACATGCCATTGTAGTGACAAACAGCCCAATTTGTAATTCCTGATTTAAGACGAGTTGCTTTCTCATGTTTAACATTTTTGGACTGGTAATGAAAAATCCTCTTTACTGGTAAAGTTAGATTTGACATTACTACTTTAGGGATGCCACTTTTAGAAAGTGGACATTACTCTTCTCTTGGGCCCCTTGTGCCTTACATCATTTCTCTAATACACGTCTGGGGTGGGTAAAATGTACACTTTGAGCCTTCCGTATCGACATCCACAAACACAGGGAGGTTAGGTGCATCTGCTTTTCTACATACTGATGGGTTTTCCTGGGCAAGAGGGAAGGGAGGATCTGACACTTACACTTCAATAGGTATTTATTTATTTATTTAAGTTTTGTATAGCGCTAGCTGGACCCGAAGGTATCAGAGCGCTTCACATCAAATACAAATAGGCATCAACAAGACGAGTAGGACTAAAGCAGGGCAGGGTGAACCGGGGGAAGTAAAAGTGTCCTGCCCTCACACAAAGCACTGATCTACCCCACCCCCCCACGCACACACACAGATAGTATGGCAGACAGGATTGGACTAGAAGGGGACCCCTGCACTTCAAAGGCCAGCCTTTGATATCATCCCACTTCAAAGGCACATTTGAGTATAATTACTGAGTCTCTGACCCACTCACATCAGACACTGCTGGAACTAGACCTACACTTTGCCAGAAGGACTGCTGTGCTGCTTAAAGGGCTCATCTTTGAACTGCTGACCTGGAAGGCCTTCTTTTCTCTTTTGTTGTCCTGCTGCTCCCCGACTTTGCTGAAGGAGCACTGGACTTTGCCTTTTCTTCCAAGTGTGCTCCAAGGGTTGCTGGCTTTCCTCCTGTTGCTTGAGACTCAGGGATATTAAAGTCTCTACCCCTGCTCCTGTGCCTGGTTCACTGGAAGTGGACTCAGATACTTGCAACATGCACATCGACGCTTCTCCTGTCTGCGTGTAGCAGAACCGGTGCATCGACCCAGTTGCGGCAGCTCAGAGAGATTGACTTATCCCTCAAATGCATGAAGAAACTCAGTGCATCCCTCTACGGAAACAACGTATCACTGGCTAGCTTCTTATCTGCAGAACCGATGCATCAACATCACTGCATGGAGAAATTTGATGAATTTTCAACTTGCGGGATCAACATCGACTCATCTCATGACGCAACACGCTGTTGCGACCAGGAAAAGTATTTTATTTACCAGGGCCTGCATGGGTCTTTTAGCTGGCACGCCATTGCAGTTGGCCTGAACCTTCACTTTGACCCAGTCCAGCATGACCAGATAACCCGTTTTTAGCACTTTTTGATTGTAAGATCTACACAGCATTTAATCTTAGCCCTACACAGCATTTAATCTTTAAAAAAATCATATCTTGAGTTCTACTGATTGTTTTTGTGTCTTTTTTGTCTTCACTTATTGGTAAAATTGACAATTTTTCTAAACCTGTGTGAAGTCTTTTTGTGGTGTTTTCATTGTGATACTGTGTGTATGTTGAACAAATAATTTACACATTGCCTCTTTAGATAAAACTGAGTGCTCTGTGCCAAGCTATCTTTTAGTGTGTACTTAAAGTCTGGTGGTTCCTGCCTGGCCTGGATGCATACCTCAACCAACAAGGAATCCCATTTCTAACAGGGCCCAAGTTATTTCACATCCATTCACTGCTGTTGGCACCACCTACAAAATTCCTATTTCTGCTTTTGACATATTGGATTATTCCAGGTCACTTCAAACTGTAGGGATGGGTTGGTTGTCCTAGCTGGATCATTTTAAATTTAAAATTACCATTTAAACTCTCAGCTGATGTGCTCTTTTAAAACCCTAGACACACAGCACCACTAAATACACACAGCACCACTAAATAAATTCAACTGCCATAAAATAAGCACTGACTTAAGGACTGCCTCCGGGTGTCTGAGTGAGTGCCATAGTTGAGGGAGCAGCCAATGTGAGTTCTCACAGTTCCTATAAGTAGGTCATAAAGGTGTGCAGTCTAAATGCCAGGAGCAGCCCGTGCAGGTAAGAGCGGTGGGGCGTTAGGGGACGACGACTCAACAGATGACGATGAGGGTAAATTAATTATTTTTTAAATTGTCCCTCGTCATTGTCTTTCAAGTCCCCTCCCCCCCCACCCGGCACCCCCGCTCTTAACTGCCTGGGCCACTCCTGCGACATGCACAACAAATCTGTAGCGTCTCTACAGAGCGCATAACGCATGGTTCCATTGTGTCATATGTAACTGCTGGATAGTGTGAGGTAGGCAAGAAGAGGAGTTCGGAAAGAAGTGGTGAGAAAAAGTGTGCATGTGGCTGGTGAGAGATTGGGGAAGAAAGTGGTAAGATGGGGTGAACAGGAGTTTCTGAGGCACTCAGAAGGTCACTTCCCCTTTTTCAGAGCTGAAACATTTTCCATTCTAATTAGTCACAATTAACTTGTTGTTATTCATTTAGCTGATACAGCTAACAAGTATGGCAAAGCCAAAAGGTCTGGCTTTTAAAAATATATGGTTAGTAGTTCCAAGACATATCTGGATGCAATAACCCAAAATTCACAAACAGGCACTCAAGTAGTAGGCATGTGGCATGCTGTGTGAAGCACAATATTTTACTTAACATGCTTTAAGCTACACCCTTAATTACATTGACCACGCTCGTGGATAGGCTTCCCAGACATGCTTCCTTGGTCACACTCCTTTTAGAGATCCCCACCTTTTTTCTCCCATTTAAAGCACTGATCATAACTCTTTGAGGGCCTGCGTTTATGTACATGGGCATCATTTTGTATTCCAGTAGGGAATACATTTGTTAATTCTATATAGTTATTCACAAACAACAATGTTAACAGTGATTCGATAGTCACATTCCTTTCATCATTTGAAAGTAACTGGCTATAATCTTTTCAGGAAGAAATGCTAGTTCAGTGGCTGGTCCTAATACCATCAAGAGCATTTCTACAGCTCTTACTGTAGCTTCAAAGTACTTTAATTATCAGAAGTCAATGTTAAGTAATGGTACTGAATTTATTAACAGCTGTATGGTTAACCCCTTCCGTGCTCATGACGAGCTCAGCTCGTCATGAGGCACAGTGCTCGTGTGCTCATGACAAGTTCAGCTCGTCATGACCACACCCATTTCCATTAGCCTTCAGCACAGCAGGGAGATAACTCAAGCAGTGATGTGGTTAAAATCTAAATGAACTCCATAGTTATTGCAGCTTATGAACTGCATGTCAAACCAGTGCTAACGCCATACTGACTTGCATACTGTTTGATTATACATTTTGATTTTCTTAAAACAACCACTGTAATTCCAAAATATTTCCGTTTTTTGCCTTGATTTTAAATTATCACCTAATAATCAGTGGCATTACACAAAATGATGCTCCCCTCAGAATATGATGAGGGTACCGAGTCTCCCATATCTTACAGATATTACTTGGCCTTCGGCTGAATGGGGGCCCCCGTAAAGGGTTGGGGGCCACATGGAGGGCTGGCACCGCCCCTCCCTCACCCCCTCTCGAGCCAGAGGGGCTGCAGGCGCCTGTGTTACGCCCCACTAATAATATCTGTGCAGATAACATTAAAATGGAAAGTGAAAAAAGAATAGCAACAGGTGACTGATGCCAAAGTTTCCAATGCAAGTGCCAAGGGGCAGATTTATCATTCTGGCACGCAACACAAAGAGGCATGACAACTTGTTGAGCTGCACTGTGTGAAATGGAGAGGGCAGGAATGTGACGAGAGTCCTCCAAGTCTCCCATATCTTACACATGTTCCTAGGCCTTACTGGGGCCCCCTTGAAGGGATGGGGGCCCCATAGGGGGCTGGGGCCCTCCCTGAGCCACAGGAGCTGCAGAAGCTTGTGTTGCACCCCTGCTAATAATATCTGTGCACATGACGATAAAATGGCAAGTGAAAAAATAATAGAGACAGACGACTGATGCCACAGATTCCAATGTAATTACCAAGGGGCAGATTTGTAATCTGTCACGCAACACAACGCAGCATGACAACTTGCAGCACTGTGCTGCGTGAAAGAAAAAGTGCAGGAATGCGTCATATCTATCAAGATATAGCATTCCTGCTCTTTGCATGTGGTGATGCACATTCTGCTGACTAGTGCCAATGCAGGCAGCCATGCGTCATTGAGAAAAGGGTGTCTGTGTTGCATGCAGGATTGTTTTTGAGCAGGAAAATACACCTTCCTGCACCAAAACAATCCTATGAAGCTCTTGTCCTCTTTCTAAGTGTGCTGCATAATGCAGCACACTTACAAGAGGAAACAATGGGAAGAAATAAAGATATTTCTCCTTGTTGTGCCTCCCCTGGAAGGTGTAGCATTTTGACTTGACACTTTCCCAGGTTTACCAGTATTGGTGAATATAGGAATGCTCCAAAATCCGTGGGAACACCAAGGCTCCACCCAGGCTCCACCCATGGGCAGAGTAACACAACACGCAGAGCCACGCCAGGTTGCCTTGCATTGGTTGGTAAAGCTAACTTAGGTATTCCATTGCCCTTGCGACACCATACGTGACGCAAGAGCAATGCAATACCATGGTAAAACTGGGCCCAAGTACCCAGAAGCTTGTTCCAGAGAAGGGTTGTTATTATATGTGCAGATTGTGTGAGAGATCTCAGACCTGTGTGGTGATGACTGCAGAGAAAGTTGGTATCCGATGTCAGCCTGTGTATTTTGTCTCAGCAAGAAACAGCTCCGGTGCCTCAGTAGGAAGCTGCTTGACTGGATTGGTAATTCATCCACCATGCTGTGAGCAAACATGTCCCCACCAGTAGAGGCTGCTACCGGTCAGGGGTGGTGGGGTGAGGGGGCATGGGGGTTAATTACCAAAAATAAAGCACTTACCTTGGAATGGCCAGCCATCCGCTGCCTCCCCTGTGTCCTCTTCCTTATTCTTTTCTGAAGTCTGGCCGGCAGCAGGAAGCACTCGGCACACAGGCTCCCCTGAGCCAATCACAATGATGCAGCACGGCGTTGTGATTGGTTTTAGTGCTGTGGATCGGCGATCAGACTGGAATAGGGAGCCTGTGCATGTTCCTCACCAGGCTGCATAACGCAGCCTGGCGGGGAACATGCAAAGTGAGCATGCACTGTTTGGTCGGCCCAAGTGGGTCGGCCACACAGTTCATACACACTTTGGGAGTGCATACCACTTCTTCCCTGCTATGGCCAGCCCCGCCCCACACTGAACACAGTCCACTGGCTACACGCAATAGTAAAAATTAAATTATAATAATGATACGTTATTTTCATTTTATTTTTCCATTTTGCGCAGAGGGGCAATACTCCTCCACCTTAGCGGAGGAGCTACCACTGGTCCCCATCATCACCCATATACAGCAGCCATATAAAGCAGCTTTCGATTTCAGCATCCCGATGTAGAGTAGAGGTGGGCGAGCTGCCAAATTTACATGGAGAGCCAAGCCAGAGCCTAGTTAAGGGTCTGGCTTCGACCTTAGAGCCCGTGCAAGAGCCGTGCCCTAAAAATATTTGCTCTGTAAATAATATAACAAACATTATGTAAAATATGATAAAAGTACTTCAAAATTTTAAAAAGTGTATCTTTTTAACATGTGGAAGCTTTGATGTTAATAGGGCACACTATAAGACTGCACTGAGAAAAAAAAATAAAAAGTCATAGTTTTGTACAACTGTCAGCCCAAACTAACATTTTTGAATGTACTTTAATGCGTGATAAAGAAGAAAACAGAGTTTTGGAGAAATAGAATATTTGCCTAACATCACACAATTTAAGCGGGGAAGCCACGATTTATCCAGGGTTACTGGTTTTACTTTGTACAAATCAACGAGCAAATGGGTATCTATTTTTCTTTCCCTATGTTAAGACTTTGTTTTTACCTGAAATTGCAGTTTTTAAAGATAGTGCAAACTCAACTGGAAGGCCGACCTCGTCGAGCATCAGTTACAGTTACCCAAGGTCATATGAATTATGTATAGGCATGGGGAGATTAAGTGGTCTGCCCAAAGTCACAGAATGCTGAGCTGCAACTCGTACCTGGTTTCCAGCTCCACAACCGTCAGCTCTGACTGTAACGCCACATTCTGGGTAGAGGGAGAGAGGCAGGCAGAAGCCACATGAAAGCTCAGCTCGTTATGGGCGCAAACTTCCAAAAGGCCCTCGAGCTGAGCCAGAACTAGGGGGCAGATGTATCAATATTGTGTTTTGCGATTCTGTAATAGCGATTTTTTGCGAATCGCAAAATGATATGTATGTAGTTTTTTGCGATTATTAGAGATTTCTTAAAAATCGCGAATAATTCTGAGAATATTTTCAGATTACTTAAATTGCGAAATTCGCAAAATAAGAAATCGCAAAAAACGGGAATCTGCAATGCAGGTACAGGCTGATGACATCACACCCAGGAAGTGGGAGTGATTGCCAGCACCTGCTTACCTGAGCCACACCCAGTGGCAGTTGGAAGAGTGTTTGGAGGCAGAGCAGACCTGTTTGGAGTATAATGGAGTCCCAGAACTCACAGGAGGGAATGGCTGGAGACAAAAGGAAGAGAAAACACAAGTTTTCAGAAAAGGAACAATAAATTCTGATTGAAGAAATGGTGTGCAGCCATGAGTTGCTTTTTGGGAAAAAGGCATTAAAAGTTCCTGAATCAAGGAAAAGAAAAATTTGGCTGGAGATTCAGCAAAAAGTTAATGCTGTTGGAGTAACAAGCCGTACCATAGAAGAACTGAAAAAAAGATGGTATGACATGCGTCAAAGATCTAAAGAGATGGTTGCTGAAAGAATCAAGGAAGCAAACAAAACTGGTGGTGGAACTTCAACAGCAGATCAACCGACACCACACGAGGAACTTGTTGAATCCACCCTGCTTCCAGAGAGTGTGAGTGGAGTGGCTGATATAGACAGCTCTGACCCTACACCAACTGCACAAGGTAAGATGCATGCAAAGAAGTGCAGAAAAGGGTGTAATGCATGTGTGTTTGTGCAGTGCATGTACTCAGTGTGAGGAATGTAGTAGTCCTGGGAGACAGTTAAACATATAACAAACAATGCATCATGGGAGTTGTAGTGCACTCATTATTTTTTCAAATTTCCATCACAGAAACACATGAAAAGTTTGTAATTTTATTTAGAATGCAGAAATATAGTATAGGGAAAGGTAGTTGTCAAAAACTTTATATGTCACAAAGTGCACATTCAAACACAAACTCATATGTCTCACTCTACATCCACAGAACAATTAAGGGAATCCAGGGATCAAAGTGAGGGCGATGAATCACCTCCAAATGTTGTATCTGATGCTGAAGGAGGATGCACTGATGACACTGCCCCTACTCCAATTGTGCGCAGAAAGCGCAGGCAGGTAGCTCCTCTGCCACCATTGGAAGAAGATGACAATAATGATGGGGGTACAGTAGACAGTGGCCATGACAAAGTGTGCCCTCGTGACTCCCAAGAGCAACCCCAAAGTCAAAGAAGGCCGCGTACATACAGGTTGGATACATGTAGGAGCAGCAGTGGTCAACTGGACACACCTACAGTTTTTGCCGGTCTGGAGCAGGATATGCTTCACCTGCAGCGCCTGCAACATAAGGCCCTTCGATCAATAAATAGACAGCTATTAAAATTAAACAAAAATCAAGAAAGCATGGCAGCATCAATTGACAGACTGTGTCTGACCCTCGAACATACTGAGACTTCTCGCAACAGGGCTGCACACCATGCAAATGTGAGAATGCAAGGTTACACAAAAGCCATTAACAGGCTAGGTACTGTGAAATCCAACATCACCAGGCGCAGTATCAACATGCTGGGTGAAATGAGTGAATGCACACATAACCTGGCAAACAGCTTGGATAAAGTGACCTCTGCAGTTGAAATGTTGCAAACTACAAACTCTGGCAAAGCACTCTCATTGCTTCAGCTGACAGCGAGGACACCTCCAGCAGTAGAAGTAGGAACCCCACACCAACTTCTCACTTGACCCAGTGCAGAAGTGGAAGGCGAGCTGGCACTGCACCTGATCATGAAAGAATGCAATCAGAAGAACGCCCTGCGCCAAGCCGCCAGTGCAAGAAGTGACAGTTTACAGTGCAATACTTTTTACATTACTGCATTGTCTAACATGGCTTTCTTTTACATTTGTGCTACTTTTCATTTATTGTGAACTAACATTTTCTGTTTGAAAACTGCACTATGGTTTGTGTGTTGTGAATAAAAACAGAACTTGCCAAAATGAGAAATTCTGTAGACTTGCTTGTCTTACCTAAAAGTAATTCCGTGTAATCTCAGACCGTCTTTGACGGCCAGACGCTGCTCCTACTCCTGCTGCAGCCCTTCTAGGTGGAGGTATGTCATCATCATCAGATGTGTCTGACTCACTCACTTCAATGACTGTGCCTTTGCGCATAGCCAAGTTATGGAGCATTGCACAGCTAGTTACAATTTTGCAACAGGTTTCAGGCCTGTATTGCAAAGCTCCCCCACTTTTGTGTATGCAGCAGAAACAGCTTTTTAAAATGCCAAATGTGCGTTCAATGACCCCACGTGTTGACCGGTGTGCCCTGTTGTATCTTCTCTCACTTGCATTTGCTGGGTTCAAGTATGGCGTTAGGATGAAGTCAGGCACTGCATAGGCACTATCACCTGCATGGAAGAAACAAAAGAGTAACTGTATGTTCCATTGTCAAATTAATGATGGATGTATGGATGGATGTATGTATGCATGAGTGTATTTACCTAGCAGGTATCCCTCTCCAAATTGTCCAGCACTCAGACGTCTATGAATTCCACTATGTCGGAAAATGAACGAGTCATGTGTGCTGCCTGGGTACTTTGAAACAATATCATTGATGATATACATTGCATTGCACACAATCTGGCTGTTGAGGGAGTGGTAGCTTTTCCTATTTCGAAAACCATATTCTGTTGCTGCTGGTGGAGTGATGGCAATATGGGCTCCGTCAATGCATCCAATCACATGTGGGAAACGTGCAATTTGATAGAAATCCAACTTGGTTTCTTGTATGGCTTATTGGGTGTTTGAAAAGTAGATGTGATGTTGAAGCCTGTTCAGCATTGCATCCAGGAAGACATGGAAAAAGTTTGAAAGGGCACTTTGTGACACCCGCCAACCTCTGCAATGATGCTTTGAAAAGACCCTGACGCCAAAAGGTGCAGTGAGCATAATACCTGCACATGGGTTGGAATTGATTGTGTCCTGCCTGTTGGATGCTCCAAAAACGGTTTCAATTCATCAATGAGATCCAAAATGGTGTTTGGATGAAGTCTGTATTTGTCATATATGTCCTCTTCAGTCTGCTGGAACAGCGTGATGCGTAATCTGAAAATTCTCTCCTGTCTCCTCTGTGCAATAGCTTGAATCCGCAGCCTCGTGGCTATCAGGTATAGTCCAGCTATTTTGAAGAAACATCAGTGCATTGTGGGTGCCTTTTTATATACTGTTTTAGTTACCACCTGCATGTAGTTGGTGTTAACTGAGATTTCTTAATTTGTGATTTTTTTAAATTCGCTAATAGCAAATTTTTTATACATCTTCTTGCAATTTCATTAAGCTGCGATTTCTTGTTTGCGATTTTTGCAAAACTTAAAACACGCAAAATAAGGAATCGCTAAATAATTCTCAGAATACCAGTTCTCGCAAATTAAGAAATCTCAAATATTGCGATTTCTTATTTTGCGATGCGATTTCTTTAATACATCGCATTTCCTGGTTTTTTTGTCGCAATCGCTGCTATTTAGCGATTCCCAGCGTTTGCGACAAAAAAAACGCTTGATACATCTGCCCCTTGGTTTCCGGCACGAGCCTGATAGAGCAAGGATTTGCACGTAGAGCGACTAGCTTGTACTCAAAACTCTCTAATAACTCATAACGTAATAATAAACATGTTTTGTGTACTAATTATTTCACCACATAACGTATCTAGTATCTAGGGGAAGCTTTTCAATGTGCTTTTATTAACTATAATCTGCTTGCACTAAAATGGCTGCTGCTACGCGGGATTTTCTACTGCACATGCGTCTGTCATACTCACGTGACATGACGTATTATCTAGCTTGGAGGGAAACTTTTGCTCCTGCGCACTAAAACTAAGATGGCTGCTTTGAGTTACAGCATGCATGAAGTTTGCACTGCTGCTTTTGCTAAGCTGTTTGTCTTGCCTAAACACTAAACGCAATAGTTGAAATAAAATAATGGAAATAGAATAGAGATAAGTAGTATACAGTACATTCATTTATTCTGTGTTCTAAAACTGTTTCTTTTCAATTTTTCAGGAAACGTAGTCTTGGGCCTGGGAGGTGCTATTACTCCATCTTGAAAACCCACACTGCGCATGTCAAACTCCAGAAGGAGCTTAAGTTATTAGTCATTGAACCAAAGCCAAGCTTTCACCACACTAGAAGGTGAGCCTGGGAACCTGACTTGATGACCCCAAGCGGAAGACAAACTGTTAACTTTGTATTTCTATAAGAACATTCATTGTTGGCTGGAATAAAAAAAAGGAATGGGAAAATTAAATTGATGAGCGGGAACGCTAATTTAAATTTCAGGAGAAAAGTTTCATTTTGGTATGGTGTGATGACCTCTCCTCATTCTTTTGTCCAATCAGAAATTGGGGATCCTTACACTTGCAACATTGGGAGGGTGGTACACTGCCCTGGAATATAGTATATCTAGAGTAGGCTTAGCTAGTTAATTTGTCCGACTTGTCCAAATAGCTGGCCTGTCACTGACCCAACGCACTCAATAGGTGATCGAGAGCAGAGGTGCTGGCGGAGCACTCTGTCAGAAGATTCGATAACCCAATCGGGGTTAAGCAATTGGGGTGCTGGCGAAGCACTTTGTCCGAGAATTTGCTGACCCAATCGGGGTTCAATTATTAATTGCAGAGAGGGTCCACCACAGGTGTTTGTCCTTTAGCTGCGGGTGCCGGTTTTAGCCTGAGGTGGTCCTGTCCTGATCCAAATTGGTCCGAACTGTCGTGATTCTGGTCCGCACCTGTTCTTACTGCTGTCACCTGCATCTTGGGTTCTATCCGTTGTCCCAGCCCGTGGCCAGGGTTGGTCTTCACACCATTCTAGGTAAATATTTATTTATTTATTTTTATTTGCAAGTTTATAAAGCGCTATGAATAAACTCCCGAAGGAGTATCTCCGCGCTGGTGACACCTGGTATAGAACCTGAGAGAAAGCTACAGAGAATAGAGTTGTATCAGGAGGATTATTAGGATCCAACAAGATAGATGTTAAAATGAGCTAAACAGAAAGGTTTTCAGACATTTTCTGAATTTAAGGTGATTCCTACATTGTTTTAAAGAGAGAGGGAGAGAGTTCCAGAGGTTAGGACCTACCACAGACAGAGCCCTACCTCCTAGCCTAGATTTGGTTATTTTAGGAATGTTTAGCAGCAGCTGTTCACTGGACCTGAGGATCCGGGTAGGAGCATATGGCACAAATTTAGTGGCCAGATACTCTGGTCCCAATTCATTAAGGCCTTTATGGATAATACAGCAAGTTTTAAACTTCACTCGTTGCCGTATAGGCAACCAGTGTAGTTTATGCAGTAGTGGTTTGGAGGGGGACCTAGGAGGTGCATTAAGCACCAGCCTTGCTGCTGTATTTTGTACCACCTGTAGGCGGTCCAGAACCTCTTCATTAGCTCCTGCCAGGAGACCATTGCAATAATCAAGACGGCTGATAACAAGAGCCTGAACTAAGGTTTTCCTATGTGAGTCAGGGAGGAAAGGAAAAATCCTACGGAGGAGACCTATTACGTGGAAACATGTTCCTACAGTAGTGGTGACATGATGTTTCATGGTCAGCTCCGGTTCCAATCTGACTTCCAGATTCTTGATTATTGTTTTGGGCTCAGGAACTGGGCCCAAATCGAGAGGCCACCAAACAGGAGACCATTGGACCTTTGCTTCCCCGAAAAGCATCACCTCCGTTTTTCCAACATTGCTTTGGAGGAAATTGGAGGACATCCACCTTGCAACTGCCTTCATCCCATCGGAGAAAGATTGTATTATCTCCGATGTAAGATGTTTAAAAGGGAAGAGCAGCTGCATGTCATCAGCGTATGACACTGGATGGAAACCAAAAGCTCTGGTTACATCTGCCAAGGGGGCCACATAGGTGTTAAATAGGGTCGGGCTCAAGCATGAACCCTGCGGGACCCCCTTGGTGATGTTAACCTCCTCCGACCTAAAGTCACCCATGGTGACAGATTGGGTGCGGTTGGAGAGAAAGCTTCTGATCCAATCCAGTGCTGTACCGCCGATTCCACTCTCAGACAGGCGTTCGATAAGGATGTTATGAGAAATGGTATCGAACGCTGCCGATAAATCTAGCAGTACCAGGACCACAGAGCAACCTTTGTCCTGGTACAGCCGAAGATCGTCTGTTATCGACAGCAAGGCCGTTTCAGTACTGTATTTTGGCCTGAAGCCTGACTGTGATGGGTCGAGGCTGCCAGATTGTTCCAGGTAGGTGGATAGATGTTTATTGGAATGCTTTTCGATGATTTTCCCTAAGAATGGCAACAGGGAAATGGGTCTAAGATTAGACAGATTGGTCCAGGGAAGTGATGTATTCTTCCTGATAGGTCTAACAAGAGCTTTTTTCCAACATTGTGGAACTATTCCAGATGTAAGTGAGAGGTTCACTAGCCTCTGAACGTCAGGGCCCAGAGTGTTCCCTAGTGGGCCCATAAGTCTGGCTGGAAGCAAGTCTGCCGGGCTTCCACTTTTAATATCCGTGAGTAGTCTTTGGACCTCACTCAGTGTTATTTCCGGAAAATTATTAAAGGAGTGAGAGTTTGTAATGTGGGTTCGTCCTTGTACTGTTTTCCATTTCCTACCCTTCTTATGTTTCACTGCTTAATGAAAATTTCTCATTACATCTTACCTTAATCATATTTCTTGTTGATTGATCAAGTTTCAATTAATGTAGTATGGACATTGAATTTTAAAAGATTTACGTAGATAAAGAGTTTAAACCTTTCCCGAGTCTGTGGTTATTATAAGAGTGCAAATGTTATATTTCTACCAATTATGCTAACACCCTGATCCATTAGGTTTTCAGGTACCGATGAGTAGGATTGTTAAGTAAAATGTTATAGGTCCTGAATAGTTAAACAACATTTGATATGAGTGTAGGTTTTACATGTTCTTTTGCGTAAGTCATTTTTATATATGGGCCCAGGTGAGTATGGTAAATAACGGGCAGGTGAACATGTGCTCTATCAGTTTCTTTTGGTAGCAGAGGATGGTTAGGGTTTAGTTAAGATAGGTAGTTAGTTATAGTTAGCTGGTTAATGACAAATATTTTTTTGCATTGCATTTTTGTAATGATTTTATGTATTAACCAAAATTGTTTGTACCTGTTTTATGTTTTGTCTGGAAACCCCGGGGGCAGAATAGCAGGTGGTAAATTGAAGCCACTCTGTAGTTGAGGTCACTTGCCTAAGGAAGCAAGTGCATGGTTAGGTACAACCGGAAGCACTGTTTAGGGAATTTCTGAATAAATGTGTGAATAATCGATAGCAAAGAGTTCACTTGCAAAACGTTGGTGCGATATCACCTAGAAAGGGTCACACTGAAGGAGTAGCAGTTTCTTCTGAGCTTGATTGACAGCAAAGGGGTTCACTAGTAAAACCTTGGCCTTATATCACCTAGAAAGGGTAAGCCCGAGGGAGTAACAGGTTCTGTAATGCTTGTGTGAAGGGTAGGCGGAAGAGATCTACTCGTAGTGTGTGAAGAGTAAGCGGAAGGAATTTACTCGTAGTGAGTGCAAATCATCTTTTCTTTGAATTTAGTCACTTAGGCACAGTGGCAAATGTTTATATGTTGTTAATTATTGAAATAAGCACTTTTAAAGGGGGAAAAGAAATACATTTCATATTACCTTGCAAAAGAGGGAGTCAGTTGCGGAGCTGCGCTGATGTCATCTAGAGCCACGCTGGTATTGGTTGAGACAGCGGGTGTGTAGCTGAGGTAAATACTGTAAAGGAGGGGTGAGTGCAGAAGTGTGGGAACTCGTCTCACGGAAAAAAAGCCGCGCAACTATTGGTTGGATTTATTTGAATCCTAAATTCCGATTAGTCATTGAAAATTAAGAAACGTGTTGTGAGAAGTTGGCCTGATATGTGATGCCCACTATTCTAGTGGGCACCCTGTATCAGTCCAAACAACCCTTATGGTGATGGTTGTAAAGTCAACCTTATAGACCAGCTATCCTAGTGGTAGCATGGACAAAGCAGTCTTAGGATAAAACTTCGGAGAGCATGTGAAGCCAGCTGTTTTACAATATGTAACCCCTTGAATACCAAATGAAAGGACACCACACAGGTTATATATAAAATATATATGTATTTATTACTAACACAGCCCCTCTGAACTCTTTATGAGGTCAGAGGCACAAGCACATAACAAGATACTTAATTATCATACAATAAGTTGCACAAAATACAGTTGAGCCCTAGGGGAGTTGCAAACCATATACTAAAATAGTGGTATAAGAACCACGTCACGAGCAAGGAGTAGACCTAGGGCCTAGGGAATCGCTGGGGCTACACTGAACTACCACAGGTTAGGAAGCAGGAGGCCCACGGGAAGCGTGTGCAGTGTCTTAACACACATACGAGTTACCATAGGGATACAATGGGAACGTAAAAGTTAGAAACTAGTTGATTTAGGACACTTCTGGATGGACTAGGAGAAAGCTACTGAAAACTAGGACACTTGGATAGACAATACCCACAGGAGCACCGGAGTACTCGCGTTACCTCACCCACAGGAGCCGGGTGCATAGGTGTCAAGTTGTGTTGAATCCTATGGAGACCTGTGAAAAGATGCTGCAGGCGACCAGGAGAGAAGTGTCCGGTTGGATCCAAGGGTGGATCGAGGATGAAGAGTACCTGAAAGCAGAGGGGACAGAGTCTGGGTCACTAGCCAGTGACCAGGAAGGAACCAGGAAGGAACCAGGCGATGTCGTGAAGCAATCAGGTGATGTCGTGAAGCTTGTCTCTACAGCCACGAGGTCCAGGAGGCGTAGACGACAACCAGGTACTGGAATCGAGCTGTCCCATGGTGGATCTAGATGTTTGCGGCGTCGGGACCCGAATTGGGCCCAGCGAGCCTTGGCAAATGCAACCCACGCAGGAATCGAATATTTGCTTCGAATCAGACCAGCAAGGTCTGGGGGCTTCTCCTTTTCAGGGAAGCAGGAGCTGGCCTGGAGCAACCAGGCCAGCGGTGTAGATTCAAAGGATCGCCTTCACAGTGGCCACTAGCCAACGGGCAAATGTCCGGAAAGGCGCATCGAGCTCAAAGGCAACAGCAGGCCCCACGCGGCACTCGTGGAGTGTGGAGGGCTGTGCGTCGGTGCAAATGTGGCTCGGGGCTGGGGCTTCTCAATCCCCAATGCACAACTTCGTGGGTGCCTAGAAGCTGCGCAATTAGCAAGAAGCAGGTTTTTCAAGATGTCCGGTCCCACGTCTCTCGTCGCCTCCACGGGTCTCAGCTCTGCTGCAGATGTTGGTCGGGGTCAGAGAAGTCTGGAAGTCCAGTTCCTGTCTGGCTCTGTGCTCGGGCTCCGGCGGGAGCGTCGACAAAGCAAATCGGCAAGTCGCTGTTGGTGCCTGTTTGCACAGGGTGGTCACTCCTTGACCACAAGGGAGATTCTTCAGTCTTCTAGTTGCAGTAGAATGTCGAAGGTCCAGAGTTTTGTTTCAAGTTTCAGTTCAGGATAAATCTAAAGTCTCTAGACTCAGCTCCTACCTATATACTGATTAAAGGGCTGGATTACCTGCTAGGTCCCTCCTATGGGTGGGACCTGGGAAGGGGCTGGTTACACCCCTTTCCCTTTGTCCAGTTTTGTGCCAGAGCTGGGGCTGGAGTGCCCCAGCAACTGCTTTCAACCGGACTATGCATGGAGCACCTTTTGTGCCCCAGGCAGTGCCTTATTTCATTCAGCCCTCCTTGCCCCAATACACTATGGCCTATCTGGGGTGGTGCTAGCACCTCCCAAGACAGGAAACCTATTGTCCAAGCCTCCCTCGCTGGAAGAACTCCCAGAAGCAGGAGGTCAGACTTGTGTCTGTGGCAGCAGCATCCATTTTGTGATGCTGAGGCTCTGGTTAACTTTAACCGGGATTAACAGGAACAACATGTCTTCTCCCTCTATAAGGGTGGAATGCTACCCCGTCGCCAGAACTGGCGAGGGGGTAGTATTCCAAAGCGTATGACACCTTACAGGACATGTTTTGATAAAGCCAAACCAAAGTTAGCATTAACCGGGAGGATGGTATGGCTATATCATAGAACAGCTATAAGGACATGGTTCCGAAAGCGGCAGACAGGCTCAGCTCATGATAGAGCACCATCTCACAGAAAACCAAGCTCTCTGCCTCCAGGATTGTAAAGGCCTGCCATAGGAGTGACTTATAGATGTATATGTGTCTATATATAAGGTTAGATATAGGTATACTATATCTAAAGCAAAGGGTGATTCAACCACCTTGCCCCAGGTGAGTGATCAGCCAGTTGTGTCAATTTGGATGGCCAGCCAGGGGTGGCATAATACATGCTGCAGCTCCCGGTAGGCCCTTGTATGCACCTATGCCCTGGGTACCTATGGTACACTATACAAGGGCTCATACGGTGACCCATTATTCAATTGGAGATGTACCTAAAGTACATGGAGTCCATTTTACAGTGAGAGCAGATAGCCTGGGGCCCTGATTAGCAGGATCCCAGGCCAACTAAGTCAAAAACTAGCTAAACTCTAGGCAAAAAGTTGGGGTAACAATATAGTCAGATATGCACCTTCCTACACGTGTTGGTATTGGAAGACTATTAGTAAATATATCGAGGGTCTTTGCAGGTTATAAGCGGCAATACAATTACATGTGGCATTTAGACCCAGAAATAATAGGAAATAGACCTAATAGGAGGTACTTAGGTTTTGCACAAGAACAATGTATAAGAGGAAGACTTCATATCATGTACGGAGACAAAAGAAAAATGTTGTTTTTCAAAAGAGTTAAGAATTTCTTTAAAAAGGATAAACCAATTAAAACTAGAGAAGGGATTATTATTCAACTACCAAATACGCCTGCATCATATATGATGGTTGAAAGGGGCTATCGCAACTGTGTGTGGTTAGAAAACTGGATAGAATACACCAAAGATGACGGGGTTTCAGCATTTCTAGAAAATGGTACCTTTAATAGTAGAGGTTTGTATAATTTGAGGACACATATGAATGAATTAGATCCTAGACCCAGATTAACTCAGTACGAAGCATTAGAAGAATGGTAAACTGAGGCTTTTGAATGAGATAAACCCAGTAGCGATAGAAATTGGAGTAAATTCTATCCTAGATTTCTAAAAGAGACATGAGATAAGCAAATGAAACGACTGAGACAATCAGTGCTAGTAGAAGGATTAACAGCCTTATTCATGAAGGCTAAATCGGCTCGCAAAGGGCCGGATTCTGAGAATCCGGCCCTTTGCGAGTGCGATTTTTGCATTTGGGATTCAGCATCCCAAATGCAAAAATCGCTAATTGCGATGTCGCAAATGTGCGAGGAATTACATTTAAGGAATCTCTATTAGAGATTCCTTAAATGCAATTCAACATCCAATTTAAATTTGCGAATTCGCAATTTCTTGCCGCAATTTACCGCGAGGTCAGACCTCGCGGTAAATTGCGATAACTCAGAAAAATCCATTTAAATGCATTTTTCTGAGTTGCATGTTACACACACACATGTCCTTTGGACATGTGTGTGTGCAACACCTGTGTGAAATTTCATTTGAGGGGTGCTACAGGGTGTCCTGTGGACACCCCTGGCACCCTTCAAATCGCAATCTTATTTGCGATTAGCTAATTGCTAATCGCAAATAAGGAATACTCCCCATTCATTCCTATAGGCCTTTTGGCCCATAGGAATGAATGGCGAGTTATTCCTTATTTGCGATTAGCAATTTGCTAATCGCAAATAAGGAATCAGTAGGAATCGCATTTTATTATGCGATTCCTACATGATTACCGTTTTGCGAGTCCTTAATAGCGAATCGCTATGATTCGCTATTAGGGGCTCGCAAAACGGCCCCTTCATGAATAAGGCTGTAAATCCTGTAAGGACTTTAGAGGAAATATCACGAAAAATGTAATGATTAGTTGTGAATCATATGATGATTATTTGGAGAATTTGTTAATGAAAAATCCTCCACCTTATAATGAAGAGCCAAGTACAGTTAATCCTAGTGCACCATTCTTGAAACCACCTTTGGTTCCGCAAGTAATACATGAGACTTCATTAGAAAAAGTGTTACAGGACAGGGAACAGGAAGCAATAAATAAACAGAGATATTAGTTAATTCAGAAAATTTCCCAATTGAATACGAGTCTTGAAGCCTTAACAATTCCGGTAACTATTGGTCCTGTTGTTCCTCTATACGGGATAAGCAGTCTAGTCCAAAACCTCCTGTTTTAACTACACCTGTAGTACAGTCAAGGAAAGAGACATTAATTGTGGATGATCAAGCAAGTGAATGTGAGTCAGTAATTTCCCTTATGGATTTACCTGAAAGGAGCTCAGTTAGAAAAAGTACTCCCGGAAGCTCTAGAGAAGTGCGAATGGAAACACCATCAGGTACAGTAAATGTAATGGTTGTTACCCCAGAAGAAATAGAGAGATGGTCCTGAGAAATAGATAAGCCACAAACTCAATCAAAGGCATCGGATATATTCAAATTAAGAGTTGAATTAGAAGAAATGATGGCAGGAAATGTGGGTTTGGAAACATTGAATACACTCAGTGAAGATGAATTGTTGTTTATTTGTCGAAGTATCACATGGAACACAAGAGTATTTCATGAAAAATTAATGAATATGGCAATTGAAATGGGAATTGATATTGGTAAATCAAAAGTACAACAAAAACCCTACCGAGCGGAATTCACTGATAAAGATTTGGAAAACATGAATGTGTCCGGAAGAAAAGTGCAGATTGAGGAACTATTGTCAATATTGCAAAAATGGGGTGATTTAGAAAGATGGAAAGCCAGGTGGGCAAAGTAAAAGGAGGAGGCTCAAACAAAGAGCAATACATCAGAGTACATGTTGAAAGAAGCAGAGAAAGTGGAAAGGTTGTGCCCGATAAGAGTAGTACCAGGTGGAGGTTATGTGCATGTTCCATGGTCCCGACAGGATATTTTGTCATTTACTAATGATTTCCCAAAATTATGAGAAAAACCTGTAGAGTGGTACAGACAAGTTGAAAGATTTGTAAAAGTTTCAAAGGTACTGTTAAAAGATCTAGATGGTAGCGTTTTATGCTCCCATGTAGCGCTTTATGCTCCCAACACTGGTCAAACACCCTTTCTTTCCAGCTTATTAGGGAAAATAGTGGATTTTGTGGAGGGCCCCCTTCTCATCCTGGGCGACTTCAATCTCATTTGGCAAAAAGGTCTTGACAGCACACACACACAGGGGTCAGATGCAGGGACTTTCATGGGAGAGACCCAACAACACTTTCAAGACTTGGGGCTCTTGGACACTTGGTGGGCACTTTACCCACAGAAAAGAGATTTCACATTCTTTTCCCACGTCCACAGAACATACTCCCGCCTAGATTATAATTTTATCAGCCAGTCTCTGCGGGGCACTCTCCAGGAGGCAAAAATATTTCCTCTCTCGGTTTCTGACCACAGCCTTTACTCGGTCTGCCTGCAATGGCGAGGACCTGCGCCAGCTGCCCCAAAGTGGTACTTCCTGCCCTCCCTCATACGTGACAAAGAGTCATGTAATAAGCTTCGTACTGCCATTTCTAGTTTCTTTGAGAATAACTCCCCAGAATATACTAACTGGGATACCCTGAAAGCGGTGATTTGGGGCGAGTGCATCGCCCTCAATTCCGCGCTAAATAAGCAACGTGCCCGTGAATGCGAAGCTCTCGAAGCTGAGTTTGCTGCTGTGGATCTCTCCCACAAGGCAGATCCCACTCGACAAAAGCAACGACAGCTTACTGCTTTCAGAGGCAAACTCCGGGCTATTTATTCCAACAGGACAGAACTCCCCCTTCTTAAGCTACGGCAGCTTTCGTACACACAGGGCAATAAAATAGGCAAACATGTAGCGTGCCAACTAAGGGATAAAAGGGAGAAAGAATATATTGGAGGTATTCTAGACCCAACTGGCCAGATCACCCATAGGGACGAGGAGAAGGCGGCTCTGTTCGGTTCCTTCTATGAGAACCTTTACGCAGGGGACTCCCTGGATGGCGACGCCCAACAGGCGTTCCTCGACTCCCTAGCGCTTCCGCAGGTCTCTGAAGCGTGGAATGACCTGCTTAAAGCTCCCATTACCCTCGCTGAGGTCACCATGGCGATCTCCTCACTGAAAACCAACAAGGCCCCTGGTCCCGACGGCTATATGGTGCTCTTTTATAAGACGTTTGCCCCTGAGCTTTCTTCACAACTGGTCTCTCTTTTCAATGCGATGGCCGAAGAGAGTAGGACGACCAGCACCATGGCAGAGGCAGTGATCTCAGTCATACCTAAGCCAGGGAAGGACCCACAGTGCTGCGCCTCCTACAGGCCGATCGCACTGCTTAACCTAGATGCCAAACTTTACTCTTCTATTATCGCCAAAAGACTGAACGACCTCATGCCGCTCCTCATCCATCCAGACCAGTCAGGTTTTATCAAAGGGAGGCAGACACACGACAATACACGACAAATTATACACCTCATAGAAAAGCCAACAAACTCCATATCCCAGCGATCCTGGTAGGCCTCGATGCGGAGAAGGCTTTCGACCAGGTCAACTGGTCCTTCCTGTTCCGGGCACTGACCGCCTTTGGTTTTTCGTCCGAATTTATAGACATGGTGCAGGCGAACTACCGCGCCCCCACCTCCAGAGTAGTGGTCAACGCGGCTCGCTCGGACTCCTTCATGCATTCTTGGGGGACCCGGCAGGATTGCCCCCATTCCCCACTGCTCTTCGCCCTCAGCATTGAACCCTTGGCGGTTGCTGTGCCGCAGAATCCAGATATCAAGGGCATTCCGTTCACTGGCGACCCCCACAAAATCTCCCTTTTTGCCGATGACATCCTTCTATCCCTTACGGAACCAGACAGCTTCCTTTCAAGCCTCCATACAGAGCTAACCCGTTTCGAGTTGATGTCAGGCTTTAAGGTAAACTCTGGGAAATCCTTCATCCTTAACCTCTCCCTCCCCTCGGAGAGAGCTGTTCAACTTCGCTCCTCCACGTCGCTCGCTTGGGCCTCCAAGTCACTCCAGTATCTAGGGGTGTCTCTGACCCCATCGCTACAGGGGCTCTATAGAGCCAATTTTCCCCCCTACTTGCTCAAATTCAGGAAGATCTTGCGAAATGGAAGCCACTCTTCCTTTCCTTGCTGGGCCGTATCCATGCAATCAAAATGACTCTTCTGCCTAAACTCCTCTACCTTTTCCAAGCTCTACCTATTGGCTTTGATTCAGATTTTTTTCAGAAACTCAAAACCATGATTCTGCGCTTTATCTGGCAAGTCGGTCGGGCACGATTTTCCTTCTACCTACTTCGTCGCCCCTGCATTGAGGGTGGGGTAGGACTACCAGACGTTCAGATGTATTATAAAGCAGCCCATTTGCGGGTACTGGTCGAGTGGTCCAAGAGGGACTCTGAGAAACATTGGCTCCATATGGATCGAGGCGTGACGGGTCGGGCCATAAGGGACTTGGCTTGGCGCCCTCGCAGAGATAGGCCTCCGAACACATACCTGAGGACGCCTACACATACTACTCTGAAGGTATGGGACACAATTTCAGGCGATGATAGGTGGACTACCTTCTCATCTCCATTCACCCAGATCCACCACACATCCCTCTTTCCTCCGGCTCTCCATGAGGGTCCCTTTGACTCCTGGAAACAAGGCGGCTGTCTAGCGTTGATCCACATGTTCCGGGATAGTGAACCTCTCACTTTCAAAGAATGCTGAGACAAATTTAATTTAACAGATACAGAATCCTACCATTACACTCAACTTATGCACTGGGCACTTCACCCCCACGTCAGGGAAGCTGCTACACGTCCTCTGACCAAATTTGAGGCTTTTCTCGCTAAATCATCCTCAATGAAGGGGGTGATCTCCTTTATATACGCCTTGCTGCTCAAAACCACCACCTCTCTAAGGCCCAGGTATATGGGAATGTGGGAAGGCCTACTGCAACGCGCCATCACAGACAAGGATTGGGCTCATCTCTGGGTGGACACCAATCACTTCAATCACTCCATTGCCCTCAGAGAAGCCCACCTCAAAACTATGATGGACTGGTATCTACATCCTTCCAAAGTCCGGCGGACAGATGCTGGAGGGGGTGTGGACAGCTAGGTGATTTTCGAAATACATGGTGGGACTGTCCTTCTATCAGACCATATTGGGAGGAGATCTTAGCTCACATAAAGGAGATGCTGGGCTACCCTATCCCTACTGACATGGTGGGGGTTCTTCTGGGGCTTCGCGACCCGGCTCTAATACATCAAACACGGGTGGACAAAATGATCATGTGGTTGTGCATCGGGGCAGCCAAGGTCACCTTGGCGGCGGCTTGGAAGAAGAAGGAAGCCCCAGCTATATCCCTCTGGCATGCACGCCTCTGGCAACTCCTGAGCCTGGAGCGCATGGTGGACATCTTCAGGGATGATTTTAAAAACTTTGAATTCAAATGGGGTCCGCTGGTTGCTTTCCTTTCCCGGGGCCTCCCGTCTGAGGTTTGCCCCCCCACCATTAGGGCTCTACATCTTTTCCAAATATGAGTGGGCCCCAACACCCGTTGCTATCACCCCTTCTAGTTCAGTTTTCTTTTTCTTTGCTCGCTTCCACTTGCTATAGTCGCTGCCGCCACCATGGAGGGGGGGGGGAGGCCATGGGATGGGTTTTGTTTCTTATTCAGTGTACAATGCTTGCCTCCTATTGAGGCAATTCAGCCAATGCCATTTTTTGTATACATCACCTAGCAGTCCCAGGTTTTTTTTTCAACAGTCACTTCCAATAGGATGACGTTACGCTTGATTATGAGACTGGTCTCCTTGTGGTGCGGCCTCCTCCGCTGTTTTTAGCATCTGAGACTCTTTGCTAACTAATGACCTGCAGCAGGGAGCCCTCCCTTTTCGATGTCTGGTTGCTGCTACTTACTGTTGCCTTCTCTTATTGTCATGCCTTCATCTTGCATGCATACTCCTCTGCGAGGGACCTTTGGATATGGCTATGCTTATTGGTACACTATTTGCTTCTGAATACCTCAATAAGGAATATGCTACTTACCAGTATGCATCTGTTCTTGGCATAGAGGGCTGCAGAGTGGTACATTATGAATAGATCGCCATCTGGTGTTGGGCTCGGATGATTGCACTTTGTTTTTCTCTTGGAGAGTCTTTTGTATCTTGGTGACTCCTCCTTTGGTTGGTAGTGCGCATGGGCATCGGCTCCATCCTTAGATTGTTTTGCCATAGTAGGGTTAGATGGAGTAGTATGATAGAATACAGATAGGAATGCCCATGTAAGTGTATCTAAATAAGATAATGTTGGAACAGACACAGGTTTCCGGGGAGGCTGGGAGGGCATGTACCACTCTGCAGCCCTCTATGCCAAGAACAGATGCATACTGGTAAGTAGCATATTCCGTTCGAGGCATATGGGCTGCAGATGGTACATTATGAATAGACTATACAGCAGTTCTCTCCCTAGCGGTGGTTGCCTGTGTCTGTTGCAACTGTCTGAAATAAAGTCTTTAATACAGCTTGTCCGACTCTAGCTTGTTGTGTTGTGTGCACATCTACACAATAGTGCTTTGTGAAGGTGTGCGGTGTAACCCAGGTAGCTGCTTTGCATATGTCATCTAGTGGAATGTTTCCCAAAAATGCCATAGATGCTCCTAGTTTACGTGTAGAGTGAGCTCTAGGAGGAACAGTTAATGTTCTCTTTGCTTTTAAGTAGCATATTTGAATACATTTTACAATCCATCTGGCAATGCCCGCTTTAGAGATGGGATTGCCCTTATGTGTAGGAGAAAACGCAACAAATAGCTGTTTTGTCTTTCTGAAAGTTTGTGTTCTTTCTATATAGTACAATATTGCCCTTCTAACATCCAATGTATGAGGGGCTCTTTCCGCTACTGTTTGTGGTTTTGGAAAGAAAACCGGTAATTCCACTGACTGATTGATGTGGAATGCAGAAATTACCTTTGGTAGGAATTTTGGGTTTGTTCTAAGAACCACTTTATTTTGGTGTAACTGCATGAATGGTTCTTGAATCGTAAAAGCCTGCAACTCACTTACTCTTCTAAGTGACGTGATAGCTATGAGGAAGGCCACCTTCCATGTGAGGAATTGTATTTCACACCTATGCATAGGTTCAAAGGGTGGCCCCATTAGTCTGGTAAGTACTATGTTGAGATTCCAGACTGGGGAAGGTGGTCGTCTTAGTGGAATGACTCTTTTGAGTCCCTCCATGAAAGCTTTAATTGCTGGTACTTTAAACAGGGAAAGATGTTGCCTGTTTTGTAGGTACGCCGCTATAGCTGCGAGATGAACTCTGATAGAGGTGTATGCTAAGTTACATTGCTGCAAGTGTAGTAAATAGCAAATGATCTGTTTAGTGGATGCGTCCAGAGGGTTGATGTGCTTACTGTTACAGTGTATAGCAAACCTCTTCCATTTTGCTGCATAGCATGCTCTGGTGGTAGGACGTCTTGCTTGTTTAATGATTTCCATACATTCTGGTGGTAAATCTAAATATCCAAACTGTATGACCTCAGGAGCCAGATCGCTAGGTTCAATTGTTTGGGATCTGGGTGCATTATTTCTCCATGGTTCTGTGTAAGATGCATGGGTAATAATCTTAGCTTTTGATGTGGCACCTGTGAGAGTTGTAGTAGCGTGGTGAACCACGGCTGTCGTGCCCACGTGGGTGCTACTAGTATCATTGTCATTGAGTGCTGCTGCAGTTTCCGAACCACTAACGGAATTAGTGGGAGAGGGGGGAAAGCGTAAGCAAATCTGTTGGACCAATTTATCCATAGTGCATTGCCCTGGGACCGTTGGTGTGGGTACCTGGATGCGAAGTTTTGGCATTTTGCGTTCTGATGATTGGCAAACAGATCTATCTCTGGTTGCCCCCATCTCTGGAAGAATGGCTGCAGTATTTGGTCGTGCAGCTCCCATTCGTGTACTTGTTCTGACTGTCTGCTTAGGATGTCTGCTATCTGATTTTGAACTCCTGGTAGGTGTTCTGCTAACAGATAGATCTTTTGAGGAATGGCCCATCTCCAAATGTCCTGCGCTAGTTTGGATAGTTGGAGAGAGTGTGTCCCCCCCTGTTTTTGAATATAATACATTGCAGTCATGTTGTCTGTTCTGATCAGGACTGCCTTGTTTGTTATTTGCATTTGGAAAGCTTTTAGTGCTAGAAATACCGCTAATAGTTCCAGGTAGTTGATGTGCAGTTTCTTTTGCTGCACACTCCACTTCCCCTGCACTGTGTATTTGTCCATATGCGCTCCCCATCCGGAGAGCG
Source organism: Lissotriton vulgaris (assembly GCF_964263255.1). NCBI lineage: Eukaryota > Metazoa > Chordata > Amphibia > Caudata > Salamandridae > Lissotriton > Lissotriton vulgaris. Next base: position 956,573,899 of record NC_141691.1, read on the forward strand.
ATGCGTCCGCTGTTATTATCACTTGTGGAATTGGTTCTAGGAACGACCATCCTTTGGAAATGTTTGTTGTGTTCCACCACTTCAGAGAGCGATGCGTACGGTCGTCTACCAACACCAGATCTGTAATCTGACCTTGAGCCTGATTCCACTGTGTCGCTAGACACTCCTGTAGTGGACGCATTTGTAGTCTGGCATGTGGTATTAGCAGTATGCAGGAGGACATCATGCCTAACAGTTGCATAAACACTCGTGCTGGTAGTGAGTGTTGTGGTTGAAATCTTTGTATTAACCCTACCATTGTTTGTATCCTGATCGGATTGGGGTATGCTATTGCCTTTTCTGTGTCTATAGTAGCCCCCAGGTATTGCTGAATCTTGTTTGGTTGCAGGTGTGATTTTTTGTAGTTCACCGTAAACCCTAGGTGGTGTAGCAATTGAATTGTCTTCTGTGTGTTGTGAAGACATTCTTCTTGTGACTTGGCCTTTGATAGCCAATCGTCCAAGTAAGGGAAGACATGTATTTGTTGTCTTCTTAGGTGTGCTGCCACCACAGCTAGGCATTTTGTGAACACTCTTGGTGCCGTTGTGACCCCGAACGGAAGGACTTTGAATTGATAGTGTTGTCCTTCCACTACAAACCTTAGGTATTTTCTGTGGGCTTTGTGAATTGGGATATGAAAGTAAGCGTCTTTTAGATCCAGTGTAGAAAGAAAGTCCCCTTTCTTCAGTAAAGGGAGTACCTGTTGGAGCGTGACCATGTGGAAATGTTCCGAATTTATGTATGCATTGAGAGGTCTGAGGTCCAAGATTGTTCTTAGGGACCCGTCTTTTTTGGGGATTAGGAAGTATAGAGAGTATACTCCTGTCCCTTGTTGATGTTTTGGGACCTTCTCTATTGCATGCTTTTGTAGCAGTGCTAGTACTTCTTTTAACAATGTCAGATGATCTTGACTCATTGGACGCTGTTTGGGGGGGATGTTTGGTGGGGTAGCTGTGAGTTCTAGGCAATAACCATGTTGGATAATCTGTCTCACCCACTTGTCTGATGTGATGTCTTCCCAGACAGGTAGGAACTGTGATAGACGTCCCCCGACCGGTGTTATGTGGTCGGGGGGAAGTTCTATGAAGTCACTGTTTTGGGGTTGAGGCGTTGCGGTTGTTATTATTTCCGCGGCCTCTACCCTTGTTGTTGTTACCCCTGTAACTACCTCTTGAATTACCTTTGGGTGATGTAGGTGTGAAAGAGGTGGATTGCTGATTTGTTCCTGTATTTTTTGAGCCTCCTCTATAGGTGGATCTACGAAAGGAACCTCTTTGTGTTGGCTGTTGCAATGCTCCCATTGACTTAGCCGTTTCTGTATCTTTTTTCATTTTTTCTAAGGTCTCATCTGTGCTTGAACCAAAAAGTGTCTTTTGATCAAATGGTTGGTTCAATAAGGACGTTTGTACTTCCTGTTTGAATCCTGAGATTCTAAGCCATGCATGTCTCCTTAACATGACACTGGTGTTGATGGATCTTGCTGCAGTGTCTGCTGCGTCTAGGGCGCACTTAATGGAAGTATTAGTTATTATTTTTCCTTCCTGTATTAACTGATCTGCCTTTTTCTGATGTTCTTTGGGGAGATGTGTGATGAGTTTTTCTAATTCATCATAATGTGCCCTGTCATAACGTGCAAGTAGTGCCTGTGTATTGGCTATACGCCAGCTATTTGCCGCTTGTGATGCTACTCTCTTGCCGGATGCATCTATTAATTTTGACTCTTTATCAGGTGGAGGAGCCTCTCCTGTAGATAATGAGTTCGCTCTTTTACGAGCGTTTGAAACTACAAGCGAGTCCAGAGGTACCTGCCCTTTGATAAATATTGGATCCTTTGGAGCCGCCTTATATTTTTTATCAATTCTTGGGTTTAACACCCTAGCCCTCACTGGGTCTTTGAATATTTCTTCTGTGTGACTGAGAAGACCCTTCAGCATAGGAAGAGTACCTGATGTTCTTTGTGCATTAGGTAGCGTCTCTAATAGAAAGTCCTCTATTTGAGGTTCTGTATGTATATCTACTTTATGATATTTTGCTGCCCTATTAATGAGCTGTACAAACCCTGTGTTATCATCAGGTGGTGAAGGCTTTGAGGGATATAACTCTGGGTCGTTGTCCTCATCTGACCCTACGTTATAATTTTCCCATGGGTCATCCTCATCTGGGGTGGTTTCATCATCCCCTTGAGGTTCTCCCTCCCCTGGATCACTGTCTACATCAGACTGAGGTGTAGATGGTCTTGGTGTGGAAGGTGCAGGAATATTTGGCATAGTGTGAGGAATAGGAGAAGAGGGTGTGACTTTAGGTCGAGGAGAAGCAGGAGGAGTTGTATTTGTCCCCAGTGTTCTCTTTTTTGAAGGAAGAGATTTGTCTTCTATCTGTTCATTCTTTCTCTTCTTCGTCACTACTTTGCCAGTTTGCGGATCGATAAACAAAATCTTTTGTTTGGGATCTGTCTGCTGCTCCTGAATCGGTACCGAAGGCCTTGGTTCCGAAAGGTGCTTATGTTTTCGATCGTCAATGTTCGGTGTTTTCGGCACCGAGTGTTTACTCGATTCCGACTTCCTCGGTGTCGAGTGAGTCTTGGACGTCGAATCATGTTTCTGTTTCGACATGGAATGTTTCGATGCCGAGCTTTCCCTTGTGTAAAGCTTCGGTGTCGAAGTCGATGTCGACTGTTTCTCGGATCCGACATGGTCGGAGGCCGAGTGTTTCGGTTTCAGTTTCGGTTTCGTTGCCGGGCCCGAAGGCGGGGCGTCGGAAACTTTTTTCTGCGGTTTGACCGGGCTCGAAGGCGGGGTCGTTACCACACGGGGTCGGTTTTTTGGTAAGGGGACGTCGTCACTCACGGTTTGTTGCACGTCGAGTTCTTCGACATCTGACTGGTCCCCTTCCGACCCCGACTGATCCTCATGATCCTCTTCTTCCTCAAGTTGCTCATCTCCGAACAGCTCCGGGATCGCCTCCGACTGCATTCTGGAAACCTCGTGTCTTCGAGCTCGACGATTTCTAATCGTCGACTTGGAGGAGAATGCTGCGCAGGCTTCGCAGTTCCTGGATTCGTGTTCAGGCGATAGGCAGAGGTTGCACACCTCGTGTAGGTCCTTGTGTGGGAACTTAGCAACACACGTTGGACATTTCTTGAATGGGGTCCTTTCCATGGACTCCGGGCTTGACTGCGTCGAGAAAGGCCTGTTCGTCGACGTAGATCAAAGTTTTTTCTTCGATGTTGAAGTCGCAACGCGCCGGAATGGAAATGAAACGTGTTCGATAACAATACCGTCGAATTGGAAAGGGAATACGCGCCAATAAATCACTTCTTTTCGAAGTCGATCTGGAGCGTCTCAATCCTCATCCGAACCCGATGGCGGAAAAAAACAATCTAAGGATGGAGCCGATGCCCATGCGCACTACCAACCAAAGGAGGAGTCACCAAGATACAAAAGACTCTCCAAGAGAAAAACAAAGTGCAATCATCCGAGCCCAACGCCAGATGGCGATCTATTCATAATGTACCATCTGCAGCCCATATGCCTCGAACACATATTTTTGGCAAAAAAAAATCTAGATGGATTATTCGGCATTGTTGTTCCTGTCGATTTATGGACAGAATATAAAATAGCAGTTGATTGGTCAAATGATGAATATCCTAGAGACCCAAAGACAGGAGCTCCATCTGATGAAGTAATGAAAAAGTACAATCAGGTAATACTGTATTAGAAAGGGAAGGTACCTCCAAAAGAGACTGACTGGACCAGAATAGATAGAACCACACAGAATAAACCTGAACCTGTGCATGCATATTATGAACGCCTCTTACAAGTCTTTAAACAATATAGTGGTCTGGAGAACATTGATACTAAAGATATGACGCATTTCAACTATCGGTTTGCGTCTGGGTTAAGACCAGAAATTTAGCAATGGGTTAAAGATCATAAGATCTGTTGGCAGGCCAAACCTGTTGATGAAATCCTAAAATATGCAAAATATTGTGAAGATGAATTGGACAATAAGCGTAAGAATTTAGAAGAAAAAGTAATGTGGGCACAAGTAAAACTAGTGGAGCAACAGGAACTTCAATTGAATAAGTTGAAAAATAATCAAGCCCAAGGACATGGAAATAGAGGACAGTCAAATGGAAATTATAACAGAGATGAGGCTAAAAAGAAATTCCCATTGGAAAAACGAGTGTAAAGCCATATTGAATAATAATGATATGCAAACTAACCCTTTGAATCCACAGACGCAGAATGAAGTGTCAAAGAAACAATCACCGCAGGTAATACAGAACCAATTACCACTAGCACCTATGCCAAATTCTGGGAGCAAAGCAAAGTATAGTGTGGATACTACAAATTGGGAGGGAAGCGATAGGAGAGATTCAGTGGCTCCACAATTCCTTTTGAGGGACACATTTTTTGAGGAGGACACCTACTGACGGTGCCTGAGAGGGGAGGCCAAGGAGTGCGTACTTGGCGCATCCTTGCCGGTAGATCAGTCAGGTCCAAATATTGAGGGAAAAGTTGAGGGAAATAATGTTACCTTTTTGTTGGACACTGGCGCTACACGTTCTACTGTGAGAACAGCAGACGTTCCAAACCTACCCCTCTCGGGAGAAGCGATGCAAGTAGTGGGCATTTCTAATAAACAAATTAGTACCCCAGTTACAGAACCAATGGAAGTCAGAATAGGCAATTTTAAAGAAATGCATAAATTCGTAGTGTGTGATTCCAGTCCAGTAATTCTGTTAGGCAGAGACATGTTGCGCAAGATGAATTGCACCATCTTCTGCGCTCCAAGTGGCGTTGAAATACAAACCCCAGACGAAGATGGAGTATATATTAATGTTAGCAAAACAGGAAAATGAAAATAAAACATTGACCACAGAAGATATACCAAAAGAGTTACAAGACACTGTGAATCCTAATGTGTGGGATTTTACAGGAAAAGGTATAGGATTAATGGCAAATGTCGATCCAATAAAAGTGACAGTAAAAGAAGGTGCCGTTTACCCAAATACTCGACAGTATAAAATGAGCCCAGAAAGAAAAGCAGGAGATGCATCAGAAATAAAACGGTTGGTTGAAACAGGCATTTTGCAAGAAATAATGAGCAGTCAATGTAATTCGCCCATAATTGGCATAAGGAAAAACCAAGCGGGAAATATAGGGTCGTACAAGACCTTCGAAAAATTAATAAAATTGTTGTCACATGTTGTCCTGTTGTGCCAAACCCAGCTGTGATTTTATATCAGATACCATGGGCAGCAGGCTGGTTCACTGTAATTGACTTGCGTCCCGCATTTTTCTCCAAACCTTTGCACCCAGACAGCAGATACATTTTTTCTTTTGAATTTGACAGTCATGTCTATGTCTGGAACCGTGTCCCTCAAGGGTACACAGAAACTCCATCGATTTTTAATCAGATGTAGAAAAAATGCCTCGAATCTTTCGTGCTGCCTGAAAAATCTGTCTTGGTGCAGTACATAGACGACCTATTAGTGGCGTCTAAAACCCGAAATGACTGTGTATTGGATACCATAGCTTTGTTAAATCATTTGGGTGAAGGAGGACATAAGGTGTCATCTGTAAAATTACAGTTTTGCACCACATCAGTGAAATATCTGGGGCACCAGATAGAGAGGAGTGTCAGAAGAGTTACCACAGAAAGTATCAAAATAATCAAAAACATGAATCTACCTCCAACCCAGAAAGAAATCAGATGTTTCTTGGAATCGTATGTTACTGCAGGCAATGGATTGTGGGATTTGCAGTCCTAGCAAAACTACTGATACAATTGACAAAAAAGAGAGCAAAAGACCCAGTAGAATGGGTTGATGAAAGCATGTCATCTTTCATAAAATTACGAGATTGTTTGTGCACTGCTCCAGCACTAGGAGGGCCTGATTATTCTAAAGACTTTGCACTGTTTTGAGCCACACGAGACAATTGTGCACTTTCAGTTTTGACCCAGACCTATGGTCTAATAAGACGTACTATGGCATATTTTTCCTCCACACTAGATCCAGTAGAATCTTCATTGCCAGGATGCCTGAAAGCAGTAGCTGCAACTTGCATGAGTCTTGAACAAAGTGAGTCCAATATTATGGGCCATCCAGTAACCGTGTATGTCCCACATGCTGTTGTGATTTTGTTGACCAGAACTAAAACTCAGTATCTAATTCCTAGTCGGCTGACTAGGTATGAGAGAATTCTTGTAGGTGCAGCAAATGTGACCATTGCTAGGTGCAACATTCTGAATCCAGCCATATTGTTGCCTAAGTCACATTTTGCAGAAGTCAAAAGTGAAGTCGAACACAATAGCATCACTGTAGCCAGACTCCTACTTAGAGAGCTGATACCACGTTTCGGTTTTCCAGTAACGTTTGAATTAGACCGAGGCTCTCACTTTAATAATGAAATAATTGGTCTAATTTGTGAAGCATTCAAAATTGAGCAAAAGCTGCAGTGTGCATACCGACCAGAGGCTTCTGGAGTGGTCGAACAACTGAATGGCACAATCAAATCAAGATTGGGAAAGATATATGTATCTACAAATTTAGAATGTCCTGATGCTTTACCTCTTGTCCTGTCTGGAATGAAGTATTCCAGACAGGAAAACAGGTTTGAGTCCTCATGAAATCCTCATGGGAAGAGCAATAAGGCAGGCATGGGTGCCAGAATACAAATTGATAAATATATCTGATGACTTAGTACTAGAGTACTGTAAAGAACTGGCTGACAAAGTGCGTTCTATCTCTCACCAAGTTGGAGAAGACGCTGTCGCCAGACAATCAACTCCAGCACAAGATCTGATTCCAGGTGACTGGGTAGTGGTAAAAAAACATACTTGAGAATCTTGCCTAGCACCAAGGTGGGGAAGGCCACGTCAAGTGATAATGGTCACCACCACAGCTGTCAAATGTGAGGGAATTCTGAATTGGATTCATGCCAGTCACACAAAAAGGGTGACTGAACCTGATGAAACTGAAGCAGAAGGTTGTACAGCTGAAGGGTCTCAAAAAATCGATCCTGAAGTAGCTGATGAACGACCAAGCACCAGTCAGGATGACTGGATTCCAGCAGTTGACATACCTACCAGGAACATAAGAACAAGGAGTCAAACCTATCTAGACAGATAAAGTGATAGTGAGGATGAGATAGGTATAGAAGAACGTACTCAGATTACAGAAATCCAAGCCAATGGTAATCTTGAGGAGGACCAGATAAGGAAATATCAATATTCTCAGACATTCCAGATACCTGTTACAGCTCCGGAGTCTGAGGAGGTACAGATAGGTACTAGAGCGGAGGCTCAGGAAGAAGAAGAACAAGAAATCGAGTTACCTGAGCAGGACCAGATAGTTGTAGAAAAACGTGTTCAGGAAGAAGAAGGCGAACAAAGTCAAAATCAAACTCAGCACACTCCTGAACAAGGCCAGATTAGTGTTCAGGCAGAAGAAACATAAACAAGTCCGGACAAAGTCAGATAGAGAGGGATACAGAAGATGAAGATGTACAAATTATGCCACAACTGAATTAGAATAAAAGAACAATTGAAGAAAACCAAAGCACAGTGCCAGCTAAAAGACTAAGAAAAGGAGATAAGTGGCCTGGTTTTGTTAAAAGATTGAAATTTTGCCTTAAAACAATAAATAAAGAACCAGAGCAAGTAAATGAAATATCAAGTCAAGCTGGGCCTTCCACAGAGCAAGCAAGAAGGAGAAGTCCAAGACTGAAAAGACTGAATAAAAAATTCAGAGGCCCTGAATGGACTTACGTCATCCTTGAAGATTTCGAACACTTAGAAATAAGGGACGAAAGTGGTGACAAATTAATTGCTGATTAGACTGACGAAGAAGTGAGGCCTACTTTGAAAGAAATTACACAGGTTAAAAGACTGTGTAAAAGTTACAAAGATGGGTTAAGTCTCCTAATCAGCCATGGCTGATGGTACTTTTAATGGTAAACCGAAAAGAAACTGTTTAAAAACATGCTGTAGAATATGCACATGTAGTATAGTGATAGTACTTTCAGTATGGTTAGGACTGACAATAGCCATTGCATACATAATGAGTAGAGACATGAAGAATAACACTAGTGACTGCAACTATAGTTACACCTAGAAAAATAGGTACAGAAGAAAAATCACTTAGCATTAAGCAACAGAAGGTAGATTTAGAAGCATCAGATGAGGAAGGATTACATTATACTAGAATTAAGAACAGAACTCATTTAAATGTATTTGTTAATCTATTAGTATACTATGTAGAAGCTATGGAAATAGAAGATTGCTATGTCTGTATGAAGTTACCTACTTCGGTAGCCGAGGGTGTGACTTACCACCATTTACCCCTAACATAGGGTATTTCCTGTAGTATTTTATCTAGTTTATTTTACAAGAAAGGACCTTTGCAGTATTATTATTCTAATCTGATGTGATATTCTCTGAACTTCCTATACATAGTAACCTGAATCCTGTACATACTAAGAGTGATGTAACACGTTATATGGGTGAATATTTTCTAACTATAGGTACAATAGATATAGCTGAAGCACACAAGAATATTTTAACATGCTTACTACATGAAAAACAGAAAATATTTTTTAATATGGTTGAGAAAAGGAGAGAACATTTCCAAAGGAAGGCAAATTATAAGAATCACAAAATTCCTAAATGGGCTGAAAATATAGGGTTCACACAAAATGGCAAGGCTCATGCTGCTATGTTGCTGGATTTTGGAAAGAAAGGGAAACTCTGTCTCCATAGAGAAAGAACAAGTTATTATTACAATATGTTCATTGGTTCCAGTGAGTGTGAACACAATTACAAGGTAATTGGGGGTTGGGGCTTTAAAGATGGAACTGGGCCTGTGTTTCCTGGAATTTATTTTATATGTGGAAGCTGTTATTTTGGAATAGTATTTCCAAAAATATATCATGTAAACATAATCACTGGAAGCAATGAAGAAACTAATGGATTAATACAGAGTAAAAGAGCTAGTTTTGGAGAAATAGTAGGTGATATATTTAGTGCATTGATATCTACAGTGGGAGTGGCTCTGAATACGCAAAGAATTTGCAAATTGTCAACAGTAGTGGATCGCTTATCGACTGACACTGCTGGAGGATTTCTAATAGTCAATACTGAATTGGTTGAGATCAGATCAATGGTTTTACAAAATCGACTTGCTCTTGATACATTATTAGCAAAAGAGGGCGGAGTCTGTAGAATGTTGAACGCGCAACATTGTTGCACTTACATACCTGACAAAACTGTTGAAATTAAAGGGTATGTAAGAAATATTACACATTTGGAAAAAGAGCTAAAACTACTGGAGGTTGATAGTGCATGGAAGAGACTTACTGATGGTCTCTCCTCTATAGGTAGTTGGATTTCTAATGTAGAAAAACGTTTTGTGTGTAGAAAACTGATGCCAATGGTGGGAATAGGTCTACTAATTTTAGGGATAATAATTTGTTGTAAATGTCGTAAACACAAGAAGACATATACAATGAATAAGAAAGGAAAAAAGAGGAATATAGATGAAATTGAGTTAGAAGAGTTGAATGGAAATATATACAAGAAAGTGAAAAACTTTCACACAAACAATGAAAAGAAACAGAATAGAAAGTTTAAGAGATTGAGTTGGGAGAGTTGTGAAAAGTTGGCATCTGTTTCATTAATTGGTGATGATATAAAATATCATCAAAGAGGGGATTGATGGAGCAAGGATTCGCACGTAGAGCGACTTGCTTGTACTCAACCCTCTCTAATAACTTATACCGTAATAATAAACATGTTTTGTGTACTAATAATTGCACCACATAACGTTACTAGTTTCTAGGGGAAGCTTTTCAATGTGCTTTTATTAACTATAATCCGCTTGCACTAAGGATTTTCTACTGTGCATGCATCTGTCATACTCAAATGACATGTCGTATTATCTAGCTTGGAGGGAAACTTTTGCTTCTGCACACTAGAACTAAGATGGCTGCTTTGTGTTACAGCATGCATGAAGCTTGCACTGCTGCTTTTGCTAAGCTGTTTGTCCTGCCTGAACACTAAATGCAATAGTTAAAATAAAATAATGGGAATAGAATAGAGATAAGTGGTATGCAGTACATTCATTTATTCTGTGTTCTAAAACTGTTTCTTTTCTATTTTTCATGTAGCGTAATCTTGGGCCTGGGAGGTGCTATTACTCCGTCTTGAAAACCCGCACTGCGCATGTCAAACTCCAGAAGGAGCTCAAGTCATTCATCATTGAACCAATGCCAAGCTTTCACCACACTAGAAGATGCGCCTGGGAACCTGACTGATGACCCCAAGCGGAAGACAAACTGTTATCATTGTATTTCTATAAGAATACTAATTGTTGGGTGGAATAAAAAACGCATGGGAAATTTTAATTGATGGGCGAGAACGCTAATTTAAATTTCAGGAGAAAAGTTTCATTTTGGTATGGTGTGATGACCTCTCCTCAGCCTTTTGTCCAATCGAACATTAGGGATCCTTACACTTGCAACATTGGGGGGTGGTACACTGCCCTGGAAAATAGTATAACTAGAGTAGGCTTAGCTAGTTAATTTGTCCGACTTGTCCGCTTAGCTGACCTGTCACTGACCCAACGCACTTAATAGGTGATCGAGAGTAGAGGTGTTGACGGAACACTCTGACAGAAGATTCGATAACTCAATCGGGGTTAACGAATTGGGGTGCTAGTGAAGCACTTTGTCCGAGAATTTGCTGACCCAATCGGGGTTCAACTGTTAACTGCAGAGAGGGTCCAACGCAGGCGTTTGTCCTTTAGCTGCGGGTGCCGGTTTTAACCTGAGGTGGTCCTGTCTTGTTCCAAATTGGTCCGAACTGTCCTGATTCTGGTCTGCACCTGTTCTTACCTGCTGGCCCCTGCATCTTGGGTTCTATCCTTTGTCCCAGCCCATGGCCAGGGTTGGTCTTCACACCATTCTAGGTGATTATAATGTGGGTTCGTCCTTGTACTGTTTTCCCTTTCCTACCCTTCTTATGTTTCACTGCTTAATGAAAATTTCTCATTACATCTTACCTTAATCATATTTCTTGTTGATTGATCAAGTTTCAATGAATGTAGTATGGACATTGAATTTTAAAAGATTTACATAGTCTGTGGTTATTATAAGAGTGCAAATGTTATATTTCTACCAATTATGCTAACACCCTGATCCATTAGGTTTTCAGGTACCAATGACTAGGATTGGTAAATCAAATGGTATAGGTCCTGAATAGTTAAACAACATTTGATATCAGTGTAGGTTTTACCTGTTCTTTTGTGTAAGTAATTTTATATATGCACCCAGATGAGTATGCTAAATAACGGGCAGGTGAACCTGCGCTCTATGAAGCCTGGCTCAAGTTTTCAGTGGTTTGCCCTCCTCTAATGGATACTGTGCAACATAACACGGTCAATTCTTAAAGTCAGAGAGGTACTGTGATGACATTTCATGGCTCTATGTGTTTGTGTTTTTTAAGGATAATACGTGTTCACATATATAGTAAAAGAATGAGCATGTTTCTTAGTAGTTTTTTTTGTTTTTTTTTATTTATAAAGTTTTATATACCGCAAACTTGATCCCGAAGGATATCAGAGCGCTTTACAATTTGAGGCAAAGGTAACAAATCAGAACATGTTTACTTTTATTTATTACAGAGATGCAGGATCCCTCCTAACAGCAGTGCAGCTTGTTCTGCAAGCACAACAACCTCAGTGAACCCACAAAGTTCAATCAGAACAGTGTTCCCTTTCTATTCCCTCTTCATTTTAGCTGGACCAGATTTCCGTAAAAGAGCAAATATTTGCTTTTCCAGAAGAGTCTGTTACGCCGTCACAACCGGCCTGTCAGTCTCTGCAGCTTTCAATTCCCTTTCCATGCTTTGCTTTTAGTCATGTGCCGTCTGGTGGGTGGGGGTGGAGGAGAGGAGTTTGGTGATGTCGACTATCTAGTTATTATTGTAGCAGTAAAAATGTAAGACGACCAGATACGTTTGCAGTAACTGACTGTTTTGTAAACTGTTTAATAAACTGTAATTGCGTTAATATAGCACTTTACACCCCCAGGCAAGGCATGGATGCGCTATGACAGACGGTAGTCTGTAAGTCGTGCAGGTTTGTAGTGTTTTCTGTCGTGCATGATGACCAGACTTGCGCTCTTACCTTGTTCTTTGTCGCTACATTTGGGAGTCAAGCAGTCACTGGCTGTCACCCCGACAATGCTCTTACATGACTAACCCAAGCCAAATGACAGTAAGTAAAACATCTATTCCTAATGCGTGCAACTCTTAATTAAAAATATATGGCAAATACTATGGCAGCCATAATACAGCTGGAATACAACTCGCTAACTATATCAAAATACATAAGCAAGATGACAGTCTTCAAAGATTCACAAGGCAGTAGACATACTACAGATTCTAAGATTTTGGAATGTTTCACAGAATATTATAAGAAATTATATACACCAGAATTATCTCCCACTGAGGAAGTTCTCGATGCGTTTTGTCAAGTAAATGCCCAAATGCCCCGACATTCAAGTGGACCTTTCCTCTCTAGATGCTGAGGAACTTCTCTCAGCTATTGCCAAACTTCCAGAAGACCTAGCCCAGATGGGTTTTCTGTGGAGTTTTAGTCAAATTTTTCCCATATCTTAACACCATGGTTATTGCTTCTCATTCAATATTTTCTCTCCCACAATAAAGCTCAAGGATACATTTTTTGAGGACATGCCCGGTCTTTTTCCGAAGAAAGAAATACCTCCTGCGGGAATTACAGACCTTATTCCATAATAAATATGGATTGCAAACGTTTTTGCAAAAGTATTGGGTTTACGATTAACCAAGTCCTTCCAGATCGTATTGGCAGGGAGAAGTCGAGTTTTGTTATGGCGAGATATATCTCAGATAATTCCAGAACTTTTGCTTGCATAATGTAGATTCGACTGTCATGCAGCTGGGTACAAATAATTTACATTAAATTCAATTAAACGCAGATATATATAGATCGCCTCCTTCCTTGCCCTTAGGTGCACAATTAGTGCACCTAATCCTCCTAAAGGAGGACCTGTGGTCGTGTTAATCTCCGTGTCTGTTAATGCCTCTCTGTCTTAATGTCTCTTTATTAAGTGCTGCGATATATGGTCACTGAATGTCACTTGTTAAAGGCAGTGTTAATTTGTAAAAAAATAAGTGCCAGGGATTTCGTCAGGAGGCAGCTTGCACCAGCCCATTTCTCCTGCGAGCGCCACCTAAAACAGAGCCAACTGATAACAATGATAGTGGGGAGAGGGTGTGGCATAATGGCCAGAGCTTGGTACCTAGGACCTAGGGAACCAAGTTTGAATCTTGGCGTCAGCTCAACATCCTCTGATCCCGGGCAAGTCACTTTATCTACCCGTAAATTAATGTGTCCTTAACTGGTGCTCACAAAAAGCCCTAGTGTTGATGATTAAGTGCTGGTGCTGAGCTCCAGAAACCACCGGTTCAAATTAAGCACTGCTTTAACACTCACATATGCTTACAGATGTAAAGTTATCAGCTGTGTAGTCTCTAGCCTGATACTTGCACCATAGAATCATGTCTTCCCTTTGGTGGCTCGGTCGGTCCCCAATCTCCATGGTGTTGACTTTTTTTTGCCAATGATCTTGAAATGTAACCAGCTGCAGGATCTGCTTCTTCTTCTTCTCCCTGAGCGCAGCCATGCCAGCCAAAGTGACTGTCTGGTTGGAGTACAGAAGTCTCATCCAGTACCCAGCGTGGAAGAGATCAAGAGTGGTGAATGGAGAAAGCCATTTAGGGTTAATGTTGCACATAGTGTCAGCTGGGAAAACCAGCTGAGTAGCCCATTCCATTTTGATGTTGGTTTTTACGTTGTATGACATCATGTAGTTGACATGCACCAGAGACCAAGAGATGAAGAACAGAAGAGAGAGGAGAACGGCTGACGCCCAGAGACCGCGGTGGACCTTGGATGAGCCACTGAAAATGTGACCCAGACCATAAAAGTAAGAAGTCATGCAGTGATATCCTTCAAGGATTGGTGCATTTCTCCTTTTGAATCCTTGTTTGAGGTAACATCAGGATTTGACTTGTTAGTCATCATGAAGGTAAAAGTTAACTTTTTTAAATAATACGCTGGTTGTAAAATAAAAGAATTTGACAGTTAGGGAACAGAATAAAATTGGAAAATAAAAGCAGATTAGGGACAGAATGTTAGAGGGTTAGCTGAATTATGGCTTAGAAGGAAGCTCTGGCATTTGGAGACCTGCTCTTCACACAATCACTCCGATTCTAGTAGCGTTACAACACATACTAGTGGGGGCATTCATGAATTTGCTTTAATCATTTTGCCATCCCTTTTGACTTACGTAGTTTGACATCACATAGTGGTATTTCTGAAAACAGTAATTGGGAGGAAAGGAGAAACCTTAGTCTCATTAGCAAGGAGGCACTCACTAACCTCTTGCATAACTTTTAGCCCTCCGGGCACCAGGATGCAAATCTGTCACCAGCCGAACTATCTCAACAACTGTCAGTAGCAATAAACACCCTGGTGCCAGTGAGTAAGTATTACTCAGCTAGAAGAAAGCCCTCTGCTCCCTGGTTTTCTGAGAGACTCAGAAAGATGAGACAGGCATGCCACAGGCAGGAAAAATTGTGGAGTATTGATCTAGCGCTGTCAGGTAGGGAATTGCACAAACAGTGTCTGAAGAAATACAAAGCGGCCATTATGGAAGAAAAGGGGTTATATTACTCAAGGATCACAGAATCAATGAAATGCACTAGGGATCTTTTTAATATCAATAACTCCCTTACTTCCCCCCCAGTCACTGACCCTTCTGAGTTTTCTCAGGAGCTCTGTGATAAAACTTCCGAATTCTTTCGTAGCAAAATCATGGATATTTGCTCCTTACTTGAAGCCCCAACGTGGGGTTACCTGCTCAGTTTATCTCCCTTCTTAACGAAGAGGTGGTTTTGGAGGATTCTCCCAGGCTATTCACTTTTCCTTGTTTATCGCCTGATGTTACTGATCAGCTTCTAGAAGGAGGTAAATCTGGTTCTCCACTGGATCCCTTCCCCCTAAGGTGTTTAAAATTGGTTGAGAAGCCATTGTTCCTCACCTTACTGTGGTATTAAACATAGCTACTTCAGAGGGACAGTACCCCACCTTGTGGAAGATGGCAGTGGTAAAGCCACTTTTAAAGAAGCCTTCCTTGGACCCCTCAGAATTGAAAAACTATCGCCCGATCTCATTGCCTCCTGTTCCAGCTAAAATCTTGGAAACCTATCTAAATTCCCACCTTAGCACCTATCTGAAGGAGAACCAATTTCTTGATAGCTCACAACATGGCTTTAGAAGCCATCACAGTACGGAAACTGCCGTAACTGTTGCATTTAACAACATCCGTACTCAAGTGGACTTAGGGCACACCACGCTGCTAGTTCTACTTGACCTCATCGCAGCTTTTGATACCCTGTCTCTTCTGAGACTGGTTGAGCGTCTCAGAGAGATAGGGACTGGGGGCTCTACTCTGGGGCTTCTGGCCTCCTTCCTTAGTGACTGGGTACAGACTGTGAAATGTCTTGTGGTGTTCCTCAGGGCTCCTCCCTGAGCCCTACACTTTTTAATATTTATGTTGCCCCACTTGCTAAATTGGTGAGGTCCTTTGGGTTGGAGGTGTTGTCATATGCAGACGACACCCAAATCATGGTGTCCATCACTCACAACTCTGCCCATAAATTCAGGAACTGTATGCAGGCAGTATCTTCCTGGATGACGCCCATTTTTCTGAAACTGAATGGGGAGAAGATTGAGGTCTTGATCTTCGGCAGCAAACTGGACATTTGGTCCAGCGACTGGTGGCCGGACACACTTGGCGCATGTCCCTGCCCAGTATCCTATGGGAAAATCTTAGGGATTTTAGTGGACAAGTCACTCTCCTTGAGCAGGCAGGTCAATAGGACAGTGTCCACCTTTTTTGGGATTATTAAAATCCTCAGAAAAATCTACCATTTTCTTTCATTTGAATCACGCAAACAGGCTGTTATTGCCCTGATAACGTCCAGGCTGGACTATTGTAATGCCCTGTATTTGGGCACTAATAAAGGTCTGGTGCGACGTTTGCAGTTGGTTCAGAATGCTGCAGCCAGACTGGTGATGAGTCTGAAAATTTCACTTAGTTTCGGCCTCTCTCAGGAAGCTACACTGGTTTCCTTTGGACCATAGGATCCTCTTCAAAGCACTCTGCCTAACTCATAATGCCTTCTATGGTGCAGGCCCTGAGGGTATCAAGGCAATACTTCCATCGCTATGCTCCTACTAGACAGCTTCAGTCTGGAGATAAGAATCTGTTAATAGTACCTAGATTTAACAATGCTAGATGGGGAGACAGAGCCTTTTCGACTTGCTCCAAGCTGCGGAACTCCCTCCCGGAAGAGCTTTCGGGTCAGGTGTCACATTCGCTCTTCCGTAAAGCCTTGAAAACCTGGCTTTCTTCGCAGATCTCAAATTAAATCAGGTGTTTGTTAAGCGCGACTATTCAACCATAAGAGTCTCAAAGCGCTGGAGGTGTTGGAGGGGGTTTGCAGGTTCCAGTCAATCAAATAAGGGGGTCTGTCCAAGAGCCAGGTTTTGAGGTTTCTTGCGAAGATGGGGAGCGATGTCATCTGTCTGAGGTGCAGCGGAAGGTTGTTCCAGGCACTGGCTGCGCGGAAGGAAAAGGAGCGGCCTGCATAAGAGACAGAGCTTCTAGTAAAGAGGCACGTAGCTTGCCACCAACCATCAGTCTGCAGGCAGTCATCTAATCATGACAAAAAAGGAAGACGTTCAGTCCCCTTCCTTCCAATATTCATCACTGTACTCCTTTGCTACTGGCATTGTTTTACCTCTTCCGAAGCCAAGAAAAACCTGCAAGCAAAAATATCTCTCCTTGCATTATTAATTAGGTTTGTGCATAATGCACTCTGACTCACACTTGGAGGCGGTCTTAACAGCTCTCTTCCTTCCTCTAGAAACATTCATTAATTAAGAAGGAATTCATTTTAGAATGTGATGGGTGTGTCCCTCAGGGAGAGAAAGGCAGTGCCTGAACAGATGGCAAATACAAGATATGGGAGTGGCTCCTATTCACTGGCAATAGATTCGCAGTACATTTGTATGACAAGGAAGTTGGGAAGAGGAAAGCAAAGCATAGAAGACCATGACATTTTCCTCCTACTTCCATTTCACAACAAGCATTTGCAAAGCCAATAGTTCTTGCTTTGCAAGAGTTTTTTTTCTTTGCTTTACAGTAGTGTGAGTGAAAAGCAAGTGTAGATTGCGTATGCTTTTGATAATAAAATAGCATTTTTTTGCTGATTAATCGATGCATGATGGTGTACACTTGTGAAATGTAACTCTATAAAGCAAATACAAAAACAATTCTTCAATCTTCAATCTTCTCCTTTGCGCCACTAACTCTCATTGTGCTCAGGCACTTTCAAATGAATTTGTGCAAAACGAATTGCAAGCATAGCTGGAAAAAGACAAAAACAGCAAAGGTTAGGGAAATGATATGGCGTCCTTTTGGGAAAGTATGTGGTGTAAGGGCCAGAGCTGCAGACTATGCAGCTGGGAACAGGGATCGAGTTTCGGTAAAGGCTTAACATCCTTGATTTTGGGCAACTCACCTAATCTCTCCATGCCTACGAAAATGAATTTGCCCTTGTGTAAAGTAACTGTTGCTAATGTAAAGCATTCCAATACCTTTGGGTGGTGTTGGCACTATATATAAATGGGCAAAAAAAGTACCTGGTGCTAATGTAAGCGCTCCAATACCATCAGATGGTGTGGCGCTATATAAAACTGCACAAAAAAAACCTGGTGCTTATGTAAAGTGCACCATTAAAACTGCACACAAAAAATGCGAAGTTCAGCAGAGGCAAGCAGTGATGAGCGGTAGGTGGACAGGCAACCAACAGAAAATGCGGGCATCCACGGGAGATTACGTGACTTGCCCATAATCACAAAATGTGGATCTGAGGATAAGGCTAGGGAGATGATGTGGAGTCCTCTTGGGAGAGGATGTAGGGTAAGGGCCAGAGTTACTGACTATGGGGCTGGAAAACCAGGTTTGAATTTCGATATCGGCTTAACTTCCTTGTTTGGACAAATCACTGGTGCTAATGTAAGCGCTCCAATGCCTTCTGGTGGTGTTGACACTATATAAAACTGTGATTACTTTAAGTCAAACTTTTCTTTGTACTTGTTTTGGTAGGACCTAATTTTACTACTCACCTCCTCCTCATACAAAACAGGGCCTTCTATGAGGGGTAACCATCCAGGATTAAGTTTAGAAATCGCAACCCTCCCTCGCAACACTTGGTAAGGAGATTTTTGCAGGACTGTATTAACAGCCGTGCGATGAGCCCATCAAGTATCCCTTAAAACAGCTTTGAGGGAAACATTCAACTCCATTGCTCTCTGCACACATGCTTTGACAACTCTGTTCATGCGATCCGCAAGCCCATTGGCCTGCGGTGGATAAAGGGCAGTCCTCTGATGTATAATACCATAATCTGTCAAAAATTCCTGCATCTCCTGAGAAACAAATTGTACCCCATTATCCGTGATCAGGAATTCGGGGATGCCCTCACTAGCAAATTCGTCTTTAAGAAAATCAATTACCACTCTGGTATTGACAGAACTCACACATTTAGCAGAGACCCACTTGGATGAATAATCCACTACAAGAATGACAAACCTTTCTGCAGGATTTAATAGATTAAAAGGCCCCAAAAAGTCCAACCCAAGTTTTACCCAAGGTTAGTGGGACTTCAACAGGTGATAACGGAGGAGTATTGATAACTTTGGACTTGTCACTGGAGGCACACTGGTAGCATTCTTTGACAATTTTTTCAACCTGACCAACCATTCTTGGCCACCAATATCTTTCACGAAGGCGTGATTTAGTAAGATTTCTTCCTAAGTGCCCTTCGTGAGCCAAGTTTACAAGCTTGGACCTGAGAGCATCAGGCGAAATTACTCTTTCACCACGCATAAGTTGACCATCACAAATGGTAAGTTAAGGTGTCTTATTATCAGGCCACCCTTCAATGACAAAGTGTGTTTAAACAGGAATTAACACATCCTCCACCATAGCCTGTTTCCATACGTTTTCTTGGATGGCAGGCTCCTTGACCCAACACACATTTACAGAATCAACATCATGTGTGCCACTACAACCTTCTATAGGTAATCTTTTTTTTTTTTTTTGAAAACCTTTATTTACCAAAGCAAAGTACACCGCTATTCAGCCGTACATCCCGGAGGCCAGGCAGCATTATAACTCAAGTCGTAAATATGTACAAAAACAAGAGTACAGGAGCAGTCAGGTTTAATTTTATAATGTAAAGAAGTCTAAATTAACGAGAGAAGTCAATAGAGCCAAGAAGGAAAAGATGGTGAGAGAAAAGAAAAAAGAAGAGAAAGGAGAGAGAGAGAGAGAGAAAAGTCACAAGGCTAAGGAACACAGAGAATGTAAGGCACATATCACGGGGAGAGGCGGGGTTGACACATCATACCCGTACCAGGATGTAAGGTAAGCACGTGGACGGGGAGCAGAAATCAGGATTAACCAAGTGGAACCCAGGGAAGGGGGAGCTATGGAGATAGGCGGACCTCAGGCTGAACCGTCTCCGGGGGTGCACAAATGTCTCCCCTATACGAATTCCAGGCACTCCAGACCAACCCCCACATCCTGGGTTTACCCCGGGCCATGTAAACAGTCTTCTCTCGGAGCATGCACCAATCCATATTGGTTTTCCACAGGCCAACAGTGGGAGGGGCCGAAGCACCCCATTTCTGGGCGATGTCTCTTTTAGCTATCATATTGCCCAGGGTGACCCAGCGGGTCTGAGCCACATTGTAATCGGTCGGACCCCACACGTTCAGTAGACAGCGCCGAGCCTCCGCATGCAGGGTCACACCAGTCACTACTCTCATGATCGCATGCACCCGCTCCCAGTATGAGGCAATGACCTGACACTCCCAGAGTATGTGCATAAAGGTGGCCGTTGCGCCACATCCCCTCCTGCAAAGGCCGTCCTGGGAGAGTCCCATGCGAATCAGTCTAGGGCCCGTAATATAAATCCTGTGGAGCACCTTCAACTGGACCAGCCGCAGCCTGGCTGAGATGGCCACCTCCTTAGGAGAGGAGACCGCAGACTGCCATTCTTCATCATCCATTTCAACCCCGTCATTCACCCAGAGGTCTCTCAGTTTCACCAGTAGGTCCATACGTACATTATTCAATTTTTTATAGGCCAGGGAAATGGCGCTATCCGGCATATGGCCGTCCAGCACCCTATCTTCCAGCGGTGACGATTCAGGAACCTTCTCCCCCACGGGCATAGAAGACATGAGTGCGTGCCGTAGCTGTGCATACCTAGTACATCATAATACCATAGTATTCCGTAGCTTCCAGTTGGAACTCGGCCTGTAAAGCAGTGAACGACTTGATTTCCCCCCTCGACAGCATGTCAGCGACCTTGGAAATGCCAATGAGGTCCCACCGGTCAAACCCCTTGGAGTGCCACAGTTTCCCCAGTAGGTCAGAGTCGTATAGGGGAGTAGCCATGGTGAGCCTACCCTGCCAGCCCAAAGTTTTGGTCACCGCCCCCAACAGGTGCACCGCCGTCTTGGTGGGTCCAGTCAGTTTCCGGTCCAGAGATCTAGAGTACAGCGCCCTATAGTGCATCCCGTCATTCATAAGCCAGCGATCCATGGCGTATCCCGGGTTGACTGCCGGCCCGTAAAAACCGTGATTAAGAGCCGTGAGCTGAGACGCCCAATAGTAGCGACGTATGTCTGGCAAAGCAATGCCCCCATCATACCACGGTATAGTCAATTTAGCAATAGAGATCCGCGGTCTGCCTTCCCACAATAAAGTACGCTGCAGGCTCTCAACCTCTCCAAAGTACTTGGACGGCACTGGGTCTTGCGTGTTCTGGAGCGCGTAAAGAAACCTCGGTAGGGACATCATTTTAAATAAAGCCGCACGGCCCAACAGGGACAGCGGCAATCTCTTCCAACCCTCCACATCTCGCCGTAAACGTGCCAGAGGGGGGAGTAAGTTGTTTGTGTAACGCGTACGGGCGTCCATTGAGATGTAGATGCCCAAGTACTTGAATCCCTGTTGCGAGATCTGTATGGCACAGCCTCTGGGGAGGCGCGCAGTGTCTCCACACAGCACATAGAGGTAGGACTTGGACCAATTAATGACCAGGCCCGAGTACCCACCAAAAGTACCCAGTACGTCAAACGCCATAATCAAGGACCGACAAGGAGAGGTAAGATAGAGAAGGATGTCGTCTGCATAAAGCGAGACGCGATCCTCAAAGCCCGGCGACCATTTGATACCGGCAATATTGGGATGCGCACGGATCCATGCAGCCAACGGCTCAAGTGCTAAAGCAAAGAGGAGCGGTGACAGCCGACAACCCTGTCTAGTACCTCTACGCAAGGCAAAGGAGGTCGGCAAACGGCCGTTCACCGTCACGTTGGCCATCGGGGACGAGTAGAGGAGCCGAACCCAACTAATGAAGTCAGGCCCAAACCCAAATTTAGCAAGCACAGCCCAGAGGTAGTTCCACTCGAGCGAGTCGAACGCCATCGTCGCGTCAAGCGAAGCAAGCACAGTCGGTTCTGTGAGCATGTAAGCACGCGCCATAACCGCATGAAGCCTGCGGAGATTAAGGGCCGTGTTCCGATGTGGGATGAAACCAGATTGGTCCGGGTGAACCAGGTCAGCGATCACACCCACAAGCCGATTGGCTAATAGCTTCGCCAGGATTTTAGGTTCGGCGTTTAACAGGGAAATAGGACGGTATGACCGATATAGGTCTCGAGGCTTCCCCTCTTTGTGAATGACCACGATAGTAGCCAAACGTTGGTCAAGCGGGAGCTCGCCGGCCTCACGGGCCGCCAGGAACATATCCCTCAGGGGCGCAGCAACAGTGTCCGCTTTAAGCTTGTACAGCTCCACTGGGATACCGTTGGGTCCCGGGGCCTTACCAGAGCGCAGCGACCTTATCCCCAGAGCCACCTCGTCTACCGTAATGCCGCGGTCCATGTCTTCACGCTCAATATCAGACAAGCAAGGGAGCTCGATCTCCTCCAAAAAGGAGGCCGAGTCCGGCTCGGATAGGGCGAAGACAGACGTGTAGACCGTCTCAAAATAGTCGGCAAATGCCCCGGCAATGGCTGTAGGGTCAGTGACGACCAGGCCGTCGTCGCCCAGAATTTCCGGCACAACTCGGGATGCCAGTTCCTTCTTGTCCAACCAGGCAAGTAATTTACCCGCCTTATCGCCGGCGTCATATATCCTACCCTGCTGTGCCCTGCCCATCGCCTTGGCCGCGTCAGTAGCAGTGGCACCATATTCCGACTGTTTCAGGGCGAGTGCATGGAGCAAGTCCGGAGTCTGTCCCAGGGCCAACTGGGAATTTAGGTCAGCAATATCCGACTCCAGCCGTACCAGATCCTCGTCCCGTCTTCTGCGCGCCTCGGCTATCAAGGAGAAGGCCTCTCCCCTGAGAACAGTCTTGAAAGCCTCCCAAAGAGAGACGGCCGAAGTCACTGACCCCGCATTTTCAGCAAAATACAGTTCAATGGACTTGGCAAGGAGATCACGGGTCTTGGGGTTGCGAAAATACCATGGGTTGATAGGCGCAACCCTAGCCGCCGCCCTTATCCTGAAGTCGAAAGACACCCAGACCGGAGAATGGTCCGAGATGCCCCTAGCCATAAGACGAGCACTAGTAACCGATTGCGCTTGAGCCGCGGGGGTCAAGACATAATCGATACGGGAGAGACTACCATGAGCCCCTGAATGGAAGGTATATTGTCGCTGGGCGGGATGTAAGAGTCGCCAGCAGTCAACCATGCCCATGGTGTTTATGAAATCCGGGAGCCACAACTGTACACTACGAAGATCTCTGGACGGGAAACGATCCAGGTCACCCGAAACCACAGAATTGAAGTCCCCACCCAGTATCAGCAACCCCTCCGGGAGACCCAAAATGGCGCCACCAAGGTCCCGGAAGGTGGCTGTCTGCAGCCCCGGGGGAACATAAACCGAAACCAATACCAGGGTACGCCCCTCCCACCTGCACACCACAGCCACATAGCGGCCCCTCTCATCCACCAACGTAGACTCCACCTCAAGGGGAAGGGACATGCGCACCATGATGCCCACCCCGCGAGACCCCGTAGAGAACCCGGAGTGAGCCACCATTTTAAACCCCCGTCTATTCAGAGCTTTACAAGTGTTGCCAACAAGATGAGTTTCCTGTAATAGAACAACATCTGGAGCACAGCGTTTAAGCAGTTGTATAACAACAACACGTTTAATTCGGTCCCCCAACCCATTTACGTTCCAACTCAACACATTCAAAGATTTACCCCCCATCATCAAAGACGTCCCACCCCAGCAACCCCCACCGGCATGCAGCTGACAAGCCGATAATAGCAAAACAGTAATACCCCAGCCATGAAGAGAACAGAAAGAGAGAAACAAATAGAGAACACACGTCCCAACTACCCCCCACCCTGCACCCCTGCATTAGACTAAAAGCCACCCCAACTAGCAGTGTGCCTGTCGCCCCCGAAAATAACCTACAAGAAGCCCCCAGAGGAGAAAGGAGACATCCTATCCCCCCCCCGTTACCCTCCAGTTAAGAAGTGCAGAAGTAGTAAAAAAAGGAAGCAATGTTCAAGTCCGGTGCCAATCGCAGCTGCCCCCTCAGATAGAAAGTCGATGGCAAAAAGTTTATTCCTGGGATCCCGGGCCTCCTTCTGCACCTTCCGTCTGGTCGTCCGTCTCGGTCCGACGTTGGGGCAAAGTGTCCAACCAGTCCCCTGCCGCTTCTGGGATATCGAAGAACACAGTCCGGTTGCCATGTTCGATTCGAAGTTTTGCAGGATAAAGCATGGAGTACCGCATCCCCATCTCTCGAAGTCGCTGCTTCACACCAGTAAAACTTTGCCGGCGTTTCTGAACGGCCTGTGTGAAGTCAGGGAAAAAGTTAATATCAGCGTTCTGGAATCGTAGCGGGCCACCGGTCCTCGACGCCTGCAAAATGGCGTCCCGGTCCCGATAGTTAAAGAGTCTTGCGATGATGGGGCGAGGGGATGCACCCGACTTAGGCGGACCACCCGGCAGCCTATGTGCCCGCTCGACTGAAAAGAATTTACTCAATCCGCCCGGTGCCAAGTTCTTAACCACCAATTCTTCCACGAACAAATCCACTGATCCCTCTTCGGCTCCCTCCGGCACACCTGTAATGCGGACGTTCTGCCGCCGTCCGGGCCAGCTGGTCCAACAAGTGGCAGGCCTGCGCGGGGCACCCCGAGGCAGGCCTCTCCTCGGTCACAACCAGAGCAGACAAAGACATCGGTAGTGCCCGCGAACTTCACGACGACGTAACTCGGTCCAGGAAGCTCGGATCTTCAATCTGAGAACGGGCGCCGCTTCAGCACAGACTGCACGGTTGATTCCCAACGTCGTGGGACAGGATAGCTGGCAGGATCAGTGCGGAGGATCGGAGGGTCTTCGGAGCTCCGAGCTTACGCGGCCATCTTGGTTGCCCGCGAAGCTCCTCCCCCTCTATAGGTAATCTTGATAAACAATCCGCTGCCTTGTTGGCAGAACCGGGAGATAATCAACATGAAAATGAAACTCTTCTAAACCTTCACTCCATCGTTTTAGTCAAGGCGTAAGTCCTTCACTCTCCGCACAGGAAAATTCATGAACTAAAGGGCGGTGGTCAGACCTTATTATAAAAGTAATGCCCCATAAATAAAACTTGAAATGTTTTACTGCCTATACAATGGCCAAGGCTTCCCTTTCAATGCATGAGTACTGTTGGTCAGGCTTTTTTAATGCTCATGAAGCAAACGCCACTACTCATTCTTCACCATCATCCACTTGAGAAAGCACAGCCCAAAGACCACATAGACTGGCATCAGTAGTTAGGAAAGTTTTTTTTTTTAATCAAAGTGGCAAGAGTTGCCATTTTACCAATAGCTTGCTTGATGGCGCAGAAAGCTGCAGTACACTCAGGTGACCAGGCAAAGAGTGTTCCCTTCCTAAGTAGAGCTCTGATAGGTTCAACCGTGGAGGCAAAACGTTGAATACATTTGGCATAAATCTCAGCAAGGCCGAGAAATGACCTCACTTGCTCTTTTTCAGTTGGGGCAGGAGCATCAACAATACTTTTTGCAAGGTCTAGTTTTGGTTGGATGCCCTCTCCAGATATAAAGTTACCCAAATAGGTAACAGAAGACGCACTGATCCTGCATTTCAAAGGATTTACAGTCAAACCTTTCTCAGCCAGTCTGTGTAATGTGAGTCTCAAAACACTGTCATGCTCAGAATCATCTTTGCCATACACTAGGATATCGTCCTGGAAAAACATAATGTTGGAAATATCACCCAAGATCATTTTCATAATGCGTTGAAAACAGGCAGCTGCCGAGGCTAATCCGAAGGGCATCCTGATGAATCGAAAGGCCACCAGTGGTGTCAAAAAAGATGTAAGATGTTTGGAATCTGGGTGGAAGGGAACTTTATATTAGGCCGGAGATAAATCTAATACACGGAAGATCTTGGCACCACCCAGCATGTTAATGGACTTGGATACATTAGGTAGTGGTTGGCGATCTACCCAAGTCCACTTGTTTAAACTTCTCAAGTCCACACATATTCTAATGCTCTTCCCGCCATACTTAGGGGCTAAAACCTCTGGAGCCAACCATTCGGATGATTCAATTTCCTCAATTACACCCAAACTGCCGTGGTTTACTCAGGAATTACGTGAACTGAGAAAGAAAGGCAAAAGACTAGAGCGCCAATGGAGAAAAAACTGGAATACAGAAGACAGAAGTGAATACAGAGCCCATATCAGGCTCTATAAACACGCGTTAAAAACAGCACAGGCCTCCAACTTCGAGGATCAAATAGCCTCAGCGGCCAATTCCGCAAAAGAGACCTACCGCATAGTTAAGCTCCTCACCAAAATACAGGACCCACCGCCGACTCCAGACCTGGAGGGCGTAATATGTAACCAGATGGCCGAATTTTTGTCGGCAAAAATCGAAAAAATCCTGACCTCCCTACCAGCCCCTTCCATCTCACAAGGATGCCCTATTTTCTCTCCTCTCCAAGACGCCCCGAGGTTATCCTCCTTCCCCCAAATCACCGCCGAAACGTTTCTTAACATCTTACATACGGTCAAAAGTGGTGCTCCCAGCCCCGATCAGTAAACTCAAGCTGGTTGCCTCTACTGTAGCCCCCCCTCTCACCAACTTGATCAATGCCTCTTTCAAAACTGGCATAGTCCCGGCAAACTGGAAAAGGCCACAGTCAAGGCTCTTATAAAAAAGCTGCATCTAGACCCCATGGACCCATCTAACTTTAGACCTATTTCACTGCTGCCGGCCATTAGCAAAATCGCCGAACGTGTAGCAAACCAACAACTTTCCGAGTTCCTAGAAACCAATCACCTCCTCCGACAGTCTCAGACAGGCTTCAGACCGGTACAAGGGACCGACACCGCACTGTTAGCCGTGGTCGAAGAAACTAGGAGCATAATGGACGCAGGAGGATCAGTGGCAGTGATCCTCCTCGACCTAAGTGCCGCCTTCGACACGGTGGACCATGCAACCCTTATACACCGGCTTGGGCTGATAGGATTGGCGGATTCCGCCTTAGCTTGGATTACATCCTTCCTCGGAGATAGGTCCTTTCAAGTGGCAGATGGGTATTCCATCTCCAAGGCTCAGGCACTCAAGTGTGGGGTGCCTCAGGGATCTTCCCTGAGCCCCACACTTTTTAATGTATACATGGCACCCCTCGAGGATGTTGTCAAACCTTTTGGCATCAAATCGATAATGTACGCCGACGACACTCAGCTCGTCGTCTCCCTTAACCAATCAGACAACTCCCTCTCTAATCTATCCAGTTGTCTTGAGAAGGTGCACCAGTGGATGTGCGACTCCCGGTTAAAACTAAACGGTGAGAAATCAGAAATACTCCTCTTGGGAAATCCAAACAAAATCCCCACATCCCTTCCCTGGCCGCCATGCATGGGAACTCCACCAACCCCCAAATCCGAGGTAAAGAGCGTGGGGATATGGCTGGACCAAGATCTCAGTTTTAAGACTCAAGCTAGGAAAACTGCGGGAACCTGCTTCGGCCTCATAAAGATGGCACGAAAGATTCTTCATCTACTCCCCCTCCAATCCAGGAAGCTCCTGATGCAGGGGCTGATGAACTCCAGATTAGACTATGGAAACGTGTTGTATCTGGGGGCTCCAGCCTCTGTAGTCCACAGACTTCAATGTGCACAAAATGCGGCTGCAAGAATCCTCACAGGAACTACAGCGAGAAGTTCGGCCAAACCAGCCCTCAGAAACCTGCACTGGTTGCCAGTAAAAGAACGGGTCAACTTCAAGACCCTGTGCATTGCCCACAAAATAATGCACAATGAAGGCCCCCCCATCCTCAGACCACTTCTGACACAGCACCAGTCAAGTAGACAATTAAGATCTAACTCCTTATCCCTCGCAAACGTCCCCAGAATTAGGAAGGCCAGAACCGGCGGTCGCCTGTTCTCGTACAATGCCCCTAGACTGTGGAACTCCCTCCCACTCTCTCTGAGGCAAGAACACAACCCCCTCAGGTTCAGTAAGCGACTAAAGACCTGGCTCTTCCCCTAAATTTCCCTTGATCACTTCTCCCCTGTTTCCCCACCTTGCTGGAGCTTTGGTCACTAGCGCTGGGATGCCCTAGGTAGCTACGCGCTCTATAAATCCCAATCAAAATCAAAATAAAATCAAACGTAACTAACATTTTGAGTTGAAACACTTAAGTGGAAACTCCCATCATAATTTGCATAGTTTTCCACACATAACTTTTTTAACAGTGTCCAAACTGACCAGTAAATAAATCATTTTGATTGGTACAGTATTGGACATTTTTAACATCACTTTTCACATCACTGTCACAAAATCCAGCTCCGCAGTAATCTGGCGTTGTAGCACACCAGGGAGGCACTCGGCTTCTCCTGGTGGGCCCGATGATGAAGCATGTCACCAAACAGGTTGGTGAGTGAGGGCTTCTCATAACACCCTTGAAGGTTTCCAATGTGTCAACAAGGGGGTATCTTTCTATAGTCTTTCCTTACAGTCTTTGCCTCTGTGTCTCTCCATTGAGACACCTTGCATATGACACTCTTCTTTTGTTTTGTATAACTTACCTGGGGGACTAAGAGTGTCTCCAACCCTCTCTCTCTCTGACTGTTTTTTGGAGAAAGTTGTACTTCAGGAAAAGTTTTTTCCCAAAAGTTCATTGCCTAGCATAGTAAAAGGGGAACCAGAGTCTGCTAATACCACAAATAACTTTTCTCCAATTACAACATTACATTCTGGCATAGTGATGAGATCTGCATCAACCATGCCATCACCCCTCACACTCAACATAGTAGTTTTCTGGGAGACATTTGGCTCAGCGCTCTCACACATATTCTCTACTGTGCGTACCCTACCACTACATCTACATATTCTGGGGTTGTGACCTTTGACTCCACACTTGTGGCAAGTATTGTTCCTCGCATAGCATTGAGGATAATTACAGGAATGATTGTTACTTCCACATCTATAACATTTTATCTTTGAGGAATCAAAAGAAGTCTTGGGTTTGGCTCCACGCATAACTTTACAAACATTGTCAACAGATGGCTCTTTTTCAGTCAATTCATGAATACTACTGGGTGTGAGAACTTCATCATTTGTTGTCTTGTGAGTCTTCATCTCTTTAACACAACCAGAGGTGCTTTCCATGCCTTCTACAATGGCTGCAGCTTCTTTGAGAGACGGGTTTTTAGATAAAAGCTTTTTATGCACCCTAGTGCTGTTAGTACACCTGACCAGTTGATCACGTATCAACGAGTCAGTGATATCACCAAACTCACAAGTGCGTGCAAGTGTCTTAAGAGATGATATATAGTTACCAACTTTTTCATTATGTTCTTGTACTCTCATAAAAAATGTATGTCTCTCCAAAACAACGTAAATACGTGGTCCAAAATACAACTCTTAACATTTTTAATGACATTTCGAACACATCAGATGGTTCACCACCTCCTTCCCCAAGAGGTATTGTGTCAATGCTCTCATAAATGTTGCGACCCTCAATTCCGAGGTTATGAAGCAAAATTGCCTGTTTCCTGTAAGCAGAAAATGTTTCACCACCAATAGCCACTAAATATAAATCAAAGAATAACTTCCATCTCTTCCAGGGTGGCAAGGGTTCACCTTTTTCACAAAGGAACGCTGGAGGTTGACTCATATTGGTAGCTGTCATGATGGTTCCTGTGTTAAGATATGTTCTAATGTTTGTTTTGCAAGAAAAAGAAATAACCGCCAATATTGCTGCAAGGTTAAGATGAAACTGTGTATAATGAACAGTCATTAGTCAATAGTGTTAAAAATCCAGCTTTGAGGAGTTAATGAACTCAAAAACGGTATGCAGTACACTTGAAAAGTAGGAAATGAGGCAGAAAGTCAATTAATCAGAGTCAGAATTAATAAAAATTTACCTGTGAGGTTACTGCATTGTTAGTAGAAACTCCGTTGAAAAACAGAAAGTCTCAATGCTGCCGTTGTCATGGAAACTGACAACATCCAAGATGGCGGCACGTAGCTTGATGGCATAAGGACATCAAAACGCGATGATGAGTGTTGCGCAAGCACAGCGCGCTCGTCGAATGCAACAACACAGCGTCACGTGTAGCTTTGCAAGTCAGAAAAACGGGGAAAATAGAAGAAAATGCCTCAAAATCGCTGCACAGCTCACCGGAGGGCCGGAAAATTTTCGAAAATCATCCAGGCGACAACAGCTGGTTTTCACGGTGCTTCTTCGCCAGTCAGCAGTTTCGAAACATCTAGCACAAAAAGCGACTTCCGTGGGTTCAGTAAAAGGGACAGTTGGTGGTAGACTTGTGCCCTTGTCGCCAGTGTTAAGAAGCCACACACTGGTAAGTCTTTTAAGTAGTTTATTTCAAGTAGATCACAACCACCAACTCCTGCTGCCGCCTCTCTGCTCTCCTGGTTACAACTGTCTTTTCAAAGATGCTACCGTGGAGATGGAATGGAGCATGAATGGCGTATGCACATGCACATTAATTTAAATCATTACAACAGAGAGCATGTGTTCTCTTCTTTCCCCCCTCCTCTCCACTGTGTGCTGCTTCACTCTTGACATCCACACGCTTTCTCCGCTTTCCCGTCCACAGATCATCCACAACTTTAACACACCTCACTATCTCATTTGGCTTGTCTTTTATCACTACCCCTCTGCTGATTCCTTCCTCTCCCTACTCACTGCTGCCACTTCTCGCTGGAGTTTACTATACTTTTTAAGAGGTCCTGGCAGCTTCAATCTGCTACTCGGTCACTCCTTTCTGGAAATGTGTTTTTTCATCCGCCATCTTTGAAATGATAAATTTAAAAAAGTCAAATAGACTTACACATTATGATGAAAGAGTGTGCATGCAATGTGTCACATGCACATGTACACGTCATCACACTGGAGCCACCGTTACATCATGGGACAGACATGCTCATATGTGATAACCCTTCCTTACATTTACATTATCGTGGTGTTTGGTTTTTGATCATGCTGTTCAGCGTTGGCAATGGCCATTTTCTGACGCTTAATTGCATTACCAAAAAACGCTGACAAAGCCAAAAGGTGAAATCTATTGTCTTTGCCAATTCTTGTTGATAAAGATTCAAGCAAATACCGGGGATTGAGGCTACTGAGGCCGCACCGGTAACCAAGTTCCTAATATTCGTATAGTGTGGGTGCAGAAGGTCTGGGATACAGTCCCCTAGATCCCAAAAACATAAAACAAAAATCTATTTGTTTCATACATCAAATTCAACAAATTGACCCTGCACACCAAAACCAGTAAATAGACATAGTATTAATGCTCAGTATGCATGTTATTCTTTTCTCTTGTGAATAACATGCATACTGAGCATTAATACTATGTCTATTTACTGGTTTTGGTGTGCAGGGTCAATTTGTTGAATCTTGTTGATAAAGAATCTGATGTTTCTTAATTTGCCATTTTATGAAGCATTCCATTGGAATTAAGAAAACAGCTAGCCAGTCAACACTTAATTTTGCAGCATCCCATGGATGGTGGTTGAGGAAGCAGTACTCTGCTGTTGGTCAGCTGACACACACACACAGGAGGAGATGCACATAGTCCTGCATAGAACACCTCCACTCACACCTTTTAATAGTACCCGCCCGAGGGTCCATCAAATATTTTTTAGCTTACCCCATGAGCCAGGTCCTTTTTTAATTTAATACATTACGGAATCATGTATGCTCCTAACACCTGGACCCTTTTAGCCACCCAGAATTGGAACAGTGTGGTTAGCTGCATGTGGCTAATCAGACAAGCATTGGCAAAGCCAATGGGTCTCGCCTCTGCCAGAGCTATTGGTTTTGTTTATTTTAGCTGTGTTGTACAGCACTGTGGTTGTACAGTATGTATAAAGTTTTATTCTAAATTGCTATGAAACACCCATCATTATGTTGTTAATTATTAATGTGTGCGGATAGTGTGAGCTTTAAATTTAAGAATGGAATAGTAGGGAGGTAACCACATGAACAACGGCTGTCTTAAAAAAGTATTATGGTATAGTCAACAAAATAAAGGTAAATCTAAAGCTGAATGCACATGTTACCCTCTTGGCCGATTTTTGGACACTCATCAGCTAAAATAAGTGAAGGTGTAACATTTTACAATGTACCTTGCAAACATTCTGTGTTTTTTCAGTCACAACTATTGTTTAAAACAATCTAAAAAAGAACTGAAAGGCAGCATTGTTCAAGGGAAAATTAAACTTAGGTTCTGGTTGAGGTGCAGTTGCAAATATTGTTGAAAGCTGTCTAACATAACAAATGAAAGGCAGCATTTGTCTGATGTGGAATAAAGGTAAATTTAAAACTGAATGTAACTGTTGCCCCCTTGGCCTCTTTTAAGACATGCATAGGCTAAAATAAGTGAAGGTATATCGCTTTCCTATGTACGTTGCACATAGTCTGTGTTTTTGTAGTCACAACTATTGTTTAAAGCTATCTAACAAAAGAATTGCGAGGCAACATTGTTCGAAGTGAAATAACAGTAAATAGACAAGCGCTCCCATGCAAGGTCAGTTTAATTTGAAGATAAGAAAATGTGCTCTCCATTCTGCTTTCACTTGAAATGTTATTGGACGCTCAGAGACTGGAGCAATATTTTTATATGTCAACATTAACTAATTTGCACCACAATCACAAGAAGTTGTGATTAGCAATGCGGGTCTCGTTATCTGCAAATGAGGGGCCTCTGCAGCTGGGAAACCCAAAGGTTCTGGTATCACCACAACTGCTTGCGATTATAGTGCAAATTAATTAGCGTGCTCATGTAAAACATATGAATAAAATTTCTCCTGTAACATGCAAGTGAAGAGAGCGTTGGAAGCACATTTTCTCACCTCAACTGAAAAGGAATGCAACAGAGTGTGTGTATTTCAGGTGAGCAATTCCCGTTTGTGATAATGTGTGCTTTAGCTAAGAATAAACAAACACCACATGCAAGGTCCCCTCGCAGACACGCATTAAGCATATCAATGTAAGGACAGAAGTACTTGTGTCACGCTCTAGGGGACAGTCACATGCAAGAAGAGGAAAATGTTGACCGCAGAGCTGACCAGCAGGAAGCAAACAAGCGACAGTGGCTTTGAAGCCCAGCAAAGGTAAGAAATGGGCGGCCTCCAAGTCCACTAATAGTTAAACAGCATGTGCTGTCTAAGTAAGACCTTAAAATGGCCTTGTCAACTGCAAAATCACTCAGGACAGTATTTTGCAACATTGTTTTCCACGGGATAGTCGAATGAGGTTCAGGTAGAAATGTCAAGTTTACATTTGAATTCTCATGCATATACGACAGGCAACAACAAATATTTCGCTGCTATTAGCACTGGTCGGTTATAAACCTATTCTAGTGCAGAGAGGCAAATGTCACTTGTACAGTTCTGGCTGAGTTGGTGCTATGGGACAAGGGAGACTTTTCTATCTTTATGATGTCCCTCATGTAAGCAGGTATGGAAAGGTGAATACAAGGAAGCCATAGTTGCAACCTCAAGCTAGGTTTGGAAGTCCCCGGTTGTTGTTTTTTGTTGCACACACATGGTATTGGTGTGCAGTACATCTGGAAAAATTATTCAAAAGGTCTTCTACAAGGATCGTTTTGCTCATATTATTTTGAAGTAGGGGTTAACATGTGGCATTCTACTGTGGAACAAGAATTGATAAGGTTGTTAAAGGTTGTGTTAAATTAATTTGCAGAACTGTTTTAGATTGCTCAGTTTTTTACATTTATTTTATATTTTTTAGATTACATGACAGCAGAAAAAAAAGTGATTGCTCAGATTTGTTAAGCGAAAGAACATGTTGCAAACTGTAGATATGGACAGAAACTATACTGCCAGCAATCGTACATTACTTATACTAGACTCTACAAAGTCTCCATCTCGGTCTTTCCCCATCTGTGTCTATGCCAGCTCTTCAGTCCTCGAAAAATCTTGAAAGTGTTGGCAGACATGCAGGTTTAGTGACTTAAACCATGTGATCGACCCAAGAGCTAGAAATAGCCTGTCAATACTTGGAGAACAGATAAAGTATCTCTCTCTCTCTCTCGGGCGCTCTCTCGCTGTGTAAAATATCTCAATCGCTGTAAAATGATTTACTCACGCATGGCATGAACCTTATGGGCCCTATTTATGAGAAACTAATGCAGCGCTGTGCCGCAAGTCATTTTGCTGCACCACGCTGCAATAGTTTCGAATCACAGAAATGCAACATATTTACAACAATATGTGCCATCTTTGTGCTTTTCCCTGGGCAAGCGCACAAACTGTTGCCATGTGCCGGCGCAGGCACCCTTGTATAATGGTGTAAGGATGCCTGTGTCGTGGATAGATTGTTTTTGTGCAGGAAGGGGTACCTTCCTGCACAAAAGCAATCAATTGGGGTGATTTCCTCTTCCAGTGCGTGCTGTAGAACCCAGCACGCATTAAAATAGTAAAAAAATGAGGAGAAATGAATACATTTCAACTTGTTGCGCCTCGCTATGCATTATGATGCATTTCCAGGCTTACGATTGCTCCTAAATCTGGAAATGCATCAGTAGACATGGGTGTTGCGTGGGAACACCCTCACCAACACCCAAATCATGCCCCTAACACGGAAAGTGTTGCGTGAAAAGGGGCAATATTTAGAAATAGACATACAGCCAAGCAGGGTGGCTTTACGTGTGTTTGGAAATATCACGCAGCAGGTTGCACCGTCGGTGTGTCACACAACGTGACGCATCGGTGGCCCAGGGGCTTGTAAATAAGCCCTAACATTTTCAGTTGAATCTCCTTGTACAAAGTATAAACAATAAGATGACAGTTGTTTCTGTACAATTCTCATTCAGGTATGTGTTGGTGAAGCGAGGCTGAGGTATGTGGAGCTAGCTGGAAGATGATGCTGGCAAGTAATGGGCCCAGGAAGCTGATGTGCGTCTTTCCATAAATTGTCTGGTCTGTGCTGGCAGATAGGCACGGGAGAAAAAAGAAATCTCTGCCTCCCTGCACTGTGAATGAAGCAGTATAGGTACCCTACCATAACAGGAGAGGGTGGGCTTCACATTATCTGTTATCACGCCGAAACTGAAACCAACTCCAGTCAGTAGTCGAAACCAACTCCAGTCAGTAGTCGGCAGGTCACTTTTACACTGACTGACCAGCAGCTCTGGAATCGGAAAAAAATATTACTCCGGAAACCCATACATTGGGGTTCAAGGTCTGGGTGTGTGGAGTCAGGAGGGGCGGAGCTTGAAAAGCAGAGTCTGACAATGAACTTACACATTTATTTAAAAAACAAATGCTGCAAAGAAATTTGCAAAAAAGACATATGTGAAAGTAAATCTGTTCTACATTACTTACCTGGCCACAAAGAGGCTCCATTTTCAAATATGTTACAGGGTAAAGACACCTGCTGCAGAGATAAACATGAGCCCAGCACTTTTGAGGGGATTATAAAATCTGTAACACAGTTTTGGCAGAGTGCTGTGCTTTGTCCAGTCACAGTTTTGACTCAAAGTGGCATAGAGGGTTAATGTGCCTGCTGCAAGCACATTATGTAACACGTAGATCACAGACCTATTTTGTATTTAGGTTAGTGGGCTACTGCTTTTGACACTGAGATCATTTTATTGTTTCCATTTCATAAGTTGCAAGCCTTCTAATGTAGCACAGTGCTCTATTTAGCAGCATCAAGGAGCTGCAATCAAACTGTAAGTCATGGGTTTCGATCCATATTGCTTTTTCCTCAATCTGTTGTTATTCTAAGATTGCAAAGTAGGGTTCTTTTGGGAAGTAATAAAGCCTTATTAGTGCAGACAAACAAAATCACTGAATTAGGTGTTGTACTCTGACTTTGTGGTGTGTCTCTCTACAGTTCACTTTTAACATATAATGTCTACAAGTACGAATAATATGTGATTCCAACATTTATAAGTTATAACCTTCATTGTTTTATGTAACATTTACCGTACACTGAGTTACACACATATATGATTTTTTTTTGTGCCTGTGTATGTGATGTAAAGCTCTACTACACCCAACACGGTGATGAGTAGCGCTATAAAATAATTAAATAAAAGAAATAGTAGGTGTCACTTACATCAATATTTGTGTATTTATTCATACAGACAGATACATCTTGCATTCTTAAAGTGCAAGCACATCTCTTACACAGAGTGAAAAACCTGTCTCCAAATCATAATTTCTTTAATGTACTTGTTATGTAATAACATGCTGGTCGCCTCTATTTTCTACTATTGCTTTGATGTCTAGTTGTTAGGCTCCAGATATTGGCCATCCATTATTACAGTCAGCCCTGGTCAGCCTTAATACTGGTAGCCCTTACATTATGCCTTTGATTTGGGCCTGGCTAGAGGTGTAAATAAGAAAGCCCACTCACCCCCCTGGAGGTGGCTGCTCTGAATGGAATGCAGACAATGTGCAGGAGCTGCTTATTTGTTTCCCTGGGTCGGCCGGATTCTAGATCTGGCCAAAAATAGTTGCCTGGACCAGGTTTTACGACGCAATACCCCTATTGTTCAGCAGTGCTCACCAGTCAGGACTACATGCCCAGAAATTACACTTGCCCTAAAAGCAGGTTTTGGCAAAGCCACTAGGACAGCCCTATAAAACCTATTTGCTTTGGCAAAGCATTTAACCATGATGTCCAACATCACAGCTGCTGTGCATTATGGCTTTTAAAAATAAATAAATAAATAAATAAATAAATAAATAAATAAAAACATGATGGAGGAGAAGAACACAGGTACAGGCTTTTCTTTTATTATTTACTGATCCAAGATGGACCAGTAAGTTACAAAAAATAGTACTTTAAAAACAAATGACATGGATGAGTTGGTTGGCGAGGGGAGTGAAGGCACAGGCGGTGAGCTCAGATGGAGAAGCAACATTGTGGCGGGTGGGAGAAGCAACACAAGGGAGACAACAAGAGTGAAAAGGAGTAAAGTGGTAGGAGCAAAAGCGCACTGGCAAGAGAGAGCAAAGCGAGTGAAGGTGGGAGGAGAGAAGCACATGGACGAGAGAGAGCAACTTAGGGGGGGAAAGCACACAAGGGAAACAGGTGGAAATCACATGCACTATTAAGGAGTGTTTAAACAAAAGAAAAAAGTAGTTTCCTAAAAGCGAGCATAGGAAGCATCGAAGCCAGCCAATTAAAGAGATGGTGAAGAGGCTTTGCTCCATGAGAGAGACAGATACAAGATGGAAAGGCTGAAACAAGAAAGCCATCCAAAAGAAAGCAAGCAAATAAGAGTGACAGAAAAGCCAACCAATGGTGAGCAATGGGTGGGCTGTAAGCCCCTGCATGCGCTTGGTAAACCCATAGTATTTCTTTTGCCGCCATACAGCTTGCACTGACTGGTAGGTTCTATGTAAAAAAAGCAGATCTTCTAGAATTGGTGTAACAACATGGATCTACACTTCCTGGAATTATGCAAGGGTCTTTCAGTTTGAGTTTATATGGGCCATAAAGCAGGCTGTTACTCCCTTATCATAACATAGGCTAAATTCTCATTAAGTGTGATATAAGCTAGCTGCTCAATGGTAGACAAGTGCAGTCTTTTCCCATTAAGTGCCATCCAATTGTGGGACAACAAGAGCTTGCACTTCTGTGGTCTTGGAATGGATAGGATATCAAGGTACGCTGGCAAGCAGTGTGTAGTATGATAGTCTCATGCTTTAGAATGCTTAGCCATAGTTGTTCTGTAGAGTTTTAGAGCATTCCATTTGAGAGTGTTGAGATTCAAACTGGAGGCTGTTAGCTGTGTGCTGGTCCGGTGTTGCCTCGCTGCTGTGCAGCACCTGCTGTGTAATACAATAAACTACGAACCTAATCTTTCGACTGGCACACGTATGTACTTCGACGATCCTCACCTTGACATCTCCAAGTGTGAAGAGGGTTGTGTGGAGAACTTCAACCCTATTTTCGGCACGGAGCAAGGTCGGGAGGTATCGTTGTTCATTTTGACGGCAGCGGCGAGGAGTACTACTTTGATAGACGTCACAAGGGTTAGCGTCTCAGTTGTCTGCAAGCGCCATATTGAAGGTAATTTTTATTTACCGTTCATTGGCTGCTTATGCGCAACGTATGATGCATTTGCAAGGCGTGTCAAGATCACAAGTGTAAAACATCGTGCATTGCTATTGGCTATATTGGTGATGTCATAGTCGCGGCCATTTTGGATCGGGCTAAATATTCCTTCATTCGTCGAGGATATTCTTACTGTGATTTAAACGGGCATTTTGAACAACATCGTTTTGTCTAAACGTAAACGCAACAAGAAGTAAAGAAATTTGGAGCTATTTAACACACTTGCCAAAAAAGGTTTGTGAGTTTACGCTACAGACGGATCATAAAGGAGTCTCAACAGTTCGTGAGATGCAACTGCTCGTTTTTCATCGTTTGCTTGATGTTACTGTTTAATAAGCAGTTTTACCTGTTTACCTGTTTATTTTTGTTATCGTTTTTCAGAACATGGTTGGTACTATTCTCAAACAGAGTCAGCTTGTTTATTTTTTGTGAACAATTTCTTCAAGCAACTATTTTTTTTGTTTTTCTTCACACAAGTAATTGCTACAAACACCAATATTGACTACCATCTTTAATATAAATACTGTCATCGTCAGTATTAAGTCAGAATTTGTATTTGACCTTATTGCCACAGTGGTGTAAATATGCAGTCTGTTTCTCCACCACCATTTTTTTTAGAAACACCAGGAGATCCACCAATACAATGGAAAAAGTGGTATGATGCGTTTATTACATACATTGGTGCGATAGGAGGATCACGTTATAGAGCCGAAAGAAAGAAATGTTTGTTATTGAATGCCTTGGGGTTTGAAGGGAGAGAGATATTTAAACATTTAACCGCATTGGTACGTTCAGCAGATGATGAAGAAATAGATAAATTTACGGAAGCTGTTAAAAAATTGTAATTGCGTTTTGATTTTCAACCCAGTTTAGTAGTAATCAGACACAAGTTCTTTAAAAGAGAACAAAAGGTAGGCGAGTTTTAAGTGCTGAATGTCAATTTGAAGGTTTCAGAGATCAACTCATAAGAGATCAGTATATTTGTAAGTGTACTGACAAGAGTATCTAACAAAAAACTCTTGTCTTTAGGTAATCCTACTCTGGAAGAAACTATCAAGATAGCTAGAAGTATCGAATTGTCAAAAGTTTCAGTTAAAGAATTGGATGAAAAGGGTTCTTCTAGTTCTTCAAAGGAAGAGTCTATTAATATTGTAAGGTCTAAAGACCAAACATTTCCCCAAAATTTTGTTCGTAATGACAATAAGTTTTTCAAACAAACTAATATTTGTTTCAAATGTGGGAATACACCTCATTTTAGGTCAGGACGCCCATGTCCTGCTAGAAATGTCACATGCAGAATGTGTGGTAAGTTTGGGCATTTTTCTAAAGTCTGTCAAAATGTTTTAAAAAATCCAGAAGTTCATCAAGATTCTAGGCACTTCTCAAAAAATGCTTCATCAGTTGCTAATATATCAGTATCTGATTCTGGACATGACAGTTTTGATAAGATTCAAGATGACTTGAGAGATATGGTGGTTGTGGTGAGTGATGTTAGTGTGTTTGATAGTCAATATTCTGAGTGTGTAGACCCGTATGTGGAAGTTGGAGTTGGAGATAAGAGGTTGTGTTTGCTTGTTGATTCAGGTAAAAGAATCACTATGATTTCTCAAGAGAAATTTAATGAAGTGTGGGCTGCACGTCCTCTTTTACCTCCGGACAGATCCCCTTTCTCATACCAGCGCAGGACAATTGAGTTGGCAGGATATTTTGGAGATATCTTGGAGTTCAGAGGTAGGAACATTTTCGGAAAGATATATGTGGCCATCAAAGGGTTAGATATCCTTGGTTGGTTCCATCAGGGACTTTTCAAGATGATACTTAGGCCAGGTACTAAGTATCAGGTATCCATTATGAAATTGGAAGATTTTGAGGAAATGTTGTCTGAGAGGTATCCTGCAGTTTTTAGTAGTGAACTTGGACAGATTAAAGGCTTCACTCATTGTATTAAAGTCAAAGAAGGTACCATACCTGTCAAACATAAACTGAGGAATGTACCTTTTAGTGTGAGAGAACAACTTGAGAAAGAATTGGTGGGCCTTTGTGATAAAGGAATAATTGAACCAATTGAGTCTTCCCTTTGGCTTAGTCCGTTGGTTGTCGTTAAAAAGAAAAATGGCGATCTTCGTGTCTGCATACATTTATGCAGTTTATATAAAAATATTTGGATTGATTCGCATCCCCTACCAAAAATTTCGGACATGTTGTCTTCCGTGAATGGATCAAGGTGGTTTTCTAAGCTGGATTTAGCTTCAGCAAATCACCAAGTTGTGTTGGATCCATCTTCAAGGCATTTGACTGCTTTTGTGTCTCC
Source organism: Lissotriton vulgaris (assembly GCF_964263255.1). Classification (NCBI taxonomy): domain Eukaryota; kingdom Metazoa; phylum Chordata; class Amphibia; order Caudata; family Salamandridae; genus Lissotriton; species Lissotriton vulgaris. The sequence goes on from NC_141691.1 coordinate 956,614,117, forward strand.
AATTGAAACGCTTCAGTACTGCCACATGCCGTTTGGGCTAGCGTCTGCGGCAGCAGTTTTTCAGAGAATTATGTCGAACTTACTCAAGAATATAAAGGGTGTCATTGTGTTCCAGGGTGATGTTTTAGTGCATCACGCAACATCGGAGGGACATGATGATACTGTTTGTTGTGTTTTAGAGCTAGGGCATGTTCTTTCTGAGCATGGTGTAGAACCTAGGCCAGGTTTGTTTAAAGCGATTGTGGATTCTCCGCCCCCTGGTGATAAAGTATCATTCACAAAAGTCTCTTTGGATCAGGTCCCCATTACCTGACTCAGAAATTTCAAATTTACAAATCGGAACGCCTTCTGTGCTCCAACAGCCAATTCTTACTAAAAATTCCATTTATTAAAAAGGCAGGGCAGGGAGGCCGTGCTCTCTCTTATGTAGGACCTTCCCTTTGGAATAAACTCCCTTTGGACATGCGTCATAACACCAATCTTCTCTCCTTTAGGAAGGCACTAAAAACCTACCTCTTTAGGGAAGCTTAGACACCCAATCGTTCAGCACCCAAGACACTATTTCTCTGATAACTACAGCGTGCGAAGCGCGGAGATACCCCTCAGGGGGTCGAGTCCGGCGCTATAGAAGCAAATAAATAAAAAAGTGAGTCTCAAGTCATTCATAGGTTTGTGCGAATTTTATTCTCGATTTTTGCCGGGTTATGCTTCTAGAGTTCAACCAATTTCTAACATGCTCAAGAAAAGTGTTCCGTTTGTGTGGGACAAAGTATGTGAAGATGCCTTGGTTTGGATTAAGGAATGTTTGATTAGTCCAATAATTCTCAAGCCTTTCAATCCCAATTTGATGTGTACAATTAAAGTAGATGCTAGTGGGGTGGGTTTGGGTGCCATTCTCACTCAAAATGAAAGAGGTCAAGAACACACTTTGGGTTATGCATCCAGAGTTCTGCAAGGTTCTGAGTTGAACTTTTCAGTTATAGAAAGAGATCTGCTGGCCTGTTGGTGGGCTATAAGGAAATTTACTCAATATGTTTGGGGTAAACATTTTAAATTACATACTGATCACAATCCACTTGTTTCTATTTTGTCTGGTGATAGAGTTAAAGATCTTACTCCTAGAGTTGCACGTTTAACAACAAAACTCCTACAATTTGATTTTGAAATTTCTTATATCCCAGGTCCAAAAAACTGTAGGGCAGATTATTTTTCAAGAAATCCTTTTGAATGTGAAGATAAAAATGAGAAGTATGATGAAGACAATTGCTTTGTTGCCGCTGTTATTTTGGATGACATGTGTGCATTTAGTGAAGCAGAATGGAGGGAGACGTTGGATGAAGATATTATTCTTGCTGAAGTGATTAAATGTGTTAAAAGAGGTTTGCCAAAAGAGAAGAACGCCCATTTATCTTTGCAGACTTTTGTCAAAGTTGCAAATGAAGTTTCCATAGAAAATGGTTTGCTTATGCGTGGTGAGAGATTGATTCCCCCGGAGTCACTTAGGATCAGACTTATCCATGAGGGACATGTGGGTAAGAATTTTACTAAGAGAAGGCTTCGCAAACATCTATGGTGGCCACAGATGGATAAAGATGTTGACATTTTTGTGAATGAATGTGTTGTTTGTTCTAGTTCTGAGAAAAGTTTGAAGATACGTACCCCACCTTTACAACCAATTGAACTTCCAAGCAAGCCGTGGGAAAAGATTGGCATAGATTTGGTAGGACCTTTTAATACCCTCCCCACAAACGCTAGGTTTGCCATGGTGGCAATTGATTATTACTCAAAATGGCCAGAGGTTCGTTTTATTAACCCCTTCGATGCTGATGACGAGCTCAGCTCGTCATCACCCACGGGTGTTGTGTGCTGATGACGAGCTGAGCTCGTCATGGTGCCACTAAAATGGCATTTTCCAGCACAGGAGGGGGAAAACGCCTAGCATCCAAGTGGTTAATGAACGTAATACCAATAATGTTATTGACTTTCTCAAAGATATCTTTTTACGAGAAGGGTTCCCGAATACCATTGTGAGTGATAATGGTGTTCAATTTGTCACTGTGTAGATATATACTACTCAAAAAAGAACTGGAGTTTAACAGATTACTATTAGGAGATTGTTTGAATTTGAATCATAGCTTGCATATACCCTGGCTGAGCTATATAAATACTACCCTGTCAAATCTGGGCCTATTGCATGTTTTTAATTCACCAGAGAAAATCTCAAAATCAAATAGTGTAGGAGGCAAGAAAGCATTTTACGTTTATACTCAGGAAGTTAGAATGCTAGACTCACAGCGTAAACTCTGCTGCACACATTATGCTATGGTAAAATCTATTGATAAAATAGAATTCTATTCAGCATTGGATATGCCGGTTAACCACAGAAGACTTTTAACATATTTTCGTTTGAACATGCTCCAGCAACTTGTAGCAGGACGGCATAGGCCACAAGACCCTCCCATATGTTCTTGTGATGAGTTCTCTGAAGTAGACACTTTACAAATTGTTTTAAATTGGCCTAAGTGGGCTAATTTGCGACAAATGTCTATTTGCCCATTATTTGTACATTTGAATTTCAATCAAGCGAGACCCGCTCTCTTATATCTACAATTTTTAGATAATTTTACTGTTTGTTGGTATGTATCGAGATTTTTAATAGCTGTATATCATGCTTATGCTCAATGCTGAACCCGTATGGTACATATTTTATGTAATTGATATTAATTGATGTTCTTGTTAAACTTTTTATTGTACATTAATGATTGCAGATGTCAATCAAATAAAGTAATTATTGAATGAATGATAGTTGTCAAGTACAAATTCTTACAGGCCAACTCAGCCTTTCACTCTTTCAATGCAAATAAATTAAGTACCATTACATGTACTGTCACTTAACGTGTTGACAAACAACAGCTGTGGAATATAGTATTAGTTAAAAAAAACACTGACTACACTTTCCTTCTTGCAATAAATATGTTGTCACTTTGTTAAAAATAAATATTTTGAAGCTGCTAATAAATACAAACAATGTATCTCTCAGACATCTAGGCCATTTTTTGTTCCAACTTTCAAAACAGAATAAGCCTAATTCTCCACCAGTCCACCAAGCTGTATCTTCTGTTAATCATCCTGTCTCTTAGAAATTATCTATCTCTTTTAATGTTACTGTCAAAGCAAATTACACACACCCAGTTTAAGTAAGCTATGAATCTAAAAATTAAAACCTGGGATAAATGTGTCAAAGCCACACGCAAGTTCAAAGATGCCTTTTGCCAATATTGGGACTGGGGAACATTAAACAGCTAGCAACAATCATGTTGGAAACCACACAGGCTTTGACAGGAAAATGGTAAGACTGTGTGACCATGGTTGTCCTTATCCATTGCCAAATGCTATATTTCTTTGGTACATGTTTAAAGTGAGTGATAAGTAAACCTGCTTCCAAATAAAAATGTAGCAAAGAACAAGAAGTGCATTGGGCCTTTTTGGAACACTTCCCAAAAAGTTTTAAATTTGATGGCAGTGTTCATAAGCTACTAAAAGGAACCTGGAGGTGTGGCTTCAGGCATCAAGAGGCAGTTGCACTCTAAGGGGCTTATTATGATGTTGGTCGGAGTTGCATCCGACCTACACCATCTCGGACTCGGGAGACCGACCGACCTAAGTTGGCTGTTCTGACCGTCTGATTACGATGCAACCGAACACTGTTTAGTCAGATTCCCACTGTTCTCTATGGGAGCTTGTGTTACGGCCGTAAAACAGCTGTAATACAGGCTCCTATGGAGAAATGGGTGTGTGTGTGTAAAACCCTGCACCCTGTGGCAGGCACCCCATGGTACCTACCACACAGTGCAGGGTTTTACGGGGGGATACCCTAGGTACCCCCTCGACTACCAACTGTAGGCCGCAGAGGTGCTCCCAAAGTCACTTTCCAACAGCCTTTCTGTGACGGAAAGGCCGGCACGGAAAGGCTGTTGTAAACCAACATCGTAATCCCACCGGCGGAAACGCCATTCATGGGGGATTACAGTGCAGTTCTGACCGACATGAATACTCCGAGAGCCTGTCGGAACCGAGTCGAAATGAACAGCTGATTTACGTTCCGACTGCCTATATCGTAATCAGTCAGTCGGACTGCAAATCGACTGAGTCAGTCGGAAAGCCTCCAACTGTAGTTGGAAAGCTTCCGACTAGTGGTCGGAGATTTTTCAACCGACATCGTAATCGGCCCCTAAGAGTGCTCTGGATCCCTCTACCCACTGCTTTCTTCCTGTGATCCTGATACTTTAGGAAACACCCTTCCTGCTTCGCTATGGATAAAATAGAGTTATCAATGCCAGTTTTGCATAGGACTGGCAAACCTCCTTTACCGCTCCTTTCCCATGAGAATCACCTGAGTCCTCGATGACACTCATGGGAGATATGTCACCCTAGGGTAGAGTGGAAGGACAAAACCTACATCTGCTGTGTTTCTACACCCCTCTCCCAGCTGGGAGAGTCCTTTTTTCAATAACACACCTTATCCTACAATTTACAAACAGTACCACAGTGGTGGTGGGCAGATTTCAATGCTGTCCTAGATCCCCATGTTGACTCCACAGGAATTCCTTCCAGAAATAGCTCCACTGGGGCCTGTCAGCTATCCAACTTGGTAGACACTTTCAGTTTATGTGACATGCGGAGGCTATGGCACCCCAGGCAATAGCAATTCACACACACCACAGGGGCCAACCACAGTCATGCATGCTTAGGTCTTATACTCATGTCGGTCTCTGACTGCTTGCACGTCTCAGAGATACAGATCTTTCCTAGAGGAAAATCTGATCACTCGCCATACTGCTCCACCTTGGTTCTAGGCCCCCCACCATAAACCTATTTCACGCCTCAATGCATGCAGAGATGAGACCTGCTTTCACGCACTTTCTGATAAACTGACTGCATACTTTCAGACCAACCGAGACACTGTGGAATCGGCTGGCATTTTGTGGGCGGCATACAAAGCTACCATCAGAGAGTATGGAGGAGACTTAGCCATGGACAAAATCTCCACCTCCGGCCTGGAATCTTCACCTCCGGGCCAGAATCTCCACCTCCGGGCCGGAATCTCCGCCACCGGGCCAGAATCTCCAGCCCGAGTGCGGACGTAAAGTTAGTAGTCGTAAATCCATTCTGTGAATACCAAAAGTAGCAAGTGCATTCACTGAATACCAAAAGAAGTAAGTACGTTCTGTGACTACCAAAAGTAGTAGGTTTAGGATTTTGTCTTAAGTTTGTTCTGTGAATCGGGCCCCAAGTGTGTAATGTGCTATTAAATGGTCATACACATTTCTAACAGCATTTTGCAATATGTGTTACTCAGAGAGTTGTTCAAAGGTGTACACATGCCTCCTCTATTGATCTGTGTAAACCATATAGTGAGCATGGGCTGAGACATTGTACACTTCTACATGTAGGGAAACCGGTAATGGCATAGAAGCTGTGCTTGGTCTCTAGTTGTCATGTGTTGGGGAAGAGAGGGTGCTGTGGTGTAATGCAGATGATGGCTTCCAGGACAGAGAGTAGGAAGGCCGAGAAATAGGGCTGTGAGATTCCAGTCACTTTTTCTGTTGTAATCTGGAATGATCAACCCCTGGTGGATACTCCACTAGTATACCAAACGCACAACTAGAATAGGTTATAACAATTAAACAATTAGTACATTTTTGACTTGCCCCAGTAATCACTCATGAAAAAAAAAAAATTCAAAAAATATTATTCTTGTATTTCTTCAAACAGTACATTGTAAATGCTGATACAGCCAATTGAAAAATGTATATATGACGATACAACAATTCGAATGCATCAACGTTGTTACATGATAATGATAAAGACAAATGAATTCGTTCTGTCACTTGCTTAGACTCAAAACTGTCAAATCAAACGTATAACATAGGAACACAATTTAGGAAAAAAAGCCCAATGCCTTTTGGGGGGTTCCCTTCTTCAGAGGCACTGCAAGAAAAAAAACATTTTATCAATTCATGATAACGAAATATTACAAAGCTGTGTGCTGAGAAGCTTGCAAAACTCGCTTGTGACCAATCAAAACATGCAGTTCTATAAACACAACCTGCTAAGCACAGACCAGTGTAAACAAATATACCATATATGAGCTTATTGTCCAGGTCAAAAAATATAGGCTTAAAAAGTTGAAACGTAAAGTGAGTAGTAAACCACGCCACCAAAAGAACACCAAAAATATGTGAATTTTACCAACCAGTGCCACCGCTTTAAAACAAGCATCCTCACAAGAGTGAACAATCACGTGATTGATTGGGGATCTAGATACAACCATTAAAGCAAGAAACTGCAATCCAAGTCCTTATATATGAAAAAACTCACTTGAAATGAGAGACTGAAGAAACAACGAATGTGGTGATGACAAGAAACTAGTTTTGATAGCCCTGCTGGACGCAACAGAAAAACCAGTCTGCTGTTACCATCAAGCCTACTCCTAACCAATTGAGCATAAGTGAAAATTAAGCGCCGCTAGAACACTTACTGTAATGAAATACAACTGTCCAGTGGTGAGTGATCACACTGTTGAATACATTCAATAGAGGAATTGTTCGTATGCAGACGCGGACATAAGAATCTTCTGGGATCTCATGCGTCTAAGACGCTGATATGTAAGCGCACTCTGTAAAAAATACATGAAACAAATATGAGTGTATGGCTCGCTCGAGAATGCTCATGATTCAGGCCTGCCTCTTCGATACTCGTGAGACCGCCTAAAAATGGAAAAACCTTCTACCTAGCTTCGTAACGCTGATAACTTCCTAATCTGTGACATAATGTTAGACATTACTCATGAACCTGAGCAATATAAGACTAAGTAAAACAATCATTAAATATGAGCAAAGCATGAGCGGCGAACCGAGTTAGCCTCAGCATCCGTTAATGAAGCGCTCTAAGTTAAACTAAATTGGCGTCTCACCTTCCGTTGAAGGCACTGCTACACACGGGATCGTATTTGGAATTGCAAAGAACTCCGCTACGACGACGGAGATGCCTGTTATCGGCAACGCTTCCCAGCTGAGCCTGAACGATGAGAAAATAGCTGTTGTAAGCGACAAGAGCCTCTATTCAATTATTTACGACTTCTGCCACTACCGAAAAGGTATTCAAACTTACCACTGAATGTCCGACTTGCACCAAATTGTGTACTCGGATCTAGTTCCTAACACGCGACCCGCTTCTCATCGAGAATCCCTATTTCTAGTTTTAGTGCGCACAAAAAAGAGGACTATGAAACGCCACCGCTGTGGAGCCGCCATGTCTAAGACATACTATATGTATGTTAGAAATTGAGAATTCAGGACTTCACGAAATGCCACATAATTATTAAGGAAATGCAACATAATTTTGAACAAGGTTGACAGAAGCAACCTATAATTTGGTGTAGTGGCTGATCTTTATGTCTAGTACTAAACCCCCAACATACAAACGCAGAGAGCGAAGCTCTCATTGAGGCCACCATTTTGAAACAGTGCTAATGCAGATAGCCCCTCGCGGGGAAACAAAGTGAAGATTGGCTGACAAGCCAACACTGAATGAATATCTGTGTATACTGAGTAGACTCAAAACTAACTACTGTGTGAACAGTATTCAAAAGATGCTTCATGTCAGAGACACAATACCTGTGATACGTGACCTGTTGTAGGAAGAGACCAATGTGAGGATATGTGAACAAATGGTGCACTAGATAGTGATAGAATATAGACAAAATAAAAAATGAAATGAAAACTAGACATAACTGACTTGGGGCCAAATGTGTAATTTGGCCTGAATATAAGCTCATTCACAAACGTTGTTAACTATATTAATAACTGGTTTAGAAAATAGAATGGTAGATGTTAACATATAATTGATAACAATGCAGTCACAAAAAACATTGCAATTCGATTCTGTCATTGAGCCCATTAGGTGCCAATGTATGCAGATATTTGATCCACCAAGCCTCCCTCTGTGCCAGTAATGTGATGTGATTTTGATCTGGTTTAGCTGTAATCATTTCAAGAATGGTAAACTTGAGCTGAGCGTTAGTGTGTTGCTGCTCTAACCAGTGTGCTGCAAAGTAAGATTTTGTGGACTTACCCCCACATGCATCAAGCATTTTTTGAGTCGCAAACGGTGCGATTCCTTAAAATCGGCCGTTTGCGATTCCAAAAATGCTTTTTGGAATGCATCAAGCATTTTTAGAAATCGCAACATTTTTGTGATTTCTAAAAATGCGATTGCTTTTAAGAAATCGCAAATTTGCGATTTCTTAAAAGCAATGCATGATTTCTTTTAAAATTGCGAAATCGCAATTAGGGGGTCAAATTTACCGAGTGGTTGAACCACTCGGTAAATTTGCAAAAAGTGTTTAAAATGCTGAAAATGCATTTTTTTCAACATTCATGTTACGGACACACATGTCCTTAGGACATGTGTGTGTGAAACATGATGCGAAAAATACATTTCAGGGGTGCATGGGAGGGTCCTTTGGACCCCCCCCGCACCCATGAAATGCATTAACAAATTGCGATTTTCAAAGTGAAAATCGCAATTTGCTAATGCCTTCCCATTGCTTCCTATGGGCCTTTTGGCCCATAGGAACCAATGGGAATAGCGAATTCGCAAATTGTATTTCGGTAATTTATGCGATTCGGTAAAAATTGCGATTTTTACCGAATCGCATAAATTTACCGAAAATATTCATGCATCCCGTTTTGCGAATTCTAAATTGCGAATCGCTATTATTCGCAATTTAGAATTCGCAAACACCCGGGATGATGCATGTGGGGGTTAGTTCTAAATGTACTCTTGTGCTCTGTTATGCGAACTTTAATCTTTCTGGAAGTTTTGCCCACGTATAATGCTCCACATGGACACTTGATAGTGTATATTACATTAGAGCTGTTGCAGTCACCATTGTATTTGAGTGAAATCTCTTTTCCTGAATGTGGATGATGGATAACATTCCCAGTCAATACATTATTACAATGGACGCAATTCTGACATTTGCGCATTCCATGATAATGTTGTTGAGTTACTACTGCTTTGGCAGTTATGATCTCCTTGATGTTTTTGCTGCGTGTGTATGCAAAAAGGGGTTCCTCATCATATAGTCCCTTTAAATCCGGTTCTTGCCTCAATAACTCCCATCTTGATTTAATGATGTGTTTGATAGCTTGCGATCTGGATGAATATTTAGACACAAATACGTGTCTATTTATTTTCTCTTTTGGCTTAGTGACTAACAACGTTTGTCGTTGTTGTGATTCGGTCTTGCTCAAGGCCACTGATAAGATTTTTTCTGGATAGCCTCTTTCGCTGAATTTCTCTTGCTGATGTTGTAGTGCAGATTGCAAATTGGATACATTGGATGTAATTCGTTTCACCCTCAACAACTGTGAATACAGGAGATTGTTTATTAGAGACGGTGGATGAAAACTTGTATACAAGAGCAGATTGTTTCTATCTGTTGGTTTAGTGTATACTTGTGTCTCAAGCTTATTGTCTCTTTGAGTAATCTTGACATCCAAATAGTGAATATCGCGTTGGTCAATCTCATGAGTGAATTTGATTCTCTCGTGTTTGTTGTTTAATTCTCCAATCAGTTGTTCCAGCAAAATTTGAGAATTTTTCCATACCAAGAAAATGTCGTCAATGAATCTGACGTAAAACGCTAAGTTGGTAGACCAGATTTCTTGGCTGAAAATGTGGGTATCCTCAAATTGCGCCATGAATGTATTGGCATACGCCGGCGCTCCAGAAAAACCCATGGAGGTTCCACTCACTTGTAGATAGAATTTATCTTGCCATTCCAAATAGCTATGTTGTAAACAAAATATCAGCAATTCGAGGATGAAGATTTTATTGACCGGTAATTCAGGTAATTTCAAAAGCGCCCACTCACAAGCTTCAACTCCTTCTTTCAAGGGAATAGAGGTATAAAGAGCGGTTACATCAATTGTGCACATCAACCAGTTAGGATTGTATTCCATTTGTACTTGCTCCAACAGATTAAGAAAGTGAGTCGTGTCTTTAACATAACTGCTCCAAGATTGTACAAATTTTTGTAAAAAGTGATCAATCAGTTGGCCCACTAACACTATCGGTCGGAAAGGTGGATTGTTCAAATTTTTGTGCACTTTAGGCAGCATGTACAACCTCGGTCTTCTTGGGTATTGTACTGTGAGGTAATTGCGTAACGTGGATGTGATCCAACCCATGTTTTCAGCTTTTTCCAAAATCTGATTAAGATATTCAACAAAGCTAGGGGTAGGGTCTTCTTCCAACAAGATGTATGTTGTTGCATCATTGAGATGTTCGTTAACCTTCTGTACATAGAAACTCGTATCCATTACTACCAAAGCACCTCCCTTATCTGCCATTTGAAAGGTTATTTGTTCATCTGATCTTAATCTGCATAGGATGTCCATTTCATCTTTTCTCAAATTTGACCGCATACGTGGGTGCAGATTTAATTTAGTGAGATCATGACGCACCAATGACTCAAAGGTATCAAGTATTTTGTGTGACACAGGAGACATGAAGATGCTTTTCGGCTTGAATGGTCTCAATTCCAAGTCAACTTCTTCTTGAGTAGTTGGTGGTATATCAGAGGAAGGTACCACATTAGTAAAGAAATGTTTTAGCCTTAAATTTCTTAAAAACCGAAAGACAGACACTTCCAATTCTAATCTGTTGGTATGATAGACGGGCACAAAAGAAGTTCCTTTATTCAATACCATTTCCTGCGATTTTGTCAATTCCTTCGAAGAGATGCTAATTACGAGGGTTTGCCCTTGCTCCTCAGACTCCGGGCTTCCGCTTCTTTTTCCTTGGCTTCCCTTTCCTTTGTTTCTTTGTCTTTTTCTTTGACTCCTCCTTGTTTTTTAGGGCGTCTGGAGGTCTCCCTCCTCCTTGAACCTTATTTAAAAAAGGCGGTCCTGCTGATGTACTAGCTCCATTTTTAGCTGCAGATGTTGAAGAATCTTGTCCAGTAGGTAATGGCTGTCGTGAAGGATCCAAATCCGTGTCTGATACTATCGATTCCTGTGATGAAGTTACAGGTTTTTGATAAGGACACCGTTTGGCGTACACCTCTGCCCAGGTGTACACCTCATTCAATTTATAATCAATTGTATCTCTACGGAATTTTCGTAGTTTTCTTTCCTGAATATCTTTGCCATAAGACTCTAATTTGCTATTAAGGTCTTCCAAAGTAAGTTTCCAAAAATCTGCCTCACAACGTGTTGACAAATCTGCCTTGATGATGTGCATCTCTTCTTCTAGCTCCTTGATAGTTTTTGATAATTCCTAAATCAGAAGCAGAATTAAATCAAGTGAGCATTTATTTAGAACTGCTTGCCACTTTTCCATGAATCTTTTGTTATATTGGAATTTATATAACAGTGGTTTGATGGGCAAGCGTAATCCACGAGGAATTCTTTGTACCTTGTGGTACTGTATCAATGTCGACGCATGAAGCCGTTGACTCAATGCTCTTTTAGCTATGAACTCAAGTTGTTTCAGTTGTTGTGGAATAGAACTGCCTTGAACATTAAATGATGGAGATTGTTCTATGAGTGAATAGATACCTTCAAATTGTGTGTCTTTGTAAGTTCTAGTATCTGCTCTATTTTCTGTTAAATTAGAGATGCTGTCAAATGACATGTTTGAAAGAAAGAAAAAGAGTTGGGGTGCTACCGGCCAATGTATGTGGCAATGTGAATACGAAAAAGAGTAATCAGCCTGCGCACTCCCTAATATGTACTCTGTTACTTAGTAACTAAACGTGTTTAGTACATTGTTTGTGTGCTGTTTGGTTGGAAGGCAGCCAGCCCTAATAAATGTTCAACCCCTGGTGGATACTCCACTAGTATACCAAACGCACAACTAGAATAGGTTATAACAATTAAACAATTAGTACATTTTTGACTTGCCCCAGTAATCACTCATGAAATTTTTTTTTTCCAAAAAATATTATTCTTGTTTTTTTTCAAACAGTACATTGTAAATGCTGATACAGCCAATTGAATAATGTATATATGATGATACAACAATTCAAATGCATCAACGTTGTTACATGATAACGATAAAGACAAATGAATTCGTTCAGTCACTTGCTTAGACTCAAAACTGTCAAATCAAACGTATAACATAGGAACACAATTTAGAAAAAAAGCCCAATGCATTTCGGGGGGTTCCCTTCTTCAGGGGCACTGCAAGAAACAAAACATTTTATCAATTCATGATAACGAAATATTACAAAGCTGTGTGCTGAGAATCTTGCAAAACTCGCTTGTGACCAATCAAAACATGAAGTTCTATAAACACAACCTGCTAAGCACAGACCAGTATAAACAAATATACCATATATGAGCTTATTGTCCAGGTCAAAAAATATAGGCTTAAAAAGTTGAAAGGCAGAGTGAGTAGTAAACCACGCCACCAAAAGAACACCAAAAATATGTGAATTTTACCAACCAGTGCCACCGCTTTAAAACAAGCATCCTCACAAGAGTGAACAATCACGTGATTGATTGGGGATCTAGATACAACCATTAAAGCAAGAAACTGCAATCCAAGTCCTTATATATGAAAAAATTCACTTGAAATGAGAGACTGAAGAAACAACGCATGTGGTGATGACAAGAAACTAGTTTTGATAGCCCTGCTGGACGCAACAGAAAAACCAGTCTGCTGTTACCATGAAGCCTACTCCTAACCAATTGAGCATAAGTGAAAATTAAGCGCCGCTAGAAAACTTACTGTAATGAAATACAACTGTGCAGTGGTGAGTGATCACACTGTTGAATACAATCAATAGAGGAATTGTTCGTATGCAGACTCGGACATAAGAATCTTCTGGGATCTCATGCGTCTAAGACGCTGATATGTAAGCGCACTCTGTAAAAAATACATGAAACAAATATGAGTGTATGGCTCGCTCGAGAATGCTCATGATTCAGGCCTGCCTCTTCGATACTCGTGAGACCGCCTAAAAATGGAAAAACCTTCTACCTAGCTTCGTAACGCTGATAACTTCCTAATCTGTGACATAATGTTAGACATTACTCATGAACCTGAGCAATATAAGACTAAGTAATACAATCATTAAATATGAGCAAAGCATGAGCGGCGAACCGAGTTAGCCTCAGCATCCGTTAATGAAGCGCTCTAAGTTAAACTAAATTGGCGTCTCACCTTCCGTTGAAGGCACTGCTACACACGGGATCGTATTTGGAATTGCAAAGAACTCCGCTACGACGACGGAGATGCCTGTTATCGGCAACGCTTCCCAGCTGAGCCTGAACGATGAGAAAATAGCTGTTGTAAGCGACAAGAGCCTCTATTCAATTATTTACGACTTCTGCCACTACCAAAAAGGTATTCAAACTTACCACTGAATGTCCGACCTGCACCAAATTGTGTACTCGGATCTAGTTCCTAACACGCGACCCGCTTCTCATCGAGAATCACTATTTCTAGTTTTAGTGCGCACAGAAAGAGGACTATGAAACGCCACCGATGTGGAGTCGCCATGTCTAAGACATACTATATGTATGTTAGAAATTGAGAACTCGTGTCTTCACGAAATGCCACATAATTATTAAGGAAATGCAACATAATTTTGAACAAGGTTGACAGAAGCAACCTATAATTTGGTGTAGTGGCTGATCTTTATGTCTAGTACTAAACCCCCAACATACAAACGCCGAGAGCGAAGCTCTCATTGAGGCCACCATTTTGAAACAGTGCTAATGCAGATAGCCCCTCGCGGGGAAACAACGTGAAGATTGGCTGACAAGCCAACACTGAATGAGTATCTGTGTATACTGAGTAGACTCAAAACTAACTACTGTGTGAACAGTATTCAAAAGATGCTTCATGTCAGAGACACAATACCTGTGATACGTGACCTGTTGTAGGAAGAGACCAATGTGAGGATATGTGAACAAATGGTGCACTAGATAGTGATAGAATATAGACAAAATAAAAAATGAAATGAAAACTAGACATAACTGACTTGGGGCCAAATGTGTAATTTGGCCTGAATATAACATTGTTAACTATATTAATAACTGGTTTAGAAAATAGAATGGTAGATGTTAACACATAATTGATAACAATGCAGTCACAAAAAACATTGCAATTCGATTCTGTCATTGAGCCCATTAGGTGCCAATGTATGCAGATATTTGATCCACCAAGCTTCTCTCTGTGCCAGTAATGTGATGTGATTTTGATCTGGTTTAGCTGTAATCATTTCAAGAATGGTAAACTTGAGCTGAGCGTTAGTGTGTTGCTGCTCTAACCAGTGTGTTGCAAAGTAAGATTTTGTGGACTTAGTTCTAAATGTACTCTTGTGCTCTGTTATGCGAACTTTAATCTTTCTGGAAGTTTTGCCCACGTATAATGCTCCACATGGACACTTGATAGTGTATATTACATTAGAGCTGTTGCCGTCACCATTGTATTTGAGTGAAATCTCTGTTCCTGAATGTGGATGATGGATAACATTCTCAGTCATTACATTATTACAATGGACGCAATTCTGACATTTGCGCATTCCATGATAATGTTGTTGAGTTACTACTGCTTTGGCAGTTATGATCTCCTTGATGTTTTTGCTGCGTGTGTATGCAAAAAGGGGTTCCTCATCATATAGTCCCTTGAAATCCGGTTCTTGCCTCAATAACTCCCATCTTGATTTAATGATGTGTTTGATAGCTTGCGATCTGGATGAATATTTAGACACAAATACGTGTCTATTTATTTTCTCTTTTGGCTTAGTGACTAACAACGTTTGTCGTTGTCGTGATTCTGTCTTGCTCAAGGCCACTGATAAGATTTTTTCTGGATAGCCTCTTTCGCTGAATTTCTCTTGCTGATGTTGTAGTGCAGATTGCAAATTGGATACATTGGATGTAATTCGTTTCACCCTCAACAACTGTGAATACGGGAGATTGTTTATTAGAGACGGTGGATGAAAACTTGTATACAAGAGCAGATTGTTTCTATCTGTTGGTTTAGTGTATACTTGTGTCTCAAGCTTATTGTCTCTTTGAGTAATCTTGACATCCAAATAGTGAATATCGCGTTGGTCTATCTCATGAGTGAATTTGATTCTCTCGTGTTTGTTGTTTAATTCTCCAATCAGTTGTTCCAGCAAAATTTGAGAATTTTTCCATACCAAGAAAATGTCGTCAATGAATCTGGCGTAAAACGCTAAGTTGGTAGACCAGATTTCTTGGCTGAAAATGTGGGTATCCTCAAATTGCGCCATGAATGTATTGGCATACGCCGGCGCTCCAGAAAAACCCATGGAGGTTCCACTCACTTGTAGATAGAATTTATCTTGCCATTCCAAATAGCTATGTTGTAAACAAAATATCAGCAATTCGAGGATGAAGATTTTATTGACCGGTTTTTCAGGTAATTTCAAAAGCGCCCACTCACAAGCTTCAACTCCTTCTTTCAAGCGAATAGAGGTATAAAGAGCGGTTACATCAATTGTGCACATCAACCAGTTAGGATTGTATTCCATTTGTACTTGCTCCAACAGATTAAGAAAGTGAGTCGTGTCTTTAACATAACTGCTCCAAGATTGTACAAATTTTTGTAAAAAGTGATCAATCAGTTGGCCCGCAGGTGAAAAGATAGAGTCACAACCTGACACTAACGGTGGGAAAGGTGGATTGTTCAAATTCTTGTGCACTTTAGGCAGCATGTACAACCTCGGTCTTCTTGGGTATTGTACTGTGAGGAAATTGCGTAACGTGGATGTGATCCAACCCATGTTTTCAGCTTTTTCCAAAATCTGATTAAGATATTCCACAAAGCTAGGGGTAGGGTCTTCTTCCAACAAGATGTATGTTGTTGCGTCATTGAGATGTTCGTTAACCTTCTGTACATAGAAACTCGTATCCATTACTACCAAAGCACCTCCCTTATCTGCCATTTGAAAGGTTATTTGTTCATCTGATCTTAATCTGCATAGGATGTCCATTTCATCTTTTCTCAAATTTGACCGCATACGTGGGTGCAGATTTAATTTAGTGAGATCATGACGCACCAATGACTCAAAGGTATCAAGTATTTTGTGTGACACAGGAGACATGAAGATGCTTTTCGGCTTGAATGGTCTCAATTCCAAGTCAACTTCTTCTTGAGTAGTTGGTGGTATATCAGAGGAAGGTACCACATTAGTAAAGAAATGTTTTAGCCTTAAATTTCTTAAAAACCGAAAGACAGACACTTCCAATTCTAATCTGTTGGTATGATAGACGGGCACAAAAGAAGTTCCTTTATTCAATACCATTTCCTGCGATTTAGTCAATTCCTTCGAAGAGATATTAATTACGAGGGTTTTCCCTTGCTCCTCAGACTCCGGGCTTCCGCTTCTTTTTCCTTGGCTTCCCTTTCCTTTGTTTCTTTGTCTTTTTCTTTGACTCCTCCTTGTTTTTTTAGGGCGTCTGGAGGTCTCCCTCCTCCTTGAACCTTGTCTAAAAAAGGCGGTCCTGCTGATGTACTAGCTCCATTATTAGCTGCAGATGTTGAAGAATCTTGTCCAGTAGGTAATGGCTGTCGTGAAGGATCCAAATCCGTGTCTGATACTATCGATTCCTGTGATGAAGTTACAGGTTTTTGATAAGGACGCCGTTTGGCGTACACCTCTGCCCAGGTGTACACCTCATTCAATTTATAATCAATTGTATCTCTACGGAATTTTCGTAGTTTTCTTTCCTGAATATCTTTGCCATAAGACTCTAATTTGCTATTAAGGTCTTCCAAAGTAAGTTTCCAAAAATCTGCCTCACAACGTGTTGACAAATCTGCCTTGATGATGTGTATCTCTTCTTCTAGCTCCTTGATAGTTTTTGATAATTCCTCAATCAGAAGCAGAATTAAATCAAGTGAGCATGTATTTAGAACTGCTTGCCACTTTTCCATGGATCTTTTGTTATATTGGAATTTATATAACAGTGGTTTGATGGGCAAGCGTAATCCACGAGG
Source organism: Lissotriton vulgaris (assembly GCF_964263255.1). NCBI lineage: Eukaryota > Metazoa > Chordata > Amphibia > Caudata > Salamandridae > Lissotriton > Lissotriton vulgaris. The sequence goes on from NC_141691.1 coordinate 956,631,169, forward strand.
AATTCTTTGTACCTTGTGGTACTGTATCAATGTCGATGCATGAAGCCGTTGACTCAATGCTCTTTTAGCTATGAACTCAAGTTGTTTCAGTTGTTGTGGAATAGAACTGCCTTGAACATTGAATGATGGAGATTGTTCTATGAGTAAATAGATACCTTCAAATTGTGTGTCTGTGTAAGTTCTAGTATCTGCTCTATTTTCTGTTAAATTAGAGATGCTGTCAAATGACATGTTTGAAAGAAAGAAATAGAGTCGGGGTGCTACCGGCCAATGTATGTGGCAATGTGAATACGTAAAAGAGTAATCAGCCTGCGCACTCCCTAATATGTACTCTGTTACTTAGTAACTATACGTGTTTAGTACATTGTTTGTGTGCTGTTTGGTTGGAAGGCAGCCAGCCCTAATAAATGTTCAACCCCTGGTGGATACTCCACTAGTATACCAAACGCACAACTAGAATAGGTTATAACAATTAAACAATTAGTACATTTTTGACTTGCCTCAGTAATCACTCATGAAAAAATTTTCCTCCATGGGTTTTTCTGGAGCGCCGGCGTATGCCAATACATTCATGGCGCAATTTGAGGATACCCACATTTTCAGCCAAGAAATCTGGTCTACCAACTTAGCGTTTTACGTCAGATTCATTGACGACATTTTCTTGGTATGGAAAAATTGTCAAATTTTGCTGGAACAACTGATTGGAGAATTAAACAACAAACACGAGAGAATCAAATTCACTCATGAGATAGACCAACGCGATATTCACTATTTGGATGTCAAGATTACTGAAAGAGACAATAAGCTTGAGACACAAGTATACACTAAACCAACAGATAGAAACAATCTGCTCTTGTATACAAGTTTTCATCCACCGTCTCTAATAAACAATCTCCCGTATTCACAGTTGTTGAGGGTGAAACGAATTACATCCAATGTATCCAATTTGCAATCTGCACTACAACATCAGCAAGAGAAATTCAGCAAAAGAGGCTATCCAGAAAAAATCTTATCAGTGGCCTTGAGCAAGACCGAATCACAACAACGACAAACGTTGTTAGTCACTAAGCCAAAAGAGAAAATAAATAGACACGTATTTGTGTCTAAATATTCATTCAGATCGCAAGCTATCAAACACATCATTAAATCAAGATGGGAGGTATTGAGGCAAGAACCAGATTTCAAGGGACTATATGATGAGGAACCCCTTTTTGCATACACACGCAGCAAAAACATCAAGGAGATCATAACTGCCAAAGCAGTAGTAACTCAACAACATTATCATGGAATGCGCAAATGTCAGAATTGCGTCCATTGTAATAATGTAATGACTGGGAATGTTATCCATCATCCACATTCAGGAAAAGAGATTTCACTCAAGTACAATGGTGACTGTAACAGCTCTAATGTAATATACACTATCAAGTGTCCATGTGGAGCATTATACGTGGGCAAAACTTCCAGAAAGATTAAAGTTCGCATAACAGAGCACAAGAGTACATTTAGAACTAAGTCCACAAAATCTTACTTTGCAACACACTGGTTAGAGCAGCAACACACTAACGCTCAGCTCAAGTTTACCATTCTTGAAATGATTACAGCTAAACCAGATCAAAATCACATCACATTACTGGCACAGAGGGAAGCTTAGAGGATCAAATATCTGCATACATTGGCACCTAATGGGCTCAATGACAGAATCGAATTGCAATGTTTTTTGTGACTGCATTGTTATCAATTATGTGTTAACATCTACCATTCTATTTTCTAAACCAGTTATTAATATAGTTAACAACGTTTGTGAATGATCTTATATTCAGGCCAAATTACACATTTGGCCCCAAGTCAGTTATGTCTACTTTTCATTTCATTTTTTATTTTGTCTATATTCTATCACTATCTAGTGCACCATTTGTTCACATATCCTCACATTGGTCTCTTCCTACAACAGGTCACGTATCGCAGGTATTGTGTCTCTGACATGAAGCATCTTTTGAATACTGTTCACACAGTAGTTAGTTTTGAGTCTACTCAGTATACACAGATACTCATTCAGTGTTGGCTTGTCAGCCAATCTTCACGTTGTTTCCCCGCGAGGGGCTATCTGCATTAGCACTGTTTCAAAATGGTGGCCTCAATGAAAGCTTCGCTCTCGGCGTTTGTATGTTGGGGGTTTAGTACTAGACATAAAGATCAGCCACTACACCAAATTATAGGTTGCTTCTGTCAACCTTGTTCAAAATTATGTTGCATTTCCTTAATAATTATGTGGCATTTCGTGAAGACACGAATTCTTAATTTCTAACATACATATAGTATGTCTTAGACATGGCGGCTCCACAGCGGTGGCGTTTCATAGTCCTCTTTCTGTGCGCACTAAAACTAGAAATAGTGATTCTCGATGAGAAGCGGGTCGCGTGTTAGGAACTAGATCCGAGTACACAATTTGGTGCAGGTCGGACATTCAGTGGTAAGTTTGAATACCTTTTCGGTAGTGGCAGAAGTCGTAAATAATTGAATAGAGGCTCTTGTCGCTTACAACAGCTATTTTCTCATCGTTCAGGCTCAGCTGGGAAGCGTTGCCGATAACAGGCATCTCCGTCGTCGTAGCGGAGTTCTTTGCAATTCCAAATACGATCCCGTGTGTAGCAGTGCCTTCAACGGAAGGTGAGACGCCAATTTAGTTTAACTTAGAGCGCTTCATTAACGGATGCTGAGGCTTACTCGGTTCGCCGCTCATGCTTTGTTCATATTTAATGATTGTTTTACTTAGTCTTATATTGCTCAGGTTCATGAGTAATGTCTAACATTATGTCACAGATTAGGAAGTTATCAGCGTTACAAAGCTAGGTAGAAGGTTTTTCCATTTTTAGGCGGTCTCACGAGTATTGAAGAGGCAGGCCTGAATCATGAGCATTCTCGAGCGAGCCATACACTCATATTTGTTTCATGTATTTTTTACAGAGTGCGCTTACATATCAGCGTCTTAGACGCATGAGATCCCAGAAGATTCTTATGTCCGCGTCTGCATACAAACAATTCCTCTATTGAATGTATTCAACAGTGTGATCACTCACCACTGCAGTTGTATTTCATTACAGTAAATGTTCTAGCGGCGCTTAATTTTCACTTATGCTCAATTGGTTAGGAGTAGGCTTGATGGTAACAGCAGACTGGTTTTTCTGTTGCGTCCAGCAGGGCTATCAAAACTAGTTTCTTGTCATCACCACATTCGTTGTTTCTTCAGTCTCTCATTTCAAGTGAGTTTTTTCATATATAAGGACTTGGATTGCAGTTTCTTGGTTTAATGGTTGTATCTAGATCCCCAATCAATCACGTGATTGTTCACTCTTGTGAGGATGCTTGTTTTAAAGCGGTGGCACTGGTTGGTAAAATTCACATATTTTTGGTGTTCTTTTGGTGGCGTGGTTTACTACTCACTTTTGCCTTTCAACTTTTTAAGCCTATATTTTTTGACCTGGACAATAAAAAAACACATCATTAAATCAAGATGGTATATTTGTTTACACTGGTCTGTACTTAGCAGGTTGTGTTTATAGAACTGCATGTTTTGATTGGTCACAAGCGAGTTTTGCAAGCTTCTCAGCACACAGCTTTGTAATATTTCGTTATCATGAATTGATAAAATGTTTTGTTTCTTGCAGTGCCCCTGAAGAAGGGAACCCCCCGAAATGCATTGGGCTTTTTTTCTAAATTGTGTTCCTATGTTATACGTTTGATTTGACAGTTTTGAGCCTAAGCAAGTGACTGAACGAATTCATTTGTCTTTATCATTATCATGTAACAACGTTGATGCATTCAAATTGTTGTATCATCATATATAAACTTTTCAATTGGCTGTATCAGCATTTACAATGTACTGTTTGAAGAAATACAAGAATAATATTTTTTGAAGAAAAAAAAATTTCATGAGTGATTACTGGGGCAAGTCAAAAATGTACTAATTGTTTAATTGTTATAACCTATTCTAGTTGTGCGTTTGGTATACTAGTGGAGTATCCACCAGGGGTTGAACATTTATTAGGGCTGGCTGCCTTCTAACCAAACAGCACACAAACAATGTACTAAACACGTATAGTTACTAAGTAACAGAGTACATATTAGGGAGTGCGCAAGCTGATTACTCTTTTTCGTAATCTGGAATGAGCCAGATGCCAGCATGTGGAGGGATGTTTGTGGTTCTGGGAGTTGGTGTCTGGACCCGTGGCGCTATCTGGTGTAGGAGCTAGACAATGGACTCCCTCCTGAGCCAGTAGTAGATGATAACTTTATCCTCCCTCAGGTCAATTACGGTAGTCTGCTACCAATATATGTGCTCCTTTCTACTGCCCTGCCTTCATGGTGGTGAGGGGGCTGGGGATGGGTGGGGCTTGGGAGGTATTGAATAAGCACCTCCATGGCGTAGTTGTGCTTACCAAACAGTTCTGTCTGGCTTTTCTTTATATACCACAGCCAGTGCGTCATTTCCTATTCCTGGGTTAACGATACGCATACATTTTGACGCATTTCAGCACCAGAGCACCGCTTGCCAATGATGAGCCTCTTTCCCAAAACCTCGCAAATAGTGCAGCATCAGTATTACGATAGAAAGTAGAAGGGAACACCTACCTTGCATATAATTAACGCAGCCCATTCAGACGCAGGTAAAAACCAACACAGTGCAACAAAAGAGATGCACCGACCTAGATGTGTCACCTTGTAACTATGGAGTACTGGCAGTGCCGCTGACGCCTCAAATGTGTGATGTATCAGTGACGCAAGCTCCTTGTAAATGAGGCTCTAAGTGTCTTTTTAAAATACTTAACATTTACTGCCCTGTTCCACAAATGCATCCAGTGCAGCTAAAGAGTCTTGGAGCCCCAGACTCTGCTCTACTGTAATGTGTATCACGCAGCAGGAGGGGCAAGAGGTGACTTTAAAACTTAAGTCACGTTCACAAGCAATTATGCATGAAAAGGGGGAGTCAACACCAGTGATCACTGGGACATTTACACATGTGAAAGGCATCTCAATGCCAGTAAATTAAAAGTGCATTTTTGCTGAAAATCCTTAAAAGATTACCGTAAAAATAATCCTGTTTGCTCCTAAAACGGGGCCTTCACATGTTGCAGAACACGGTTTTGAAGCAAGCATCCGAATGGGCATCATTTACAAACACATGTGCCTTATGCGCTTGAAAAGATCATCTCTTACATTTAATGATTGAAGTGAAGAAAACTAAAAGGGGAAGGAGGAGGGGGGCTGCACTGTCTGCAAGCCATGATTCCACCCTGGTAAAAGATTTAGGGCCTGATTTAGATCTCGGCAATCGTCATTATGCCCAATTGGATTCATATTTTGGTGGACGGGATATCCGTCATCATTGTAATGGAGTAACCATCTGCTGAGATCTAAATCAGGCCCTCAGACAATGGACCACAAAAGTATTTGACCTGCTCAGGACTGTGATGTTCTCTCAAATGATTCCAATCTTCAACATAATTTTTTAATACACGTTGAACCAAATCTTTATCAAATACTGCCTTTTATGTTATTGATTACAATCAAATTTCACAGGCCTTTATTAATGCTTTACAAATAAAAAGTAAAGTGGAGTGCAAGGGTCCATAGAGGCCAGCACGAAATGTGGGGTGAGAGAAGCATGTAAGAGAAGTTTTGAAGAAGTAGGACAAGGGTAATTTGAAGAAGTAGTATATTTATTAAGACAACAGGAACAGACCCCTGGGACACAGCTGCTCCTTCCTCCAACAGCCTTCCTTCTGTTCTACAGATCTCACAAGTGCATCAGAACATACAGGTTGCTAGGGAGCATGCGTGTTCCAGAGCATTACATAAATATACAAGGGTAAATGATCAACAGAGAAGGATATAACACGAAGCATCTGGAATACACATGCACTATGAAGAAGTGCTTCATGAAAAAGAAAAAAAGAGTTTCTGAAAAACAAGCATTCGAGGAAGAATAAAGGGAGCCAATAAGAGAGTTTGTAAATAGACTATGCTCCACAGAAGGGACAAAAACATGCTGCATGGGCTCAAAGGAATAAAGTCAGCGAATACAAAGCAAGAAAATGTGAGTGTCAACGCACAAACCCAATGGTAAGCAATAGACGGAATGCATTCAAGTAAGATTTCCGCAATAAATCTTTGCAAGTAGGCAGCTGCGGTGCCTGATCGACTTCAACCTAATGGCGCTCTTCATTGAAAGTGGACAGGGCATATTGTAAGCCCTGATTTCTTAATGATTTGGTGTACTGCTGAATGAGACCAGCAGGGTTGTGTTTTGGGTTTAAGAAGCAAGCTTAAGCTGAGAGTGATTGCTTCCTGCATCATCGTATAGCTCTATCCCTACGCACACGGGTGGTTACAGTCACACCTCGTGTACCTACTAAATCCAGTACAGGCAACCTGTTAGGAGTTGGGAGTATTCTTTGCTATTTACAGTTCAGACAGCATCAAGCAAAGTAATCTGTTTGTCTGAGTATGACCAGTTAATCCCATCCTCAATGCCAAAATTATGTTGTGATGTACCAGACGTAGCAGAGGAGTATCTTTGGAGTTTATTTATTAGATCTTAATTACAGGTTAGCATCCATGTAAAGCAGCCCCACCAGGACCAGCCAGCCTACTGCTCAGCCCATCTTCAACTGTCACACCTCACCACACAGGCACCCAAACATTCCATGCATCTCCATAACACCAACATTCCACTCAAAACACTCACAATGACTGAGCAGCTAGGAGCCAGGTAACATAGGAGACACATTAGTACATAGGCAGGCTATAAGATAGTACTTTAGCACTGATGGGAAAAAGTTATTATATTGGATATAAAAGAAAGTAGCAAAAGGGCAGTATGTTATAAGAAGCATCACATATCCTAACTCTCCCAAAGAGTGCCTCAATTGCTGCGCATGCACGGCACAACATACACAGGTGTAAGCATGGCACAGTGATATGTTATATGTAATTTGGATCTGTCAAATTGCAATATGAGACTCGCTTCTTAAAAAGGTAGCTGAATGCAGCTCCCTACCCATCCCTCAAATGCTCATATTCAAGGTGCTTACCTATCTCGAAAGTCTAGTATCCCTGTTCCTTTCCTTTTCTCTCCTATCTGAGATGTGAAAAACAATAGGATAAAATAACAAGCCTCTTAGAGGCATCCATGAAGCTTGTTGCTATAAGGACACCCATACATCTCATAGGATTATAGCTATTCCTGGGGTGGTGAACTGATGCCCCAGGGGCACTAAGCCTATTCTAATGTCCTGTGGGTGTCATTAAAGGGATATTTTAGTCGGCTGATGTGCCTGCAAGTTTGTTAAACTCAGAATGTGCATTGCGTGTCAGAAGCTCATTCCTTTCCTGGCACTCCTATTCAAACCATTGAGTTTAATATAGCCTTAAAGCCTGCTCTAGCGGGTAGCAGGCTATAGGGGCCATTAACGGCCCACCTCCAGGAATAAAGATCCTAGCTGAAGGCGAGGGACTATAACACCCAGCTAGGAAGGCTATACGGTTATTAGATATTTCCACCACTAGATGGCAGAATGTTCTAACATATAAAACAAAGGCCTCATGGAGCCCGAAGGGATTGAAATCCTCTCTGCTCCATGAGGCCTTTGTTCACAGCACTAGCTGTGAAAGACCAGCTGTGGGCAGTGCAGGTAAAAGCGGTGGGGCGGGCGAGGGGGTATTTCGACAGAGAAGAGCGTAAATGAATCATTTATTCAATTTTCCCTTGTCAGCGTCTGTCGAAATTCCCCCCACCTGGCCCCCGCTCTTACCTGCATGGGCCGCGGCTGTGAATGACTACGTTGGAATGTCGGAGCTCCGGGCTTCTACCGGCCATTAGAGACTGGAGCACTCCATTATTTTCAATGGAGCTCCCAACATTCCAATGTTCTAGTAAAGAGTAAAAGTGCATAACTGTTTCATAAAATGTGATAGTTCGTGGAGCCATGCTGACCTCTTCGACAGAGTGTGTGCAATTTCTTATGCACTCTTTGCTGGTGTCCGTGCTTCCTCCAATTACGGAAGTAGAAAAGCCCATAGAATAATATTTATAACTTAATAATATATTAATTGAATACTAATATAGGATCCCATAGCTACAGTCCCCAGACGTCAAGCAGAGACGAGACTGTGCATCTCCTTCCTCAAGCAATGTCATTTGTTGTCAGTCTTGCCAATGTCCAAACTCTCAAGCAGGGGCAGCTAGAGTTGTCAAGATTGAAACCTTAAATTGGCTGTGACCCAAGAGGGGTAACACTGGTCTGGGTAGTACAGATTTCCTAATGGAGAGTCATACTTCTTCAGTAGGGAATAGAATATAAGGTTTTGCCAGAGACAGTGTGACTGTTGCTGGTAAATTTCCTAAGCAAGATAAGGGGATTGTGTGCTCTTGCAATCAGAGCACACTTCCCAACTCACAAATTGTGAAGATCCCAGCAGGTTTTTGTTACCGAAAACTGTTGCGGACACACCCGCTCTGACAATGATGTTAGGATGCGAGGAATAGCAAATGTAGGTCCATCAATGTCCACAAGTGTGGCCAACAATGTCCTTCTTGCCACTCCCTTGGTCCCTAGTTCCACACTTTAAAAAATGTTGTTTGTCTCACCACAAAGTGTAACACACACTAATGCTTCGACAATTGGGGTGGAGGGGGGGGGGGGGGGGGGGTCACCTGCAGCTGTAGGCTGGAGTAACAGTTTTCCTTCCCCTATTAATCACTTCTTGTGTGCCACTTCTCTTCATGGCTCTGCCCTCCATACACTTTCATGGAATATTGCAGAGGTGCGATCCAGTGAACATTAGCTTCATTTTGTTAAATCACAATTTGCTTTCATAATTTGATATTCCAGGAATCGTGTTTGACCGCTTCTTATTTCCTAGACAATTACTAGTGTTTTCCTCTAGCTGCCATTCCTTCCTCAGCAGGCAGGTCAAAGGTGAACTTATTGTGTGGATGAGTGTTTTATTGCTGTGGTGCGATATACCCATCGTCCAATATCCAGGCACTTTTTTGTGAAAAGAAACAGCTCCACTCATTCCTTAGTATCACAGTGAGAGAGCGCAAATCAAGTAAAATGTAGAAGTGCACCATATTTACAAGCACGTTGCACGAGTTTAGTTAAAGGAACATATAATAGTGTCGAATTTATTGAGTGCATACACATAAGAGTGTTTAATTAATACAGAATGCATATATCAGTGTGAAAAGCTAATGTAGTAATGTTTAGAGATGTTAGAATGATATTAGATTCCATGTTATGTGGCTGTTACAGAGGAGAATGTAATGCTGCCAAACGTAGAAACGTGTAGGCCTCATGGCAGTTCATTGAGAAAGAAAACGTGCCTTTACATTTTCACATAAGATGGATTATTGTTGTTATAATTCAAAGTATTATTGATCATAGACTGAAAAATATGTTTTTAGAAGTGTTCCCTATAACCAGTGTGTGTAATAAGTTAGAATACTGTTTTAGGCTGAGAAATAAAGGTTCATAGAGTGCACAGGCCTGTTTCATGTAATTCTAGTAGGCCTGGAGAGATAAGTCGTTTCTTTTGATCTGCATGTGCTAGTTAAAATCAGGTCGTGTTAAGCATAAATGGTGGACCATTCTCGAAGGTTTACGACTTGAGAGATAAGCTGGAGGCCGGAATTTGGGGCCCACTTCATGGGTGTCTGTTTGCAGGTGCGAGGGGGTTCCAATCAAGAGAGTGATGAATAGAGCTCTGTTCTGGGAGACAGGCACAGGCCTGGAGGAGGCTTCAGGAATTTCCTGGGGGTACCGTCTTGCCAGAGAAAAGCCTGAGAAGCAAGGTCAAAGCTAACAAGGAGCCCAGAGGAGTATCAGCATGGAAAAAGCCAGAACCGACACCACGTGAGGGGTGTACGTGAGGGGCGTCTCTGAGGGGCGTTTCAACTGTAATTGTGATTTTGTATTAGGGACAGCACCCTTGGGTGGAGCTAGAGCAGATGGCCTGAGGAACCTTAGAGAGCGGATGGGTAGGCAGAGAGGGCATAACTGCGATGCACAGATTTACAACAAAGACTAAGGGAAAGTGAGTGATCTTCTTTGGAAGTCACCACGGCTGACACCTTTTTAGGTTAAGATTCTGCTAAGTAGGGATGTCACTTAGTCTAGTGTAGGGACAGTCTAATCTGGATTTTTCTTCCTTTTGTAAATGACGCTCAAGTTGCAACTTGTGTCTATTCTTGCAAACTTGCTGATCTTTGAATTAGTCTTGGTGATATTCTTCTGTCGCCTAAGAGCATTTAGAGAATTCATGTTTGTATTGATGCCAGTGTATCTTTTGAACCTTATATTGAGATGTTTGTATCTCCAGTTATCTTTGGCTTTATAATAAAACTTTAAAACTTATTCGTGGTAAGTAGTTCTTCAGAGTTGTGTAAAGTCTTGAGGATTAACCTAGTAGTGGATTGCTTTTTACTCTATGACAGGTAACAAAGGTTCAGTCGACCTGAGTTGGGATCTAGATCTATAGTGATCAGATAAGAGATCAAAAATCCCGCCGTAAAAGTTGGTAGCAGATTAGGATGGTTACCTTCTAGAGGAAGGTGATCTAGACTAGGTTAAGATTACCCCGAGGCCCCTAGAGATCGAGATGTGAGCAGCAGAAGAATCGCCTGCCGAAGAAGGTGCTCACGGTGCGAGAGAAAAACAGCAGAGTCGGTCGAGAGTGAGTATAATAAGGGTCATGCGTTGGCAGATTGCGGTGTTTTGTGTTGTATTTGTGTTGTAATGTCATGCGGAGTTGAATGCCTGTAGTGTGATTGGGGCAGGGTTGTGAGCGCGCGCAACCTGGTGAAAATCTTAAGTTCAGAGAAGAGCTTAAGTGGTTCGGGTGTATCGGACATCCAGAGTAATTGTCGACCATTGTAAAGGGGGCCATGAGGTACCATTGATCGCCCGCAGGACCGAGATAGGGGGAACGCAAGAGTGAGTGTATGGGTAACGGACGCTGGCGGGAAGTTGTGTGTAAGTAACCTATCAGTTAAGGCGACTGTCTGGACGTTCACGGAAAGACATTTCGTCAGTTAAGGTGACAATTACAGTTAGACTGTGGGCGTACAGTCAAGGAAAGTGATCACTTGGTCGGAAGTAATCATTTTTCAGGGTATGAATGGGACGCATGCATGACCGGGAGACGAGCTGAGAAAGGAGGGGAACTGCTGCGAAGGGGAGACGAGTGACGTCAGAGAGAGCCGCGCTGTGATAGGCCAGTTGACGCGAAGCCGCGCTGTGATAGGCCGGTTGACGCGAACCGCGCTGTGATAGGCCGGTTGGCGTGAAGCCGCGCTGGGATAGGCCGGTTAGCGAGAACCGCGCTGGGATTGGTGGATTGTCATCAGGAAGTAAACAAACGCAGGCAAATAGGAAAATCTTGTAGATTTCGAACATGAAGTGTTTTAAATGTTTTAGAGCGATCTTTAAAAGAAAAAGGAGAGAATCGTATTACGGGGAAGAGGCCCCGCCAGAGGGTACACCAGCTCATTATATGGCTACGAATGTTGGGTTGCATACTATACTGTGGCTTAGTACTTGGAGTAAGATTACAGAAGGAAATGAGGAACTGACTTTTCCGAAATACGGAACGTTTAGATTAGAAGTGTTGCACCAGCTAAAAGCAGTTATGTCTTCATTGAGACCGTTGCCTAGACCAACACAGTGTGAAGCCCTTAATGCGTGGATTAGGGCGGCGCATGACAGGAATCAGAACAGACGTCAAGAAAGAGTGAGACGATCGGTAAGAGCAGTACAAGACGCTAAATGGGATGCGGAAAGCAAGAAATGGAGGGTGCAGACTATTGAAGTGGATAAGTTGTACCCAGTGATAGAGGTTACAGGAGAAAAGAGAAAGCCAGAGGAGGATGACGAGAGCGAGACAGAGGATAGCCTGATAAATAGGTTGTTGATAGATAGACCGCCTCCGTACAATAGAGAGATGGAAGGTATCGAGCTCCCAAGGGAAGATAGGGTTGGCATAGGGGAGAATAGATCACTCCCTATAACAGATTGGGAACCTACCAAAGGTGAGGAAACACCTCAACCTAGTCCAGTACAGAGAGTAGTCGGAAGGTTTGTGGTGCAGAAGGTGCCAGCAACGGAGAGTGTAGAGTCTTATCAATTGCCAGATGCTCTTCAAGTACCCGTTACCATAGGTCCTATAGTGTCGATTTACAACCCAGAGAAAGTGCGAGAGGAGGAACAGGTACGGCTAGACAGAGAAAGAGCAGAAATGGAAAGGAGCAACAACATGACAAATGCCCGGAGGCAATTGCCACGACCGAGAGAACGGAGCACCCCATTAGATTCAGCAGTGGATCCCATATCAGATCAAGGGGGTCAGAGAGGACCGATGGATCTGAGAGGGCCACAGCCGAAATCCTTTAAGGAGTTGAGGGCTGACTTGAGGGAATGGGATGCTGCCACAGGAACACAGAGTAACAGATCAAGAGCGGAAGCTGAATGGGGAAGTCGAGGCGATGGGACGGTGTCTCACTGTGGGGCTAGCGAAAGCGGTTAGGAGTGGGATGGTAAGAGTCAGGAGAGTAGAGGAGATACCCGTCATATCCATGGTGGAAGTAGGCAGGAGCAAGAAGGTAGAAGTACAGAGTGTGGAGGGGTGTCTCGTCTCATTTACAGTGAGGGAGACCGAAGGACGCAAGAGTACAGGGATAGCTTTAAGTGCACTCACCATGCACCTGGCGATATCAGACAGCATTGGAATTGCGGGAACATGGGGAGCCACGAGGTGTCTCACCATGCGTCAAGCAATCATGGGCAGGAGCGGGATCGCGGGAACATGGGGAGCCGTGAAGGGCCTTGCCCTGCGTCGAGCGATCATGGACAGCAGGGGAGTTGCGAAAGCATGGGGAATAATGGAGTGTCTTACCAGACACCTAGAGACACCAGACAGAATGGGAGATGTGGGATTATGGGGAATCGAGCAGTGTTTCACCATACACCAAGAGGGGATGGGACTGCATGGGACCTGGAGGGATGGGAGCATGGGAGGACTCCCCATAACACGCCTGAGCCCAGACGTAGGACTCAGAGCTGTGATGGGCGAGACGTAGATGGGCTCTCTAGAGACAACACACTAAAAGCTGTGATAAAGGCAAAAAGGCTCGATGTGACCAGTTTAAAATCTGACCTGGACGAGATAATAGATGGTACGTTGCCTTTAGAAAGGATTGACATGTATGAGCAAGATGAGGTGCTGTTTATAGCAAAGGATATTACTCGGAAGGCGAGAGCAATTCACGAGAAATTATCTGAAATGGCAGACAAGTATATGGTAGACTTGTCGAGAACAAAGGCATTACAGGGTAACCATAGGTTGCATTATTCAGATCAGGACCTTGATGAGAGGAGGACAATTGGATTAAAAACACACATTAGGGAACTGATCACAGGAATAAGGGCATGGAGAGATCTGGATAAATGGGAAGAAAGGTGGTCCAAGAAAGGGACTGTCAGGCGGAGTGCGATTGTGATGTCCCCGGAGGGAGGGCCACTGCGGATGGAGGCATACCCTTTGCGAGAAATAGCGAATAGGAGTTATGTACATGTGCTCTGGAGTAGGGGAGATTTGGCTGCGTTTACCAATTCATTTCCAAAGTTAAGAGAGAATCCTGTAGAGTGGTACAAACCGGTAGAGAGCTTTGTGAAAATCTATAAAGTACTGTGGATTGATTTAAACACCTTATTTGATATTGTGGTCCCAGGAGACTTGTGGACAGCATGCAAAGTTAGTGTCGAATGGCCCACAGCAGAACCAGAAAGAGATGCTCATACTAATGGACCGTCAGAGAGAGTAATGGAAAAATATGAAAGGGTGATGACATGGCTGAAAGAGAAGGTGCCACCGCAGGATATAGATTGGGTGAAAATAGATCGAACTAGACAGGAACCCAAGGAGACAGTCCATGAATTTTATGAGCGATTGCTGAAAACGTTCAAACAATACAGTGGATTAGATGTAATGGATCCCAAAGACATAGGACAGTTTGTATCGAAATTCGTTTTGGGATTGAGACCTGATATTTGTTAGATGATTCAGCAACATTTAATTTGCTGGCAAAACAAACCATTGGATGAAATTTTGAGATACGCAAGGTATTGCAGTGATGAAATAGATTCTAAAGCAAAGAAACTTAATGAGAAGTTGATGATGGTTCAGATGCAGTCGGCTGGAAAGGGTGGACAGCAGCAACAGGGAACAGGGACGATGGGAAGGAGATCAAATAATCAGAATAGGGACAATGAGGAAAATCCGAGACCTAGAGTAGACCTTGCTACCTTGAAAAGGACGACAAAGTGTCACCAGTGTCACCAGGTGGGACATTGGAAACACGAGTGTCCCTATAACCCTGAAAACGGGGAACTGGAAGTAGAGGAGGAAGAAGTTCAGACCATTCCAGTACAAGGGGTGACAGTACCTAAGGGTAAGGTGGTCAAAGGGGGGACATTGGCTCCTCGAGCCCAGTTCCCTCAACCATCAAAGATTGCGACAGGGGGAAAGATCTATAGACAAATGCCTCTTTTAGTAGGAGGAGAAGAGTGTTACTACGTTGATCCACTAACTGGACGGCGAGTGAGTAGAGAGGAGGACTGTACCCTCGGGGCAGTTCTAGAGGTGGACCAAAGGGGACAGTTTGTTGAGGCTGAGGTGGCGGGGTGCCCTACAACATTTTTGGTAGATACCGGAGCTACTCGGTCAACTTTGAGATCAGCAGTGGTTCCAGATCTGCCAATGTCGGGGGAAACAATTCAAGTGGTAGGAGTCGCAAATAGGAGAATGACTAACCCTTTGACGGAACCAGTGCTAGTGAGAATAGAAAAATACAGCGATGAACATCAGTTTGTAGTATGTGATTCTAGCCCTGTGTGTCTGTTAGGAAGAGACTTATTGTGCAAACTAAATTGCACAATATACTGCACGCCTCAGGGAGTAGATGTACAGACTAACAACGACGATGCCACCTTTAAGGTTGCCAATTCAAAAGTATGCGTAGAACTGTATCCTACCCTGACGGTGGAAGAGCTCCCTTGGGATTTAAGAGATACTGTGTCATCAGAAGTTTGGGATTTCACTGGAGAAGAGATAGGATTGATTAAAGGAGTAGAACCAGTGAAAATCATGATAAACCCAAATGTTGAATATCCAAGAACGCCTCAATACAAATTGACCCCGGAGACGATTGCAGGAATAAAACCTGTGATCGACTCCATGATTAAGCAGGGAATACTGAAGGAAATCGTGGGTAGTCCATGTAACTCCCCGATTATGGGTTTGCAGAAACCTAGCGGGAAATTCAGAATAGTACAGGATCTTCGAAAGGTTAACAACATAGTTGTTTCATGTTGTCCAGTGGTACCGAATCCATCAGTGATATTGTTTCAGATACCATTCCAAGCTGAGTGGTTCACAGTGATAGACCTTTGCCAGGCTTTCTTTTCAATTCCATTAGATGAGGAGAGCCAGTTTCTTTTCGCATTTAAGCTGGAAAATCGCGTCTTAACATGGTGTCCTATCCCACAGGGGTAAACAGAAAGCCCATCGATTTTCAACCAGCTGCTGAAGAAAAATCTTGAAAGTCTAGTACTGCCACAGAACTCGGTTCTAGTTCAGTACATAGACGACCTACTTGTTGCGTCAGAAACAGAGGAAGCTTGTAAGAAAGACACCATCACCTTGCTGAACCATTTAGTTGAAAATGGACATAAGGTGTCTCCGAGCAAATTACAGTACTGTCTGACAGAAGTACAGTACTTGGGTCACCAAATTGAAAAAGTAAAACGGAAGGTGTCACTAGACAGGATAGAGGGGATCATGAAGATGAATTCGCCTACGACACAAAGAGAGGTCAGGATGTTCCTAGGAATGGTTGGTTATTGCCGCCAGTGGATAGCTAACTTTTCCCTGAAAGCAAAACCCTTACAAAAACTGACGCACAAGGAGGTGAGTGATCCGGTACCATGGGACAAGGAGTGTTTGATGTCGTTCCTACAGCTGAGAGAGGACTTGTGTCGTGCTCCAGCTTTGGGAATGCCAGATTACGAAAAACCATTTTTACTTTACTGTTGCGAAAGGGAAGGTTGTGCTTTGTCAGTCCTAGCACAAATTCATGGAAATGCCCGTAGACCAGTTGCATATTTTTCGGCTACTTTAGACCCTGTAGCCGCAGCGTTGCCCGGATGTCTCAAATCCGTTGCTGCAACGGGTGTCAGCATTGAGAGGTGTGAAAGTATTGTAATGGGACATCAATTAGTGGTGTATGTATCTCATTCTGTGGAACTGTTAATGACCAGGACCAAGACACAGCACTTGACCAATAATAGGCTCACGCGATACGAGCAAGTTATTCTTGCTGCGGAGAACGTGACCCTTAAGAGGTGCTCTGTTTTGAATCCTGCCACTTTGATGCCACTCCCTAATGATATAGAAGATGAGGAATGTTAAGATCACGATTGCCTTGATGTGACTGAACTATGCACCAAGCCAAGACCAGATATTGTGGACGAGCCGTTGACCGACCCTGATGAAATTTTCTTTGTTGATGGCTCATGTGTAAGGTACAATACTGGTCAGTTGAGAGCAGCTTATGCTGTTTGCACCATTACTGGAGTTGTGGAAGCTGCTTGCCTGGAAGTAGTACACCCCGCTCAGGTAGCTGAAATCAGTGCATTGACACGTGCCTGTTTAGCAGGTAGTAAAATGCGAGTCACCATTTACACGGATAGCCAATATGGTTTCGGTATAGTTCATGATTTCGGGCAATTGTGGTCTCAGAGGGGCTACATGACCTCCTCAGGTTCACCTATTCGAAATGGGGAGTTTGTGCGACTATTGTTAGAAGTGTTACAAGGTCCGGCAGCAATTGCCGTTGTCAAATGCGTAGCCCATACCAAAGGTACGGATTTTGTGTCCCAAGGAAATAGGTACGCCGATGAGGTTGCTCGCTACTGCGCGGAGCAAGGATACTCTTTCACGGAAGTGGAAGTGGGTGGCACACAGGAAAAGACAGAGTTAAACATGATGCTAGAAACAGTTGATACTTGGGATGATTTAAAAGGCATGCAAGAGAAAGCATCAGATTTTGAGAAAAAGGCTTGGGAAACTGCAGGTTGTGTAAAAAGTGAAATGGATTTGTGGATTTCAGCAGATGGAAGGGCAGTATTACCAAATGAGTTAGTGAGTCCCATGGCACGTCAGATACACGGTCCAGTACATTTGGGAAGAGATGCCATGCTGCGGGTATTTAGGCAGACTTGGTATAACCCCAAGTTTAGAGTAGCCACAGAAGCAGTGTGTCAGAGGTGTGTAACATGTCAGCAATTGAACGTAGGGAAAAGGACACCAGTTACATTGAGTCACATTGGGAGGTCTGGTGGGCCTTTAAACAGAATGCAATTAGACTTTATTGAGATGCCAAAATGCAACCGTCTTAGGTATGTTCTGGTGGTTGTATGTATATTTTCCAGATGGGTTGAGGCATACCCTACACGCAGGTGCGATACACTCACAGTAGCAAAACTGTTGCTTAGAGAGTTAATACCATGCTTCGGGGTGCCGACCTCTTTGGAATTAGATAGAGGGACACATTTCAACAGTGAAGTTGTGAAGATGCTTTGCTCCGCATTAAATATTGATCAGAAGTTGCACTGTAGCTATCGACCAGAGGCTTCAGGAATTGTGGAGCAGATTAATGGGACTGTAGGAGAGTAGGGTCTGCTATCCTATGGTCACCCCAAATTTTTGCTTTTTGCTTCACTGGTTTATGACTTAGTGTGGCTGTGGGCCTGCTAATCAGACCCACAGCCTGCTGTTCTCTCTCTAAATTACTGCCAATGCACTTTAGGTGCATTACGAATTGGAACTGGTTCACCTTATTAGCCCCTGTAGTAGTGTACCCTAGGTACCCAGGGCATAGGTGTTTCCAAGGCCTACCAGGGGCTGCAGCATGTATTGTGCCACCCCTGGCCTGGCCTCCATATTTGACACAACTGGCTGATCACTCAGCTGGGGTAAGTTGGTGTAATCACCTCTTGCTTAGGTACAGTATGCCTGTGCCTAACCCTAAACTGGACACATATGTTCCTATCAGCCACTCCTATGGAAGGCCTCATCAATCCTGGAGGCAGAGTGCTTGGAAATATGTGAGATGGTGCTCTAGCATGAGCTGAGCCTGTCTGCAGCTGTCGGGAACCACTCCCTAAGCTGTTCCGGGATATTGCCATACCATATACTCTTAAGTGCATTATAATCCTCGCGGTTAAATGCTATCTTTGGTTTGGCTTTATCAAAACATGTCGAGTAAGGTATCATACGAATTGGAATACTATCCCCTCGACAGTTCTGTCGACGGGGATAGCATTCCACCCTTCTAGAGGGACACGACATGTGTGTAGCCTTAACCCCGGTTAAAGTTAACCAGAGCCTCAGCATCACAAAATGGATGCTGCCACCACAGACACGAGTCTGGCCTCCTGCTGCTGACCGAAACTCGGCAGATGGTGGCCTGGACAAAGGGTTTCCTGCCTTGGGAGGTGCGAGCACCACCCCAGACAGGGTTTTGTGTATTGGGTAGGACAGGGCTGAATAGAATCAGACATGCCCGGGGCACACAAGGTGTCCCCGTGCATAGGCCAGTCCAAACCGGTCCTGGGACTTTCCAGACCCAGGCCTGGCGAGGAGCTGGACAAAGGAAAGGGGGTGTAACCGCCCCCCTTCCTGGTTCCTCCCAGAGGAGGGACCTAGTAGGTGATCCACCCCTCAGATTGGGAATAAGAGTGGGAGCAGTGCCATTGCACAGCAGATCATCCTGAATCAACTTTAAACAAAGAAGAAGACTGGACTTCGACATTCTGCTGCTCAGAAGACTGAAGAGAATCTCCCTTGTGGCCTAGGAGTGGCCACCCTGTGAACACAGGCACCAACCAGCAACTCGACGTCTGCTTTGCCGCAGCCTCCCGCCGGAGCCCGAGCCCAGAGCCCGACAAGACCCAGACTCCCAGACCTCTCAGTGCCCGATCCACAGTCCCTGCAAAGAAGGGACCCGTGGAGGCACCGAGTGATGTGGGACCGGACATCTTGGAAGACACTCGAAAAGCTGACTGCGCAGCATCTGAGGCATCCTCGACGTTGTGCTTTGGGGACTGAGAACCCCCACCACCGAGCAGCCCTTGCACCGAAGATCAGCCCCCCAGCATCTCCACGATCTGCGTGGGGCCCTTTTGCATTGTGCCACTCGACGCGCCATCCCGGCCACTAGCCACGTGGTCAGCGGCCATCTTGGCGACGAAACCGACGAACTACACTGCGGGTTTGGTTGCTCCAGACTTGCCCAAGCTCCTGTGAAAAGGAGCACTCGCTCTGACCTTGCTGGTCCGAGTGTTAAGCATCTTTCGATTCCTGTGTGGCTTGCATTAGCCAAGGCCTGTTTGCTCCGATCAGGTCGCCGACACCGCCAACAGCGAGAAGCCTGCGTGGGACAGCTCGTGACCGACTCCTGGACGTCCTCGACCCCCGGTGTCCACGTGGCTGCAGAGAGAAGCTACCCAGCAACGCCTGTTTGCACCCGACATCGCCTGGCTCCAATCTGGTTCCACGGTAGTCACTGGCTAGTGACTTTGAACATTGTCCCCTCTGCTTTCAGGTCTTCACAACTTCAGATCCACCCTTGTATCCACCGGAACTCTTCACATCGAGCCGCCTGCAGCATCTTCAGCTCCAAGCACCATCGACCAGCGTGACGAAACCCAACACTACTTCGACCCTGTGCACCCGCTTCCTGTGGGTGAGGTAACTCAGCTCCGCCGGTGTTCCTACACTGGTACACATCTCAAGGGCCTGTGTCTTAAGTTTCAGCGTTCTAGGTCACTCGGAAGGTTCCTAACTAACTAACTTTGTACTTTTGATGCACCATAGACTTTACACTGGAAAGTGCATGCACTTTGAACACTGCACCCGAGTCCCGCGGGCCTTTCCCGACTTAGTCACAGCTAGTCTCGAATAGCTCCAGCAATTCCCAAGGCCCTAGGCCTGTTCCCATTCCGATTGGTATCTCTTATACCACTTTCTTATACCACTTTCTTAGTATATGGTTTAGGTGGCCCCTAGGGCTCATCCATATTGTGCAACTTTTGTGTATTTTAAACTGTCTTGTGATTTAACGCTTGTGCTTTTGTGCTCATAAAGAGTCCAGGGGATTTTATAGTTAATAAATCAATATATATTTTCAATATATATCTGTGTGGTGTCCTTTCATTTGGTATTCAAGGGGGTTGTGTATGGTAATACAGCTGGCTTCACATGCCTTTCAGAGTTTAGCCTAAGACTGCTTTGTCCACTAGGATAACTGGTCTACAAGGTTGAATTACAACCAATCATCATAAGGGTTGCTTGGCATGGTACAAAGTGATCACTAGAATTAGTGAGCATTATATACCAGGCCAACTTCTCACAGGGACGATAAAATCCTGAATGGCCAAAGTGTGTTCATCGACATCCTTAAGCTGGCCTGATGCCCTGCCATTGGTACTCATGAGTATACGTAGCACACCAGACAGGAGAACAGGTCTCTCCCCACACGAGGTTCCAATGGGGAGGGCAATGAGACTTCCATCTGTCCCAACTGCAGCATTGTTGAATATCACAGATGATCTGATCCTGGATTATTGCAAGGGACTTTCTGATGTCATTCATTCTGTGTCTCTTCAGGTGCAGGCTGCTGAGATTCCTTCTTCCAGAGACCTATGTCACGACCTGTGCCCTGGTGACTGGGTGGTGGTGAAGAAGCACGTCCGGAAGAACTGCCTAGATGTGCGCTGGAGAGGACCCTACCAGATAATCTTGACAACGAATACTGCTGTCAAATGTAGAGGGCTGCCAAATTGGATACACGCCTCGCACACTCGAAGAGTTCCAGCACCCCTGGAAGAAACAGCTCCTCTCACAGATGAAAATCCAGCTGTGGACGATGAACCACTAGAGGGGATCAGTCAAGCTGTGGGGGTGTCGGAGGAAGCTGGGAGTGCGTCAGATAAAGCGGAAGAAAGACA
This sequence comes from Lissotriton vulgaris, assembly GCF_964263255.1. NCBI lineage: Eukaryota > Metazoa > Chordata > Amphibia > Caudata > Salamandridae > Lissotriton > Lissotriton vulgaris. The sequence goes on from NC_141691.1 coordinate 956,652,294, forward strand.
GGACGACAGTGAAACTGACGTTGCCACAGAAGGACAAAGTTGCTGTGAATACGGCTCAGACACTGATCAAGCCACAAGTGATCAAGAATCGAGTGTGAGGACAAGAAATAGGAGAACAAGGCGTGGAGAAGCTAGTTGGCCTGAAAGGAAGAAGAGACCGAGCTTGAAGCCAACTCCAGGAAGAACCCTTGCTCCTATATCCGAATACTCAGATCTGGACGAAGGTGCACAGAATCAAGAGCAGGAGGGTCCAAGAAGATCAAGGAGGGTGCGCGTGCCCTGCAGAAGATACGCCACTCCTGAGTGGACCTACCTAGCAGCAGATGTCTAGTGCACGGATATCCGGGAGGGTGAGGGAAGTGACAGTGACCAGTACAGACCCAATCATAACATTGGAAGTGGTGTTGTTGGTACCTGGACTTGAGATCGAAGGGTTGCTGACTCTCACTGTCCCCAATCCTCCTTATCTGAGCAGAATAAGAGAACTGGTTTTAAACAGAGTAGAATTTCCAACTTTTGGTCCAACGATTCCAGCACTTGAGGAGATCATTCTTCGCTTAGAAATTTTAGAATACGTGGTTAGAGCTGCTGGAACACGTATGATTTCAGATTGCTAAAGACTTTGTAAATAAACAAGATTGAGAAGATAACCTAGCGCCAAGTGGAAGAAGAAGAAATTTAGGGACTCTTTCATTTAGTGGATGGAGAAGGGCTAGGGTTGTCTGTTGCTATAATTCAAAAGACTGATCTTGCAAGAGGGATTGTCAGCTTCCAGGTGTGGTTCGAAAAGACCGAACAAGCAAAGAAGACGGTTGAAGGAGCAAAGAAAAGAGACTTTGAGTCGTGGCAGAAAATTAGAACTACACTGTTTTGAGATCATGGAGGCCGGCAACCCGAACCGCAAAGCAAAATGCATAGTAGGCACACTTTTAGGGGGAGTAATTTTTCTTATAGTTCTAGTAGTTACTGTGTCATATATAGTGGGACATGAAAATGAAGAGAAGGCAACGAAAGAAGCAAAAGTTGTAGTAACATTGAGACCTACTACTGCTGGAAAAAAAGGGGGACAATACAGAGAAAGATAAAGCTTTGCTAGCAGCAGAAGCTCGTAGGTTGCACGTAGATGAATCACAGGGAAATTTCAAATCAAATGCATATGCTAAATTACTGTATGAATATATCGATGCTATGGATGCAAAGGACTGCTACGTCTGTATGCAGTTGCCAGCCTCTGTAGACGAAGGTATTAGGTATCATCATCTTCCATTGACTTATGGAATTACATGTAGCTTGTTGCTTAGCATAGTTTATGAACGCGATAGCTTTGAGTATTACTTTTCAAATTTTGACGCTGTTTTACCAGAGGTCCCGGCCTACAAGCATATGAATAAATGAGACTATTACAAGAGTGAGGATCGATTAAGGCAATTTTTCATTCCTTGGACAACGCTAGATACTTCATATGCCCGAAGAAATAATTTGACCTGTAAAGTGTCAGAAATTGAGAAAAAGTTTATAGGGCAGGTGGATGATCGATATAGGAGGCAGAAGATCCTAAAGGCTTCGGGCCAATGGAAAACAGATTGGACCGAGGAAGAAAAGTCACACAAGAGGAAGGGTAGTAATGGTCCAATAGCTTTAGACCGAGTGCAAAGAGGGAAACTATGTATATACAGGGGTAAAACCTACTATGAGAATGTGTTTGTGGGAGAAGTAAGTTGTGAACATGCTTTCCAAATAGAATACTATACAAAAGATTTCTTGAAAGGAATGCAGGTGATCCCGAATGTATATTTTGTCTGTGGAAGAAATGCATACGTGAAACTACCGGATAATTAGTAATATCTAGCAATTGTCTTCCCCAAAATATATCATGCGAATGATCTAGAAATCATAGAGGGAAGAACTCAAGCCAGAGGGAGAAGGGATGTAAGCAATGACGAGGTAGTTGGAGACGTATTTGGTGCCATGTTCCCTCTTTTAGGGTTAATACTGAATGATTTCAAGATTAGGAGATTGGCAACAGTTGTAGACAGATTATCTGCCAGTACTGCTAGATCATTAATGCTGGTGGAGGGAGAGATGCAATCGATAAGAACCGACTTGCTTTAGACGTTCTGTTAGCCAAAGAGGGCGGAGTCTGTAAGGCTTTGAAGGTCCAGGAATGTTGCACTTACATTCCAGACAATTCAAAACCTCTTGAGAAGTATATCCAGAATATCACTGAAATTCATCATGAGATTGACGATCTGACAAGGGTGAATGTGTGGGAAAAAGTGGGTCATGGAATGGGTAAAGTTGGAGGTTGGTTTGCCAACCTAGGGAAGAGTTTAATTTGGTACATACTGAAACCTATCATCATAATAGTGATTTGTGTAATCACATTGTGGGGATTGGTGAGGCTGTATCAATGGTATAGGTCAAATAGGTTGCAAAGATCCATGAGAGAGCAGGAGCAGAGGTTAGCTGTGATTCAGGATAACCAGTACAGGAGTCTGAGGGCTCTAGAGATGATGAAGCGAGGGAGCATTACAACGAGTTCTGTTTGATTCAATTCATTATCTCAGGGATGGTGTTGTGATGGTGATGACCTCTGAAGGTCATCAAAGGGGGGAACTGAGAGAGCGCAAATCAAGTAAAATGTAGAAGTGCACCATATTTACAAGCACGTTGCACGAGTTTAGTTAAAGGAACATATAAGAGTGTCGAATTTATAGAGTGCATACACATAAGAGTGTTTAATTAATACAGAATGCATATATCAGTGTGAAAAGCTAATGTAGTAATGTTTAGAGATGTTAGAATGATATTAGATTCCATGTTATGTGGCTGTTACAGAGGAGAATGTAATGCTGCCAAACGTACAAACGTGTAGGCCTCATGGCAGTTCATTGAGAAAGAAAGCGTGCCTTTACATTTTCACATAAGATGGATTATTGTTGTTATAATTCAAAGTATTATTAATCATAGACTGAAAAATATGTTTTTAGAAGTGTTCCCTATAACCAGTGTGTGTAATAAGTTAGAATACTGTTATAGGCTGAGAAATAAAGGTTCATAGAGTGCACAGGCCTGTTTCATGTAATTCTAGTAGGCCTGGAGAGATAAATCATTTCTTTTGATCTGCATGTGCTAGTTAAAATCAGGTCGTGTTAAGCATAAATTGTGGACCATGCTCGAAGGTTTACGACTTGAGAGATAAGCTGGAGGCCGGAATTTGGGGCCCACTTCATGGGTGTCTGTTTGCAGGTGCGAGGGGGTTCCAATCAAGAGAGTGATGAATAGAGCTCTGTTCTGGGATACAGGTACAGGCCTGGAGGAGGCTTCAGGAATTTCCTGGGGGTACCGTCTTGCCGGAGAAAAGCCTGAGAAGGAAGGTCAACGCTAACAAGGAGCCCAGAGGAGTATCAGCATGGAAAAAGCCAGAACCGACACCACGTGAGGGGTGTACGTGAGGGGCGTCTCTGAGGGGCGTTTCAACTGTAATTGTGATTTTGTATTAGGGACAGCACCCTTGGGTGGAGTTAGAGCAGATGGCCTGAGGAACCTTAGAGAGCGGATGGGTAGGCAGAGAGGGCATAACTGCGATGCACAGATTTACAACAAAGACTAAGGGAAAGTGAGTGATCTTCTTTGGAAGTCACCACGGCTGACACCTTTTTAGGTTAAGATTCTGCTAAGTAGGGATGTCACTTAGTCTAGTGTAGGGACAGTCTAATCTGGATTTTTCTTCCTTTTGTAAATGACGCTCAAGTTACAACTTGTGTCTATTCTTGCAAACTTGCTGATCTTTGAATTAGTCTTGGTGATATTCTTCTGTCGCCTAAGAGCATTTAGAGAATTCATGTTTGGATTGATGCCAGTGTATCTTTTGAACCTTATATTGAGATGTTTGTATCTCCAGTTATCTTTGGCTTTATAATAAAACTTTAAAACTTATTCGTGGTAAGTGGTTCTTCAGAGTTGTGTAAAGTCTTGAAGATTAACCTAGTAGTGGATTGCTTTTTACTCTATGACAGGTAACAAAGGTTCAGTCGACCTGAGTTGGGATCTAGATCTATAGTGATCAGATAAGAGATCAAAAATCCCGCCGTAACAACAGAAAGAACAGAGATGTTTGTTTGATAATTGCTGGAGATTTTAACTGTAAAATTGGCAGCTATAATTGGCATCAGAGTCAGTTTTCTGGAGTTTGACTGTGATTTGTTAACTGTACGAACTTACGAACTGATTCACAAAGGAAAACTTACACTTGTGTGTAAGTTTATTCTTTTTTGGTATTCACAAACAAAGAATTTAATATTAACTTTGTGACTGTGGAGATTGCGCAGTCAGGGCAAAGAACTCTGCATATAAAAAGATAGACAGACCTATCTTTTTATGTGCAGATTTCTTCGCCCCGACCACAGGCTCTGAAGTTGTAAAGTTACTAATAAATCATTTGTTAGTGAGTACTGAAAAAGAGTAAACTTACACAAAGCGTAAATTTACCTTTGTGAATCGGGTCCCAAGTATGTTGATTACTTTCTGGGGCCATGTTATGTATACAGCGCACTTTCCCTGTTTTTCCCACGGTGCACCCTTCAAAAGGCATGCAGGGGGTAAAGAAGGACAGTGCGCCATATTTCAAAGAGTGTGATATCTCCTGGGGAGCCTTGAAATTGCGCTGCCCTTGGGGCAGCATATTCAAGTGAAATATGGAGCGGCTGTTTCAAAGCCACTCGGTGTTTCACAGTGTAGACGGCATGCCACCTGCACATTGAAAAATGGAGATGGATGACCTTGCCAGCAGGTGCAGTGAGTGACTGGTACCTGCCTGCAGGGGGGTGTTTGGGGGGGTTCATGGAACCCCATTTTTCCCCTCCAGAGAGTTGTCTTCGAAGGCGCACTGAAACTGCGCTACATTTTTGTGGCGCACTTTGAGTGTGCCTACTAAGAGCATGCTTGCCACTGCGCCTGCATTCATAATACGGTACAAAAGGGGCTGGTGATGGACGGAGCATCTGAACCAATCAAACACTCACACCTAGTCAACAGATCTGGGTTTAATCCATCACAGTTCTTTAGCCCACTCTGCCACCCCAGTTCAGACATGGCTATATGCAAATCAGTCTGACCCTGTGCTTCATGGGAACAGTCCAGCCGAACTGCCAAGCCATGCCTTCCCTGGACCAGATTCAAGCTTCCTAGGACCGGTTTCTGGCATTACAGCCGTCTTCAGCCAGGCTTGCTTGAAGTCTCGTTGTGTTATTACTCAAAAAAGTGGACTACAACGCAAGTGGATTTCAAAGAATAATTAATCTATATCTAGTCCACTTGTTCATTGTTGATTATTTTTCACTGCTTTTTAAATTGTACCCCATGAAATGAATATTTGATATATAAAATAATTTTTCATAAAAACTACTTCCCGTATAGCATTTGTCTATAGTGAGTTGTTACCACTTTTGTCAAATAGGTAAATGTTTAATCAAATGAGAAACAGGTTGTCAATTAATTTAAGTTGATCTCAAATCTGTCAGTCAAGTTTGATCAGCCTTCTGTTTCAAAATAAGGTTCAAAAGAATCCCTTGCAAGCAATTTTGCATATACCATATTCTAGCCCAAGCTCGCAAGGGTTTATTGGGTCACCCACCTTCAATATACTCATATGCAAATCAGTCTGACCCTGTGCCTCATGGGAACAGCCCAGCCCGAACTGCCAAGCCATGCCTTCCCTGGACCGGCTTCAAGCTTCCTAGGACCAGTCTTAGGATGCTTGATTCCAGTCCAGGAAAGACATGGCTTGGCAGTTCGGGCTGGACTGATCCCATGAGGCACAGGGTCAAGGCTGATTTGCATATGGCCATGTCTGAACTGGGGTGGTGTGGAGTGCAAAAAAACGATGGATTTAGTCCCAGATCTCTGTACTGGGGTGAATGTATGACATTGTTCTGCATTCTGTCCATCAACTGTTGATTTTGCATTTGTCACCCCGAATGGGATGGGTATACTCAGACGTGAGTCCCATGCTCTCCACACCACTGGAGTCAAGCTATCCTGGCTGAAGACGGCTGATAGCCAAAAACCAGTCCTAGGATGCTTGATTCCAGTCCAGGAAAAACATGGCTTGGCAGTTCGGACTGGACTGTTCCCATGAGGCACAGGGTCAAGGCTGATTTGCATATGGCCATGTCTGAAATTGGGGTAGTGTGGAGTGCAAAAAAACGATGGATTTAGGCCCAGATCTCTGTACTGGGGTGAATGTATGACATTGTCCTGCATTCTATCCATCAACTGTTGTTTTTGCATCTGTCACCCAGAGTGGGATGGGTTTGCTCAGACGTGAGTCCCATGCTCTCCACACCACTGGAGTCAAGCTATCCTGGTTGAAGATGGCTGTAATGCCAGAAAAAAGGTCGTAGGAAGCTTGAATCTGGTGCAGGGAAGGCATGGCTTGGCCGTTCGGGCTGGACTGTTCCCATGAGGCACAGGGACAAGGCTGATTTGCATATGGCCATGTCTGAACTGGGGTGGTGTGGAGTGCAAAATAACGATCTATTTACCCAGATCTCTGTACTGGGGTGAATGTATGACATCGTTCTGCATTCTGTCCATCAACTGTTGTTTTTGCATTTGTCACCCCGAGTGGGGTGGGTATGCTCAGACGTGAGTCCCATGCTCTCCATACCACTGGAGTCAAGCTATCCTGGCTGAAGACTGCTGATAGCCAGAAATCGGTCCTTGGATGCTTGATTCCAGTCCAGGACAGACATGGCTTGGCAGTTCGGGCTGGACTGTTCCCATTGTGCACAGGGTCAAGGCTGATTTGCATATGGCCATGTCTGAACTGGGGTGGTGTGGAGTGCAAAAAAACGATGGATTTAGGCCCAGCTCTCTGCACTAAGGTGAATGTATGACATTGTTCTGCATTCTGTCCATCAACTGTTGTTTTTGCATTTGTCACCCCGAGTGGGATGGGTATGCGCAGACGTGAGTCCCATGCTCTCCACACCACTGGAGTCAAGCTATCCTGGCTGAAGACGGCTGATAGCCAAAAACCAGTCCTAGGATGCTTGATTCCAGTCCAGGAAAGACATGGCTTGGCAGTTCGGGCTGGACTGTTCCCATGAGGCACAGGGTCAATGCTGATTTGCATATGGCCATGTCTGAAATTGGGGTAGTGTGGAGTGCAAAAAAACAATGGATTTAGTCCCAGATCTCTGTACTGGGGTGAATGTATGACATTGTTCTGCATTCTGTCCATCAACTGTTGTTTTTGCATTTGTCACCCCGAGTGGGATGGGTATACTCAGACGTGAGTCCCATGCTCTCCACACCACTGGAGTCAAGCTATCCTGGCTGAAGACGGCTGATAGCCAAAAACCAGTCCTAGGATGCTTGATTCCAGTCCAGGAAAGACATGGCTTGGCAGTTCGGGCTGGACTGTTCCCATGAGGCACAGGGTCAAGGCTGATTTGCATATGGCCATGTCTGAAATTGGGGTAGTGTGGAGTGCAAGAAAACGATCTCTGTACTGGGGTGAATGTATGACATTGTTCTGCATTCTGCCCATCAACTGTTGTTTTTGCATTCATAATACGGCATAGGGAAGAGGCAACGTGATTCACTCATTTGCATGGGGCCACATCCCCATGCAAATGAGGGAATGCCATCTCATGATAGCACTGGTGCTACATGTGCACCAGCGCTATCAGTATAACAGAAGGAGACGCACACGCGTCTCCGGCCCCTTCTGGAATGCCATTGTGCTTTGGGGGCACACAAGGCGGGTGCAATTGCCTGTTGAACCCTTAGGGCACAATAATATACTACAACCCCTACTATGCAAAGGGATCAAACCCTTGATTTGAATGTCTGTTTATCCATTATGAATCTTAACTCCAGTTTTGCTAGTTGCCCTGCCTACCAACACCACATTTAGGACTCTAGGTGCAGGCTCCATTATTTTTTAACATCTTAGTTTTGCTTGGCACTTTATCTAAAAGTAAGGCTTTTAAGGTAAACACTAGGTATGAAACTGATCATGGCCCAACCTCCTCAGATATGGAGTTATCATGAATGACTCCCATTAATCAGAAGTACATTTTTGACAACACAGAGACCTTGAAACCTAAACCAGAGACATCTGTAGTGGGATCTCATTGACCCTATCATCATTACAAGCAGCGTCATCTCTTCTGCAGCCCAGGTTTTAGCGGCCTGTCTCTATGACCAACAAGCTTGCCTTGGTCATCTATGCCTTTGAACAGATTAACAGAATGATGGACGTTTTCCTGATAACCATTTCCTTGCACGTATAATAAGATTAACATGAATTATAAAAACCAAAAGCAGATATGCCTATTGTTAATAAACCTTTAAAGTCAAGCAATGTATGCCTGAGGGAGTTGGCTGGTCCCATTCTGTTTGTGAATAGTTCCCTAAGGACCAAAGAATGATCTACCAGCCATCATCTCAGGAGGAAGTTGAGACATCCCATTTCCAAATGGACTCAGTAACATTTTGGAATTGTTGGGCAACAGTTGAATGGCCCCTCTAAATACTGGCCCTTTGTGCACAAATAATCATGACAGCATAAGGGTGAAACATTTTCAATCATTAATACAGATAGTACCGACCCCGCAGTCCTAATTACTGATGAATCCACTTGTGTCCTTTCAGGTTCAGGGCTTTCTTTGGAAGGGGTCCTCTCCTTTTAAAACAGACCCATATAAGAAATCTCCAGGCAAGACACAGTCCCAGTAGTCATTTACAAAACCAACTTGGTACTTTGGGGCTAAAACCCCACTAAGGTCTTTAACATAGTTATATGTTTTGGTGTATTGTCTGTAACTTGGTCCAAATCAATATTAATTCCAATTTATACGAAGGACGATGGATCCATCTATGTACTGTATAGGCCGAATTCTGTGATCAATAAATCATTGCGATCTAGTGTGTCTTTATAAACAGGATTTTGCCATCCACTAAGGTGCCCTACATCCTGGCTGAGATACACTGCAGATTTAGGCCACAAGTGATATGGTCGACCAACATCTTTCAATGGCACGATCCAGGTAGGATTCATGGACCTGAGAAATGTATTTGACCATGTCAACAAACAGAAGCTATGATCCTTTTTAGACTGTGTGGATCTCTGGAAAAATCTGCTGAAAGTAATCCAGAAAAAAACACACCCAGTTTCCTGACTCAAGCGTCATAGGCCTCGGGCAAATATACCAACTCTTACACCTCTGAAAGAGGTCTTTGGCAGGGGTGTCATGGCCCGCTTTTGTTTTCCCTTTATATTAACTGCTAGGAGGAGGGCTTGATGAATGTATGCTGCTTGTTCTTCCATGAAAGACAGCCTCTAGCCTGCACAAAGGTATGTATGGATTGCTTCATTTTTTATATTATTGTTGAGTCTTTCGTCTATACATAGTGCTTAAGCAACTGTTTTGCTGTGCATTTGTTTTTATGAATTGTGTTTACGATTCATAATAATCCAAATAAACCATGTATGGTGATGGTCCTGTTACAATATTCTCATATGAAGGTGAAAAAAATATTTCAGAGGTGACTTCCAAAACTGGACACATCTTAGATATGACGTCCAAACTTGACTCTGTTTTCCAGAAGGCGACTCCTGGCATGGACACAACAGACCAAATGTTCCCAACACTCCAAAATTAGCTTCAGAAAATCGTGGCAGGCATTTAAAATAAGGGCACCACGCTGCTCAAGGTCAAGGGAAGCTTACACTTCTGCTGGTTGTTCAGTACCAAGGGTATGTGTGTTGGCGTCTGTCTGTGTATGTTTGAGCGGATGTGTGCATGTCTATGTATGGGTGTGTCAGGCACTGTCCAATCATGCTGGACTCTTTCAGTGTGTCAGTGGGCCTTGGCAAAATATTAACACTACAATTGTGATCAATATTGGCTTCAGAAATGTTGTTAAAATCAATACTTAGGCAGCACTCCTAGCGGATGGAGGCGCCATTTTAAACCTTCATTCACGGATCATAGGAGTATAATTACAGAATCGCGGAGGACTCGTTTCACTTCAAGGAGACATGGGTATGTGCAAAAAAATTCAGGGGTAATTTAAAACCATTTGTCATTCCGAGGCATCCTGAAGCCATCAGCACCAAGCGGCAGAGAGAATGTGATACTGAGAGGAAGACAGAGCAATCGATGGCACTGCGGGTCTCAGGGCTGGGAAAAGTGCTGCTCTGAACCTCTCTGAAGCATCCCACCACAGCCCCTCAGCAATATCGATTATTAACCAGTGAGAGCTGGCTGGTGGTAGGAGCGGTGTGGCTGCGTTCCAATGAGAGAAGATTGTATTTCACAATTCTGCAGGGCACATGATTTTCCGAGAAAAAAGCAGGCCACCCCCTCCTACAATTTGCCCCCACCACCCTCTCTCACAATATCAGTTTTCACCTCGCGTTCTCTCACTTTCTCCCCCATTCTATGGAAGTATCTATTTCTCTGCCACACTCCCCTTGAAGCCTCTCACTCCCATTCTCTTTCTTTGTCGTCTGTAACCAGGAGACCTAGGGCTCTATTGCAGAATTGCACTGGGTGCACAACGGGCATGTGCGCCTGTTTTGTGTACCCCCAAGGCAAGTTGATGTTACAGGAGGGGCTGCAGATGCTTGTGTGGCCACTTCTGTATTAATGATAGCTTGTAGCACCAGCACTATCTCGATAGGGTATTCCTTCATTTGCATGGGGGTGTGTCCTCATGCAAATCAGGAAATCACTTTGCCTTTGCACCTGTGCTATATTATGGACGTGGGTGCAAAAGCAAAGAAGCTGCCAGGAGGCGTACTGACAGTGTGGTACTGTGCAGTCCCTGAGGGTTGTTCTCTCGAGTGGACAGAGGGGGCCCTGTCGACCCTGCAAGTGGGTGCAGTCACTCACTGCACTCGCCTGCAAGTGAAACATGGTGCGGTAGATTAAAGCAGCTGCTCTGCATTTCGTGAAATAATCTACCCCCAGGGAAGCCCCAAGTTCATGGCTGCCCTGAGCGCAGCACAATAATTGTAATCCAGTGTACGGTTCATGTTGGCGCCGGATGCACCTGTTTAAAGGTGCACCGTGGCAGAAACATGAACGCTGAGCCTGATTTATAATACGGGCCCTGGGGCTGTTTTATGCACAGGGTGCACTTTCTGTGTTTTCTCCATGGCAGACCTTTCAAAAGGTGCACTTGACGCAAAAAGGGAACTTGAGCCCTATAATGCTGAATGCACTACCCAGGGAAGTCATAAATATCTATCTTCCCTGGGGGCAGCGCATTCAAGTGAAATACAGAGGAGCTGTTTAAAAACTGCTCTGTGTTTCACAGTGCAGGCTGCAACCCGCCAGCACTTTCAAGAGGGCAGAGAGATGCCCTTGTAGGGGGAACAAGTAGTGACTGCACCGGCCTGCAAAGGAATGTCTGGGGGGCCATAGGACGCCCTTTTGGTCCTCTAGAGGGCTGCCATCAGGGGTCACAGTGAGAGTGCACCATCTTTTTGTGATGTGCTTTCAGTGCGCCTCCTGACAGCTTCTTTGCCCTTGCACCTGCCTCTATAATATGGTACTGGTGCATAGACAAAGAGATACCATCATTTGCATGGGGCCATATTCCATTAACATGAGGGAGCACGTTGATAGCACTGGAGCTAAATGCACGTACGGCAGTAATATCGGTATTACAGAAGGGGGCGCAAAAGAGTCCGCATAACCTTCTGTAATACCATTGTAGGTGAGGGCGCAAAATGGTGGCACACACCGGGTTCGCACCCAGAGAACAATATGTAATTGGGATCCTGGTTGCTAATTCTAGCTTTCCAATTCGAAAAAAACATGTGCAATGCCAGGCAGATATCCTTATATCCTCATTCACATTATTTCCCCAAGTTGGCCTATTTAAAAGCAGACAAGCACTGTACAAAGAGTTAAATACAACAAGCACTACCAAAACCAGTAGGACTGACTCTATTGTGTAACACATGCAAAGACATTCACAAAGGTTTGCATGTGCTGCATACACAAATGTTGCTCAGCACTTTAAAGCCATACCTTTTGACCTTGCCTGTGATGTGGAAAAGTAGCAAAAAAGGATTGCTTTATGTACAAAATGCATATAAAAATATATGGAATTGAATGTGACAGACAGTATGATGATTGAGAGTACTTTCCCAATGTAAAATGGTCCCTCAGGCGTTCCTATGGAAGGACTTCCTAGAAGGTAGAACAATACACCAAAGATAGATATATTTATCTGGGTGGAGCAAAAGCCCACTATATGTGTATTTTAAAGAACAGGTAACAATAGCTAATGCAGACAGCTGTGCTGTCCAACCAGATTTAAAAACACCTGGATTGTTCTTTTCCAACTACAATTTCCTAGAACGGCGTGACATGGCCCGATGGGGCATAGTTCTAGGAGGGCGCATTCATGTCATATCTTTATATGGTGATGATGCACTGCTTTATATGTGTCACCCTACGGAGTCCATACATGCCTTCCTGACAGTGTTGGGCGAGTTTGGGGCAGTGTCAGGATAGGTTATCAATTACAAGAAATCCGTTACGGTCCCCCCATCGGGACTAGCTGGGGGAGACATTACGGAACTTCCCGCCTCTGCATTTGCATAAGTGTGCAACCATTTCCCCTACTTGGGCATTCATGCCCATAACACCGAGGCCCAATACACCTTTAAATGGGAATGGTCATTGCAGGCCTAGAGGCGTCAATATGTTTTTGGAATCACCTCCCATTATCCCTCATGGGACGTGCAGCCCTGGCAAGAATGGTCCTACTGCTGCGCTGCTAATGTGTGCTGCAAAATCCTTCTGCCGAATCCCCAATGTCACATTTAATACTCTGAATAGCTTTCTAGTGTCCCTAGTGTCGCTTGGGAATCACAATTGAGTGAAATTGGAGCTGTTAATGCTGGATATGGATCATGGGGGCCAAGCCCTTGCCGGGCTCCTTCAGTACGCGGCACAATGATTTGTAGAGGGACCAAACACAGTAAAGGAATTATTGGCGGACTGGAGCACGGGGGCAGGTCTGCCACGATACCTTGTGATGGGCTCGATGAACCCCCCTGGGTCTGGCAATTCGTGGTCAGTCAGTTTGCCTGAGCGTGGAAGCACGCAGTCACTCTTGTGCTACGGAGAGCCCCATACTACTCTTAAAATGGTTTCACGGCGTCTGTCATATACAGATGGTGATGGATCTGTCTGGGTGGTTCGATGGCGGCAGTGTAGCAGCAGGTGACCTCTACTTAAGTGGAACATTCATTTCCTTTTCAGATGTGAGAAAATTTTACCAAGTACCGCAGGGCCACTTTCTGCAATATGCTATGGTGATGCGCACTGCCCATGAAATTTGGACCACACCCTGATGAAGATTATAGACACAGGTTCCTTTATGGGATTAATCTCCTGGTTGTATAAGGCCCTGAAGACTGACCGCAGATTAGATGTAACAAGGGTCCAGAACAGCTTGTTGGAAGACTTGCGTTGCCACTAACAGAGGGGGAGTGGAAGAAAGCGTTTGCACAGGTACAGGAACTGCCAGCAATGCTTGTTTCAAAGTCACTCAATTTAATTACCTACATACACCACACCTACCTGACTCGATGCGGTGTGGAACCGGCCCATTTTGCACACATGACCTGGAACTGGAAATGTTGCACAACGCAACGAGACTCCCAGTTGAGATGTTGATTAAACATTGTCTCTTAGAAGTGTTATCGGCCCCCAAATCAAAGACCTGCATGCAGTACAAGTTTACCATGCTGGGCTTGGTGTTGGCGAGGCGCCGAATTGTTAGACGTAGGCTGTGACTCCTCGGCCAACTAAGTTGAAGGAAGATTTGTGCGAATGGGGGATTTCAGAGGAACACCGTCTGCGCACTGCAGGCACGGACAAAAATGCTTAACGGGACTTGGAAACGTGGGGTAATATGCTAGAAAGGTTACAGGCAACGATCAACCAAGTGGGAACACATCAGGTATGCCCCGGTGGAGCACCCCCTCACAATGGGAACCGCTGCCGGAAACTCCCCCTGCTGACAGATAGAGACCATGGTTAATTAGATGTGTAAGTGGATCGGTAGAGTAGGGTTGGAAACCCTGAAGCAGAGCCTTATACCCCATTTGCATTTTCTTTGGGTGGGTTTCTACAGTTGGGCACAGCAGGGGTAGCTGTGGGCCCTATGCCTATTGATATTGGCCGAACCGGCTCTCTGTGGCCTGGCATTGATTTTTCAAGGAAGACCCTCACAGCATTGCCCCCCCCCCCCCTCACTCTGAGCTAGCGGGTCACACCTATGGGAGGGAGCTTGGAGGGACGACTGCTATACGGTCCTGTCTCAATGGTTTATTAAACCAGGAAGAAAAAGAGAAAAAAAAGATGATTCTGAATTGTGCAGCCACCGCCAAAAGCTGCAGCAAGTTCTGTATTGTTTTGTGTACATCCGAAATAGGCCAGAGAGCTACAAGTTAACACACTATGCCTGAATTACTGCAATGTTCACTGGATAAGTGCCCACGAACAAATACCTGGTGGTTAAAGGGTGTGATTATTGCTGTTAACATATACGTTGTATTGTATGTGTGCATGTTATATCGACCCTACACATTAACCATGTAACACCTATGTACAGACCTTAGAGGGAATTGATATGTACCATGAGGTTGCTACCCGCACCGAACAGACGCACTGGAAATATGCTATATATGTTAATGCGTAAATGTCCTTTACATCAAATGCAATTAAAAAATCATTTTCATTTTTTTTATTCCTAGAAGATATTCGATTCACAGAGATGAACTACCCAATCGTGTACAATTTTTTTGCTGCTAGTATCTGGCCCCACGCACCTCTACCTCCTATCTCTCTTACCCGCTCATCTTGCCTTTGGCTAGCATCCCCTCAGCCCCATCCCTTCCCAACGTCTGATTTTCCAGCCCTATCTGTACAACCACAAAAGGATCCAGCTAGGCTTATCATGAAAGAGTGGGGTGCTTTACTCCTCTCTCTCTCTACCCGAGTGTGACTATCCTAGGTGATTACTCCATTCTTAGAATCTTAAGATTTTGGATGAGGTGGTCTCACCCATGTCATGTGGCGTGCCTAATCATTGGTCATCTCATCCCTCCCTGGTAAGATGGTACTTTCAGAGCGAACTCAACCTCACAGTTGCTGAGGTAGTTCTTAAGATAAAATATTCTGGATAATATTTTGGTGATCCCAAAAAATAACTTAAAGTACACCGCAAACACTGCCTTTATTAGGTGGTACCTTAGGCAGGAATAAAAATACTATAAAGTATAGTTAGTGGATACTACTGGGTACAATGTCCCTCTCATCCCTCTGGTTTGCCAACATGTTTCTGTCTCTTGTTAGCCATGAACTGGTCTCTGACATTCTTCAGGGCTCTAGAAGGATACCTAAAATATTCTGGGGCAGATTTACAAGCCCCTTGCGACACTTTTGCGCTGCTGTTGCGTCACTTTTGTGATGCAGCGGCGGCGTAAAGAATGCAGTCAATTTACAACTTCGACGCATCTATTGGAGATTTTGTTTTACTTAACTTGACCTGGGGTAATACATTTTTAGACAAATCGATCTTGTTACCGGATGCTTCTCATACATCATTAACAGTGCTTCCCTATTGTTATCACTTGCCCTCTTCCTTGCCCTTCTGATGATCTTTTCTAGGTAATGTTTTGAGGAAATATAAATTTTATGGTCAAGTTGTGTTCCCTAGCGCGTACCCCACCGACTCCATGTACCAGCTAAAAGTGCATGTAACTTCCCTCCTGTGTCAGTTATGAAGACGCAAATACATTTGCGTCCAACGTTAACTTGTCCTCTTTCAGATCCACCCTGAATGGATTAAATAACCCGTTCCTAAGTATGCTGTGCCACCGTCTTTTTGTAGTGTACTTTACATGTTTTTCTGCTCTGGCAAAGTAGGCCCTGAATTTCTGCCATCGAGCCTCTTTTCTGGCTTCTGACTCTGACAGCCTCAGCCCAGGCTGCCTCTGTACCCGTGAACTCTGACTTACTTCCAGCGCGGCCCCTCGCGCTCAGCTCAGCCTGCTTTCTGCCAAGACTGACTATAACCTTCGAGTTATCTGTTCCGCTCCTCGAAAATGCATTCCTGCCTACTAGCTTCAGTAAACATCCTCCCCAGCTGCAGAGCCAAAGGGCCGACCTGTCTCAGTGCAAGTAATTCATAGCTTCTGTTACCATGCTTCCATGGAAGGCCCCGTGCCCCCACGCTTCTCATGCAGACACTTAGGCGCTTATACACGCATCCACAGTTAGTATAGAATGGCTTCTGCCCTAGAGACCTTTCTGTCCAGATAATATGGTTCCTAAACATCAGATATCAGATATGATAGAAGTACAAGTTGATCTGACATGCCAGACTTCTGTCTCTTTCCGTCAGTGTAAATGTCAAGTCCCCTGCACCCCTCCAGTTTCACGTCCATCACACGTCATGCAGCTGCGCGCGCATCCAAGCTTCCGATTTCTGCTGACATTGCAACATTTCTGCTTGGTGCCACCCCCTTGTGACACCTTTCTGTGACGTTTCTAGCACACACCTCCAGTTCACGCCTAGTCCACGCCTTCTGATTACGTACTAGTAACACGTGTATACTGTTATCTTGTCTTCTCTCAGCTGTTACGCCTACTATACTGTTTCCTATGACATGAATTAAGTATATAAGCTATGTACTGTCAATAAAATGTAGCGCTCTATCCCTTCTTCCACCCCTGCGGTGGGAAGAACATGATATTATGGTCCTGACCATTCCTTTTTGAGGAATAAAACCCCTAAGAACTCTAACACCACGGACTCTGGTTCTTTCTTTCCGATTTGAGTTATTATTGATTAAGTACTTACCTGCATAGAAATTAAGAGAGTAAATTATATATTTACGTCAGTTTTTCTCTCCGTTTCTCACTCAATTTGTAAGAGTATACTGGTAAACTTTCTTTGTCAGTACAGTTATGTCCCAATCCCAAGAATTGCTCAATAGGAATACCTGCCCACAGAGAACTGGGGTGAAAACTATCCTAGCGGAGTAAGCCATTCCCATCTGTTGGTTTATAAAAAGCACTGTTTTCAGAGTTCACCATCTGGGCATATTCTCAGGTCCAAAAAAAGATAATTCTGATTGACTCATGTTTGTTGTGAAATTGAGGAATGTGTTTAAGCTGTTGACCCACAGGGTAAATTGATTTGATCCTCTCCAGATCACAAGGATTTCTTCTACGCATCGTATCCATAATCTCATCTGATTTCAAAACTGATTCTCCTCACTGTAGATAAAATGCATTTCAAAACTCTGGATGTATAGGCAAGCCAGACTGGGAGCACATGTGCTTCCCATGGAAGTGCCATGTGTTTGCAAGAAAAACTCACCCTCATATTTAAACACATTTCTTGTCAATATCATGTTAGCACAATCATATTACAAAGTCAGTGGAAGTCATCTGATTCTTGGTTTCAATAGGTTTTTAATGATTTCGAAGGTGGATTCTGGCTGAATGTTTGTTGATTACAACTCTACATCTAGGGTCATAAGTACTTCCGTTGCTGGATCGAACTCGATATCTCTCAACATATTTATTATGTCTTTCATGTTTTCAAGTATGAGGGCATCATGCTTACCAGAGGTTTTAGGAAAAAGTCACAAAACTGTGACAAAGGTTCCAGTACAGAGCCTATCCCTGACACCATTGGGCGACCAGGGAGTGTGTATTTGTTCTTATGGACTTTGGGAAGGATATAGAAGTAAGGTATGCAGGGTTATATTTGTGCTCTCATAAATTTTAAACATTTTTGGTAGTGTCTGACCAAAGGAGTCACCAGCCCTGCTTAGACCAGGAAGTGCAGGAACAACCCAAATAGGGTATGGTAATACTGCACTCGAGAATGCTGCATGTATGCTTCACATGTACATTTGAACACTTTGGAGCATATTTACAAGCCCTTATCGCCATGGGAACATTACTTTTTTTAACGTTCCCGAGGCGATAGGGGCTTTGCCTTATTTACAAGGCAGTGTTAAGCCACATTGTGCTCAGTCCCAGGAACCCCCGGTCGCGGCACCAGCCCTCTCATAATCAGATATAGAGGCTGGCTGAACTGTACTACCCAAATATTCGAATACTACAAAGTAAAAGCGATCAGAAGGAATGCATGACATATAGAGGCCCTCCGCCCTTCATTTCTAACGGACTCTCAACTTTTGAAAAAACCCTATGCAATTAAGTATACGCCTAAAACAACAGCCAGGTCTTCAGTGCCTTCTATTCACTGATCATCTACCCAATAGAAAACTGTACCATGCCCTCGCTCTTTTAAAAATAAGTAGAGAATTTGTATCTATGATATATATATCTTCTTACATGTTGTCCTTGGCCCTGAGGAAGGTGACATTCACCGAAACGTACGTCGGCCCAACATCTACTGTTTGGATATGAACTGGTCAACCCCATCTAGACCAAAAAGTTAATTGACAGAACTGTTCCATGTTAGTTCTTACTGTATTCCATCAAGTACACCTTCGGGTTGTCATTTTTGCTATGTCTTGTGAGATCTAGTCTATGGGGTCGATTAGGATCGCGGACGGACTTGCGTCCGTCCGCGACCCCAGAGCAGGAGGGAACCTCCGCATGGCATGCGGAGTTCCCTCCTGTGCAATTAGGATGTGACCGCCACCCTGGCGGTCACATCCTCTATTTTTAACATTGCAGCAGGTGCAGCTTCAAGCTGCACCCGCGGCAATGTTAAAAATGCACGCATTGCATTTGCATGCAGAAAGAGGCAGGCACCGCGCGGTGCCTGCCGCTTTCTGCATGCAAATGCAGGGGGGTACCATAGGTACCCCCCATGTGCACCCCCCACTCCCCCTTCACCTAGGGGGCCCGCAACGGGCCCCCGCAGTGAAGATCCGTATGCTTTTCCACGGCGGGAAACCCGCCGTGGAAAAGCACTTTTTAAAGCCCATCCTGATATGGCGGACGGTGTCTGAGAGACACTGTCACCATATCAGAGCTTTTCCGCCGCGGTTGTAAGCCGACCGCGGTGGAAAAGCTGCGGACGGAAACCAGGACCCACCAGCCATCCTAATGTGGCGGTGGGTCCTTGGTCAGTCCGCTGCGGTTTTTCCGCATCCTCTGGGCCAGCGGTGGCTTCCGCCGGCCCCGAGGATGCGGAAAAACCGCAATCATAATCGGCCCCTGAGTGTTTATGTTGTTAGGTATGTTTTTTAAGAAAAGAAAAGGTATGATTGGTATGCGAGCATGTATGTATGAATGTTAGGATTACATGTTATTAGAGGGCACATTTGTTCTTATGCTTTACTGTTTTGCATTTGCACTTTATAGATTTTTTTGAAAATACTTGTGTAACAGTCATGAATTTGTGGAGCATGATATATGATGAAATGATATGTACAGCTGCACAAATGTCTCAAAATATATTTATCTGAAAAAAGGAAAAAAGAAAAATAAAATGTATATGTTTTGATAATACTTTGAAGTTTCCACTTTCCTCTTTGGCATCCTGTTATAAAAATAGCTTGGATTTATTCAATGTTAAAGTAATATAGGTCCCTATAGAGGTATTTCGTATTTTTTGCAGTGTTAAGCCACTTAACATGGCTTAATGCTGCCTTGTAAATAAGGCCCCTTTCGATATGCTTAGCGTGAAATGGGGGGCAGTGGGAGTTGCGGTGGCTGTTCCACCACAACACCCATTGATTTTGATGTTGCCCCAAATTTATAAGGGCAGCGTAAATAGGAGGCAGCGCCAAAATTAAGACCAGAGAAAACCGGGTCTTAACCTAGCGAAACAAGGGGAAATGCTTTATTTCTCCTCGTTTTTGCTTTTTCCATGTGTGCTGCCTCGTGCAACACATATGGAAAAAGCAAAATGCCTTGGATTGTTTATGTTGAGGAAGGTGACCCTTCCTGCACATAAACAATCTTTAAAAAAAATACATTGTGTAACTTAAGCAACACACATGGAAGGGACAAAACGGCATTTCAAGATTGTTTATGTGCATAAACCATCTTCCCCTGAACGCAGGCACCCTTGCACTATGGTGCAAGGGTTCCTGCGTTGGCACTAATTTGCTAAGTGTAGCACCAGGGCAGGGGGAAACGCAGGGCTGCACCATATTCTTGTAAATATGGTGCAGCCCTGTGTTCCTGAAGTGGCCAAGCTTGTCGTTAAGCCAAGGAGGCTAACGACACGCTCCGCCACTTCTCTTGTAAATATCCCCCCTTGATTTGCATAGTGTGTGTTTGCCGTTACGGACAAGAGAGGTAATCAAAAGACATTACAAGTATGAATAAAACAGCAGCAAAAAATCCCCAAAATCTACTTAATTTTTTCCCAGAATCTCAAACGATATTTTTTGCCTCTCTTTTTATTCACTTTTTCATTCCACTTTACAGTGCCTGTAGCAGTGGCTATTTAGTAAAAAAAAACCAGAGCACACGCCAAGCAAGAGGGGAACCACTTCTAAGAAAGACTGAAGGGTACACAGGAAATGGCAGTACGGATTTCCAGTGACAGTACCAGCAGGAATAAGGGGTGTCTGAAGGTGCCCCAGGTGGAAGCGTAGTCAGGAACTAATACACAGATGTTGGGTAGGTGAAGAGGAACATTCCAAACTTGAAAGAGTCAGATGCCAGGTAGTATGACAAATGGATCCTGCAAGCCCGAATAGGGAGAATGACAAAAACAGGAAGGTGTTCATGCAACAAACATCTGCATCGGTAAGAATTCTAGACACTTCTGGTCCTGATGCTTCCCTCATGCAGATCTTTACCCCACTGTCTTTTTTTTGTTTCATTGACACCTTCCCGTTTAGGCATTCTCCCTATTCTCACAGAGCCCACTTACAGGCAAAGAATTCACCTACGTGTCAGGCACTACTCTGACAATGAGTGCTTTTTGAGAGAAAAAATTATTTTTGCTTTTAGCAAGTGCTTTTCTTTTTTATTGACGAGTGCCCGGCACTTTCTTAACAATAATGTTTTGCATGTTTTACAAAAAACATTGACAAAACTAAAACGTTGTCGACCAGTGACAGGCCTATTGGTTTTGTATCATTATAGAAGTAAAGTTACTTGCGTGCTTACACACTGCGCGCTTATGCAGATTCGTACAGGTCATGTGCACTACTGGCCAGGTTGATTAGACCGCAGCCCTCCCCTACACCTATTCTGGCTGTACGTATAACCACCACGAATTGCTTACCACACAGGTGGACCCTAATAAAACGTTCCATGATTACTATGCAACTCTTTACACTGCCCCCTCGCATGACATGACGGTCGCAACCACTACATTCTTTGAGTCGCTAGTACTTCCCACTATCACGGCGGCTGAGGATTTGGCGGCCCCCCTGACCGCTCCCGAAATCTGTGGTGCTATATGTGGCATTCCTCGCAATAGGACCCCAGGCTCTGATGGGCTTTCTATTGAGTTTTATTCCACCTTTGCAGCACCCATTGTTCCTAAACTGCTCCAACTGTACACCATTGCCCTGGCAGAGGGCACCTTGCCCCCTACGACTAGGGAGGCAATAGTAACCTCTTTTTTGAAACCTGATAAGTATCCAATGGATCTCACAGCATATAGGCCCCTATCGATCCTTAATACAGAATACAACATTCTTAGTAAGCTCTTGGCATCGAGACTGCTCCCCTTACTCCCCACTCAAATCCACATAGACCAATGCAGCTGTATACCTAAAAGCAGCATCTCCTTGAACATTCTGCCAGAACCAGTTCCCCCCAAGCGGGTTGCCTCTCCTTAGATACACATCAGGCATTTGACTCTTTAAGTTGGACATATATGCTGACTACATTGGTTAAGTATGGGATTCCCCGAACATTTATTGAATAGGTAACGCTACTTTACACAAAACCTATGGCACGGGCCAACACCGGCACCAATATCACCTCAATGCATAATGTGTTTTCGGGGTACATAGCAAGGTTGCCCATTGTCGCCCTTGCTGTTTGTGCTTACTATAGATCCCCTGGCACGATATGGCATCCCGGTGGGTCGGCTACGTCATTCTGTTTCAGCGTATGCGGACGACATGTTGCTTTACTTTGCAGATTTGCATATAGATATGGCGCCTAGTGCCTTGCTGTTTGAGCAATTTGGGGAAATATCGGGATTACGCCTTAATGCTTCCAAATCAGTGGCTTTTTCATTTTATGACACATACACACTCCCCACGCTTCAATTTGATCTAATGCAGTTCAGAGTGGAACCCATTACTTTTAAATATTTAGGGATTTACATTTACAGAACTACTTCAGACACCGTAGATGGGAATATTGTCCGGGCACTTAATAACCTCAAAACCCAAGTAACGTTTTGGAATACCTTGCCCTTTAACTACTGCAGGCCATATAGCCGTCTCTAAGATGATAATGCTCCCTAGACTATTGCATCAATTTGCGAATCTCCCCGTGGCTCTTCCTGCCTGGCTCAATATAGCACTAGATACGTTATTGACATCATTACTTTGGGGGCAAGGCCGTCACATATTGGTTCTTGCCAAAATGCAGTTAACAAGTAATGAGGGTGGTATGGGAGCACCAGATTTTAAAGCCTATTTCATAGTAGCCCAATTGCAATGGTTGGCTTTTTGGTAGGCTGGCCATAATTTATTTGAGATAGATTACTTGTCCGAACGCTTAAGGGCTGGGACATTACAATCCTTATTATGCCCTGCTCGCCAAATAAATGTTTCCAGTTGGATATAAAATAGGCTCTGATCAGCTACAGCTTTTTGGGGGTTCCAAAAGCAACATCATTACACCAGCATGTAATGTAAAGCTGCCTCTTTTCAGTGCTGGCGGTGTCATTAGAATTTTTAGGTCTAGCCTAGGCAGCACATGCGGTGTCTCTTCAATACGTGCTGTGTTTATGATCCAAGGAGAACATGGCGGCTAGCAGCAGCAGCTAGTCGGAAGGCTCCAGGAGGCTCGGGTATCCGGCTGATCATGGCTTGCCAGTGAGAAAAATTTCGAAAGGAATACTAATGTGAGGAAGAAGGGAAACGGTTTTACTAGGAAAGATGCGTTTTGCTTAATACTCTGATTAGTTTAAAAACTACCGTGATCCCTGGTAGTGGCGGCGGCGTCCGAGGTCTGCAGTCTGTGGTTCTTGCTGTCTCTACTGATTTGGAGGAGAGGAACGTGCTGGGAAGTCTTGACGGTTTCCGAAGGGTCTCTCTGTGGTTTTCGAGGTGCGGCGAGAGAGGCTGGGGACAGGCTGTTTCTGGCGCTGATTATTTTGGTTCTGTGGACCTGGAGGGAGGGCATAGTGAAGGAGCGGCGGATGCCGCCAAAACTGCAACTGTACACACGAACTGGCTGAAGGTGAGGGGAGAGGTGAGGGGGGAGAATAACATTAGGGGTGAAGGGGGGGTCGCGAAGTGGGTAAGAGCAGCTAGTGAGCTTAGGAGAGGTCGGAGAGTAGTAGCAAGGTTATCTTATATGGGAACTGACTGTGGTTTAAAACAGTCAGGACTATCTCCCCCACAATGCATTTGGGAAGCTGCTCAAAACACCACTAAACATAAACCCCCGAGCTCGGTTGGAGGTGATTCTTCACCTGTGCCTAGTACTGAATCACAGATGAATCAAGGCTCAAGGTATACATTAAGAAGTAGAGGGGGAAAACAAGGTGGATGGACAGATATTTCACCAACTGTGTCAGCTAAATCGAAGACTAAAAAAAAAAACCAAGAGGATTGGATTAAGAAATAATTATAAGGGACAGGAAGCCGAGCATAAATCTAAACCCCCACCTTCATTAAAAAACTATTTCTAAGCAATCCCCTCCGTTCTGGAGTTAAAACCCACAATTGCTGCTATATCAATGGACTCTATAACTCCTGACTTTACAGAGGGCCTCCTCAGTCCCAATAGATATCATGTACTGGAGCAATTAGATCAAGATCAAGACTTAGATCAAGCAGATATTCAAAGGAGGCAGAGCCCAGGAATGGATGAAAAAGTATATACCGCTCAGACAGCAATATCGGGTGTGATGACTTATCAACTAATGCCACGGCCAACATTAATTCTGTAGGAGATATTCCAATCACTATAGATGCGGCCAAAATCCCAGGGGCTACATCTTCAAGGAGCACTATGTCTTTCGAGGGTGAAGATAAGGATCTCGATTCAATGTCTAGTGATCAATCTGTATTGCTTATCCTTCAGTCTTTAAGCCGTGAGATGAAAAACGGGTTTGCACTTTCACTGAAGAATCAGCAAGAAATAAAGGAAAAGTTTGACTCTTTAGCGGTTAGAACCTCCGTATTGGAATCTATTGTCACTGATCTAAAAATGCTGGCCCTTCAACACACGAAGAAGATAGATGACCTAAGGCAACGTGAACAGGGATATCAGGAGAAAATGGAATCCTTAGAAAATGCACAAAGGAGAAACAACTTGCGTCTTCTGAAAGTCCCGGAAGGGGCAGAAGGAACTAATATTAAGGAGTTTGTTGTTAAACTCATTAAGGAGGCTACTGCAGTGGAAGTCTCAGAGCAAGATCTGATTAGAGACATTCAAAGGGTTCCTAGGGATCCGTTTCGGTTAAATCCGAATAAAGCAAGACCCAGGAAGATATTAGTCCATTTTTTGACCTACACGTTAAAGGATGAAAACCTGAATAAAGCTCTAAAAACGAGTTCCCTGTCAGCAGAAGGGATTACCTTTTAGATTAGGTTGGATGTGTCATCTATCACAGCATCTAGACAGTGGGAGCTTGGCAAACTACTAGATCCTTTTAGGCAAATGGGTGCCACAGCCCAATTGAAATTTCCTGCATCCCTAAAAGTAATGTATAGGAATAAAATGAGTACTTTTAAAAGGGTGGAGGAGGCTGAAGCTTATCTCCAATTAGTAACAGAGGATAGTAGAGGGGACCCGGGGGAGAGAGGTTAAGGAATTTAAATCTTTTTTTCTTTTCTTCTCTCTCTTCTTTCCCCATGATAAAATATAGATTTTTCTGTTAATGTAGCGTTAATAGCCGTACTTTCTCGCTACATTGGTTATTACTATAATAGATGTAAATAGTTCATCCGGATATCTGGGGAGGGAGCCTCAAGGCCTTGAGAAGGGCCAAGAGGAAGAAGGGGCGTTCTCCAGGGGAGCACTGGGGGGTGGCTGAGGTTAGGGAGGGGCAAAGGAGGGTGGGAGAAGGGCACTGGGTGGGGAGCATGTGGGGAAAATAAAATGGTGCCCAAATCGCCAAATTGGGTTACTCGATAGTCTACGCCTATCTAGAAATATATGTTGCAGGCTAACTTAGCTCCGCAGGTATATATGAGGGTTTTAACATGGAATTTGAATGGCTTAAGGGTAAAACATAGAAGAGAGAGGATATTTCAATACTTGAAAGATGCGCCCGAACATATTTTTATTTTGCAAGAGACGCATTGCACGGAACAAGAGTTAAGAGAGGTCTGTAGCAGCAAAAAATGGATTCAGCACGTCATATGTACATCTCAGCAGGTTACTATAAAGCAATTTTGATTAAAGTAAATCCAGTTATTAGTACAGTGGAAGAGTCAAGAGTAGATAAAAGAGGGCGTTGGGTCATAGTAAGAATAAAATATCATTCTTATAAATTTACATTAGCAGGATACTATGGCCCGAATTTAGACAATCCTCTTCCGCTCAGAGAATTGTTGGTTGAACTCTTAGTCTTTGATGATCCCTTAATTTTAGCAGGAGACTTCAATTTAATTCTGGATCCCCAAATGGATAAAACATATAAACTCAAGTTAATGCATAATCTTAAAACCAGATCTATACTAATTAATGCAATGCATCAGTTAGGTTGGAAGGATATTTGGAGGAAAAATGGGGATTAAAAAAGGAGTTTACTTTCCATAATAAAAAATTGGGACATAAGTCTAGATTAGATTTTTTCTTAATTTCAGATCAGCTATGTGCTGCTGTTCACAAAGTTAATCATGTAGGAGCACATATTTCGGATCACTCTGCAGTTTCTCTAGTCTTGAAACTCTCGAGAGCGCAGACTATTAAAAGATGGACTATGGATAGAAGTATTTTGTTAGAGGAGGAGGTAGTAGAGAAACTGACAGATGAGTCGGAAAGGTTTTTTGAGCTAAATTTAGGGACGGCCGCACTTCCAATTGTATGGGACTCATATAAAGCATTTTTGAGAGGTATAATTTTATCCATCCAGTCCGCTAGGCATAAGAAGTTTAGGACAACGGTATTAGAGATCGAGACCAAAATTACCAAATTAGAGTGTGATCTCCTAGACCCAATCTTGAAAGCAGAAGATAATATGCGGAAAGAACTCTCAACATGCAAATTACAACTAGAAGAGATTCTTGATTCCAGAGTTAGGAAACAATGGCAGGTTAGTTCCCTCGCTCATTTTGAATATAGGGAAGCTAGTGGAAAACTTTTAGCTTGGAAAACTAAGAAAGATCAATGTAGGAACACTATCTAAGGAGTTCAACTGGGTAATACGGGGGTGATATCAGAAAATATCTCAGACATAGAGGAAGCCTTTTTTGATCACTTAGATCAGGTATACAGTGAAGACTTAGCTCCACAAGATAATTTAATTCAATCATGGCTTGAAAAATATGCTGTACGCCAAATTGACGATGAGGCATCTAATAATCTAAATAGAGGTATTAGCTTAAAAGAAGTGGTGGATGCAATAGATTCTGCAAAAAGGAGTAAGGCCCCCGGTCCGGATGGGCTACCGGCCGAATTGTATAAAGTACTAGCTCCAGCTATCTCCCCCTTTCTTCAGATGCTTTTCATATCTATTTTTGAAGCTGGAGGGGAAATACCACCCTCCTGGAATGAGGCCACAGTGGTTCTTATTTTTAAACCCTTGAAACCTGCAACACAGTGTGACTCTTATAGGCCGATTTCATTGCTGAATTTGGACTATAAGGTTTTCACCAAAATATTATCAGAGAGATTAAATGGAGTGGCAGGTAGATTATTACATCCGGATCAAAAAGGTTTTGTGAAGGGGCGGACTATACAAGATTTGACGCAAGCACTGGTGGGGGCAATTGATGTTGCAACTCTATATAAACTCCCTATGGCGATTGTAACACTCGATGCGACCAAGGCATTTCATCGCGTAAAAAGGGCATACCTGGCCAGAGTTTTAAAAAGAAGTCATTTGGGTAGCAATTTTTGTAGAACTATATCTTCTCTTTATCATTGTCCAACGGCTAGAGTTCTGATAAATGGTGGTCTCTCAATAGCCATAAAAATCAATAGAGGCACAAGACAGGGGTGTCCCCTCTCACCCTTACTTTTTGATTTATACATAGAGTCGCTGGCCGAGAAAATTAGGCAGGATCAGAATATACTACCCTTTAAATATAAGAGCTGGGAGAAAAAAGTGTCTCTCTATGCAGACGATATGATGATATTTGCCTCAGACCCAATACAAGCAATTCCCTTAATCTATAGTGCTGCAGCCCAGTTCCGTAAAATATCAGGATATCAGATTAATCAATCTAAGTCTGAATGTATGGCCTGGAATTTAACAATTTCAACTTCGATCTTGAAACACGAGGACATAGAACAATTAACAGACAGAAATTTGGCTAACATCGAGAGAGAGTCTGTTGAATCTTTGAAAAGCTGGTCTCTTCTTCCTCTTACTTTAATCGGGCGAGTCAATATTATTAAGATGATGCTGCTTCCTAAACTAATATTCTTGTTCCAGAATATCCCGTTAGCCTTAAAGGAAGCTAAGTTAAGTAAAATCCAAGCTAATTGGAACTTTTTTATATGGGCCTCAAAAGGTATAAGGATCGCTTGCAAAAAGCTGCAAAGAAACAAAAGTAAAGGAGGCCTGTGTGCTCCAGATTTGAAATTCTATGCTTGGACTCTCTTATTAAAAGCAGGGATAATGTTATATGATAAGCCAGACAGCACGGAAACAGGAACTATGTTTGAGACAATGATATCAGAAATTCAAGGGGGAACTTGTGGTTTTTTATTGAAGTTTGGAGATCCGCGCTTCTTTAAGAAAGTGTGTCTGAAGATGTTGAGAGATATGGCCTATATTTGGGCTAGAACAAGGAGATCGTTGAATATTCCATATTACTCTGCTATGGCTCCTATTTGGGAATCGCCGGGTTCGCCACAGTGGACCAAGGACTCTTTGGTCACACCCCTCGTGGACACTAATTTAAAATGCTGGGGTCAGCTCTTCCCTGAAGGGACGTTGCTAAGGTGGGATGAGATTTGCATATTGACTGAGGATAAGTTATCTAAGTTTAAATACTTGCAAATCAAGAGCTGGAGCCAGGCGATAGGCTCGGAAATTGGAGTTACGGTTGTGCTGGAGGAACTCCTTCTTCAGGGGAAGAATATGAAGATCAGGAAGATCAAGACATCAAATCTGTATTGGACCATTCTGGAAATTGTTGATGGCGATTTCATCCTGCCAGCTCAACTATGGGGAGAGCATGTTCCAGACCCGGAGTTGGAGGAGTTATGGCAAGTATCCTTTAACTTACTACATACCACAGTCTCTCCCGCCAATTTAAAACGCAACCATCTTTTTTCTCTTCACAGAGTATATTGGTCTCCTGCTTGGCTAGCCAAATTTTCTAAAGCTTCGATTCCTTGTTGCCCAAAGTGTAAGCAGGAAAAAGCTGATGACCTCCACATGTTTTTAACTTGTCCTGTTCTAAGCAATTTTTGGTCTGCCATAACGGAAGGTATGAAGAAACTGTTTAACTTTAATATACAGGTTAGTATATCACTTGTTTTTTTGGTATTGTTAGTAATTATGAGATACTTCCTCAAGATATAAATAAGTTGGGCCCGATTCACAGAATTAACTTAAGACTCAATCCTAAACTTACTACTGTTTTGGTATTCACAGATTGCACTTACTACTTTTGGTATTCACAGAATGAACTTACTCATTTCGGTATTCACAGAAGTTAGGACTCCTAACTTTAGGACTCCTAAATGCCTTCTGTGAATACCGAAAGTCTTAAAATTAGGATTTTTCTCAATTTAGTAGTAGTAAAGTTAGGACTCCTAACTTTAGGACTCCTAAATGCCTTCTGTGAATACCGAAAGTCTTAAAATTAGGATTTTTCTCAATTTAAGTAGTAAAGTTAGGAGTCCTAACTTTACTACTATTAAATTGAGAAAAATCCTAATTTTAAGACTTTCGGTATTCACAGAAGGCATTTAAGAGTCCTAAAGTTAGGAGTCCTAACTTCTGTGAATACCGAAATGAGTAAGTTCATTCTGTGAATACCAAAAGTAGTAAGTGCATTCTGTGAATGCCAAAAGTAGTAAGTTCATTCTGTGAATACCAAAAGTAGTAAGTGCAATCTGTGAATACCAAAACAGTAGTAAGTTTAGGATTGAGTCTGAAGTTCATTCTGTGAATCGGGCCCGTTGTCTCTATATTTGATTATTTTGGCTCGCAGAGAAATATGTAAACTTTGGGTTAAAGACATTGCACCTTCATACCTAGATTGGATAAATGCAATCAAATATACATTGAATTTAGACAGGGCAGACTGGAAGAGAAGAAAGCATTTTTGGATTCCTTGTATCAATTGGCTGGATAGTATGTAACCGTTATGGTCCAATGATTATGCCTTTTTGCAGAGTGAACTACCCTACGATCAGTTCCGGGGCCTGGGAAGACAGATGAACTGAATTGACTACCTCTTGGTATTATGTGGGTACCTGCAGTCTACGATCATGTAAGGAGGGGTCTATCCGCTGCGTAGCGGATGGCATGAACTTGGTACTCTGAGAATATCTTAAGGCGTATGAGGACAAAAGAAAAATAATTTAAAAAAATACGTGCTGTGTTCTTTCTGTGGGTTTACAGCCCGGCCACTGCTTTTCAGTTTTTCTTTTCAGTGTCCTTTAAAAAATCCTTGCTTCTAAGTGGTTATTTTTTATGTCTTGCCTAGGCAGTGCATGCGTTGTCTATTCGAGATATGCTGTATCTACTCTGTGGGCTTACAGCCCACCCATTGTTTTTCATTCGGTTGTCCACATGTCCTTTTGAAAAGCTTGCATTTATGTGGCTATCTGTGTTTTTTGTCCCTCCTTTGATGCCCATGGAATAGTGGCCTATTATTTGTAACATTGCATTATAGGCAATTTCTCTTTATGTGGGCAAACATATTTTTTAAAAGTTCAAATTTCTTTGTAAAGTGTTGCATTATTTATTTTTTTTTGCCTTTTTGTTACCATCAAGTTGCTACCGCAAACCCCCTCATCTCCCTCAGCACTCACTTCGAATCACACGCTTCCCAGGCTCCTCATGTTCCTTCCTACTGGAGCTGTGCGGATGTGGGGCCATCACCGTAGCAGAAGGCACAGAGCACGAGACAGGCACAGTGCAGACTACAAAACTACAAACAGCACAAGCTTAGGAAATCACCAGCAATGGTCAGAGAAAACACGAGGGTGAGAAAGGGGCGTCACATTACTAGACCCAATCACAGAGCCAAGGAGTTTTAGTAAAATCAGTCTAAAACATCATACGCTGAGAAGAGTCCCCTCTGAAACAACACGGAACAGTCATTTATCCTACCACCAGAAACCAGCATCGCTTCCACCCAGACATTAACATGGCCGCACTGGCGAGTACCAATCCTTGCATTTTTCAACACCTCATGACTTAATTTACTATAGTTATGGTCCAGCGAGTGCAAATTTTTGCTCAAATGTTTACCGATTGTCCCTATCTCTTCATGTAACATATAAGAAATCCATTGTGTAATAGCTCACCAATCGCCATTGTGGGATGGTGTGGGGTGGGCAGAATGAGGCAGGGGACTGAGGTGTCTGGTTCCAATGACTTTGCCAAGGGCGAGACTGGGATGTTGGTGGGGATTGGGTGGTTCGTCATCGTTCATAGGTCGTTACCTGTGTATTAATTTACAGCTGTGCACTTTGAGGTTAAATACACGTATCACCCAAGGTGCATTGTCAGTTTGAAAAGGTGAATAACTCATGTAGGCAAGGCTTTTCTATGCACACAAGCAACATTCCACATTACAGCTTCATGCTGTGTCATTTCTGACTCCACATGCTCAGGCAGTTTAAACATTCTTCCTGGCATGCTTTTTATGTGGGAGTAAGATCGGCAGATCTAGGTGGTGAAAAGCTATCAAACTGTAAATGCCTGGCTGCAGAAACAGCAGCCACTCGCAATGTGAGTACAGAATTACTGCAATTGTTAAATTAGATAGGACTGATGTCGCAATGGATTTTCCAAGGAAGTATTATTCTTGTCATTGGATCAGATCTCTTAAACAGTACCTTGGCTGTCATGGTGCAACAACACAACATCCCTGAATTTGACAGGATCGCAAAGGTGAACCACTGCTAACAAGGAAGGGTTGTGTGTGATCTCGCTGGTATTACAGACCATTTCTCTTTCTCATCCATGTAGCTTCCTACCCCACTCCGTGTTGTTTCACCCCGGTTATGCTTCATTCCCCACCTGCACACTTTGTGTTACGTCTCCACATATGAGTGAGTCCTCTGTGTTACTACCAGCTTAAAAAATGTTTGTATACTAAATTTTTTATATACCAATCCAACTTGGATCAATTAATAAAAAGAAAAAATAGCAAAGCCATTGCGAGACCTATTGGCTTTGAGAATGCTTGTCCTATTTATTTGTGCCTCTTTTTTCGTACTTTTTCCGTCCCATGGAGCAGGACCCCATTACTGGTAGCATTCTACTTGTCCCACTATAATTACTGGCTCAGAGACTTTTTTTTTTAATCTGAAAGAGCATTTCACGTGAGTGTTTGTGTTTTGACTAGATTTCACTCTCATTCATGTCTGTTTCTTCCCCCCCTCAACCAGTCCGTGCCGGTTTCTTCTCCTCCCCTCCCTTCCCCGCCCCACCCTGCTCATTCAAGTGGATCTGTGGGTGAATTTTGCCGGCTAGCTCGTTAGCAAGATTACATATCGCCCCTTTTAAAACCCTATCTTGCCCGGCTTCATCTCGCTCCCCCACCCTCCCCGTCACTGCTTCATGTTGCTTCCTAACCCGCACTCAGTTTCATCTCGCTCCTATGCCCTCATGTCTGTTTCTTCCCACCTCCCACCAACCAGTCCGTGCTGGCCGTTGGGGACAGGTGGTGGATGGCAGGTGCATGGGCACGTCAAAAATGTCTGATGTTAAATATGTTAGAAAGACAGCTTTTTTGCTTCATCGTCTGTGCAATGTGTCCAATAAAAACAAATTTGCAATTGGAGCAATAAACAAGTTACATTGAAGAGGAGTGAGGTGTTGCAAAATGTTGCAGCTTTTCACTACTAGAGGGCAAGGAAGAGGAGAATGGAAGTCCTGGCGCACCAGTGTCAGCCCAAGGACCGAGCAAGCGTAGCATGGGAAAGATTTTCTGGACCGGCACCTGGTCTGTGTTCACCTCTGCTGGTAGGAGCCCGTCCCCTTTCTTCTTGGGTCTGCAAAGGAGGTGTCACTGCACAGAATGAGACCATTTCTATTAGCATACCCTTTGAGAGCCCCTTAAGGAAGAGCTCAATATAGCTTGCACTCCCACAAGGTAGGTGGAAAGCAGTATCCACCTCCTTCTCATACTTGCAAGTGTGATATCTACAGCAGTCCTGCCAAGTATCACGCATCAGACGTGACACTAATGCATTTCAGTGTGGTGCTCCGCATCACCACACTGAAATGCATTGTCAAGCAAAATGCACATGAGAGCTGTCACAGAAAACACGCTGTAAACAGTGCGTTGGAGCTGGCGGTGCGCGTCAGTGCTTGCACGGGCTGCTCTCCTGTAGGCTTGGGAGCCCTCCTTGCAACTCAGGCTTAGCCTCCGAGAGTGGCAGCCAGTGCTGCTACAATGTATCTTTTTTTATTCCTGCGGGGCACGCAGCGGGGCTCTGAGTCACTAGACATCCTGAGTGGCACCATAGCCCGGCCCAGCGTTCAGTGTAGCGCGTCACAGGAGGACGTCATGTCCTGCTTCCAGTGCAGCCGGGAGTTATTAACTTATTCGTGGGCCACCGGGGGTAATCATGGTGCTGCTCGGCCTGCAGCATGCTGCTGTTCGCACCAGTCACTCAGACTGACCTGCCCTGCCCAGCCAGGGCCGTCCGCGATGTGGGGGAGGCAGGCTCAGGAGCTAAATGGACATGCCACCCGCCAGCAGCTCGGCCGGTCAACACGAGGCAACATGATGCAGTTAAGCGCGGTCGGAGGCTGAGGGCCTGTCGTCACCAGTGCAGAGTCACGCTGCCTTAGCCTGGGAAGAGAAGAGAGGGCGAAGACAAACTGTGAACACTGTAAGTGAACTCACTATAATTTGTCCGTCACTAACACTATCAAAATAATTTAATTTTAGGAGTGTGGCATATTTATTCTAATACTGCTGGAGCAAGCGCTGGTTCATTCATTAAGGAGGATGAACAACTTGGGACAGGCACAGCAGCAGTCGGGCGCCGCGGCTCCCCAGGAGAGGCACCGGCAGCATTCAGTGGTGCACAGCCAGCAGTGGGGAGCGACGTAGAGCCTGATTGCTGGGATTATTCCTCGCCAGGTTCGAAGAGAGGTTCTGGCTGGGGGATCATAGCAGGCATATTTAATGTTGGTGTTTCCGTCCGTTGGAGAGATGAAGAGCAGGTCTACGAGTCTAGCCAGGGGTTGGTGCAAGGTGGCAAGGCAAGTTCACAAAGAGCCTTGCAAACTGTGCGAGTCCTATGCAGCTGCAGACGGGACAGCTAGGAGGGCGTGGTATCCAGTGTGCAGAAGTAAGCAGTTCGAGGACACAAGCATGTTCTCTAGCAACGCAGCAGACACCACTGCGGGTTCGGGCATAGGTGATCCCTGGGAGTGCTTTAATGATACCATTCTACCGGTAGCGCGGGATACTGGCCCAGGCCAGTGGCGGTTTGACATGTTTCTGCCAAATAGCTCGAATATCTTAAAAGAAACAATTCTGTGCCATATATGTTTGTTAGACCAGACTTACAGCCTGCTGCATGACACACATTGGTACAATTACTCGTAGGTCATAGCGCAGGGCAACTTACCGGACCATGGCCAGGGTGGTCGAACGCTGAACTTTAGAATTATTACTGCCAGTCAGTGTCTCAGAACATGTCTTTTTTAAATAATACAGCCTACATAGGTAGGCTATGTAAACCTGAGGCAGCTTCTGATCCTGAGGCTTGTCCTAACCCCCTCCCAATCATGTCTCATTGTACTGTAATGTTATGTGCTTAAAATAGCCATGCAACTTACTCTCAGCCACAGGTTAATAATAGCTGGTGGCGCCGTACTGTAATCAGCTAATTGGTTTTTATTAAATTGCTCAATGTGTCTTTTTTGAAAGAAATTACACTTTGCGGCCGAATTGTAAACCCCTAGCTATGTGTGTGCCATTCCATTTTTGGTGCTTTCCGGCAATTTTAACATCTTCTTAGAGTTTCTTGTTGCTCTAATGGGTGTAATTTCCTAATATTTATATGTTTCAATCGTTTTCATCGCCGCCACAGATGACATCAGACGCCAACTGGACAACGGCGAAACAACAGCCCTCATCCTCCTGGACCTGTCAGCCGCATTCGACGCGGTCTGCCACCGCACCCTAAAGGCGCGCCTCCAAGAAGCCGGAATCCAAGAGAAGGCCCTTGACTGGACCACGTCCTTCCTCTCCGGCAGAACCCAGAGCGTCCGCCTCCCACCCTTCCGGTCAGAAGCCACAGACATCATCTTGCGCGTCCCCCAGGGCTCATCCCTCAGCCCGACGCTGTTCAACATCTACATGGCCCCCCTTGCACAAGTGGCCCGCAACCACAACCTCAACATCATCTCCTACGCCAACATCACCCAGCTTATCCTCTCCCTCACCAAGGACCCCCACACTGCCAAAACCAACATGCACGAGGGCATGAAGGCCATCGCCGACTGGATGAAGAGCAGCCGTCTGAAACTGAACTCGGACAAGACGGAGGTCCTCATCCTCGGACCCACCCCCACAGCCTGGGACGACTCCTGGTGGCCGACCGCGCTAGGGACAGCACCGACACCAACCGACCACGCACGCAACCTAGGATTCATCCTCGACTCCTCCCTCTCCCTTTCCAAACAAGTCAACGCCGTCTCCTCCTCCTGCTACAACATCCTACAATTTCTCCGCCGGATCTACAAATGGATCCCGACCGAAACACGAGAAACGGTGACACAGGCCCTCATCAGCAGCAGACTGGACTACTGCAACGCACTCTACACAGGAGTCCCAGCCAAACACCAACGGCGGCTACAACGCATCCAAAACGCCTCCGCCCGACTGATCGTCAACGCCCCCGCCGCAGCCACATCACCCACCTCCTGAGAGACCTGCACTGGCTCCCCATCGACAAGAGGATCACCTTCAAGCTCCTCACCCACGCACACAAGGCACTCTACAACGCCGGACCAGCCTACCTGAACAGCAGACTCAGCTTCTACACCCCCACCCGCCAGCCTCGCCCTCACAGATGTCCCCCGCATCCAACGCACGACCGCCGGCGGCAGATCCTTCTCTTACCTCGCTGCCAAAACCTGGAACACCCTCCCCACCCACCTACGTCAGACCCAAGACATACTCGCCTTCAGAAGACTCCTCAAGACCTGGCTCTTCGAGCAGTAGCGGCACACCCCCCACCCCCACCGACCCCTCAGCGCCTTGAGACCCTCACGAGTAAGTAGTGCGCTTTACAAGTACCTTGATTGATTGATTTCATTGCTTGATTTTGTTCGGGAGAAAGTGTCACTCAGAGTTGTTGGAAAGTCACTCATAATTACACTGACATTATAAAAATGTCACACATAGCAATCTGAAACCTTGGCAGCTATGCTACAGCCAGTACTGGGGGCTAACCGGGAGTTTCACGAGATGTACACTTGCAAGGAAGTTCATTTTGTGCGGCCAGTCTCACAAAGCTCTTGCACCCCACAGCTGACATGGTGGGCTCGGGACTTGCAGGGTCATGGTGAAGTAGCCTTGCAACTCAAGGCGTTAAGGGGGCAGCCATGCCTTGTACAGAATATACACTATGAAATGCCTGGTTTCCTTCACGACTCCTGGTTTTATGAGAGCACTGTCCAATCCAGCGAGTGCTACTGATTGTGGAGTTGCAGGGTACAAGGCACGTTGCAGCAGGGTGAGTTAGACTTCTTATGCTCTTCAATATGTTTCCACCCAGTTAGTTGGCTCACTGCGGCTCCCTTACTTCCGTGTCTTCCTGCTGTGTTCAATTTCAAGGTAGCAAAGTTCCTCATTGCTGCGGCCTGGATTCAGAATATAGATGATTGCATGTCCCCAACCACTTCCGTATTTGTATTTCTGCGGTTTTATTCAGCAGTTTTTGTTTTGCAGTGAAAGGAACAACTCCTAATTTGCTCGTGCACATCTTCGAAGTAACTTTAAAGTTTAAAATACAGGATCAGCAGTGTTTCTCCATTTTGTGCATTTTAAATAGGTTTTTGAGGCGTTTTCTTTGATGATTTTTTTTAAAAGCTTAATCAATGTGATTGTCTTGTTTTTAATGCTTTAGGGTTTTTTGTGTTTAATATGTCATGGTGTAACGTGCCTCTGTTATAACTTATTTCACTAAAACTCTTTTTTTCTTCGTTATCGTATATAAAAGTACTTTCGAATATATACATTCAAACTACCAGTTGTACAAAAAAACACTTTAAATACGTACTTCTCAGTGCAGTACTATAATGTGCCTATTAGTGTTTAAGTTTCTTTATTAAAGAAATACACTTTTATGACTTTAGAAGAGACTTTATCATGTTTTCATTCAATAGTATGGAAGCCCAACGGTGGGTGTGCGAGGCTGTCTGCCAGTGGTATGTGAAGTAACAGTAGATGTTGCAGCATCAAGGATAATGTGCTGCATGGCTAATTACTTATAAGGTCCCAAAGGTGAGACCTTTTGGATATGCCAATGCTTGTTTTAAAGTGCTGGGGGGCTGGAGGTATGGCGATTTGAGCGGTGGTGACAAGGATAGAGGGTGTGGGAAACAAGCACTATGACGCGGCCAGCACTGGATGGATCACAGAGCTGTGTTTCATTTATTGCCAGCTGGGGGCAAGTGGCAACACAAAGGGGCAGGGGGAGAGCAACAACACGGACCATGGGTGTGGTTGGATTGGGCAACAACAAGAAACAAGCATTTACAATGCAATGGTTTTGCCTTTGTTAAAGTTTGAGCTATTGGCAAAGCTTGTGACCATTTTTTTTTAACATAAATAAATGGCATTGTTATTTGCAATGCCACTAGCTTTATCTTTCGCAAATGGCCCCCAACACATACCCACACAGAGCCCCCCCACACACTGCGAGCCCCACCACACACTGCGAGCCCCCCCACACACACTGCATGCAATCTTGTGCCTCTTTAATATCGTTATGGCCGTTTCTACTGCTAGACTAGGTGGACCTACCCTCTTTTAGCGATCTTCACATCATATTGAACATAATGGAAATACTGAACTTCAAAGAGATGTAGTTGTCTATATATTTAAAACATGTATTTGTGCTTCAAGATTTGTATTGCTCCTATTGTAAAAATATGCAAATAAACCCAAGTAGCATGAGATATTCATCAAACCAAAGCCTTAATTTTGACTGAACTTTGTGGTGATATGCCTAGAGTAGAGTGAAGAACTGTGCAAGACTTCCATACATACATTCATTATTTCTGGCTCAGTCTATGCTATTACCACTGTGTGATCAGTCAACCAAGATCTGTCTAAAAACTAAACCATAGTATATAATGCACGAAGTTGCTTATGCCATTAGTACGTAACCTGGGACAAGCTTAGGAAATTGCCAATATTTGGAAGTTCATTGATGCCGAATCTAAAGTCTCTACATTCAGTTCCACGAAACAATCTACTTTCGGAAGAGCCTACTGTTAATAATTGCATGTTATCATTCATTGTTCGATGTTCATAAGATTGATTTGTGCCACAAGGCAGAAGAGAACACGCAAATAATGGAAGACATAAATTAAACTGCTCTTACCTTCAGAGAATCAAAGCAGGCAATAACTCGACCATTGTCCACATGGCAACTCCGTGACGGATGGGCAAACTTGCATTCTGCATCGGATCGAGAACAAGTACATCTCTGGAATTCTCGACAGACCTCCAGTGTCAGCCATTTTGTATCACGGACCAGGGAGACGTTAACAGCCATATTAAAAATGAATTTATAAAGCAGGCAATCACACCCTTTCAAAGGCCAGTGTTACTGCTTTTAATGCGGGGTTACAGCGTGAATCCGAGTTAAAAGTAAGGGAAACAACTAAAGTGTTGCTTTGGTAAAATTTCAATGGGTAAGCACTTAGTTTTTCATATAATAAGATTGTATTAATTAAAACAATAATTAAACGTTGAGCCAATCACAAAATATAAATCTTATAACTGCAAATCAAATTAGAGGCCAGCTCTTAAAAATGCAATTGTTGAACTTCAGATCGAAGAGTTGTCTGCGTACCACTGCCGAAGAAGTTACTGGAAAATTAGCTGGCAGGCTTTCAAAAACATTCTGTGCTCTCCAGATAATGGTTTCAATTATTCTTGCGTAGGGGCGCACAAGCGGAATGGCTGCTTAGTCTCGCAGCTCCCGCTCCTTGGGACACTATCCTTCTGTTATCCTCTACCAAAGGGATCTAAAACGGCCTGAATTCCTGACGAGTTGCAGAAAGACATCCATCCCTGCACTCGGTCCAAGTCTGGTGACGCTGGGGGACCCGTGGCCGGAGCGGTGCAGAGTTGAAAACCTGCCGATAGTTGCTGCGGAGCGGTGGGGTGCGCGAGTCTGGCCTCACAGGACTACTACAGGCTGGGGATTGACACGAGGAGCTAGGCCTCTCCCCGAGACGACTGGCGGACCTCCTGGACGGACCTTCGCCGGCGGACCCGCGATCGGGGTGAGTGGCGGTCTGCTCGGCGGTGCGGGGACCCCCCCGCCCCCCCCCCCCTCCCCCGCTGCGTTCGCCTCTCCCGCTGGTGGGGCTGCCACTGCCCCTTGGCTGCCAGGACACAGACATCTCACTGCCTGCTCGACCCCCGGAGAACGCTGGACCCGCCCGGTAGGGACGGGAACGGAACAGTGCACTACCCGGCGCGGGGGCTGACCCTTGGACCTGGGCTCTCGAGCTTGCTGCCACCCCTGCACTGTGCCTCGGCCGACCCTGGCCACCAGCATAGTGCTTACCACTGGGACGCTGTCCCCTCGCTGCCGGGAGACTGCACCTTCCACGTTGGGGAGGCTGGAACCCACCTCGCTCCCCATTCACCTGCCTGGCGTCCCTCCTACGTGCCACCAACCGTGCATTGCGAGGTGGCCTCGTTGTGGATAATCCGGATAGAGCATCACACCTGCGTGGCACACCCCCGCTGAGGTCCAGCTGCCCTGCATCCCACACACGCCTGGAACTGTCGTGCTGCCACCCTACACAGCGACGCTAGTGTGCTGGACCCCACCACCATTGCCATTGGGACTTCGCTACCTCCCCTCCCAGCCACCAGGCCGCGCGGGGCCTGTACGATCTCACCAGGTCCCTGAACTTCCACCGCCTGGACCCTTATTGCACTTTTGGCACGTTGCCCTGCCTCACCCGCGCTGTGGCCCTACATCCTGGGGATACTATCCTAGCCAGACAGCCTGTGGCGCCCCTGCCCCTCGCGCTATTGGAATTTCGCGCCCCGGCGCCATCATGGTGCGACCGGAGAACCGCCAGACTAAGCTCAGCTTTGATGCTGCAAAAAAAGGCGGGAAATCGACGCAGCTGGACCCGGACCCCGGCACGTCGTCCCCGAGGGCCACCGTCCCCGCAGCTAAAGACACTGACCTGTCCGGCCTGATACAAGAGATGCGCCAGGGATTCGCCACTGTTGTAGAAAAGGTCGACGGGGTCACCGCGCGGCTGGACGCACTGGTGCACAAGGTGGACCGGCATGAGGAACGCCTTACGGCTGTGGAGCAACGTATCTCTGATACCTCAGACGTTGCCACATCTCACACCACTCAACTGTCCAGGATGGACAACCTCCTCCGGATCATAGCAGCCAAAAATGAGGATTTGGAAGCCCGTAGCCGCCGAAACAACATACGGGTTACCAATGTTCCGGAATCCACAGATACGGGCAGAATGGAGCTGTACGTAGAGAAGCTCCTCAAAGGGGCCATCGGTGAGGATGCTTTCTCGCCCCAGTTTATCGTCGAGCGGGCACACCACTCCTTGGCGCCTATGCCCAAACCTGGCCTTCCTCCGCGCCCCATCATTGCTCGGCTGCTAAACTACTGCGACCGGGACACTGCCCTCCGGGCAGCCCGCTCCCAAAGATCGCTGCAGTATAATGGAGTCACCTTCTCCATCTACCCAGACTTTACGCCAATGGTGCAGGAGGAGCGGCGCAAGTTCCTCCCGGTGAAGAAAAACTACGTGAGGCTCAAATCGATTACGCACTTTTATACCCTGCAAAGCTGCGAATCACCCACCAGGGCAAGCAACGGTTCTTCACCAACCCACAGAAGGTAGAAGACTTTCTCAAATCGCTCCGGAGAGCACGTAGAGAAGACCGGGATGCGGAGGAGGAACACGACGACGCAGACTTACCCCCGGCGCCCCACGGAGACTGACTGTTGATCTTTGCTATGCTGCACACCCTGCCTATGTCGACTTGTTCTCACCCCGAACATTGATGCACGGACAAAAAGATACTGTATGGACAAGGACGCCGCATGGACTCTTCATCCCTATGGTAACGTAACCCAAGGACCACATTCCTGGCCCTAGTCTCCACCAAGGGCGGCACAGATACGGAGCTGGGGCCTAGGAGGTGGCTGTACGTACTCTATGTCTTACCCCCACTGGGAGATCCCCTTTGACTTGCTGGAGTTCCAGCTATTCACGTTGTTTGAGTTGGGGAAGGGGGGAGGGGGGCAGGGGGCTGGGTGGGAGTATTTGGCTACTGGCATGTTTGGGATGCTGGGGTGGGAGGTGGGGAGGGGTGTTCTTTTCTTTTTTTTCTCTTTGAGGCACTCATTTCTTAGATTGTATGCTTGGCTTATACCTCGGTGTGAGCACCGATGCTATGGTGTGGAGGTGATATATACGTGCTGCTTAAGCCGGCGCTGTTATAGTTCTTGTTGTGCTATCCATGGCCACTCCAGCAGCTAACACGCAATTAACTTGTTTATCCTGGAATGTAAGAGGGTTGAACAATGCCAGAAAGTGCCGTGATGTCATAGCCTACCTTGATAGAAGTCACGTACAAGTCGCTATGTTACAGGAAACGCATCTGTCACCACAGGGTGGGACGTCATTCGCGAGTAGGTGGGCCGGAGAACGAGCTTTCTCCTCCTACTCCACCTATTCGAGGGGAGTCGCTATCCTCATTGCCCGCAGGATACCCTTTCAAAAGTATGGAGACTTACTCGACCGGGAGGGCAGATATGCGCTACTGTGGGGCAGGATAGGCCGAGACACCTTCACATTTGTAACCATGTACGCGCCTAATGTTGACACACCAGCCTTTTTCACTGCTCTCTGGGGCAAAATCCTCTCCATTGCATCACGACACATAGTTTGGGGAGGGGACTTCAATCTAGCGATGCAACCACTGTTGGATAGAGCGGATGGGGTCTGCACCTACAAGCCCAGAGCACGGGAGGCACTTGAGGGCATCGTTGAGGAGGGCGGACTGCTGGACGCCTGGCGGCACTTGCACCCCCTGGCATGGGAGGGCACACACTTTACAACATATACCGGGACTTGGGCACGGCTAGACTATTTCCTCATCACAAGAGATGTCGCTGTCGAATTGGTGGGGGTTCATCATCTGCCGAGGACGTACTCTGATCACAGCCCTGTCT
Source organism: Lissotriton vulgaris (assembly GCF_964263255.1). Lineage (NCBI taxonomy): Eukaryota > Metazoa > Chordata > Amphibia > Caudata > Salamandridae > Lissotriton > Lissotriton vulgaris. Next base: position 956,694,287 of record NC_141691.1, read on the forward strand.
TGCTCCACTTTCGTACACCCGGCTGGGACAGCCCCCAGGCGCAATGGAGACTTCGCCCTAATATCCTCCTTGATAACCTGTTTCGCACTGAACTAGGGGAAGAGATCGCGGATTTCTTCACTAGGAATAAGGGATCGGTAGACTCGGTTGAGCACATATGGGAGGCATTCAAGGTCACGATCAGAGGGTATTGCATCTCCAAAGGCCATGGCGTACTACGCACCATCCTTGCATCACTCAGCACACTGGAGAAAGAGCTGCGGGAACTGGAACTGCAAATGGTATCCGACCCCAGCCCCGACTTACAGGCCAAATTTAGGGAGACACTGTCACGATATGAGGAGGAGGCTGCACGGGAAGCGAAGTTTAGGGGAAAACACTGGCAGGCCCGTAAATATTGCGAGGGGGACAGGCCCGGGAAGGCGCTAGCTACGATTACACAACCACCACGAGCTCATAACACCATACTAGAACTCACCGACACCACTGGCACTGCTATTAGGGACTCTGATGCGATCCTCGACACCTTTGTGGCACACTATCACTCACTCTACACCTCCACCGTAGGGCCCGACGTATCCTATGCCGACTACCTCAGCGATGTTGCACTGTGTTGGCTTAGCGACGGCGATAGAGAGTTTCTCGCAGCTCCGTTCGAGCAAGACGAAATACGCGAGGCCATTATGTCCCTCAAGAATGGCAAGGCCCCTGGGCTCGACGGCATACCGGCCGAATTCTACAAGGCTTATATTGACATCATGTCCCCGGTACTCAGCGAGGTCTTCTCGGAATCCTTGGGAGATGGAGTACTCCCTTGTTCCATGCGCGAGGTGGTGATTACCTCCCTCCTTAAGCCCAATAAAGACCCCAAATCCTGTAATTCCTATCGTCCGCTCTCCCTCCTAAATTGCGACGTCAAAATACTTGCTAAGGTCTTGGCCACCCGGCTGTCGCTGTTAATGACCAGACTCGTGCTGCCCGACCAATCGGGATTTGTGGCGGGTAGGTCTACCTCCCATAACCTCCGCACGCTCTTTTCCCTACTCCGCACGGTACACCCTGACACACCCGTGGCGGCCATTTTCCTGGACGCAACCAAGGCGTTCGATTCTGTCGAATGGCCGTACCTGTTCTCTGTGCTGGCTGCTATGGGATTTCCTAAACTATTTATATCCTGGGTCCACCTGCTGTATACTCGCCCTATGGCAAGGGTACTGATCAACGGTCATCTGTCACAGCCCATCGCACTAACCAGGGGTACGAGACAGGGGTGCCCTCTCTCTCCCCTACTGTTCGCCATCGCTGTCGAACCTCTCGCCTGTAGGCTGCGTCAGCTACATCGCGGCGGCGCAGTGCAATGCCTGCAGCGCCAAATTGATGTGTCACTCTACGCGGATGACATCACCTTATATGTCAAACATCCTGAAACATATCTCAACCCGTTGCTTAGGGAGTTTGTTCTGTATGGGGGAATGTCCGGAGTCCATATCAACTGGTCCAAGTCGCAACTTTTCCCCCTGACCGACGCGGTGACTGACTTCCCCCTTGATTACCCACTAGAGTGGTGTCGGTCCGATCTCCGCTACCTTGGGGTCTGCATTTCAAGAGACAGAGACGAGACGCTGCGATCCAACTACGGTGTAGCGATAACCAAACTTGTTGCTTCAGTGGACCGCTGGATCGCCCTACCGCTTTCCATGGCCGGGAGAGCGTCGCTCACAAAAATGGTGATACTCCCTCGCTTCCTTTATCTCTTTATCAATATACCGTACTTCCCTGGCGCTAATTTCTTCCGAACCCTGCGGTCGGAGCTGGGACGGCTCTTCTGGGGAGGCAAGAACCCCCGACTCAAGTGGTCAACCATTACCCTCCCCTATGAGAAGGGAGGATTCGATGTCCCTGACTTCGAGGCCTACTATCAGTGTGCGCAGGCGCATTTCGCTTACCACTGGATGGCTCCTACTCCCTTTATGCCGCATGTAGCAGTGGAAGATTGGATCGTACATCCCCTCCCACTTAATGGTTTGCTTCACTGTCCCGAATCTGTCATTACTACACCGAATACGTCGGTCTCATGCACATTAGATGCATGGTGCCGCATTACCAAGAAATTGGTTTGTAAATTTCTCTATTCGCCCAAGCTACCGCTCACGCATCACCCCGATCTTACCCTTTTGGGGGAACTGGGCTTTCGCAACCTCTGTGCAAAGCTGCGAGTTTCTTGCTGGGGAGACCTATTCTCCAATGGCACCTTCAAGTCAGCTGACCTGTTCTTTGCTGCACAAGACCGCACTCCTCTTGACCTCTTCTACTATGTGCGACTACGGGCGGGGATGAGAGACATCCTGCCAGACTTTCCCAGCGAGCCCGATACCCTACCACCGCTACACCTTTTATTAAGCTCACAGGATGGGGCCCACCTGGTCTCCGGCCTTTATCGTCGACTCAGGGGAGCTGTCCCGGTGACTGGGTCCAATGCGCGGCTGCGCTGGTCTGCCGAACTCGGTCTCGACATATCAGATGAGCAGTGGGATCGCTGCTGCACGCTCACCTCCCGCATTTCTGCAAGCAGCAGATTAAAGATCATTCATTATAAATACTTGCAGCGAGTATACTACACGCCGGCGACGAAGCGGCGCTTCGGACTGACAGATGATGACCGCTGTGAACGCTGCCATGTCGCTGGAGCCGACTATCTCCACTTGGCGTGGGCATGCCCCCAGGTGGCGGACTTCTGGCACCAGGTGCTGGATGCTCTTGCGGAGATGGTGGAAGAACCAATGCCTTCTGACCCAATGGTGGCCCTACTCGGGGACACTGTACGTTTTCCTAGATCTTGCCGGAAATTTGTTGACACTGCGCTCCTGCTGGCCAAGAGACGCGTGGCGTGCCGATGGGGACGGGGAAGGGCGCCCAAATTTAAGGACTGGCTTGGCGATTTAACATACTGCCAAGATCAGCATACGACATTTGCTGAACTGCTGCCCATTTCGAGTCGTCCCGGCGACATCTGGGGCCCACTGATGCGATATCTCCTCGCACGCTCAGACGATGCGAGCCAGGCGGACGATCAACCCATCATAGGTTAGCACACTGTACCATTACTGGACCTAGCTGGGGACCCTACTTCCACGCGCATGCCTCCTCTCTGCATTATCCAAATAGGACCCCCCCCTAGACTCGACGACTGCTCAATTGTCCCCCCCCCTCTTCCCCCCTGACCCTATGCTCCGCCGGCACCGGGGCTATGCTCCCTTGGCTTACCACCACTCGCCCTTGCTTTCACACAGACTCACCTATGCCCTGCTGGCACTGTGTCGAGGCACCCACTGACGGTTGCCTCTCTAGTGCCCCGCACCCGACCTAACCTCCGGCTACCGGAGGCCCTCTTGCTGGACTGATTGTGACCTGCACACACTCATAAACACGCCTCCGCTCACATGGCACGCCACACCGATGCACTGCTACTTAACTGACCATGATGCAGGACTCGCCTCATAGTTACTACACTGTTGGGTACTGTTGTTAAGTTGTTTTATTACACACCAAAAAACGGAGGGGGGAGAGTCTTTCTTTCTTCTCCAATAGAAAACTCTGTTCTGCTGCTGCTCATCCTCTTTTATCATGCCACATCGGAGAAGTGCCCCCACTACATTCCTCTTACGTATTGCCGCCGGGCCTCCGGGATGCCGGCAACAAGGCTGTGTACATTTCTGTTTTTTGGCGCTGCCGACCTCCGGGTTGTAGGCATGACAAGCTGTGTGACATGTCTCCAATTACACAATAAAGCAGAGTTGAACTCCCAAAAAAAAAAAATATATATATATTCTTGCGTAAAAAAGCAGAAGTCGTTGGCAGAGAGAGCTTCAGGCAGCGGTAGGGGGGCGGGAACGGGAGCCGAGGCAGCGGTAGGGGGGCGGGAACGGGAGCCGAGGCAGTGGTAGGGGGGCGGGAACGGGCCGGGGAGACACAGAGAGCAAGGCAGCGGTAGGGGGGCGGGAACGGGAGCCGAGGCAGCGGTAGGGGGGTGGGAACGGGGCCGGGGAAACACAGAGAGCGAGGCAGCGGTAGGGGGGCGGGAACGGGAGCCGAGGCAGCGGTAAAAAGCAAAAAAAAAAAGCAAGCACTCACCTGGACTTCTTCCGGGTGCCTTCAATGCCGGACCAGATTCGGGGGCGTTCCCGAGAACAGGCTTTCGGCTGACGTAGCCAAAAGCCAAAAATTCTCGGGAACGCCCCCGAATCTGGTCCGAGATTGACGGACAGAGCCTTCTCCCAATGGCTAGCCTCCATTTATGGAGCTAGCCAATGGGAGGAGGGGGCGTATACTCGACCCCACACACAACTAATAAGGTTTTTTGGTGCATGCGCACTACGTGCGCATCGCCAGTCAAAACCTAAAAAGACAGGGGAGCAGATAGGGGATGGGAAAAGCCACGTGACCAGTGGATTTTCAGCAAAAAAAAGAAACTACAAAATGAGACACAGTTTCCACGGAATCACTAGCAAGTGAGTTAACAATGCATGCAGCATAGAGGTCATAATGAATAAATACCGAAAATTACAATGACTTGGGACAGATGACTTGGAATACGTTTCCCATCAATGGCGTACAGGGTAACAGGTATTTCACCTAAATGTAACCAAAACAACTTTAACCAAGAATGACTTGTACCCTGAAGCAGAAATGCTATTGTATCTGTTTGAAAACTCAATAAAATACTTTGAAATAATAAAAATAAAAATAAAAATGACTAGCAGATGAGTTTACGAGTGCAGCACAGCGTACCAGATACTGAAATTAGCACCCACTTTAAAAAAACACAATGACAATCCACTGGGGTACAAGCAACGACAGGGGAGGTAGAAAGAAAAAAATTGTACCTCAATCACAGCGAAAGCCGCAGAAGTAAATTAATCAATCTAACAGATCTTAAAGTTGCTGATGTTTCCAATGAATTGCCTTTTAGCGCTTTCAAGACTTGTCACGACCAGGAAGTGCAATTATATTAATCGAAATAAAGCAATCAGTACTAGGCAAATGCTCCATGATAGGTAGAAAGAAAACAAGCGAAAGTGAAACCATCATGTGCTGATCAATCAGGAAGCAGCAAGTAACAGGGACAATCAAGCCAACAAATGGTAAGCAATAGGCAGGCTCCAAGCCCATTTTACTCATCAAAATGTCTCACAAGCGACAGCACATGTGCTGTCTATCAATCAATCAATCAATCAGCAAAATTTGTAAAGCACACTACTCACCCGCTAGGGTCTCAAGGCGCTGGAGGGGGGGGGGGGGGGGGGGGGGGTCGCTACTACTCGAACAGCCAGGTCTTGAGTTGTTTCCTGAAGGAGAGATGGTCCTGGGTGGGTGGGGAGGGAGTTCCATGTCTTGGCCGCCAGGTAGGAGAAGGATCTTTCTCCGGCGGTGGATTTGCGAATTCGTGGGACAGAGACGAGGGCGAGGCTGGCGGATCGGAGCTGCCGGGTGGGCGTGTAGAATGTGAGGCGACTGTTGAGGTATTTTGGGCCCATGTCGCTGAGAGCCTTGTGTGCGTGGGTGAGGAGCCTGAACGTGATCCTCTTGCTGACGGGGAGCCAGTGCAAGTCTTTCAGATGGGCTGAGATGTGGCTGCGGCGAGGGATGTCCAGGATGAGTCGTGCAGAAGCATTCTGTATGCGCTGGAGTCTTTTCTGGAGGTTGGCTGTGGTACCGGCGTAGAGGGTGTTCCCGTAGTCTAGGCGGCTGGTGACGAGGGCCTGGGTGACCGTCTTCCTGGTTTCGGTGGGGATCCACCGGAAGATCTTTCCCAGCATGCGCAAGGTGTTGAAGCAGGATGACGAGACGGCGTTGACTTGCTTGGTCATCGTGATGGAAGAGTCCAGGATGAAGCCCAGGTTGCGTGCATGGTCCGTTGGCTTGGGTGTGGTGCCCAGGGCAGGGGGCCACTAGGAGTCGTCCCAGGCAGAAGGGGATGGTCCCAGGATGAGGACTTCCGTCTTGTCTGAGTTCAGTTTCAGACGGCTGAGCTTCATCCATTCCGCGATGTCTTTCATTCCTTCCTGGAGGCTGGCTCTGGCGGTGACGGGGTCGTTGGTGATGGAGAGGATTAGCTGGGTGTCGTCGGCGTAGGAGATGATGTTAAGGTTGTGTTGGCGTGCGATGGCTGCGAGAGGGCTCATGTAGACGTTGAAGAGGGTGGGGCTGAGTGAGGATTCTTGCGGAACGCCGCAGATGACTTCAGTGGCCGTGGATCAGAACGGGGGGAGGCGGACTGTCTGGGTTCTTCCGTTGAGGAACGAGATGATCCACTCCAGGGCCGCTCCTTGGATTCCGGTGTTGCTGAGGCGCTGTATCAGGGTGCGGTGGCATACGGTGTCGAAGACTGCTGAGAGGTCTAGGAGGATGAGTGCAGCAGTTTCCCTGTTGTTGAGCAGGGACCTGATGCCGTCGGTAGCTGCGATGAGAGCGGTCTCGGTGCTGTGGTTTGCTCGGAAACCGGACTGTGAGGGGTCGAGGGATCCGTTTGTCTCGAGGAAGGCGGAGAGTTGTTTGTTGACGGTCTTCTCGATGACTTTGGCCGGAAAAGGGAGGAGCGAGATGGGGCGGAAGTTCTTGAGGTCCGTGGGGTCCGCGGTGGGTTTCTTCAGGAGGGCGCTCAGCTCAGCATGTTTCCATCTCTCCGGGAAGGTGGCGGATGCGAAGGAGCTGTTGATGATGTTCCGGAGTTGGGGTGCGATGATGGAGTCGGCTTTGTTGAAGATGTAGTGTGGGCAGGGGTCGGTTGGGGTGCCGGAGTGGATGGTTTTCATCAAGCGGGTAGTGTCATCGGTGCTGACAGGGGTCCAGGTGCAGAGGGTGGTGGTGGGGGGCGTGAGAGCCTTGTGTGCGTGGGTGAGGAGCCTGAACGTGATCCTCTTGCTGACGGGGAGCCAGTGCAAGTCTTTCAGATGGGCTGAGATGTGGCTGTGGCGAGGGATGTCCAGGATGAGTCGTGCAGAAGCATTCTGTATGCGCTGGAGTCTTTTCTGGAGGTTGGCTGTGGTACCGGCGTAGAGGGTGTTCCCGTAGTCTAGGCGGCTGGTGACGAGGGCCTGGGTGACCGTCTTCCTGGTTTCGGTGGGGATCCACCGGAAGATCTTTCCCAGCATGCGCAAGGTGTTGAAGCAGGATGACGAGACGGCGTTGACTTGCTTGGTCATCGTGATGGAAGAGTCCAGGATGAAGCCCAGGTTGCGTGCATGGTCCGTTGGCTTGGGTGTGGTGCCCAGGGCAGGGGGCCACTAGGAGTCGTCCCAGGCAGAAGGGGATGGTCCCAGGATGAGGACTTCCGTCTTGTCTGAGTTCAGTTTCAGACGGCTGAGCTTCATCCATTCCGCGATGTCTTTCATTCCTTCCTGGAGGCTGGCTCTGGCGGTGACGGGGTCGTTGGTGATGGAGAGGATTAGCTGGGTGTCGTCAGCGTAGGAGATGATGTTAAGGTTGTGTTGGCGTGCAATGGCTGCGAGAGGGCTCATGTAGACGTTGAAGAGGGTGGGGCTGAGTGAGGATCCTTGCGGAACGCCGCAGATGACTTCAGTGGCCGTGGATCAGAACGGGGGGAGGCGGACTGTCTGGGTTCTTCCGTTGAGGAACGAGATGATCCACTCCAGGGCCGCTCCTTGGATTCCGGTGTTGCTGAGGCGCTGTATCAGGGTGCGGTGGCATACGGTGTCGAAGACTGCTGAGAGGTCTAGGACGATGAGTGCAGCAGTTTCCCTGTTGTTGAGCAGGGACCTGATGCCGTCGGTAGCTGCGATGAGAGCGGTCTCGGTGCTGTGGTTTGCTCGGAAACCGGACTGTGAGGGGTCGAGGGATCCGTTTGTCTCGAGGAAGGCGGAGAGTTGTTTGTTGACGGTCTTCTCGATGACTTTGGCCGGAAAAGGGAGGAGCGAGATGGGGCGGAAGTTCTTGAGGTCCGTGGGGTCCGCGGTGGGTTTCTTCAGGAGGGCGCTCAGCTCGGCATGTTTCCATCTCTCCGGGAAGGTGGCGGATGCGAAGGAGCTGTTGATGATGTTCCGGAGTTGGGGTGCGATGATGGAGTCGGCTTTGTTGAAGATGTAGTGTGGGCAGGGGTCGGTTGGGGTGCCGGAGTGGATGGTGTTCATCAAGCGGGTAGTGTCATCTGTGCTGACAGGGGTCCAGGTGCAGAGGGTGGTGGTGGGGGGCGTTGGTTCAGTGATTGGGTGCATGGTCTGTGCGTCGAAGCTGTCGTGTATGTCGACGATCTTGCGGTGGAAGAACGAGGCGAGTGAGTCGCAGAGGTCTTGCGAGGGTGTGATGTCGTTGTTGCAGACGCTGGGGTTGGAGAGCTCTCTAACGATGCTGAAGAGTTCCTTGCTGTTGTGGGTGTTTTCGTCCAATCGCTCTTTGAATGTTGTCCTTTTGGTGGTGCGGATGAGCTGGTGGTGTTTGCGGGTGGCGTTCTTGAGGGCTGTCATGTTTTCTGTTGTCTGGTCGTGGCGCCAGGCTTTCTCGAGGGTGCGGCAGATTTTCTTGGAGTTTTTGAGGTCGTTGGTGAACCACAAGGCTTTCCTGCTGCCGGGTCTGCTGGGAGGGTTCTTCAGTGGTGCAAGGTCATCCACGCAGTTGGTGAGCCACTGTGTGAGGTTGCGGGCTGCTTTGTTGGGGTCCGTCGTGTTGGTGGGTGGGTTCTGGCTGAGGGCGGTGGTGAGCTGGTCGACGGTGATCTTGCTCCAGCTTCTGCGGGAACCTGTTGCGGGTGGTGGTGGGTCGTGGTTCTCCTAAAGTTGAAGTGGATGCAGCTGTGATCTGTCCAGTGTAGTCCGGTGGAGTGGCTGAAGGAGATGTGCTTGCTGAAGGAGAAGATGGGGTCAAGCGTGTGGCCGGCGTAGTGTGTGGGGGTGTTCACCAGTTGCTTGAGTCCGAGGTTGGTGAGGTTGTCCAGCAGGGCGGCGGTGTTGCAGTCCTTGTTGTTCTCCAGGTGGAAGTTGAGGTCCCCTAGGTGGATGTAGTCTGTGGAGGTGAGGGCGTGCGGACTGACGAAGTCTGCGATGGCTTCGCTGAATTGTGTGCGTGGTCCCGGGGGTCTGCAGATGAGAGTGCCTCTGAGGGTGGTCTTGGGGTCGGTGTGTATCTGGAAGTGAAGGTGCTCGGCGGTGGTGAGGGTGTCGTTGGAGTTGGCCGTGATACGGATGGTGTTTCTGTGGACGATGGCGATGCCTTTTCCGGTTTGGTTGACGCGGTCCCTCCGGGTGATCTTGTAGCCGTCCGGGATGGCTATGGTGATGTCGGGGGCTGAGGAGGCATTCATCCAGGTTTCTGTGAGGAAGGCGAAGTCTGGTGATGTTGTGTCAAGGAGGTTCCAGAGTTCGCCGGCATGCCTGTGGACGGAGCGGGTGTTGAGCAGGATGCACTTGAGGTGGTTGTTGCTGGTGTTTGTCTTGGCGGGTGCGGTGCAGGTTCGGAGGAAGGTGAATTTGTAGGCTTGGCAGGTGTAGGGTCCGTGGGTGCATTTCGGGGTGGCTCGGTAGCAGGCGGGGTTCCGACCGGTGTTGAGAGAGTGGAGGGTGGCGGTGTTGTAGGTCCGACGGGTGGGATGGCAACGTCGAGGGCCAGGGGTCCTGGTGCTGGGCGCGGTCCAGACGTGGACGGGCGTAGACGGGCTTGCCTTTGGTGCGCCTTCGGCGTGCCCGCTGCGCGTGCTCGCTGCGCGTCCGCGCGGTCCCCACCATATATGGCGAAGTGGGAGGGAGGAGCAGCTGGGAGGCCGGAGCGGGGCGGCGAAGGGGATTGGGATTAAGGAAGGGGCGGGGCCACAGAAGAGCAGCGGCGGGGAGCGGGGGGAGACAAGGGCGGGAAAATCACGGGGGAAGCATCAAGGGGGCAAGCCTGAGGGCGGAGGTCCAAAGCAGCAACAGCCCACGGGGGAGAAGGCAAGAGCAGGGCAAGGCAGAAGGTGAAGGCAAGAGGGCGAAGGCACAGAAAAAAACAGCACCAGCGGCAGGAGTGGCGGCGATAGAGGCGCTGGAGGCAGCAGCGGTGACCAGGGCACACGGGGCCATGCGGTGAGTGGAGTGACCGGGTCAGGGCTCAGACGAAACCTAAAAATTTAAGGAAATGTTAACCACATGAATAACTAAAATGAGCAAAATGCATGAATTTGGCTCATGAACAATTTTCGTTATGCTGGCGTAATCTTTCATAATTTCAGCGGCGGTTGCTCCATTAGAGCGGAAGAGCGTCGCCTCCCTGCCACCACCAGCAAAATAAACCTGTTTGATTTGATGGGATGGGAATCTCATGAGACTTGGGGGCGGGTCCAGGAGAGTAAACTGCTGGTGGGGGAGTGAAGGGCACTCCCTTCACTGAGCATAAGGTGTTTGGCCAGCCGTCTCAGGCCGGCAAAATCCCTCATACGCAATGAAGCTCTCTGCAACCCGAGCTGCATTGCTGGGACTGGTGAGATCAGGCACAGGCTCACAGTCTGCCTGGGAGCGCAAGATTCCATAAGTCAGGCCCATCCTGAAGCTGCTCTCATGCAAGAGCACCTTCAGGATTGGCCGGAGGGCGTGCTGGGAGCCTGTTCCCAGGGCCAGAAGCAGGAAACGGGTGATGCGGCAGGGGACGGTGGCGGGGTTAAGGTAAGTTTATTTTAATAATTTTTTCATTTATTTGTACTTGAGTCCTCCCCACCTCCCTTCTCCGCCCCATCCCCCACTTTGGCAGCGGATGGTCTTCTACTGCATAATTTCTGGCATTTTGCACAACACTTGTGTGAAATTCCTGTAATTGTGCCATGTCACATGATTTTAAGTTCTTTCAGGTAAAAATCATATCACTAGATCATGGGAACAATGCGGACAAATAGAAAGCAAGCAGCTTTTTGCATTTTGTTTTTGCTATTTTTCTGTGAGAAATGCGGTTTAGCGTAAAAAACTAACACAAGGATACATTTCGCTCTAAAGTATATAGCTAAATAGCAGATTAGCATTTTGCCGAAATTTTGCATAGTTATTAAAAGGAAAATATGTGAATTTCACACAGCCCTTAGAAATGTGCGCGTTTGAAACCTGCACCTGTGGTGTTACACATGAAGTGTGAAAATTGCATCTACAAGGCCCACAATGCAAGAGACCAAAGAATGAAGTAGGGCCATTAAAACAAAGATTAAAAAACTCTGAGTCGTTGATGCTTGTTTCCTGGAATGCAGACATTATATACCTTTTTCTATTCACTGTATGTTTGTAGTACCTATGTGATCTCAAGAGAGATGGGGGGGGGTGTTGGGAGCAAACTGGCCTGTGTCTGCTGCCTCTGGAATCTAAGGACCCAGGTTTCAATCCCGACCGTGGGTGATTCTGGGCAAATCACTGATTCTCCCTCTGCCTAAAAGTGTGAAATGTAATGTGTGTGAAATGTATTAGGGTAATCCCAAGCTTTGTGTATGTGCATGTGCACAAGTGGCTTTGACTATTTCATTTACACCCTTGTGCACGGTACTAGATATCTCACAGAGATGGGTTTGCCTAAGCATCCACCACCACTGTGATTTAAAAAAACACCTTCAGACACTACAAGGCTGTCCTTCTGCACTTCTAGAGTGAAATCTAAGAAGATAAAAAGAAAGGAAATTCATATTTCCAGGAATTAAAATAATAAAACCACACACAGACTGGTGGTTTCCCTGTCTATTAGTGTCTATAAATATTTGATTCCTTCCAGGAGCAGCATAGAAAGAGTTCCTTTCTTTCTGGGAAACACCGCAGAGACCATAAAACAGCACTTAAAGGAGTCTAAGCATAGGGTACTCCAGGAGCTCACACCAGACCAATTATTACCAAAGTAGCACAAACCCGTATTCCTACAGGAGCTACGTAACAGTGCATCGCCTACTGCTCACACCACGCCTGTGATAAGGGTCTCTCTGCAGGAGCTCCATAAAAAGGGCATCACCTACAGCTCACACCAGGCTTCTGATACAGGTCTCAATATGGGAGCTCAATAGCAAGTGCTCTTGCCAGGACCATGATATGGGTCTTTCTACAGGAGCTCAATAACAGAGCATCACCTGATTCTCTCACCAGGCCTTTGCTATGCGTCTCTGTACAGGAGTGATGGAAAATGGCCCTCTCTGAAGGGTCGCGCCAGACTTTTTGCCTTCCTCCTCCTTTTCTGCTCATCTTTTTGTTGGCTTTAAGACTCTGGGCACTTTACCACTTCTAACTAGTGTTAAAGTGCATGTGCTCCATCCCCAAAACATGGTAGCAATGGCTCATACCGAATTGGCATATTTAATTTACTTATAAGTCCAGAGTAAAGTGCACTACATTGGTCTAGGGCCTGTAAATAAATGCTACTAGTGGGCCTGCAGCGCTACTTGTGTCACCCACTGAAGTGGCCCTTTAACAATGTCTCAGGCCTGCCATTGCAGGGCCTGTGTGTGCAGTTTATTGTCACTTTGACTTGGCATTTAAAACTACTTGCCAAACCCTAAACTCCCCTTTTATTACATACAAGTCATCCCCAAGGTAGGCCCTAAGAGCAGGGTGCTGCGTAAGTAAAAGGCAAGACATGTACTGTTATATGTTTCATGTACTGGTAGTGACAAACAGCTTATTTTGTTTTTCACTACTTTGAGGCCTATTCCTCTCATCGGGTAGCATTGGGAATCCATTAATATACTAATATACAGCGCCAAGATACCCTCGGGTAATCGTGCGCTTAACAAGTTGTATAAAATAAAATAAATACATTTTAATCTGTGATTCCTGATCAGAGAGATGTGGCTTTTTCATATTTCATATGTTTGGAATGGTCTTGATAAATCCTCTTTACTGGTGAATTTGGATGTAACATTACTGTTTTAGAAATGCACTTTTAGCAAGTGGACATTTCTCTGCTATTAGCTCTCTTGTGCCTTACAGCCTGTCTCTAACACACCTCGGGTTGGGTGACAGCTACACTTTGTGCATTCCCTCTAGACAGCCACAAACACAGGAAGGTGAGGATCATCTGCATTCTGAGCACTCATCTGCTCTCATCTGCATTCATATGCATTCTGATGGGCCTTCCTGGGCAGGGAGGAATTGGAGGGACTGACACTTACACTTCAATAGTTAGTGTCCTGTCCAGACAACAAAGCGCTGATTTATCCCCCAGGGTTGGCTTGGCACGCAGGACTGGACCGAACGGGACTGTGGGCACTTCGAAGGCCAGCCTTTGATGTCGCCTTCACTTCACAGGCAGTTTTGGGAATAAGCACTAGGTCGCCGACCCACACGAATCTGACACTTCTGGACTGCAACTGGAATCTGTCAGAATAATTGCTGTGCTGCTCAAAGGACTCATCTGGACTGCTGATCTTGAAGGCCTGTTTTTCTGTTTGCTGTCCTGTTGCCTGCTGCTCTCCGACTTTGCTGAAGGAGATCTGATCTCTGCTTCTTCCTCAAGTGTGCTCCAAGGGCTTTTTGGCTTGCCTCCTGTTGCTGGAGATTCAGTGATAACAAAGTCTCTACTCCTGCCACTCCTGACTGTGTGTAGCAAAACTGGTGCTTCGAACCAGTTGCAGGAGCAGAATCGGCGCATTGCCTTTGGCATCGATGCGGACCCTCATTCGCCACCACAGCATTCTCCAGAGATCAATGCATCCCTCTGCTGCATGGAGCAAACTGGTGCATCACACTTCAGCATGGACGTATTGCTGCTCCAGCGCTTTTCTTCTAACCCGAAAAATTGTTTTCACTGTGTGGGGCAGATTAACGCATCTCACACGCATCTCACACGCATCTTGCTGTTGTGACCAGGAAACAGACAAAGGGGGAAATGTGGTGGTCATGGACTTGGCAGACTACAATCAAGGAATCATGTCGCAATTAAATGAGACTTCATGTTTTTAAGAGGTCGGACACAACCCCATTGGTCCCCTTTGCACTTTTGCACTTTGATTAACAAACAGTTACTCAGTTGGCACAAGCAAGGTTTGCTTGATGGGGATGAGCTAGAGTATCTGAAGGTTTTCTGACCAACCTATCCTATCCTGTACACTCTACCAAAGGTGCACAAACATCAGCCCTTTCCACCCGGTAGGCCAATTGAGTCAGGCATAGATGGTCCAACGGAAAGATTATCCGAATATGTGGATCTTTTCATTGGCCCCTGGTTCGCACAATGGCCAGCTATATTCAGGATTCTAAACATATTTTAGGGATTCTGACAGATCTACAATGGCAACCAGATTTGCTACTGGTGACCCTGGATGTGGTGGCCTTGTACACCAGTATTCAACTAGACAAGGGATTAAAAGCCATCACACGCTTACTAAACAACAGACCTGCCACACAATGGCTACATAATGAAATGTTAATAGGCATGATGAAAATCATTCTGGAAAACAATTTCTTCATTTTCAATAACAAGTGGTATAAGCAAACAAAAGGCGTTGCGATGGGATCCAAGTTTTCACCCTCCTTTGCCAACCTGTCCATGGGTTGCCTAGAGATGGATTGTATCTGGGGAAAGGAGGGTGCAACTTGGAGCAACCAAATAATTCACTGGGGCAGGTACATTGACGACTGTCTATTGATATGGTCTGGCACCACAAGTGAACTTCAACAATTCAGTGACCATCTGAATAACAATGATTACGGTATTCAATTCACTATGGAGTGCAGTTCCACCAATATCAGTTTCCTAGACATTGAATTGTATATTGAGAATGACAAACTGCATAGCAGTCTTTACAGAAAAGACACTTCCTGTAATTCGGTTCTTCATGCAGGTAGCAGCCATCCAGCACACCAGATCAGGTCAATACATGAGGGCGAGACGCAACTGCAGTGATGACCAAGAATTCCACAAATGTGTCAAAAACATGGAGCAAAGATTTCTTAAAAGAGGCTACTGTAGGGACATTCTGGACAAGGCAGTCAAGAAAATCAGCAAAGCCACAAGAGAAGCCACTCTCAAAACAAAACCTCCCAAGTCAGAGGGTGAGACACCTACATGCATGATCACATAATTCAATGGACTTAACCATGTGTTAAGAAAAAGTATGACCAAACACTGGGATGTATTGCAGGTGGACAGTATATTAGCACACAACATACCGGTGCGTCCTCTGATCGCATTCAGAAGGGGTAGAACTCTGCGCACCAGACTGAGCCCTTCTCTGCTCAAAGCAGCGCAGTCCAACACGTGGCTGACACCACACACAATGGGATTCCACAAATGTGGGTTTTGTGGCGTATGTAAATGGGCGCAACACAACGTCAAGACTTTCACCAGCCCTAACAATCAAGAGTTTGCAATCAGACACAATATCAATTGCACTTCTGGATTTGTTGTTTATGTCATTGTGTGCAAATGTGATAAAAAGTATGTAGGTAGCACAACCAGACCTCTAAAAGAAAGAATTGCGGAACATATGAGAGCATTAAAACAAGGCGATATCAGATATCCGGTTGCTACACATGCAGCTCTTTGCCCAGCACAAGGTGTACATAAGGAGTTTTCCTTCTTCGGTAATGAGAGAACAGATCAACACCCCAGAGGGGCGAACAGGGAACTCCGCTTGCGCAGAACTGAAGCGATGTGGATCATGCGTCTGCAGTCGGTCCAATATGGGTTGAACTGTGATTCAGAAATAAAATACTTTCTAGGCCAGGAAAACAGTTATTTAACAAAACACTGTCACCGCGGATGTAATGTAAGATCAAATGCATAAAATTGTGCTGCATATTTGTTGTCATGTCTGAACATCGAATGAGAAAATGTTTACAATTCAACCAAAACTATTTTCTGTGGGTACTTGGGATGTAAGGAATGAACAAGACTGGACAATATTCCATTTGTTTTATTCCCATTATGTATCTTGTAATGTCAACAAAAGGCTTTTTTTTTTAATTTGTCACACCACACAGGTTGCAAATGTTTGATCTGGCACATTTGTTTAGGTCAGTGATGTCACCACGTCTGAGGATTTCACTGGTGGTGGTTTTTGCTCTCATCAGCCCGTGATCTTTAGCAGAAATATTAGTGCTCCTGCATTTCTTGCGATTTTATATGGTTCTGTATTACGTACTCAAATTTCTGAATGTACGTTATTTTCATGGATTATCCCTTTCCTAGACACTGCCCTCTGTTTGCTTCCATGGCCATTGTGTTGGTAACCTGACCGGATGCTTTTTTATTTAATAAAGGAATATTTTTCCTTTTCAGTAGATTCTTTTCCCCTTTTCTCCTCAAGTACACTTACTCTGCCAGCCACTTTAAGTGATTAAAATGTATTCCACTCCTCCAAATATCTCTTTAGTAATTTTAATTACCGGGTTCATCTTACAACACACTAAATCGTGCAAGGACTTTAATAGTTTCTGTTTACATAGTGGGCGACATATCCGTTGATCTTACAGTCATATACCGAAACAGTTTTGATTTTGCGGCACTTCCAGTTTGAGAGTGCTTTCAGGCCAGGAAACACTAGACGCGGTCTAGTGTTTCCCTCGACTTCTTCCTCATTAAAATCACGCATGCGCGACCCCGGCGTTGCCAAACCATACTCCATTCGGACAGCCCAAGGAACCCCGAGACGCGGGGTCACGCTCATTTGCAGGGATTCTTCTCGTAGATACTTTGAAGTGCGCTATCGAGGTTGACTATGAGACATAGCCGTGCTCCTGTACAATATCATCTGATTCAAGCTTTCTTCAATACAGGTCACACCTTGTGATAATATATACTCTGGATTGTTACTTGGGGGAACTCTCACATGAGTGATACTGTTTTTACCTTGTCACTGTGTACATGGTGGTCACTTACACCACTGTTCCTAAGAATCTAAATTTCTAAGTTTATCCTCAGAGACGCACATTAGGACGTACCCATCTTCACGTAGACCCTGTGATCGGCCATATACAAGCCCACTGTTTATCGTACAGGTGGGCCCCTCAATGGTAATACGTTTGGTGGGGTAGCCTTGTGCCCATATTATGGCTCATATAATGTAACTGCTTCGTATTGGTTAACCCCCCCTCCCCCCCCCCACCTTCTCCCAGGGGAATTATGGATTCAAATATTTTAATTGGAATGGGTCACACTAGATTACGGATTCACGTCTTTCAATCATACCCCTCATTACGAAGTCTGCTGCATTGCACGCAGTTGCTGCATGAGAGGATGTATTCTTGCCAGCGGTGCCAACTAGGGGGTTGTTGTTACCACGATTTGGTCTTAAGATGAGTTATAATTTCTAGGCAACATACCTTGAATCTCTCACAAGACATGAGTTTTGGCTAATTTTGTAGTTGACATAGAGTGCCTAGGTGCTAATGGTCTCCCTTCCTGCTCCTTGGTCTTAAGATGAGTTTTCATTTCTAGGCAACATACCTTGAATCTCTCACCAGACATGAGCTTTGGCTAATTTTGTAGTTGACATAGAGTGCCTAGGTGCTAATGGTCTCCCTTCCTCCCCACTTTTCCCCTCAACCAGCGGAGCTCTTTGTATTTCACTGTAATCTGAATCGCTTCTCCAGTCAACTAAGACCCCAACCGGGTTGGAATTATCACCGGTTTTGGGGTAAGTTTCTTTTAACTTTGTTTACCAACGTTAATACGGGTGCTTGTATCCAGCTTTGAGTATTTTCGCATTCATTGAGTATACCATTCCTTTTACCCCCCCTTTTTTCTATAGATTCACCTTCTCATCCATTAGGATCTGGGTATGTGTCTTGCATGCCTTTTGCATTACAATCAGTCCTTTTTGCTTTCTAAAGACAGCACGTATGCGTCAGGGTGTGTGATCACTTTTTTATTTTTTTATCTTTCTATGCACATTGGTTGCACAACCTATTGTACACCAATGGGAGGTTTTGTGTTTTAAGTAATTTTAGTACAGCAATTTAAATTGTCGTGTAAGTAAATGCAGCCGGAGAAAAGGTAACATCAAAATGTTGTTGTCAGGATAGTACTCCGATTCATCATGCATGTATATACAATAGATACGTAGGCAAAATTTCCACTTGTGGATTTCTGCCAGACTTATTTCTTATTTCTTCTGTCGGTGGACACAGTTTTCTTTCGCATGACCAATTTTGTCTCTTGGGTTTCTACATTTTCTCAATGATATTGTTTGATCTAGTCATTTGTGTGCATCCTGTGGGATGTTATCTTATCCTTTACATTCTGGATTGATTAGTCAGTGCATTGTGTTTTGTTTTAATTCCAGCCCTGAAGAGTCAGAGTGGAATGTACTCTAATGAAACACGTGTCGGCTGGTGTCTATGCAAATAAGCGTTAAATCAACATGAAAAGACGTGGCAACTGTTTGTCTTACTTTTCTGTGGATTGGCATATTATATGTTGTAATTATATGTGTGCACAGGTCCTTGGTTTCTACTGTGACCAGGAAATATACTTTGTTCACTGGAGCCTGCGTGGGTCCTGCATAAGACCTGCACTCCATCGAGGTCGGCCCGAACTTTGGCATTGCCCCGGTCCAGTGTAAACTAAAGTAACCCCATAGCGCAATTTGCTTAGAAGCGCTTATATTGCATTTACTTCAACATTTCAACTTCTACTTGATGGATGTTGATTGTTTTAGCCTTGTTTTGTTCAGAATAGGATAATCTATTCATCTAACCTGGTGTAGAGTCTTTTTGTGGAGTAATCCTTGTGTTGAATGCATTATTGCACAAATATTTTACCACACTGCCTTCTAAGTATAAGCCTGACGGTTCTGTGCCAAGCTGCCAGAGTTTGACCATAGGATAATTTAGGTTGTGTAGTGACTTACCCTGACTAAGATGGTGGTCTCATCTTTGACAGGGTGTATAGCCCTGCCAACTAGAGACCCAACTGCTAACAAGGAGCTCAATAACAAGGCGTCCACTGCAGCTCACGTCAGGCCCGTGATAAACATATGTCTAAGCGAACCTAACAACAAGGCATCGTCAACCACTCCTACCAGGGCCTCGATATGGGTCACTCTACAGGAGCTGAATACCAGGGCGTCGTTTGTGGCTCACATCAGGCCCATGGAAAGGGTCTTCCACTTGAAGCTCCATAACAGAATATTCTCTGCTGCTCACATCAGGCCTGTGATAAAAGGTCTCCCTAAAGGAGCTTCATAACAGGGCATCAGCTCCTGCTCACGCTAGGCTCATGATAAGGGTCTCTCTAGCTCAGCCAAACCACAAGGTGTCTCCTACCACTTACACCAGGCCTGTGATAGAGGTATCTCACTACTGGAGCTCCATAACAGGGCATCACCTCCTCTTCACACCAGACCTGCGATAATGGTCTCCCTCTACGGGAGATCAATATCATGGCATCACCTGCCACTAACGCCAGGCCCCTGATATGGGTCTCTCTTTACAGGAGTTAAATAACATGGCATCACCTGCCGCTCACTCACTCCAGGCCTGTGATAAAGTCTCTCTCTACAAGAGTTCCATAACACGGCATCACCTGCTTCCCACACCAGGCCATGATAGGGGCCTCTCTAGGGGAGTTGAAATACAGGGCATCCCCTGCCACTCATGCCAGGCCCTTGATATGGGATCTTCTCCTCCATAATAGCTTATGAAGAGCTTAATAACTGGGCATCACCTACTGCTCACTCCAGGACTGAGGTAACAGTGTCTCTCTACAGGAGCTCAATAACAGGGTATCGCCTGCTGCACACTCCAGGCCTGAGGTAACAGTGTCTCTCTACAGGAGCTCAATAACAGGGTATCGCCTGCTGCACACTCCAGGCCTGTGAATAAGTCTCTCTCTCATAAAGAGCTCCGAAGCCAGGTCCCTGATAAGTCTCTCTCTCTACCTGAGTTCCATAAGAGAGCACAATTTGCTCCTCAAGTCAGGTCCGTGATAAGGGTCTCTCTCTGAGAAGCGCAATAACAGGGCACCGCCTCCTGCTCACACAAGCACTCTCATCAGGTCTGTGATAAGGCATCCTTCGTAAGACCTTCAAATGGATCCCCCCCTGACTACAGAAAGACCGTCACCCAAGCACTCATAACCAGCAGACTGGACTACGGCAACGCTTTCTACGCTGGAATCAACAGAACTCTTCTACACAAACTCGAAATCATCCAGAACGACGCAACCAGACTCGTCCTCGGAACACGGCGTCACAAACACATGACCCAACACCCACGAGGCTTCCACTGGCTCCCCTTCAAGAAGAGGGTCACCTTCAAACTCCTCACCCACGCCTACAAATCCCTCAACAACATCGGACACAAATACCTCACCAAGAGAGTATCCTTCCACGTACCCAAGAGGAACCTCCGCTCCGCTGACCTCGCCCTGGCAGAGGTCCCCCGCATCCGCAGAAACAGAACTGGCGGGAGAGCTTTCTCCTACATCGCGGCCAAGACCTGGAGCGAGCTCCCTGTGAACATCAGCCACTCCCCGACCCTGAACACGTTCAGGAAGGACCTCAAAACCTGACTCTTCGACTGATCCGGAGCCGCCCCCCCACCCCCAGAGCCTTGAAACCCTCAAGGGTGAGTAGTGCGCTATATAAACTCCTGATTGATTGATTGAAGGGGCTTTCTGGATGAGTTCAATAACAGGGAGTCACCTACTACTCTCACCAAGCCTGTGATAAAGATGTGTCTAAGGGAGCTCAATTACAAGGCGCCACCAGGCCCTCGATAATCATAAGGGTCATTCTACAGGTGCTGAATAACAGGGTTTCATCTGTGGCTCACGCCAGGCCCCTGATAAGGGTCCTTCTAGGGGCCCTAAATAACAAGTTGTCACCGGCCACTCATACCAGGCCAGGGAACGGGGTCTCTCTACAGAAGCTCCAATAAGCTGGGCATCACGTCTTCCTCTCGCCAGGCCTGTGATAGGGGTCTCTCTCTCTGAGGCGCTCAATGACTGAGCATTACCTGCCCCTCACTCCAGGCATCTGATATTGCCTCTCTCAACAGGACCTCTATAAATGTACAGATGGTACAAAATGCTGCTGAGAGATTAATTAGGAGAGTACCGTATTGGCACTACATCTCTCCGCATATAAGACAGCTCCATTGGCTGCCGGTAGCAAAAAGGATTGAGTTCAAGGCCTTGACCATGGCCTTTTGGGTGCTGCATGGCAGATGTCCTAGCTACCTTAAACACCGGTTATGCCGCTACCAACAAAAAGGATCATTGAGGTCCAACTCTCAGAACTTGCTCTGCATACCTCGCTATGCTAAATCACGCATAGGGGCAGGGCGGGACTGGCTGTAGCGGGCACCGGGCGTATCCCCGGTGGGCCGCCAGGGTGGGGGCCAGTTTTGGGCCCCTGGGGGGGCTGTTTTTGTTGAATGGGTGGGCAATATCGGCCCCCCGTAACAGAATCGTCTACAACCGGCCCTCGCAAACAGCTCAGCGGCACCCCCCTCACCCCAGGGGGGGCTGGCCAAGCAGTTTGCCAGGGCCAGTTTCGGTTCCCAGTACAGCCCTGCATAGGGGGCAGATCCTTCATGGTGGTGGCGGCCAGGCTGTGGAACTCCCTGCCGACTAATATGTGCCTGATCCAATCTGAACTTGTGTTCAGATTGGATCTGGCTTTTTAGCCATGGCTAGAATTTTGGGCTATGTACCTCTCGTGCCTGCCCGCTAAAGCGCCGGGGCACCTCTGTTTGAGGTAGCTGTTGCACTCTATAAATGCTGATATTATTATCATTATTATAAAAGGGCAATGCTTGCCGCTCACGCTAGGCCTGTGCTAATGATCTCTCGCTACAGGAGCTCAGTGCCAAGGCATCCCCTGCCGCTCACTGCAGGACTCTAATGAGGGTCTCTCTCTACCAGAGCTTAATAACAGAAGAACACCTGCCGTCTGCTGCTCACGCCAGGTCAGTGAGAAGGGTCTCTCTACAGGAGCTCCTAACAGGGCGGCAACAGCTGCTCACACTGGCGTCCTTCAGAAATTTTTTGAAGCAGCGGCTCTGGCACGAGGGGAGGGGGTAGAATAAGAGTCAATGTATGGCGCAGCTTTTCACCCAACACACGCCGGGCCCTCTGCACTGCTGTGAGGCAAGAAGGCGCTGTTAATGATACACACCGTTATTATATACGGGGTAACCCAAAGAAAGTCCTAGGACCTGGGTATTGAGTGTTACAGATATGGTGGTCCTAGACGTGGAGTTAATGATACACACAGCTTATCCCCTGCGAACTGGCAGGGAACCCCGTTGTCATCAACCAGGAATTGGGCCAAAGAAAACTAGACTCTTGTCTAGTTTGTCGCCTGAGAGATACCTGGTTGATAGCACAACTGCTTACTTTTTCCAGAAAATAAACATTGAAAACTGTAACCAGCAGTGATGCCTTCCAGAGACCCTGTATCACCAAGGCGAACACCAAGTGAATTATGAAATGTGGCAGCTGAGATGTTAGGCTCTCGCAGATGTGAAATAACGGCAAAGGCGTTGACCTCGAAGCTGGGGAACTCGGTTCGTGTCTAGGCGAGGGCTCAGTGAGTCTCGGCAAATGACTTCATCTCCACGTGCCTAACAACATGAACGTGTCCGTCTGTAACGCAACTGCTACTCGCGTAAAGCGCTCTGATACCTTCGGGTAGAGTTTGCGCTATATAATACTACACGCCAAAAAGAGAACCTTTTGAGAGAGTAAGATAACTTACTGACAATATAAGTCCGTCCCTAAAAAAAAATGTACAACCAACAGAGAAGTATGGTTATTGAATCTTCATTTGCTTAAGGACTGAATTAGAGAGTCTGTGAATTGGTGGGTCTGGAGTTTTTAGTTTTTATAGAGTTTTATATTGCGCGAACTAGACCGAAACATCAAGTATCAGAGCGCTTTACAAGAGCACCAGTTTCATTACTGAAGAACATATTCATTTTTTTTTCGTTTGGCACAGGGAGATTAAGTGATTTGCCCAGAATCACAGGATGTTGAGCGTCGTTGCCAAAACTCGAACCAAGTTCCCCAGCTTCGAGGCCGACTGCTCCAGCCGTAAGGCTACACACACTCCCCTAGATTCTGCAGAGAGCTGCAGAAGTGAGTAATTCATGAATCTGCTGTATAATCCTCACCATCAGTGCACCTGGTTCAGACCTGTACTGTGCACTGGATTACAAACCAAATGGCGTCCCAGTGCATGGCAGAAGCTGTGCCAAGGATGGCCACCTAACTCCATATCATCAAGGATATGGTTTCAAATTCTGATGAATCATTTGATAAGCTAATATTTTATGGGTTTTGCAGTCTTTATTTGTCTTTATTTATCTAATTTGACTCGCGCATCTGAAGACAGTGATTTTGTTTCAGGGTCCCAGATTTATCGCAGACGGGTGCACTTGTACAGAACATGCTCCCAACATTCTTGCAACACATTAGGCTAAAAAGTCACAGGTATGTCATGTCAAATTAACATAATCCCATGCACAGGACACCTAAAAGTTTACACCACAACAGGCAACAGAAAGAGGGGCCCCGCCCAGAATGCACTGGGCATTAATTGGCTGTTTACTGAAAGACAAAGGTGGAATCCAATGAAACACAGACAGCCAAACTGTGCCTCAGTGAACTATTTTCTAACTAAGAAATGTACTCAACCAGGATCTGTTGCCAAGAAGAGGTGCTGATCACGGTTGGATTGGGATTAAAGATTGGCCTTGGCACGCTAAAAAGAAGTGATCCACATTTACATATTGCCTTTCCGCAAAACAATGCTTCGGTGAAATTTTATTAACAAAAGAGGGGGTGCACGGATTAGTTTACACTGGTGAAACACACCTGAAAACAAGTGAGGCCACTTTTGCTCAGGACCGCTGCCCCCGCTCAATATGCATATATTAATGGGTCGGCCCAGCGAGAGAAAGGGAGTGCCCCCTCTGCCATTGGAAAAAAAAGGAGGTAATGGATGCCCATCTGCCACCAGAAAGGCCACTCAGGTACCCACTGGGCCGCTGGTGGCATCGAACTACGCAGAAACCGCCAAATTGGCTCCCCAGCCTGCTCAAAAAAGAAGCCCACACCTGGAATCCGGATACCGCCCCCTGTGGCATTGCCCAAGTGACGCGTTACCAATCCAATGCTGGTCCTGATTATAAAAGTCTTCCTTGTGGCATTGGCACTTTCACAGTGTCCAGTCCCCTGTGGTCTAATCTCACGCTTGGCCAAAAGCCTCTCAAGTGGGAGCAGTAGGTGTGACTCCACTGCCAGAGATTCCCAAAGCCTTGCCCTGAAATCCTCGCGGCTACTAGAAGGAGTCCCAACCAGCTGCATATGACCCCTCTTCCTAGCAAGGCATTGCTAACATGCTGTGGCAGCTAGTGCCTTCTTCCCTCCACACTGCAGGAGCTGGTATCGGCCTAATGGACAATATCCTGCATGAAATCATCATGAGATGTCAGTATCTGCCCCCAGACTGCAGCAGTTCCCGAAAGCACCATGAGATGTCAGTATCTCCCCCCAGACTGCAACAGTTCCCGAAAGCACCATGAGATCTCTGTATCTGCCCCCAGACTCCAGCAGTTCCCGAAAACTCCAGGAGATGTCAGTATTTGTCCCCAGACTGCAGCAGTTTACGAAAACACCAGGAGATGTCGGCATCTGCCCCCAGACTCCAGAAGTTCCCGAAATCCCCAGGAGATGTCAGTATGTGTCCCCAGACTCCAGCAGTTCCCGAAAAAAACAGGAGATGTCAGTATCTGCCCCAAGACTGCAGCAGTTTCCGAAAACACCAGGACATGTCAGTATCTGTCCCCAGACTCCAGCAGTTCCCGAAAACACCTTGAGGTGTCAGTATTTTCCCCAGCCTGCAGCAGTTCCCGAAAGCACTAAGAGATGTCAGTATCTAACCTCAGACTGTGGCAATCCCCGTTCTCTCCTACTTGTGCCTCTCTAAGGCACTGTGTTATTCAGAAGAGAGAGCAACAATCAAAGGGCATAAAAAAGAATGAGAACAGGGATGTTGAGTACAATGGACAGGGTCAGTTAGTGTAAGGTTGGAATCAGAGGTGGCTAAAAAGAACGAAATCTTCTGAAACTATTTTGTTAGACCTCCCTTTACAGGTAAGTGCATCTAAAATATGATCGGGCCACTGGAATGATGTGATTTTGCGGCTGCATATAATTATGGATTTGCTACGTTAGCCGCATAATCCATTTTATGCTGCACAATATGCAGAGTAAAAAAAGTTCTAACACATAATGATCAAAAGTTACTAAAAGCGCTACAAAACGTGCGGCAAAGCAGTGAAACACCATGTGCAAAAGTTGACTGGCTCCCTTTCTGTTCCTTATTGTGTATTTGGCTGTTCATATGGTACTAATGAGGTGGAACCTTTGCTCAGAAAGTGTTGACATGTAAAGATTACAAAATAAGGCAGTAATACTATCACAGAATGTGCTGCATTACGCAGCATAGTTTGCGTTTTCTTGTCGTATAATTCAGTTCTTAATTTGTAAAAGCATAAGTGCTGGGGCACAATGTTTTGCTCAAAAGCCATCTGCCAGCTCTTTTGAAGTAGTGTGGCTCACTGGTTAGAGGCGGCAGACCCGAGAGCAGAGGACGGCCCGGGACCAGGGTTCGATTCCCGGCGCGGCAGGTTTCTGGACCAGGGTCAGCGGACTCGATAATTCTCTCGCCTCGATGCCCACTCTGATCAGCGATCACACTCGGCAACTCTGGGCATTAGCTTGCCTCATCTTCACTAACGGCCCCACCAGACCGCCGGGGATGCCTGGTCTCACCCTGGAGATACCCATTAAGGGACCATCTCTCAGGGAAGCCAGGAAGGGTTTCGCAGCGGTCGAAGCGCCTTGGGACCCTCCGGGTAAGTAGTGCGCTATATAAATGCCTATACATTTACATTTACATTTGCCACATACCAAGGCTGCATAGTCTTGATTACGTCTTATGCCTGGCCCTGATGAATAATTCCAGTGGATCTGAAAATAATGCGCACACCCTTTAAATGCAAATTAAATCCAAGCTTCACTAGTCTGTGAGATTAAATTTTTCTAGTAGGAAATGTCAGTTGGTTATTGTTCTCACTTCAGATGCTTGGAGGGAACCAGAGGGTTATTGATTTAAGTCCTGGCTGGTGCAATGGGGAATGATGGCGTGTATTCATACTGCTATGAGGTTCAAGGCTATGACAAAAGGCACAGTCTATATGTTGGTCATTAGTATAAAAAATACATTACACAGAGTATAAGATAGGTGGCCACAGTTTAAATTCATTACACTTAGTATAAGGTCGATTGCACACAGAATAAAATAGGCGGCAACAAGAGGTGCAAAAAGATTTAGGGTTTTATTTACTTGCATTTTGCACGAGTTTGCACTACAAAAGTGAAGCAAATTGGTGCAAAATGTTAATTTCAAGTGTACTTTCCAGTGCAAAATGTGTCACCTGAAAGTAATGCAAAGCAGAACTTAGCACTGCTTTGCATTACTTTACGTAAAGGGGGTGTTCCATGGGCGATACATGGGCGTTCCCATACAACCACCCATGGTTTTGAGTCAAAAATCCCATCTACTAAAAAAAAAGTATAGAGGGTTTTGCATCACAAAATGGTGCCATTTTGACATAGCTGCTAATGAGGAGAAATACTTGTATTTCTCTTTTTTATCCTGAGTTTGCATGTGTGCTGCACTGTCCAGCACACATCCAAAGTAGGAAACATTTTAAAGTTAGTCTAAATGTAAATGTACAGGAATTTATATAGCGCAAATCACCAAGCGGTTTCTAAGCGCTTGCTTGGGGAACACGTCCTGGTATTCCCCTGTGAGATAACCCCAGCAGGGTATCTGCAAGGTGAAAGCCAGGCATCCCGCCACAAGGGGCTGTTGTGGAGACTAAGCAAGCTATTGCCCAGAGTCGCAGAGTGTGAACCCGTGAATCGAGTAGGCACCGGAGCGAGAATTGTCGAGTCCATGGACATTTTTAGGACTCAGGACCCCGCCAAGCCGGGAATTGAACCCTGATCCCGGGCTGACCTCTGCTTCCAGGTCTGCCTCCTCTAACCAGTGAGCCACACTTCTCCACACTTCTAACCATAGTGTTTTATACTGCAAGGGTATTCTTCCAGGGCAAAACCTACACCAGACTCACGCCCTTGCAATAGGGTGCAAAGGTGTGTTTGTGGCACTAGGCAGCATGAATCTGCACCAGCCCTGGGGAGACAGCTGGACAGTGTCATATCTCTGTAGATATGGTGCTTGCCTGCTCTCTCCCTATCACGCAAAGCAGCTCAGCATTTTTGGTTGTTGCGGTGCATGGCATGAGATTTTAGTAAGTCTACCACTTAGGGGCATATTTGCAAGCCCCTTGCACTGCCACTGCATCCCTTTTTGTGATGCAACAGCGGTGTACACCACCAAATCATATTTATGAGGCCACGCAAAGCCACTTTGTGTGGCTTTCAATTGCCTCATAGATTTGGAGGAAGGCAAGGCAGTGCAAATCGCTGCGGTGCTGAACGGCGCTGTGAAGACATTCAATGGGCGTTGCAGTGGGTGTTCCCACCGCAACACCAATGGATTTTGACTCAGCCCCCAGAGCTACAAGACCGTGTAATTCTGGGGGGGGGGTGTCAAAACCTTACGCCGCCCCAAGGGAGGCCGAACAAGGAAAAATAACTTTCGTTTTCCTCGTTTTTTCCTCATTCTGCAGTACACATAGAAAGAGGAAAAGGCCTCCCAGGATTGGCTTTGAGCAGGAAGGTGGAGCGTTGGTGCTAGGCTGCCGAAACGGAGCCAGAGAGGAAAGGACAATAACGTGCTGTATGCCATAGACAAGACCCCGTCCTGCCCTTTCACTTTGATGCAGGGCAGCGCAGCAAGCTGACTTCCTAGTGAATCCTTCCCACTTCTATCTCTGAGAGAGGAAGACACTCTGCCAGAAGTTAATTTGTAAAAAAAATATGTGCCGGGGCTCTCGTCAGAAGGCAGCTGGTACCAGCCCATTTCTCCTGTTAGCACGGTCTAAAATAGAACCAACTACTAACCTTGAAAGAGCAGAGAGGATGTGGGGTATTGGCCAGAGCTGCCGACTTCGGAGCCAGGGAACCAGCTTGGAGTCTCGTTGTTGGCTCAACATCCTTTCTGGGCAAATCACGTAATCTCCCCGTGCCTGACATAAATGTCCTTAACTGGTGCTCATGAAAAGCACCGAAAAGCACTGGCTCAAATTAAGCACTCCTCTGCCTTACCAAAGGCAACATTGTCAGTGCGCAGCTTAATGCTGTCCTGCCAACCAATGTATCTATCAGAACACCCCTTCTGTTCCCTCTGCCGAACTGCCATTGAAGAGCACTGCATACAGATAATAAAATTGTTCTCGTTATTTCCCGTACTGTAGGGTCGCCAGCTTTACCCGTTTCAGGGCATACATTCAGAACATTTAGTGCTTGAAACACTGCGCTTTCTTCAATCCTTTTTATTGTTCGCGCATTTTAGGCCTGTTGCTCATTTAAAAAGCTATTTCATTTACACAGAATGTGTCTCTGGCTGAACATTCATGTTACCTGACTTTTTGATAACCGTGGCTTATTGACTGTTGACAACTGTGGCGTTCTGAATTTTTTTTCTAGTGCCTATGGCCTGACCTGCTCCACAGTGCCAGACAGGTGATTCAAGGAAGCTAGGGCTCACCAGTGTATGCATATTAATAAAAGTACCTTTGGCGTTGCTGCTGTTGCTGCCTTCATCTGACACGGATTTTTGGCCCCTGTAATTTATTCCACGACTGGCGGAACCCGCTTCGCGGGTCCCGCTGCGCCCCAGAGGACAAGGGCAACTTGTGAGCCATCTGCGTGGGAGGACCAGGGCTGCGAGCAAGCGGGGCAGGACTTCCATTCCCAGAAGTCCCTGCGCACCGCGCCTCTGACCAGCTGGCCGCTCTCCCTGGCCATCACCGCGCCCCGCCTTTAATCCCTTAAAGGGCGGAATTAGACTACTCGACGTGGGAAACCTTTGGCGTTGCTGCTGTTGCTGCCTTCATCTGACACGGATTTTTGGCCCCTGTAATTTATTCCACGACTGGCGGAACCCGCTTCGCGGGTCCCGCTGCGCCCCAGAGGACAAGGGCAACTTGTGAGCCATCTGCGTGGGAGGACCAGGGCTGCGAGCAAGCGGGGCAGGACTTCCATTCCCAGAAGTCCCTGCGCACCGCGCCTCTGACCAGCTGGCCGCTCTCCCTGGCCATCACCGCGCCCCGCCTTTAATCCCTTAAAGGGCGGAATTAGACTACTCGACGTGGGAAACCTTTGGCGTTGCTGCTGTTGCTGCCTTCATCTGACACGGATTTTTGGCCCCTGTAATTTATTCCACGACTGGCGGAACCCGCTTCGCGGGTCCCGCTGCGCCCCAGAGGACAAGGGCAACTTGTGAGCCATCTGCGTGGGAGGACCAGGGCTGCGAGCAAGCGGGGCAGGACTTCCATTCCCAGAAGTCCCTGCGCACCGCGCCTCTGACCAGCTGGCCGCTCTCCCTGGCCATCACCGCGCCCCGCCTTTAATCCCTTAAAGGGCGGAATTAGACTACTCGACGTGGGAAACCTTTGGCGTTGCTGTTGTTGCTGCCTTCATCTGACACGGATTTTTGGCCCCTGTAATTTATTCCACGACTGGCGGAACCCGCTTCGCGGGTCCCGCTGCGCCCCAGAGGACAAGGGCAACTTGTGAGCCATCTGCGTGGGAGGACCAGGGCTGCGAGCAAGCGGGGCAGGACTTCCATTCCCAGAAGTCCCTGCGCACCGCGCCTCTGACCAGCTGGCCGCTCTCCCTGGCCATCACCGCGCCCCGCCTTTAATCCCTTAAAGGGCGGAATTAGACTACTCGACGTGGGAAACCTTTGGCGTTGCTGCTGTTGCTGCCTTCATCTGACACGGATTTTTGGCCCCTGTAATTTATTCCACGACTGGCGGAACCCGCTTCGCGGGTCCCGCTGCGCCCCAGAGGACAAGGGCAACTTGTGAGCCATCTGCGTGGGAGGACCAGGGCTGCGAGCAAGCGGGGCAGGACTTCCATTCCCAGAAGTCCCTGCGCACCGCGCCTCTGACCAGCTGGCCGCTCTCCCTGGCCATCACCGCGCCCCGCCTTTAATCCTATGGACCTCCTACATAAACGAAGGTAACTACCCGCTACGCGGGAGCGTGCGGGAGCGTCCCGGGAGAAGCCCGGGACAAGGGCGGGACCGTCTGTGGCCGTCCGGGGCCGGAGGAGGCCGGGCCGGGCCTCATTATTAATATTTCCCTCCTGACATTATTTTTATTGTTAACGTTTATAGTGTCGTTAAAGTCCCTTTAATTGGACAGTTAAACTTTGCGTTTTGTGTGGCTTTATCGCCAACTAAGGTTGGTCATATTCTTACCTGTTATACCCTGGAAAGACTAACAAAAATGACTTTAAGATCTGGTAAGGAGAGGCAGGTTCAGGTCTCCACCTCTAATGGTACCTTCACTGGTACAATTGACCAATTTTTTAAACGTTCAACAGCCATTTTAGAGAAGGAGATCGCTTTAGTTGAAAAACGCCTCTCGCTTGATATTATCACCGGCAAGCGTTCTTCACTAGGTAAAATAAGCGAGGCTGTCTCCCCTGTCCCACTCTCTACGCTGAATATGGATAGCAATGTAGATGTAATGTTAGCACCTGTTATTGAGACTCATAACGAGGAGATTACGAATACCAACCAGGAAAATGTTTTTAATACTGCACATGAGAACCTACCCAATAGTGGGACCATCTGTTTAGATCAGTCCGGGGATAATTCTGGTCTCTCAGATTCTCCAAAACTTAACATTAGCAATGATCCTATGGATTCTCCTTCTCTATTAGAACTGACACCGACCCAGAATCCTGGGAAACGTAAGAGGGTTGCCTCACCAGATTTGGAGGAACAAACAGAGGGGGTGGTTAATGTTCCAGTTTCGCCCCCACAGCTACCCAATATTAACGTTTCTAGCCAGCAAGGGGGGGGTGAGACTATGACTATGATTAGCATAACAGAAGAAATATTTTTGGCTAAAATTGAGTTGCTATTCAAATCTCTTCTTTTACCCCTCTTTGAAAGGACAAGGTTGTTAAATACAAAATTGGACACCTTAGACCTGTTAGTAAAGGAAAATATAGCGACTTCCGATAGAACTCTCTCCAGCTTAGCAAGAGCTGGTTTGTCCCCACCCGTCCTGTCCAATCCGAAGCCCACGGTTGTGACAAATAGTAATAAAGCGGGGGGTAATAACTCACAAGTGGGAGCCTCTAAACCAAAGGCCCCGCAAAAAACAGGACCCGCTCCTAAGAAAATAGCCTCTACAGAGAATCCTGCAAGGCCTAAGTCCATCAAAAACCAGCAGGCACAGAACAATCCAATACCAGCCAGGGACAAAAACACCACTCATCAGCCCATTGTTAAACCTATCCCAAAGAAACAGTGTGTGAACCTTCCACCGGAGTCAGTGCCATATACAATTGTTTTAACTGGCGTGGCTCCACTCGTAGATGGCAAGAGGGAAACACACAAGGATCTTTATAATAAGGTCACATTTTGGCTTAATAAAAATCGGCCACTCCCTCCTAATTTAAACCCTGAAATACTTAACGTTAGGAGGGTGGATTGGATAGGTTATGGTAAGAAAGATCTAGAGGGGGATTGTGTGGTGGTTAGCTTCAGAGAGCCCTGGGTTGCCGAATATATCGGCAGGGAACCAAGATTTGGCAGAGTTGGGGACGTACAAACTTTACTACTGCATTATTTCTATCCAGCTTTACATGCCAATAGATCTCACACTCCGTTCCAACATTCGAGAAGGGACAGGCACAGAGGGAGATTTCACTTTGACACCCCGCTCTACCCAATGTTCTGTCCTCACCTTGCAAACCGGTTTGCTCCCCTCTCCGGTCTGGAAGGTGTGGATTGACTTGATGTAGAACAACTGAATACAGGGAGTGCTAGCGCTGTGCTAGCTTGCTCTCCAAATAATGTGTGTAATTTGGGGGCAGAGATAGTTTCCATACCTAGTACAAAACCTAAGAGGGTGGAAAAAAGGGAAACTTTCATGTCAGGTAACCCCAGGCAGAAAAACACTAAGGCGTTCGTCAACCCATCTGCCTTTATGGCAGAGAAAACATCATACACACTTGTAGTCTTGTCTTGGAACATAGCGGGATTGAAGGGGAAAATGTCAGAGGCCGCTTGGGGTTGCTATGTGGATTCACATGATGTAATCATCCTGCAGGAAAGTTGGTCAACAGAAGCTATCTATCGGGTTGGCTATCTTAACTACTATAAACCAGCCACCAAAGGACCGAAGGGCCGCCCGTCAGGGGGTTTAGTCATTTGGATCAGACAATCATTAGCCATTACCATCACTGAACTCCCTACTCTGAGTAATGATATCCTAGCATTGAAATTAACAGATAACAATAATCAGACCTCTTTTCTGTTTAATATATATGCCAGAGGTATGCCAGGTGGGAAGCCTGCGGGAGTGGTAGCTGAACTTGACTCCCTACTGAACGATATTAGCAGAGATAGCTGTGTCATGGTGGCAGGTGATTTCAACTGTTGCTTTGAACCATTTCCCAACCTTGATGGTGGGGGATATGGGGAAATTGATCAGATCTGGAATATTCCCCCTTTGTCTGTCGCCCCTATCAAAAAAGTTACGGAGGCAGTTATGCAATGGTTGGGTCTCTGTCTTGAATGGGACCTACGTGCAGTAAATGGCAGGACTAAATCAGACCCAATGGGAAAAGTTACATTTGATAACTCCATAAACTCAAGTCGCATTGATTATTTTCTACTTAAGATAGATTTCTGGAAAATGTTGGTGGACATGGAAGTTGTTAATAGATCTGAGAGTGATCATAATCCCCTGGTGATAACATTATCAGTATCTGAGGGTCTCTGTATGAACCCTGTTACAAACATTGAAACTGCAGATGCTGGCCTCACAAATGACTGCAGAAGGGTAAAATGGGCTGGCCTCCAAGAGAACACTGCCACCATTAGCAAAATTGCCATGGAGGTCTCAGCGGCCACAAAACAGATGGCACACATTCTTGAGGCTGGTACTCCACTGGACCAAATTGGGACTATTCATGAGACTCTTTTTAATAAAATTAAGTCTTTTTTTATTAAAACTGTTAAGGGAGGAAGTAAAAAAGCCCAAGCACATCCTAGGCTGAAATGGTACGACAGGACCTGTGGTATTGCCCACAGCTCTCTGTTAAGTGCCATCAAATCCAAATCATGCGAGGATATAAGGATAGCTAGGGTGAACTACAAGAAGGCATTAAAAGAGGCAAAAAGCAAATGGGATGACCAGCGTTGGTTAGATTTATACCAGGCAAGTACCTCATCTAACCAACAAAGATTTTGGGAGGTTGTGAAATGGGGAATCTCGGGGGAATTACATACTCCGGTAAACCATGTTCCAGCAGAACAATGGGTCAAACATTATGAGGCGCAGTTCAGCCACACGGAACGGATCTCCCTTACCACTGTTAGGGAAGATGCCAGTGTGCAGTCTGAACTGTCCTCATCTGATCACGTTGTTTTTACCGAAACTGAAGCTATTTCTGCTCTCAAACTAGTGCAGAATGGCAAAGCCCCCGGAATGGATTGCATCCCCGCGGACCTCTTTAAATACGATCAAAAACACTGGGTCCCGTATATATTAATTTTAGCAAATGCCATAGCTAGGGGCACAAGGATACCAAATTCCTGGAAAGGGGCCGAAATTTTGCCAGTGCATAAGAAAGGGGACAAATCTGATGCGGGAAATTACCGCCCCATCAGCCTCATCGATGCCCTCCAAAAAGTAATAGCCAGAATGTTGTTGGGGAAAATTCATTCGTGGATGATAGAAGTAGATATTCTGTCTCCAATGCAGGCTGGGTTTAGGGCACATATTAGTACAGTTGATCAGATCTTAAGACTTGTCATGATCTACTGGAAAACTGTGTCACTGAGAGACGGGAAGATCTTCGCTGCATTTGTGGATCTCAAATCAGCATTTGATCTGGTCCCTAGAGGGAAGATGTGGGCTGCATTGAAAAGGATGGGGGTTCCTTCTGCACTTTTAGATTTCACCATTAAGATGCATGAGGGTAACTTTGCAAGAGTCAGATGGGGTTGTCAGGGCCAGGTTACTGAATCCTTCCCCGTGACCCGTGGTGTGAGGCAGGGTTGTGTCCTGGCCCCCACCCTATTTGTGCTCTTTATTAATCAGGTGGTAAAGTTCCTTTCAGATACCCCCACTGATGCTCCTTCACTGGGTGGGTCAAAATTCCCTCTTTTAATCTTTGCAGACGATACTCTCATATTGGCCAAAACACAGAAGGGTTTACAGGCTGCAATAAACACATTTATGGATTTTTGTAACATGAATGATCTTGAGATTAACATTAATAAAACCAAATTTATGGTCTTGACCAAGAAAAAGCCTTTGAGGGGCAATATTTTAATGAATGGCTCCAGACTGGAACAGGTCAATGTAATGACTTATCTCGGTGTTACTTTGGATTTCAGGTTAAAATGGAAAGAGCAAATAGACGCACTTTGTTTGAAATTTGCCCGCTTGACTGGTTGCCTAGTAAAAGAGCAACGGCGCTCGCTGACTAAAAGAGTGCTGCCTGCGCTTAAAATCTACAGTGCTAAAATCAGTTCAGCGATATTGTATGGGGCAGATATTTGGGGTTGTGTGGACCTGGCTGTCCTGGATAGGATACAGAATAAATTTCTCCGCAACCTAGTTAGTCTCCCCCCATCAACACCAGTCCTTCCACTTTTGATGGACATGGGCATGCATACCATTAAACATCAGGCACAGTACAGGATGGTGGCTCTATGGAGACGCATATGGTCAACCCCGGAACTGGCCATGTTTGCCCGTGAACTTCAAGATGTGAGATTGCAACAGGGGGCTGGCAGTATACCATGGCTAAAGCAAATTAAGAACACTCTCATTGAAATGGGCCTACCTTTGCTATGGTCAGAACCGGGTTCCCATACCTTTCCTACTAAGGATGAATTTAAAACTCTTTTCTGGTCCATGGTAAAAACGGAACATGTTGCACTTTCTGAGAAAGTGAACCTGACAGGCCAGTTTCTGCTCCACAAAGTAATTCCTAATAAAGAAGTATACTGGGATGTTATCCTTAAAACATTAGATAGGAAACTATATCACCAGTTCCGTGTGGGCACGCTGCCAGTGAGGGCCTTTACCAGCGGCTGGCAGAGGCTTGAGTCAAGCCTCTGTCCTTGTTGTGCCGTTTGCGAAGAAACAGTAGGCCATTTCTTATTTGTCTGTACTGCCTATTGTAAACCTCGTAATAAGTGGTTGAAACCTGTATGTATTAGACTAAATACCCGAGTGAGCAGTGAAGCATTGCACATCTTGAAAATGAACACTTCCGAATGGCTAACCATAGGATTGGCGAAATTCCTCGGGTGGGCTTGGCTGATAAGATCTAGGTCAATTAGCTCATAAATCAAGATCTAAACAACCTGTATTCCACGTTTTCTGATTGTTTTATGGTCCATGAATTTGATAGTATTGATGACCTGCTAATTTTAAACATGTCTAAATGATTTTTACTAGTTCTTTGGACGTCTTTATACGTATGTTTAATTGAGATCTTAACTTCACTTGTTCTTTTTTTAATGATTTTGTCTTGTTCTTCATTTTCTCTGTTTTGGTTCTTATATGTATTTAAATATCTTTATTATTATTGATATGACTTTGTTGTATTAATTGTAGATAATGTATTTTTTTTTTTTTTTTTTTGTTTTGTTTTGTTTTGTATATATGTGTCTTTTATGATGAATAATCGAAATAAAGACGTTAAAAACTGAAACTGAATAAAAGTACATGCATATATTACGTTTTCCCGTTCTTTAATTAATCGATTGTCAGTTAGAAGTTATGGCACTGTCTAAAGGCAACCTTGGGAAAACTGCAAAAACTAATACATTTTGAGGTAGAAAGATATCCCACCCCAAAGGCTGCAGAAGGGCTAATAATCAGCTGAAACAGGCGGGGAGAGGATTATAAGATTTTTTGAGAACTTGTTGCAGTAAACAGGCTAAAAACGGACGCAAATCTCTTGACGGATTTTACAAAAAAGATGTGATTAAAAGGTTTTACTTTTGACTTTTAAAGGGTTAACCTGCTATGCGGTGAGATGTATATCAAAAGGTTTATTCGTTGTATTGTCTTCCTGTGTGACGTAGCTTCTTATAATACTTATCCTGCCAGCACCCCGAGACAATGTCGAGTAGTGTTTCACATAGGCTGCCCAAACATCACAAACTTTACAGGGCTTACGCGTACCGGGTCCAAATCAGTGGCGTAACATAAGCCCCTGCAGCCCCCTCGGATGGGGCGGTCTGTGAGCACCAGGGGGCCGTGTTAACTGGCCTTATAGCTCCTGACTGGGTCTGGTCACTGGTGCGTGGGAGCCACCCTCCATGTACTTTGCATGGGGCCTTCCTCAAGTCTCATTTCGCCACTGCTCCAAATATCATAGCAGTTGAACTCTTTCAGCGAAAATGTGGCCACCAGCGCACACTAAAACCTCATGGGTCGTCGGAGTCTTCACACTCTCCCTACGAAGAAAGGCTTGCTCGTGATTGTAAACCAGACTCACATGTTGTGTGGTTAGGTGTGTGTGTGTTTACAGATAAAGATACAGAGGTTTTATTATAACCTCTTTAGTGTTACCAAATTTGGTCTGGTCACTACCTTGCAGATGCGGACTTTGCCATTCCCTACAGTAGTAAAAACTCCTTTTGTAGACCTCGCAAGAAAGAACGCGTGAGTCAACCTGAAAGAGTAACCTTAAGAGTTAAACACATATCTTTGAGAAGAAGACACCAGCCCCAATGAACGTATCTTACAGTGGCTAGAAATAAGTGAACAATACCGAAACTGGATGTATTCTTTTCTACTCTCTCACCTACACAGCACAGCGTAATGGCACATATAACAATAGGAACATGAGGGGGCAGATCTACAAGAAAGTGCCGCAGCATGGCACCGCAAGCCTTTTGGCTGCGCCACGCTGCGGCACTTTCGGAGCACAGGAATGAGACATATTTACAAGAATATGTCGCATTCCTGTGCTCTCCCCTGCGCTGGCGCACAAACAGCTGCCAAGCGCAGGCGCAGGCACCCTTGCACCATGGTGTAAGGATGCCTGCGCCATGAGGGGATTATTTTTGTGCAGGAAGGAGCACCATCCTGCACAAAAACAATCACTAAAGGCCTTTTCCTCTTTCAATGCAGCACGCACTGAATGAGGAAAAAAACGAGGAGAAATGAAAACATTTCTCCTCGTTGCACCTCCCTATGCCACCTCTATGGTGGCATAGCATTCAGACGCATCTCCAGATTTATGATTTCTCGTAAATCTGGAGATGTGTCTTGTTCCATGGGTGTTGCGCCGGAACACCCACAGCAACACCCATGGAACGCCCATTCAACGCAAACTGCTGTGTGTGAAGGGGCCGTATTTACAAGAAGAGGGAAAGCCACGCAGGGTGCCTTTTCCTGTCCTTGTAAATATGGAGGAGCCCCCTGTGCCACCAGTACGTCACGAAAAGTGATGTACTGGTGGCGCAGGGGGCTTGTAAATCTGCCTCGAGGAATTTAATAGCGCTAGTAACGATGGTAATAATAAACACAAGTACCATGATATTGTCGTTTAACAAGCACTGAATCACATGTTGAGTCTCTCCCTGGCACACCCGAGGCACCCTCTAGTTTCCAGGCGCTACATGGCTACTCACAGTGGTGAAGTTAGCAGGGCCGCAGTCCTCGTTGCGGTAGCGGCAGCGCAGCAGCATGTCCGTCATGTTGTGGCCCGTGCGCTCGAAGAAGTCCTCCATGCGGAAGGCCTTGCTGCAGACTGATCGAGGGGAGTCGTCGGCCAGGCCTAGCGCCTCGACGTACTCCCCTACATCGTCGTCCTCCAGGCCCAGCAGGGGGGCCGCGCATAGCACGTCGTTCTTGGTGAGGGCCGACTTCCGGAAGCGGTTGTAGTTGCAGAAGGTGATGGCGGGGAATTTCATGACGGCGCTCTCCTTCTCGTCCAGGGTGGTGACGTGGTGGAACTCGGAGTAGTACTGGATGCGGTCGGCCACCTGGAAGAGGAAGCAGCCGAGGGAGGCCAGGAAGGCGCAGGCCCACATCCCGCGGCGGAGGCTCACCCCGCCCGGCAGGAAGACGTGGCTAATGCCGTGCAGGGTGCAGTTGCTGGCGAAGGCGGTGAGGTCGGAAGCCTTGGGCCCCTCTTCCTCGTCCTCCGGCTGCTTCGAGTCCATCTCCATCCGCATTTTCTCTTTGGTCTCGTCCGCCCCGGTCTCGCATAGAGGGAACATGGGCTGCAGGTGTCCCCTCGAACACTGCATCGACCCCCGGGCAAAGGAGCGCGCGCCCACGGCGAAAGGTGTGTGGTGGTGCAGGAAGGAGGAAGGCTTGATGGGATGTGAACAGTCAAGGACCCGGGGATGAGGAGAAGGCAGAAGAGTTAGACAGTCGAGGAACTTTTAGACAGCAGCCAACCCAGGCTTAGAGGAGAAACAGAAAAGCTAGTAAATATGTTTGAGTGGGTGAGGAAGAGGATGGAGGAGGAAGATTTTGCACAAATAGTCAAACTTGAAAGTTGAATAGAAAGATTTTAAAATCAAGGTTGGAGTGAAGATTCCAAAGTCGTGGGTGGACCAATCGGAAAAATCGTTAGATTGGGAGCAAGGAGGAGATGGATTATAAAGGTGTTTCCAGATGGGTCCACACAGGAGATTACAGGGAGACGAGCAGGCACAGAGGCAGCTCCAAGGGATACAAGTGGAGAACGGCAGGAGCTGAGAAGATAACGATGCGCTGGGTAGAAGGTCCGAAGGGATTGTTCCTAACTCCAGCGACGAGAAGGTGGGGAGGAAGGAATGGCAGAGGCTGGAGTTCACCGGGGCAGCTGAGACAGTGTAGAGTTTCTCGAGAAGATCCTGTCTGTGTAAGAGGAATCGAAGAAAGGGTGGAGAGAGCAATTAAGCCTGACCCTCGGGAGAGGAGGGTTGCGCCAGGTAACCACAAAGATACAGAAGACGCGCGTTAATGTCCCGGGCAGAGCGGTGTAACTCTATCTCCTACTCTGAGAGGGCGAAGGGAAGGTTACAAGGTATGGAGAAAGGATTGAGGCTGGGGAGAAGGAGTGGTGAAATGAAGGTTAAGCAAGAAATAAACACTGAACACGAAAGAGAAATAGAGACAGATGCCAGTGAAAGAAGAACAAGCATTTGCAATGCAATCAGTTGTATTTAGATATGCAGTACATTTGCCGGGGGTGCTGAAACATCTACTATTCTTAAACCTGGAGGGAAAATGAGCACCAAACTGCATGACACGCCAGGTATGGGAACACATGGAGAGTAATATTGCCTTTCAACAGGCAAGAAGGATGTGCACAGCCTCAGGCGGTAGTGGAAGGAATCGGGGGTAAGAGAAGGCCAAGGGAGGATATTTGCATATGGCTTGTGCTTGTATCTCCTGTGAACTGGCAGTGCTTTGCCTGTGTATACAGGGTTCGTCAGTGTACACAGAATTATGTACCCCTGTGTACAGGGGGAGTCTCTGAGTGCACGCACTCCGAGAATCCGTATCTATGTGCACTGTAAGAGATGCTTTCTACAAGTTTGCTTTGAGTACCTCTGTGCACAGTGAGTGAATGCACCCAGTATGTGCCTATGGTTATTTCTATGTACACCAGGGGACTGTGTTACATGTGTGCCTGTGGCTCATATTTCTGTGCCTATGTCTGCGTGCAGTGAGTGACTGCATCTTAAAGTACAGTGAATGTCTGTGTATTTTTTGGGAACAACCTGCACCTCCATGTACAGTGAACAGGGCTTGTACCTCTGGGTTCATGTGTGTCCTCTTTGTTATGTAAAATGATTGCCCTGTAAAGTCCACCTCTATTTCCATTTTCATGAGTACCTCGAACGATTGTGTACATATGTGGCACTCTCCCTGTGTACCATGCGCGATATGCACCTCTGAGAAATGGAATGGCTGGCACCTTCGTGTAAGGGTGAGCATTGAGGGCGATGTGAATCAGTGTAAGTCAGTCAATGTCAGTCCGTCATTGTCAGTCAGTCAGTGTCAGTCAGGCAGTCAGTGTCAGCCAGTGTCAGTCAGTCAGTGTCAGCCAGTGTCAGTCAGTCAGTTTCAGTCAGTGTCAGTCAGTCAGTCTTAGTAAGTGTTAATCAGTCTTAGTCAGTGTCAGTCAGTCAGTCTTAGTAAGTGTTAATCAGTCTTAGTCAGTGTCAGTCATAGTGCCAATATTGGCAACACTCCCCAATTCTGGTACAGCAAAATACATAAATAAACCACACATCACCTTGTTTGTGGAGAAAATTGCTGCAGATTTTTTTGCATAACAAATATGCCAACCTGGTGGGTTATCTTACGGACGATCCAAGGGAAGGCAAACCCCCCTACGCCGCCTGCCCTCCTGATGAGCCAAATTACACTGTGGCCGTCGCCAATCGGTGGTTACCAATTTTTGGGATGAGACACCACTCCTAGCTTTGGACCGCCAGTCCACGCCCTTACTCACGCCCCTAAAGGGGGCAGAGCGTTCCAGGCAGCCTCTGGTAGCTCAGGCCCACAACCGCCTTTAGGACTAATGGGGCGCCGTCGCTCTTCCAGGGGAGAACGCCAGGACATCCCTGGGTACACTTGGCTTTGCACCCTTGTTGTGCACCTGGATAGAATACTCTTCTGTACCTTACAGCCTCTGGATCGCCCTGTATCTCCTCCTGCAACACAAAACAATATGTTAGAGTATTCCCGCCTCCCCCATCCCTTGCCCGTCCGCAGGGTAAGCGGTAGGACGGAAACAGCGAGACGGGTAGCAGACAAAGAGGCCGCACCACACCGTGGGCGAGGTGAAGTATATATACTTTATGCTCTCCCCCATCCCTGTCAGAAGAGACGCGGTCCACTGGTCCTTCTGGCAACTAGAAGGGGGACCCACTAGCAGCTGCCTTGTGTGCCCTCATGTGGCACTAAGGCGGCCGCCCTCTTATGAGGGTCCCTTTCGGGGACCACAGACAGCCCACATAGTGCCAATATTGGCAACACTCCCTAATTCTGGTACAGCAAAATACATAAATAAACCATACAACCTTGTTTGTGGAGAAAATTGCTGCAGGTTTATTTGTATAACAAATATGCAAACATGGTGGGTTATTTTACAGGCGATCCAAGGGCAGGCAAGCCCCCCTATGCCGCCTGATGAGCCAAATTACACGTGGCCGTCGCCAATCGGTGGTTACTAATTTTTTGGGATGGGGCACCCTTCCTAGCATTGGACCGCCAGTCCAAACCCTTACTCATGCTCCCAAAGGGGGCGGAGCATTCCAGGCAGCCCCCGGTTGCTCAGGCCCACAACCACTCATAGGGCTAACGGGTGCCGTCGCTCTTCCAGGAGACAACGCCAGGACATCCCTGGGTACACTTGGCTTTGCACCCTTCTTGTGCACCTGCATAAACGACTCTTCTGTACCTTACAGCCTCTGGATCGCCCTGTAACTTATCCACAGCTCTGGGTGTGGCCACCGTCACAACCAGGGCCCCCCACTAAGGCAGGTATTCCTACTTTCATCCTGCTGCTTCCAAAGCCCCTCCAAGGTCCAGCAAGAACAAGTCCATGCTACCCTCGAAAGGTGTACCCATCCACATCCCAGCATCCAGCATACTTGGCGTGCAGCAACCCTTGTCGGATAAAGCCAAATCCCCTTTGCTCTGCGAATTTACGCATGGTACTGTTCACACTCCTGCAAGAGGTCTCTATGACATCCCCAGATCGGGCTCCTTGCAATACTAAGCATGGTGTTATTTCAGACCACCACAGTTCACATGACCCCAACTGGTTGTTCAACTGACACATCGTGTACCTCATTTCTTGCAGCAGTGTCTTCCTCCCCAGTAAAGTCAGGTCATTCCCTCCCATGTGTATGACCAGCACCTGAGGTGGAGCGATACCCTCCCATAGTCGCTGCTGCAGATTCCCCAGCAAACCGTTCCAGCGTATCCCCGGCTAACCTAGCCACGTTTTCTCTGTGGCAGAGAAGCCATACCGCCACTTCCTGTTCTCAGCCCACTGCGCCACTCTAGCGACGCCCGAATGGCCAATCACCCAGACCTTGGTTCCTGACAAATAAAGAAATGTAATTTTAGGAACATTTCTTTTATTGCCATTAAATACACACTCTATTTTTCTACATTGCACATCAAACACACAGCACTGCAAAATTCACCGGCCTCAGGGGCCACCAGTGGTATACCATTGTTCATATTGCTGCCTCTCTGTTACCAGGACACTGGAGTCCTCCAAACACTCCCCCCAGATCAAGGCCTTATATATCACTTATAGCATTGTGACTCCCAGTGCCCTACTTGCTTTATCTGCTCCGCCAGCATCCCTGACAAGAAAGCTGTAGTGGCTGCCCGATCCTGAAAGAATGGCTACAAAACCTCTTGCCCACCCCTGTGTGTCCTGACAATTGTAAGCAAGACTGCATAATGTGGTCTACTTGGAACTTCGTAGCCGGTGACCCGTCCTCGTGTATGAGGAGGTACCCTTCAACACCAGGTAGTAGAGACAGATAGGCAGAGACCAGTAGCAGAGGACAATACCTTGCATCTCCCAACCTATGTAACATGACCACTCTACAGTCCCCTGCCTGGTCCTTTTTCAACCATCTCGCCACTATCCTGAGGCAATACCCAAAAATGGTAACATCCTTGATGTTTAATTCCACTCCCGAAGTGTCCTGCTTAGACCAAGCCACTAGCACCCCAATCCTAAATGCCCTGAAAAAGACCAGGGCAAAACTATCAGCAAATAGGGATGCCTCAAAAACTGAGTGGGTGGCCCTGGGCAGGCAGTCCAGCATCATTTACAGGATCGTAAAGTCGATGGGGGACCTATTGTCTGGGGACCGCGGCTGACTCTAGCCCATCCCTTGAGTGCCGCCTTGATCAAAAAGAATTTGGTGGGGTCGCTTTGTTCTCTCAACCTGGCATGGTGACTGATGGCAGACAAATGTCCCAAAATCCATGTGTGGTTTTTCCCACTATCCTTGGCCCAAAGGATAAACTTTTGTACTTTTAGTTCAAAAGGTGACCCCACCTCATCCCAGTCTCCCACTGTCGCACAGAATCTGCCCACACAAGCCTTATAGTGCTTCACAGTCCTTGGAGCCAGGGACAGCTCACCCAGTCCCCTCAGACTCTGCTCCACTTCAGAAGGAAACAGAGGTGTTGTGTGTCAAGTCAAGTCAAGTCAGAACATTTGTAATGCACACATATCACGCCCAAAGAGTCTCATGGCGCCTGCAGACAGCTCTGACAAGAGGTGGACAGCTGAGTTAACAAAAAAGCCAAGTCTTCAGTTTCTTGTGAAAACAGGTGTGCTCTGACGTCGTACGCAAGTTCAGGGGCATTTTATTCCAGAGGAAGGGGGCCAGAAAAGAAAACGCACGGCCCCCATTTCTGGCGGTTTGTATTCTCAGCCGGGTGAGCAATGACTCAGTGCTTGATCTAAGTTGCCTACTGGGTGTATAACAAGTAAGTTTGCGGGACCTGTATTTTGGGCCGTTCCCGTACATATGTTTGTGAGCCAAACATAATGTTTTAAACACAATTCGCTTCTTCACAGGAAGCCAGTGGAGGTTTCTGAGGCATGGGGCAGACGGCGACCTTTTGGTGAGATCTAAGACCAGCCGCGCTGCGGTGTTCTGCAGAACCTGTAGTTTCTTCAGATGGTGCTCATTTATCGCAAGTAGTAGCGCGTTCCCGTAGTCCAGCCTGTTTATAATTAGACCCTGCACTAAGGGTTTTCACGCTTCTGATGGAATCCACTTGAAAACTTTGCGCAGGCTGCGCATGAGTCCAAAACAGGTTCCTACAATGTGGTTTATTTGGGTCTTCATGGAGAGTTTGTTATCCATATAGAAACCCAAGTTCCGCACTGATTCCCTGGGGGTAGGACAGTCTCCAAGCTGTACTGGCCACCAGTCATGGGTCCAGGGTTCCGCAGCTTTGCCAAACAACATGACCTCTGATTTATTGCCGTTAAGCTGCAGATGGTTCAGACCCATCCAGTTTCTTAACCTCAATCATACAACTTTTGAAGCGAAGTTTTGTCTCATTGATGTCAGGGCCTAGAGTGACCAGAATTTGAGTGTCGTCGGCATAGGCTAAAACATCGAAGTTGAACGCTCCGATCACATTGGCCAAGGGTGTCACATAGACATTAAAGAGCGAAGGACTCAGGATGGAGCCCTGCGGAACACCTCTCTTGACAGGCCGGGTGCTTGCTGTGTCTTATGAAACTTGTACAGTAGTTGCGCGGTTGGATAAATAGCTGTTGAACCATTCCAAGA
The DNA here is from genome assembly GCF_964263255.1 of Lissotriton vulgaris. NCBI lineage: Eukaryota > Metazoa > Chordata > Amphibia > Caudata > Salamandridae > Lissotriton > Lissotriton vulgaris. The sequence goes on from NC_141691.1 coordinate 956,738,721, forward strand.
CCTTCCCCCTGACACCAATCTCCCATAGCCGATGAATAAGGATGCGGTGGGAGATGGTGTCAAAGGCCGCAGACAAATCAAGGAGGACAAGAATGGTTGCTTGATGTTTGTCCAGGGCGAGCCTGATATTGTCTGGGACCTCAACCAGTGCCGTCTCAGTGCTATGGGCGGCACGAAAGCCCGACTGAGAAGGGTCCAGCAGCCCCTTATTCTCGAGATAGTTTACCAATTGTCCATTGACAAAGGATTCCAACATCTTTCCGAAATAAGGCAACAGGGAGATTGGTCGGTAGTTTAGAAGAACATTCGGGTTGGCTCCAGGTTTCTTCAATATTGGCCTTATTCTGTCCGCCTTCCATATTACGGGGAAGTCTGCCTCCAAAAGAGATTTGTTGAGGAGGCTGGTTAGACATTCTACCAGCGCAGGGGCCAATATAGTGAACAGTTTAGGGGACACCTGATCAGTCGGGGAGCCCGATTTAATCTTTAACCCAACTGCCAAGGTCTTGTTGTTATAAAGCATTTCAAATGTGTTCCAGGTATGAGGTGAGTCATCGGGGATAGATGTTAGATCTTGAGACTGTATTGGGATTTGACACGGAGAAAATGATTTGTATATCGTGGTTATTTTATCCTCAAAGAATTTCGACAGTTCTTTAGAGGAGTTTTCAGGTTAATTATGCGCTCCGCTAAATACGCCCGCTTCGCCGACCTTATGTCTCGCATATAGTTAGAATGGAGAGTTTTATATGTATTACGGTTGGTTGGGTCTTTATTTTTCCGCCATTTTTTTCGGCGGCTCTCATTAGAGATTTGTTTTTTTTTAGCTGTTCCGTAAACCAGGGGGTAGGCTTCGCCTTACATTTGACCCTACACCGGGGGGCAATTTTGTCTAGTGCTTTTTCAATAGCTTCCTCGAGATTTTGTGCGGCTGCACTAACACTTGTGGTCACATATATGGATTCTGGCTGGAAATGCTTAGCAAAAGAAGGTAGTGTTATTTTTTTCAAGGATCTGCAAAATTTAGATTCCTCTTTGGAGGCTGGCACTGTGGTGGAAATAGGGATGGTGAATTTCACTAGATAGTGGTCAGTCCACAGCAGTGGAATAGGAGGGCTAGTCCTGATATCAGGGGAGTTGGTGAAAAGGAGATCAAGGGTGTGGCCTGCCCGGCCAACCATCATTTGACTGAGATTCAGGGTTCACATGTTGGAGATTAATTTTTCGGTGTCAGCATCTGATTGTTCATCCGCATGATGATTAAAGTCACCAATCAGAAGAAATGTATCTGCGGTCAGTGCAAGAGGGGCTATAAACTCTAGCAAGACATTAGCAAACTCTCCCTTAATACCGGGAGGTCGATAAAGCAAGGCCCCCTTCCAGACCTCTTTTAAAGGACCGCTTATTTTAAAAACTACGATTTCTGTGCGGTCAATCACAGTGCTTCTATGCAGCCGATGTTAATGTTTTGAGTTGCTGCAATCAATAGCCCACCTCCTCTAGAGTCCTTCCTATCATATCGTATGACCTTATACTCCGGGGGAAAAGCTACATGAAGATCAGGGACGGCGTGCTCGTGTAACCAGGTCTCAGACACAAAACATAAATCTGGGGCTTCCTCATCGAGGAGGCTCCATATTTCCAGTGCATGTCTGGGGATCGAGCGAGCATGAAGATATAAAGCAGTGAGTTCCTTGATGACTTCAGTGGTCGAGTTAAGACATGAAGAAGCCATATTTGTACTCAGATCGAAGGATGGATCTAAACAGGAGATACACGGAAACCTGTCAATGTCGGCTGATAAGGCGTCGGAGATTAGGGCCTGAGGAAGATTAAGGTCTATTAGTTCTTTCCTTGAATACCTAAGGGTAGACATATTAATGGATGGGTTACTTAAAACTCACTGAGCAAAGAAAGATAGGGGTGTCTAATAGGGACAATAATTTCCTGGCAACTGGCAGGGTTCTGGCACGGACAGGCGCAGACGGGCTTGCCTTTGGCGCGCCGCTGAACGCGTCCGCGCCTTCCTCCTGATTATGTAGGTAGAGGGGGAAGGTGGCTAGAGCGCTGCTGTCCCTTCCGGTGGTGCAACCGGAAGTGAGGTTTTGCCTGGGCTGACCCTCCGTTCAAGCGGCACAAGCCGTGACGGACCGGGGTCTCAGGCAGGCAAGGTGAGTGACAATGCAATAGGCTGTATTTTTAAAAGGGCAAATGATGTGGCGCAAAGAAAATAAACTAACACAATAATGTTTAAAAACACGATTTTACAGCACGAGCGTGCAAGAGCCTCACAAGCATTCAGTAAGGAGATGACAAACTGCCAAACAGCATAACCCTTCAATCAGGGTGCTGCTGCGCGCATCCACGCCTTCCTCCCGATTATGTAGGTAGAGGGGGAAGGTGGCTAGAGCGCTGCTGTCCCTTCCGGTGATGCAACCGGAAGTGAGGTTTTGCCTGGGCCGACCCTCCGTTAAAGCGGCACAAGCCGCGACGGACCGGGGTCTCAGGCAGGCAAGGTGAGTGACAATGCAATAGGCTGTATTTTTAAAAGGGCAAATGATGTGGTACAAAGAAAATAAACTAACACAAAATGTTTTAAAAACACGATTTTACAGCTCGAGCGTGCAAGAGCATCACAAGCATTCAGTAAGGAGATGACAATCTGCCAAACAGCATAACCCTTCAATCAGGGTGCCGCTGCGGGCGTCCGCGCCTTCCTCCCGATTATGTAGGTAGAGGGGGAAGGTGGCTAGAGCGCTGCTGTCCCTTCCGGTGGTGCAACCGGAAGTAAGGTTTTGCCTGGGCCGACCCTCCGTTCAAGGGACACAAGCCGTGACGGACCGGGGTCTCAGGCAGGCAAGGTGAGTGACAATTTATTTATTTATTTTTCACATTTATAGAGCGCACTGTTACCCGGAGGTGTCCTGGCGCTGATGTGATTGAACCAGTGTGTGGGTAAGGAGCTTTTAGTGAGTAAAGAGCCAGGCCTTAAGCGCTCTTCTGAAAGATAGCAGGTCCGCTGCTTGTCTGAGATTGAGTGTAGTCTGTTCCAAGCAGCTGCCGCGCCTAGGGAAAAGCTCCTGCCACCCCATCGCGCTTTCTTAACTCTTGGAACTGATACCAGCGCCTGCTCTCTGGATCTTAAGTTTCTAACTAGCTTGCGCCAGTGGAAGAGCAGCTTCATGCATCGAGGGCCGAGGTCGTGTAGAGCCTTGAAAACCACACAGAGTGCTTTGAAGACTATTCTTTTCCGGACTGGTAGCCAGTGGAGTTTCACCAGATCCTGGGCAACCGAGGCAAACTTAGGGGTGTCGGTGATCAGGTGGGCGGCTGCGTTCTGCAGGATCTGGAGTTTGTTAAGTAGACTTTGTTGGGCGTTCAGCATAAGGCTGTTACAATAGTCCAGACGTGAGAGAAGCAGTCCAGTAACAACCGTTTTCCTGTGTTCCATCTCCAAAAATGGCAGCACCTTCCTGATTGTTTTCAGGATGTAATGCGTGGATGAGGATAGTGCATTAACCTGTGGTTTAAAAGATAATGAGTCGTCCACCAGTATGCCTAGGTTTTTGACCTTTGCCACTGGGGAGGGGGGGAACCCATTTCTTCTGGCCACCATCTGGGGGACCAGAAGTTATCCTTGGAACCGAAGAGTAACACTTCTGTCTTTGTAGAGTTCAGTTTAAGACAGTTTTGTGCCATCCAGTTGCCCACCTCTCGCATGCAGCCTCTGAACCTATCTGCCGTGCTGTCTATTTCGCCCGGCAGCAGTGACACCACTATCTGCGTGTCATCTGCATATGCTGTGAGGTTAAAACCAAAGGATCGAATGACCGGCGCTAGGGTGGAGACGTACACATTAAAAAGGGTCAGGCTCAATGAAGAACCCTGGGGGACTCCACACGGGAGCACGAAAGGACATGATTCGAAGTCCCCAAGAGCCACTGTCTGAGTTCAGTTGGATAGGAAGGCCTGTAGGATCTTTCCTTGAATTCCGCAGGCCCGCAACCGGTCCACCAACAACTTGTAATGGACCGTGTCGAAGGCCGCGGAAAGATCCAACAGGATCAGGGCGGCTCTGCCTCCTGCGTCCATCACTCGTCTAATGTCTTCCACTGATTTAATCAGGGCGGATTCCGTGCTGTGTTCTGCATGGAAGCCATTTTGGGATGGATCTAGATGTTCACCTGTCTTCAAAAAGGCACTTAGCTGTGCGTTTAGAGTGCCTTCCATAATTTTGGCTGGAAGGGGTAGTCTGGCAATAGGCCGGTAGTTGTTCATCTCGGCTATGTCCGAGTTAGGTTTTTTTAGGAGGGGTAAGATGGATGCTCGTTTCCACTTTGCAGGAAATTCCCCATTGTCCAGCATGTGATTGAGGAGGGGAGTAAGTCCGGCTGCAATGGTGGCTGGGGCTAATTTGGCGATTGCGCAGGGGCATGGGTCGTGCGGAGAGCCCGATTTTATCTTTAGTAGTCGGCTCACTACCTCCTTCTCAGTGATTTGTGTGAATTGCAGGAGTTTTTCCGAATTACTATCTGGTTCCGGACCAACGATGGAGGGAGGAGTCCTTATTTGACTGTCTAGGGGAGAAAATATTTTTTCCACTTTTTCCAGGAAGAAAGTGGCAAGATTCTCGCAGAGTAAAGGGCTGGGGGGTATCTCTATGGTCTTGGGGACTGCCAGGGATGACACCGTCCGGAATAATTCCTTCGGGGCATTGCTGGCTTCTTTGATCCGTCTCGTGAGAAAGGCCCATTTTGCCTGTTGTATTCTCTCTTTATAGGCTCTTTGCTCCATATTGAGAATTTTTTTGTCTGACTCACTATAGTTTGTTCGCCAAGCTCTTTCCAATTTTTTACACAGTGTTTTTGGTCCCTGATCTGATCTGAGAACCAAGGGGCAGAGGGATTTGGGCGTGTGGAGTAAATAGTTTTCGGGGGGGGGCTAATTGTAGGCATGCTGACTCAAGACAGTTAGTGTAGGCTGAGGCTGCCTCCTCCACGTTTCGTGAGAGGGGCCGCAAGGAAGTTTTTAATATGTCCTCCAGCATTTCCCCCTTTATGTTGTTCCATTTCCTAACAAGTCTTGGTGCGTTTCTGGCTCTGGAAGATTTCACGGGGGGGGCTAGAGCAACTTAGAAATGGACTGCTGAGTGATCGGACCATGGGATCGGCTGCACAGTTGATATGTTAAGGCTGGGATGATTTGAGAAAATGCCGTCTAGAGTATGTCCTGCCTTGTGAGTAGGACCGCTGACCCGTTGCTTCAGATCCACCCCCTGCAGTAGGTCAATCAGGTCGCGAGTGTCTGGATTGGAGCCGGATTCTAGGTGGAAATTAAAGTCCCCCAGCAATGTAAACGCTTGGGCACAGGCTACTACTTCGAGTAGCTTACTCAGCGCTCCCAGAAATGGGGCTTTAGTCCCTGGGGGTCTATAAACTAGGCAGCCTTTGAGGGTTTGGTGGTCGGATAGAGTAAGATTAAAGAGAAGAGTCTCCTCTAGGCCTGTGGGTCCAGGTTGAAAGGACCCTCTGATTGATTTATGATAAATAACGGCTAGGCCACCACCTTTCCTCTTTTCTCGATTTTGAGTATAGCAAACATATTCCGGCGGAGTGGCGTTAACAATGTCAGGGCCTGAAGCGGCATCGGTCCAGGACTCCATAATAAATGCTATCTTTACAGCAGCGTCCTGAATCAACTCTGCTACTTCTGTACTGTGTTTGACCAGTGATCTAGCGTTAAGCAATAGGCACTTGGCCGAGTGATGATTTGTCATCAGAGGCTTATCCTTATAGTCCCTGGGGGGTGCTATGGGTAGCCAACACAGTCTAGGCAGAGCCTGTGAACAATTGGTGCAATGGAGAGGGTTATTCAGTCCGTTATCCCCCCATTCCAAGGCAATGCATCCTGCAACATTGGTACTGTTCCTTAAAGCCCTTAAGGCCTCGCTAGTGTAAGAGAGCCTCAATATTGAATTGGCTTGCAATGGAGATGGGGTCGTGGCCCTCGGCGCGGGACTGGCGGGGACGGGTGCAGACGGACTTGCCTTTGGCGAGCCTTCGGCGCGCCCGCTGCGCTCGTCCGCTGCGCTTCCTAGGGAAGGGTGCCATTTTATTGGAGAAAGGGCGGGAGGGGCGGAGCACTAGACAGCTCGGCCGTCTCCTCACCCAAGATGGCGGGACCCACGGGGGGAGTTGTCACCGGATCGGTGAAGTACAAGAAATGTGCAAATGAGCAAGGTTTTTCTAAAATAGCATGCAAATGAGGCGCATTAAAAACAGAGTACGGTGAACACAGCAGTAATCACGATGTCACCCTCAACGATCCCGGCTTCCGCCTCAGGAACGCTACAACAAACCACTCACACTCGCAATCAGTGGGGTGTGTTCTATGTCCAGGGTTTTTATGGGAGAAAGGGTGGGAGGGGCGGAGCACTAGACAGCTCGGCCGTCTCCTCACCCAAGATGGCGGAACCCACGAGGGGAGTTGTCACCGGATCCGGGAAGTACAAGAAATGTGCAAATGAGCAAGGTTTTTCTAAAATAGCATGCAAATAAGGCGCTTTAAAAACAGAGTACGGTGAACACAGGTGTAATCGCGATGTCACCCTCAACGATCCCGGCTTCCGCCTCAGGAACGCTACAACAAACCACTCACACTCGCATTCAGTGGGGAGTGTTCTATGTCTGGGGTTTTTATGGGAGAAAGGGCGGGAGGGACAGAGCACTAGACAGCTCAGCCGTCTCCTTACCCAAGATGGCGGGACCCACGGGGGGAGTTGTCACCGGATCGGTCAAGTACAAGAAATGTGCAAATGAGCAAGGTTTTTCTAAAATAGCATGCAAATGAGGCGCTTGAAAAACAGAGTACGGTGAACACAGCAGTAATCGCGATGTCACCCTCAACGATCCCGGCTTCCGCCTCTGGAACGCTACTACAAACCACTCACACTCGCAATCAGTGGCATGCAAGGCTGTATTTTTAAAAGGGCAAATGATGTGGCGCAAAGAAAATAAACTAACACAAAAATGTTTGAAAACACGATTTTACAGCACGAGCGTGCAAGAGCCTCACAAGCATTCAGTAAGGAAGTTACAATCTGCCAAACAGCATAACCCTCCAAGCAGGGTGCCATGTGAACGGGGTCATCCCCTCTCTCGCTCTCGGCCATGCCCCCTGCAACCGGCGATACTGAAAACAAGAGAGAGCGTCAACTACCACGTTCTGCACCCCTTGAATGTGGCGAGCCTTGCAGTCCACATTATTCCTCAGGCATGCCCTCACCAGCTCCCTCACAGGCACAATACAAATGGGGAGTTAGCTGAGTGTGAGTTGATCGCTTGAACAACTGCTAGGATGTCTGACCAGAACAAGACCCTCTTCATCACCAGCACTCCTGGCCCAGGTCGAAAGCTACTATTATGGGGAGGAGTCCTAGCACAGTGACATTGGAACCGAGCTGGTGTTGACGGGTGGTTGCTCCAGTCCCTGGTCTTCACTTTTTTGGCCCCCTTCCCTAGGTTCTCCCCGGTCCCCTCTACCTCAGTTAAAACTGTTGGTATCAAACTCAATTCTCAGCTCACTCTTCACTCCCAGGTCAGTTCTGTGGTGTCCTCCTCCTTCTTGGCACTACGCACCATCTGCAAGGTATCCCGCTTTTTTTCCTTCGATGCCTTGAAACTGATCATTTTGGCGATGGTCATTTTCCGCCTGGATTATGGCAACGCCCTATATGCGGGTATTCCTGCATATAGTCTACGGCGTTTGCAGCTGATCCAGAACCAGGCGGCACGGTTGGTGTTCAATCTTCCGAAATCCCACCATGTAACTCCCCTTCTCAAATCCCTACACTGGCTTCCTGTCCGTGAACGCGTCCAGTTTAAGCTTGCTTCTATCACCTTTCAAGCACGACGGGGCGCGGCTCCGGCCTTTATAACATCTGAGATTGTTCCCTATGTCCCAACTAGGGAACTGCGCTCCTCCACGCAATCCCTGTTGTCAGCCCCCCGTTTTCGGAGAGGATCAAAGTTTGCAACCCTTGCCCCACTCCTGTGGAATTCCCTTCCTTTGGAGCTCAGATCTCTAACTCTGTACCCTCAATTTCGGAAGAAACTTAAAGCCCACTTATTTGCCAAATGTTTTAACTAGACCACGTGTTGTTCTGCTCCTTCCTATTCTGTTTTCCTTAATCCTACTCTGGAGATCTGTCTGTTGCAGCGCCATGAAACCGCCGGGGAAAGTGCGCTATACAAATATTTTAAACTCAAACTCAAGTGATATCCTCTTCTGCCAAGAATGGGCCACCTTTCAGCACACCACTCTCTGTCCAGGTTAACCCCGAACCCTTCCCTTCCAGACGCGTCTGTAAACAAAGACAACTCTGAGCTACTTGCTCAAGGTGCTCGCCAAATGACTGACCCGTTGAAATTTTCTATGAAGTCCGCCCACATTTGCAGGTCCTCTCTCATGCCGTTTCACCATGTGGTGCTTCCTTTTAACAGATGCTGTGGCCCTGGGCAACCTGCGCGCGAAGACCCTCCTTGCGGGTATGACCCTGGCAGCAAAGTTGAGCTTCTTGGGAAGGCTCTGAATGAAGAATGGAGGAGCCTTGTCCCTCCCTCCTGCTAGTTGAATCTGCTGTCCCAGGTCCCGTACCTTGTCCGGCGGCAGCCTGGATTCCCCTTCTAAAGTATCCAGCTCAATCCCTAAGAAGGTTAGCACCTGCGCAGGGCCCTCTGTCTTCCCAGGTGCCAACGGGGCTCCCAGTTGGTCAGCCAGGCTTTGAAAGTCAGAGAGGGCTTCCTTACAATCCTGCGTGCCCTCCCGCTGGCTAAAAAGGAAATCGTCCAGGTAGTGGGTCACCCCTACCACCCCAAATGTTTCCTATAGAGCCCATTGTAGGAAGGAACTGAAGGCCTCCAAATAAGCTCAGGAGACCGAGCACCCCATGGACATGCACTTTTCATAAAAGTACCAGCCATCTAGCCTGAAACCCAGCAGGTATTGGCTGCTTGGGTGAACCGGTAGCAGGCGGAAAGCCGATTCAATGTCCTCCTTCGCTAACCAGGCCCCCTTGCCCGCCCTCCTGACTAAGTTCAAAGCCACATTCAGGGTACAATATGACACTGATCATGATCCCTCTTGCAACCCATGGTTGACTGAGTCCCCTTCCGGGTAGGATAGGTGGTGAATACGTCTGAATGCCCCAGGCTCTTTTTTGGGCACCACCCCCAGGGGTGAAACTACAAAATTGTCTAGAAGGGGCTCCCTGAAGGTCCGGCCTCTCTCCCCAATGCCAATTCCTCAATTACTTTCATCTGCACGACTGCTGGTAAGTCTCTAGCTGACTTGAGGTTGTCCGCCTCCCTGCTTGGCAGGGTGCCCACATAAGGGGTCACGTTACTGTGCATGACCGGGAATTGCGAGCATAAACACCGGCCTGGCAGAACCCGTCCTCAAACCTTGGCATTGTGGGCAGATCACTGGGGCGATCCGTGACCTTGGCCACCCGGTCCTCTGCCTGTCGCACAAACACGCCAACACACACCACTGAGCCCACCTGCACCCGGAGCTGCCCAAATTGGGTCTGGACAGCAGGCTCGCAGTCACCCCCGGCCACACGGCCTCCAAGCAGGTGGGCAAGCCATGCACCCGTTAACCATGCATATGTGCCCCCTGGCCGAGGTACCTGTCCCCGCGGGAGGACGTCCATCACTAGACTTCAGCCACAGAGGGGGAGCAGCGGGACCTCACTGCCCCCCCCCCCCACAGCGCGCTGCACAAAGCCCTGCTGACAGAGACCCTGTAACCGGCACCAGAAGAATGGGTGGTCAGCGGCAAGCCGTGTGACGGAGGCCCCCCGCTTGTCAACTGGCCCATGCGTGCCTAGGCCCTACACCCGGGTCCACTGGCAGGCAACACAGATGAGGGGGTGCGCTTCTCGACCTTCGCTAACCACCCCTGTAACCCCCAACCCGAGCCAGCTCCCTGATGTAGCCCATGGTGGGTCACTACCTCAGGGGGAGAGGGGGATTTGCGAGCATGCTTTTGTCCCCCACCCCGCATCGGGCTCGCGCCCTATGACCATGCCTGGACCAGGCCCCTCCGGGGAGGCAGAGCCTCACAATGTGGCAACCTCGAGCCCGCGCGGGCCAGAGCCTGGCAGCATGCACCACTGGTCCGAAATGGAGGGAAGGCGGAGAATGCCGCTGGCCTCCTCCTCCCAACACACTAGACCCACGCTATGCCAGATCACAGCACTCGCCGAGCTAGCGAGGTGTTCTGGGCCTCCAACCACCTCCTACCCTCTACCCAGTCAACAGTGTGCTGGACACGACCAGGGGAGGGGGTCGCTGCCATAAGCACTCCGGGAGCTTTCCCCCAATGGCGGCCGCAGCAATGGCCGAGCTTAACCACCTAACCTAAGGGGGAAGAAGGGAGGGGGAAATGCACTCACCAGAACCAGCTCCTGGAGAGCCCGGGGGTACGACCAAATGGCGAGACGGGCAGCAGACAAAGAGGCAGCAGCGTGGGCGGGGTGAAGTATATATACTTCATGCCCCCCCCCCACCCCTGCCGAAAGTGATGCGGCCCACTGGCACTTCTGGTAACTAGAAGGGAACCCATTAGCAGCTGCCTCGTGTGCCCTCCTGTGGCACTAAGGCGGCCTCCCTCTTAGGTGGGTCCACTTCGTGGAGCTCAGTCAGTCCACAGTGTCCTGTCAGTGTCAGTCAGTCAGTCAGTCAGTGTCAATCAGTTGTGTTAGGCAGTCAGTGTCAGTCCCCATCCCAATAGCCAATTGCGAAAGCCTCTCCTTCTCCCTAGACTTTTCACCGACCTTCACACTCTCTGGTACTCTTATATACTGTCCGCCTGGGAATACGGGCCAATTCCTCGACCATCTGCCACCTTCCATAGCTAATAGAGCCTGTAGCCTTCCTAACTATACCCTCTTAGGGGACCTCAGTATTCATCTTGATGACCCCTTGGATCATGCGGCTACAGAATTAACAACAAGCCTTGAGGCACTACAACTCTCGCAACTTAGTATTGAAACCAGCCCACTCTAGGGGCCATCTCCTTGATCCCATCTTCAGCAACTGTATGACCCTCACAGTTGGCACACCATCTCCCTTTCCGTGGACAGATCACTTTTTGATACCCATCTCTTTGATTACTCCAAATCGGGATCCCCCTCCACCTATAGCCCCCCGGAGAGACCGCAATTGGTCGGAATTTAGCCACACAGAGTGTGCAGCCACCCTGGAAACCACCATCCCTCCGTGCAACTCTGACTCCATCTCTAGTGATGAGAATTATAATAGGTGGATAACACAGTCCTTGGATTCAATACTACCTTTAAATCACATCGAGCCCAAACACAGGCCCAGGAATGCCCCCTGGTACTCCCTGGATGTACAAAAAATGAAACGCCAATGTAAAAAACTTGAAAGGAAATGGCGTTTAGACTACTCCCCCTCAGGAAAAACCACTTATCGGACTGCCATAAAACAATACAAAAATGAAGTCAGAAGCGCCCAATCCATTTTTTTCGAAAACAAAATCAATGCATCAGCCTCAATACCTAAAGAAATCTACCAAATCACTAAAACCTTGCTTAAACTCCCAGAAAAACCCTAAGACCCACAATGTCCAATCATGCTGTAATAATTTAGCTGAGTAATTCCACAAAAAAATTCACACAATCTACTCCTCCTTCCATCTCGCCTCCCCTCCCACTTCACTAACTGAGCACAGGGATGTAGGCCTTCAACCTTCAGTCCTTCTGGAAAGCCTACCTCCTTTAAACCCCACCATTCTTCAATCCATCATGACGCTGGTCAGATCAGGCTCTCCTAATGACCCAGCACCTGCCCATTGTCTGCGGGCTGTTTCCCCTCAAATTCTTCCCAATATTCTTGACCTGGTCAATTCCTCTCTCGCCACAGGCATTGTCCCTCCCAGCTGGAAACAGGCTATGGTCAAAGCCCTCCTAAAAAAAGCAAACCTGGATCAGGAAAACCCAGGAAACTTTTGACCCATCTCCCTACTACCCTGGATAAGCAAAATCGCAGAAAAACATGTTAATAACACTCTGACAGAATTCCTCGAAACTAATAATTTATTAGACCCCTCTCAGACAGGGTTCCGTCCCATGCACGGGACTGAGACCGCCCATCTTGCCGTGACAGAGGAAGCCAGGTTGATAACTGATCAAAGAGGCACTGCGGCCATCATACTCCTGGACCTCAGTGCCACTTTTGATACAGTGAACCACAACATCCTGCTACGGAGGGAATATCGACAAAAGCCATTACGTGGCTTGAGTCCTTTCTATCGGACCGCTCTTTTCAAGTCTTTGAGGGCAATGTCATCTCCTCCAGCAAAACACTTAACTGTGGTGTACCACAGGGCTCCTCCTTGAGGCCTACGCTTTTTAACGTGTATATGAGCCCCCTGGCTGAGGTCGTCTGCCCTTTTGGAGTAAAAATCATCTCTTATGCGGACGATACTCAGTAAGTGGTGGCTCTGAATCACCCCCAGTCCCGGCCTAGTGACCTGAGGGGCTGCTTAGAAGCTGTCTTGTCTTGCATGACCTTGTCTTGTCTCAAACTAAATGGAGACAAGACTGAGTTGATGGTGTTAGGCAACTCCCCTCAAAACCCCATTGACTCTATATGGCCAACCTCCCTTGGACCTGCCCCCACAGCAAAAGATACAATCAAGAGCCTGGGAATCTGGCTGGACAGGGGACTTACCCTCAACCCCCAAGCAGTCAAACTCTCAGCCACCTGCTTCGGTTTACTCAGGCTCATCAGAAAAGTACTTCCCATCCTCCCTTTCGAGGCAAGACAGATTATGATTCAGGGTCTGATCCTTTCCCGGCTGGACTTTGGAAATGCCCTCTACTTGGGAGCTCCCCAAACCACCCTAAACAAGCTCTAGGTGATCCAGAATTGTGCCGCACGAACCCTTTTCCGGATTCCCCGCGCCTCCCTGTAAAATCTGAACTAAGAGACCTCCACTAGCTTCCCATCAGGAAGAGAATCGAATTTAAGAGCATGTGCATTGTCCACCGCGTATTCTGGAGAAGGGGGGGGGGGGGCATCATCAATCACTCTCTGATCACCCCCTACATTCCAAACAGGCAGCTTAGGTCCACCCATGCCTTCCGAGTCTTAACACCTAGGATTCGGAGGGCCAATTGCGGGGGCCGAACGTTCTCCTTCAACTCAGCAGGACTGTGGAACTCCCTTCCCCTTCCTCTTCGATCAGAGCCTAATCATCTATCCTTTAAAAAAAAAAAAAAACCTACTATTCAGTAAATAAAGTTAGCTCTCATCCTTCAATCACACACGTTCAGTCCACAGCGCTAGGACGCCTCAGGGTAGCTATCACACTCTATAAAAACTAATTCCATTCCAGTGTCAGTCAGTCAGTGTCAATGAGTAGTGTCAGGCAGTCAGTGTCAGTCAGTCAGTAGGTATCAGTCAGTCAGTGTCACTTAGTCAGTCAGAGTCAGTCAGTCAGTGTCTGTCAGTCAGTATCAATCAGTAGTGTCAGTCAGTCAGTCAGTGTCAATTATTAGTGTCAGCCAGGCAGTCAGTGTCAGTCAGTCAATGTCAGTCAATGTCAGTCAGTCAGTGTCAGTCAGTGTAAGTCAGTCAGTGTCAGTGAGTCAGTCAGTGTCAGTCAGTCAGTGTCAGTCAGTCAGTGTCAGTCAGTCAGTCAGTGTCAGTCAGTCAGTGTCAGTCAGTCAGTGTCAGTCAGTCAGTGTCAGTCAGTCAGTGTCAGTCAGTCAGTGTCAGTCAGCCAGTGTCAGTGAGTCAGTCAGTGTCAGTCAGTCAGTGTCAGTCAGTCAGTGTCAGTCAGTCAGTCAGTGTCAGTCAGTCAGTGTCAGTCAGTCAGTGTCAGTCAGTCATTGTCTGTCAGTCAGTGTCAGTCAGTCAGTGTCAGTCAGTCAGTGTCAGTCAGTCAGTTACTCAGTGCCAGTCACTCAGTGTCAGTCAGTGTAAGTCAGTCAGTGTCAGTCAATGTCAGTCAGTCAGTGTCAGTCTGTCAGTGTCAGTCAGACTGTGTTAGTCAGTGTCAGTCAGTCAGTTTCAGTCAGTGTCAGTCAGTCAGTGTCATTCAGTGCTGACGAAGTGTTAATGACTTGTCCAGCTGAAGGCGGCCCTCCCCCCTCCCACAGATACACTGGCTGGTCTGTGATGAATGTCCACCCCCAGCTGAGGCATCGTGCGGCCCCACCTCCATGGGGAAGTGGGAATACCATACATGAGTGCAGGGGAGGAGGGCAGCAGGCCAGCCCCGGGTCAGCTTGGCTGCCTTTTACTCCTCCACACTACCAGAGGCACCCCCACACACCCCAACTCAGGGTCTGCCTTAATGAGATCCTGTGTGCTCCAGAGGGTGAGGGGAGACCCCCGGGGAGAGACAAGGGCACAGCAGGGTGGGGCGCCGACGAGGTGGACTATGATCCCAGCCCAGCCCGAAGCTTGTTTCAGGGACGTCTGAACCGGTGCCAGCAGGATCCCGGCCCAGGGCGGGGGTCGCCCTGCACAGAGTGCACGTGACCTTGGAACAACTAGCGGCTGAGACCAGGGTGGTCACCTTTCAAGAGATTTCCAGCCCTTTGCTATGGTTTCAAGAGCCTGCAGAGGCTCAGACGCAATGCTGAATATATAATAAACAAAATGGGAAATATTCCTTTGTATCAGATTTTTCTATCTACATTCATCAGTCCGGGATCGCGAGCACAGCCGCAGAACACATGGTGCAGTGCTTTCTATTTGCATCTGTACTGCAGTTTGAAGTATGGACAGGTAAGGGCTAAAAATGCCGGCTTTATGTGATGGTACAAAAGAGGGGTGGTAATGGACGGAGCATCTGAACCAATCAAACACTCACACCCAGTCAACAGATCTGGGTTTAATCCATCACCGTTCTTTAGCCCACTCTGCCACCCCAGTTCAGACATGGCCATATGCAAATCAGTCTGACCCTGTGCCTCATGGGAACAGTCCAGCCCGAACTGCCAAGTCATGCCTTCCCTGGACCGGAAACAAGCTTCCTAGGACCGGTTTCTGGCATTACAGCCGCCTTCAGCCAGGCTTGCTTGAATCCAGTGGCAAAGTGAGCAAGGGACTCACGTCTGAGCATACCCTGCCAACATATGGTGAACAAAGCGGTACAAAAGGGGGTGGTGATGGACGGAGGATCTGAACCAAGCAAACACTCACACCCAGTCAACAGATCTGGGTTTAATCCATCACCGTTCTTTAGCTCACTCTGCCACCCCAGTTCAGACATGGCCATATGCAAATCAGTCTGACCCTGTGCATCATGGTAACAGTCCAGCCTGAACTGCCAAGCCATGCCTTCCCCGGACCGGAAACAAGCTTCCTAGGACCGGTTTCTGGCATTACAGCCGTCTTCAGCCAGGCTTGCTTGAATCCAGTGGCAAAGTGAGCAAGGGACTCACGTCTGAGCATACCCTGCCAACTTACTGTGAACAAAGTGGTACAAAAGGGGGTGGTGATGGACGGAGCATCTGAACCAATCAAACACTCACACCCAGTGAACAGATCTGGGTTTAATCCATGACCGTTCTTTAGCCCAGTCTGCCACCCCAGTTCAGACATGGCCATATGCAAATCAGTATGACCCTGTGCCTCATGGGAACAGTCCAGCCCGAACTGCCAAGCCATGTCTTCCCTGGACCGGAAACAAGCTTCCTAGGACCGGTTATTGGCTTTACAGCCGTCTTCAGCCAGGCTTGCTTGAATCCAGTTGCAAAGTGAGCAAGGGACTCACGTCTGAGCATTCCCTGCCAACTTATGGCGAACAAAGCGGTACAAAAGGGGGTGGTGATGGACGGAGCATCTGAACCAATCAAACACTCACACCCAGTTAACAGACTTGGTTTAATCCATCACCGTTCTTTAGCCCACTCTGTCACCCCAGTTCAGACATGGCCATATGCAAATCAGTCTGACCCTGTGTCTCATGGGAACAGTCCAGCCCGAACTGCCAAGCCATGCCTTCCCTGGACCGGAAACAAGCTTCCTAGGACCGGTTTCTGGCATTACAGCCGTCTTCAGCCAGGCTTGCTTGAATCCAGTGGTAAAGTGAGCAAGGGACTCACGTATGTCAGGAACAGGTAGCTGCTTTGTCCCAACTCCACCTCAAGGATACAGGGTCCGGTATTGAAACTTGACCTTCAATGACCCCCAAGGGGGAGAGGGGAAGTGGATACAATAACAAACAATAGAAGAGACTGCTCTAGATCTGTTCTTACTGCTTCTCTTGTCTCACTTGCTAGTAGACAGTTTTTTAGAAGTCCTAATACACCAAAAGAAAGAGAGATTAAGTACTCCTCCTCCCTATCTCTAAGATGCCTATTATTATTCCTATCTACTTCTTACCTATCCTTCCAGAGAATAGTGCTTCTCTTCTTCTTTTTAATCTCTTTTCTCTTCAAATGCTTGCTTCTAGAGACTTTTCATCTGTGAATACACATTCAATAACTTCTAATCTTTTCTTGTGACGTAATACTAATTTCCTTGTTGAGTATTTTATCTTTTACAGTTGCTTAACTCTCTTGATATTTATCTTGTACCTTCTCTGCTTACTTTTCAGGTTTTAAAACTTCTATACAATCAAGCATATGCAGGTAAATATTGTCCTCTTAATTCCTAAATTCTGCTCTGTAAGTTCTCCTTTTGCTTATAATTATCACATTGTATCTTTATCACTTCCTCTTGAACTTATTACTCTTGTTATCTTACACTGGTACAGTGTCACTTATCTGTCTCCTTTGTCTTTTCTTTCGACAATAGATAGTGCTGGTGGCGCTCTCAAACCTCACTGGAATACTCTAGAGTTCAGGTGAGTCGAGTTAGAGTTATCTTCTCTTCAGCGTTCAAACTCTGTGGAATCTTCTTTAAGAAGGAAGGGAGAGGGAAAGAAAGGGGTCCGGCGAGATTGCGGACGAAAATGGGAAAGCGCGACGCCAAGGGCAAGGGAGAAATTTGGGTAGAACACAAGCTCTGAAAATCTACGTTTGCCTCTTCAGTTTACTCAGGTGAAGTGCGCATTCAAGTTCGAGTGCACGCGTCATCTGGATACCGCCACCTGTAAAAGTATGCAACAACTGTACCGCTGACCCGTCTCCCCAGTCAGCGGCCGTCTTGGAATTCCGCTCGTGAACCAGAAAGCTCCAAAAGTGGTTCCGAGTCTGATTTTGTTTGTTTAACCAGCAATCTTTTGATTTCAAGGCACATACTGAATGAGTTTGCTTGGCTAGAGGTTTAGAAGGCCTGACATATAAGTTCCATAATTACAACCATGTTCCTCTGTCAAATGTCTATCACTGTATGAGGTAACTTGAAAATCTTGTAAGTCATGGAATTATGTTTTGTTTGTAGATACTCCAGATGAATGGTCCTTTTGACCCGAAATGTATTGGGTTGAGCTGTTTTTGTTATTCAAAAGTGAACATTGCGACCTTCATGTTCATGGAAGATTCATGTCAAGAATTTGTTATCTAAAAAGAAACAACTGGATTAAAGAATTGACTCATCTGTTAACTTTGTGTTAGAATTCATTTGTTTATTCCATTTGTTTATGTTTATACAAAAGTTTGCTTAGATAGGACTAGCAGGCAGCCCCTTGGGGCACAGTAGTGCCTACAGTGTCAAGAACACATGTTCCAGTAATTTTCACGCTATTCATACGTAGGGCCTTCACTTCCAGATCCACACCGATCCCAAGACCACACTCAGAGGCACCCTCCGCTACCGGCCTCCAGGACCCCGTGCACAATTCAGTGACGACATCACTGACTTTATCACCCCACACGCCCTCCCCTCCGAGGAATACATTCTATTGGGAGACCTCAATTTTCACCTGGAAAAGAGCAATGACAGCAACGCCACCACCCTTCTGGACAATCTCGCCAACCTCGGACTCAAACAACTTGTCAATACTCCCACCCACAATGCAGGTCACACACTCGACCCTATCTTCACCTCCAGCTAACATGTCTCCTTCAGTCACACCACAGCTCTCCATTGGACGGACCACAGCTGCGTTCACTTTATTTACAAAAAGACCACAACCCACAACCATCCTCAACCTACTCTGCGAAGAAACTGGAACAAAATCACCATCGACCAGATCTCCTCATCGCTTCTTCAAAACCCCCCTGCCCACTCCTCAAACCCCAACCAAGCAGCCATTAACCTCACCCAATGGCTAACCAACAGCGCCGACAACCTAGCACCGTAAACGTCAAATCAAACTAGGCAGCAGAAACGCCTCCTGGTTCAACGATGATCTTAAGAAATCCAAGAAACTCTGTCGTCTACTCGAGCTCGGCGGGGACGGGTAGGTCAAGTTACCTGGATACAGGCAGGACGAGCCTCATCTAAAGGCCCTCCCTGATATCTTTTCCCGCCGACCCTCATGTGGCTTGTAGTCCCCAACCTAATGGCATAGGATACTCCACAGAGGTAACACACATTACATACATGACATGAGCATGTTCCCTCTTTTTGACACTCCTTTCACTTGTTATATGGTCCTGAAGAATCGCGGGTAACTTGTCCCACTGCGAGAAACATGTCGACCACTTATGACCTCTAGTCTTTACCAGCGTCACTCAACCTAATTGTGTTGACACCTAGTAAGCTAGTTCCACGTTTTAATTGTAGCTAGGGGACCCCCAGAATAAAGTAAATTCCGGTACCCCCAGTTACATTTTAGCTCTCAGCTTATCACTTTACATCTTCTTGCCCACACACCCCCACTTCACCATAAGGCTGTTGGAAAAAAGATCTCCGCCAAAGAGCCCCTCTTGAGGTGAGCCCGTCGGGGATTGCACCGCCTCCCCGACAAGGAGCAAACGCCGATGATGAAGCATGACATCCCTCGGGGTGTGTGAGGCAAATACATCCAACACAATGGATGCCCCAAGGTGCCACGTGTACACCTTTGGTCATGCCAGCTAAATCTCCCTCGATTCTACATAGGAACAGTACAGTAATTCCCCTCTTGCGCTCCCTCGAGAAGGCCTGGAAAAAAGACCCAAACACCAGCACCAGGGACGCCTTCAAAAACGCCACCTGCATACACCACCAACTAATCCGGTCTGCCAAGAAAGCCACATTCAAAGACCGACTAGATAACAACGCCCACAACAGCAAGGAATTATTCAACATCGTCAAAGAATTTACCAACCCCTCAGCCAACTCCAACGACATCACCCCCTCTCAAGCCCTTTGCGACTCCCTAGCTTCATTCTTCCACAACAAAATCGCAGACATCCACAACAGATTCGACAACCAACCCGGAGACCAACCCACCCAACCTTCTGCAGTACCTTCACCCCCCTTGAACATCCTTAATGACTGGAACCCAATCTCCACTGAGGACACCATCCGCCTGATGAACTCCATCCACTCAGGATCCCCCACAGACCCATGCCCTCACCACATCTTCAACAAAGCAGTCTCCATCATAGCACCACACCTCCGAGACGTCATCAACTGCTCCCTCAACTCCGCCACCTTCCTGGAAAGCTGGAAACACGCAGAACTCAGCGCCCTTCTGAAAAAACCCACAGCTGACCCCACCGAACTCAAAAACTACCGCCCCATCTCGCTCCTTCCATTCCCGGCCAAAGTCATCGAGAAAGCTGTCAACAACCAGCTCGCCGCCTTCCTCGAAACCAAAAAATCCCTCGACTCCTCACAGTCCGGCTTCCGAGCCAAACACAGCACTGAGACCGCCCTCATCGCAGCAACAGACGACATTCGAACTCTACTGGACAATGGAGACACAGTCGCCCTCATCCTCCTCGACCTCTCCGCAGCCTTCGACACAGTCTGTCATAGCACCCTATTACAATGCCTCAGAAACATCGGAATCCAAGGAAAAGCACTGGAATGGATCACCTCGTTCCTCACCGGAAGAACTCAAAGAGTCCGCCTCCCACCATTCAAATCAGAGGCCTCTGGAGTCATTTGCGGCGTGCCACAAGGATCTTCACTAAGCCCCACCCTCTTCAACGTATACATGAGCCCCCTCACGGCCATCGCACGCCAACACAACCTCAACATCATCTCCTACGCTGATGACACTCAACTGATCCTCTCACTCACCAATGACCCGAACACCGCCAAAACCAACCTACATGAAGGAATGAAAAAAGTAGCCGAGTGGATGAAGCACAGCCGTCTGAAACTGAACTCAGACAAAACAGAAGTCCTTATCTTAGGTACCTCCCCCTCCGCCTGGGATGACTCTTGGTGGCCAGAGGCCCTTGGAAAAGCACCCATCCCGACGGACCACACACGGAACCTGGGCGTCATCCTGGACTCCTCACTCTCAATGAACAGACAAGTCAACGCCGTTTCATCATCTTGCTTCAACATTCTTCGCATGCTCAAAAAAACATTTCGCTGGATCCCCACCGAAACTAGAAAAACGGTCACCCACGCACTGGTCACGAGCCGCCTGGACTACGGAAACATCCTATACGCCGGTACCACCGCAAAACTCCAGAAAAAACTCCAACGCATCCAGAACGCTTCAGCCAGACTCATACTAGACATCCCGCGTAAAGACCACATCTCTGGTCACCTGAAAAACCTCCACTGGCTCCCCGTCAATAAGAGGATTATATTCCGCCTCCTAACCCACGCACACAAAGCACTTTACGAACTTGGACCCGAATTCCTCAACACACGACTTTCCTTCTACACCCCCTCCCGCCAGCTACGATCCTCCAACCAAGCCCTTGCTACTGTACCTCGCATCAACAAAACCACCATGGGAGGAAGATCCTTCTCCTACCTGGCAGCTAAAACCTGGAACTCACTTCCCACTCACCTTCGCCTCACCCAGAACCACCTAGCATTCAGAAAGCAACTTAAAACTTGGATATTCAACAAGTAATTCCCCACTCTTCTTCAAGCGCCTTGAGACCCTCTGGGTATGTAGCGCGCTATATAAATTATTTGACTTGACTTGACTTGACTTGACCCCATCTTAAGCTTGAATTAAGATACAAAATTACGAGTACAACACAACCCATTTCATACATTATTATCTCTACTTTCTGACCGATGGCTAAAACCACATACTGCGACCAAGGACCATATAATGGAGGAAGTATATCTTGAGTAATACCTCACCTCCCTTCATCCTCCAGTGCAAAAATGGGTTAGAGAGCACACACAATTAACTCTGGACAGAGCAGAGGAAATAGCCCAATGCATACAGTCTTGCTCAGAAACTACAGAAAGTGAAGGAAGGGTTGAGTTGAAGCCGTTCAAATTCTAGACCTATTTGTCATTCCCGCCCTTCTGCTCAGAAAAAACCTGAACTTGACCTTACTCCCTGGCCCAGTAGTTCTGCCTCCCTTACCTTGTCCTCAATGCTTTCAATGTGGGTGGTTTGGTCATATTGCCAGGTACTATCCCCAAAAAGAGGAGCCTATGGAGATAGGGATGATCATATTTTGTATAGCAATCCTTAAAAAAAAAGCCTCCCTATGTCAGTAAATGATGTGCCTGTTACTGCCCTGGTTGACACCGGGTGTTTACAAAGCGTAATGCAACCTTAAGTACTTTCAAACAAAATCTCTGAAATGAAACCGTGAACATTCAGCGTGTTCATGGAGATAGTGAGAGATAGCCCTTAGAAGAAGTACACATACAACTTCGAGATCTACAAGTAGTTCCCCTTAAAGAGGGTCTCTTACCGAGATTACCGGAACCTCTGATTGTGTCATGACCATGGCGGGCGGCTGTTGGTTTCTTGATGATCCAATGGACCCAATTCTTATTTCCTCAACTCTTTGTGGCAAAATCCATGGAGGCTTTGCTAGAGCTAAGCATTGGCTCCATGGTTACTGCAGGTCCTGTCCTCCGAAGAAAGACTCTCTGGTTTCCTGTGACTGCCCATGTGCAACACTCTGGTACTCTGGCGGCAGCACATCCTTATTTCATGTTGGCTGTGTTTTTTTGTTTTCATTACAGGTTTTGAGCACTTGCAAAGCCTAAACGGGCTACTGAGCAATTGGGACTACATGATTCAACGAGCTGCAACCATCTTAAGAGAGGCTTGAGTATAATGAGAGCCCCGCCAGAGACCGCAAGCTTGTTATTCCATTGAACAGCTCCCACTCCGGTCGTGGTGCCTGTTGGCAGTGTGGATGAGTTGGGAAGATTCATGCCAGCTTGTTCTTGGGCCTGAGGTCTTCCAGCGGACGGCTTGTTTGGAGTCCTGACGGGACTCACATGCGACGAGTGCTGTTTCATGACCACCCCACAGGACTTTGAGAGTGGTCAAGTCTCCACAGTTAAGATCGCTTATGCGTTATCATGATCCTTTTGACATTGAGTAACATTTGGAAAACTGAGAATCTGAAGTTGTAAGTCACTCTCCAGGATCAAGAAAAGAGTTGGGGACTTTGTTTTATGTGCAAGGTTGGACCTTCACAGTTATATAACTTTGTGACTTTGTTTTACGTTATTTGGAAGGCCATACACTGTTTATGGAAATTATCATTGCCTCAAGAACAGGATGAATAGTGTTGCTCCATCAGAACTGCTTGGAGCAACACGTAACACTGCAACAGAATAAGTTAATGGTAGGTGTCTGAATAGAAGGCATCCCACAGAACATAAATAGCATACAATGTACAGGGAGTAGTGGCTAATAAAGGTGTGTTTTTGTTTCAAGGGCTGTTCTTTCTAAGCCCAGTATTCCTCACCATAAACAGCAAGACTGACTGCTTATTGTTAAAGGTGATTAAAGAAAGCTGGGTGTGAGCATTACGGAGAGAGGCACCAAGGGAACTTAGAGGTCGATAACAAATCTTTGTGTGTTGTCTTTGCAGGTCTCCCTCCCAGCTGTTCTGTCCCTCACACCCTTTCCCACACCTGGCCACACCAATAGTCTGTGCCAATACAGCTTTCTGACTTGGTGCTGACTGGAGGTAGATTTCTGTATACATGGAGCAAGCTCTGCGGAATCAACAAGGAGCCATGACAGATTGTAGGTAGTGATTATTCACACCTCAACTCTCTGGTAGAGGAAACCTGGTAAGAGGGAGGCGAATGGTGGAGCGCTGCTCCTTTCTCTCAGTTGGACAACCAGGAATGACCTCCCACAAAACAGCAAAAAGTAGAAAACAGTGGCGAGAAGAAAAAAAGAAACCCCTCTGAGGGCCTTTCCCACAAAATCTGAGGACTTTATTTGGGATACCGACTACAATTTCAAAGCAGAACAGAGGAAAGACCCCACCTTCCTTGAGGCCTGGCGTACCGCATCTGATCAAGAAGTTCCAGCTAAAGTAGGTCCCCAGTTTTATGTACACAGTGGGTTATTATATAGGAAAGGGGGCTCTAAGGATCCTGCACAATTATTAATACACACCCCTTTTCGGGATAAAGTCCTATTCTTGGTTAACAGCCATCTTTTGGGGTACACTGTGGTAAAGAAAAAACAGAGCAAGCTATCCTAGACAGATTCTACTGGTCTGGTATCTTTCAACAATTACAAAAATATTGCAAATAATGACCTATTTGCCAAATGAATAGTGGGTATAAACCCCCTAGAGTTGCCATGATGCCCTTGCCAATAATAGAGGTACTCTTTATTTGGGAGGGAATGAATATAAAATGGCCCTCTATTACCTTCTAGAAGTGGTTGTAGGTACTTATTAGTACTTGTTGATTAGGCAACTTGCTTTTCCGAGGCCTTTTCTCTACATATCCCCAATACCGTGAATCTAGCCAAGGCTATGATTGATGTATTTGCAAGGGTAGGTAGAAATTTTGATTGATCAAGGCACACCATTCGTCTCCAGGCTGATGCCACAAGTGTGTCACATGCTGGGGGTCACCCAAATACACAAGGCAGCCTATCACCCCCAAACAGTCTTGTAGAGAGAAAAAATGCTACATTGAAAAACACTTTTAAAAAGGTATTGGATCTCAAGACAAGACACTCAGATGACTTGCTAACTTTGGCCTTGTTTGCCATACGAAGCAAAGTTCAAAAGAGTATAGGTTATTCTCTCTTTGAGCTCATCTACGGTCGCCAACCCTGTTCTCTATTAGATATGGCAAGGGAAGGATGGGAAAAAGAGGAAGATTGGACCAAACGTGTGCCAACATATGGAGCCAGGTTGAAAACACATTTGAGCCAGGTTAGGAGTATAGTTAAGACCAACCTTGAACAGGATTAATTATCACAAATTGGACAGTACAATAAAAAGGCTAAAGAAAGAGCATTTAATGTGGTAGACCATATTTTGATAATGATGTCCTCATCGGACCACAAATTATTAGAGCAGTGGGAAGGCCCTCACAAAGTTCTTGCAAAGGTAACTCCTGTTACCTATCGAATAGAAGTTGACTCCTGTAGGAAAACATCACACATTTATTACATTAATCTCATAAAGAAATGGGAAGGCCCAATGCCGGTGTTAACAGGAATAACCTCAGAAGAAGTCCCCCTTTTTCTATAGACCATAGTCCCAGATCTACCCTCTCTCCTTAGACAGGAGTTGATACAACAGTTAAACTCCTCTTCCAAGGTGTTTTCCCTTCTCCTTGGTAGGACTACAGCTGTTGAACAAGCTATACGCACCACTCCCGGAACAACAGCGAGATTAAAACCATAACATATACCAGAAGCCCATAGAGAGATTATAAGCAATGAAGTAAAACAGATGCTTCAAATGGGTGTTATTGAGCCCTCAACCAGCAAGTTGAATTGCCCGATAGTGTTGGTGCCAAAACCGGACAGATCTGTCCGGATTTGCTTAGATTTTATAGAAGTAAACAAGATATCACAATTTGATGCCTAACTCCTTCCCCATGTTGAAGAGATGGTAGAGAGCGTAGGAGAGGCACTGTACATTAGTACCCTTGACCTTTGTAAAGGGTATTGGTGCTCCATCAGGACCCAAGATAGGGAAAAAACTTCATTCTCGACTCCAGGAGGATTATATCATTTTAAAGTTTTACCCTTTGGGTTACATGGTGCTCCAACCACATTTCAGCATCTTATGAATACGATTCTTCAGCCCCACACCCAGAACCCTGCAGCTTATATCGACAAGATCGTCATATGTAGTAATACCTGGAGTCAACATCTGGAACAATTACTGGAAAGTTCTACATACATTGGACTTCAGTTGTTTAAAGGTCAACCCAGAACAAAGCTTGTTAGCTGCAAAAACTGAGAAATATCTGGAATACTTCCTGGGAGGAGGACACATCAGACCTCAGGTGGACAAGGTTACAGCCATTTCAAAAATTCCCATGTTCAGCACAAAGAGGGATTTAGGAGCATTTTAAGGCCTATTGGGTTATTATAGGTGCTTTATACCTTGTTTCTCACAGGTCGCCACCCTTTTGACAGTCATCCTTAAAAAAAACACTAAAACACAGGCAGAGTTATGCCATCCAACAACTGCATTGATAAATACATTCAAATCCCTCAAACAAGCACTTTTGTCATATCCAGTCTTAATCAGTCCTAACTATAAATAACCTTTTATAGTCCAAACTGAGCCTCTGATTTGAGAATAGGGGCTGTGCTATCCCAACAGGATGAACAGAGAGAAGAACACCCCATAACATACCTCAGTCAGAAATGGGTCCCTAGGGAAAGAAACTATGCAGTCATTGAGAAAAAAAACCCTAGCCAATAAGTGGCCAATTAACACTTTGCACTATTATTCCCAGTGCCGGTACTTTACCCAACTTCACACACCATGCACCACTGTAATAGATGGCACGTAACATAAGTAATAATGAGCACACCCTCCAATAGTTTTTGGCCCTACAACCTTTTCACTTTCAAAACCTCCATTGAAAAGGAATCCATCAAACCAATGCAGACTACCTAGCCCGATACCCCCACAATAGATTTCTTGGTATCCAGAAAGTAAGGGAAGAGGGATGTGACTTGTTAAGGCCCTGGGACCCCATTGTTACTCGTATTCCACCACACCATCCTCACACTCTACCCCTTCAGTGTCAGGTAACCTGTAAAAGAAATGTAAAAAGAGTTAAACTCCCCCGTACCACAGTCAAAGGCAGCTGTTTCTTTAAACAGGGAGGTGGGAACAGTAAAGAAAGTAACTAATCCTGCGGAGGGTGGCAGGATGAAAAGGAAGCAGAACAAGCATTGGAAATGCAATAGGTCTCGCACCATTAGAGTTAGTGCTTTTAGAATTGTTTATGGGTTTTTTTTGTAAATGTTTAGCATTTTTGTTTCCTGTAGCCAATGCTAAAGTATTAAAAATAAAAAAAGCCATAAACATTTCTAAAAGCTCTAACTGAAATGGTCTGAGAACTATTGCACTGCGTGAGGGTGAGGGTGAGTGAGGGTGAGGGTGAGTGAGGGTGAGGGTGAGTGAGGGTGAGTGAGGGTGAGGGGTTGAGGGTGAGTGAGAGTGAGGGTGAGTGAGGGTGAGTGAGGGTGAGTGAGGGTGAGGGTGAGTGAGGGTGAGGGTGAGGGTGAGTGAGGGTGAGTGAGGGTGAGGGTGAGTGAGGTGGTGAGGGTGAGGGGTTTTGGGTGAGTGAGGGTGAGGGGGAGTAGTTGAGGCTGAGTGAGGGTGAGGAGGGTGAGTGAGGGGTTGAGGGTGAGGGGTTGAGGGTGAGTGAGTGAGGGTGAGGGGTTGAGGGTGAGTGAGGGTGAGGGTGAGTGAGGGTGAGGGGTTGAGGGTGAGTGAGGATGAGTGAGAGTGAGGGTGAGTGAGGGGTTGAGGGTGAGGGGTTGAGGGTGAGTGAGGGTTTGAGGGTAAGGGGTTGAGGGTGAGTGAGGGTGAGGGTGAGGGGTTGAGGGGGAGGGGTCGAGGGGGAGGGGTTGAGGGTGAGTGAGGGTGAGTGAGTGAGGGTGAGGGGTTGAGGGTGAGTGAGTGAGGGTGAGGGGTTGAGGGTGGGTGAGTGAGGGTGAGGGTTTGAGGGTGAGGGGTTGAGGGTGAGTGAGTGAGGGTGAGGGGTTGAGGGTGAGTGAGGGTGAGGGGTTGAGGGTGAGTGAGGTTGAGGGTGGTTGAGTGAGGATGAGTGAGAGTGAGGGTGAGTGAGGGGTTGAGGGTGAGGGGTTGAGGGTGAGTGAGTGAGGGTGAGGGGTTGAGGGTGAGTGAGGGTGAGTGAGGGTGAGGGGTTGAGGGTGAGTGAGGATGAGTGAGAGTGAGGGTGAGTGAGGGGTTGAGGGTGAGGGGTTGAGGGTGAGTGAGGGTGAGTGAGGGTGAGGGGTTGAGGGTGAGTGAGGGTGAGTGAGGGTGAGTGAGGGTGAGGGGTTGAGGGTGAGTGAGGATGAGTGAGAGTGAGGGTGAGTGAGGGGTTGAGGGAGAGTGAGGGGTTGAGGGTGAGTGATGGTCAGGGTGAGTGAGGGTGAGGGTGGGTGAGGGGTTGAGGGTGAGTGAGGGTGAGTGACGGTGAATTTGAGGGGTTGAGGGTGAGTGAGGGTGAGGGTGAGTGAGGGTGAGGGGTTGAGGGTGAGTGAGGGTGAGGGTGAGTGAGGGTGAGGGTGAGTGAGGGTGAGGGGTTGAGGGTGAGGGGTTGAGGGTGAGGGGGTGAGAGTGAGTGAGGGTGAGGGGTTGAGGGTGAGTGAGGGTGAGGGGTTGAGGGTGAGTGAGGGTGAGGGGTTGAGGGGGAGGGGTTGAGGGTGAGTGAGGGTGAGGGGTTGAGGGTGAGTGAGGAGGGTGAGGGGTTGAGGGTGAGTGAGGGTGAGGGGTTGAGGGTGAGGGGTTGATGGTGAGGGGTTGAGGGTGAGTGAGGGTGAGTGAGGGTGAGGGGTTGAGGGGGAGGGGTTGAGGGTGAGTGAGGGTGAGGGGTTGAGGGTGAGTGAGGGTGAGGGGTTGAGGGTGAGTGAGGGTGAGGGGTTGAGGGTGAGTGAGGGTGAGGGTGAGGGGTTGAGGGTGAGTGAGGGTGAGGGGTTGAGGGTGAGTGAGGGTGAGGGTGAGTGAGGGTGAGGGGTTGAGGGTGAGTGAGGGTGAGGGGTTGAGGGTGAGTGAGGGTGAGTGAGGGTGAGGCTGAGGGGTTGAGGGTGAGTGAGAGTGAGTGAGGGGTTGAGGGTGAGGGGGTGAGGGGTTGAGGGTGAGTGAGGGTGAGTGAGGGTGAGTTTGAGGGGTTGAGGGTGAGTGAGGGTGAGGGTGAGTGAGGGTGAGGGTGAGTGAGGGTGAGGGGTTGAGGGTGAGGGGTTGAGGGTGAGTGAGGGTGAGTGGCGTTCGTGCGGTGAGAGGCGGATGTGTGGCGACACAACAACAAAGAAGCAGCGAAAACAAAGCAACATATGGCTGGGGAGTTGCAAAGACCGTAAATTAATTATAAAGGGAGGTGAGATAATGAGAGCACGTGCTCAGTCCCCTTGAAGGGGAGGGGGCAATGGCGGGCGCGAGGCAGAGACTGCAGAGTGATGCGAGGCTCCGGCGGGGTGGAGTGTGCCTTACTGGCACTATTGTCTGTTTAACACATTCCCATTGCACATCAAGTTACACCATATCGGTCGTGTTCATATAATGAGAAAAATAGTCAAAGGTACATAGTCTGTGGTGCTAAATGGAAATAATAGATACGAGTGAACCTTCACCACTGTGTACAATCCTCATTGCATGCCGCAAATGGCAACCGCAGTAAAAAAAATGAAGGAAACTTACATCCAAAATGTTTCACCGTTTTCTACCGGGTTCCCAAAAACAAAACAAGTATTGTCCGTATTGCGGAAACCTGAATGAAGAATAAATGAATATTGGAACAAAATACAGAGAGAGTAAGAGGCAACGAGTAACGGCTTGAGGAGGTGAGGGAAGGGCTAAAGGCAACAATGTCACCGGGTGAAAAAAAAGCAAAAGAGAAAGCAGGGTAACCTGACCCAGGAGGGGGGAGGAGGGAGGAGAAATGCGTCTCGGCCGGAGCAGGGGGCGGAGCAGGGAGAGCGGGCTTTGAAATGTACTTCACACGGCCGGCCGGTCGTGAAACTGAAAGCATGGCCGGCCGGCCGTGAAAGCCTTTGATGCCGCAGGGGGTGGAGCGGCACCAGCTGGGAGAGTAGGCAAGGCAGGCGGCTGGGGGCATGTGCACGCGCTTTTAAGCTCAATGCGCATGCGCATTGAGCTTAAATTTCTCGTGCACTGCAAGGAATCGCCACGATTCCTTGCAAGTTGGATAAAGAGTGGATAAGCCACCATAGTCTCGCATGCTCGATGCGCATGCGCATCGACAGGCGAGACCTAAAAACCAGAGGGAGCGTCCAGCAGGAAGAACGTTGAAAGCAAGAGAGGAGAAACGGAAGCAGCATGAGAAAAGAGGGATTATCTTCTGGACAACACAGAGCAGCGAAAGGCAGCAGCCACCCAGGATTCCGGTGGAGAAGATGTTGGACAGAAGAGTCAAGACAGACCCGTCCTTGGGAGTGAAAAAGATGAGTCCTGGTCGGAAGGGTGGTTGTTCACCCCGGAGGACACTGTAGAGCTGCCGCAACTCTAGAGAGTTGCTGCATAGCGTTTGAGTACACATCGCTGAAACGCTGGGGCTCTTCACAAGGAGGGAGGCCGGATCAGTAGGGAAATTTCCACGCACAGAGGTGTTTGGTTTAAAAGTTACTCCATTGTTCTCTAAATAGAATGTGCCTATCATAAAAATATCAATGAAGAGCATTGCATCTCTCAGAAGGCAATGCAGCAGATTCAGAAAACGCAGACAACTGTTTCCTTTTAATTTTGAAGGCAAATAAATTAAGGAAACCTCTGCATCCCCAATCAGTTTTGTTTCCCCTGAGTCCCAAATTTCTAAGAGATACAGAGTTGCCAAGAAGACACCATAGTGGACAGTATCATTTAAGAGACAGGACAAAAAGGTAATCTTTTCCTCTCTTCCACACTCCTGTAAAACTTCTTCAGTTTCCTTTATATTTTCCTGTTATACTTTCTCACTCACCTTTTTCAGCCTCAGCACCAAAGGATATGGTAAAGGGAGATTATTGGTTATTCCCTGAAAAAATACTTACAGCTGAATTTCTTTTATGTGAGATTCCAAAGACCTAGAACGGAACAAAGAAGAAAACTAAATACCCACCACCATTTCAGAAAGTCCCCTCACAACTTTATGTATCTATGTTTTAATGTCCAACAAACCAAAAATGAAGACACCATTGCGAAACAAACCAAGACTCCTTGCTTATACATCCGTCCCATTCTCCTACACTCATATAATTAAGAGGAAGTACCCTTGTTTGGATGGAGATTTCCCGCTCCATACTCTTGTTGTTGAAACATAAACAAGGTACCTGGAGACATTTCCTCTTGGTCCATTGCACAGATGTAGTGTAGAATACACACTGGACATTTACCCAATGAGGTAGCACTTAGTAATTAACAAGAAGAAAGTACTCCAGTTGGGTAGATATTTTGCGCAAACTGTGGACTCTTGTTGGATAAAGGGACAGGTGAGGTTCTGTTCTGGTGCAGTGTAGGAAGGGGGAGGCTCTAGTTGGCGCAGTGCAACACTAGCGACAAGCAGGGACTCTCTCTTCCTCGTCAGGGCTGAGGGTTACCTTCCAGACAACCTCTGCTTACCCTCTAGGTAGTGTGGCTTAAGCAGTCGTAGGCTAATCTTTGGGGCACATTGGGTTAAACACTTGCAACAGTACACCTTTACAACCAACCCACCACACAACGAGACCAGACTGTATTCTTGTAAAAAATATATCTCTTTATATAGATTTTAAGCAGGCTTGTGAATACAGTCAATAACTTTATGAAGACGGTTGCAAGTTACGTAATTCGGGTTACCACAGTTCTTATGGAAGTTCTCTTGCGGTCCGTAGACCGGGGGTATTCAAAGTTCTTGTGGAGCCGGCGGCTTCCAAGGGATCTGTCCCACGTCGCGTTGCCTTCCCGGGGTCGCTGATCGTTGCGGCTCTTCGGGCGAGCAGGTCACTGGTCGTCCGGGGCAGCGGTGTTCTGTGGCGACAGGGTCCTTTCCTCGTCGTCCGCTCCGACCCTGGAGGTGGCGGCTGTGCGGTTGCGACAAGTGGCAGTACGGTCCCCAAGTGCAGGACGTACCCAGCCAAATGTCGGTGTAGCTGTGGGCTCACAGCTGGGCTGTCGGGCAGGCTTACCGACCTTGCGAATTCTCGTAGGGCAACTGTCCGTCCTTGCAGGTGAGTGGCTGCTCGCTATGCAGTCCCCTCGATAGCTCGGACCGGACGGGTCCTCCTTTGCTTTGCTCTCGGGCTCCCGGTGCAGTTGCGGTCACGGTGTTCGGGCCAGCGGCGGCTGGTCCTCACTTTGCTTCTGCTGTTGCTTTGGGCCCCGGTCACGGTGGTCGGGAGGAGGTTGATGCCTTAGAGGAGATTCCTCCGTCAGTGCTGCGGCGATGGTCAGCCCCCGCAGTCGCTTTCCAAGGGGGTAGCGTCCACTGGTCCTGGGACGCTGGTCAGGGGGCAAGTTCAGTTGCAAGTTTGACAAAAGAGAGAGTTTTCCCTTACACACCCAGAAAGGACTGGGAAAAATAGCAAAACAAGAAAAAATTGGTTCCTTTCTGTGGTTCTTGAATTTGAAGTACAATTTACTTTTTAAGGACTAAGACACCTACAACATTTCTGATCTCAATGATGTGTACCCAAGAGTTGTTCCACAATTATCTCTCAAAGAACATAATTTTCATTAAAATCAAATTTATTAAAAACTTCATCAGAATCAAAATACGGTATATACTCAGTAATTCTACAATTAAAAACAATCACAGTATATTAACATTCAACACAAAATCCAACTTCACAAAAATTCACAAAAAGTTAAAAAAGGTAGCCAAGTTGTCGACGCGTTTCGGTGTTTTGAAATTGATGATACACCTTCCTCAGGACTACAAACAAATTTCTTCCATCTAAAAATATACGGAACAGTCAATTAGTGTACATTCATTGAGAGTTTTCATTTTCAGAAAGTTTTTTACAATACTATAGGTGTCAGAGCAAAACAATAAAATTCTCTTACTCAATTCGCAGTATTCAATTTGCGGTCTCAGTCTAAATCCTGGGGATAGATAAATCTTATCCACTGTTATGGTTCCGGTTTATTCCTTTAAAAACCTGTATGTACACAATGATAATTTGTGTACAGTTATTGCGTTCAATTTTTCTTTCGCAAAACTACAACCTTTATTCATGCTCTACTAGTCACAATACAGTGCTTACTTTAAGTTTTATGGTAGCTGCCTTGGGAATTTAGTTGCAACCACAAAGATGTATTACGTGTTCACTGTTCGACACTTAGGGAGGTTCCTTAGGCTGACCTGTGTGTACATAATATTAGGTAAACCGTAAGTTTATTGCATTTTGAACACTAGATTTAAAAATAAGCTCATGAACGGTATGCTTACTATATAGCCGGTCATGGAAGCATTAAACTTTCTTCAATGTTTAACTCCAGCGAGCGTCTTTTCCACCTTTAGGTCTTGCTTTGGTCTAAAGGGAACGGAGTGCTTCTTTTTAAAATTGGAAGACGACTTCTTTTGTCTAAATAGAAAGAATACAATGCGCATATTATATTCCATCATGTTCCCTTATTTAGAGCTAAATTATTACAAAACAGTTAAAGTTATGGTCTATTAACTTGTTTAGGGAACAGCAGGCATATGGGGCTGCAGATAAAGTAGTGTTTGCAGGACCTCTAGTTTTAGAGTACCAGTTCTACTGGTTAAACAATACTATCCTGTTTAGAGTTAGTCACATTTAAAACATTTAAAAAAGGGGGAAGAGTTCCCAACTAAGCATAGTGGGTTTTGTCTAAATACAGTATGTAAGTTGGACCTAGGGGGTAATCTGCGCCCATTTATCTTCTTTCTCTTACCTCCGTTTTAAGAGCTTAACGCCGCCTGCCTGGTAACCCGGTCTCCAGCATCAGTCAATGTGCTAGGAGAAACGGTTCCTTTTATACTGTGGGGTGGTCTGTTTTAATTGGGCAATTGTTTCCACCTGTGTAGACCGTCGGCGCTGTGTGGTCGCCATTCTTGTAGTTTGGAGTGTAACTACTAGCCTTGTGCTGCCTACAAGTGAAAAGGGACTAAGTCCCAAAGATCGAAAAAAAAATTATTTATTTAAAGGCAGTGAAATTAAAGAGAATGGATGTGCGATATTCTCCTCAAGGAGTGGGTACTATTTTTGCTTGCACAGTAGCGCTTGTAGTGATAAAGAGGATCATGGGCTATTGTTGAAAATTAGTTTAGGTACTCGGGATGGTCGTTATGTGGTCGCCATTTTTGTAGTTTTTAGTACAACTGCACACTTAAGACTGCCTACAAGTGAAGAGGGACTAATACCCGGCGATCTTCGAGATATTATTTAGAGGCAGTGAGTTTCAAGATCCTAAATAAGCGATTATATATCTAACGGAGTAGTTTATGTGTCTCCTTACATAGTAGCCCTATTATCACTCGCATATTTAATTTTTAAGCGAGGCGCGCTGTCACTTTGTAAATAAACGGCGCGCCATTTTAGTAGTTTAAATCGAAGTTCCTGCAGGGGTATACGTTCACAGCTTCCAGGGCACTTTGATTACGATTTTAAGGTGTTATTATTCCCGTACTCATCAATGCTAATACACCACAATAAGGCCAATGATAAATGCTTTACCATTGTTGATTCCCTTCCTAATGTACATAATGTAGTTGACTATGGATGCGCACAGTAGTACTAGAACTTTGCATTCAATTCACCGAATTTGACCCTTTACATCAATTCTAGTATGATATCAAAAATACAGTCAAACAATCAGCTCCATATACACATGAGCATGCCTGAGGCTAATATATGTCTGAAAATCGGAGCATCTATAATAGATAATTTGTGCAAGAATTTAGATATCAATATATAAAGAGAGCTCACGATTTTCATCATAGGGTCACCCCTTACATTCTTGGATGGCTGAACACATGCGGTCGAATGCATTTTGAGGATTGTTGTTATGATCTTATTACAACAAAAGTTAGACATGATGTCAAGGTCTTGAGAGTTGAGTCACATCATATACTTCGTCACAACATCCTCTCTGAACAAATTACAGACGTGAGTTTCATATCCCTTTCATGTACAGAGATAACATTTGTAAGTATGAGGTAGTCCTTCATCAATCAACATACATATTTCCTAGTTATCCTAGTACACAGTTATTATAACAAATCTAGAATCTGATTAGTAGTAAATTTGTTATCAGTCAACTGAACAGCGAACATATT
Source organism: Lissotriton vulgaris (assembly GCF_964263255.1). Classification (NCBI taxonomy): domain Eukaryota; kingdom Metazoa; phylum Chordata; class Amphibia; order Caudata; family Salamandridae; genus Lissotriton; species Lissotriton vulgaris. Next base: position 956,772,989 of record NC_141691.1, read on the forward strand.
GTTTAACTTAGAGATTACTGGGGCAATAGGATAATTAGCGTACCAGTCTTTCCCATTCTTCCCTACTGTTCAGGCCATGAGTGTAAGTTCGGAACTTGGACATAAAGAATTGTTCTCTCTGTTTACGTTTCACGTCCAAGTTACCTCCTCGCATAGTGGTTTTTATTTTTTCCACTATGCACCATTTTATTTCATCTTCTTTGTGTTTTTCATTGGCCCAGTGGTCTACCAGGGGGGCATTTTTCTTATGATTTTTTAGGGCAGATCGGTGTTCGGAGAGGCGTAATCTAATTTCCCGGCCAGTCTCGCCAATATATCCCTTTTGGCACGGACAGACTATTAAGTAAATCACATTCTGGGTTCTACAATTGACATGTTCGTTTACCCAATGTGATGTCCCCATCAGTTCTATTCTGTCAGATTGAATGATAGACTTGCAGTGTGTGCATGAGCCACACGGTTGGTTGCCTCTAATGGGTTTGCCCTGATCTATACTTAGTTGTTTCAACTTTTTAGGTTCTCTGTAGGTCTGAACTAAACAGTTCCGGATGGTCCTATTCCTCCTGTAGGAGAAAATAGGTTTAGGTAGAGGGATCTTACCTTCTCCGTTAAGAATTGACCAGTTCTTGGTAATGAGGTTCTTTACCTTACTACTTAGTCCATTGAAATTAGAGACCATAACAATATTACTTTCAGATTCCTTTTTTTTGTTGTTAACAGTTTCAAGTAGGGATTCTCTGTTTTGATATTTTGCCCTCTTGTAGCTGTCCCTGATTAGTCTTTTGGGATAGCCTCGTTGTATTAATTTAGTTTTCAGATTTTCAGCATGTTTTTCAAACATGATTTTATCCGTACAGTTCCTTCTTATTCTGACAAATTGACTGTAAGGGATGCCATCCTTCTGATTTTTTGGGTGGTAACTTTGATGATGAAGCAAGGTGTTGCGGTCTGACGGTTTAACATAAAGTTCCACACATAACTTGCCATTCTCAGCCTTTATTTTGATGTCTAAAAAGTCAACCGCCACCTGACTTTTATTGGCTGTGAACTTCAGATTCTCATCCCCACAGTTAAGCCACTCAAGAAATTTGGCAAGATCTTCCTCCGTCCCTTCCCATATGAAGAAGACGTCGTCTATAAATCTAGACCAATTTTTGATGTTCTCATAGAAGGGACAAAGCTCGTTGTAAATGTGGAGTTTCTCAAAATTGCCCACATATAAACAGGCCAGGCTCGGCGCACAGGTGGCCCCCATGCTCGTGCCTTTTATTTGGCAGAAAAGGTCACTGTTGAATAAAAAGATATTATTCAGGAGAACTGTTTCTATGCATTCTATAATGAAAGTATTATATGCAGATAAATAGCCCTCTGCATCACTCAGGATGTCCTTCATCATTGTGATAGTATCCTGTTGGGGTATGTTGGTGTACAGGGACTCAATGTCCAAGCACACCAACCACTGGTTTTCATTATTGAAACTAATTCCCTCTATCTTAGTGATCATGTCCTTAGTGTCCTTTATGTAGGACGGTAATTTTTCAACTAAGGGGCGAATAAAACAATCAGCATATTTGCTGAGTGGCTCCGTTACTGACTCAATCCCTGAAACTATGGGGCGCATTGGTGGGTCCCGGATGTCCTTATGGACTTTGGGGAGCCCATACAAAGCAGGTATTTTCGGGTGACTGTTTAGTAAGAATTTATACTCGTCATCGCATATAATGCAATCTTCCTTGGCTAGAGTGACTAGACTCTGAACTTTGGTTTTAAGTCTATTCCATTCCCCCATGTTGGACTTTTTGTAGTGGGCATTATTACTAAGAAGAGTATACATTTTTTGATTGTAGTCTACGGTGTTGAGGACCACAATACTGCCGCCTTTATCACCAGGCTTAATGGTGATATCTTCATAGCTTTGAAGGTTTTTAAGGGCCTCCCTTTCTGTTTTGGATAAATTGTTAGGAGTCCAAATCTTTCCTGCCAATAGTTTTTCGAGTCCTATTGAGATGACTTTTTCAAACGTGTCCACTTCTTGGCTGACCATAGAGATGTCAGGGGTCCACGTTGAGGGGGGTTTTAAACCTGATCTATTGTTTTTAGGCCTCAATTCCTTGTTTTCGAAGAATCTCTTTATCCTAATTTTTCGAAAAAAGTCCCTGATGTCTTTCTCTATAGTGTACCGACAGATCCCTGTAGTAGGGGCAAATCCTAACCCTTTCTCAAGGACACTTATTTCTCCTGCATTTAATTCCCTATCTGAGAGGTTAATTATTGGGGCTTTTAAGGTGTGATTATCTATTCCCATTCCTTCTGGCTGCGGGTTCTCATATAGGGTCTTCTTGTCATAGGTTGCGACAAGTGGCAGTACGGTCCCCAAGTGCAGGACGTACCCAGCCAAATGTCGGTGTAGCTGTGGGCTCACAGCTGGGCTGTCGGGCAGGCTTACCGACCTTGCGGATTCTCGTAGGGCAACTGTCCGTCCTTGCAGGTGAGTGGCTGCTCGCTATGCAGTCCCCTCGATAGCTCGGACCGGACGGGTCCTCCTTTGCTTTGCTCTCGGGCTCCCGGTGCAGTTGCGGTCACGGTGTTCGGGCCAGCGGCGGCTGGTCCTCACTTTGCTTCTGCTGTTGCTTTGGGCCCCGGTCACGGTGGTCGGGAGGAGGTTGATGCCTTAGAGGAGATTCCTCCGTCAGTGCTGCGGCGATGGTCAGCCCCCGCAGTCGCTTTCCAAGGGGGTAGCGTCCACTGGTCCTGGGACGCTGGTCAGGGGGCAAGTTCAGTTGCAAGCCCTTGGAGATCTCTTTGCAGAGTTTGGCACAAGTAGCACAATAGTCTTTTCGTAGTCTTATTGTCTTTCTCTCCTTCAGCAGCAAGGCACCAGACACAGGCAAGAGTCAGCACCCTTCCTTGTCTCTCACGGTCCTTCTCGTAGGGCAGAGTCTTTCTGTGGCCCAAACCGGATCTAATTTTCAAGGAGCAGGGCTCCGTCTTTTATAGGCCAATTCTTTTGTTCTCGCAGGCCAGGGGGGCCTTTGCATAGCCACTTTCAGTTCTGGAGTACCCCCGCGGGTGTACTCCGGCTTCTGCTTTCAGTGTGAGGGGCAGGCGCATTAGACGCCCCACAGGAGGTGGAGCCAGCATTGTCCGGACAGGAGTGGCCAGAGTACCTTGTTGATGGGAGCTTCGCCCGTCCTGGGCCAGGTGCCGGCAGAGTCATCCGCCGCTCCCCAGGAGGGTGGAGCCAGCATTGTGGAGGTCGAGCACAGTGACAGCTCGAGTCAAGAGGCACTCCTACCTCCCACTAAGGTGTAATCTGCGCATTCACCACCTGTCATCCCTCCAGCCCTGTCACTCACACATCCCAGACAGTCAGATACACACCAGCAGAGGCGGCTGAAATGGTTAAGCAAGCAAATGCTAACTTTCTAAAAGTAGCATTTGCAAACCCAGGGTACTGAAATAAACTTGACTACAAGAAATATCTCCTTATCCTGAGTTCAGGCATACTAAACATGACTCACTACCATGCTCCTTGAGCCTGCGGGGATTATAGGGTGTAATAACCCTCGCAGCTCAGTCTGGCCTAATGGAGCAGGTAGCCTTCAGTAGTGAAATACGGTCTTCGTGGTAAGTCACTACCAGGACATGCCCCGCACATCAGGGCTTGTCCTACCTTGCACCTACAATGCACCCGGCCCGTAGGCCTACCATAGGGGTGACTAATATGTAGTCAAGGGAAGGGTCGGTGCTGGCAAGTGGGGACACTTGCCCAGCTAGCGTGACAGTACGAGACCGCACGCGGGTTCTGCGGTCGCCGTTCCCAGACACATCTTTACGGCTGCTTCGGTGGGTGGCGCAACCAGCGCTGCAGGCCCACCAGCAGTATTGGCATCTACAAGCCCCGGCACTCTCTCGTGCGCTTTACTAGGGACTAACAGTAAATCCAATGCACCAATCATGGATACCAATCGTATGTACAATTTACAGTAGGGAGCACTTGCACTGCGGCACGGATCAGCCGTGGCGCAGTGCCCTGAGTATCGGAAAACCAGCAAAACATCGGAGGCACATCAGCAAAAAGTGGAAGGGAGACTCACGCCAAGGTGCCAGGTCTAACATGTGTCCCCTCCAGCTGAAATGTGGGGGGAACTACCCTTCCCCAGGGAGTTCCACATCACTAAGGCGGAAAAATCTGGACAGACCGTCAGCGTTGGCGTGATCGGTGCCAGGGCGGTGTTCCACCGTAAAGTCCATACTCTGTAGAGAAATGGACCACCTCAACAGTTTCGGGTTCTCACCCCTCATTTGCATCAACCATCTGAGGGGCCTGTGGTCCGTCTGAACTCGGAAGTGAGACCCAAACAAGTAGGGTCTTAGCTTCTTCAGCGCCCAGACCACAGCAAATGCTTCACGCTCTATTGCACTCCACCTACTTTCCCGTGGAAGTAACCTCCGACTTATGAAGGCTACGGGTTGGTCAAAGCCCTCCTCAGTCATCTGTGAAAGAACAGCCCCTACACCATGCTCTGAAGCGTCTGTTTGCACAATGAACTCCTTGGAGAAATCTGGGGCCAGGAGCACGGGCGCCGTGCACATGGCAGTCTTCAGGGTGTCGAAAGCTCTCTGACAGGTGTCAGTCCAAATCACATTCCTGGGCTGCTTTTTCGAAGTCAGCTCTGTCAAGGGGGTCACGATCGTGCCATAGCCCTTGACAAACCTCCTGTAATACCCAGTGAGCCCCAGGAAGGCTCTCACTGCAGTCTGGGTCTTGGGGGGTTCCCAAGCTAGGATGGTTTCGATTTTGGGCTGCAAGGGGGCTACCTTGCCACTCCCAACTTGGTGTCCCAAGTACACCACTGAACCCTGCCCAATCTGGCACTTGCTTGCCTTGATTGTGAGGCCTGCTCTGCGCAGGGCCATCAACACTTCCCAGAGGTGTCGCAGGTGTTCGGGCCAGGTGCCGCTGAACACCGCGATGTCATCCAGGTAGGCGGCACTGAACTCGTCCAGTCCAGCCAACACCTGGTTGACCAATCTCTGAAAGGTGGCAGGGGCATTCTTCATTCCAAATGGCATCACCCGGAACTGGAAATGCCCATCTGGTGTGGAGAATGCCGACCTCTCCTTTGCCCCATCGGTCAAGGCGATCTGCCAGTACCCAGACGTCAAATCAAACGTGCTGAGAAACCGGGCAGCCCCTAGCCGATCAATGAGCTCGTCAGCTTTGGGGATGGGGTGCGCGTCAGTCTTCGTGACTGAATTGAGTCCTCTGTAGTCCACACAGAACCGGAGTTCGGGTGTGGCGCCCGGCGCAGCAGCCTTCGGAACCAAGACCACGGGGCTGGACCAAGGACTGCTGGAAGACTCAACCACCCCGAGGGCAAGCATCTTGGAGACCTCCTCCTTGATGCAGGCCCGTACCCTGTCAGTTACCCTGTAAGCCTTATGCTTCACAGGTAAGCTGTCTCCAGTGTCCACATCATGGACGCACCAATCTGTGACACTCGGAACCAGGGAGAACAGATCTGGAAACTGCCCCAGCAACTGGCGGCAGTCATCCTGTTGTTCGGCAGTCAGAGAGGGTGAGAGGTTAACTCCATCCACTGACCCATCCTTCTCACAGGCCACCAAGAGGTCAGGAAGAGGCTCCGACTCCTCCTCCATTCCGTCATCGGTTGCCAACAACATGCCCACTTCGGACCTTCGCAAGTGGGGCTTGAGGCGGTTGACATGTAGGACCCGCAAAGGGTTCCTGGGCGTCTTCATGTCCACCAAGTATGTCACAGGGCTCTTGCGCTCCACAACCTCAAATGGTCCTGTCCACTTATCCTGAAGGGCACAGGGCTCCACTGGGGCCAAGACATACACCTCCTGTCCAGGCTGAAGCTCGACCAGAGTGGCATTCTGATCGTACCACCGCTTCATTTCCTCCTGGCTCGCTTCCAGATTTGCCTCGGCAAGTTGTCTGAAGCGTCTGGTCTGGTTTCTGAAGGCCAGCATGTAGCTATATACATTCTGGGGAGGTTTCCTGGGAGATTGCTCCCAGCCTTCCTTTACCAAACTCAGGGGTCCTCTCACGGGGTGACCGTACAGCAGTTCAAAGGGGCTGAACCCTAGGGACTTCTGTGGTACCTCGCGATATGCAAAAAGCAGGCATGGCAAGAGGACGTCCCACTTACGCCTCATCGGACCTTCCAGGCCCATGATCATGCCTTTGAGGGTTCGGTTGAATCTTTCAACCAACCCGTTACCTTGGGGATGGTAGGGTGTGGTGAACTTGTACGTTACGCCACACTCCTGCCAAAGGGACTTCATATATTTCGATATGAAATTGGTCCCCCTGTCGCTCACCACCTCTAGAGGGAATCCTACTCGTGAGAAAATTCCCATCAGTGCACGCCCCACCACGGGAGCCGTCACTGTCCTCAGAGGGATGGCTTCAGGGTACCGGGTGGCATGGTCCACCAAGACCAGGATGAACCTGTTGCCCATGGCTGTCTTGGGGTCCAGAGGCCCAACGATGTCAATACCCACTCGCTGGAATGGCGTACCGACCACAGGGAAGGGTTGGAGGGGAGCCTTGTTCTTCCCTCCCGTCTTCCCACTTGCCTGGCAAGTTGGACAGGTTCTGCAATAAGCATCTGAGCTCTTATGCATTTGGGGCCAGTAAAAGTGGGTGACAAGCCTGTCATAGGTCTTGTCCATCCCTCGATGTCCTGCTAAAGGCACATCGTGAGCCAGACCCAGTAGGAAGGCTCTGAACTTCTGGGGTACCACCAGCACACGGGCTGACCCAGGTTCAGCAGCCTTAGGCTCCGAATACAGGAGGTCGTTATCCCAGTACACGTAATGTGTTTTGGCCTGAACACCATTGGCCTGGTCTGCAGCCTGTTGCCGCATGCCCACGAGAGAAGGGCATTCTTTCTGCTCCATGCAGAATTCCTCCCTGGAGGGTCCTCCTTCTTGCTGCCAATGGGTCAGCTCAGGCAGGTCCCCCAGTTCGGCGATCTGTTCCCCAGTAGGCTCCAGGGCATCCCCCTCAAGGTCTGCCTCCTCCTGGGCCGTAGGAACTTCAGGGGCCGGTTTCCCGCGCCCCCTGCGCCCTCTCCCTAAAGCCGGTTCCTGGGCCTCTCCATCAGGCCCCAGGACCTCTCGATCACCCTTACTGGCTGCCATCGACCGGGTGGTCACGCACGCCCAGTCAGGCAGACCCACCATCCGCAGGTGAGTCGCTTTCTCCACCTTTTCCCAAGGGGAGTGCTCCAAGTCGTTCCTAGCAAACAGTCAACAGGCATGGTTTTTCTTACACAGACCTGCAGAGTACCAGAGACCCCCCCCCACTCGAAGGGAACTTGAGCCATCGGACACTGGCTCTCAGAATTATCAGCATTGATAACCCTACAGTAGGCATGGGGTACAACCTGCTCTTGAGACACCAGGTGCTGCCTCACTGCAGTCACACTGGCTCCTGTGTCTCTAAGAGCCTCAGCTTCCTTGCCATTGATGATCACCACCTGCCCATACTTCTTAGTGTTAGAGGGCAGGTAGTTCATAGGGATCATCTCGCTGTCCCCTAACAAGACCAGGGTCATGTGAACGGGATCTCCACCCCCCGGGACCATCATTTCTTCTCCCAGGTGAACGCTAGTCACTTGCCGGGGCGGAGCACCAGTGGGTGCAGGTTTTCCAAATAGGCGACACTTGGGGTCACTGGATATGTGCCCAGGCTCGCCACATTTGAAACAATTGAAGGGCCCCTTTGGAACAGGTTTACCTGTCGGGGCCCCATTCTGCTTCGGGGGTGGGGGAGGCTGAGAACCCTGCTGCGGATTCCCTTGGGAACTACTTTGGGGGCCTTTTTGGAACCCTTTCTGTTTTCCCCCTTTGTCCCCCCCACTCTTCTGCTGGGGACCCTGCCCACTTTTGGCGGAATCTCCCACGGGACCCTTGTGGACCCTGGTGCTGAGCCAGCGGTCCGCCTCCTCAGCAAGCTTCCTCGGGTTGGACAGCTTGCTATCGATCAGGTGTTGGCGTAACTCAGTAAAACAGTGATCAGCCAAGTGCTCCCATGCAATTAAATCAAAGAGACCTTGAAAATCATTAACTTTGTTACCTTTCACCCAACCATCCAGTGCTCTGCAAAAGTAAGTCACATACTCCACATACGTATTCCCAGGCCGCTTAGTACATCCCCTAAACTTCTGTCTATACATTTCAGGGGTAAGCCCGTACCTGTTTAATAAAGCTTCTTTCATGTGGGCATAGGATCTCTGATTCTCAACGGGCAAATCTAGCAAGGTATCTCTCCCTTCGCTAAGGAACCTTCCCCACAACCCCGCTCCCCAATCCTTGTCAGGGACCCGGTGGGAGGACATGGCTACCTCGTATGCTCTAAACCACTGTCCTATGTCATCCCCCTTAAAGAACTCCTTAACTACGTCCTTCGGGATGTGCACTCTTGACTCTACCTGCACTGGCGATGTGCTGCCACCAGAGGGAGGCCGATCCAAGTCTCTCTCCTTGAGACTTATCTCCCTCATCTTGATTTCATAATCCATCTGGTGCTTTCGCTCTTCCAGCGCCATTCTTTTGGTTTCCAGCTCCAGCTGGATTTTCAATTCTGCCAACTTTCTTTCGTGATTCCGGGTTTCCTTCCTGTCCGCCAGCTCCTCTGGCGACAGGCCTTTACCAAAGCTGTGCTCGCTGTCTTGCCTCTCGAGATCGATCAGATCCCCAGGTGCATTCTGCTCCGGCGTTGCATTCTGCTCGGCGAGGACGTCCTGCTCCTCCGGGGTCTTTCTGGACTCCACCCAGGCTTTCAGGGCCTTGTAGAGCTCCGGCTTGTTTTTGCAGCCAGCGTGCGGAACTTTGAGTTTCCTACAGAAAAACTTCAGTTCGACTCTGGTGTACTTATCCAGCTTTGCGGCGTCCCACTCCACCTCCAACACCTCAGAGGTCGTGGACTCCGCTCCATCCAGGCTCTTCGTGCCCGGCATGGTTTCGGCACGCGGAATCTTCTTTCAAAAAGCAAAGTCTGTGGTTTAGTAACTGCACCGTAATCCTTGTGTAGTGGTCAGAAGCTCAGGTATAACTATCGCAAGTGTAAATTCGAAATCCTCACCGCTGCGTCCAATGTAGGAAGGGGGAGGCTCTAGTTGGCGCAGTGCAACACTAGCGACAAGCAGGGACTCTCTCTTCCTCGTCAGGGCTGAGGGTTACCTTCCAGACAACCTCTGCTTACCCTCTAGGTAGTGTGGCTTAAGCAGTCGTAGGCTAATCTTTGGGGCACATTGGGTTAAACACTTGCAACAGTACACCTTTACAACCAACCCACCACACAACGAGACCAGACTGTATTCTTGTAAAAAATATATCTCTTTATATAGATTTTAAGCAGGCTTGTGAATACAGTCAATAACTTTATGAAGACGGTTGCAAGTTACGTAATTCGGGTTACCACAGTTCTTATGGAAGTTCTCTTGCGGTCCGTAGACCGGGGGTATTCAAAGTTCTTGTGGAGCCGGCGGCTTCCAAGGGATCTGTCCCACGTCGCGTTGCCTTCCCGGGGTCGCTGATCGTTGCGGCTCTTCGGCCGAGCAGGTCACTGGTCGTCCGGGGCAGCGGTGTTCTGTGGCGGCAGGGTCCTTTCCTCGTCGTCCGCTCCGACCCTGGAGGTGGCGGCTGTGCGGTTGCGACAAGTGGCAGTACGGTCCCCAAGTGCAGGACGTACCCAGCCAAATGTCGGTGTAGCTGTGGGCTCACAGCTGGGCTGTCGGGCAGGCTTACCGACCTTGCGGATTCTCGTAGGGCAACTGTCCGTCCTTGCAGGTGAGTGGCTGCTCGCTATGCAGTCCCCTCGATAGCTCGGACCGGACGGGTCCTCCTTTGCTTTGCTCTCGGGCTCCCGGTGCAGTTGCGGTCACGGTGTTCGGGCCAGCGGCGGCTGGTCCTCACTTTGCTTCTGCTGTTGCTTTGGGCCCCGGTCACGGTGGTCGGGAGGAGGTTGATGCCTTAGAGGAGATTCCTCCGTCAGTGCTGCGGCGATGGTCAGCCCCCGCAGTCGCTTTCCAAGGGGGTAGCGTCCACTGGTCCTGGGACGCTGGTCAGGGGGCAAGTTCAGTTGCAAGCCCTTGGAGATCTCTTTGCAGAGTTTGGCACAAGTAGCACAATAGTCTTTTCGTAGTCTTATTGTCTTTCTCTCCTTCAGCAGCAAGGCACCAGACACAGGCAAGAGTCAGCACCCTTCCTTGTCTCTCACGGTCCTTCTCGTAGGGCAGAGTCTTTCTGTGGCCCAAACCGGATCTAATTTTCAAGGAGCAGGGCTCCGTCTTTTATAGGCCAATTCTTTTGTTCTCGCAGGCCAGGGGGGCCTTTGCATAGCCACTTTCAGTTCTGGAGTACCCCCGCGGGTGTACTCCGGCTTCTGCTTTCAGTGTGAGGGGCAGGCGCATCAGACGCCCCACAGGAGGTGGAGCCAGCATTGTCCGGACAGGAGTGGCCAGAGTACCTTGTTGATGGGAGCTTCGCCCGTCCTGGGCCAGGTGCCGGCAGAGTCATCCGCCGCTCCCCAGGAGGGTGGAGCCAGCATTGTGGAGGTCGAGCACAGTGACAGCTCGAGTCAAGAGGCACTCCTACCTCCCACTAAGGTGTAATCTGCGCATTCACCACCTGTCATCCCTCCAGCCCTGTCACTCACACATCCCAGACAGTCAGATACACACCAGCAGAGGCGGCTGAAATGGTTAAGCAAGCAAATGCTAACTTTCTAAAAGTAGCATTTGCAAACCCAGGGACCTGAAATAAACTTGACTACAAGAAATATCTCCTTATCCTGAGTACAGGCATACTAAACATGACTCACTACCATGCTCCTTGAGCCTGCGGGGATTATAGGGTGTAATAACCCTCGCAGCTCAGTCTGGCCTAATGGAGCAGGTAGCCTTCAGTAGTGAAATACGGTCTTCGTGGTAAGTCACTACCAGGACATGCCCCGCACATCAGGGCTTGTCCTACCTTGCACCTACAATGCACCCGGCCCGTAGGCCTACCATAGGGGTGACTAATATGTAGTCAAGGGAAGGGTCGGTGCTGGCAAGTGGGGACACTTGCCCAGCTAGCGTGACAGTACGAGACTGCACGCGGGTTCTGCGGTCGCCGTTCCCAGACACATCTTTACGGCTGCTTCGGTGGGTGGCGCAACCAGCGCTGCAGGCCCACCAGCAGTATTGGCATCTACAAGCCCCGGCACTCTCTCGTGCGCTTTACTAGGGAATAACAGTAAATCCAATGCACCAATCATGGATACCAATCGTATGTACAATTTACAGTAGAGAGCACTTGCACTGCGGCACGGATCAGCCGTGGCGCAGTGCCCTGAGTATCGGAAAACCAGCAAAACATCGGAGGCACATCAGCAAAAAGTGGAAGGGAGACTCACGCCAAGGTGCCAGGTCTAACATGCAGTCACTCACATTGCTACTGACACACCCACACAGAGACTTAGACACCCACTAACACAACTATTCTGCTACTCTCACATCCACTCACTGATCCATACAACCACACGTCCACTCACGGACCCATACAGCCACTCACACACCCAATCACCCACCTACAAAACCAGTCACACACCCACTCACAGACCCATATAGCCACTCACACACCCACCCACTCACAGACCAATAAAGCCACTCACGCACCTACTCTCAAAGGTTACTGTTAAGAAATAAAATTGAAAAAACCCTTAGAAATTCACTTAAAAACAAAGGTTACAGTTAGGAAATATAATTTAAAAACAGTAGAAATTCATTAGCAAACAAAGGCTACAGGGACATTATAGTTAGGAAATAACATAAAAAAACCATAGAAATTCACGGAAAAAAACAAGGTTACAGTGATGTTATGGTTAGGATATAGATTTTAAAAACCTTAGAAATTCATTGAAAAAACAAAAGGTTAAAAGGATTTTATAATTAGGAAATAGAATTTGAAAAAATAAGAAATTCACTGAAATAAACTAAAGGTGCATATTTACAAGTAAGCGGCGGAGAGCAGGTTAGCTCCAAAATCGCTAATGCAGTGCTCTGTCACTTTAAAAACGCAGGGCTATGCCGTATCGCTCCCTGCCCTGGCGCTAAAGTAACCTGTCTAGTGGCAATGCAGGGACCCTTGCACCATAGTGCACATAAACAATCACAAATGGCTATTTGTAACTTCTATGTGTGCTCATTGTGCAGCACACATAGACGTTGCAAATCGTAATTTTTGTAATGATTATTTAAGTGCAGGAAGGGACAACTTCCTGCACATAAACATTCAATCATGGCGTTTGCTGTTTCTATATGTGCTACACAATGCGGCACACATAGAAACAGCAAAAATTAGGAGAAATAAAGCATTTATCCTTGTTTCATCATGTTCAAACCAGGCTGATATTTTGGCGCTGCCTCCTATTTACGTCACACTTGTAAATAGGGGGCAGCATTCAAATCAACGGGTGTTACGGCGGAACACCCACCGCAACTTTCATTGCCCACCCCTTTCACGCTAAGTATAGTGTGAAAGGGTGCCTTATTTACAAGGCGGAGTTAAGCCACTTAAGTGGCTTAACGCTACCTTGTAAATAAGGCAAAGCCCCTATCGCCAGAGGAGCTGTTATTAAAAGTTACATTCCTGTGACGATAGGGGCTTGTAAATATGCCCCCAGGTTTACAGGGACGTTATGGTTAGGCTTAGATTTCATTTGCACAAAACCAGTGAAATAATTCAGCAGTCATAGTTACCTGAGCTAACTATAACTTATGCCCCTGCAATGCACTGCTTATGACCTCACATACTACATCACTCATGACATGCTCAGTGACATCACTCATGACATCACAGATGACATTATTCAGTGATTGAGAGTGTTTTCTAAAAGTTAAAGAGTGTTTAAAATGTATACCAAGGCACCACAAAAGTTAAATTAGTATAGTTTGTATACTACTAAAGAGTGATACTATTTCTAACATATATTATGTGTGTGGTTGTGTGACTCTATCTGTGTGTGACTAGCTGTATGGGTATGTGAGTGTGTGTGTGAGTGCCTGTATTGGTCAATAAGTGGGTGTGTGAGCAGTTGTATGGGTGAGTGAGAGCCTGTGTGAGTGATCGTATTGGTGAGGGAGTGGGTGTGTGAGAAGCTGTATAGGTGATTGAGTGGTATGTGAGTGGTTGTATGGGTCTGTGAGTGGGTGTGTGAGTGGCTATTTCAGTGGCTGTGTGAGTGACTCTATGGGTGCATTAGGTGTGTAGGTGGGTGTATGGGTGAGTGAGTGGCTGTTTGAGTGGGTATGTGGGTAAATAAGAGAGAGTATGAGTAGCTGTATTGCACAGTCAATGTCTGTATTACTGGCTGTATAAGTGAGTGAATAGGTGTCTGAGTAATTGTATGGATGTGTGAATGGATATGTAAGTGGTTGTGTGGGTATGTGAGTGGCTCTGTTGAGAGGCTGTATGGGTAAGTGACTGGGTATGTGAGTGACTGCATGGGTGAGTGGGTGGGTGTGAGTAGCTCTGTGGATGAGTAAGGGGGGTGTGAGTGGTTGTATCAGTAGGCAAGTGGGTGTATGAGATTTGTGGGGGTGTGAGTGGTTCTGTGGAAGACGCCATCAGTGAAGTAATTTGAGATGCCATCAGTGATGTCACTGAGCATGTCATGAGTGATATAATATGTGAGCTCAAAAGCAGTGCATTGTGGGGGTGTAAGTTATAGTTAACACAGGTATATATAACTACTGAATTACTGTGAATGAGTGAAATCTGAGCCTAGCTATAACGTTCCTGTAATCTTTGTTTTTATCTGTGAATTTCTAAGTTTTTAAAAATTCTATTTCCTATCTATAATGTCCCTGTAACCTTTGTTTTTTTCAGTGAATTTCTAAGGTTTTTTAAATTCTGTTTCCTAACTAAAATGTCCCTGTTCCAGATTGAACATGTTAATAAAACTGTTTCTACATTTCTTAGAGACCGTAACATGGGTTCTATCTAAAACAATAACCTGCATTTTGACATGCGTGTAATCTCTAGAAGTGATGGAGTTTACTTCACAGATGAAGGCAACAGGGTGTTTCTCAGCAGCTTGAAACAAGGCATCCTGTCTTTTCTGTAGCTGTCACATACTCACAATGAACACAACAGCTCTTCTCAAAGCTGCCCTGTTGCAAAAAATGTTGTTCACATTCTTTATAAAATATCAATGTAAAAAAAATATTTGCGATGTCGTTGTGAATAAGCAAAACAATAGCAAACATTCAGTAGACACTAACACATTCAAAATTCCTAACTATATAAGTGATTCTGTGCATCACACTGGGTATACCACTTTTTAAATACCTCTATAAAACATGTATAAGTTTCTGAGTGTTTTTGCGAGTAAATGTATGAGTGTTTGAGTGGATCTATCAGTGGGTGCATAACTGTATGAGAAGCTCAGGCAAAGACTGCATGATATTCTGGGTGCATCTATGAGAGCATGTGTGAGTACCCGAGTGAGTCTGTGAGTGGGCGTATGAGTATCTTAGTGGGTTTGAATGGGTGCAGGAGTGTCGGAATGGGTATGTGAGTGGGTGCATGACACAGAATGGATCTGTGAGTGGGTGCATGGTTCTCTGATAGGGACTGTGAGTGGGTGCATGAGTCTCTGAGTGGGTCTGTGAGTGGGTACATGATTCTCTGATTGGGTCTGTGAGTGAATGCATGAGCCTCTGAGTAGGTCTGCGAGTGGGTGCTTGAGTCTCTAAGTGGGTCTATGAGTGTGTGTGTGAAAGTCTCAGTGGATCTGTGAGTGGGTATGTGAGTGTCTGAGTAGGACTGTTAGTGGGTGTGTGCGTCTGTGAGTGGGTCTGTGACTGGATGCATGAGTGTCTGAGTGGAGTTTGTGAGTGAGTGCATGAGTGTCTGCATGGGTCTGTGAGTGGGTGCACAAATGTGTCAGTTGGTGTATTAGTGGATATGTTAGTCTCTGAGTTGGTCTGTGAGTGTGCATGTGTATTTCTGAGTAGGTGTGTGAGTGGGTATATGCTTCTCTGAGCGGGTCTGCGAGTGGGTGCATGAGTGTCTGAGTGGGGTCTGTACGTGGGTGCATGAGTGTTTGAGTGGGTCTGTGAGTGGGTATGTGTCGGTCTGTGACTGGATCTATGACTAGATGCATGAGTGTCTGAGTGGGGTATGTGTGCAAGAGTGTCTGAATGGGTCTATGAGTGGGTGGACGATTGTGTGAGTGGGTCTGTGAGTGGGTGTGTGAGTCTCTGAGTAAGTGTGTGACTGGATGCATGAGTTTCTGAGTAGCACTATGAGTGGGTGCATGAGAGTCTGAGTGGATCTGTGAATGGGTGAATAGGACTCTCAGTGGATAAGTGAGTCGGTGTAGGAGTCTCAGAGTCATTATGTGAGAGGATGAATGACTCTCTGAGTACATCAGTGAGTGAGTGCATGAGTCTCTGATTAAGAGTCTGTGACTGGATGCATGAGTTTCTGAGTAGCACTATGAGTGGGTGCATGAGTGTCTGATTGAGTCTGTGACTGGATGCATCAGTTTATGAGTTGGTCTTCGAGTGGGTGAGTGAGTCTCTGAGTTGGTCTGTGAATGGGCGAGTGAGTCACTGAGTGGGTCTTTGAGTAGATACATGACTCTCTGAGTGGGGCTGTGAATGGATGCAGGAGGCTCTGAGTGGGTCTGTGAGTAGGTGCATGAGTGTCCGAATAGAGTCTATGAGTGGGTGCATTGGTCTCTCAAAGTGTCTGTGAGTGGGTGTGTGAGTGTCCCAATGTGTCTGTGAGTAGATATGTGAGTGACTGAGTGGGATCAGTGAGTGGGTTTGTGAGTATCTAAATGTGTCTGTGAGTGGGTGCAGAAGTGTGTTAGTGGGTGTGTGAGTCTCTGAGTAGGCCTGGGAGTGTGTGCATGTATCTATGAATGGGTGTGTGAGTCCCTGGGAGGGTTTCTGTGTGGGTTCCTGGGTCTCTGAGTGGGTCTGTGAGTGAGTGCATGAGTCTTTGAGTGGGTGCATGAGAGTATGAGTGGGGTCTGTGAGTGAGTGTATGAGTGTCTACGTGGGTCTGTGAGTGTGTGCATGAGTATCTGAATGGGTCTGTGAGTGAGTGTCTGAGTGCATCTATGAGTAAATGTGTAAATGTAGTCTGGGAATGAATTTTTGTATTATTTCGCCGATAGTCGTGAATTTGTCACAACGTTACACAGGGGAAATGATCACTGTAGCAGTGAATTTGTGAATATTGTGCTTATAAAAACCTGCTTTTTCTACAAATTATATATATAATTTGTCCAACAAACACCCCTATATACCAAACATAGGGTTGGGGTACATCTACACTGACCCTTTATTCCACTTCTGTTTTGAATTTTCACACCCGGGGACTGTGTCCCATTCCCTAAAATGGTGGCTGCAACTTTCTTCATCAGGTTGCACTCAGCCAATCACAGCATTCCTATTAGAACACGCATGTGTGAATTAGCTGTGATAATGGCAAATTATTCACAAAAGATTTGCAGCCCTCAATATACAAATTTGGATTTCCTTAAATTTCACAAGAACTGCTAAACAGATTTATGCCAAATAACAAAAAGCACAATTGGCGAAACAAAATCTACCTTTCTGCCAAATTTGGTGTAATTCCATTCACCAGTTTGCTCTGTAGTTGTTTTCAAAACTCCTATGGGAGTTAACATGAGAAACAAACTTTTTTGACCCCCCCTTTTTCTCAGCCCCCAGTTTACTGATCACCCCAAAACTTTCCATGTGCAACAAGAATCAAAGTCACACTTGTTTTTAGAAAATGTTGTGAAGATTCTACAAATGATGCCAAAGATATAGGCAACTCAAAAAACATTGGGCTGGGTGATGTTGAGATAGTTCATTGTTGCTGGGTGACCTTGACCCAGCTGCAGAAGGGAGCGTTGTGATGGTTGGGGTGGTGCAGGGCAGTCCAGTGATGGTGAAGTGTATGATGTAATGATCAGATCAGGT
Source organism: Lissotriton vulgaris (assembly GCF_964263255.1). Lineage (NCBI taxonomy): Eukaryota > Metazoa > Chordata > Amphibia > Caudata > Salamandridae > Lissotriton > Lissotriton vulgaris. The sequence goes on from NC_141691.1 coordinate 956,790,016, forward strand.
GAATTCAGTGGTGTAGCTGTATCTAACTCTGTTGCTGGGGGTGAAGATAGGGTCCAGCGTGTGTCCTGATTTGTGCATGGGCATGCGGGGAGTGACCAGTTGTTTGAGGCCGATATTGTCCATACGTTCCAGGATGCCGGTGGAGTTTGTGTTGATGGGGTCATCCAGGTGGAAGTTGAGGTCTAGGAAGACGTAGTGTTTGGAATAGATGGAGAGCGGGTGATGAATTTTGTGATGGAGTAGCGGAGGCCGGTTTGTGGTCCTGGGGCTCTGTAAGTGAGGGTGCCTTTGATGGTTTTGTCGTCGGTGTGGAGTTGTAAGTTCGTGTGTTCCATGATCGGCGTGGTTTCATCTTCGGCGGTGGTGCAGATGATCGATTCTTTATGTAGGATGGCTATGCCACCTCCATGTCTGTTGGCACAGTCACTGTGCTTCATCTTGTAGCTGATGGGTGTTGCAGTGGCAATGTCGGGAGCCGGTACAGGGGTGCACCTACATAAATATTTGTTTTGAGGAGTTTGTGTGGGGAACTGAATTGGATATTGGGCAGGGAGAAGGAAGACCATGTACAAGTATAAATGCTGAGAGCGAATTCATAACTTGCCATTGCATATTGCTTCTTTTTCCGTAGAAGCGCAATGTAGTCTGAGTATTCCAAATATCTGAGGAAAGTATGTAAAGCAACACACTGCCTCCATTCCTCCTTGAGTATGCAACTTATGGAACTCCGTGATATGAATCAAATGTTTTTTAGCTTGATTATTGACCTTTAAAACACATTGGACAGGTAAGAAACTTTGGTCCTTGAATAAGAAGCCAGTTGTGTGCCATCCCTGAGCTGCTGCTTTCCAGAGTTAGGCTTTACCAGGTCGAAGAGCATCCAAAGTGCTTAACCTTTCATCTGCCTAGTGAGTAGTATTCATGGTGGGTTATGGTTGAGGTAAATTGAGGGTGGGAGTGACTATATCGAATGCAATATGTTGCATGACAAAATGTTGCATTCACTCCATTGACTACAACTTTATTGTCAAGGCAAGTAGATGTACAGTGAAGCATAATAGACACATAGTTACTTTGACCATGCAGTTGTGGTCAACATAGAGGATGCTGTATTTTTTTTGTGCTGATATTATTGACTTCAAGATAAAGATTGCTTTGTGACAGCCCAATTGCAACGAGACAGGGTACAGCTATTTTTTTGCGTTTCTGTGGTTATGACTACAGCCCCTAATTAGTGCAAGTTTAGCAGGGTCATTCCTGAGTTAATAATTTCACTACACTAAGTTATGTAGGGGGGCGTGGCCTGCGGCGTCAAGATGGCAGTCACACTCTGAGAGTGCTCCTGGACCCCCTTCTTCATCCGCCCAGCATCCGCCGCTACCTGCCTACCTTTTAGTCATTTGCCTGCCTGGCGAGGATCCGTGTGAGGTCCGCTCTCCGCCGCTGCCCTTGGTAAACGGTTCCGGTGATCCCGTTCTCTCCCCCTGCTCTCTGCTCCTGGAGGCCCGGCGCGGCCAACATGGTGGCCCCCAGGTAGCACAGGCCTGTGTTCCGAACGGGTGTCTGCCCGGAATCCTGGACCCCCCTCCCCACACGATCTGGGTCCGTGGTGGCGGATTTGACGGGCTGCCTGCCATTCCGGGAGCGCCGGAGGGAAGTTCGGCTGAGCTGGGAGCCATTATCAATGATCCCCGAGGCCGGGCTGCAGGGAGGAGCTGTTGGACTGCGGGCCCATCCCGAGGCGCCGGACTGGGGTGTGGCGCAGAGGAGACAGCTGCTGGTCCGACGGTGGGCCTGTGAGATCTGTCACCTCAGCGGGTGTGACGGAGAGACGGCCCTGCAGACTGACGTTGCCACGGTGAGGAGTTCCGGGGGGGTTGGAGTCAGCCGGGCCCGCGCTTTCTGCCTCAGGGACCCTGAACTGTTGCTGGCCTGCTGGTGGGACCCTGTGAGGTGGCCCTCGGCCTGCGTGTGGTGCCGCGATCTGCTCTGGCCCTAAACCCCCTCCGACGGAGGATTGTGCCCCGCTGAGAGACCTGTGAGCGGCGGCCCCGCAACCCCCCCTTTTTGTGAAAAATCACCACTGGTCCCCCCCCCTCCCACCTGAGTGAAGCCGGCGATTGCAGGCGGTAACGGCTGGCTTCCCCGGGTGCTGCTCTTGAAGTGGAATTCTTGGCGGGGGTCGGGCTTCCACAGGGGGCCACCGTCCCTCCGGAAAGTGGGCCTGTTACCCGGAACAGCCACGACGGCCAGGAGTGTCCGTCGGGGGAGGAGACTGGACCCACGCGGCCTGCCCCGAGACCTGGACCCTGCGCTTGCCCACTCCTGCGCCCCCCACGAGGCAGCCCTCCGGCCCCCCTACCACTGGCGGGAGTGCCTGTGCCCCGAAGAGTCGCTCTGCAGATAAACTTGATTGACTCTCTAGGCCGTGGAGGTGACCCTGCGACCCCTCCTCCTTTGGGGTGACTACGACCACCTGCACCCGACCACGTGAAGCTGTGCCATAAGGGGACCCCTGGGGAGGACTATCGGGGATTTGGCCCGCCTGGAGCTGCGTGATCGAGGAGGGGCGCAGTGAGCTCAACACCAGCCGCGGAGCCCAAGGGCGGCTTGATCCTACGACCGGCCTAGCTGAGCCTCGCCCATGAGTGTCACCGCGCTCCAAGTCCACCGCTGTGGAACGGCCCGGCCCCAGGAATATTGACCAGCATACTACGGGCGGCCTTTCCCCCCCCTCATCCCACCCTTGCTCCGAGCTCCCCGCCTGAAAGACCCTGGCGTAGGAGGACCAGGGGGTACGGAGAGATCTGCCCACTATACCGGAGAGCCCGGTGCCGCTGAACCTGTGCCCCGTCCCCTCTACCACGAGTTAGTTGCCTGTCTGCACTAATGGGCAAACCTTGTGCCCTCCCGGCCCCTGACCCCGCAACCCAAAAGACAATGGAACAATTTGCGAAACCGGACCGAGGACCCGGTGGCGGAGCGGGGGCCGGCTCTGGCCCAGCTGGGAGGGACCTATCGACCATCCTTCAAGCGATCCCTGCGTCCCAGACGTCAGTTGAAAACAAGATAGGGGAGGTGCGGTTTGATGTGGGCCTCATCCGCCAGGACCTCCGCAAAGCCACGGAGCGCATCACGGAGGTCGAATCCCGGATCTCCACTGTGGAGGACGATGTCAACACCCTCAAATCTCAAATGGCCCGTCTCAAATCGCAGACCGCGGAGCTCCACCTTAGGGCAGAGGACGCGGAAAACAGGGCGCGCCGCAACTACCTGCGCCTCCTGGGCTTCCCAGAGGGGGTGGAGAAGGAAGACACCGCCACCGTTATGGAGACCTGGATCCGCTCCTGGATGCCCAAAGAGAAGCTCTCCCCCTGGTTTGCGATGGAACGAGCTCATTGTTTCCTTGCCACTAAGCCGCCGCCTGGAGCCCCTGCCCGTCCCATCATGCTCCGCGTCCTCAACTTCCGTGACAGGGACGCCATACTGGGGGAGGCCAGGGAGCTGGGGCCACTGCATCACCAAGACTCTTAGATAATGGTGTTTCCTGACTACTCCATGGAGGTTCAATCTCAATGTCGCTCGTACAATGAAGTTTAACAGAAACTTAGGGCGCTGGGCCTACGCTACTGGCTCCTCTTTCCGGCCCGGCTAAAAGTGATCTTTCAGAACAAGACCTTCTTTTTTGACTCCCTTCAAGCTGCGTGGACCTGGCTCACGGAGGAACGGCCCCTCCGGCCGAGGATAACTCTATCCCCTTCCCAGAGAGCTCCAGAACGGGCAAACCCCACCACGCCAAAGCCCAGGCACGGTAGAACCAGATCCCGGAGGAGAACCGGTCGCCGGGGTGGTGCCTCCAAATCGCCTGCGGTGCTGACCCAGCGCTCTTTGACCCAAACCCAGGAGAGGGGACCCTCCCCTCCGCCACTGGCCTCCTCCCTGGATGACCTGGACGGCGCCCCCGGACCCAGTGACACTTTCTGACTCTGACCTGTCCGGGAGCCCTGTGATCCGTGGCTCGGATGGGGACACCGGGTCATGACTGACGCGACCACCAGCGCCTGCAGCTCTAACCTGGGACGCATCGTTAATGATCCAGTCTCTAACTATGTGCCCGAGCTCACACAGAGCTAATTAACCTGGTCTGTCGGGGTCCTCCCATTGATGCACTCCTTAGTTCCAATACCTTAACCCGCAGATGCATGTTTATTATCTTCTGCTCTATCTGGCAGTTAGCATTTTATCCTAACACATGCAGGGGGGTCCGACTCAGCCATGCCCCAATCTTGTGGTTGCTAACCGTTTTATTTTAATTGTTCGCCTCCCTGTGAGGTGTTTGTGACTTGTTTGAGGGCGACAGATGCTTCCTGTTTCGAAGTGTAGGGTGGGAGGTGGGGGGAGTTGGGGGGTGAGGGAGGGGGGGGGGGACCGTTGTCCCTCAAGAGTTTGTTGTTTTTGGCTGCCTACGGGCCACTGCCTGTTGTTCTCATTGGTGGTCACATGTCCTACTGTCTTCCACTGCTTTCACAGATACCCCTGTCCCAATCAACAGCGCCCCGGTGCCTCAGATCGGACCGCAACCCACCCCCTGACCGTGGGGGGTTCTTCCTTCCCCCCTGCCCTACGCTAAACCCCAACTCCACAAATGACCCACATGCTTAGCACACCACTCCACATCTTCTCTTGGAATGTGAACGGCCTCCTAGACCGTATTAAGCGCACTGCAGTGCTTCGCGCAGCCCGCCAACACTTGCTGGATGCCCTACTTCTCCAAGAGACACATCTTTTGGGCTCCCACTGCCACTTCCTGGCCCGCTACGGGTTCGACTGGGTCAGGCACTCTGGCTTCGCTAGAGGCTCCAGTGGGTGGCCTTTCTTCTGCGGCGTGGGCTCCCCTTCACTGTAGTCGATGTCGTCCCCGATCCGCAGGGGACTTTGTGGCTGTGTCCTGGATGGTGGAAGTTAACCATGTGAATCTCCTTAGCATTTATGTTCCCCCGGTGCTCCTGTCATCCACCCTTCTGCGTCTTACACAGGTGATCTCCTCCCTGCCCCAGGGCCTCACTGTCATCGGGGTGATTTTAATGCTGTCCTACATCCCACCCGGAACGTGACGGTCCTCTCTCGGCGCACTGATTGACCTCTGCGAAGAGCCTCGTGGGCTGGACCTCGGCGATGGGTCTCCACTCCCGCATAGACCTCTGATGCCCGCCACCGACTGCCAGCTGGTGTTCGGGGCTGAGATCCTTCCCTGGGGAATCTCCGATCATACCCCCATCTCTCTCCGTATCGGGTCCCCCTCTACAGGCCCCAAGACGAACTGGCGCTTAAACGCCTGGTTCCTCCAAGATTCTGCACTGGTGGAAGCTCTTGGCCAAGAGCTCTGCCATTATTTCTCCGCCAATGCAGGATCGGTCCCCTCGCAGGGTACACTCTGGGAAGCAGGCAAGGCGGTGGTTCGAGGGGTGGCCAGGGGGTTAGTACATGCAAAACGCACAGCCCAGGTCACCCAATTGGCACAGCTGGAGTCCCGAGCTGTCCATCAGGAACGGGCTCAACTGGCCGGGGACAACTCCGACTCCTCTAGGCAGCTGGCGTTGGTCCGAGATGAGATCCGGCGGCTCTCCCTAGAGTCGGCCAAAATGCTATGGCGCTCCTCCGTGGCCCGTATTTACGGTTGGGGTGATAAGAATGGCAAACTGCTCCACAACTTGATATCCTACCTTAGGGCACATTGCATCATTCCAGAGATCCGAACAGCCAAAGGGGCTCACCAAGTGTCATCTGTGGCCATTGCGCACACCTTTGCCCACTACTATGCGGCCCTGTACCCGGCATAACCCCCAAGAGCCTCCCTCGCTGCTTTGTTGGAGGAATCTGGGACCTGCCATTGCGGACTCCCTAGATGGCCCTCTTACCCAGGAGGAAATCCATGGCGCTATCACTCTGCTGCACTCTGGCAAGACGCCCGTACCCGATGGCTTCCCCCAAGAATACTACTCTACGTTCCGAGACAATCTAGTCCCCCATTTGGCGGAGCTCTTCCGCCAGGTGGTTGAAGACGGGTCCTTCCCATCCGAATCTGACTTGGCGACCATTGTGGTCATCCCGAAGACACAGCCACCTTCCCTAAACTGCTCTGAGTACCGCCCAATCTCGTTGATCAACACTGAAATTAAAATCTTTGCTACAGCGATAGCCCAAATACTTCGGCGAATCGGCCCCTATTATCCCACCTGGTCCACCCTGACCAATGCGGGTTCATGCCAGCCAGAGGCACCCGTCATTGCATTCGTCGCCTCCACTTGGCGCTGGCCCATCGACACCGACTATCCCGTACCTGGCGCTTCTCCTTGTGGACTTTGAAAAGGCCTTTGACACGGTGGACTGGAGGTATTTAAGGGATGTTCTGGAACGCATGGGTTTCGGCCCTCCCTTCCGCCATCTGATCCTGGTCCTTTATAACCGTCCTAGCGCCTGTGTCCTGGTCAACGGTGCAATCTCTGAACCATTCACGATTCAGAGGGGCACCCGAAAGGGCTGCCCCCTCTGAGGTTCCGTGACAATTGTAAGTGGTGTTTTCGACTCGCGCGAATATGGTCGAGTCTGGTATCTATGAACCGCAAATGGCGAGTTTAGTAAGTGTGCGCAGTTTCGCTGTGCTAACTTAAACCGTTCGTTTGTTATGTGGGTTTTTCATCTGTACCCACGGGTTCCATTTTTAGATACGGCATCCATTTTGTCTCTTGCCCTCAAGTAGCCAGCGAACGGACGCTGTCCGCTTCGCGGCCCTGGGACTCCCAAGATATTTGCGGAAGACACATGTTCTTTGTGAATGTCTTTATGACGAGGGGGATGCTACTGTAAGGCAGATGGCGCCGCTCGAGGCTCATCTTGCCGCACGGACTTATTGTCTCAGCCGTGCATCTCATTAGGCACGTCCCTTTGATGCCTGTATCTCGTGTTTCCCGATACCTCCCCTTTTACACCCTTTCCGATCTCCCCACTGTCTCCGTCTTCCTCTGCACCTGTCTTTGTTCCTATTTCGATCTATTTTACTGCTGATTGGAATTTGCTAATGGTGGGAAGATGGTTTTTACAGTTGGGAACCGCCAAATGTTTCCGCACTTATGTCCGGACCTTGTGTGTTTCAAAGTGACCAAAGCGACCCCTCTGGGGGATAATTGTGGGAACCGGGTTGTAAACTTTTGTGCTCAATGTAATCCTATGGGTAAAAACTGTATAAAAGGAGCGATCCACAGAACCAATTTGAAGCAGTCTCCCCAAGTTGCACGCTGTGTACTTGTCGTGATCTCTGTGTTCCCTGCAGCAAATAAACCTTGAATCTTTGACGTCAAAGGAAGTGTCCCGTGTCTCTGTGACTTGTACGCCGGAGCAGGTTACCCACGAAGGTTTCAGGTGTTGTGCCCTGGCACCGCTGGGTCTTAAAGAACCCAGTCCTTCAGTTGGCGCCCAACGTGGGGCTGCATCAGTGGTACCGGTCCAAGCCCGACGATCGTGAGGAACTTCGTGTGAAATCTCCGAGGGAAGGTGCACTCCGCTTCATCGATCCTGTTGTCGAAATAAGTGGCCCGAAGACTTTTCCCGCGAAGATTCCCGCCTCCTGACGGCTGCGACGGACTGCTGCCCTGACTGTAGACCTGTTTTGGCGCCTGGCGTAGACCTTGGTATAGCGAGACGATTGACGGGCCTTCCTGGTGACGCCATCGATCTTTGAGTTAAGTATTTGTGGGTCGCTCCCAGAGTTCTTGGTTGTTGACACTTTAGCGAGTGTTTTTGTTGTACACGCTGTGTGAGTGTTTTTGTCGGTGACACTTTGCTAGCGTACTTTGTTGTGTTGTTTGACGACTGCAGCCGCCAAAAACCGAGGGTTTTGTTCTTTGCTGGGACTTGGTAAATCCCGTAACCCTTGAAGTTTGTGAAACTCGGCTAGTGTGCAAGATGCCTGGTCGCAGTACTTTGTTCAGTTGTTTTAGACCTTGTGGTGCGGATTCCCGACTGGAGGACTCGTGTCCGATACCTCCGGTTGGAACTCCTACTTATGACTTGTATAGCAAACACGGGCTAGGCCCGATTACCTTTAACGATTATTGGATTAGATATACGAAGAAAGACGGCGACCTTCGTTGGCCACCTCACGGTAGCTTCGAGGCGTCGATCTTAGATAATCTAGAAATGAAGTTGTTCGAACGTAAATCAAGGCCGGCCATGTTTGATGCCTTTCGGTTGTGGCGCAAAGAAGCCCGACAGAAAGAGATCAGACAGAATAAACGAGATAATGTTGCTACCATAGTGAAGAAAGCTGAGCAGTTCCAGCGTGATAAGGAGGATAAGGATAAGGAAGTGTTTGAAAGACTACAGCGTATGTCCATAGATAAATGTTATCCAGCTTTGCCTACGGAGTCGGATAAGAAGGAAGAGCCAGTTGAGGATCCTTTAATGTCCTATCTTATGAAGTCGCCACCTCCGTACGTACAGGGTACCGCAGCTCCTGTGGTCCCTGCCGTACCTGTTCTTCCACCTATTGTTCCTCCGCCTGTTCCTCAACCTGCACCCGTTCTTCCGACTGTTCCTGCTCCTTTGTCTGTTTCTATTCCTACTGCTCCTCCGCTTCCACATACTCCTGTTCCCGCTACTGTTCCTGCTACTGCTCCTGTTTTGTTAACTCCTGCTGTTGCTACTGTTTCTACTCCTTCTCTTGTTAGCCCTGTGTCTTATTCTTCTCCCTCTACTCGTAGTCGCAATTCTCCCCTTGCGACAAGCTTCTTTCAGTCACTCGGACCTGTTCATGGGTCCGCTGGTTCCGATGGTCCTCAGAGACGTAGTCAGCTTCCTGGAAGCAGAGAACGCGTTGCGCTATATAATATGGCAATGGGTTGGATGGTAAACCCTCTTAGAAATCCACCCCGTGTTGTCCTCGAAACGTTTAGTCAATTTAACATACCAACTCAGAGATATGTGTTTGATGAAATGTGCAAGTTCCTACACGATCAGATAGCGGCCGATGCGCCTGACGAGGTGCTGACCGCCCTGTCCGAACTTCGGCTTCAGTTCGCAACTGGACTGATAGTAGATACTAATGTCCGACGTGCTATTGAGCGGTTGCTATCTCTTCGTCCCGCTCCCATTCCTCATGCACTGTTTGTTGAGGATATTGAAAAACTAGACGAGTCTGGCCAATATCCTATGCGTGAAGTTCCGCCGGTTTGGGTACCGGCTGATCCTAACGCTAATCCTGCGACAGCGGCGCATTTCCAGAGAGTGTGGATACATCTCCCATGGAAACGCTCGGAAGTATTACAGGTGAAGCAATCTTTGCCTGACCCACGTAAGAATCCTACTGGGTATTACAAAGAATTATCACAGCTTGTAGATGCTACGGTGATGAATCTTGCCGATATCGATATGTTGTTTGGCAATGTCGTACCGCAACCGGTATGGGCTAAGATTCGTCACCAAGATCATGCAAATGAATTAGGCGGTGATTGGGCTGCCATTACAGCGGCAGATGCTGGACAAGTGGCTGCTGCTAAACCCGACCAATTGATTACTGCTCTTCCTCAGCGAATAATAACGTTAATGAAAACTCTTATGCCAGCTATGAGGGTTAATTGGGACAAATTATCAGCTTGCAAACAAAAGAAAGACGAGAGTGTTTCCGACTTCTTTACGAGGTTTGAGGAAGCATTCATTGATCACAGTGGACAGGATATGGGTACTGAGGGTGGACAAAGGTTATTTGTGGATAAATTTGTGTCGAATCTGTTGCCCGATTTGAGCAATAAATTAAAGAATTCGGAGAGTGCATGGGCCGTTTCTACCTCAGCTCAGATATTGGCTACGGCACAATATTATGAGAATAGGGAGAAAGAGGAGAATGACCGTGCTGATAAAAAGACGAAAGAACTAAAAACTAAAGTGTTGTTGCAACAAGCGTATCCGCCGCGTTCTAATCAGAATGCGCCCCAACAGAATAGATCACAGTCGCAATCGAATAGATCTCAAACCCGTAATGATTCCTCCTTCCAAAGATCCTCGTTAGGGTACAATCAATGTGCTTATTGTAGACAGGAAGGACACATTAAATTCAATTGTCCTGCTTTAAATGAACGTAATAGTGGTAACTCGTCTAAAGGAGGCCGTGGTGGTTCACAGCACGCATCACGTGGTAGAGGTCGTGGTGCTCAAAACGATCGCTTAGACAACTCATCAAATTCTAATAACTGTTTCGATCAACGTGGGTCATCGCAAGGACGATCTGCGCAGTATAATGTAGACGATTATTACGTCGATCAGGGAACTGACGACAGTAATTACTAGGACAGCCATAGACAAGGAGAGGGAGTGGTATCAGTTCCGGTTGATCAGAGAGGGCCTTACGTCGCAGTTGCTACATCGGGCGTCGTTGAGCCTTTTCTGTTGGACACTGGTGCAGCGAAAAGTTCTATCATGCATTCGAAACTCCCTGGCGCACCTTTGTCTGGCTTAACAAATGTTTCCGTTGGATTCTCTGGCGCCCCTGTTAGCAATCACGCCCTTTGCCCCTTCAAATTGGGCCACGTGAGCTCCAAGCTCCGTTGATTTTAACCACGGGTTGTGGCGAAAATCTTTTGGGCCTGGATTTGCTTAAACGTTTGTACGCAACTTTGTATTGTTCTCCTGCGGGTGTAAAGCTTACGTTAGGAGAGAGGGTAGTCTCTCCCATGTATTTGTCCCTCGATAAGCTCCCACCGGAATTGAGTTCTCTTCCTGCGTCTTTGTGGGCAACAGGTCCAAATGACGTGGGCCTGCTTGATATCTCCCCTTATGTTGTTCAGTTGAAATCCAATGTGCGATTGCCACGTATTCCCCAATATCGTATCTCCCTCGATGGTGAACAAGCACTGTTAGCGATCATCTATGATTTGATCGAGAAAGATGTTATTGAAGAGACTCGGGGAAACGTGTGCAACAGCCCTGTACTGCCCATTCTTAAACGTACTGATCCTTCCAAACCGCCTGTTTATCGTTTTGTTATCGATTTACGGGAGGTAAATAAAATTGTGGTTCCTCAATTTCCTGTTGTGCCTGACATCACGGCGCTACTGACTCTGATTCCAGCTACTGCATCATGGTTTTCGGTGATTGACTTGAAAAATGCGTTTTTCAGCATCCCGATTGCCGAAGAGAGCAGGGACCTTTTCGGTTTCTCTCTCGGTGGACGTAGCTTCCGGTTCAAACGCGCTCCTCAGGGCTACTGTGAAAGTCCATCTATTTACAGTCAAGCCTTGAAGGGTCAACTGGATGCGTTTAGGTTGCCGGTTGGTGCGGCTTTAATCCAATACGTCGATGACTTATTGGTGGCTGCCGATACTCAGGACATTTGCAAAATTGCTACGGTGTCATTGCTGCAACATCTCTGTGAGTTAAATCACAAGGTGTCACCTTCTAAACTCCAATATTGTTGTCAAGAAGTAACCTATCTAGGTCACTTATTGTCAAAGGAGGGAAGGAGATTGACCCCAGAGAGAATTGCAGCGATTGCGCGAATGGCTGTGCCGCAAACCCAAAGAGATGTGCGTGCCTTTCTAGGTATCACGTCGTACTGCAGGCAATGGATTCCAAATTTTTCATTGCTAGCGAAACCATTGGTGGCTCTTACGTGCAAGGATGTTTCAACTCCTTTACCATGGACGGACGAATGTCAGAATAGTTTTTCTGAACTACGTGATTCATTGTGTTCGGCTCCTGTGTTAGGTACCCCTGACTACGGTAAGCCGTTCACGTTATATGTTCACGAGAGAGAAGGTTGTGCTTTGAGTGTCTTAACGCAACCTTTTGGTGGTAAGCAGCGTCCATGTGCATATTTTTCCTCGACCTTAGACCCAGTAGCTAGAGCATTGCCGAGTTGTTTGAGAGCAACTGCGGCAGCTGCGGTCTCCATCCGACAATCAGCAGGATTGGTCATGGATAATATGCTTACGGTGATGGTTCCGCATGCAGTCGATACTCTTTTGAATCGAACGAAAACTCAGCACTTGACGAGTGCGAGGTTGTCTGGGTACGAATTGACGCTTTTGGCAAGCCATATTCAGATAAAACGTTGTAATGTCCTAAATCCGGCAACTTTGTTACCAATTAGTGCAGAGTCAGATGAAGTAGCAGAACATGACTGCTACTTGAGGACTGAAGAGGAAACGAAAGGTCGAGTGGACCTTAAAAACACCCCATTGGAAGATCCGGATGGCACTCTGTATGTGGATGGGTCATGTTTTAAGTTGCCGAATGGCGATGTGACTACTGCTTATGCTGTTGTAACGTTGAACACTGTTGTTGAAACTGCAAGGTTGAATCAGAATTCTGCCCAAGCTGCGGAGCTGATTGCTCTTACCAGAGCATGTGTGTTGGCGAAAGGGAAACGTGTGAATGTGTACACTGATAGTCAATACGCTTTTGGTGTTGCACATAGTTTTGGACGATTGTGGCGAGAGCGTGGTTTCTTGACATCGCACGGTACGAAGATACAGCATGGCCAGCTTGTGAACGACCTTTTGGATGCATTGACTTTGCCGATGCAAGTTGCGATTGTTAAATGTAGTGCGCATCGTAAAGTGATGGATGACGTTGGTCGTGGTAATGCGTTTGCGGATGAGATTGCTAAGGAGACTGCCCGGAACCTTAGCACTCGAATGTATGTGACGAGTTCGGTTAGGTGGCCTGCAGAATCGAGTATATGTGAAGACACTATTGAGAGTGTGAAAGCAATTCAGAATGAGGCCACTGAGACTGAAAAGACGAAGTGGAAAGAAAGTACGGGAAAGTTGGATGCGAATGGTTGTTGGATTGATTTGTCGGATCAGAAAAGATGGATGTTGCCTGATGCGTATGTGCTGGCTGTTGTGACAATGGCACATGGGTTAGCACATATTAGCGCGAAAGGTATTTGTAAGCTGTTGTCTCCTGTGTGGAAGAATGATGGTATGACGAAATGTGCTGAACGTCTGGTGAAGAATTGTATGGTGTGTATAATGTACAATCCTGGCAAAGGAACCCCAACTCCCCCTGGCAGTTTTGCTCCTCCTTCGTATCCCTTTGAGGTGATTCAATTGGACTTCATCCATATGGAGCGATGCAATAACCTGAAATACGTTTTAGTAGTGGTTTGCGCATTCTCCCGATGGATCGAGGCCTATCCCCTCAAAGACAATACTGCTTTGTCTACTGCGAAAATCCTACTAAAGGAATATTTTCCTCGGTATGGAATGCCTAGAGTCGTGTGGTCAGATAACGGAAGTGAGTTTGTTGGAAGTGTGATGAAGAGTGTGTGTAAGGGCCTTGGAATTAATCAAAAATTCCACAGCGCCAATCATCCCCAGTCAGCTGGATTAGTTGAGGGGTATAACGGCACCCTTAAATTAAAGCTAGCAAAGATTCAGGCTACGACTGGTCTTTCGTGGCCTGACGCTTTACCTCTAGCATTACTGTCAACTAGGGCGACTGTACACTCCCGAGTAGGGCTTAGTCCCTATGAAATAGTGTTCGGCCGTCCTGCGAATGTGTGGGGGGTTCCTAGGCCAGGAATGTTTTCTGATCTTGAGTATCCAATGTTGATTGACTATTTACATGACTTGACTGCTAAACTGAGGTTAATTCACCAACAGGTTTACGACGCATTGCCGACGCAGACGGAGGATCCAGGCCACCAGCTCCAGCCCGGAGACTGGGTGGTAACTCGCAACTTTTCACGCAAGAATAATCTGGACCCAAGGTTTACCGGACCTTACCAGGTGCTCCTGGCCACGAGGACTGCCGTCCGTCTTGAGGGACGTAAAAATTGGGTGCATGCTACGCACACCAAGCGAGTCCCTATCCCTTTGCCGGCAGACCCGTGGGTAAGGAAAGGCATTGCGTTAACAGAAACAGAAACATTGCCGGCGTTTGTACCTTTCAGCGACGCACAGCCCGTTGGAGAATCCTCAGCGCAGCAGAAAGCCACTGTTGAAAAATTGTCAGCAAAAGACTCAAGACCATCAACTGATCAGCAGGACGCTGTCTCTTCAACGGATCCTTTGTTCGACGAGCAGACACGTCCCGGGAAACACCGATATTCTTTACGATCTCGCACTAAGGACAAATAAAATTTTCCTTGCTTTGCTAAAATTGACAACTGCATTATCCCCGTTTCCCGTGATCAGTTTTGAATATTCGTATCACTGTGATTTGTGTATATATATATATATTGAGTTTCCTCCCTTGTATCTTTTTACTTCCACAGCCGAGAGACTTTGTGCTTGTATATACATACTATGTATTGAAGGCCGTAGGGCCGCGCGCGTACTTCCTTCTGGACAGTAGGTCTTGACGCTAGGTTAAAGGCCGTCGGTTCCTAGGAACTCCTGGGGATTGACTATTGCTGCACAGAACGAAGTGCGTCAAGAAACGTTGCGGACGGTCGTAGGGAATGGCATTCTCGAAGCTGAATGATTTGGAAGGGGCTCAAGTCTATAGATTCAAGCTGCAGCAACTTAGTCGTACTAAATGTTTCATGTTTCAATTGTTTGTAATGTTTTTGACTGCTTCTACACTACTGGCGGGTGGGGTGTATTACACGATGTCTTATTTCTTACCTGCTACACCTACTCCTACTCCTTACCCTAATCTTACCTCGACTGTTTCTCCCCATTCCTTTCACATGTTACCGGAACACGAGCAGGCTAGACGTGTAGAATTCCGCAACAATTCCTTTATTCAGCTCCTTCATCAGCATCAGTTAGTAGTTAACACTACTAATTGTTGGGTGTGTGGGTTGATGCCACATACTACGGATAAAGGAATTCCATATCTGGTGTTACCGTATAGTTCCCAAGGGTCAGCTCGAGCATTTCAAACAATGTTTCGAAGCGCACTGGGTTTCCACCCCATTCGAGAACCACGTTCCCCCTACTCTGGTCCTACCTCGTATCAGAAGCCTTTATCAATAGCCATAGAGGATTTAGATAGTGAGATCTATGATCCTTCGCTTATCCCTGAAGAAGAGGTACAAGCCTATAAGGTCCTAAGTAGAGGTGAATATAGTGTGTTCACTAGTGAAAAGCAGCTTAAAAGCTCGCCTCCAATATGGGTCGTACCCCACACTGGTAATTTTTGTCTTATGGGTCGTGGCCGAAGATCGCAAGCCCGACTTGGAGCAAGTGCTTGCACTGAAAATTACATTCTGCCAATGTTCTCGTCCCCTGTGTTTCTGGCTGCCAAGGGTACATACTTTATCTGTTATGATCGTGCATACACATGGTTGCCCGCTGACTTCATGGGCTCATGTTTTATTGCAAATCTGTTGCCTCCGACGTTCACTGTAGATGCCGATTATCATAAGACTAGAGTTGTGCGAGGCGTAATTAGTGAAGAGGATACTGCCGGTCAAGAGGCAGGAGACTTTTTCAAGGGTTTCCTCCCGTTTTGGGGACCTATGGTTAACAGTAGGAACCTGAGACAGTTGACTCGAGTGGTAGAATCGACAGCTAATATTACTGCCAGTGCCCTTGGTAATATCACCACAGAACTTCAGGCGGAGAGACTTATGACGTTACAAAACCGTATGGTTTTAGATGTCATTTTAGCAGATCGTGGTGGGGTATGTAAGGTGATCCATTCGAGCTGCTGCATTTTTATTCCAGATAATGCTCCTACTGTCTATCAAGCCATCTCGAGGTTGCATAAGATCTCCGAATCCATACACGTGGATGTAGGGGATTGGACGCTACTTGGATGGTTTTGGGGCCTGATGTCGACTTGGGGTTGGAAAATTCTGATGATCATCGGAGTTGTGGTAGTGTTCCTGTTCACGTGTTGCCTTTGTGTGCAGTGTGGTCCTGCCTTATGTGGCCTCTGTGCTACAACGTGTATGAGACAACCATCTGCTACCAAGGGGACTCGGTTGGACAGAGCTATGCTACAGCAACATCTCGATGGTCTGATGAATATCGAATATGATTCCGACTAGTGCTTGCCTACATGAGGGCAAAAGGAGCGTCTGAGGTTCCGTGACAATTGTAAGTGGTGTTTTCGACTCGCGCGAATATGGTCGAGTCTGGTATCTATGAACCGCAAATGGCGAGTTTAGTAAGTGTGCGCAGTTTCGCTGTGCTAACTTAAACCGTTCGTTTGTTATGTGGGTTTTTCATCTGTACCCACGGGTTCCATTTTTAGATACGGCATCCATTTTGTCTCTTGCCCTCAAGTAGCCAGCGAACGGACGCTGTCCGCTTCGCGGCCCTGGGACTCCCAAGATATTTGCGGAAGACACATGTTCTTTGTGAATGTCTTTATGACGAGGGGGATGCTACTGTAAGGCAGATGGCGCCGCTCGAGGCTCATCTTGCCGCACGGACTTATTGTCTCAGCCGTGCATCTCATTAGGCACGTCCCTTTGATGCCTGTATCTCGTGTTTCCCGATACCTCCCCTTTTACACCCTTTCCGATCTCCCCACTGTCTCCGTCTTCCTCTGCACCTGTCTTTGTTCCTATTTCGATCTATTTTACTGCTGATTGGAATTTGCTAATGGTGGGAAGATGGTTTTTACAGTTGGGAACCGCCAAATGTTTCCGCACTTATGTCCGGACCTTGTGTGTTTCAAAGTGACCAAAGCGACCCCTCTGGGGGATAATTGTGGGAACCGGGTTGTAAACTTTTGTGCTCAATGTAATCCTATGGGTAAAAACTGTATAAAAGGAGCGATCCACAGAACCAATTTGAAGCAGTCTCCCCAAGTTGCACGCTGTGTACTTGTCGTGATCTCTGTGTTCCCTGCAGCAAATAAACCTTGAATCTTTGACGTCAAAGGAAGTGTCCCGTGTCTCTGTGACTTGTACGCCGGAGCAGGTTACCCACGAAGGTTTCAGGTGTTGTGCCCTGGCACCGCTGGGTCTTAAAGAACCCAGTCCCTCACCTCTCCCCACTCCTATTCACCTTGGCGATGGAGCCTCTGGCGGAGCTGATCCGGCAGGACTCCCTTATCCAGGGATGGATGTGGGATCAGAGCCAGGTGTATAAAATCGCCTTGTATGCGGACGATGTTCTGCTTTACTAGGCCGGCCCGGAACACTCTGGCCCTAGGTCTTTACTGGCCCTCTCCAGGTTTGGGCAGGTTTCAGGCCTCCGCCTCAATCCGGCAAAGTCTACCCTGGTCCCCCTTCACCCCTCCCGGGAGTGTTTCGATTGGCAGGAGGTGATCCCTCTTCGGCGACAGTCATTTAAGTATCTGGGAGTGTGGGTGGCCCTTCTGCCGGAGCTGGAGTGGGCCCTTAACATCACCCCCCTGGTCACCCGCATGAAAACTAACCTTAGAAATTGGCAATCTCTCCCCCTTAACCCGTTGAGCAGAAGTGCTCTTTTCAAAATGATGATCCTCAACCGCTTTCTCTACATCCTACAGAACACCTCGGTCCCCCTCCCCAGTAGCTGGTTTAGAGAACTCGATGGCACACTCATTCGGTTTTTGTGGGGTGGTGGAAGGTCGCGTATGTCCCTGTCCCATTGCCGGATCCCCCCCTTCGACAGTGGAATGGGAGTCACCAACCTCCATTTTGACTACTTAGCTGCCAAACTCATAGTGATCCACGATTGGTTCGCGGGCGGCTGGTCCGACCCAGCTAATTGGGTGGAGCTTACAACCCTAGACTTTCCACAGATCCAAAGCTTCCTATATGGCTCCCTGGTGCCACAAACCCTGCCCCCACTCACCAGATCGGTCCTCATGGCCTGGTGCGCTGCCCTCCATTTGGTTGCCTGGGACCGGAAGCTGACCAGACAGACGCCCCTTTGGCATGGCACCTGTTTGAGAGAGGCTTCATTCCTGGAGAGCTTCTGCCGTTGGGACTTGGTGGGGATAACACAACTCGGTGACGTGTGGGTAGGGGATCATATGCGCTCCTTTTCTGATCTACAACACAGACACACCCTTCTACACT
Organism: Lissotriton vulgaris; assembly: GCF_964263255.1. Taxonomy (NCBI): domain Eukaryota; kingdom Metazoa; phylum Chordata; class Amphibia; order Caudata; family Salamandridae; genus Lissotriton; species Lissotriton vulgaris. The sequence goes on from NC_141691.1 coordinate 956,807,984, forward strand.
CCCAGTTCTACAAATACTTGCAACTCCGCCACGCCCATCCCATACACCTCCCGACGCCCACCTCCCTCCCGGAATTTAGCCCCCTAGAGGCACAAGTCATGATGGGTAATCTGGGGAGAGGGGGGGTGTCCCGTATATACCGCACCCTGGTAAAACCCTGTCCCACATCTTTGGACCGGCTTAGGGGGTGATGGGAGGGCTGGGTGGGTCCTTTGGATGAAGCAGACTGGCGTGATGCCCTTATGGCACCCAAAACCTGACCACATCTTCCAAACTGCGCTTGGTCCAGCTTTACTATCTCCATGCGGCCTACCTCACCCCAGCGCGCCTTTTCCGCGCTGGCATAAGAGCCTCCCCGGATTGCGCGCGCTGCTCTGGTGTGCCAGAAGACTTCTACCACATGGTGTGGTTATGCCTGGCCTTGAATTTGTTCTGGGGGGGGGTGGAGCGGGAGCTCACGCAGGTTTTGGGATGGGTGGTTCCCCACTACCCGAAGCACTTACTCCTGGGGGTATTCGACGGCCTGGACGGCTCCCTGGCTGACAAGCGCTTCCTGGGAACAGCGCTAGCTGTAGCGAAACGAGATATAGGCGCTTGATGGTCACAAGTCGAGGCACCAACACTGCAGAACTGGAGGAGGGGGGTGGACTGGTGTGGGGTGCAGGAGGAGTCCCTCTTTGAGGCTCGGGTGCCCATAGATGTTCAACAGAGTGTGGGGCAAATGGTTCGGCCTGCTTCCACCTTGAAGGGTTCCGATCCGCTCTGCCGGACGGGTGTAGCAGGACTAATTCCCTATTCAGACGTGACTAATGTGATTTGTGTGGTCATAAGGGGGGAACAGGGGCTTTTACATGTGATATATGACTCATTACCAATGAATTTTATTTGTACCAAAAACTTTAATAAAAATGTGATTATCAAAAAAAAAAGTATATGTAGGCAAGGGAGTCTCTGCATGCCCATGAACCCTAGATGCAGTGATGAGTGCATGCCATAATATTTTGCCCACTTTGCAAGGTCACTCCTTCTCGCACTGTCCATTTGTTGTGGTAGTTACAATATAGAGCCTCTCTTATATCCCCAGACGAATTTCATTTTAATTGTGACCTTCATGATGTTAGCGGAACCTTTAAGGTTCTTTTCTTTTTTTTAATTGTGTTTTTAATTTATCGACAAAACAGTGCAATTGCAGCAAATAGTCAAAAAACGTACACATACAATCCTAAACACACATTTCATTTAAAATAATTATTATTATAAAGCCAATTAATACGTTATTCAAATAAAACAGTACACCAAAGGCTAGAGAATATCGGATTACAAGGGCTATATACAGGCAATAAGCCAAATATTTAGATTGATCCGGTTACGTTTAACCATCCAAACTGAAAAAGATACAACAGTAGCCTACATAGTCTTGAGCAATAATGCAGTATATATATAAAGGGCAGTGGATGCATCAAAAATTCATCGTATATACAAAATTATGATTGAGTGATACAATGACATTCATTCTACTTGAGTGAATGGAGTAACCCAGGTGGTTAAAGGGCCCCAGATCGTTTTGCCTCTGTTCCTACACTTTCTGCCTCTTCTTTCATAAAGTGCTTTTTCTAAAGTATATATGTGCAAAAATCGGACGTGCCACTGCTGAAAGGTCAGGGGTTGCGGGTCCAGCCAGGCTGAGGCTACACAGAGTCTAGGAACTGACATCGCTCTGAAAGTGAGCTCTTCTCCGTTTTTCCCATCTTGTTCAGTTACACCTAGTCACATAAGCTGTGGTGGCAAAGGAACATCCTCTTTTAATACATCGTGGTAGAAATCTTTATTGCATGACTAAAAAAACCTTTGCAAGTTACAGAATTTTAAGAACGATATATCAATAAATACATATAAAAATAAGTATAGGATCATATGCGTTATGAAGATTATAAAAATGTGTAAAAACATACTTATAAAAAGGAGAGCTAAGGATCATGTCCATTATACAGTAAGGTGGCACATACTGTAAAAAAACAGAAATTTCTCGGCCTATTGGTTCTATGCAAGGGCATGTGGAGAAAATGTGTACTATATCCGCGCCATGTGCCTTACACCTGAAACCATGAGTTCCCTCCACTCCTCCCCATTTAGCAATTTTTGCAGGTGTTATGTAAAGATCAAATAGAGTTTTAAAATGTTGTGACCGCAGGTTGGCAGAGCACAGTACAGTTTTCTCCATGTTCGCTGACTTCGAAAAGCAAGAATCCGTAACCCCCAGCTTATCCTGGAACCTTGTTGAGTGGAGGAGGATCACCACCAGGGTGAACCCCTATCCTCAAGCACCATCATATAATTAGCTCTCTCTCCCCTGCCAAAGCTTCCCTGCAGATCTCCCAATAGCATCATCTACCTCAGGTGGCCCCCCGCCCCCGAAGAGCGCACTATGGCTCCATTAACCTGCCGATCCCCTTCCCCCTAGAGAGCTGGTGTGCTAGGAGGAGGCGATGTGCATGGCAACTCCATCAGCATCTGCTTACCAAAGGCTGCAGCATCATAAGCAAGAAGAAGCCAAAGGTGTGGTTTCCTGGATAGACAATGAGTCTTTGGAAGGTGCTGCACAAGGCCAGCCTCTGGTGCCCTGCCACACCTCTCCACCATGACCCAGTGAGAACTGGATCTCGCTAGCTGCCTGAGTATGTTGAACATACACTGCTCCCTGGCGGAACAGGACATTTTTGAGGTGCTCAATTCATTGCCTGCTGTTACCTGGCGCGTTCATTACACAAAACACCCAGGGACCAGCACCTACTTGGTATTCAACCAAACAAAAAGAATTCTAGTTGTAGGTGGAACTCACGGAGTTTCACTCCACGGTATTCCTTGGAGTTACATAAAAACTCTGGGATGTTCTGCGGTGTTCCGCGAGGAAAGAGAATCGCCACGTGGTGATGATTTTTAATGGCAGCAGTTTGTTTTGCACTGCAAAATCAGCACAAACTGCACCACAAGGCGTATGAGAGGGAGCTGCTACTTTGCTTCCGCTCAAGTAGATTTTTTACTCGAGCGGCAGCTTTCACATTGCGAATGATCGTGACTGCCCCCAACCGTCTACGTTGAGAAAATCTTGTTGGGTGCCCTCCTACCACCCAAAAATTGCACTAGGGGACGCCAATTAAAATTGGTGAGTAGTGAACAAGAAAAAACTCCACCACTTGACAGTTGGAGTTTTGCCAGAACTCGGTGTTACAAGGGTAGCGCGGAGTGGGCAAAACTCTGAGAACTCATCAGACGGCATGGAATTTAGTACCCACCCCTACAGAATTTCTTTTGTTTGTCAAGAGCAATAAACAAGAAACAGTACAAACCAAACTCAATGATATCAATGATGATGGCTTCAAACCCAAACTTTCGACCAATGCCAAGTCACTGGGATTCACCCTGGACCCCTGCTTTAACCTCAATAAACACATTGGCAAAAAAATAAAGACAGCCTGTGTAGGCAATTGGAATATTAGGTGGAATTGTTGGGGAACCTTATCATACAATGTCATCACAATGCCTCAAAGATGTTACTTGGATTCACAACAACAATCCTTAGCTCATTCCTGATAGTGTGGCAAAGAGCAGTCAGGCATTACTGGATGAACATGTGCTAAGCATTTTTACAGCACAAAAAGGGTTCATAAGTAATCAACACGATTCAAGAGAAATCCAACACCAATTTGTATATGTTATATACATTTAGACACCAAAACAAACTAAATAGCATACATATAACTGAGTTATAAATTTTCAAAGCATTAGTAAATAAATACATTAAGTACTGCAGACATTTAACATTGCGGTCAAAGGGAAAATCTGCTAGTGACAATCAGTCACTTAGGGTTCGAGTTACGTTGTACCCTCGCAGGGTAGAGGTCACAGGGATCCCAGGACCAGGACCCAACAGTCAGTTCAATTTTACCTGGCCTGTGGAGTCTGGGTGCAGTGGTAGTCTTGGCTGTCAGTGATCTTTAAACAAGACTTGCCACTGAGCCAGAAAGGAGATGCAAATACACAAGAGCGTGATTGTTGCTGATGTCAGTCTCATGTGTTGTGAAGTGCTCTCTTAATGCATTCGACTTAAGGGGTTGGTTACAGGACTGGTGACCAACAACCCTTGGTAGTGGTAAAAGTAACTGTAAGGCACTTCGACGTCTGAAGGTCCGGAGGAGTGCAGTAGCAGCTTGAAACCTCAATGAAGGCTGGACTACACTTCCGAAAATGCACTGCACCAGTTGGATTCGGGCATTCCCTCAAGGGCTTGATGGCCATCGCTTCTTTGGCTCTGAAGGATCATTTTACCTCCAGTTTGCAAAGGACTGATCCCACCAGTCCAGGGGAGTCTGAGACCGCATGTGACTTATACAGGGGTCCCTCTGCCAGGGAGTGGCAAGTTTTGGCCAAGGATGAAGGTTGATCAGGCAGTTCCAAGCTGTGTTGCTACAGGTTCAGGGTATCTTTACCTTTGTTTGTGCAAAGTCTTTTTGTTGGTGAAAACAGTCTTCTTGGTGTCCCTCTTTTAAGTAAGTTGATCAGAACGGAGGTTCTGGTGTGGGGGGGGGGGGGGGGCGGTCCCTTAAATCCTGGATTCAGTAGATTTAGGCGAATCTTCCCATGAGGTGACCACATCCAGTGGTGTAGGTCATCTTTACTACCAGAGCCCATTATATCTGCCCTCCTAAAGATGGCAAAAATTCGCTTTAAATTTACAGATCAAGCTGCTCACCCTGGAGATGTGGCCAGCCTTCCAGGATGTGTACAACTCCTGCATACCTAATTTCCTTCCTTGCCAGGGTCCAGGCGCATATGAGACAAGAGGGGTGTGTCTTCTTCAGAGAAACAGCCCAGATGCATATTAGAGGAATGTATGACGGAACCTCGCATGCTATTACCACGCATGCCTTAACAATGCAGTCTTTCCAATGCATGCATCTTTACCACACATGTCTATATCATGCAAATGTTTACAACCCATATACCTTTACCACGCAAAAGAATGTACATTTAGCACAGGTAAGTATAAAGCCTTTAAATACACACATTTCATTCACATGCGCACTACATTGGGGACTGTAAGTTGGAATATAAACAACTGATTGTGAAGGCCGATATACGGTCCGATAATGATGCTGATGTTAGCACAATGCCGTTTATATAATGAAATGTCCATATTCCTTTTGCTCGATATGAGCAATGGTATTGTTATAATGCATAGGATTTTACTAAGCATTAGGACTTTTTGTGCCTTGAGCTACATTAGACATGTTCCAAGATGGCGCTCGTGAAAAAGTCTTATGGTCCTTTGTTGGTTTTTGGTTCTTGTGCATCATGTGACTTATGAGGGTTTTAAATGTCTTTCTTGGCGCGTAAACATGGTAACAATAGAGAAACCAGAAGCCGAAACGCGTCATGTTAAGTGCTGTCAAGATGAGTTAAATATTAGAAAGAAATCAAAGACCCTTGTGAGTGCTTCTTTTTACCCGGATGGGACAAAAGAGAGGGCGTGTATTTTAAGTGCGCACTTCCACGTCACAGCACCCGTTTGAGAGTCAGCTGGAACAAGGTACAGAGGAGCAACAAAAAAAAAAATATATATATATATATATATATATATATCCATAAAAGATCTGGTCACTTCATCAAAGGCACCGGAACAGCATTAAACGGAGGCATAGTCCTTCATTTATGTTACTTCCTACCCGAGGGGGTGTGGTTACAAGGCATTCTGGAAGTGGAAGTCCTTAGTATTACCCCAGTGGGTCCTCGGTTAACTGCTGCCAGTATTAAAATTAAAATCCCAAGTGGGTTGTGGTGGAAGACATCGAGTCCCCGCATGAGCATCTTCTTACTGCAAAAAACGGCTCCTGTCTCCTTAGCGATGGCGTTTTAGGCGTCATCACAGGAATGCCAGCGGCATCAGGGCTCCTTCCGCGACCCAGGCTGGGCCGCAAATTATCCATAAAAGAATGCTGCCTGTTGTGGAATGAGCCGCAAGACAGGATCAAGGTGCGCCAAATATCTTTATTGCAGTGAACAGCAGGGGCATTGTCTTTCAGCACAGCAAATGAAATCCGGAGTTGCCGACGCGTTTCGTGATCTGGTCACTTCATCAAAGGCACCGGAACAGCATTAAACGGAGGCATAGTCCTTCATTTATGTTACTTCCTACCCGAGTGGGTGTGGCTACAAGGCATTCTGGAAGTGGAAGTCCTTAGTATTACCCCAGTGGGTCCTCGGTTAACTGCTGCCAGTATTAAAATTAAAATCCCAAGTGGGTTGTGGTGGAAGACATCGAGTCCCCGCATGAGCATCTTCTTACTGCAAAAAACGGCTCCTGTCTCCTTAGCGATGGCGTTTTAGGCGTCATCACAGGAATGCCAGCGGCATCAGGGCTCCTTCCGCGACCCAGGCTGGGCCGCAAATTATCCATAAAAGAATGCTGCCTGTTGTGGAATGAGCCGCAAGACAGGATCAAGGTGCGCCAAATATCTTTATTGCAGTGAACAGCAGGGGCATTGTCTTTCAGCACAGCAAATGAAATCCGGAGTTGCCGACGCGTTTCGTGATCTGGTCACTTCATCAAAGGCACCGGAACAGCATTAAACGGAGGCATAGTCCTTCATTTATGTTACTTCCTACCCGAGTGGGTGTGGCTACAAGGCATTCTGGAAGTGGAAGTCCTTAGTATTACCCCAGTGGGTCCTCGGTTAACTGCTGCCAGTATTAAAATTAAAATCCCAAGTAGGTTGTGGTGGAAGACATCGAGTCCCCGCATGAGCATCTTCTTACTGCAAAAAACGGCTCCTGTCTCCTTAGCGATGGCGTTTTAGGCGTCATCACAGGAATGCCAGCGGCATCAGGGCTCCTTCCGCGACCCAGGCTGGGCCGCAAATTATCCATAAAAGAATGCTGCCTGTTGTGGAATGAGCCGCAAGACAGGATCAAGGTGCGCCAAATATCTTTATTGCAGTGAACAGCAGGGGCATTGTCTTTCAGCACAACAAATGAAATCCGGAGTTGCCGACGCGTTTCGTGATCTGGTCACTTCATCAAAGGCACCGGAACAGCATTAAACGGAGGCATAGTCCTTCATTTATGTTACTTCCTACCCGAGTGTGTGTGGCTACAAGGCATTCTGGAAGTGGAAGTCCTTAGTATTACCCCAGTGGGTCCTCGGTTAACTGCTGCCAGTATTAAAATTAAAATCCCAAGTGGGTTGTGGTGGAAGACATCGAGTCCCCGCATGAGCATCTTCTTACTGCAAAAAACGGCTCCTGTCTCCTTAGCGATGGCGTTTTAGGCGTCATCACAGGAATGCCAGCGGCATCAGGGCTCCTTCCGCGACCCAGGCTGGGCCGCAAATTATCCATAAAAGAATGCTGCCTGTTGTGGAATGAGCGGCAAGACAGGATCAAGGTGCGCCAAATATCTTTATTGCAGTGAACAGCAGGGGCATTGTCTTTCAGCACAGCAAATGAAATCCGGAGTTGCCGACGCGTTTCGTGATCTGGTCACTTCATCAAAGGCACTGGAACAGCATTAAATGGAGGCATAGTCCTTCATTTATGTTACTTCCTACCCGAGTGGGTGTGACTACAAGGCATTCTGGAAGTCGAAGTCCTTAGTATTACCCCAGTGGGTCCTCGGTTAACTGCTGCCAGTATTAAAATTAAAATCCCAAGTGGGTTGTGGTGGAAGACATCGAGTCCCCGCATGAGCATCTTCTTACTGCAAAAAACGGCTCCTGTCTCCTTAGCGATGGCGTTTTAGGCGTCATCACAGGAATGCCAGCGGCATCAGGGCTCCTTCCGCGACCCAGGCTGGGCCGCAAATTATCCATAAAAGAATGCTGCCTGTTGTGGAATGAGCCGCAAGACAGGATCAAGGTGCGCCAAATATCTTTATTGCAGTGAACAGCAGGGGCATTGTCTTTCAGCACAGCAAATGAAATCCGGAGTTGCCGACGCGTTTCGTGATCTGGTCACTTCATCAAAGGCACCGGAACAGCATTAAACGGAGGCATAGTCCTTCATTTATGTTACTTCCTACCCGAGTGGGTGTGGCTACAAGGCATTCTGGAAGTGGAAGTCCTTAGTATTACCCCAGTGGGTCCTCGGTTAACTGCTGCCAGTATTAAAATTAAAATCCCAAGTGGGTTGTGGTGGAAGACATCGAGTCCCCGCATGAGCATCTTCTTACTGCAAAAAACGGCTCCTGTCTCCTTAGCGATGGCGTTTTAGGCGTCATCACAGGAATGCCAGCGGCATCAGGGCTCCTTCCGCGACCCAGGCTGGGCCGCAAATTATCCATAAAAGAATGCTGCCTGTTGTGGAATGAGCCGCAAGACAGGATCAAGGTGCGCCAAATATCTTTATTGCAGTGAACAGCAGGGGCATTGTCTTTCAGCACAGCAAATGAAATCCGGAGTTGCCGACGCGTTTCGTGATCTGGTCACTTCATCAAAGGCACCGGAACAGCATTAAACGGAGGCATAGTCCTTCATTTGGGATTTTAATTTTAATACTGGCAGCAGTTAACCGAGGACCCACTGGGGTAATACTAAGGACTTCCACTTCCAGAATGCCTTGTAGCCACACCCACTCGGGTAGGAAGTAACATAAATGAAGGACTATGCCTCCGTTTAATGCTGTTCCGGTGCCTTTGATGAAGTGACCAGATCATGAAACGCGTCGGCAACTCCGGATTTCATTTGCTGTGCTGAAAGACAATGCCCCTGCTGTTCACTGCAATAAAGATATTTGGCGCACCTTGATCCTGTCTTGCGGCTCATTCCACAACAGGCAGCATTCTTTTATGGATAATTTGCGGCCCAGCCTGGGTCGCGGAAGGAGCCCTGATGCCGCTGGCATTCCTGTGATGACGCCTAAAACGCCATCGCTAAGTAGACAGGAGCCGTTTTTTGCAGTAAGAAGATGCTCATGCGGGGACTCGATATCTTCCACCAAAACCCACTTGGGATTTTAATTTAAATACTGGCAGCAGTTAACTGAGGACCCACTGGGGTAATACTAAGGACTTCCACTTCCAGAATGCCTTGTAGCCACACCCACTCGGGTAGGAAGTAACATAAATGAAGGACTATGCCTCCGTTTAATGCTGTTCCGGTGCCTTTGATGAAGTGACCAGATCACGAAACGCGTCGGCAACTCCGGATTTCATTTGCTGTGCTGAAAGACAATGCCCCTGCTGTTCACTGCAATAAAGATATTTGGCGCACCTTGATCCTGTCTTGCGGCTCATTCCACAACAGGCAGCATTCTTTTATGGATAATTTGCGGCCCAGCCTGGGTCGCGGAAGGAGCCCTGATGCCGCTGGCATTCCTGTGATGACGCCTAAAACGCCATCGCTAAGGAGACAGGAGCCGTTTTTTGCAGTAAGAAGATGCTCATGCGGGGACTCGATGTCTTCCACCACAACCCACTTGGGATTTTAATTTTAATACTGGCAGCAGTTAACCGAGGACCCACTGGGGTAATACTAAGGACTTCCACTTCCAGAATGCCTTGTAGCCACACCCACTCGGGTAGGAAGTAACATAAATGAAGGACTATGCCTCCGTTTAATGCTGTTCCAATGCCTTTGATGAAGTGACCAGATCACGAAACGCGTCGGCAACTCCGGATTTCATTTGCTGTGCTGAAAGACAATGCCCCTGCTGTTCACTGCAATAAAGATATTTGGCGCACCTTGATCCTGTCTTGCGGCTCATTCCACAACAGGCAGCATTCTTTTATGGATAATTTGCGGCCCAGCCTGGGTCGCGGAAGGAGCCCTGATGCCGCTGGCATTCCTGTGATGACGCCTAAAACGCCATCGCTAAGGAGACAGGAGCCGTTTTTTGCAGTAAGAAGATGCTCATGCGGGGACTCGATGTCTTCCACCACAACCCACTTGGGATTTTAATTTTAATACTGGCAGCAGTTAACCGAGGACCCACTGGGGTAATACTAAGGACTTCCACTTCCAGAATGCCTTGTAGTCACACCCACTCGGGTAGGAAGTAACATAAATGAAGGACTATGCCTCCGTTTAATGCTGTTCCAGTGCCTTTGATGAAGTGACCAGATCACGAAACGCGTCGGCAACTCCGGATTTCATTTGCTGTGCTGAAAGACAATGCCCCTGCTGTTCACTGCAATAAAGATATTTGGCGCACCTTGATCCTGTCTTGCGGCTCATTCCACAACAGGCAGCATTCTTTTATGGATAATTTGCGGCCCAGCCTGGGTCGCGGAAGGAGCCCTGATGCCGCTGGCATTCCTGTGATGACGCCTAAAACGCCATCGCTAAGGAGACAGGAGCCGTTTTTTGCAGTAAGAAGATGCTCATGCGGGGACTCGATGTCTTCCACCACAACCCACTTGGGATTTTAATTTTAATACTGGCAGCAGTTAACCGAGGACCCACTGGGGTAATACTAAGGACTTCCACTTCCAGAATGCCTTGTAGCCACACCCACTCGGGTAGGAAGTAACATAAATGAAGGACTATGCCTCTGTTTAATGCTGTTCCGGTGCCTTTGATGAAGTGACCAGATCACGAAACGCGTCGGCAACTCCGGATTTCATTTGCTGTGCTGAAAGACAATGCCCCTGCTGTTCACTGCAATAAAGATATTTGGCGCACCTTGATCCTGTCTTGCGGCTCATTCCACAACAGGCAGCATTCTTTTATGGATAATTTGCGGCCCAGCCTGGGTCGCGGAAGAAGCCCTGATGCCGCTGGCATTCCTGTGATGACGCCTAAAACGCCATCGCTAAGGAGACAGGAGCCGTTTTTTGCAGTAAGAAGATGCTCATGCGGGGACTCGATGTCTTCCACCACAACCCACTTGGGATTTTAATTTTAATACTGGCAGCAGTTAACCGAGGACCCACTGGGGTAATACTAAGGACTTCCACTTCCAGAATGCCTTGTAGCCACACCCACTCGGGTAGGAAGTAACATAAATGAAGGACTATGCCTCCGTTTAATGCTGTTCCGGTGCCTTTGATGAAGTGACCAGATCACGAAACGCGTCGGCAACTCCGGATTTCATTTGCTGTGCTGAAAGACAATGCCCCTGCTGTTCACTGCAATAAAGATATTTGGCGCACCTTGATCCTGTCTTGCGGCTCATTCCACAACAGGCAGCATTCTTTTATGGATAATTTGCGGCCCAGCCTGGGTCGCGGAAGGAGCCCTGATGCCGCTGGCATTCCTGTGATGACGCCTAAAACGCCATCGCTAAGGAGACAGGAGCCGTTTTTTGCAGTAAGAAGATGCTCATGCGGGGACTCGATGTCTTCCACCACAACCCACTTGGGATTTTAATTTTAATACTGGCAGCAGTTAACCGAGGACCCACTGGGGTAATACTAAGGACTTCCACTTCCAGAATGCCTTGTAGCCACACCCACTCGGGTAGGAAGTAACATAAATGAAGGACTATGCCTCCGTTTAATGCTGTTCCGGTGCCTTTGATGAAGTGACCAGATCACGAAACGCGTCGGCAACTCCGGATTTCATTTGCTGTGCTGAAAGACAATGCCCCTGCTGTTCACTGCAATAAAGATATTTGGCGCACCTTGATCCTGTCTTGCGGCTCATTCCACAACAGGCAGCATTCTTTTATGGATATATATATATATATATATATATATATATATATATATATATATATATATATATATATATATATATATATATATATATATATATATATATATATATATATATATATCCAACAAAAGTTAGCCCCGAAAAGAGAGAGACCACCAGCAGTGCAGTGATTCAATTTTATTTGGACAGCTTGCAAACAGGCTCGGACAGCTTGCAAACAGGCTCCCAACAGCAAGTGAAAACCTTAGTACTGCCAGACGCGTTTCAGGAAAATGTATTCCCTTCCTCAGTGGCTGTCATGCAATTAGTGTCAAAGCCGCAGTTCTTGTGCACAATTAATCCCGTCGCGCTTTTCAGCTGCCCGATGTGAATATATGTCGGAACAAGGCCAGTCCCAACTCTGTCTCCCAAGGTGTTGACACAAACTCGGCATCAGCACGGGCCCACTCACAGGCGGTGGGTCTCTCTCTGCGGCTGGGCTCCAACCGCAATTAAATCCAACAAAAGTTAGCCCCAAAAAGAGAGAGACCACAAGCAGTGCAGTGATTCAATTTTATTCGGACAGCTTGCAAACAGGCTCCCAACAGCAAGCAAAAAACTTAGTACTGCCAGACGTGTTTCAGGAAAATGTATTCCCTTCCTCAGTGGCTGTCAGGCAATTAGTGTCAAAGCCGCAGTTCTTGTGCACAATTAATCCCGTCGCGCTTTTCAGCTGCCCGATGTGAATATATGTCGGAACAAGGCCAGTCCCAACTCTGCCTCCCAAGGTGTTGACACAAACTCAGCATCAGCACAGGCCCACTCACAGGCGGTGGGTCTCTCTCTGCGGCTGGGCTCCACCCGCAATTAAATCCAACAAAAGTTAGCCCCAAAAAGAGAGAGACCACAAGCAGTGCACTGATTCAATTTTATTCGGAAAGCTTGCAAACAGGCTCCCAACAGCAAGCGAAAACCTTAGTACTGCCAGACGCGTTTCAGGAAAATGCATTCCCTTCCTCAGTGGCTGTCAGGCAGTTAGTGTCAAAGGTGCAGTTCTTGTGCACAATTAGTTCGAATCCTGCCCCAGTGGGCGTGGCCACAGTTGTGGCCTTCTGGGTCTCGTAGTGCCACAAGTTATTTTCCAGTGAGTCCGCTTTATACTCGCCGCCAAAGTAAGACAAACAGTAACTTGCCCATGTGGGTTGTTGTTCGAAGCTGTGGGGCCTCCCGGCCCGCTTTTCAGCTGCCTGATGTGGCTATATGTCGGAACAAGGTCAGTCCCAACTCTGCCTCCCAAGGTGTTGACACAAACTCGGCATCAGCATGGGCGGCTCACAGGCGGTGGGTCTCTCTGCGGCTGCGCTCCAACCGCAATTAAATCCAACAAAAGTTAGTCCCAAAAAAAGAGAGACCACCAGCAGTGCAGTGATTCAATTTTATTCGGACAGCTTGAAAACAGGCTCCCAACAGCAAGCGGAAACCTTAGAACTGCCAGACACGTTTCAGAAAAATGTATTCCCTTCCTCAGTGGCTGTCAGGTAATTAGTGCCAAACTGCAGTTATTCTGCACAATTAATTCCGAGTCCTGCCCCAGTGGGCGTGGCCACACTCGTGGCCTTCTGGCTTTCGTAGTGCCACAAGGTATTCTCCAGTGAGTCCGCTTTATACACTGCGCCAAAGTAAGACAAACAGAAACTTGCCCATGTGGGTTGTTGTTCGAAGCTGTGGGGCCTCCCGTCCCGCATTTCAGCTGCCCGATTTGAATATATGTCGGAACAAGGCCAGTCCTAACTCTGCCTTCCAAGGTGTTGACACAAACTCGGCATCAGCATGGGCTCACTCACAGGCGGTGGGTCTCTCTCTGCGGCTGGGCTCCAACCGCAATTAAATCACTGGAGAATACCTTGTGGCACTATGAGACCCAGAAGGTCACGAGAGTGGCCACGCCCACTGAGGCAGGACTTGGAATTAATTGTGCACAAGAGGTGAGGTGATTGGCCAAGCGGGGGCAGAGAAAAAGCGTCCGTCCCAAAATGCATTTTCTCCCTGTTAATTTCCGGAGGAAACTTTAGACACAGCTACAGCCAAACTGCTGAACGTAATTACACCAAATTTGGCAAAAAGGTAGCTTTTAGTTCAGAAAGTGCTCCTTTTTGTTTAATTTGTAAATCTGTTCAATATATCTAAAGTCTGCGATCTGATTGGCTTCAAACAGTAACAACCAGGAAGTTTTGGCAGCCATCTTGTGACTCGGTTGAACAGTGTCACAAGAAAAAAGGTGAAAAACAATGAAACAAGAAAAGGGGTCAGGATAGAAACACCCTGGCCCCCTAGACCTGCTTAGGGGGTCTCACAGGGACCCCGCGGGCCAAAAACAGCATTTAAAAAAAGACATTTCAGCGAGCTTCGTGTTGGATCTGCAAATCCGGACAAAAGTTCAAAAAAAGTAAGCAAGGTTTCCCGAGCTTCATTTTCTTTAAGCCCCCGGGTGCGCCAGGGCCCCGGGTCAGTTATAAATATATATGCAAGGCCCATGGGGGATCCCCGCAGTCCTGGGGACTGCCACTTCCCCAGATCTTATACATTGAAGTGTGGGCGGGCCATGTGGCCCACCTACAACCCCAGAGACTGCCACCTCTCTGGGGCAATATTGTGAAAAAATATGTGTGGGATCTCCTGCATCTCCATGCAGCCCCGAGGACCGCCACCTCCCTGGGGCTCTGTATGTTAAATGTGGGGGGCCACATGGGCCCCCTGCATTCCCAGGGACCCCCAATTCCTCGGGTCTATATTGTTAAAAAATGCATAGACGGACCACCACCTCCGCAGGGGCTACGTATGCTAAATACGGGAGCCTGCAGCCCTGGAGACCGCCAACTCCCCAGGGCTTTTTAAGATAATTTTGCGGTAGGCTCCTGACCACCCCCCACCCAGCGCCGGGGACCGCCACCTCACTGGGGCTAACTTCAAAATAATGTGTGGGGGACTTCAGCCCCCCACACAGTCTTGGGGAACACCATCTCCATGGGGCTACTTTAAAAAGGGGCCCTGGGGACTGCCACCCGCCAGGACCAGCTCCAGCAATGTCATTGGATGCCCATCGATGGGATATTGCAGTTTGCCATGGGATGGCTATCCCATAGCAAACAAGTGCTCCACTTTGAACAAGTGAGAACATTTTGCTCTCCCTTGTTCACACTGGAGTTCTTTACTTTTTACCCCCTGGGAGCTTCATCTTAGCAGCTCCCTGAGGATAAATAGCAATGCCAGCTCCCGCAGGAGGTGGGAGCCGGCCTTGACCGCAGGGGCGCTCAAATGGCCCGGGAGGGGGGCCGCGCCTACCCTCTCCCTTAAAAGATATAAATGATAGAAAAATGGTCCGGCCCCGGGGGATGGGGACCCCAGGGCCGAAATGGCCTGGAAGGGGGGCCGCATGCCCCCTCCATTTTCATTTCATTTTTTAAAAGAAAAAATTGCAAAGGCCAGAGGGATAGGGTCAAGCAAAGGGGGGCCATACTGCTCCCCTTCCTAAAAAAAACAGCAACTCATCGGAGGCCCCACCTCCTTTCTCCACTACTCTGCAAAAGCACCCCCTGGCATGCTCTTGGTTGGGGGATGAAGTCCCCTTCGCTGCTGGTGGTCCTTAGGAGCCAACTATCCCACCTGTTACTTCCAGTAAGTCCCACACAGTGGGATTGCTGAGAGGTGGTCGCAGGCCATGCCCCCTTTTGCACCACTCTTCAAATGCGCCTGTCAGCCCACTGCTGGTGGGACAATGAGATCCCTTTGCATCCTGAGGGCCTCAGAACTAAAGTGGACTTCATCCCCAAGCATCAGTGCACCAGATGGCGCGTTTGCAGAGTGGTGGGGAAAGGGGGTGTGGCCTCTGACCACCTCTCAGCAATCCAGCTGTGTGTGGCTTACTAGAGGTAACAGTCGAGCTAGCTGGCCTCCAGGGACCCTCAACAGGGAAGGGGACTTCATGCTCTAACGAAGGGAGCGCCCGGAGGTGCGTTTGCAGAGTGGGGGAGAAAGGGGACGTGGCCACCACTCAGAAATCCCACTTTGTGGTTGTGTACGAGTGAAATGTCACCCTAACTGTGTGTACGGGTGGGTGAGTGTGTGGCTGTATGGGCAAATTAGTGGGTGTGTGAATAGCTGTACAGCTTAGTGAGTGGCTGTGAAAGTTGCTGTATGGGTGAGAGAGTTGCTGTGTGAGTGGCTGTATGGGTGGGTGACTGGGTGTGTGAGTGACTGTATGGGTGAGTGGATGGGTTTGTAAGTGGCTGTATAGGCTGTATAGGTGAGCGACTGGGTGTGTGTGTGGTTTTTTGGGTGAGTGACTGGGTGCGGGAGTGTCTGTATGGGTGGGTAAGTGGCTGCATGAGTGACTCTATGGGTGGGTGTGGGTGTGTGAGTGGCTTTATGGGTGGGTGAGTGGCTGTATGGGTAAGTGAGTGGGTGTATGCTCTTGCACTGGGTTGAAGCTTACCCAATCAGAAGGTGTGACAGTCTTTCAGTAGCCAAATTGGCTGCACAACTTCTCTGGAGTATGAGAGGCACTCATATCAACAATGAAGTCCTGAAGATGCTTTGCGCAGTGTTGCAAGTTGAGCAGAGACTACATTGCAGATACGGACCTGAGGCTTCTGGCATAGTCAAAGAAATAAATGGTACTTTGAAGTCTCAACTGGCATATTCTATGCTTCCACTTCTCCTAAATGGCAAGATGCATTGCCGCTTGTAGTGATGACCTTACGCAACATTCCAGACAGAAGAACTGGGTTATCACCCCACAAAATTATTATGGGGAGGGCAATGAGATTGCCAGCTGAGCCTACAAATGGGCTTGTCAATATTACAGATGGCATGATTCTTGATTAGAAGAATTGGCTGTCACTGAAGGGCCAGTGGGAACAACTAGACCAAGGGAGCAGGTTAGTCAAGCTGTTGGGGAAAAAGAAATCAATAAAACAGAACCTGTCTGGTCTAAGGGTGAACTGAGGGAGAGACAAGCTGATTCAGAAACAGGAGAAACTTATCTCATCAGTCAATCAGACCCCAACAAAGGGCCTAGTGCTGTGGGACCGCGAGCAGTGACAGGAGATAAGTGGCGTAAGAGGCAAATCAGTAGAAGACAAAAACTGATTTCAGAGCTTGTACCACACCATGTACCAGAAGAAACCAATCAATCATGTTTCTGTGACAGTGAAGATGAAAAAATCGTAATAAGAAAATCCAAAAGAGCTCTAGTACCTTGTTGCAAATACACATCACCTAATTGGACATTCTTTGCTGCTAATGATTGGGGTAGTACATTTTTGCTGGTACAAAACAAGATCATTTGAGCCACCATGAACAAACCCTGTGGTCGAGCTGCAATAGGAGTGTATGTTGCCAATGAATCAACTAGTTATATTTACAACCTGCTGCAATGACAATAAAGATAACTGCAAGTCAGAAAAAAAGGGAACTTTTATTTGTGGTGTCAACGAAGAATAGTGACAGTGCGTGAGGTATCACCGAAGGGGTACAGGTTTTTTTTAAGAACATGCAGTAGGGTTAAGGAAGTCTCATGAAGATATTGCAAATAAGAAGAAAAAAATAGCATTTTGAAGTGCATTTACCTTGGTTCACTTTTTGGACAAGTGAAATTCGACAGAGAGAACACAGACAGATGCTTCATTTCACTACCCTGTCTTATCTTAGAAGAAGTCATGGAGTCAAACAAAAACAATATTAATAAAAAGGGTTCATATAAATATTTTGTAATAGGAGTATAAATTTTAGTTATTATAATACTAACTGCTTTGCTAGTAGGACTAAATTTACCTACACCCAAGAGTACAGATATTGCAAAGTCTACGGCACACACACAAGTTATATTCTATAATAATGACGAGATGCCTTTTGATTAGAAACAATTACACATGGATACATATAAAGGGGGCTGTTCACTGAATGTTTATTCAAAACTGTTGTAGGAGTATGTTGACACTATGGACGTGAGAGACTGTTGTGTGTGTATGCAATTGCCTGCTTTGGTTGCTGAGGGGATCACCTACCATCATGATGAGAGGTGATACCTCTAAACCTGTCTCAGGATGCTTGTTTGTAGTCCAGGGAGCCTCTGGCTTGACAGTTTGTGCTGGATGGTTCCTATGAGAAGCAGGGTCAAGACTGATTTGCGAATTAATTTAACCCAGATATCTCAACTGGGGGTGAATGTTTGATTTGTTCTGCATTCCGTCCATCATTTGTTTTTTGTTGTTGCTTTTTTGCCCTTAGTGCGGTGGGTATGACCAGACCTGGGTGCCGGGCTCACTGTGCCACTATATTCAAGCTAGACTGGCTGATGAGGGGTGATACCCTGAAACCGGTCCCAGGATGCTTGTTTCAGGTCCAGGGAGGACCTGGCTTGACAGTTAGAGTGTTCTCATTAGGAGCAGGGTCAAGACTGATTTGCATATGGTTGGGTCTAAACTGGTGTGGCGTGGTGAGCTAAAGAACGATGGATTTAACCCAGATCTCTTGACCTGGTCAGAGCCGGTCGCTCCACCCGCCTCGTGCCTGACCCCCGAGTGCTGCCGCCTCCGCTGCCCGCTGTGCCTCTGGTGTGCCCCTGAGCTGCTGTGCACCTGAGCTCGCCAAGGATCTGGTCTTGTGCAGTATTTTAATTTTAATTATTGCCCGGTATTGTAATTGTTGTGCCTGTGCCTGTTTCGTTCTTGCTCTGCATTCATATTGTTGCGCCCCCTGATTGCTGCCGCCACCGCTGCCCGCTGTGCCTCTCCAGTTTCGGTTTCTGTTTGTATACTCCAGTTGTTGTGCCCTGTGCCCCTCCACCCCGCTCCCTGCCGCTGCTCAGCCCAACCCCCATTCCCTCCTGCATCACCGCTCCTCCCCTCCCCACTCGCCACCCCGCTCCCGCCTCCCAGCTGCTCCTCCCTCCCACTAGTAGCCTAGGTCTGCTTCAGCGAGATGGGGAGCTGTGACCTGACCTGACCTGGTCAGAGCCGGTCGCTCCACCTGCGTTGTGCCTGACCCCCGAGTGTGGCCGCCTCCGCTGCCCGCTGTGCCTCTGGTGTGTTCCTGAGCTGCTGTGCCCCTGAGCTCGCCAAGGATCTGGTCTTGTGCAGTATTTTAATTTTGATTATTGCCCGGTATTGTAATTATTGTGCCTGTGCCTGTTTCGTTCTTGCTCTGCATTCATATTGTTGCACTCCCTGATTGCTGCCACCACCGCTGCCCGCTGTGCCTCTCCGGTTTCAGTTTCTGTTTGTATACTCCAGCTGTTGTGCCCTGTGCCCCTCCACCCCGCTCCCTGCCACTGCTCAGCCCAACCCCCGTTCCCTCCTGCATCACCACTCCTCCCCTCCCCACTCGCCACCCCGCTCTCGCCTCCCAGCTGCTCCTCCCTCGCTCTGCCCCCCTCCATTCTCCACTTACGGCAGAGTGGCAAACGCGCAGCGTTCACGCGCAGCCGGCGCGACCTATGCGTGCCGAAGGCACGCCAAAGGTAAGCCCGTCTACGCCCGTCCACACCTGGACCGCGCCAGGCGCCAGGACCCCTGGCCCCCGCAGTGACCATCCCCCCCGCAGAACATACGACACCGCAACCCTCACTGCCCTCAACACCGGCAGACTCCCCGACTGCCACCGAGCTGCCCCAGGACACACCCATGGACCCTTCACCTGCCAATCCTGCAAGTTCTGCTGCATCAGGACCCACACTACAACCACAAATGCCAAACAGAGCTCCAACAACAACCATCTGAAGTGCATCCTGCTCAACACCCGCTCGGTCCATAGACACGCCATTGAACTATGGAACCTACTTGACACCACAACTCCAGACGTCGCCTTTCTCACGGAAACCTGGATGAACGCCTCATCAGCACCCAACATCGCCATAGCCATCCCGGACGGATACAAGATCATCCGAAGAGACCGCATCAACAAAACAAGAGGAGGCATCCCGATCGTCCACAAGAACACCATCCGCATCTCGACCAGCGCCGACGACACCCTCATAGCAACCGAACATCTCCACTTCCAGATACACACCGACCCCAAGACAACACTCAGAGGCACCCTCATATACAGACCGCCAGGACCCCGAACACAATTCTGCGAAGACATCGCTGACCTTGTCAGCCCACACGCCCTCTCTTCCGAGGACTACATTCTCCTAGGAGACCTCAACTTTCACCTGGAGGATAACAACGACAACAATACCACCACCCTGCTTGATAACCTCGCCAATCTCGGACTCAAACAGCTGGTGAACACCCCCACCCACTACGCCGGATACACGCTTGACCCAATCTTCTCCTCCAGCAAACACATCTCCTTTAATCACTCCACAGGACTCCACTGGACGGACCATAGCTGCGTCCACTTCAGCTTCAG
This sequence comes from Lissotriton vulgaris, assembly GCF_964263255.1. Taxonomy (NCBI): domain Eukaryota; kingdom Metazoa; phylum Chordata; class Amphibia; order Caudata; family Salamandridae; genus Lissotriton; species Lissotriton vulgaris. The sequence goes on from NC_141691.1 coordinate 956,828,022, forward strand.
AAAGACAACGACCCACCACCACCCGCAACAGGTTCTCAGCAGAAACTGGAGCAAAATTACCCTCGACCAGCTCACCACATCACTGAACCAAAACCCTCCCGCCAGATCTACGGACCCAAATCAAGCAGCCTTTAATCTTGCACAATGGATCACCCACTGCGCTGATGAACTAGCACCCCTGAAAAACCGTCCCAACAGACCAGAAAGCAAAAGAGCCTCCTGGTTCAATGACGACCTCAAGAACTCCAAAAAGAACTGCCGCACACTCGAGAAAAGCTGGAGAAAAAACCCAACCGCAGACAACATGACCGCCTTCAAGAACGCCACCCGTAAACACCACCAGCTGATCCGCACCACTAAGAAGTCAGCATTTAAAGACCGACTAGACAACAACGTCCACAACAGCAAAGAACTCTTCAGCATCGTCAATGAGCTCAACAATCCCAGCGCCGGCAACAACGACATCACTCCCTCTCAAGATCTATGCGACTCACTAGTCTCGTTCTTCCACAGAAAGATCGGAGACATACATAACAGCTTCAGTGACCTGTCCTCTCCCCCTACCTTTGAACTGAAGCCCCCTACCACCACCCTCCGCGCCTGGACCCCAATCAGCACCAAAGACACCATCTGCATGATGAACTCCATCCATTCCGGATCTCCAACCGACCCATGCCCCCACCACATCTTCAATAAGGCCGACTCTGCCATCGCACCCCAACTCCGAGATATCATCAACTGCTCCTTCAACACCGCTACCTTCCCGGAAAGCTGGAAACATGCCGAACTGAGCGCCCTCCTAAAGAAACCTTCTACAGACCCCCCCGAACTTAAGAACTACCGCCCCATCTCTCTCCTCCCGTTCCCCGCCAAAGTCATTGAGAAGACCGTCAACAGCCAGCTCGCCGCCTTCCTTGAGTCTAACGGCTCCCTTGACCCCTCACAGTCCGGCTTCCGAGCTAATCACAGCACCGAGACCGTCCTCATCGCAGCCACAGACAACATCCGGACACTGCTCAACAACGGGGAAACAGTGGCCCTCATCCTCCTGGATCTTTCCGCAGCGTTCGACACGGTATGCCGCCGCACCCTAGTACATCGCCTCAGGAACGTCGGATTGCAAGATAAGGCATTGGACTGGATCATCTCGTTACTCACCGGAAGAACCCAAAGAGTCTGTCTCCCCCCTTTCAGATCAGAGGCCACCGAAGTCATCTGCGGCATACCACAAGGATCTTCGCTCAGCCCCACCCTCTTCAACGTCTACATGAGCCCCCTCGCATCCATCGCACGCCAACACAACCTAAACATCATCTCCTACGCTGACGACACTCAACTGATCCTCTCCCTGACCAAAGACCCAACCACCGCCAAAACCAACCTACACGAAGGGATGAAAGACGTAGCCAAATGGATGAAGAACAGCCGCCTAAAACTGAACTCGGACAAGACGGAAGTCCTCATCCTAGGAACATCCCCCTCTGCCTGGGACAACTCATGGTGGCCGCCGGCCCTAGGCAGCGCACCCAAACCAACGGACCATGCTCGCAACTTAGGATTCATCCTAGGCTCCTCCCTCTCCATGACCAAACAAGTCAACGCCGTCTCATCATCATGTTTTAACATCCTGTGCATGATCCGAAAGATCTTCCGATGGATCCCCACCGAAACTAGGAAAATGGTCACCCAAGCACTTGTCACCAGCCGACTAGACTACGGAAACACCCTCTACACCGGAACCACAGCCAAATTGCAGAAAAGACTTCAACGCATTCAGAACGCCTCCGCCCGACTCATCCTGGACATACCCCGACACAACCACATATCAGAACACCTGAGAGACCTGCACTGGCTCCCTATCAGCAAAAGAATCACGTTCCGTCTCCTCACTCACGCACACAAGGCCCTCCACAACCTAGGACCCAGCTACCTCAACAATCGCCTATCCTTTTACACCCCCACCCGCCAACTACGCTCGTCCAACCTAGCCCTCGCCGTGATCCCACGCATCCGAAAAGCCACCATGGGAGGAAGATCCTTCTCTTACCTGGCGGCCAGAACCTGGAATTCCCTCCCCTCTCACCTCCGTCTTACCCAGAACCACCTCTCCTTCAGGAAGCAACTCAAGACCTGGTTATTCGATCAGTAACGACCCCCTTTCCCTTAAGCGCCTTGAGACCCTATGGGTGAGTAGCGCGCTATACAAATTTCTGACTTGACTTGACTTGAATGTATGCCCAGACGTGGGTCTCAGGCTCACTGTTTCACTGGATTCAAGCTAGCCTGGCTAAAAAGGGGTGATACCCCGAAACTGGTCCCAGGGTGCTTGTTTCTGGTCCAAGGAGGACCTGGATTGGCAGTTGGGGCAGCACTTTTCCCATGAGGAGCAGGGTCAAGACTGATTTGCATATGGCTGGGTCTACACTGGGGTAGCATTGTAAGCAAACGAAGGATGGATTTAATCCAGATCTCTTTACTGGGGGTGAATTTTTGATTTGTCCCGCATTTCGTCCATTTGTGTGTCTTTCACTGTAGTTGATAGATTGTCTACTAGTACAACAGGTGGTTTTTCAGCTGTAGAAGTAGACATGATTGCTATCCGTTCAATGGTTTTGCAAAACCGTATTTCGTTGGATGTTCTACTTGCATAGGAGGGCAGAGTCTGCTGAATGTTAAAGGTTCAGCAAAGCTGCATGTACATTCATGATAAGAGTAAGACTTACAAAAATATATCAAACCTATTACTGACCTGAAAAAAGATCTGAAAGATTTAAAAACTGATGGGGCCTGAAAAACTACTGGGAAAGGATTTAGTGCAAGAGTGGTTTTGGTAAGTGGAGTCATAGGTGCCAAATTGAAATGGGTACTAATAATTGCCTGATGTGGCATACTAATATTGACAAACTACAAAATCTATAGTCGAAAACTGAGAAAGCTATATGAGAAAAGGGGAGTAAAGAGAAAACGAGACGAAATAGAAATGGGAGAAGTACAAAGTAGATATTATGGTGAGATCAAATGTGTGGAGGATTTTAGACGAAAACTAAAAAGTAATGTTTGCCCTATATCTATTCATGAGATCTATATTGACAGGATGGCTAGATAAGCCATCAGAGAGGGATTGGAGTAGCAAAAATTGCTCCTGCCTTACTTATTACCTGTGTTGCATAACATTGACATTAAAATGTAGTCGAATAGCCACATTACTAAGAGCACAAAGGCATGAATTTTACGAACTGTCTAAACTATACTTGGTGTTGGAAAATGTGCTGTGATAGTACTAGGCCTTAACATGAGAAACATTAAAATGTGGAGACGCGTGAGCGCGTCAATCAAGATGGCCGTCACCACCAGAGCTCCGTAATCCCCTCAGCCCGCATTCGATAAAAACGCCGAAATTTGTGTCAAGAAGTTGGCGGAAATGCCGTTGCTTACCTGCTAATGTGCTTTTCAAGCTGTGGAGTAATTTTGGATCGAATTCTTTCGGCGGAAACGCGATTTGTGGCTCCATGGTTCTGGATCCCGGTCTTTCCTGCAGGTATCACCAGGACTGAGTGCTTGGGGGCGGAGCAATTTCTATGACAGAGCCTGGCTTGGGCCTAGCCACGCCTGCAGTCTACTTTAGCTGCTGCACCTGCTGCTTTACAGAGTTTGTTGGTGTTTTTGCTGACAATTAAGTCATTTTTCTTACATTTTGAGGCTGTTTTCTTGTTTTTTATCAGTCTTCACATATTGTTGAGGCTTTATTTCACCTCAAAATGGATTCTAAGTATTCCAATACTAATAAACGAAAGCAGCAGGTTTCTCCTCCTCCAGCCAAGTCTAAGATGGTAGAGTCTTCAGACCCTTGTCTTGCCCTAATTTTGGAGGAAATTAAAGCATTACGCTTAAATACTGATACAATTGCTTCAGAAGTCAAAAATATCCGCAAAGATATGGCCTCTATGTCAATGAAAATTTCTGACAATGCCATTAAAATTCAGGATAACAAAAATAAACTTGACACTTTTACGCCTTTATTGTCCAAAATAGTTCCAATGCACACTCAACTGTTGGACATGGAAAATCGTAATAGGCAATACAACCTGCGTATTTTTAATTTGCCTGAAGAAGTTGAGGGGACAAACTGTTGTTTATATCTTGATTCTCTTCTACCGGGCCTTTTGAATATTAAATTCAAAGAAAAATTTGAGATTGATAAAGCCCACAGAGTCCCTTCCCATCGGAATCCTAGACATACTAAACCCAGGCAAATGATTTTCAAGGTTCTGCGTCATCATCATCATTTGGTTCTCATTCGAAAGGCTGCAAGAGAAATTCATTCATTATTGGTGAATGGGACCAAAATCTTTATTCACCAGGACTTTGCCAAAGAAACTGTTGCTATTCGCAAAGAGTTTTCTGCCTATTGTCCGCAACTGCGACACCTTGGATTTAAATATGGTCTTTTTGATCCTTCAACGATGCCTGTGTGGAAAGACAACGTCTTCAAATCTTTTCAACGTCCTGAAGATCTTCGTTTGTTTCTTGATCAGCAAGCTCCTCCATCTGTGGATACTCAGGATCCTAATACTTGAATTCGACTAGCCTGACTTAATTTGTCACATCTTTGCATATTCTTATACTCACAGGCTTCAACGGTTTCTGGCCATACTTGTGGAACGGGTGTGCGTTTCCTTGTCCTTATTTATGTTCCTTGTTTGCTTCCTTTCCTTTTGTGTTTTCTTCCTATTGTGTCTTTCCTTTTCTTACTCTCTACATAGAGTCGCTCTTTTTCCATGGCTGTTTCTCCATTCCTCTTCTTCTGTTTCATTCTTTTGTCCTTTCCTCCTAATTCCTAATGGCTAATATTCATAATGTTAAAATTGTTTCACTTAATGTTAAGGGTTTAAGGCATCCAGTAAAACGCACAAAAATTCTGGATTACTTGGGTGTGTGCAAAGCTAACATTTGTTTTATCCAAGAAACGCATGTTGATGATAACATTTTGCAATATATGAGGAAAAAGTGGGTAGATAATATTGTTTCCTCTCCTGCGTTAGGAAAGAAAAATGGGGTTGCAATTCTCTTTGCAAAAAGGTTACACTGTCAGATTCTTAGTAAGTTTATAGACTCAGAAGGTAGATTTATAGTGGTTAAGGTTAAAGTTCACGACTCAATTTTCTTTTTGCTTAATGTTTATGGTCCTACGGCTGACGACCCTTCTTTTTGGTCTGCTTTAACTTCTGAAGTTCTGAAGTTGGGGCAGGTTCCTTTGATTGTACGGGGGGATTTTAATGTAATTATTGATCCATTACTAGACAGGCTCTCCACTACAAAATTCCGTCCTCATAAAGTTTTTCATGCCTTTAAATCTTTCCTTCACACAACCAAGTTGGCTGATATTTGGAGGTTACACTTTCCTACTGAGAAATGGTTTTCTTTTTTCTCTAATCCCCATAATTCTCATTCAAGGATTGATTATTTTTTGCTTTCACCTTCTTTACTTCAATCAGCCACCAACCCTGTTGTAGGTAATATTAATATTTCGGACCATGCATTGATTTCCTTTGTATTAAATATTTCCACTTCTTTTACCAAGCAAAATCGGTGGCGTATGAACACAAATATAGTACTGAATGATAAGCATAAGTCTAAACTTTTACAAGCTATTCAAGACTATTTTTTATTCAACCCAGAAGACTCAACTTCAATTGTGAATAGGTGGGATGCCTTTAAGGCCTACATTAGAGGTACCACTATTTCTATTATGGCTCATGAAAATAAACAATTCAACTCTAATGTTACACATTTGGAAAAACAAATTGCTAAATATGAACGTTTATTTATTTCCTCTAATGACCCTCAGCACAAATCTAAATTACAGAAGCTTCGTTATGATTTTAATGCTATCCTTAGTACTAGAGCAGGAATCCAACTCACAAAATCTAATGCTAAATTTCGCTTTAATTCCAATAGATCTGGAAATCTTCTTGCAAACTATTTACGAATTAAGAGAGATAAAACTCAAATAACATCAATACGTGGTCCTCATGGTCAAGTTGCTATTTCCCATAATGATATTGTACAAGAATTTAAAAATGTTTATTCTCACCTATATAGTAAACCAGTACCCTGTGATGATTCTTTAATTGATTCCTTTTTGAATCAGTACAATTTGCCTCAAGTCTCTCCCTCAGACAGAATAAGTTTAGATTCTCCAATTACTTGTGATGAAATTTTACTTGGTATTAAATCACTTCCCAAGAACAAATCCCCAAGCCCAAATGGTATCCCAGCTGAATTCTATAAGGAATTTCAGTCTTACCTTTTACCTTATTTAAGTACACTTTTTTCCCATTTTGGTTCCTCTGGCACTATTTTAGGTTCCTTTACTGACGCTCTCATCATTGTTCTGCCCAAGCCTGATAAGGACCCTACCATGGTTGCTAACTATCGTCCCATTTCCCTAATAAACCAGGATTGTAAGCTATATGCCAAAATTCTTGCCACTAGATTAGCTCCTATCCTTCACTCCATCATTCATCCAGATCAATCAGGGTTTATGAAACATCGGTTTTCGGCTAACAATACTAGATCCCTCTTACACGTTATTGAACAGAGTCCATATCTTGCTTCCCCTGCGGGAGTGATGGCTTTGGATGCTGAAAAAGCTTTTGATAAAATTTATTGGCAGTTTTTATTTAAGAGAAACATTAAAATGTAACATTCATGCACGTATATGCTACAGTTTTAAAACATGTTTATAAATAACCACACAAGAAGTGTATTTTCTGTGCAAGAGTACACATTTAAACTGTAGAAATGTGATGTGCCACTATCAAAAGCGGATGTTTATAATGTTCACGTTTAACAATAAAGGCTAACATTGCCCCCTTGAAATGCATACATACATCTATAGGTAACTGAAGTTATAATAATTTGTGGATTTAGACTGTTAAGTGCAAGAAGATTTATAAGAAAGTCTGATATTGGTTGAATTATTAAATAAAATGCTCGTTTTCCCCTCAAACTCACTGCTGGGATTCTTGACAAGCTGCATATGACAAAATGACTCTGCGTTTTCTTTCATGGTTAATGGTGCATTTAAACAAACAGTTCATAACTTAAGAATGTTGCTTTCAATTGTGAGCCATGATTTTATTTCAAAGTGAAATCACCCTTATCCTAGATTCACCATGCAATTGTGTATTTCACAGTATCAAACTATTTAGTTTAAATTGTATTTCTTTGATTTTTTCACAACGTAATACCTGTTATATTTCATTTTGCAATTTAATCAGTATTTCATTTTATGTCTTCTATCGATAATCAAACATTTGCATGATTCTGTGCTATGAAATGTTTCTTCAAGGTTTCAATGTTTCTTTAGTTTCCTGGCAAATACATTCCATTGTAGGTTACTTCATGTGACCCCAAGTCACATATGATTAATTAACAAGGAGATTGTGAATACTATTGCTGTGACTTTGCACTTTCCCAAGGAAATCGTTTCATTAAAAGTTGCAATTGTTTTGGAACATTTGGATATCACAAGAATATACAATATCAAGGTGAAAGGAACCAAAATGTGTGGATGAGACCATGGGATCAACAACCGTGTATGAAATCGACTGGTTCCAGCATTTAAATTGGTTGGAGGTGGAGTGGTCCGGCTTACTCCACTCTGGATATAGTTTTCTAATATAACTATAGGACTCACCCATGAGAAGGGATTGCTTCTTGCTCATTGCCACTCATTCACTCCTCATTGCTGACTGACTCACTTGCTGGCTGCAACTCTGGCGGGAGTCTTTGTGGGCATGTAGAGGTGCTGACCTCTCTGCTTTCTGATCTCTACTTGGGAATGGACGACTCACTGATCTTTTTTCCTATATGGATACTTCTAAGGAAAATGTCATTATGCTTATTTCTTACAAACTGCCTGATCTAGAGACTCTTTAACTAAAGACTTTCTGATTTAGTAGGTAAATGCATTTTTGCTATTTCTGAAATTGAGCTTTCATTGACCTGCAACTTGAGTGGAATTCGAATTTCTTCAAAGAAAACAGAGCACTGCTTATTTTCATCAGAGCTATTGCAATTGCCTGTGCTATATGCATTATATGCCGGAGATTAAACCTCATTAGAAATTTCTCTTTACCAATGGTGATTTTATGTCAGTGAAGTATTCAAGACTTGCTAACATTGAAATCTGATGATTTAAATTTTGAAATAAACTTACTAAATACATTTCTTTGACTCCTACTTTCAATGTGCAGGCAAATGAGTTGCACTATATTCTAAATGAATGTATTACAGTTGTGTATTATAACTACCTCTCGTTGATGGTATTGTCAGCCAAAAAGATGCGGAAATAAAACCTCCATCGACTTCTGGTGAGATAGACTTTCAGGACGCCAATCAATTTGGGTCTATTCTGCGCTCTTGTACCAGCAACAACCCGACCTGACCTGCTACCTGTTGATGGCCTCTGATGGAGTAAGTCTTGACTCCCAAGTGCTGTTCCTCAGGTCCTGGAAACCTGGGCTGTGCCTAACTGGACTTGGCCTACCACCTCTGAAAAGCTGAGACAAACCTTTTGGATTTCCAGACCTCTGGAGGACTGGGGTGTACTAATCCCGCCTATCGGTCCAGAGTGCAGCCTTGCTGGGTTGAAGAAAGTGATTTCTCCCACTAGGAGCTTCTCCACAGCAGCAAATCTGGTTCTGTGAGAATGTATCCGGCCTCATGGAACCCACCGTCAGATACCTTGTACCCCAGAAGCATTTTGACTTCAGTTTCACAGACTAATGCCAAGGTAAAACTCTACCCTGACCATTGACTATCATTTGTGCGTAGTGATTGTTGATGCTATTTTCACTTTAATCTTTATAAATTCATATCTTTGCTACACCTTGAAGGATTTTTGTCGTTTTTGTGCTATTTATAAAATTGGACTCTATTTTTCCAATTCGCTTCAGATTTTTATTGCTCAGTGTTTTGATTTTATAACCGTTCTGATGACGCCATAAATATTTCAGACATTGCCCTAAGTTAAGCCTGTCTGCTCTGAGCCATTGCTATCAGGGGGTGGAGTTCAGGTTAAATTAGTGAATTTCCGGGTTCACCCTGACTCGAGTTGTGATTATTCCTTGAGGTGGGCAGCCGTTCAGTCTAAATATTAATCCAATATCTTACAATCATTGAAAAAATAAGTGTTTGCAAAGGATTTATTTGTGTGCTTCCTGTTGCTGGTTTATATATCCATTATTTAATTAACATGGACAGAAAAATATAGAGCAGGTTGGTAAAATGCCAGTAAGGTACATAGCTGTCATGTTTCCCAGGTCCATGTGTGTGAGCTAGTCCAGTCCAGGTTTTTTTCCCTTTGAATTCTGGGACTTGCAGTCCTTTTTTTAAAATAATAAAATAAACAACAATAGAAGTGCAAGAGTTCAAAGGAATTACCCTGAACTGGAGCAGCACATGACTCATGGACCTGGGAAATTTGATAGGGTTGAAGGTAGCAACCTAGCTATTGTATGAATTTAAGCAAACATGCGCTGCTTTTGAACTTACAGTGAAATATATGTGTATGTCAAGAACACTTTGAAACATGCTCATTATATAAAAAAAACAAAAGCTTTATTTCACTGTTTTAATCCCTTGCTTTTTCTCATTGCCTTTTTTTTCTTCACCCTTTAATCTTTCTCAAGTTTTGATGTTGTTTTTCCCCTTGTATCTTTCTTTTTTTAACCCCTGCCATGTTTTTCCCTTTGTAGCTTTCTATTTTAACCGCTGCCATTGTTTCCAATCTCTTTCATTCTCTTCCGCATTTATTTTATGTGACTCAATATCCTCCAATAAATAATTTCATTGCTTTCACCATGTATATGCATTAATTTAATTGTTTTTTATTTCATGTTTTGCTATTTGCAATAAGCGTGCTTTTCTGCCTTTCTCTACTAGTGCAAAAATGAACCGCTACAGTATTTGACAACTGATAGGTAATTTATAGCCTTAGATGAATTTGGTATCCTGTTGAATCGTGTATCCCCTAATTCAGCCCGAGGAGAGCTCTACTGCTTCTGTCTGATCTGCTCCTGCGCAGGCGGAGTTTCGTTTATATCACCCAACACTCACTGGTCCCGCCGACTGCCGCTCCATTGCAGTGTCTTTGTGCTTGCCCTGCCTCCTGCTTTTTATTATTGCTTTCTTTGTTTTTAATCGTTTTTAGGTCTCGCCTGCCGATGCGCTTGCGCATTCGAGCTGGCGAGAGATATAGGGGCTTATCCAGAGTTTAACCAAACTGGCGATTTGATGCAGTGCCCGTGATAAGCGCGTGCATGCATCAAAGCCATCTGCTTCCCTCCCACAGCTTCCCCCAGCGTGCGCTCTGCCCTCAGGCATTTCTCCTCCCCTAATTATTTACGGCCGGTCGGCCGTTCTTTCACTTTCACGGCCGCCAGGCCGTGTCTCGCGTTTCTCCTCCCCCCTCCCAGTGTACTTTTGTGCTTTCACTTTGTCTCTGTGTCTCGCGTCTCTCCTCCCCCCAGTGTACTTTTAATCGGGTGCCAGTATGCTTGTTTTCGAAGTGTTGATATTTGTTTTATCGCGTAGTTCAGCCTCATCTTTTCACATTACGACACATTGCCATTATAGTGTATTTCTTGAAACTTATGCGCTGTAAAACACGCTCACGCTCTAAGGATGTCTGAAGATCAACTCCGCTGTCAGTTTTCAGACTCTATTTCCCCCTTCTCGTCTTTAATTACACTGCTGCTGCTGTCGGCAAGCGTGCTTGAGCACTCACCCGTGGTATTTGTTCAGGCGTCCCAGTTCCGCAACTCCATTGTTGCTGGTGCCAGGACTGCGGGTCCGTGCTGCCCTGTCCTTCTCGAGTACATGGGTGGGCAGAGGTTACTCTTTACTCAATTCAACAATTCTGTTGCAAAGAAACCCACGCCGCTTGCAATGGCGGGCCATAGCGGGGTTGCGAGCCCCTACGTATCCAAACAGTGTTGTCATCCCAAATCAATGAAAACAACACACCGTGGCCATATGATATCCTTATGTGTGATTCTTTATTGTAGTCACTCTACGCGTTTCGGAGCGGCTGCTCCTTGAAACCGAGTAATGTGAATGCACAAAAACAAAATGTTTAAATTAATCATGTGACACACCTCGGTGTCAACAGTGAAGACAGACTTCATAATGATACAAACTTAACAATCATAACAGTGGACACAGACGTATTTACAAATAATATTCTGCCATAATACATCGGATACAGTTGTCTCAGTTAGTACATTGTTGAGTATTCATTTTACATGGGGTATTGCAAGTGCGGTATACTGCGGGTCAAATAAGACTAACACGTGCAGTCCTAGTTTCATGCCCATTGCAGACTGCTTGTAATCAATTGACTGCTGTAAAGCTTTAGATCTTGAACAAATTTTTTTATTGGGAACTCGCTAGTTCGCAAGACACGTAATACGTGTGTTTATCATACCGCCCCCATGGGCTTATATTCACACCCCCTCACACACCCCCTCACCCTCACACACCCTCGCACCTCTGACCCTCTCTCAACCTCTCACCCTCACTTACCCCCACCCACCCTCTCACTCTCACTTACCCCCTCACCCTCACACACCCTCTCACCCTCACACACCCTCTCACCCTCACACACCCTCTCACCCTCACACACCCTGTCACCCTCTCACCCCTTCACCCTCATACACCCTCTCACCCCTCACTCTCACACACCCTCTCACCCCCTAACACACCCTCACTCACCCTCACCCCCCTCACCCTCACACACCCTCACTCACCCTCACACCCTCACACCCCCTCACCCTCAAACCCCCTCAACCTCACACCCCCTCATCCTCCCTCACTCACCCTCAAACACCCTCACTCACCCTCACAGCCCCTCTCACCCTTACACCCCCTCTCACCCCCCTCTCAACCTCACACACCCCCTCACCCTCGCACCCCTGGCCCTTTCCCACCCTCTCACCCTCACTTACCCCACCCACCCTCTCACCCTCACTTACCCCCTCACCCTCACACACCTGCTCACCCTCACACACCTGCTCACCCTCACACACCCTCTCACCCTCAAACACCCTCTCACCCTCACACACCCTCTCACCCCCTCACCCTCACACACCCTCTCACCCCCTCACCCTCACACACCCTCTCACCCCCTCACACACCCTCACTCACCCTCACACCCTTACACACCCCACTCTCACACACCCTCACCCTCACACACCCTCACCCTAAAACCCCCTCATCCTCCCTCACTTACCCTCAAACCCCCTCACTCACCCTTACACCTCCTCTCACCCTTACACTCCCTCTCACCCTCACACCCCCTCTCACCCTCACCCCCCCGCTCACCCTTACACCCCCTCTCACCCCCCTCAGCCTCACACACCCTCTCACCCTCACACCCCCCCCTCACCCTCGCACCCCTGACCCTCTCTCACCCTCCCACCCTCACTTACCCCCACCCACCCTCTCACCCCCACTTACCCCCTCACCCTCACACACCCGCTCACCCTCACACACCCACTCACCCTCACACACCCTCTCACCCTCACACACCCTCTCACCCTCACACACCCTCTCACCCCCTCATCCTCACACACCCTCTCACCCCCTCACCCTCACACACCCTCTCACCCCCTCACATACCCTCACTCACCCTCACCCCCTCACCCTCACACACCCTCACTCACCCTCAAACTCTTACACACCCCACTCTCACACACCCTCACCCTCACACACCCTCACCCTAAAACCCCCTCAACCTCACACACCCTCATCCTCCCTCACTCACCCTCAAACACCCTCACTCACCCTTACACCCTCTCTCACCCTTACACCCCCTCTCACCCTCACACCCCCTCTCACCCTCACACCCCCGCTCACCCTTACACCCCCTCTCACCCCCCTCAGCCTCACAACCACTCTCACCCTCACACACACCCTCACCCTCGCACCCCTGACCCTCTCTCACCCTCTCACCCTCACTTACCCCCACCCACCCTCTCACCCTCACTTACCCCTCACCCTCACACACCCGCTCACCCTCACACACCCGCTCACCCTCACATACCCTCTCACCCTCACACACCCTCTCACCCTCACACACCCTCTCACCCTCACACACCCTCTCACCCCCTCACCCTCACACATCCTCTCACCCACTCACCCTCACACACCCTCTCACCCCCTCACACACCCTTACTCACCCTCACCCCCTCACCCTCATGCACCCTCACTCACCCTCACACCCTCACACATCCCACTCTCACACACCCTCACCCTAAAACCCCCTCAACTTCACACACCCTCATCCTCCCTCCCTCACCCTCAAACACCCTCACTCACCCTTACACCCCCTCTCACCCTTACACCCCCTCTCACCCTCACAACCCCTCTCACCCTCACACCCCCTCTCACCCTCACACACCCCCTCACCCTCACACACCGTCGCACCCCTGACCCTCTCTCACCCTCTCACCCTACCTTACCCCCACCCACCCTCTCACCCTCACTTACCCTCTCACCCTCACACACCCGCTCACCCTCACACACCCTCTCACCCTCACACACCCTCACACCCCCACACCCCTCACACCCCCCCTCACCCTCCCTAACCCTCCCTCACCCTTACCCTCACACCCCCCACCCTCACACACCCTCACGCACCTTCTCTCACCCTCTCACACACACTCTCACCCACTCAGCACCACCACTTAAATGTGTGGTTTTCCCTGCCCATGATTGCCTTCATTTAGTGTGTTGAATTGTGGGATTTGCAGTCCAATTTCTGTAGTTTGTCCCTCTCATTCCTTGGTGACAAATCTGTTTTCCCTCCAAATTTCTCCTTTGCTCTGTGCTTAGGCCTGTGTGCTGAAACAGTGCAGCCCCAGCCACCATTTTGTGTTCACAAGCCAGTGAGGCCAGCCCCCCTGCCCCCCTCCCCCAGCAACATGGATTTTCTACATCAGAGGGTGCTTCTGTGAGCTGTTGAAATTGTATTTACTGGGGCCTGTGCACTTCGTTTTTTGGCCAGCAGGGGGAGTAAAGCTTTATTCAAACAGTATTGTTAGATTTCGAGTTAGTGAAGCCTTTACCTGCTGAAGTCCAAAGTTGTGGATTGAGCCTGTCTGTCTCCTAGGAGATTCTGAACAGGAGCAAGCAGCTGCCCAGACCCCACCCCCAGGCCAACAGACCATTGGCTATTCAGCTATCAGGCAAGCCTGAGCCCTCCTCTCACATCTGGCCAGGCCCCTGAAGGCCTTGCTGGGTGAACCCCAAATCAGTCTCCTCCATCTTGTGAGTTGCAGCCCACATGTGCCCCAGATTGCTTTGAGCAGAGTCCAGGAAGTGGTAAGGAGACAGACTAGTGCTGTCTCTTCCCAAGACAAAAAGTTATTTAAAAAACGATTTTCACTTTCTGTGTTTACTGTCTATGCCTGTGGTTGTTACAGTTAAAAATTGTAGTTTTAGCCTGCCTGTAATTGCGTATTTTATCACCTGTGTTGTGTTTTAAATGTGTGGTTTTCCCTGCCCATGATTGCCTTCATTTAGTGTGTTGAATTGTGGGATTTGCAGTCCAATTTCTGTAGTTTGTCCCTCTCATTCCTTGGTGACAAATCTGTTTTCCCTCCAAATTTCTCCTTTGCTCTGTGCTTAAGCCTGTGTGCTGAAACAATGCAGCCCCAGCCACCATTTTGTGTTCACAAGCCAGTGAGGCCAGCCCCCCTACCCCCCTCCCCCAGCAACAGGGATTTTCTACATCAGAGGGTGCTTCTGTGAGCTGTTGAAACTGTATTTACTGGGGCCTGTGCACTTCGTTTTTTGGCCAGCAGGGGGAGTAAAGATTTATTCAAACAGTATTGTTAGATTTCGAGTTAGTGACGCCTTTACCTGCTGAAGTCCAAAGTTGTGGATTGAGCCTGTCTGTCTCCTAGGAGATTCTGAACAGGAGCAAGCAGCTGCCCAGACCCGACCCCCAGGCCAACAGACCGTTGGCTATTCAGCTACCAGGCAAGCCTGAGCCCTCCTCTCATATCTGGCCAGGCCCCTGAAGGCCTTGCTGGGTGAACCCCAAATCAGTCTCCTCCATCTTGTGAGTTGCAGCCCACATGTGCCCCAGATTGCTTTGAGCAGAGTCCAGGAAGTGGTAAGGAGACAGACTAGTGCTGTCTCTTCCCAAGACAAAAAGTTATTTAAAAAACGATTTTCACTTTCTGTGTTTACTGTCTATGCCTGTGGTTGTTACAGTTAAAAATTGTAGTTTTAGCCTGCCTGTAATTGCGTATTTTATCACCTGTGTTGTGTTTTAAATGTGTGGTTTTCCCTGCCCATGATTGCCTTCATTTAGTGTGTTGAATTGTGGGATTTGCAGTCCAATTTCTGTAGTTTGTCCCTCTCATTCCTTGGTGACAAATCTGTTTTCCCTCCAAATTTCTCCTTTGCTCTGTGCTTAGGCCTGTGTGCTGAAACAGTGCAGCCCCAGCCACCATTTTGTGTTCACAAGCCAGTGAGGCCAGCCCCCTTGCCCCCCCCTCCCCCAGCAACAGGGATTTTCTACATCAGAGGGTGCTTCTGTGAGCTGTTGAAACTGTATTTACTGGGGCCTGTGCACTTCGTTTTTTGGCCAGCAGGGGGAGTAAAGCTTTATTCAAACAGTATTGTTAGATTTCGAGTTAGTGAAGCCTTTACCTGCTGAAGTCCAAAGTTGTGGATTGAGCCTGTCTGTCTCCTAGGAGATTCTGAACAGGAGCAAGCAGCTGCCCAGACCCCACCCCCAGGCCAACAGAACATTGGCTATTCAGCTACCAGGCAAGCCTGAGCCCTCCTCTCACATCTGCCCAGGCCCCTGAAGGCCTTGCTGGGTGAACCCCAAATCAGTCTCCTCCATCTTGTGAGTTGCAGCCCACATGTGCCCCAGATTGCTTTGAGCAGAGTCCAGGAAGTGGTAAGGAGACAGACTAGTGCTGTCTCTTCCCAAGACAAAAAGTTATTTAAAAAAACGATTTTCACTTTCTGTGTTTACTGTCTATGCCTGTGGTTGTTACAGTTAAAAATTGTAGTTTTAGCCTGCCTGTAATTGCGTATTTTATCACCTGTGTTGTGTTTTAAATGTGTGGTTTTCCCTGCCCATGATTGCCTTCATTTAGTGTGTTGAATTGAGGGATTTGCAGTCCAATTTCTGTAGTTTGTCCCTCTCATTCCTTGGTGACAAATCTGTTTTCCCTCCAAATTTCTCCTTTGCTCTGTGCTTAGGCCTGTGTGCTGAAACAGTGTAGCCCCAGCCACCATTTTGTGTTCACAAGCCAGTGAGGCCAGCCCCACTGCCCCCCCTCCCCCAGCAACAGGGATTTTCTACATCAGAGGGTGCTTCTGTGAGCTGTTGAAACTGTATTTACTGGGGCCTGTGCACTTCGTTTTTTGGCCAGCAGGGGGAGTAAAGCTTTATTCAAACAGTATTGTTAGATTTCGAGTTAGTGAAGCCTTTACCTGCTGAAGTCCAAAGTTGTGGATTGAGCCTGTCTGTCTCCTAGGAGATTCTGAACAGGAGCAAGCAGCTTCCAACTCCCTGACCAGCAAACCTTGTCTGAGGTTGCTGGGACCTTATATAGTGTGCTGATGGTTGGCACATGTGTACACTGATTGGTGGTTGTATCTGGTGTTTCTATTGGGTTAGGGTTAATGTCCTCATTGGCTGGGTATTTGAGGGTTCTGATTGGTTTCTCGGTCTGTGATTCAATCATTGCAGGGTTGGGACTAGGGCTAGGGTTCGGATTTCTATAGGAAGTAGGGACTAGGGCTTCCTATGTTATTGGTTGTTGGGAGTAGGGTGGGACTAGGGCTACGGTTAGACCTTTAATTGGAAGTAGCAATTTAATGCTTCTGGTGTGATTGGTTTTTGGACCAGTTGTGGGACTAAGAGTAGGGTTAGGCTTTCTATTGGAAGTAGGGACTAGGGCTACTTGTACCATTGGCTGTTAAGGCTAGTGTTGTGATTGGATAGTGTTAGGGCTAGGGTTCCCATTGGCTGAAGGGGTCACCTGATTATTAGGGCTACAAAAAGGGCCAGGCTTAGGGCGTCTCAGCCCGGGCGTCAAGGCTAAGGGTGGAGAGGACAAGGGTAGTTGCATGTTTGGGCCTGTTAAGGGTGGAGAGAACAAGGGTAGTTGCCTGTTTGGGCCTGTTAAGGGTGGAGAGGACAAGGGTAGTTGCCTGTTTGGGCCTGTTAAGGGTGGAGAGGACAAGGGTATTTGCCTGTTTGGGCCTGTTCGAGACTGGTCGGGACTAGGGCCTGAAATGCTGCCCTTTTTCTCTTAAAAAAAAATCCTTCACTCTTTTATCCCTCCACTATCCTTTTTCTATCAAAATTAACAGACTAACATGTTCACTTCTCAAATTCCATGTTCCATATTCAACTATAGTAATATACTGCCCAAATAACTGAATAACATATCTACTACTCAAATTAATTCATATTCATACTATACTAATTTTCAACACTAATCCTTTATGGGTTCCGGAGTGGCGTGCTACTCGCCAAAAAAGCGCTTCAACACCCATCAGGGGTAACAAGTGCTATATGAATGCAAATCTTTCTTCCCTTTTATCCATCCTCTATCCTTCTCACGCCAAGTAACACACTAATATCCACCACTGAAATTACCTCATATTTCACCATATTAATTCACCACTAATCCTTTATAGGCTCCCTGAATAGCATGCGTCAACAAGCGAGCGATAAATAAATACTAACCTTTGTCCTACTCTATCCTTCTGCTATCATTCCAAATCCAAATAACTGACTAACATATCCACCACTTAAAATGTACTTGCATGTTTCACTATACTAATTCAAAACTAATCCTCTGTGGGTCCCGGAGTAGCGTGCTACCCGCCGAAAAAGCGCTTCGACGCCTCGTCAGGGGTAGTAAGCGCTATATAAATACAATTACAATACAATACAATACTCAGCACCATCCCAACACCACTCAGCACCACCACTGCACCACTCAGCACCACTCAGCACCACCATAGCACCACTCAATACCACGACAGCATCACTTAGCACCACCACAGCATCGCTCATCGCAACCACAGCATCACTCAGCGTAACAACAGCATCACTCAGCGCAACCACATCATCACTCAGCGCAACCACAGCATCACTCAGCACCACCACAATATCACTCAGCACCACCACAGCATCACTGGTTCAAATATGTTCTTTCAATGTTTCAAGCAGTTTTCAAGCTTACAAGCTTTATTACAAATCACAAAAAGATGTTGATTTTTCACTTCTGTTCTTGCATTTTCTAAACAATAAAAAACACTGGACATAATCTTCACAAAAGTTATTTACAAAACTTAAAGCTATTGACATTACAAATTAAATAAATTATTTAAGTATTAATTATTTTAAAAAATTAAAAGCCATTGTTATTTGTAATATCAATACATCTAAGTCACGTAAATACAAACCATGACTCATTACAAATGCTATAGGTGTCACCTACTACCATTTTTGACATTACTGATTTTTACATTGTGGTAATCAGCCAAGTTGGTTGAGGATACATCATGATAAAAGTGAGGAGCTCCTGCTCTGTGGGCTCGTTCGGCATCAAGGGGAAGCGGTCCTTAGCTGAATGACGCACCTATGTGTCAACACATCCAGAGCCGTGTCATCCAGATATTCCCAATATGATTTCAAAAGTCCCAGCTTTTGGACCTGGGTCAAAAGCTGGCATAATTTGAGGGTTGTCCAATAGCGACATTGCAGGGAGTACATCATCGCACATATTGCAGCCATTCTCAAACATGCCCATACTGTGCGTTCAACAATGTGCATTCTTCTGTTGGGCTTAAGGTGGGTGTCTGCTGTTGTGGAACCAGTGATGTGCAAACTGCGCCTGCAAGGCCAAGTTGTACACTTAAAAGTTAAGGCCCAGCAAATCCTCTGGCCTTGGTAATTGCGTTTTGGTCCATCTAAGTGTGGTTGTTTCCCTGCTCAGGTCAGTTTTATCATGAGCGTGCTAAGCTGTATAAAAAGGCTTTGGTCCGTGGAATGGGAATGTTTTGAAACAGTCATTTTTGCAGTATTACCATCTTCATGATAGCCACTCAGCCACTCTGCCTGCCACAGACATGGAGAGCTTAATCCAATTCAATATACCCAAATATCTGATTAGTTCAACCTGCTATTTTAGTGGAAATTATAGAGAGGGTGTGCAGATTGCTTTAGTGAGAGACCTCATTAATGATTGGGACACATTGATAGTCCTGACCCCTTACAAAAGGCTAAATTCTCCCTGAAAATGGTTTTTAAGTTGTGTTCCGGATCCTTAACCCACCGTAATTTATCATCAGTCTACATTGACATCAGAATTTCATGAGTCTCAATTTGCATGCCCCTTGTATGGTGTTATTCTATAGGTATGCTTGCCAGTAGCTCTAACAGTACGGTAAATCAACAATATCGCTATAAAGGGGCACCTCCACTCTGTCCATCTACCTATCATAATAGGCAGAAGCAACCCTACATTTACTCACTCTGGCTCTATTTTTCCTAACCAAGGCAACATGGCCCTCCCAATCCCCAGCCTCTCCTTCACTACGAGCTGGAAAGGCCATTCTATAGAATTAAAGCATTGGTGCCATCTAGAAATATGGCAACTGTTCATATTTGTAGGGCAATTTGTTGTGTCACCACAAACAACATACATAGATTATCAATAGTAGATCTGCCTGTACTAAATCCAGATTGATCAGGCTAGACCAGGCTCTGCATAGGTGGCAGTAGTCTATTTCGCAAGATTTTGACTAGGATCCTATTGTTCAAGTTTATTAAGGATAAGGGCCTGTAGGGATCACATTGGTTAAGGGGTTTATCTTGTTTAAGTAAAGTGGTCACTATGGTTTCTCTCATCAATGTGGGAGTGCACCTTATTATGTAAATGTAAATGTATTTGAGCTTATATAGCGCAGAGCTACCCGCAGTGGGTTTCCCGGCGCTTGCTTAGGGAACCCGTCCTGGTATTCTCCTGTGAGATATCCCAGCAGGGTATCCACAAGGTGAAAGCCAGGCATCCCGCCGCGAGGGGCCGTTGTGGAGATTAAGCAAGCTATTGCCCAGAGTCGCAGAGTGTGAACCCCTGAGTCGAGAAGGCACCGGAGCGAGAATTATCGAGTCCGTGGAATTTTTAGCCCAAGACCCGCCGAGGCAGGGACTTGAACCCTGGTCCAGGGCCGATCTCAGCTTCCGGGTCTGCCGCCTCTAACCCCTGAGCCACACTTCTCCACTTCTACCTCTTATGCCACTAATAAAAGTAGGATAAATTCTTCCAAGCACTCTTTGTAAAATCTATAGGAATGCCCTTGCCTCCAGCAACACTCCTGTTACTCATTTCTTTGATTACAGCTGAAGAAATTGACACAGTGGCAGGTGCTCCTTGTGTTATAACTATGCCAGGATGGACCTGTCTATCGGGTACTTCCTTTACAAACTGTGATGAATATAACCTACAGTAGTTTTTAGGTCTCGACTATTCTATCCCGTTAGAGATTGATTAGGCCTCGACTATTCTAACCCGTTAGGGATTGAATAGGTGAGAATATAGTAAGCAGTCCGATAAGTCTACCTAGCCTGCGGATCGCGCACAGTTCATGTGAGGCAGGCACGTGCACATCAAACACCATCGGCCTCGGCATCAGACTTCAAAGGAATCCGCTCCCAAGCCGCTCCCCCGCAGACTTCAAAGGAATGCGCTCCCACTCCCCCCCCCCCCACAGCAATGCCCAAAGCTTGGGTTTTTTTGCATCCATTTTGTAGGGAAGCCGTGTTTTATTCGGCGTTCTATGCACCTTTCTCAGTTGTTTTTTTTGGACGAAAGTGAAAGCCTACCATGCTTGTTTACAGTAGCCTTGCTCCTCAAATTCTGTTGCTGTGTTGCCATCTCTCTAGGGACACAGCTTGAAAACACTTGACTTGCTAGCTGCAATGCTACATCTGCTCTGCTTTGCCTCTAGACACGTTGATCCCTCGCAGACTGTGCTGACTCTGCCCCTCCTGATTCTGAAACTGACTAACGCAGTCACGATGCAGTCTCTTCTCTTGTCTTATGATGTCTGCCCTGCCACCATTTATTTCGGACCCTCACCCTCACACCTCCTCACCCTCGCACACCCTCACTCACCCTCACTCACCCTCACCCACCCTCACACACCTTCACTCACCCTCACAAGCCCCTCACCCTCACAACCCTCTCACCCTCACTCACCCTCACACCACCACACCCCCTCACCCTTGCACCCCCTCACTCTCACCCTCACACCCCCTCACTCTCACACCCCCTCACTCTCACACACCCTCTCACCCTCACACACCCTCTCACCCCCTCACCCTCATACACCCTCTCACCCCCTCACACACCCTCTTACCCCCTCACACCCCCTCACTCTCACACCCCCTCACTCTCACAACCCCTCACTCTCACACCCCCTCACTCTCACACCCCTCACTCACACCCCCTCACTCTCGCACCCCCTCACCCTTGCACCCCTTCATCCTCACCCTCACTCACCCCGCACCCCCTCATTCTCACCCTCCCTGATCCTCACCCTCACACACCCTCACACACATACACCCTCACACACACACTCTCACCCTACCTCACCCCTCACACACCTTCACCTCCCTACAGCCTCACACCCCCTCACACCTAACACCCCCTCACTCCCCCTCACTCCCTCACCCTCACACACCTCCTCACCCTCACACACCATCACCCTCACACCCCCTCATCCTCACCCTCACCCTCACACACCCTCACCCTCCCTCACCTTCTCACCCTCCCTCACCTTCTCACCCTCCCTCACCTTCTCACCCTCCCTCACCCTCCCTCACCCTCCATCACCCTCCATCACCCTCCCTCCCCATCCCTCACCCTCCCTCCCTCCCTCACCCCGCACCCTCCCTCACCCTCTCACCCTCCCTCTCACCCTCCCTCACCCTCTCACCCTCCCTCACCCTCTCACCCTCACATCACCTCACCCTCACATCACCTCACCCTCACATCCCCTCGCCCTCACATCCCCTCGCCCTCACATCCCTTCACACCCCCTCACCCTCACACAACCTCACCCTCACACACCCTCAAACTCCCTCACCCTTACCCTCACACACCCTCACACACTGCTCACCCCTACACCCTCACACACCCTCACACCCACCCTCTCACACCCTCACCCTCACACCCCCTCTCACCCTCACACACCCTCACACCCTCACACACCCCACACCTTCACCCCCTCTCACCCTCACCCTCAAACCCTCACCCTCACACCTTCACCCTCCCTCACACCCACTCACTCACTCTCACACACCCTCACCAGCATAACACAACAAAGCATAGCATAACAAAACATAGCAGAACAAAACATAGAATAACAAAGCATAGCATAGCCAAACATAGCATAGCATAGCAAAACATAGCTTAGCAAAACATAGCATAGCATAACAAAACATAGCATAGCATAACAATTCAAAGCATAGGATAGCAAAACATAGCATAGCATAGCAAAACACAGCATAGCATAACAATTCAAAGCATAGGATAGCAAAACATAGCATAACAAAACATAGGATAACAAAACATAACATAGCATACAGCATCACTCCGCACCACCACAGCATCACTTAGGGGCACCACAACATCACTATGCGCTACCACAGCATCACTGAATGCCACAGCATCACTCGTTTGCCATCACAACATCACTCAACGCCACCACAGCATCAATCTGTGCAACCATTCAACAACACCTGGTTCAAATATGTTCTCTCAATATTTCAAGCTTTATAACAAATGTAACAAAAAGATGTTAATATTTCACTTCTGTTCTTGGATTTTCGTCACAATAAAATACACTGAACATAATCTTCACAAAAGTTATTTACAGAACTTTAAGCTATTGACATTAGAAATGAACTTTTATTTAAGTATTAATTAAAAAAAATTAAAAGCCATTGTTGTTTGTAATATCAATACATGGAAGTCACGTAAATACAACACATATTGCATTACAAATGCTATAGGTGTCACATTTGCGAAAGTTATAACTATTGGCATTGCAAATGACAAAGCTATTAATTTCGCTATTTTCAAAAACAAAGCATAAATAAAAAATTTGTCATTTACAATACCAAAAGCTCAAACTTTCCTAATGCGAGACCTATTGCATTACAAATGATTGTTTTGTGCAGGCACGGCAGTTGCGCTCTGATACCGAATCCTTCGCTTTTGAGCCTCTGCTCCCCATGAAGTAATCTCTAGAGTAGCAGCCCAACCAGACTTAAGAGAACATTTGGGGGTATAAAGCCTGATGTCTAGAGCTCTTAGGGAGCACACTCCTAATTGGGGGGCTTCAGTTTTGCCAAAATCAACAGCCATTCCAAATATTCATATCACTGCTCCATACACCAAAACTGGGAGGATCTTTGCCTCATGAGACTTCTTGGAAGGTCGTAATTTAATAGCCAACATATACTTTATTACATATTATTAGACTATTAACAAAAACTACACCTCTTGGCCACAGTCAGTGGGCATCAAGTAAATTTGTGATTGATCACTGTGGCCTCCTTCCTAACCATGGAGCATGTAAATGAATTTCACTACAGACACAGCATCGTCTCAGACTTCTTTATTACCAAACATTCAGTCACACACAGCACAATTGCATCATACTTCCCATAACCACACCTTACACCTCCCAGCACCTTACGTAGTTCCTGACCAGACCCACAGGGCACTGCATCAGTATGCTACATCTCCATCTTTGTTAAAAAAAATAAGTGGCAGACATCATTAAAATCGCATCTCCTCAATTAGTCGGCGGGGAGCTCGCACTGGTCTTCCAGCTCGGGTGGTCCGAGATGGTCGAGGTCCACCCTGCTCATGTATCAACGGCACAGGCTCAGTTGCTTGAGCTGGACCTGAAGACTGGGTCACCTCACACATAGTTTCAGGAGTTGACAAATGTTGAGATAGGTGTTTAAAGTGTAATGTGTCCCGTATGATGGACTTTCCAGGACTATGTGCTGTAATCATGTGTCCCTTGCATGGTACAACCCGCAAAGGGTCAGCAGCAAAAGGAGTGCCGTTTTCTGTTTCTGTCTTTGTTTAACCAGTACCCAGTTTCCTCTGTCAAAGACTGTTTCCTGGGTGCATCGGCGCTGATTTGCATACATTTTCATTTTGATTTTCGAGTAGCAAAGGTATTGTGAATCTTCTCAGCATCCACTGATCCATTTGGTGTCCATTGAAGTAATTTTGTTCTGATGGCTCTCCCAAATAGCAAGGTGGATGGACTCTCACCAGTCGTGGAGTGAGAAGTTTATCGATAGGCCCGGAGGACCTGGAACAAGGCCTAGTTCAGATTGCTTCCTCCCATTGACGCTGGTTGAATCACCGTCTTGAGAGTGCCCATGAAACAACTCCATTGGCTTGAGCCTAGAAGGGTGTACTCTTTTGGTGTTTGACACTGAGTGGAACAAGAAATTCCTTGAACTCTATGCTATTGAAGGGAGGGTCATTGCCAAATTTGAGATTTCAGGGATAGCCCAAGCTGTAAAGATGTCATCGAGCCACTCTATTACTGTGTCATGGATTGGCAAAGATAGGTCTTCCACCAGAGGAAAAAGCAAGTATTCATCTAGCCTACCAGGAGGTGATGTCTGTATTCCAGAGGCCCAAAGAAAATCAACTGCAACTCTCTTCCAGGCACTGGCAAGAGGTTAGGCTTTGTTACTGGGTGCTGCGTTACCTTGAGGGTCAAACAATTGCAGAAGTGGCATTACAGCCTGGGTGGAGAACATGTCCAGGCCCCCATGCCTTGTCTGAGCGCCGAGCCACAACATCCAGACCAATCACAACACTGCATTGTAGCATTGCGATTGGCTCAGGGGAGCCTTGGTGCTTCCAGGCTGCTTCCTGTTGCTGCTGGCGGGAGGAGGAGAAACATGACCAGGATGAGCGGCAAGGAGGACGTGGCAAGAAGGTAGGTTTCATTATTTTTTTTATTTCTAAGCCGTCGCGTCTCCCCGCCTTACCCTTGATCCAGTGCCGGCCGGTGCTGTTCTATTGTCTAATATATTAACTTCATTATAGTGACATCAAGTGGTGAAAGAGTTAAATGGTTTCTGAAGTTGAGAAAATAAGATTTAAGAAAAAAACAGAAGTAAATAATAAGTGACATGTCAGTAACAAAGTATGGTAAGTGAGCATAGGGGTTATGTGTGAAACTTGATTGAGATGTATAGGCCAAGCAACAAAAATTCAATAAGATTCCACTGAAGTTTATAGGACAAGGGAGGGTAAATAAAAAATCTACCAAGTTTTCAGTTTGCAGATGTGTGACATTTATAGGTTTTCAGCATGATTCTGTGTGTTATTTTACTGCATTATGTATGATTCTTTTAAGGACATTTTATCAAAGCACCGGGAAGAAACAGAATGACACAGGGGACAGCACACAGAGCTAGAGAGAGGAGGGGACACAGATTGAAGTGGACAAAGATATAGAGGCACAGCCCAGAATGGTGTGGGATCAAATGTGGCACTATGCAAAGAGCAGGGGCAGCATGAAGGAAAGGGGCAGAAAGCATAGGAGAAAGATAAGGTTGGGTTTGAGAGCATGGGTGGTATAAAGGATAAGGGCAGAGAGCACTAAGGCAGATGAGAACAGTAGACAGTACAGGGGAAGAAATGGTGGCGGTGGAGTGCCTGAAGCAGACATATCTCACTTATCCTGGCACAGAAGCCACCCATGTCATTGCTCCTGGCTGCTCTATACTCTAGATTCTGATGCCACCTCAGTGCTCTCTGAAGTTCTTTTCCATGCCAGGCAGTGGGTACAGATGAAACAGGACCAAGAGAGGAAACAGGAGGAAGAGAGCCACATTGTACCATGAAAGCCCCCTGCATCACCAGCTCTGTAGAAGGGCTCACATGCTGGCCGTTCGCAGGTTTGTGCTGTGTGTTGACCACAAATCAGTGAGAGCGAGTAGATTACAGGGCTACATTTACACACACTGCTCTGTGACACACTTCAATTGCAAAGGCTGACAGGAGTTATGTGAATAATGCATTTCAGAGTGGTGATGCACGGGCAAGCACTGAGATGTGTTAGTCTAACCCAACTGTTGTATAGCATTATAGGACCCGAGGGTAATTTTCCCGATTCATGCCCTTATATAGATATACATCACCTTGTTCTTATATAGGCATGGAAATCATAACCATATTTAGACATAGCCCATGCAGTCCAAATACGGCATGGCTACTTCCACTAGTTACAAAAAGCCACAACGATTTCTTGGAAAACTCGACTTCAGCAGTTAGGAACTTCCCCTTGTTTGAATATTGATTTGTCCAAGAACTCATGGATTTTTCAAAGAACTGAGACCCTTTGATGACGTTATTATGGCCACCTTTACGTCAAACTCTGCACCTTCAAGGTATAAATATGCCCACACTTGCCATAGCAAACACACGGTGGTTTGGAGCAGTTCGACTATCTACTTGGCCGACGCATCTCGCTACAGCAAGTGCCAAAGGAAGCCGACCCTCCAGCAGTCGCACTGAGAGAGACGCTGTCTTTTCTCTTGCCGAGAAATCCAGCTCCAGTGTTTCCAGGCTCCCTTGTGGGGTGTTGGGAAATAGAGTCCTGAGACAGAGAGATACCAGACTTCCTTCATTCTAAACAAAGGTACGGAGCTGATTAGACACTAAGAGAAATCTTGGATAGATTCTTGGCAAACAGAATACTAAACTTATGCTACAACACACTTACTTCTTCCCTCGTACTAGACTCAGGTTAGGTACATCGGGGTAGGCGTATTTTAGAAACACCAGTTGAGTACTTTTAGTCTTTATTTGTTTATGTATGTATTTTATGGCTCAGAAACCATACCATGCTTTTACAGTATTATTTTATAATACTCTTCCTGCTGTACGCATTATACTCTACAGCCAGTCTTACGATTGTAGCAGTTCATTTCTTCTGCATGAGAAAGAAGACTGTTCAATAAATACTTTTATTAAAAATGCCTATGTCTCTATTTCTCTGCACCTCTGGTGAAACGAAGCATGCACGAATGACTGAGTTTCTAGTGACCTCTGAGCAAGCTGGCACTCACAATTAAGTTTAATATTTTCGATAGCGACCTAGTAGACATAAGTCCTACGTCACATCTATAGGATATATTATTCCAATGCACAGAGCCTATTGGGAAAATAGGAACTACACTACATGGCGCCCAACGTTTGGTAAGGCACTAATTTAACGCTAGATACTAGAGTAACTCAGTCGTGCTTTTCACAGAGAACCCTTTTTCCCGTAAAATACTCCAATAGACGGCTGGAGTGGGTTAAAGGATAAAAATCCGCCATAACGGAGTAAGACGAAAAATCCTAGTTATTTGTTTTTGGGTTTTGTTCAACGTTGAAGGATACAGTGCTCCAAAATATTGTGCACCCTATCTTTGTTTCTTTAAAACTTGCTCTGCAAACTTTCAGTCAACAAAATGGCCGATGATGATAAGCCCGGGACCAGTGGAACTGCAGTAAATGCAAACCAGCCAGATCTTGATGTTACAGGTTTCCAACAAGACGATGCGGATGCTATAATCATCCCGGAAAACGTACGGAAAACAATAGCTATAAAGCTTATAGAAAATGGCCTATCACCGAGAGGTGGTACGGTCATTTTTGTCATAGAGGCACACGAATATCGGCAGACAGAGGTATTCTATTCATGGATTATCTTCCCTGAAGCAAATCCAAGACCATATGTGTTCCACTTCTATAAGATAGAGGAACCTCCAGCGGAATACGTTCCTTTCGAGGACATTGAAATTCCACTAACTTACCAAGAGCATCGGCTCTGGTTTAAAGGCGCCCTACAACATCAAAATCACATCACCTTGCTCGGTCCACTAGGTAGACTAGGAGCAACATGGTCGGTACTAGCCAGCTATACACCACATCATGCCATTGAAGAAATGTCAGGTCCAGAGTTATTAGCTCAGCTAAAACAATTAATTAAAATACATAGACAATTGGTACAATATGTCATGCGGACTCTAACAGTCCAACCTGCTATAAGAATTCCACAGCACACCCCTCATCAGGGGAACACAAACAAAATTACACTGCAGACTATACAATCGGTCATTGGTAATTACCCACAAAAAGGGAACAAATTCCATTCTGGTTAGCTTAAAAAATTACTCAAATCGAGGCAGTATTTCCCGATAGTACACCTCATGAGAAACACAGGATTCTAACAATCTGTTTACCAATGGGGATCGCACCACACCTGGAGGACTGTGACACTTGGGTGCAGCCTTTGCTGCAATCTACACAAAAACATGTGGTGTTCCATCCATTGCGGTAATACCAGACGTCCTGAAACAGATTCAAAATCAATACGGGGCAGAACCTGCTTTAAATCTCGGTATCAAGTTACTTAAAGATTTCAAACAGGTCTCAGCTATAATATTAGTTAATATTAAAGGTGAAGCAGCATCCGTGGCAATTCGCCAAAAAATGAAAGAATTTGATGTAACTGAGCAACCATATGAACTGGCCAGAATGATAGAAAAATCATTTGAAGAACTAGGTAGAGATAGTTTGAGAGGGAAACCCGTAAAACCCGAGCTAACAGAAAATCCTGAAAAAGTTTTTATTAAAACACTCTCACCACTCCTAAAAAGAAGTGGGAAAATACTCGACAGACACTTCATAAAGAGAAGCGTTCTCAATCCAGAGGTAAGTCTCCTCAAAAGGAGCCTACTGAAAAGAGGTATAACCTCAGAAACAGGGATAATTTGAGAATACCTGATAGATATCAAGATACTGATACACATTCCTCTCGTACCTTTCAGACTTCCTCGCAGAAATCTAAAAGAAGAGGACGATCAGAACACAAGGAAGAACGCGTGAAGTCCAAAGACGATCAACATGTTCAGAAAAAAAAGAAAACCCAATTCACCAAAAAGAAGGTAGCAAGTCTTAAAATCAGACATGCCGAGGATCTTGAGGACACAACTCAAGAACGGGGAATGGGCACAGACAATGCTGGACAGCACAGTGGAAGTTACCATAGCTCGCAGGATCCTGAAGGATCATCTGGAGACACTGGCCCTGAATGAATACATTCAAGTTGAAACTGCCGATACCAGGGTTAGTGTACCCCATAAGTTATATGAAGTAACAGTCCGGATAGAGGGGGACATAACTAGAAAAATAAGAGCACTCTTTTGAGAAAAACTATCTAAGGGTTATGACATCCTTCTGGCTGAAAAAGACTGGCCACCTGGATTTGTCAGGGAATACCCACATGGCGAAGAGATCATTATGCCAGCCTTCTCAAATCATATTCCTATTCATAAAAAATACACTTATGCCAGAAAATGGGCTGTAGCCCAGGCTCCAGCATTATATAAAAATCATATGGAATTGGATGAGGACTCTCCTCACCATAAGATCCAGTTAAAAAATCAACCTACAGCTCAGAGGCAGTATTCAGCTAAGCAAGAAGCTAAAAAAACAGGTCAGGGAAATCCTATATCAACTTGAATACCAAGGGGTGATTGAAACATGCACCTCGTCAATGAACAATCCTTTGTTTCCTGTCTCCAAACCAGACAATACATATCGTCTGGTTTTCGACTACAGACATTTAAACTCTTGTTGCAAAACTTTTGCAGTACAAAATGCACACAGTGCAGCACTGATGAATAACATTGTGCGCAAGAAATATAAAACCACATTAGATATTTCTAACGGTTTCTTCTGTCAAAATATCGCACCTGAAAGCAGGTATTTGACCGCTTTCTCAATTATGGGGACACAGCGTCACTTCTGTTGTCTCCCACAGGGATTCAAGAATAGTCCAGGGTTGTTTTCAGCCAGAGTAACAGAGTTACTACAAACGTATGATGATGAGGCATTATCTTATGTCAATGACATCTATCTTACAGACGATGATTTGGACAAACACTTGAACAGTGTGAACACCATAATACTTGGCTTCACCTCTGAAGGGTACAAATTAAATTTTAAGAAATCAAGAATTGCCCACCTCAACGTCCTATTCCTTTGATACGAACTTTCAAGTGAAGGCAAAAGCCTAGCGGCAAACTTTTTAGAAAAATGTGCGCTGCTCCAACCTCCAAAAACGCTGAAAAACGTAGTCAATTCTAGGCTTCCTGAATTTCAGAAGAACTTACATTCTAAATTACGCAGAAAGGGTTAAACCTTTCTACAAATTAAGCAAACTTGATTTCAAATCAACTAATTGGACTCAAAAACTCACAGAAATTCTACGTTCAGTGCAAATAGACATGTTAGCAACAACACATTTACAGGCACGCGTAAATGTGCACAACCTTGTAATCCGAATCATCCCAGGAAGATGCAGATTCACGTACCTAACCTTTAATGAAGGTGAAAAAGTACCAATAGCTTATAAATCACACTAGTACACACAAGCTGAAAGGAAGTTCACTTCAACAGAAAAAATTCTGACAGCGGTTCAAACTGCAGTAACAAGAGAGAGGGATCTTGCACAGGGAAAACGAATAATGGGCGTTACTCCTGTACCTGCCTTAGAGGCAGTGACAAAAACGAGCATTCCGAATGCAAAAACTTTACATCCAAGGTGGATACAATGGGTTAATTATCTTGCTGCAACACACGTTGAATACATTTTTGACCCCTACTTGAAAACTCAAGAATTTCTACAATACGAACAAGAATGTCCTCTGCCCACTGAGATTCTGCCTCTAGAACATTACGGATGTATAATTTATACAGACGGATCAGCACAGCCAGCAATTGGGGGTAAACAAGCTTATAGTGCAGCGTGTGCGATCGTTAAAGGTCGCTGGCGCAATGGTAAATTCCGACCTATGGTGACAAAAACTCCATCTCTCGGAGACTGTACAGCTCAGCGAGCTGAACTACAGACTTTCAACATTGCGCTTGAAAATACCGATCGCAAATTCCCCACACTCATAGTGTGCGATTCGTATTAGTGTGTCCAATCTTACAACGAATACTTGCAGAACTGGGTTCAAAACGGTTTCAAAGACGCAAAAGGTGGCACAATCAAGCATAAGTTGCTTTGGGAACAAGTAGTTCTATTACAGTAAGAAATACAAAAGACTCACTTGATCCATACACTGAGTCACCAACATGATGGCGTTCACGTTGCAGGGAATTCATTGGCTGATGAAGCCGCGAAGGCAGCTGTGCAAATGGCTTCCGTAGCTGCAATCAGTCGTTCAAAAACAAAAATAGACACCGAAATAATGCAAGCTGTCACTGCTTCAATAAAAGACAGTGGTAAAACACTTCCAAAAGGCTTTCCACTCAAGTACTCATATATAACTGATGCAAATAATGTTCCTTTTACCCGGAGTGGGGGGATAGAGTAATCCCAAATATGGAACACAGATTAGGACTAATTTTAGCAGCACAAAAAAAGGACTTGCCTCTGCACACGCAGGCGTTTCTGCCACAGTGTCATTATTAAAACAAAGATACTGGTGGCCGCGCATGAGGAAACAGACCCGAAACTATGTTTTGGAATGTGAAATCTGCAGAAAATGAAAGTTTCAACTGTGAAACGCCCAGAGCAGACGCCCCTTTTAATTTCAGATAAACCACTAGCATGTGTTTACCTGGACCACTGTGGTCCCTTACAAAGGGATGGCAGCTATAAATATATCATGGTCGCAGTGGATTCATGCTCAAGATTCAGTTGGATGTGGCCTCAGCGCTCGGCTGCCGCCCAAACTGTTATAAAAGATTTGCAAGTCTTTATCAGCACATACGCAATCGTCACGCTACATTCTGACCAGGGTCCTGCCTTTAGCTCTCGAGCTTATAAGGAGGCCATGGCCAGTTTGGGTGTTGCATTGTAATTTTCGAGTCCATTCCATCCAGAGGAAAATTCTGTAGTGGAAAGAAAAACCCGGGACATAAAGCAATCTATAACAGCTAGGGTATTAGGTCCGGGTGACGGGTGGGTCAAACATCTAATAAGTGTCCAACGTAGTCTTAACAATCTGCCAAGAAATTCTCTGGATGGAATCACTCCATATGAAATCCTTTTTGGTACTAGAATGATTGTCGAAGACCTCAATCATCATACTTCAATGGTAGAACAAAAACC
This sequence comes from Lissotriton vulgaris, assembly GCF_964263255.1. Taxonomy (NCBI): domain Eukaryota; kingdom Metazoa; phylum Chordata; class Amphibia; order Caudata; family Salamandridae; genus Lissotriton; species Lissotriton vulgaris. The sequence continues at coordinate 956,860,302 of NC_141691.1, forward strand.
CTTTGATATCAACGACCGTTTGGCTGTTTTGCAAGACTTAAATGAAACAAGAAGAAGTCTAAGCAACACAATATAGAAACCAACAACCACTGAAGAAAAAACACCTGTCACAGCAAGGCCTGTCTGGATTCCAAAGATTGGGGATCTGGTCAGAGAGAAAATAGCGGACAAGAAGGAATTTGGGCCTTCTTACAGAAAACCAGTCCCTGTCTTAGCAATCCACGGATCAAGAACAGTGTTACTGCCGCCCCTTGCTAGGAGAAAGGAGAACAGGTTTCTATCAATTGACCTGGTAAAACCACACCACGTGGCCGATAATAAATAGTAGGCCCAGTGGACTCCAAAGAAGTAGCAGGCGGCCAAATCTTGCTACTATCCAAGAGTTTCAAACTGAAAGACTCATCACCTTTGAAGAATCTGCAGTGAGAAAAGAAGGACTATGCAACAAAGCCATGGAACTTGTGCCTCTTGAAACCCAAATAACAGTTCGTCAAAAAACTACAATGATGTAGCATCTGACTATACAACATGTCAAGGGACCAAGCAGCTCCAGAGATTTCAAAAAATCCGGATGCAATACCAACAATTGACAGAACTGCTTCTGGCTATTTTATCAACTTTGATACCTTTTCTGAGGATCCCAGTGAGACCGAAACAACGCTAGCAAATAAAACATTCAAGGAACAAGTAACAGAACCAGCTTGCAAATTCATTCTTGTTTTAAGTTTGGGAATGCTGATAGATGGAAAATGTAGTAAAATGGACACAGCAAGTAAGAACATCAACTTGCTCCTGCAGCCACACAAATCATCTCATCGTGAACAAAGAGATCTGTCATCAGTAAACATCACAGCTGTTCTGTAAAGTAATGGATCCATGAAAATCGAGGAAAAGAAATGATGGTTTTTATATTTAATTGGAAGTAGGCACAGAGCAACCTCCAGGTCAAACGATAGGATACAAACTGTCCTTTATGGAACCTGGAACCTAGAATAAAGAAAGCACACGCAGGTACTACATTCTGGTTCCAGGAAATAATTAATTATATACAAGCAGGAAGAAAATAATAAGCAATGCACAATGCAACACATCTCATCCCTATAGAAAAACTAAACAGGATAACATCAAAACCCCCAAAAAATAAATAAATAAATAATAAAATAAAATAAAATAAAATAAAAAGGAAAATAAGATAAAAGAAAACAAGAAAAATTAAGACAAAAATCTAGACGGTAATACCACAGGCCTGGAATTCCTCTTTACCCTGTGAAAAACAGATTGAGAATGAGAAACTCCTTGCATGTTCTGGTTGGAAGCATTACCTGATGTTACAAATTTACACTTAGCAACTTTCCTTATATTCCAAACTCTCCCATCTTGAGTGATCACAGAATTCTTACATACTTTTACAATTTTGATGGGATTACCAAACTTGGAAGAACCTTTGTAGGAAAAACCTGTTTTTTTAAGTCTTACCCACTCACCTACCACGAAATTGGGAACTTTCACCTTCATATTACAGTCAAACAAAGCTTTCATATTGTCTTGCTTCGTTTCTACGTGTTTAGCAACTTGATTAATATCCAATTGATCAACATTGTGGGTGATCTTTTTCACCCACCATGGACAAATATCAGAGATGGGTTCTCTCCCTTTAAGCAATCCGAAATGGCTTATTTCAGTTACTGAATGCGTAGTAATGCGATACATCCAAAGTCTTTTGCTTACAACATCTCTCCAAGACTCACCAGATCTACAAGCAATTTCAACAGAATCTTTAAGAACTCGGTTGAACCTCTCAACCTGACCATTTTCTCTTGGTTCATAAAGAGAAGTAGTAAGATGTTTAATCCCACAAGCAGTAAGAAAATCTTTCATTTCACGCGATACAAGCTGAGTCCCATTGTCGTAACCAAAGTTTCTGGAGAACCTTCCCTTGCAAAAATCTCTTTAAGAAAAGAAATGATAACCAAAGTGGTAGCACTAGTAACAAACTTGACCTCTGGCCATTTGGAATGATATTCTACCAAGACTAAAGCAAAACGGGCATTGCAAGGAAGACGATAGAATGGACCAGAAATATCAAAAGCTACTTTTTGCCACGGGTGTTTAGGCCAGGAGACAGGACTAAGAGGAGCAGAAAACACTCTAAGCATCTTATCACTACTAATAAGATAAGAACACTCCCTAACAGTCCTCTCAACCATACTGTCTAGTCCAGGCCACCAAAAACTTTCTCTGATGAGGCGCTTCATAGAGGACATACCTAAATGTGCCTGATGAGCCAAATTAAGAATCCTCTGTTGTAACGAAACAGGAGGAATAATTTTTCCCTTCTTAAAAATGAATTTGCCAATCGCCTCAATTTCAGTGGAAACTTGGCAATAAGGAGCAAAATCTGCAATAACAGATTTATCTCTAGGCCATCCATTCTGCAAGGAGTCAAAAATAAACTGAGATACAGGATCTTTCTCTATCTCTGACATCCATTCAGATTCAGACACACCACTAAACTCATTGGAAATAAAATCATTCACAACAGAAACAATCTCGACCTCTTGTTCATCATGATTGACATCTTGGCCAGGACATGGTAATCTGGAGAGAAAATCAGCAGTAACATTACATTTACCTGGAACATACATCACTTCAAAATACGAGCAGTAGAATTCCACCCACCACCAGGAGATAAAATCCCCACCAAAGGCTTGTGATCAGTTTTAAGGATGAATCTGTTATCCGGATGGAGCTGACTCCCCTCCACTGTTTGTTGGCCTTGGTCCCCAAACCTAGGAAGTGTAAGCTCCCGTATAAAATGTTGCAACTGTTGTTGGTGTTGGCACGGAGAAGGGTCGCAATCACATGGATGGGGCAGAGGGCTCCGGAGGTTACACAATGGCTTCGGGATGTGGGAGAATGGTCCCTGGCAGAGGAAACTTTCATGCAGAGTGTGCGTAGGGATGAGAAACTACAGGATGACCTCCTTGCGTGGAGAATGATGAGAGTGCTGGGGGCGTCTGCCGTGGACTCAGATGGCACGAGTGCGGAGCTATTTACCCCTGAGGACTCGGGGTCTGACAGCGAGGGTGGGGGGGAAGGGGGAGGGGGCCCTGATCTGGGGTAGGGCCTAGCCTGACACGCACATAAATGTTCCACCATGATAGTCATTGAGATATGTTGCCTAGACGTTTCTCTCTTTTTCAGTATTGTCGCGTATTACTGTCGTATCTGTCCCTGGGAGTGCCATAATGAGGTGAACGGACTGTGTACACGTGTTCTTATTTCATGATGCCAAGTTGGGGGGGGAGGTCTATTGGGGAGTTGGGGGGAAATAATTGGGGGAGAAAAGCCAAAAGCAGATCAGGACATCCTGCCGTACAGAAGCCTGAGGATATCCTTCCTCAGATTGGATACAATGCCACCTTCTGCCGCCCGGCCCTCGGGATGTGGGCTGATGGGCAGTGTAAAGAATGCTTGTAGAACTGTTGAGTATAAGGATCAATAATGAAACTGTCGGCACAATTGTATGTTTACTATATGAATCTGCGACAAAAATAAAGTTATAAAAAAAAAAGGATGAATCTGTTGCCCCATATATAATTCCGAAAATGTTCCACCGCCCATATGCAGGCCAGTAACTCCTTTTCTATGACTGCATATTTTCTCTCAGTGACAGACAAGGTTCTACATGCAAAAGCAACACACCATTCCTCTCTTCCTGAAACCTGACTCAAAACGGCTCCTAATCCATTACAGCTAGCATCAACTGTAATGACACATTTCTTATTAAGAGAAAATGATTTCAAGATGGGAGCGTTCACAATCTCATTTTTTATATTTTTGAAAGCAGCTTCTTGTCTATCAGACCACACAAATTCTGAAGATTTCTGAGTTAATTCCCTGAGAGATTCCATCTTGGTGGCGAAATTATGAATACATTTACTGTAATATTCGCACAACCCAGCAAATGAGAGAACTTTATCCCTGTTATCTGGTGATGGTGCCTTTACAATAGCATCCACTAAAGATTTTTTGGGCACAACACCATCAGCAGAAAGAGTATGGCCTAAGTACTCTACAGACTTGCAAAAAAAATTACACTTTTTATACTTAATACTTAAGAAGAGTCAATCCTGCTTCACACAATCTGTTACAAACCTCCTTAAGATGATTGTGGTGATCACACTCATTCTAGGAAAAAATAAGGATGTCGTCTTGAAAACACTTTACAAAGACACTGATATCCTTGAAAATATGATACATCGCCCTCTGAAAGACAGAGGTGGCTGATGCCAGGCCAAAAGGCATCCTTTTAAACTGAAAAAGACCATGTGGGGTAATGAATGCTGTGAAATGTTTGGAATCTTCAGCTAATTCATTTGGTGGTACGCAGAACGTAAATCAAGAGTAGAAAATACGCTGGCACCATCTAACATACATACCATTTCATTGATATTGGGTAAGGGATGGCAATCAGTGATCAAATTAGCATTTAAAGCCCTCATATCAACACATAACCTAATACTTTTATCAGGTTTTTGGGCCAAAACGATGGGTGAAACCCACTCTGAAGACTCTATTTCTTCTATAATTTCACCCTGAACCATCTCTTCCAGCAAGGATTTAAGTTCAGCTCTGATACAAATAGACACCCCTCTCAGCATTTGCTTAACTGGAATAGCATTTTCCTTGACCTTAATTCTGTGTGTAAAACCTTTAAGCTTACCGAGTCTCTCAGAAAACACCTGAGGAAACATTGAAATTAAAACTTTTTCTTGACCTTCAGTAATAGCTATATTCTCAGTTTCAATATTCACACACTTAGTGTCCTGAACATTGGTGCAATAAGAATTTTCCTTTTTCACACTCATACCCTCATCACACGTGACAGCAATAACGGATACTGGGTCTTTATCTCTGGGATTCAACTTAATACCGAGTTTTGCTTGATCTCTCCAACCCAGTACATTCACACCTTTCAAAGCTATGTACAGCTTTATCCATGCGTTATTTCCTCTAAATTCAATTGAGACCTATTTAAAACCAATGAAATCAATATAAGACCCATTACAGTTTTTTGCTCTAATATCTGGTTCACATAACTCTTTGTGATTAATCAAATTACCAAAAACTTCAGAACAATATTTCTCTGTAATAATAGTCCAAGTGACCCTGAATCTGCCATCAGTTCAAGTTCCCTTCCTAAAATATATACAATACAATTTGGTGGACTTAAACTGTCAGCAAGTTCAATATCAAAAGAATCATGAATGGATACAACAATCCCACACTCCATTTTAGATTGTACATCCTCTTGAGAAAATACATCATGTGAAACAGTGGAGACTTTACCTTTCATAAAGTTAGAAGGTGCACCCGAAGAAAAACTCTTTTTTGCATTGGTATCTTTGCACATTTTAGCAAAATGGCCAACACGCCCACATTTGTTGCACTCTTTTCCAATGGCAGGACAACGTGGAAAATAGGCAATGTGAGTAGGATTGCCGCACCTGTAACAATAATATCCCTTAGAATTGGATTGATTCTTTGTACTAGGAGTGAACCTGTTATTGGGTAACGAATTACTAGGTGTAACATTACCTACTGCACACGGGTCAATTGATCCCGACACCACATTATTTACAGAATCAGAAACAGACTTCTTCTCAAGGGTTTTCATCCAACGTTCAGATTGTTCTAAAGCTTTCGCAGTACTTATAGCTGTCTCCAAATTAGGATCACCTAAAATCCAGAGTTGTTCTTGGACTTCCTTACTCTTACCATGAACAATGATTTGATCCCTGATCATCTCATCAGTGATCAAACCAAAATTACAATGCAATGATAAGGCACGAAGAGCAGTAAGGAAATCATCACTTTCTTCTTGAGCTCTAGTATAGAATTTATATCTATTTAAAGCAACACTAGTATTAGGTTTGAATCTGTTCTCAATGCGTAACAATGGTTCATCATAAACATTGTGATCACCTCCTGATCTCATGGGAGGAAGAGTTCTGTACACATTTTGTCCCTCAGAACCTAAACAATGAAGAAAAATATTCTTTTTCCTCTCAGCTGACATTCTTTCTCCGTCAATGGCTTTAAGATATGTGATAAACTCTTCTTTCCATCTCGACCATGGAATGGGAGGTTCACCTTTACTTTGCAAAAATTTGTTTGGAGGATCAAATTGCATGGTACCAATGCAAGAAGGTAAATGTACAGTGAATTAAAATGGAATAAAAGCATCAATAACAACAACAAAAAATAGTACAATGAAATAATAGTCAAGTAGTAACTGCACACGTTGAAAAATCCATAAAATGAGGATAATAAAAATCTATGCTTCCAAAGTTTGGATAGAAAATGTCTAAATAGTAATTAAGATTTCCTCAGATTTCTTAAAAGTGCATGAGCGTATCATTCTGTATCAGTCATGTATAATGATCCAGATGACAAATAATGTTGTCTTCAAATGGTTAAAATGAAAAATGTAGTATTAAAATGTTTAATAGAGTTCTCAATATGGATCCGCAGGAGATGCTTCTCATGTAGTATCTGAACAATATAGTGTTCAAATGTCACTTCAGGTATATTTTAAAGCAAAAACGATATCTTGAAAATATAATGAAATACCTGTTCCTCAAAGCAGCCGGTAAACTGAAGAAATGCGGCGTCTGTTAGAAATAATTCTTTAATGCAGCTGTCAGAAACTCGGCTTTCCTTAGATCGGAGCTGGTAAAAACAGAAAAAAATGGTGTCTAGAGTGATGTCAGACGTTACCTTACGCTGCGCTGAGTACTTGAGAAATGCAAGCTCAAAAGCTCACAAAAATAGCTTCGAAGTTGATGATGACATACGTTGTTAGCAACGTGGTTAGCAACGACGTAAACTCCACATTACGCGTTGTCCAGAACTCTGCAGCGTCATCAAAGAAGAAGATTCCCTTTGAAGGAACCGTTGCAGGAAAAGAGTCAAAATGTTCAAAAATCGATAGTTAGCTCACCAAACCAGTTGAGAAAATCCAGGTAAGACGAATGTACAGCGCACAGAATAAGATAAATTCCGAGGTATGTAGCGTCTCTGAGGGGGTGTGGCTTGGAGCTCGGCGAACATGGCCGCACTTTAGTGCTGCTCCGCCAGCCATTGAATATAATCTGCTAATATCCTGTCTACATATCCCCTCTAGAGCCGAGTGGCGGCCACCGGAGAGCATTGCTGGAACCCTGCGGTCACTGGAGCGAGATTTGGCGCAGCTACGCCCGTCTTGAGCCACAGCTGCCGACCGACATCGGGAGACCCGGTCTCGGGACAAGATGGCGGCGATCCCGTGAGCTGCGACTCTGACCGGAGAATGCGGGGACCGGAGCTTGTGGAGTCTCGAGTGGCTGCCTGGTGATTGCCCTTGACGTCGCCTGCACCCGGCATTGTGAGCGGCACTGGCGGACGTGGATCTGGGCCGAACCTGGAAGGAGGCAATAGCGCCGCTGATGGTGGGCGGAGCTGGACGGAGCTGCTGGGCCTCATACTACGAGAGACCCCGGCTGCAAAGGCGGGAATAGGCCGCGATCGGAGCCTACCTTCGCTGCTGCAGAAACGACAGAGGTGTGGTCGGCGCTGCGCCGGGCTCGGGCTGTACAACCCGGGGCACTACATCTCCGGCGGGGATACTCGTAATTGGACACAGACTGTAAAACTGCGGGCTCAGCTGCAAGACGAGCGCGAAGTCGGGAGAAGTCCGACATAGGTGGCTGCTGGGACAAGCTGGGCGGAAAGTAGCTGCCTGCACACGGCTGCTGTGGCGGAGGTGACGAGAGCGGCGATGCCAATACTGGGGATGAGGCAACTGATATGAACTGGCTCTCAGGACCTCTGACGCCGCGCACCGCATGGCACACAGGCCCTAGAACTGCTGCGAAATACACTGCCCTGCACAGCCCGCGGAAGAAGGAGAGGGCCGGCGTAGGTTCGAGCATTGCATAGGAGGTGAGGGAGCTGAGACCTGCGGCTTGACCACGATAATGTGCAGACGCTAAAAGAGGTGCACTTGGCCTGTGAAGGGACTCGTAATCGCTGTACCGGTTGACTGCTGGGGCGCCCTGTTGAAAACTGGAAAGCGTGGCCGGCGCGGGAATCGGGAGACATACGTGCTGCGGCGCACGGGATGACCGTCACTACCTGAGCTGATCTGGAGAAAGGCTGCGACTGCGAGGGGCTAGTAGCGCTGCACTGGACATAGACTCTTCTCTTGTGGTGAGCGCCTGTACAGAAATAGTACCGAAATGGGGAAGCTGGACAAAACTCAGCCTAAGCTCACGTTTGACCTGAGGAAAGGGGGACGACCGGGACGGACGGCGGCGTCTGACACTGAGCAGGACACGGGTGCTGCGTCTCCCACTGCCCTGGAGCGGACACTTAATGCCATCCAAAACAGTCTTCAAACCATAGATGGTAAAATTGAAGTCCCTACGGGTAGAATGGACCAATTCTCGTCCAAATTAGATAAGCACATGGCACGGCAGAATGAGGCGGAACAACGGATTTCTGATGCGGAAGACGGACTTCAACAAATCGCGGAGAAGACAGGAGAATTTGCCAAACTGCTGGAGGTAATACAGGCAAGGAGCGAGGACAGTGAAGCGCGTTCCCGACGAAATAACATTCGCCTACTAGGCCTGCGGGAAACGACAAATGTGGGGAAAATGGAGGATTACATGGAGACACTGCTACTAGACATTTGCGGGAAGGATGGGCTGTCCCCTTTATTTGCTGTCGTAAGGGCGCATAGGTCGCTGGTGGCGCGGCCCCCACCTGGTGCGCCACCTCGACCAGTAATAGCCAGGCTACTAAATTTCCGTGATCGGGACACTGTGCTGCGCATATCTCGGCAGAAAGGAACCATCACGCACCAGGGTAATATACTAGCGTTCTACCCGGATTTCACTCCTGCAGTGCAGGCGGCGCGCAAGGAGTTCCAAACTGTTAAAAAAATATTGCAGAAAGAAAGCATACCTTACGCGATGCTCTATCCGGCTAGGCTGCGCATCGGCTCCTTTGAGAAAGGGAAGATATGTGTGACACCAAAGCAAGCTATGGAAAACAGCAAAAGAACTCTACTTCCGCCCCGACGTCAGACATTGATGATTGACAAGTAATGGTGCGGATATAATTGGGGGAGAATCAGAGGGTCTGCAGTGAGGCTCTGAGCGATTAGAGATCTTGTCCCCTTATGACATGGCTGGTGGTGACTGTGCTGTAGCTGGAGTGGACGCCACCGATGGCGAAGGTGGGATATTAGACACTGAGAAAGACTCAATGGCTCCCCTCCCAATAGGTGATCGGGAGTGGTGGTAGCTGTCACGACCCCCAATGGGTGTTCCCCAATTTGAGAGTTGTATACCTACACTGTTGTTTGTTGGGGGGTTGCAGGGGGAAAATGTCTTTGGCGATTGGAGCATGCTGAAGTGGGTGGTGGGAGGGGGGGATGTTCTGTTGATTTGTTGGAATGGGGGCGTATGTGTTCTGATGCGATTTGCACTGGCAGACTGTTACATATGTGCACACACAAGTCGGTTTGCACGTTAGAAGAACTGCTAGATCACGGATACTGTCGTAACGGGTACACCCATTAGGGCAATGACTTGGAATATACACGCCTTAACACACCGCAGAAGATAAGACAGGTACTAGCATACTTAGATAGGCACAATGTGGTCATAGCCTTATTGCAAGAAACCCACCTCACTAGAATTTCTGAGGATAAGGTAGCTAGGAAATGGGCTACACACAGATTTGCCTCTTCATATTCGTCGTATGCGAGGGGGGTTTTGATACTCATAAAGAAAGGGGTGGAGTTTCAGGTACTGGACTCAGCCAAGGACGAGGAGGGGAGATGGGTAATGGTCCTGGGTAAACTAGGCCCAGTGCAGCTAACAATTGTCAACTTTTATGGGCCGGTAGTAGATGACACTGCGGCTTATGAAAACTTGTATCGAACCCTGCGTGAATGGCCTGACACAGCGATACTGTGGGGTGGGGACTTAAATACTCAGCTGGACCCTAAGGTAGATAGGTGTAATCCACAGGGGGCTAGGATGGTCAAGGTGGCGACATGCGTCACCAATGCTATGGTGGAATTTGGATTAGTGGATGCCTGGTGACACAGGAATGGGCAGACACTGGCAGGCACACATGTTACTCCGGGAACGAATGGTTGGGCCAGACTGGATTACTGGCTAATAAGTGAGGATGTTAATGCATGGGTGAATGAGGTGCGGATATTGCCGAGAACGCTATCGGACCATAACCCAGTGTTACTGACAGCTACACTTCCGCAGAATCAGAGGCCACCGTTCACGTGGAGATTTCGTGCGGAGGCACTTCTAGACCCCACATACGTAGAGACCATCAGAGTTGCTATAGAACGGTATTTTGAAGAAAATACTGGATCAGTGGACAGCCAGGAGACACTATGGGAGGCCTTCAAGGTCACGATTAGGGGTACCTGTATTAGTACGACGGCGGGAATCCTAAAAGAATACGGAACAAACTGCGTACTGTGGAGAACAGACTGAGGGACCTCGAAACCCAATACGACATGAGACGGAGACACTGGCAAATATACACGATCTAGTAGATGACTACAACGAACTGGCAGACACTGAGGTCAAATATATTTCCAAACGACATACGGCTAGACGATATGGGGAGGGCGGGCGGCGCGGCAGATCACTAGCGGCTAGGCTAACATGCAGAGCTATGCAACCGCCGATAGATTGTATAATTGACAGTAATGGAGAGAAACATCATACAACCAGGGCCATTTTGGAACAATTTCGCGCTTTCTACGGAACATTGTACACTTCGGGGGAGACACAGATGGTAGGGAGTTAAACAAATACTTAGATGATATTGCCTGCGCCTGGCTATCAGACGATCAGAAGAAATACCTTAATATACCAATAGATATAGAGGATGTGGAAACAGCTATCAATTCACTTCCAAATGGGAAGGCGCTGGGGCTGGACGGACTCACAGCTGAGTTCTACAAGCCATTTGTAAAGGTACTAGCGCCTCACGTACTAGAGATGTACGCCGAAGCCTATGAGACTGGCAGGTTACCACCAACCTTACGACAGGCAATGATTATTACACTACTAAAAAAAGACAAGCCCCCAGAAAACTGCAAATCCTATCGTCCTCTGTCCCTTATTAATATGGACGCAAAAATCTTAGCGAAAATACTTGCTACGAGGCTACAGCCATTGATGCCTCTGCTGGTGTTACCTGATCAGTCCGGGTTCATCCCTGAGAGCTCCATGACTATGAATCTACGTACCATATTTTTAATGCTGCATGTCCTGCCCCCGGAACTACAGGCCGTCGCGGTGCTACTTGACGTCGCAAAGGCGTTTTGATTCCATTGAGTGGAGTTACATGATACACATACTGTACAAGATGGGCTTCCCTCCCATGCTCGTTAACTGGTTTAAATTACTATATACTGAACCCTCTCAGAGAGTGCGTATAGGGGGTGACACCTCGGAGCCGTTGAGGATTGAGCGGGGCACGCAGCAGGGGTGCCCATTATCCCCGTTGTTGTTCGCCATAGTGCTTGAGCCGCTAGCGTGTAAAATCAGACAACTTCACAAAACCGCGGCGCTAAACTTTGACAATAGACCAGTGGTAATTTCGTTGTATGCGGATGACATGGTGCTATATGTCCGGGACCCCAATACGCAGCTGTCACCTCTTCTGCGAGAATACGTTAAGTTTAGCTTGTGTTCTGGGCTCCATATAAATTGGAAAAAATCGGTGATCGTACCGCTAACGGCGTCCACTAGGGCTCCGTCGGTGGAGTACCCATTGCTGTGGTCTGCGAAGCCAGTGAAGTATTTGGGTGCACAGAGACCCAACGGTAGTCGTAGCGGAAAATTATGGGACGGCCTACGCCTCGCTGGTCACGCAGGTGGACAAATGGTCGTGCCTTCCGCTTTCACTGGCGGATCGGATAGCTGTTATAAAAATGGTGATTCGACCTAAATTTCTGTACTTGTTCTGCAATATCCCGATCTCCCTGACGAAGCATTTTTTTTAAACTGTTCAAACACAATTGCTGAGGCTGGTTTGGGGCGCGAAACAACCACGAATTAGCTGGGCCACACTCACACTTCCATTCGAAAAAGGGGGGTTTAAGGCGCCTGATATGTATCTATCTACCTATGCTGCCAGGCCTAATACGCCTATTACTGGTTCAAGCATCATGCATTCCTGCCACATGTAGCGGTGGAACAAGGGGATGCTGACCCTGTACCTTTGAAGGGCGTTATTACACACGCCAATAGGCACACACCGAAAACGGAGATAAACACGATAGATGTTACTACAGCGGCGTGGCAGGCAATAGGGCGTATGACTCAGAAACTTCCTCTGTACGCCCCTATGCTGCCGATTGAGGGACACGCTGCGTTATCTGTGGCGCAAGACAAAGGGTCTATTAAGGCACTTGGCGAAGTCGGACTGGTGCACATGGGAGATTTATATGTGGAGGGGATCTACATATCTGGGGAAGACTTATCATGCATAACAAACCCGACGCTACTGTTCAATTTTACCTGCTACAGGTTGAGGCGGGCGGTACAGGCCCACTATACCACTTTCCCGGCAGAACCCGACACATCCCTGCCCCTTCAGACGGTTATTGTTGCCCCCACGAAAAAGAAAATGGTAACTAAACTGTACAAAGCGACACAATCGGACATGCCACATACAGGGAACATTAGTCTGATGAGATGGAATGCGGTGTTAGGCACGCCACTGACGGTAGCGGACTGGGAGCGGATCTGCTCGACCACGGGGCACCTGACCCCTAATAGCAATCTGAGGATAATACATTTAAAATTTATACACCAGACTTACCACACACCACATAAACTTTGGAGAATGGGGCTCCGTGAGGAGGGGACATGTAAACGGTGTGGGCTGGGCGCTGTGGGATTTCTACATCTTGCCTGGGAATGTGGGTATGTGAACACATATTGGGAGGGTGTGATGGCTAGTATAGTAAAAATGACAGGTGCAGAGCTTTCGAACACCCCGGAGCTGTGTCTACTTGGGCACGCTCCACAACTAAAGGGTGTTGTGGGTAGATTGATACAGGTGGCACTGCTGTTGGCGAAGAGACGTACGTTGTTCACTTGGGACAGCAGACGCCGCCCTAGAGTGGAGGCCTGGTTGAAGGACATGGTGTACTACAGGGATCAACTTGAGACATACGCGGAAGAACTGCCTACCAAGTCTAAATCTAGAGACATTTGGGCTCCCTTACGAGAATACCTATTAGTCCACAGTGAAGGCCGTTCTGAGGGCGGCACACAGAGTCAGGTGGAGTGAGGAAACAAGATTTGGGTACGACGACATGGGGGTATTGGGGTGCCAAAGCCGACGACACAAAGCGCGGAGAGGTGTGGGGTGTGTGATCTACTGGCTAGTGTGCTGCACTGAATGTATCGGAACTTGTTTTGCTTTTATGCTTCTACGTTTTTGTTCTAGTTTAATACTTTTGCTTTCTTACTGAACAAACAATGACAATGTGACTCAAAATTACACCAATACAGTGGTGCCTGCTCTTACTACAAAAGTGTGAAACGCGAGGTGCATGCACGAATAGCCATGACGCGGCCAGCCCAAAGTGGTTGTAGGCGGCTTGCTGTGTATAACGTAGCTGAGGGCTTTGATGCTAGAGGATTCGGCTACTATTGAAACTGGAAAGCTGCCAGCCATTGTCTTGGTTGTAGGCATACAGCTGTGCCACATGCAATTGTCAATAAAGGTGTTTAAAAAAAAAAAATTAGCGTCTCTGAGTGAGATAACAATCGGGTCCGGAAGAACTCCTTCGCACCTGTGCCTTAAAAGCTGCAGAAAGAGTCCTGAATATCGTCGCCAATTTTGTAAAGTAATCGATCCAAGAACATTGAGGAAAAGAAATGATAGTTTTTATATTTAATAGGAAGTAGGCACAGAGCAACTATCAGGTCAAACGATAGGATACAAACTGTCCTTTATGGAACCTGGAACCTAGAATAAAGAAAGCACACGCAGGTACTACATTCTGGTTCCAGGAAATAATTAATTATATACATGCAGGAAGAAAATAATAAGCAATGCACAATACAACAGGTTCCTATACCTGGTGGTATAGCATGGGACAGAACTGATTATGACATTTATGGTCTGGTCGAGCTGTTGAAGATTTCACACCAATTTAAGGTTTCTTTGAGTGATTTTGTTTCACCCAGTACATTTTCTGATGATTAGGATTTTGAGACTGTTAATAACATGATGGCAGACTTAGAAATGTCAGCAAAATATACAAAACATGAATACTTAGAAGGTTCATTAGATTATGAACAAATGTATTGTTTTAATCATCAAATCACAAATCTGCAAATCCTAGAAATGTTTTTACTTATAATCAATGGGAACATTGTCAGACGCCACCAAAGGGTAGCTCAAAAACTTTTTATGAAAAATGTCTATACTTCTCAGGTTTTAATGTCACAAATCCAGAAACATTTTTGTTTAAAAATGTTAATAAGACAGGAATGAAAAGTATGTTGACTAATACCAAGCAAATTTATTCTGCGGCCTTTTATGCTCAATTGTCCACATTAGGTTTTGACTTTTGGAAAGACAACATTGAGACAAAAACTGTCTGTGGCACAAAAGACTGGCAGGTGTAAGGTTTAGAAGCCTTATTCAGAGCCTGCATCATCCCAGAACAAATAATGTTTTACAGACATCTTGTCTTGGCCTAGCTAAGATAAAAGATTTAAACAAACAGTCCATATCTAAACCCACACCTGATAGTAATGGAACTACGGATGAAGAGGTAGATGTAAATTATATTTGACAAAAAAACAGAACTAATCCTGATTGGAGAAAATGGTTAGTCTGGCCCACAGACTCGAATAACTGTCAAGATAGATTCCGGAACAAGACACAAGGGTTTACAGTAAATAGGCCAGATCCAAGATATGTCCAGAGACAACATCCAGGGATAATAACAACTTACAGTGTAGGAAAACTGTACCTTGAGTGGCTACAAAAATCCGCATTCCCAGATATAAGACAACACTTAACTTTACTTAAAGATGGCGTTGATTTGAGAGATTTCTTACTAGGACCTCGTAAACCACGTCGTAAAAGTTTCATATACGCCGGTATTTACGCTGCTTATAATGAAGCATGGAAAGTCACGCAAATGGAAACTGCAGAACAAATATGAGAAATTGATCGTATTAATTTAGAGAAAACTCTCTCTGTAGTGGACAATGGATTAACAACTCTGTCATCCAGAATGTATTCTTTGGACAGCATTGTATCCTCTGCCATAGACATAATGGACAAGACTTGCTCATGTTGCAACATGGACAGTCTCAATTGCGTTCTATAATGCTACTAGGCTGGACGTTACAAAACCTTCGTTCAGGCTATGTGCCTTGGCGTCTAATCAACACCACGTCATTGTTTACAGGATTTAACCTTACAGATAAACAATTATCTTTGGCACAGAGGGGAGCAGACTATACGGTGCTGAGCATAGAAAAACTGGAAAGATTACCATTAACCGTTTCTGAGAAACCAGCCTTTGAATGGATAATACATGGCACCATCACAATACCAGTGACGATTTTCCAGTTTCAGTATTGCTTAAAACACATACCAGCAGGCCTGTATGAAAGGTTGGGAAAAGAATACATAAAGTCGACCTGGGATTTACCATACACACACAAATGTTGGAGTGGGGAAAAGGAAGTATTTCTTAGTGGTAAAAATTGCAAAACCACATTGAGCGGTACACTGCTAGTCAGGGTATTAATTTACATGGAGCCTGCAATGATTCTTCGACCAACTTATCATGCCACTTGCAGGGTTCCCCGGCAGCAGCAATAGATCCAATTTTTAGGCATCTTTCTAATGGGAGCTACATAATGTTGAATGATCAAAGCTGTTGTGGAATGATGCCAGCAATAGCCTATCTCGTTAGTGTGTCAGCCAGGCTCACTTGCTGTATGCAAGTATTGTTTCCTAAAACTAAGACAGACAGGGAGTCGCCACTATGGGCTTCAGTGAACATCTCTTCTGTACGAATTGATACTTTAAGCAGAATGAAAGCCATTCTTTTGCAAAAAACTGTGCCACTGACCTCGTCCAGAGAGACGTATGATATGCAAGTTGCAAGGTCCTCTGCAGAGATTCATTCCCTATTATCAACAAACTGCCCCAAGCTTTTCGCAGAAATGTTAGGTTGTATCTTAAACATATCTAGTACCAGTGGTATTGTATATGTATTTAAGACTATTTTTTCGGGACTGTTAGCACCCTTTGAAGCAGTCCTAGGCATTTTTCCTAACTTCGTGCACTCTGTGTTTGGTGGCCTGCCTCTCATCCTGGGACTCGTAGCAGGGATACTATTTTTGTTCCTTCTGCTCCGATATGGCAAGTCCAGTCACCAGCAATACCCAGATTACCATGGAGAACACTCTTCTGGCAATACAGTATCGTGAGCGCATAACACAGATTCTTGGCTTGGCTCGTTTAAGAGATCTGAATACCACTTGGTTCCTTTCGTTCAGACCAATCTGGCAAGATTGCATTGTACCTGTTCTACGATGCCTGCTTTGTGAAGAGAAATGCGTGTTGGATATTTGTCTAACACTTCCATCAGCACTGCCAACGGATGTTGACACTTTGCTTGGTTCAGTAACGGCTCATGCATTGTGTTGTCCCCAACGGCTACCAATCCTGATGACGGCATTCATTGAGGTCACACCAGCAATCCCAACTGAAGGTGAGATGCGTGGATCAACAGGCACACAGGTACCATCTACTGCGAACATTGCTAATGCGATTGACGCTGACGGCGATGCTTCTCATCTGTGTACGATTGATCTACTTAATGAAGTGGTTCAACTTTCACCTACTGTGGTAGACGATTTCTTTGCCAGCTTAGAAGATTTAATGTTTTCTCCTGACACCGAGAATACCTTTTGAAGTTAGCACACAGCGTTCTGTCAACTTCGAATTCGACCTTCATTTTTTCAAAACAAAAAACAAAATACTTCTAACTTTGGAACTCTATTTTCTACGATTTCATTTGACTTTTTTCCAAAACTGAACTTTGGCACAAAGAAATCTGCTTAAGGTAGAACTATTCTTAGAGAACAAGAATTATTTGAATACTTCCTAGAAACAATATTGAACTTATCCACAAACCAAAACAGTTTATATATTCTGCTATGGGATGGTCTCGATTTCTTTTTTATTTTCTGGAATTAGGAGCCATTTCATAAATGTAATTTTCGTTATTTATTCAGTTAGCATTGCCAATATCCTATTATATGCTTACAAGGAAATCATTGCTTTTTAATGCGTACTGTACAAATGCTCATTTTATGTGTACAACCATTTTCAAATGCATTTTATGTATTTTTGGGTGGGATTGTAAACACATGCTTTAGATATGTTTTAGTGCTTATATTTAGTAATGTCTAACATAATAAAGTGGAGTGGGTGTTGTATAGCATTATAGTACCCTAGTGTAATTTTCCCTATTCATGCCCTTATATAGGTATAGATCACCTTGTCCTTATATAGGCATAGAAATCATAACCATATTTAGACGCCCATGCAGTCCAAATACGGCATGGCTACTTCCACTATTTCCAAAAAGCCACAAAGATTTCTTGGAAAACTCGGCTTCAGCAGTAAGGGTCTTCCCCTTGCTTGAATATTGATTTGTCCAAGAACTCATGGAGTTTTCAAAGAACTGAGAATCTTTGATGACGTTATTATGTCCACCTTTACGTCAAACTCGGCACCTTCAAGGTATAAATATGCCCACACTTGCCCTAGCAAACACACAGTGGTTTGGAGCAGTTCTACTATCTACTTGCCCGATACATCTCGCTACAGTAAGTGCGGAAGGAAGCCGACCCTCCAGCAGACGCACTGAGAGAGACGCTGTCTTTTCTCTTGCCGAGAAATCCAGCTCCAGTGTTTCCAGGCTCCCCTTGCGGGGTGTTGGGAAATCGAGTCCTGAGACAGAGAGATACCAGACATCCTTCATTCTAAACAAAGGTTCGGAGTTGATTAGATCCTAAGAGAAATCTTGGATAGATTCTTAGCAAACAGAATACTAAACTTATGCTACACCACACTTACTTCTTCCCTCATACTAGACTCAGGTTAAGTACATCGGGGTAGGCATATTTTAGAAGCACCAGTTGAGTACATTTAGGGGGCATCCTATCGGTAAACGGGACCGCCCACCTTAAGGGCGGGGGCCCCCGATGCCAGCATTAGGATGTGCCCGCCACAGTGGCGGGCACATCCTGCATTTCTAGCATTGTGGCGGGCGGTGCTCTCAGCACCGCCCGCCACAATGCTAGAAATGCATTTGTGCATTTGCATTAACAAAGCGGCAGGCACCGCGAGGTGCCTGCCGCTTTGTTAATGCAAATGAAGGGGGTACCACAGGTACCCCCCCATGTGCAATACCCCCCCTCCTTCACTCTGGGGGCCCGCAGGGGGCCCCCAGAGTGAAGACCGCATGCCTTTCCACCATCACCCTCAGCCCATCATAATATGGCTGGCGGTGTCTGCTTGACACCGCCACCATATTAATCATTTTCCGCCCCGGCCGCAATGCGAGCGGGGCGGAAAAGTGGCTGGCGGTGTTTTGCTCCGCCGTGTTCCCCCCCGCCTTTCTAATATGGCGGGGGGGAATACAGGGAAGGATGGCGGGTGGATTGCCCCCGCCAGGCTGGCGGTGGCTACCGCCAGGCTGGCGGGGGCTACCGCCAGCCTGGCGGGGGCAATCCGCCCGCCATCCTAATGGACCCCTTAGTCTTTATTTATTTATGTATCTGTTTTATGGCTTAGAAACCATACCATGCTTTTACAGTATTATTTTATAATACTCTTCCTGCTGTTCGCATTATACTTTACAGCCAGTCTTACGATTGTAGCAGTTCATTTCTTCTGCATGAGAAAGAAGACTGTTCAATAAATACTTTTATTGAAAACGCCTGTGTATCTATTTCTCTGCACCTCTGGTGAAATAAAAGCATGCACGAATGACTGAGTAAAATATCTATCTATTGTTTTCACGACTCTGAAGATATGTTTTATCTTAGGGAAACAAAGTTGTCATGTTTATGCAGTTGTCAGAAACGAATCTCTTCTTGTTCATTCGAGAAAGTTTCTAGTGACCTCTGAGATAGCTGGCACTCACAATTAAGTTTAATATATTCGATAGCAACCTAGTAGACTGAGTCCTACGTCACATCTATAGGATATATTATTCCAATGCGCAGAGCCTATTGGTAATATATAGGAACTACACTACACAACATGTGTGGCACTTGGCAGTGCTGGTTGAAATGTGTGAGATCAGTGTTGTGGAAGTAGTGAGGATCCAGTGAATTGTGTAATGCCACTGATATGGGTGAGTAATACTCTGTGGCACAAAAATAATAACTGGTAGCTTAACAGTTGTTTTCAATACAAGCATGATTGTTCTCACTAAACAATATCTACCCATTACCAGAGGGCAGTCATACTGGTTGGACCCTATCTATTTAACCCCTTGCATGCTGATGACAGAACGGTTCCGTCATCAGCGTCGGTTGAGCTGTGCTGATGACGGAACCGTTCCGTCATGACTCCGCCCGCGCAAGGCGGAGTCAGCACAGGCGGGGAATACGCCCCGCACGCAAGGGGTTAAAGAATAACTCTTTTAAATCAAAACTTCCCAACAGTACGGCTCTCTGGTTGGAAAAGACATATTAAAGAGAGTCACAGTTACTGAGAAGGCAAGAGATAAGACAAGAGAGAAGGGGAACAGTTGTTCCTATGGGAAAGTCAGAGGGACCTTTACTTGATGCCCTCACACACCTTGAAGGATGCCATGCTTCATCATGGGGCAGTGCTCCTCGTCGGGCCAGTGCTGCAATGCCCTACTGGTCCCCCCAAGGGTCACGTTATTGGAGATCTTTTAGGAATCTCGCCATAAGGTGTGTGCGGGTCTGCGTGCAAAGGTACGTGAAGTATAAGTGTTAAAAGGTGACTAGAGGGGGAGTTAGGAAGATAATTTAATTGAAAAAAACCCTGCCATCATAAAAAAACAAAAGGTTGTGTGCTGCTCAAGGGTGACAATGGCCCTCATTAGCTAGGCAAGTGCAAAGTCTTTTGTAGAAGGGGATAGGGTCAACATGTTTCGCGCTCTAGTGTGGTCTCAGGAGGAGATCAATCACACTTCTTCAGGGCCTAGGGGTGGTGAAATTAGGGGTGGGGTTGTGTGGTACTCTAGTAGAGTATCATAGTACCACTCAATGGACCAGTGAAGTGGTCCTATCTAATTGTTATGGGTGTTTAAACCCATGAGTCACGGCAGAGGTGTCCACCATCGCAATAGTTACGATGTGAAGCATAGGTTCCTTCAACTACCCGACCTCTCACCGGCTCACCGCGGTGTGTGAGGGAATCAAGTAAAGGTCCCTCCGACTTTCCCACAGTAATGGATCTTCACCTTCTCTCTTGTCTCATCTCTTGCCTTCTCAGGAACTGTGACTCTCTTTAGTGACGGCTTTAGCATTCAGGAGCATGAGCCACTAAACCTACATCCAGCTCCTTATCCCCCTTTTGTAGTGGAAAAGACCTATTGTTAGCTTACGAAGAACTTAAAGGTGCTTAGAGACATCCCACTTCTTAGTACTGTTTAGATTATCTACCTCTCTCATTAGAGAGCTTCTTACTCAAAGACTTTGCTTGCCCATCTTGTGTTGGTCTTTCCGCTGGAGCATAGCCTCTTTACTTGTGCCCTTCCATTGCTAACTTTTTGGGAACTACTTTTTTCTTTCTGCTTGAGCACTCCATTAGAGTGCATGTGTTTTTCCAGCCCTCTTTCTTGTGTTCTCCAGTCAAACATCCCCCACACACTCCCATGCTCCATATTTCTCCGGTCCATTGTGCTGCTCTTTTGTAAGCTTCCCCAATATACCGAATACTGTTTTGTTCTTGTCATCATGTCCTTTTCCTCCACACTCAGTGTTGCTCGCTCCCAGGTGTGCAGTTACGAACACCTTTCTCCCTCCTGCAGGCTTTTCTTTCCATTTTATTTTGTGATTTTGTGCAGAAATATTTTATTTTTATATTTGCTAATACAAGTGGCAATCACCATTTTGGATCAATAATTTAATTAGTGCAGTAGGTGCATCCTTATCATTCTGGTGGCGCAAGCATGTGTGCACCAGCGAATAAAGCGCCCACTAGCAGCAGTCATATCATTAGCTATATTTACAAAGGCACTTAATGTATAGTTGAGAGATGCGCAGAAAACATGTATTAATTCAACCAATTCATGTAAAGGCCACAGGGATGTGCTGTGTCCCTAAATCCGATTTATAACTCACCCTTTCTGTAGGAAAACTGAATATTATGTGATCTTTTTTAGAGAACCTGGCTGAAAAAGTATTTTAAAACATCAATGTGAACTGATATTCTCAAAATGTAGATGCCTTATCTACCTTAATTCATTCATCTTTTCAGTTTTCTTCAGTTAACAGGAACTCATAATGTTAATCACATACATGAATGGAGAGAGAGAGGACGAGGTAGGTAGTCCGTATCCCCAGGGTTTTATATGTGAAATCAATAGGGACTAGCCTATTTGTGAATTTACATAGACTTAAGACTTTACGACAGGGTACAAACCCTTTTGTTTGTTCATGTAGGACTCACCCACCAACCTGGTTGGTGGCACCCAAAGCGCAGGCGCCGACAATCGGTACCGCGCATGCTCATAGCAGAATACACTACTCACCCGCACATGGGCATGCTCACAGCAGGATACACCACTCTCCTGCACATGCTCAACATAGCCATGACTCAGCTTGTCCCCGCACATGGGCATGCTCACAGCAGGATACACTACTCTCCCGCACATGTGCAGCATAGCCATGGCTCAGCGTGTCCTTGCACAGTCTGTTTTTTCTGTCCTCCCCCGCACAGGTGTTCCGAATGATGCAGACTGCATTTAAGGCACAAACACGGCCCAGGACAGTCTTACGGAGGCCGCAGAGACGACAAGAGGTTCAACGCAGACACTGACCGAAAGTTTAGTGAGTAAATCGAGCGCTTCAGCTACGAGCCGGGTAAGCTCTCTCTCCACAGGTCCCTAACCCTCTGCGGCCCCTTTATTTTCCCAGGGTCCACTACTCTGCCGGACTACTCCATGGGGCTAATTTGACAACAAGCCAACATGAGGATAATCTTCCATTCATGCACCTACCACCGTTTTTTTGTGTTGATGCTCTTACGATGTTTAGCCCAGCACAAAACTTCATGTATATATGGTAACTTTCACCTTAGTCATACCACCAATATGGCTACACCATTTGCCATTTATTTATCGTCTACACAGCACAATAGATATCGGCAATCAAACTGTCTTGTGAATATGTTACTATACTAAGACTCTCCCCTGTATGTATGTTTTGTCATACTTGTTGTATGTCCAGTAATGCTCTAATTGGGAATCCCCCTCACACATGTAAAGCACCTTAGCTAGTGCTACACATTTTCAAAATAACACAATCACTTAAAATTAAGTAATCTGCACCTACACACTTTGGTCCTGAGGAAAGCCAGTTTTAATCATAAAGGCCTGGCTGAAACATGTAGCCCACACCTGGATGTAGGAGACCCTAATTAACACTCCTATAACATCCAACAGCCTTTTTTTAATGCTAACAGTGACCCAGTTATTAAAATATAATTTACCCTTGGGTACTGGGATCCCTGTATAGCTTTTAAACTTTCACCTTCACGTCACTACACTGCACACTCAGAAACATACCTGCTCCGCTGTATTCAGGCGTTGAAGCATACCCGGGACACACACAAATCACTCTACGACATCGGACCAGATTGCCTCAACTCCCGACTGTCCTTCTACACCCCCTCCCGCCAACTTCGCTCTTCCAGCCAAGCCTTCGCCACTGTACCTCGCATCAACAAGACCACCATGGGAGGCAGATCCTTTTCATACCTGGCTGCTAAAACATGGAACTCACTCCCCGCTTACCTTCGCCTCACCCAGAACCACCTAGCGTTCAGAAAGCAGCTTAAAACGTGGATATTTGACAAATAATCCTCCTCCCCTTCCTAAGCGCCTTGAAACCCCCTGGGTATGTAGTGCGCTATACAAATTTTATGACTTGACTTGACTTGGGTGGGCCCGATTATGAAGCATGCCACCAACCAGGTCGATGGGTGAGGCCTTCATGAACAAACAAAAGGGTTTGTACCCTGTCGTACAGTCTTGAGTCTATGTAAATTCACAAATAGGCTAGTCCTTATTGAGTTCACAATCACATACATGAAATAGCTGCACTTAGACATATGCCTGAAAGAGCGCTGGGCCACTCTTTCCATTTATTCTGCAAGGGATCCTTTTTTTGTTGACTGAGAGGCAAAGGGAGTTAACAACGATAAACAATTTAAAAGTTGGTATTACCCATTTGGTTACACAAGGAGGACCAGAAGTTAGTAAATAAAGTTAAGGAAGTTTAATACAGGTCAATGGTTAAACCCATCTAAACACCTCTCAAAAACATATCGCAAAGATGTAAGACTACGATTGGAAATCTGAATCTTTAAAATAAATGTTGTAGCATTAGCAGAAAACAAAAAGTTCAGTCACAGAGGTACAGAAAATAAAAAACAATATTTAGGAGTAAATTGCCTAAAGAAATTCCACTTCTCCTTCTCAAACATAAAGACTTTTTAAAAGTAAACCAATGAGCTCTAAAATAAGGATGGTTTGTGGGAAAGGGTTTCAAAAGATTTAAGCTAGCAGGAAGGTGTCAGCATAGTGAAAACTCAAGTAGAAGTCTTCCAAAAAGGTGATGAAGTGCTTGTTTAAAGCTTCACATTCACAAGGATTAAAGATAAAGCAGAGAGGTCTGTAGCGCTGTGCTGATGACGGAGCGGTTCCGTCATGGCCCGCTCGCCGCGCCTGCGCTGGGCGTTCCATTGAGCGGGCGGGGCCATGATGAAACCGCTCCGTCATGAGCACAGCTCAACCGAGGCTGGTGACGGAGCGGTTCCGTCACCAGCATGGGCGCGCCGCGCGGCCGCCCCGCCCCCTTAGCGCTGCGGCGGAATAGTCGCCGCAGCGAAGGTGATAATAAATGAATTTATTATTACACATGCTGTGCACTTTCAGCAACTGCACTGTAACTTTAAAGTACATGTGTATGAGAGTTACATTTTTTCACTATTAGGCAAAAAATTTGAATGCACACATTTATAAATCTCTAGTTTCTACCGTGATTACACTCTAATAATACAGTTAAATGTTTCTTTTCTCATTATTGAAATCAAGGCACACCTTGCATATAGAGTCAGGTGCACATCTGTTTACGCATTTTGTGATGTGTACGGTTGAAGCCAAAATTAAGCTGCTCTATGCCCAATGTAAAACCAATATAGTCGAGATCCATACTGGTAAAGGACCTTATGGTAGGTAGCTCATATTGGCTAGGGTACATGAATGGACAATATTCAATTTGATGTAAAAGTTTGATAAAACGAGCACAGGAATTTTCGGTACTCTGGTACCACTTATTTTACCTTTATTTTGGTTAGAAGTGAGTCATATAGAAACACTGACCTCAATGCACGTACAGGCATGAAGTCCATTAAAACTGACGAATTTTGACTTTGTGTGTTACAGTAATTTAGCATCAGCAGGGATCTCTGTGTGGCACATTTGCACACTATGCTGCAGGGAAAACAATTCCCCATGGACGTCCGCATTCAGCATACAACCATGAAGGACCCAGTTCATTATGACATTAAAGACTTGTGCATCACAATGGGGTTGTCATATTTCACTGCCCTTCCTTGCTGGACAGAGACCGCCTGATTACAGTTCGGTAAGGTAACCTGGAAAGTGGCCTCTTACCACCAGGGCCAGCTTTAGCGCCGGTGGGGCCTAGTTCGACAATGATCGACAATTTTAGCTGGTGCCACCCCAGATTCCCTCACTACCACCCTTTAACAGTGCCCCTCAAGTCTCCATAACCACTCTCCCTGTCATGCATTCATTTTGTTTTATAGCACCACTCATACCAGTGTAAGGTGTCAAAGCACTTTACATCACATACACATTACACAAAAGCAACATCATAAATGTGTAAATCAGTGTATAGGAAATGTTACATCAGACAGAGGATTACAAGGTGTAGGAGTGCAGGAGTCATATGTCATCCCTACTGGCAGACAGTATAGTTTCAGGGTGCTTGGTCTGGAGAAGCTCAAACTCAGAATTGAAAATGTAACACCATGGTTGGGGGTTGGCTTTACTAATAAGGATTTACTAATAAGGATTGATTTCTACCCAAGTGAACCCTTTTTACAACATGAGAATAAAGTAAAAGTGGGGTAAAAAAAGACACTATAATCTATACCTTGCATTTTGCATGCAGCTCTTTCATGATGGGTAATAGGACACTGTTCTGTATTAGGATTTAAACTTATAAACTGCAAGTAATAAAAGTATCTCTCTGACAGATGCAGTAACCCACTGAATTATTCACATTATATGCACTTTGTGGTCTGCAAGGTACACAGGCTTTGCAGCAGGCATTTCAACCTCCTGCTACTTTATGATGAGTCAAAACTTCCACTATACAAAACTCTGATCTCTCTGCAGCAGGTTCATCAATCACTAGAGTTATCTGGCCATTTTTATGGTTGCCTGAAAATTGCTGGAGGCAAGGACCACAGCAGTAAGTGCATTTAAAACTATATTGTACTTGAAAATATGGCGCCCCCTCCAAAGTCAGCATCCGGTGTGGTGGCACCAATCTCACCCCCATAGAGCTGGCCCTGCTCACTACATTTGCTTTAGAGGAAAATATTTCTTTTCACCCTTTTGAAAGACTCAGTAGACTAATAAATCCGCTACAGGGCCCATGTTTAATCATGTAGGTTTACATATTTGAATCCCATTCATGCACGTCATTTAGAGGGCACAGCTGCGACCCCTGGCTTGCCCCTTGTGACCCCTGGTCTCAAAGGTGGCAAAATCAGTGCCAGGAACACTGTGGGAGCTCATCCTTATGGACATCAGTTTGGACTCCATTCTCTTTCCTTTATTTCAATATTTTTATTACGGTAATAGTGAATGTTTCATTATTCACTATTAGTGTAATAAAAAATAGAGTACAATTAGCTGGAATATACCTTCTCTGGCAGCTGAGGTAAGTAAACAAAATAATGTACTTAAATGGCTGTTGTGTGCGTGCTTGAGGGTGAGTGTGTGTTTACTTGAGAGGAAGACATAGTGTGTGTATGAGTGTAATGTGTGTTTTTGCGTAAGCATGTGAGGGTGAGCGAAATTAAAGGTCAAAGGGCATGCGATGTCACTTTCGCTACCCCAGGCATTTTGGTGAATTGCTGTTCATGCACCCATTTCCTAGTCTCAACCTTTTATCCTCATGAATTCAATAAAGTAAGTATCATTGAGTTGGGTAACAAAAGCATTGGTTTTCAGCGCCAAAGAACAGCTTAGGTGGTGTGCGCATTTCAAGCATGTTATAATGTTATACTATGTTATAGTAAAGAATTAGAGTTTTCATCCTTTTATTTAAAGAAAGCCATTCAGGAAATATAGTCCCTCAACTGAACTTTGGGTACTTGTGCAAAAACTTTGCAAACAATTACAGTTAGCTTTTTTAAAACATTAGTTATGATAAAGACTTTTATTTTCCAAGCAGAACACATCTTCCTGTGTCATGTAGTTCCTAGGAGTCCCCCAGGACATGCACGTTTTGGATGACCTAAGCTGAGGGCTTAGTGTCCCAACCACTTCCGGACACCCCCACAGGATATTGGTTATATCGGTGGGTAGGTTTTTGGAGTATTCAGAAATTTGGGCGCTCAACTATTCACGGTATGGTTTTGACTTATTCGTGGTACCGAGGTAGGTGCTTCTTGGTCAGAGGAAAACCTTAACCTCTGTAGAAAGAAGTGGATAAACCACCCCCTTCTTGTGTTAATTTGGCAAAGAAACCAGAGCACACTATATATTTTTTTCTTTTTGTTGTTCTTTTTTGTCAAAGTATCTTCTTCATCAAATTTTCATTCATTCAGGATAGATCACACCAAATGAATATTTTAAAGGGATTTTATTTATGAACAGTGTCTACTTCTCAGAAATCACTGTATCAATCACTTAAGCCTACACGTGTTTCATCACAGCATGTGGCTGTGACTCATCAGGGCTGATCAAATGATCAAAACGCGTGGTCGGGGAGCCGGTGATAATTCCAACCCGGTCCTTGTCGGGTAGTTAGTATGGTTGATTCAGTTTATCGTAAGGAAACTGTTTATCGGTTCGCAAAATTCTTAAGTAATCTCAGGCCGTATGCAGCCACGGTCCAGCTTGTAAGCTTCTGTCTCCCGCACTCGGAGACAGAAGCTTTACAAGCTGGACCGTGGCTGCATACGGCCTGAGATTACTTAAGAATTTTGCGAACCGATAAACAGTTTCCTTACGATAAACTGAATCAACCATACTAACTACCCGACAAGGACCGGGTTGGAATTATCACCGGCTCCCCGACCACGCGTTTTGATCATTTGATCAGCCCTGATGAGTCACAGCCACATGCTGTGATGAAACACGTGTAGGCTTAAGTGATTGATACAGTGATTTCTGAGAAGTAGACACTGTTCATAAATAAAATCCCTTTAAAATATTCATTTGGTGTGATCTATCCTGAATGAATGAAAATTTGATGAAGAAGATACTTTGACAAAAAAGAACAACAAAAAGAAAAAAATATATAGTGTGCTCTGGTTTCTTTGCCAAACCCCCACAGGATATGTCAGCTATTAGACCAGCTAGCTCTACAGTGCCACTACCACCCCCATGTATCTTACAGTGGTGTAGGTGGTTTCTGGCAACCACTGAACATGACAACCCTGATTCCTCAGGGATTGTGGAAAACAGTACTGTACGTTTTGCTCAGATACTCGTACTTGATTTCCCTCAGAAAATACACAGGTTGGTGATTGGGACATTTCAATAGTTATTTATTGGTCCAGCAACAATCTGGTGTAAAACATATGTGCTGCGACAATCAGGAAACAGAAGCATACGTAAAAGACTGCTAATACCAATATAGTAAACAGTAGCACTTGCATATTCCTAAAATGCGTGCCCTAAGTAATTTGTCTAAATGTACCGAGCCTAACCTGGATGTGTAGGTGTATATGCGTATAGCTATGTGAATCTGTAGCCAAGAAACCCTAGGGAAGAACCAGCCCCCTCACCTGATGGTGTAGGTGTAGAACAAAGGACCCTGTCTCTGCGTCGAGGATGACAACATGCATGGGATGTCAGACTGCTGCGTGTCAGAGATTCGGCTTGCAGGACCCCCGTCTCAGCCTGGAAGGAATTCTCCTCTAATTTGAAGTATTTTATTTATAAAGTTTTATATTGCACAGGAGTGAGGGTCTTTTATACAAAAGTGGTCACTCCAGAGTTTTTTCTAGAATCGATAATTTTTTTAACCCCTTTAGCGTGTCGAACATTCCGCCCCAGTGCGGACGTTCGATCGCGCTAACGGGATTCGGACGTCCAACGGTCGTGAGCAGCACCAGCGAGGTAGCGCGCGCGACGACCGTTGGACGTTCGAAGCACGGAAGGGGTTAAACAACCATGGATGTTTTGAAAAACAATCATAAATGTTTTGAAAACATTTACTGATGCTTTTCTAAACAAGTGTGAGAATGCACAGCTGGCTGTTGGCCAAGGATGAAAAAATGGTGACCCTCATACAGAATAAATTTGCTGTACCTGGGGACATGTTTATGTACGTCAGGTACAGGGATTATGATGGAATACTTAGAGCCTGGTGTTGAGGAGACATGAGCAAGCTACTAGGTAAAAGGTCACCTGTTTAGAATCATTATTGTTGTGTGGATAGAACAATGTAT
This sequence comes from Lissotriton vulgaris, assembly GCF_964263255.1. Classification (NCBI taxonomy): domain Eukaryota; kingdom Metazoa; phylum Chordata; class Amphibia; order Caudata; family Salamandridae; genus Lissotriton; species Lissotriton vulgaris. The sequence continues at coordinate 956,889,378 of NC_141691.1, forward strand.
GTAAAAATGGGGTATACATCGATGGGACTATCCTAAAAAACATGACACCCACTCCTCATCAAAAGGTCAATAACATCAGCTAGGTAATGATAAAGCTAACATTATTAAAAAGGCATAGAAATCACTTATGATAAACCATACTAAAATGCATTTTTAAAACCCTGCACAAATGTCCATTAAAGAAAGTAATTTTTCCCTAAAGAAGCGTTCAAAAGGTCCTCTATACTCGTATATATTGGTATTATTGCACCGAGCACCTTGAAAGCCATGAAGCTCAGTTTCTGCAGAGAAGAGAGAAAAAATAAAACAAAGTCACACTCGACCTTCAATTTGGTAAGCGTTGAAAAAGTTCCCAAACAGTTCCCAGCGCATGAGAGGCCAAATTGTTTATGAATCCTGCACTGAAGACTCAACATCACTGAGCATCGTGCCCGCAGGTGGAAACCCCTCAAGAACTTCCAGTATCATATCCAATGAGCAAAGAATGGTCATCTCTGGTTCCTACGGCAGCTGCCAGGGTAGAGATAGATGTCTGCATGCCTGATGCCGATGCCTGTATTTCTGGAGAAGAGCCGATATCCCTTCCAACAGGAGCGGAAGCATCCATTTGAGGCTCTAAAAATCCTGTCATCAACATGGGAATACGCTGTGGACTACTGCACGTGTGGGCCTGCAAAGGCACCAGTAGCGCTTCTTTGTCCGGCGGTGCAACCAATGGATGTATCAAACACAGATCCAACACACAGCCAAATCTGCAGAAGAGGCAACAGAACAGAGGCAGGGCACAGTCCAGTCAGACAGGTCTGAAAGACAGGAACCAATGCTGACTCAGCTCTCGCAGCAGAGGTGTAGTCAGGTAGAACATCATGCGCTCACGACAACGTCGTTCCAGCAGTGTTCTCTCCATTTCTTGAGGGTTTGCAATGTCCATTGCGAAGCAAGAGTATTCAAATCAGGATGCCCGCTACCGAAAGCAGGACCAAAGGAAGCCCTCCATGAACGCTTCCAAATATGGAGTGTATGAAAGCTGTAATTACTCTGAAGATGGTCTGAAAGGTGGTTCAGAGACCTGATCCACATCGCCTAAATAAGTGTACGATCCCACTCTTATCAGACATGTTAAAGATACGATGAACCATTTCTCCAAAATGGATCAGGAAGTTCGTACGGACCAGGGCCTGTATCTCTGCTGAAGACCTTGCAACCTGGAGATCAAAAGTCTCTCGGGTTGAAGTTTTGTTGAAACAACAAGCATCTGCTCAGCAAATCAAACCTTATACTAGAATCATTTAATAAAGGCCACAGTGGTGCCTCCCTACCTGTGCGAGACGGGGGAAACAATACTTGCTTACAGCAAACAACCCTGAAGTTTACTATGCACCATTCCACAACAGCCTTGATCATTCAGCTCTAAATAACTTCCATTTGAAAGTAATTCAAAAACTGGATGAATCACAGATGAGGAGCCTTTAAAGTAGCAAGATAAGTTCACTTTTGACGCATTACACGTTCCATGAAGCGCCACTTCTTTGCACACTCCTGCAGTCAGTACCACTTAAGAAAACGTCAGTGTCCTTATTTCTGCACCTATATCAATACAGTAACTCCCAGGAGTCTAGATTGAACCCTTCACCCAGCGCTTCATATCTGCCTGCTCGGATGTATCTAAGGCAGTATTGAAACTGAAATTTCGTGATTGGCAGTGTGATATAGCCATGAACTAACCATTCTGTAGATGGTGACTCTGCTACAATGAAAGGTAACTTCTCTAATGTTTTAATGAGCAGCATGGTGTATGTTGCATCTCTGCGTACCATAGTCAACTGTCTGTTGGTCATATTGTAAGCAGAGAACAGGTATGTGCAGTTAGTGTATCACCATGGGACGTGGCCTGAACACAGTGATTAGAGCATCTAGCTTAAAAGCATCATGGAGCACAATTGAGACTGCCCATGCTGTAGAATAGACAAATCTTGTTCCATTAAGCCAATTGTCGAAGGACACAATGTTGCTCAATAAATACATACGTGAAGATAGTGTGGTCATGCCATTGTCTACCACACCCAGGGCCTTTTCTAGGTTAATCCTATCAATTTCATGTAATATCTCAGCAGCATCCTGTTGGGAGACTTTCCACAATTCATTGCAGATGGCATATAAGAAATGTTTCTTATGCGGTTTCTTGGGACCCAACAAGAAATCCCTAACATACATGATGTCAGCTATAAGGGACAAGTACTGTTTCACCTGTTGTAGTGCTGATGTTTTTAGCCATTCTAGGGACAACTTCCCAACACTATAAGAAGTCACTACTCCTGGGTCGTCTGTGTGTACATATCGTGGGTCAGGCCTGTTGATACTAAACCCTCTGGTGATATCCTTGAATCTTGCTTGACACCTATTTGTGTTGATAGGCCAAACCAACCATCCCTTCCAATTGGGAGCTGAAGAATTGTATGTACCATTTTGTATCATTGCACCCAGTATTTCCTCACTTATCAGTGTGTCATTTGATACACCTGCAATATGTATTGGTAAGGGGATGCGTGGTGTTTTGAGGTCTTTAGTTTTTGCAAACCAGCAACAGGAAGTTTGTGGCACTATTCTGTTCAGGAATATTATCTGTAATGGTATGAGGCAAACTCTAAATAAAGCCTCTGTTCATTGAACTGCCAATCTTTCGTCCCCCAGATGGATTTTGTGTCTAACGTGTTCCTCCAATAGACGAAACCTTGTACGGACAGTTGGAACATGAAAGGTGCTGAATGAATGAGTCTTGTGTTAGTCAGCATCATTTTCTTCACAGTTGCATTAGACTGTACTAACTTAAAGTAGTACGACATTGGGTCTGATGTATTGAACCGTAAAAAGCATGCACATTTCTGTGCAAATGTGGCAGAACTACCTTTTGGTGGTGTCGGGCAATGTTCCCATTAATGTTAAGTGTTTACAGAGCGCAGAACACTTGCTCTATGCAAAAAGTGATGACCATAATGCTGGTAACAATGCATACTGTCGAAGTCAGGTGTATCTTCGTACAATTCTTGATAAGAAAATGCAGCATATTGTTCTAAATCTGAAAGCATAGTATTTACAGTCTCGATGTCACAATCATCAGAGAGTGTACTTGGGGTAATGAAATCATTAATTGAAATTTTGAACACATATGGGATTTTCAAATTTTCAGTAGGAACAAATACATCATAGGAAACCCTATCCCAAACTCTATCATCCAGTACTGGAACTGTTGAAAGGTTCACTAGGGACAAGTTTCAGGACCAAGTTCACAGGTTGGACTGCAGAGCGTTGTGGGAGGTAATGTCCATTCAGTAGTAGAAAAAAGACCATTACTATACCAGTCCAAATTAACAGGAGCAGGATCCTTAATGCAAACAAAAGATGCAACCAAGGGTACACAAGGTAAGTCTTTTTTAGCCAGAGATAGAATTGTCGACATTGTTCTTTCTTAAAGTGACGTTTGCTCAGGTTCACTTGGATCTGAAGAAAACTTATCGAAGTTGATGAAGTAGCCAGACACAGTCGATCTATCCTTGGGGAGCTCAGCAGTATTTGTAGAACTGGCAGTTGTTTCTTGTGAAGGCACGTTGATGTAAAGTTCATTATTGGGCCGAATTGCAATTTGCGTTTCAGTTTCATTTGGGTATTGTTCTGTTTCAACAGGAGTAATTCGTACTCTGTTATTGGCTACTCCAGCATCTTGCACAGAGGAGTCTTGAAACATTATTAGTCTTTCCATCTGAACTTCCTGAATAGTAGCGAGAGGGGATCTGCAGCTACTGATGACCCCACGCATCCTGCTGTTAAGAAACAGCCACATAGTGTGGTTTGATCACCTCAATGGAGACAAATCGTTTTTCTTTTCTGCCGGCAAGAGGTGGAAGAAGTACAGTTCTTGTGCCTTTCTTCTCCAGGACAGGTACAAGTGTTCTGTAGAATGGCCTAACTCCTTCTTGTCCACAATCTTTTCTCTGACCAGGTCCTCAACCTTTGGGACCCAGACAGGTCCTGCCGGAACCGGTTTCACCTCTCCAGTGGCGATGCATTTTACCTGGATGTTACTTTGTAATGCCCGGAATTCACTGAGCTCCTGTAAAACAGCAACACGATCATTCAATTCAAATGGTTTTACATCTGCCACTGGCTGGTACAATTGCGGTCAGGTACCCACATTCTTGTCCCAAACAGGATCTCATAGGGAGTTTGTCTTCCCAAGAATTTTCTTGGCATATTATTCAGTGCCCTCTGGACCCCATGTACGTTATTGACCCAACCTAATACCTTGCTGTTAAGGATAGCATATAGTCCCAGTTTCTCCTCTCCACCACCAAATTTCTGTCGGGATGGTAGGGGGAGGAGTACCACAAGACCACACCCATACTTTCCATGGCTTCCTTGTAAGCCCGAGAGCTAAACGCAGGGCCACAGTCGGAATTTAACGTGCCAATTGCATATGTCCTGATGAAGACTCGCAAATCCTGTATAACAGTTCGAGTGTCAGCCGAGGGCTGAGGCCAAACCCATACAAATCTAGAGCATGAATCCACTGCCACCAAGATGTACGTGTAAGCCCTGTTTGAATTTAAGGGACCCCAGTGAACCAAATAGACACATGCGAGACACCTGTTTAGAATCGTAATTGTCTTATGGATTGGACAATGAATGTAAAAATGGGGCATACATCAATGTGACTATCCTAAAAGACATGACACTTGGGGTGTAAACAACAGGTTTCAGCTATATCAGAGGTTAAAATTAACCCTGGGCAAAGCACTACGCTACGCTTGCGTAGTTTGCGAAGTTTGTGCTACTTCGCACTACGTGAACTGCATGTAGCACAGTGCAAACACGCATAGCGTACCCTAGTGCCACGGTCGTTTTTTGCTTGCTCGCAGTCCTTAACATCAAGTTGGCGACCGCGAGCAAGCAAAATGACATCCCAGAGAGACTTTTTCCTTGTTCGCGATCAATAACATCAAGTTGCTGATCGCGAGCGTGGAAAATAAACCTCCCGGCGAGATCAGGTTTCTCATTGCGAGTGGTCGCGTATGCTTGCGACCGCTCGCGATGAGAAACTACCAGTCCGCGTTGAGAAAGCTGCCGCTCCAGTAAAAATCTACTTGAGCGGCAGAAAACTACAGCTCGCACTGTGCAAGATGCCGTTTTCAATGATTGCACAGTGCCGGATGCTTGTCCGCACTGTGCAATCATTGAAAACGGCATCTTGCACAGTGCAAACAGGGTACTACGCAGTTTGTGTAGTGCTACGTGTAGCTCGCGTAGTACGAAGTGCACTTTGCCTAGCTTCGCGTAGCGCTACGTCGCAAACTACGCCCAGCCCTAGTTAAAATACAAGAGATCTCGAGCAAACATAATGGAGGAACATTTTAAAAACATGTATTGTTTTCCGTTATCTGATAGGTAGTTACAGAACTGACATTATGAGCAAGTAGCCACTACGGGCATATTATCAAGGAACGGCGTTAATATTATCGCCGCTTTAGCAGCAGGAAACTGCCGCTAAAATGGCGATAATTGGCTTGATAATATGCCGTAGAGAATTCCAATAGAAGCCTATGATAACAGCAGAACATAGGCTTCTATTGGAATTCTCAAGGGCATGTTATCAAGCCCATTCTCGCCGCTTTAGTGGCAGTTTCCTGCCGCTAAAGCGGCGATAATTTTAACGCCGTTCCTTGATAATATGCCCCTACCTTTCTAGGGTTGAAAAGTGCCAAGAATATGGAATGTCAGCATATAAAAGAACGAAGTAAATTAATAATAAGTGCAGCTATGCCCAAATGGATCTCAACCCAATGTTCTTATTGCTATGAATGGAATGTTTAGTATATAAAAATAATCACAGTAAACCTTATGCGTAGTGATGTGTGTTGGATGCCAGTAAATTCTTTTATTTTTTTATTTTTTAAACATACATTTTTATTGAAAGCATTGAAGAGTCAAAATCAGTGTACAATTGACATGGTCAAGCAAAGTCATGGTACATTCACAATAAGAAAATATTGTACAATTCAGCCCAGTAGTCTAGTCCGGTTCATGGCCAGTTCCACCGTGGGGGACTCACAGAGTTCACCCTGGTAAATGTTCCAGTGGCCCCACTTCTTGCCCCACTTCGCAGGGCAGCCACGCAGCTTGTAGACAGTTTTTTCGGCCTACATGCACCTGTCCAGTTCAGCCATCCAACCCACCACCAGAGGTCTATCAGCAGCACCCCACTTCATTGCAATTGAACGCTTAGCAATTAGGAAACTCAAAGCGGCCCATTGTAACTCTAGGTCATTCAGGTCTGTGGCACCCCAGATATTGAGGACGGCTTCTTTTGGTGACAATGAAATGGGTTTTCCCAGCGAGTCTCTCATTTTTCGGACAACCCCCTCCCAAAAGCGCTGTATTACTTGACATTCCCATAATATATGGTAGAAGGTGCCAGTTTGTCCGCAACCTCTTAGGCATCTATCGTCCTCCCTCCTCCCGATTGTGGCTAACAGAGTTGCAAGCATGTAGGTCCTATGTAGGATCTTCAATTGGATCAGTCTGAGTCGGTGATTAATCACCACTTCCCTGGGGGACATCAAGGCCGCCTGCCACTCGTCCTCTCCCAGGTCGCCTAGGTCTGTCTGCCATTTATCTCGTAGGGGCTGAAATGTATTTGGGAGGTTATTGCAGAGCTTACGGTATGTGTAGGAAATGGCCTTTGTCGGGAGGGGTTCTGAGAGTAATCTATCCTCCAGGGGGGAGGACTCGGGCAAGGAGGAGAGATCAGGGACGGCGGAGAGGAGGGCGTGTTTGATTTGGAGGTATCGGAAGGCCTTAGTTTGTGCAAGTGTGTACCTGGTTTGAAAGTCTGTAAAGGTTAAGAGTTTACCCTTATGTATCAGGTCTCCTATTGTTGAGATGCCTATTGCGTCCCACTTGTCGAAGCCCAACTGGAAGCAGAGGGAACCAAGCTGTTGTGATGCCCACAGTGGGGTGGCTTTAGTGAGTCTGTTCGACCATCCCAGGCGAGCCGTGGCTTGATGCCATATTGTGACTGTGTGCGCCATAGGGCCAATGTATCTATTCTTTTTGGGCTTACTGTATAGGGCCCCGAAATATCCCTCCTGTCCAGTCTGGTATCTGTCAAGGTGGAAAGCTGGGTCATTGGGTGAGCCGTGTATCCAGTGGTTAGTGGCAACCAGTTGCGATGCCCAGTAATAGAGGCGCAAGTTGGGGAGTGCAATGCCTCCGTCATACCAGCTCATTGTCAGCTTTTGTAGGGCAATACGAGCAGCCCTTCCATCCCACAGGAGAAGGCGGAGATCGCTCTCCACCGACCTGAAGTAGGAGTCAGGAATCGGAAAAGGGCAATTTTGGAGGGCATGTAGGAAGCGCGAGAGTGCCAACATTTTGAACAGGGCTGCTCTACCTGCGAGGGACAATGGTAGGGATCGCCAATGTGCCACATCGTTGTGTAGTCTGCGCAATGGGGCAAGTAGATTCCGGTTGTGACAGAGGGCGGGATTTGAAGTGACAAAAATGCCTAAATACTTGAAGCCTTCCTGAGCCACCGGTAAAGAGAATCCGTGGGATAGGACGGGGGGGGCGTGTAACATGTATAGAGCCGATTTAGCCCAATTGATTGAGTAACCTGAGTACTTCCCAAAGTTAGTCAAGACGTGGAACAGATTATTGATAGAAGATTTTGGGGAAGCTACGTGGATCAGGATATCATCTGCATAGAGGTAAATCTTGTTGGTCACTTCGTTGTCCAGCGGAGGCCTATGATGGAGGCGTCAGTGCGGATCCATTGGGCTAGAGGCTCCAGGGTCAAGGCAAATAACAGCGGCGACAAGGGGCATCCCTGACGGGTCCCTCTGTGGAGTTTAAATCTTCTGGACATATGATTATTGACTCTGACTTGGCCCAGGAGGTCCGTGTATAAAAGACGCACCCATTGGACAAATTTAGGCCCAAAGCCAAATCGTAGAAGGACCTCAAATAGATAGGACCATTCTATTGAGTCAAACGCCGTAGTGGCGTCGAGGGACAAGATAGCAGCGTCCTCTTGGATATATGGTTGTCTACTCAGGACATTGTTGACTCGGCGCAGGTTTAGGACCGTGTTTCACCCTGGAAGAAATCCCGATTGGTCGGTGTGTATTAAAGAGGGAAGTATATCAAGGAGACGGTTGGCCAGTCATTTCGCCAGAACCTTGGCTTCTATACTAATCAGGGAGATCGGTCTATAGGAGCTACATTCGTTGGGTGGTTTATTTGGTTTGAGAATAACGACCACAGATGCCAGCCGCTGATCAAGTGGAAGGGAGCCAATGTCTCGTCCTTCCTCGAACATCTTTTGTAGGTGGGGGACGATTCCTGGGGGCATAGCTTTTAAGAATTCAATCGGGACCCGTTGGGACCCATGGCTTTACCTGATTTGATGGAAAAGATCGCCGACGTAAGTTCATCCGCTGTAATGTCAGCGTCGAGCATGCCTCGATCTGTCTCTGAGAGCGTCGGTAGTCGCATCTCCGCGAGGAGTTGCCTAGATTCTTCCGAGGTATAAATCGCCCCTGCAGTATAGATGTGTGCCAGGTGGTCTGCGAAGTTCTCCGCCACCTCCTGCGGGTCAGAGGTCACTGATCCATCTGGACGTGTGATAGAGGAAACCCATCTCGCCCCCTGTTCGCGACGGCCAGTACATTCTTTTGAGACATATCAAACCTGGGCATCGCCATACAGTGGCAGCAGAGTTTGTCACTAGCAATTCTGTGAGGATGTTCAAGATCATTTCCAAGGTTTTGGTGTAGTATGGGCATACCCACAAGAGCCGGCACAATAGTTTATTGCTCCAGTGGTGGCTCCTCGACTAAGGAGTAGGAGCATAGCCACACTGCTCGTGTGAAAATATAAAATTATTTCTGTTAGTAAAAAAAATAATTCCGGCCGGGCTTGGCTCCTGAGACGTCTGGGAGGAGGAGTGATTGCTGCACACTCCAAAGTGCTCATGACTGCTTGGACGGCCCTCTCGGGTTACCCCAATCAGTCATGTGCACTTTACATGCTCCTCATCAGGCTGCATTACACAGCCTGGTAAGAATTTGGAAACATGCAAACCCTGCCAGGTTCTGTCTGAGCTCTGAGCTATGGCACTCAGACCAATCACAATGTTGCATTGCAGCATTGTGATTGATCTGGAGAGGGACCTTGGGAGGGACAACACAACGGAGGAGAGGCGGCTGCGGACTCAGTGAGAATTTAAGCACAATTGTTTTAATTGTGTAATCCCCCCGCGCAACCTCCCCCGCCCCTCCACTTTTTTTCCCTGTCAGCCGCTACTGAATTGCTCCAATCCTCATGGGCGCCCAAGCATCATTTCAACAGGTGTGTGCTGTGATTTCCTGGTGCTCAGCCAGACTGCCCAGTCTTGTATTGCACCACAGATCATTTCCCCTACCTCAGGCAGTGGGGTGGCACGTAGATGAGGTGCCTCTGGTAATATGGTGATGGATCACAATAATTTTATCATAATATTATGGTATTTATAGAGTGTGTATGCACACCTTCAGTGATCTCCACGCAATGTGGATGGATAGTGGATGTTTACTGTTAACCAACTTAAAGGTGCACATTTTATTGATTTTGAAGGGAAAAAAACCAATGCCCACCGGGACCTGAGTCCGTGACCCTTTCGCCAGGCACAAATCCTTGCTGCAGATGCATTAGCTCACTGAGCCACCAGACTAGACCTTCAAAACTGATATTAATAGGAAGGGAAGTAAGGTGAGATGTGTGGACCGAAGTATGACAAAGCAGATCAGGGACAGGTAGCGGAAGATGATGAGATTGGTGTTGAGCAGGGAACCATCATGTAAACGGCACTCTGGGGTATGACAGTAGCTTGAAATAACTACACACTAAAGGGTGCAATTTTTCAGCTTGGAAGTACACTTACTAATTACTCATAATGGATGGTGAATCCAGGTTGAACATGATTTCCCAAAAAACGATTTCATTGAATAGCCGTAACTAAGAATCCATTTCAACTAAACTGTTTAATAGAAATTCTCCCAATGATTGTCAATTACCATTTCATAGAAACCAACTCACAGAATGCCTTTTATTTTGAAATTAGCTTGTATGTGACCATTTTTAAGGTGTAAATAGCAGGTCTTCATGCAGAAACATGTTTGTTTAGTATTTATGTCAGTGCTTTACTTCAAGTGATGGTAATTTAGTTTTAGATATTTTATATTGGCAATTACTTCAAACACTTTTAATTCCCTGACCCCTCAGCTACTCTAAACACCATCAATCCTTGTCCCCTTAACAACCCCCAAAACATGATCCATTGTTGTCCTCTAAATGCCCCTCACCATGCCTAAATTCCACCCATCCCTGAACCCTTAACACCCATCATCATCCTAAATTCCATCCTTTACAAATGATAAAACTCTTCCTGCACTTAAAGTCTGCCCACCTCTGGCCCCTGAAATCCCTCACCACCCCTAAACTCTGCCAATACCTGTACCATATAAAACCATCACCACTCCTAAATTCTATCAATCATGAAACAATAAAAAACCCTCACCAGCCCTAAACTCTGCCAATCGGTGAACTCTAAAAAACCCTCAACACCCTACATTCCACCCTTCACTGAACCCTAAAATGCCCTACCACCCCTAATCCCCGCTCATCCATGAACCCTATGTAAAGCGCTCTGACACCTCCGGGACTAGCCAGCGCTATATAAAACTCAATAAATAAACCCTAAAAACCCTTCACCATACCTAAACTTCACACATTCCTGAATCATAAAAAATCATTTCTACTCCTGAACATCGCCCATCTATCACCACTAAAACTCCTGATCATCCATCCCAGAACCCAAAAACCCTTCACTATCCCTAAAACCAATTTAATTACATTTTGGATTCTACGTTAAAATGATATTTCCTTAAAAATGTATCACTTAATTTTCTGATTTGTATCTCCTTATAATTGTCTTTCCTTAAAACTGGTTTTCCATGATTTGGTTTCCTCCAAAGTGGTTTCTTAGTTTTTGTTTTTCTATTAATTCATATACCTCACAATCAGGTGCATAAGTACTTACGATGGGTTGGGGGACTGGCCCGACCAAGAAGTCTAGTGACACTGTAATGTGTACACTACACTGTGCTCTGGGCCAATGAAAGCATTGACCACAGAAAGCCTTCTATGCTTGTGGTTCGGTAGGTCCAACTGGGGCCTCAATACATGTCTTCCTTGTTTCAGTAGTCTGGGAGAAGTGCATCTTTGCAAGCCTCCTCTCCAGCCAACATGGTGCATCTTGCAATGATGTCTTTAGTGCGAGCCTACAAAACTGCTTGACTTTAAAGTGGGGCCAGGGCAGCTGATCACTGCAATATGTTCTCAAAGGGGAATGGTGTCCCATGAGTGTGACTCAAGAGTGCTGATTGATGTCCAAAGAGTATGAGTACTGCAAACTAAGCATATATGAGTTACTTGATTGAGTACTCTGTTTTAATCAGTGTCTTCTGCGAAATTTACAGACTTCAGTTCCTTTACATTGTGGTCAATGTTTGGGTTCTCACTCTCTGCTAAACCTGTGTGTCTGATTCTGTTTTCCTGTGAAGTACTTTGAGGCACTTCCTCCTAGGTCTCGGCCAATTACAATTTCGTGGGAACCTGTATATGGTCCTTCCTGTAGGGTCCAGCTGTTTTGGGCCATTCAGCCTGGGTATCCAGATGAAGGGCAGAGAGGTCAAGGGAGCCTTTCTGGGGCATCTTCTCTATTTGGGCATGTTAGGATCAAAGGACAGATCTCATGAACCATTCCCACTTGACAAATATCCATGAACCAATCACTTAATCTCCCTCTCTTTTGCTCAAAAACAAAAATGCATCCTTTCACAGATTTACTGATTATGGGCTATATGTATCATACAAATTCGCATTCGCAAAGGCCGAAATTCGCAGAATTTCGGCCTTTGAGAATACGAATTTGTTAAATTAGATGTATGAATGAAAATCCGGTGCAAAATAAGGAATTACAAATTTTGCGATTCCTTATTTTGCAATTGCATTTATGGAATCGCAAATTTTGCGATTCCTTAAATGCAATGTATGAAGCTAAAAAAAATTGCTAATTGTCCCTAAGGAATCGCAAATTACCACCAACTTCAAGTTGGTGGTAATTTGCGAATTTCTTGAAAAATGCCCATTTTTGCATTTTTCAAAGTGCCAAGTGACGCACATACATGCCCTTAGGGCATGTATGTGCACCACATGTGCACCCATACTTATTTCAAGGGTGCAACAGGGTGTCCTTTGGACACCCCTGCACCCTTGAAATTATTCTCAATTTGCGATCAGCAAATTGCGAATCGCAAATTGAGAATAAATTCTAATTCCTTCCTATGGGCCAGGAGGCCCATAGAAATGAATGGGAAAGTATTCCTTAATTGCGAATTCGCAATTTGTGAATTTGCAATTAAGGAATATCAAGAAATCGCAAAAAAATGTGATTTTCTTGATACACACCAATTAGCGATTCTGAAATAGCGACTTCTTAAAAATCGCTATTACAGAATCGCTAATTGGTATCTTGATACATATGGCCCTATGCTCTTACCCTTCAGTTTCCTTAATGCCACTCACTCTGATTGTTTGGACTATCACCACTGCGTGTGAAGCTTCACAACACATATCACACGGCTGAATCTATGGTGTCTATGTCTATGGTTTGTTCCTGATACACATGGGTAGACTCCTCAGAGAATGTATCATGGTTTATTATATAAGGTTGTGTGATGGAAAAACGCATGCCTCAACAACGCATGCCTTAACCACAAGTTCTAAACCCCGATCATGTCTTTACCACACATGCCTTTAGTGAATGAATGAATATTTATTGTTGGTTACTAAAAACCATTACATAAAACCAGCAATACAAAAGTCATCACGTTACAAAAAGAAATTAAAATGAAGGACATTTCAAAAGTCAAGTTGTATAGTTAATCCAAAAATGCGAAGAAGCCGGAAAAAAGGTTCATGGGCCGGCTGAGGGCTCTGTGGTTTGGCCAGTAGCAGTCATCAGCATTGTCCGTGCTTTAAAGATAAACTTCCCAAAGGCAGCCATATGCATTACTCTGGACAGGGTATAAAGATGAAAAATCCCATCCTTTGCAGAGCTTGACCCCGAATGTCTGAGTAATGGCCTAAGATAAAGGCTGCGGGGCAACCGCAAAGCGGGGCAACAGAAAAGTAGAAATGCCAATGACTCCCGTTTATAGCTGCAGAGCCTGCATACCTGTGCATCTGGGCTCGCCTTGCCACATGGATAAAGTTCTTTTAGGGGCAATGGGTGTAGTCTGTAGGCCAGGATCTTGTGAAGGGCTGCACTTCCCACTGCCTGCGTGAGATGCTGTTTGGGGGAGTTCAGGATGTGCGGGAAACACAGGGTCTCATGCAGGTCTTTTCTTCGCCACAGGGACTCCAGATCCAGTTCCCGTGACCGCGCGCGCACTTGTTTTTTAAGCGCGTTTTTGATTGTGGAGTATGTAACATATTCCGGATTCCAGGAGTCCATGGCAAGGTTAAGATGGGCCTTAGCCACTTCAAGGGAGGTCGACCAAGGATTCCCTGGCTCTCTGAAAATACATTTCAGGACTGCCTTCAGAGTGTTCTCTTGTGCCGCCGTCGTTAAAAAGTAGTATTTGCTTAAGGCGGCCAGCTCTTCCAGATTTTGCTGGTTGAGGGAGAACTCCAAGCGAACAAGGGTGTTTCTGGTGCATCTTGGGAGGTGGAAAAGTTTCTTGTATGCCCTGCAATTAATTTTTTCCAGTTCATGGCTTAATTTACCCGGGAATGCCTGAAGGGCGTAGTTGAGTGCCAGCATGAGCTTGGCTTTAAGCACTCTGTTAATGGCCGTAGTAGACGGGCTGTGAAGGGGGGCTTGCTGCTTACAGATGGCATAGGTGATGGATTTACCTTTGGCCTTGATAGACTTGAGATGGGCACTTGGGAGCCCCGACTCCTGAAAACAAATGCCCAGGTAATTGTAGCGCTGTGTGCTTTCCAGCAAAAGGTCCCCTAGCCTCCATTTCAAAGATTTTTTCCTTGAATGATGCCCAAATATAAGATTTAGATCGATTGGCTACAAGCCTATTTTTGTCGTTGTATGCGGCCAGTGCCGTCAACGCCTTTTGCAGCCCCATTCTCGTATGATCCAAAAGGACCAGGTCATCAGCATATTGCATGAAGTATATTTTGTGTCTGCCGATCTTTGGAGTGGCCAGGGCTGGACCAGTCAAGGCCCTCTCCATATCCGCCATGAATAAGTTGAATAGTAATGGGGCTAGCACACACCCTTGCTTTAGGCCTCTGTCAGTGTAGATCTTAGCAGAAGCATGGTCCCTTGAGAGTTTGATACGCACCCAAGTTTTTTGATACAGGGACTGTATCGCTCTTAGCAGTCCCGGATTGATGTTCCATTGGACCAGCTTATGCCACAGGATTGCGTGGTCGACCCCATCAAATGCCGCCGAGTAGTCGATAAAGCAGGCGAAGAGTGGAAGGCTTTTGCCTGTCCGAGCGCGATGCGCCAGATAGGAGAGAGCGATGATGTTATCTACTGTGGCTGACCCAGGTCTAAATCCGGTTTGGTAGAATGGAAGGATGCCAGCTGCACTTGACCAGTCTGCGAGATCCCTCAAGATGGCGCTAGAGTAAGCTTTACCCTCAATATCCAACAAGGCAATCATGCGGTGATTGGCAGGTTTCGATTTTGGGCCTTTTTTGTGGATAGGCTGTAAAAGCGAGCCTCTCCACGAATCTGGAACTTCCGCCCGGAGCCAACATTCGGAGTACAGATGGGTCAGGTTTTTGGTCCAAAAGTCGATATTTGCCTTGAATAAATGCCCGGGAAGCCCATTGGGACCTGGAGCGGCATTTTGTCTAATATTTTTTAAGATTTTAGAAACCAACGATTTTTCCGGTGGGACCGTCGTCTCGATGGTAGAATCAAGGTAGTCTTCCGGAATAGATGTTACATTTTGCATGTGTCCTGAACCATCATTGGTATATAATGCCTGAACATGGGCGACCCAGATGGAGGCTTCAAGGGCATTTTCTCTATGATTTGGGCCTCGTCCCATGTTGCATATGTAGTTCCAAAACTCCTGTGATTTTCCCGGCCTCAGCAACTCGAATATAATTAGCCATTGTGAATCGCAGTGGGCTCGCCTTGCGGCCCACACCTTTTTTGCGTGACTTTTTGTGGCTTCTTGTAATTCCTTATTATTTTGTTCAGTCCTGTTTTTGTGGAACCGTTTACGTTCCTTATTTAATGCTTTGGCACTTTTTTTAATTTCTATGTTATATCCATATTTAGGGGGAGGACAGCAGTGCGACACACTAATCTGATTCCCACGAAGAAGCACCGCCAGGGTATCTGATATAGCATTCCAGCTTTCTATTGCGCCATTTTTCTGTGCAATCGATGGCCAGCCTGGCCATTGAATTGCCCAACTAGTAAATCTGGTTATGGTGGTTTGTTCCCATTTGATCCTTCTGGGCAGCATAGTCAGTTCTTCACCATTAGCCGCTCCGATGTATACAAGCTTGTGGCGTTGGTCCGCGGTGAGATTCAAGGTGACAGTTAAGGCAGCGTGATCGCTATCACTACGCGGCTGAACTGAAAAGCTTGACATCAATGATTGGAGTTTGCCACTTAATATTATGTAATCGACCGTGGTTTGGTTGTTAAATGTGGGGCCGACCACCTGCCCCGGGCTGTTCTTTAAGAGGACTGAGTGGGCCGTCGCCAGGTTGTAGGATTTTAATAGATCATTTAGGGCGTCAGTAGCCCCTGCCTGATGGCTGGGTTTGGTCAGAACCCCTATATTATGGGTGTTAAAATCGCCAAGAATTATACATTCAAGTGCCGCGAATTGGAACAGTAAACACTCTATGTGATGTACCAACAGGCCCGGGTTTGATGATGGCCCATGCGGATTGTGGTAAAGACACATGCCTTTACCACGCAATTTTGTGATAAAGATATGTTTGGTAAATGGGCATGTGTGGTAAAGATCACAGTTCAACCCCTCTGCCCTGAACCCTAAAAACACACTAAACCTAAAATCCCTACCTCCCCCTACCTCAGCCCAACTGCCCACTCGACCTGAAAACGGCCCTTATCATGTCCCCTACCCTGAGTTCTACAACTCAGCCCCCTTAAACCTACTCTGACACAGCCCCTTCCTGAGCCCTAAAACAAGCCCCCATGCCCTAATACCTAACCACACCTACCCATGCCCCAGCCCAACTGCCCCCTCAGCCTTAAAATGGTCCCATTCCTGTCCCCTGCACTGAGCCCTAAAACTCCTGACCTCTCCGCCTTGTCCCGATCCTTCTTCTTCCTGCTCTTCCGCCCGGCAGCAGCAGCAACTAGACCGCACATATGCCTCAACCACGCGTATGCGGTTTAGACGTGCATGATACCTCCTGTGAGGTTCAGCCCCGCGTAGTTCACGCTGTGTGGTTAAGGGTGTTTCCCATTATAGGTTGTGTGATGGAAAAACGCATGCCTCAACAGCGCATGCTTTACCCAAGCGGGCTAAACCGGGACTGCGTCTTTACCACACATGCCTTTACCATGGGTGTATGTCACTACAACGTGGGCTATTACCACGCATGCCATTACAACGCTGTTTTTACAACGCAAGTCGTCATAAAGACTTGCGCTGTAAGCGAAGGATAGTGGAATAGTTCAATTTCCTATTCCAACTCCAGCCCACGTTACAGTAGGGAAGGTGTTGGAATAGAAAATTAAACTATTCCCCATCCAACAGCGCCCTCCAGCGCAAGTCGTTGTAACAACTTGCGGTGTAAAAGCAGCGTAGTAATGGCAGCGCGTGGTAATACCCGCATTGTAAAGGCTGCTCACCCTTTACCATGCAAACCTTTACCACACAATTTTGTGGTAAAGAAATGTTGGTATATTGGCATATGTGGCAAAGATCACACTCCTGCCCCTATGCCCTAAACCCTAAAAACACCCTAAACCTAAAATCCCTACCCACTACCCCAGCCCAACTGCCCCCTCTACCTGAAAACTGCCCCAATCCTGTTCCCTATCCTTAAAACTACTCTGACTCGAGCCCCCTCCCTAAGCCGTAAAACAAGCCCCCACCCCCTAATACCTAACCACACCTGCCCACGCCCCAGACCAACAGTCCCTCAGCCTTAAAACTGCCCCTTACGCTCATCCCATCCATTAATGTGCTTAATTTGAGCGTGTGGTTGGCGCCTACTGGCACTCGGTTTTTGGACCAACATTTATTTTTCCTCAACAGACTGCAGCAAGGGAGAGAAAAACTCACAGCGGTAAAAGAGCGGACGAAGAGCACGCTGGAAAATCCATGATACAGAATGAAAGCAGGGGTAAGAAAAAATAACCTTCACTAGGGAGATAAAGTGACAGGGAGTTTATGGTGGTGGATTAAAGAGAAATGAGGTGGAATCAAGACTACAAAGCCTCGGTATACAGTATGTCGACATTCAATAACGCTGAACAGATATATATATAGATATATATAACTTAGCCTCGCAGATATTTTATTAACACTTGAGTAATCAGAGTAATTTTGGTAATTTTGCCTTACTCCGGGGCTAGAAATTACCGAAAATAAAGCGATTACGCTTGCTTGCGTAATTTTGAGTAATTTAGGGGCAAAATGCCAACCCCAAGAGCACAGTAACAGAGCACGAGTGACTGCTGGCTGTTGCTGTTTATGTTCCGTTGCATTTAGCACTATATTTAGTGCAAAATGTATCCTCTGGTCCATATTCGTCGAGGGTAGGTGCATTATGCACTAAGAAAATAGCGCTACATGCAGGTTTGCGCGCCTCGCGTAATTCCACATAATCTTGTGTCATTTTTTGCCGTAATTTCGCATATTTCACGAAGGCAAATTACTCGAATTACGCTCATCTCTTACATTTACAATACACTACTTACTAATACAAACATCAATAGTTAAAGATGAGCCAACAGTAATTTTCAGAGACAATTATGAAGAGAAGGGCCCATTTAGAGTCGATTTTCTTAGTAAAGGCTCAATACTGATGCAAACGATGAGTTAAAAGCCAAGCTGTTGTGACAGAACAAGATGGAAAAATCGAGCCTATCATTTACATTGTGCTTTTACTCTAACTTTCCACAGAAGGGCAGCAACGAGCTACATGAATACTTTCACAAAAAAAAGTTCAATGTATTTCTTTTTAACCGGGTGAGAGAGCCAACAGATTAATACATTGATTTCTGTGGACGCCCGCTGACTCCCAGTTGGTACCCGGCCCAGGTAAGCATTTTTCAATGACACCAACACAATACACCAAAAAACAGAAACAAAAACACATCAAACAAATACACAAAATATTAAATATTTTAATTCCCAAACCCCAAAATATAAACACATTGAACTTTTAATGTGAATGTTGGAAATTTGGAAAATTCAGGATTATTTCTAAAATATGAAGTGATGTACTAAACTCTTTTTTGCAACTAAGGCATGCTCTCGTTTTGACGGCACAGACCACCAGTGCTTCAGTGGAGACCACCAATCATCCCTACTTGATTCTGTGTGCGGTACTTGCGCTGCTCCCACAAATCGAGAAAATTCCGACTGAGGGGCATATGTATTAAAAAGTGACGCAGCACAGCAAGTCCCCTTGCTGCACCTCATTACATGGAAAGGACAGGAATGTGCCGTATTTATCCCAGTAAGGTGCATTCCTGTTCTTTCCCCTGCGCTTGAGCACAATGGGCAATCTCGCGCCTACGCAGGCACCATTGTGCCATGGTGCAAGGGTGCCTCCATTGAATGCAGGATAATTTTTCTGCAGGAAGGTACACAAAAATCCCTTGAGACATATTCCTCGATGTGTGCTGCAGAATGCAGCACATATAGAAAGAAGTAACAAGGAGGAATGCAATTGTTCTCCTTATTATGCCTCCTCTGGGAAGGCCTATCATTTTGGGACATTCCCTGGTCTATCAATAATGGTAAATCTGGGAATATGTAAAAATCTATGGGAGTTGCATGGGCACACCCTAGCAATGAAAAAAGTTGGGTAAGACACGCACCAGCAAAGATTGGGGAGAGTGTAGAATTGTCGCGGGCTGCTGGGGCTTCGCTCTCTGGTCAAAAGGGCGTTGAGGAATAAAACAAAACAGCAAGTGCTGATAAGGAAATGTCCCCCTGCGCACAGCGTGTAGAGTACCCAAGGGTAAGGTATAATAAAGTTAGTTCAAACGAATCAAATAGTTCATCATTAATTTTATTCCATTAATGATATTCAAATGTCATGAATTGTACATTCCAAATTCGATGCAAATGCTTAATAGTGAGTCCCTATGCATTTCGGGCTATCCATAAGCCCTCCTTCAGGGGAATACTCTACAAGGAAAAACAAAAATAGGGGCTGATAATGCGAAGCGTTTCTCTGTCAAATCTATAATGTCAATAGTGCTCACAAAATTGCGATGTGTTACAAGGATTATAGCGCATATATGAAGGGAAGCTAAAATTGAGTGATGATGATTCAAACGTGACGGAGAAGATCCGTGACAAACAAGTGACCAGTTAGTGAGAGTAAAGTATGCTGATACAGTGCAACGATGAAAATTAAAAAATAAATAAACAGTAGGTAAACGTGGTCTAGAGCGCGTATCATGCCGGAATTGAAAATCGTGAGTGCACAGCTAGAAATGCGGTGTGAGACGTTTGTCATACAAGGAATGAAGAAGTGATTCATGCGGTTAGTGTGATCATCGGTTAAAAACACCAACCAGTATCGAGCGGTGGCGTGATGTAATATCAGATTGTAAACGCGGAAGATTAAAGTTAGCATTTACTAAAAGTATATCTCGGGATGGTAGGTGTGGTATCTCCCTCTTTGCCCCCCGGCGGCTCCGCGTGTAATGGTGCTGCTCGCGGTGACATCACTTAGAATGTCACCGTGACCAGCGTTCCAGGGCGAGCGCCGGGGACACTGAGGCGAGGACAGCGTTACCAAGAGGCTGTGGCTGAGGTCGCAGTTGTTTGATGCTTAAATAATAAATCTTCCTGTTTACCTACACTGACGACTCCGCTTGTCATTTACGGCCGTCACTACACTGGCGACGAGGGTGACTTCTGCGACCTCAACACGCCGGATGGAAGATAAACGGAACAGCTGACTCGAGTTAACCTGCCGAGGAACTGGAGAGTGTATCAGGTTACCAGGCGGTGGACGGGAAGGCTGAGCCAGCGTCGATTGTGTTTGTCCTGAACACGAAGGGGTGTGAAGTATCTGAGAAGACATCAAAAGGTTGGTGTGTAGCCCCTAGACGTGGAGTACGCCTGTGTGCCAGCCCTGCGCGCTACCTTAGACCCTGACGAGCTACGCGTTGACAGCTGCCACAGGCGAGAGACGCCCGGTTTATGACAGAAATTGATGAGTTTGTTTCAGCGCGCAATTTAACGGAGGAGCGCTGTGTTGCTGGCAGATGAAAGGAATATCGGAGCTAGCGCAGCTTAGATGGCTCTGTGAGTGGTCGGACAGGGCGATGAAAGGAATAAGAAAGTGAAGCTAGAGGCGCACACACTGCATCCTGCGTGTGAAGGCTTTGTGCACCAACTTGAAGAGACTCGAACTGTACTGCATGTTAAGAGTCCGAGCATACCACGACTGCGTGGGTTAGGAGGTTGCCTTGCATGCAGCTGTTGAGGTTTATCTGCCTTGTGACCCGTTTGGTGAGCAGCTCTTCATACTGTGACCCTGCTGTTTTGAGGAAGTTTCGCCGCTAGCGCTAGGGTCTGGAACCTTCCTCTCACTCCACGGTGTACAGGCGCCACAGGGAACGACAGGGGAGCTGTGGTTGTTAAAGTAGGCGCGCCGCATGTGGTTTGATGGAGGGTTTTCCTGCGCATGAAGAGAACTGCTGGCGAGTTTAATCCCATCGAGCAAACGCACATAGAAGTGGATTTACAACTTAAAGGGCTCTTCAAATACTGTCCTGACCGATGTCAATGAAAAGGAGAACTGCACCTTAGCGGAACATTGACTGTTCTTAGAGCAAGTTCAGCACGGAGCACATTCTGCCCCTGAGTGAATGTCTGTACAAATAAGGGGAGTGTGTTCATGTTGTAATGGTCTTTCACCTCCCCACTGCTGACCTATTCACATGTTAAAAGACCTTTGAAGCTCAAGTTTTTAAGGGGCCTCTAGCAGCATCTCCAGGCATACCTTGTTAGTACATGCTGGTAGCATCCACTCCTTCAAGTCTCACAAGGGGGTTGGTGCAGGCTTACAGGTTCCTAGCTCATACATAGACTGTTGTGAATTGAAACATGCAAAGTGTAACCCCTCCACCCTTTTTCCTAACAAACCCAGGTGACCCCACCATCTTATGGAAGAAATGGAAAAAAGTTTTTTTAAACTACGCTACTGTGTGTGGGCCTAACCTAGGGTTAGAAAGAAAAGTTGCTTTGTTAGCTTATTACCTGGGCGCAGAAGGGGAGGAAGTTCTTGACCATCTCCCAGATTTAGGGGCACAGGAGGCAAGAGGGCTGAATGAGTTTGAAATTAGCCTAAAGAAGCTAGATCTGCACTATCTCCCTAAGACGAGCACAATCATGGAGAGGTACCATTTTGGGAAAAGGGCACAGAAGGAAGGAGAGTCCATAGAAGATTTTGTGTCGGAATTGAGGAAATTGGCCGCAACGTGCAAGTTTGGGGGAGCGAGTGAGGAGAGAATTAGGGACCAGTTTGTTTTGACCTGCAGGATGGAACGAGTGCGTGAAGAGCTTTGGCTTAAAGATGACCCCCCGTTGAGAGAAGTTCTCATCATAGCCAAGCAGGTAGAGCACATGTTGCAGTGCGTCAAAGAGATTAAGCAAGATGCAGGGGAGAAGAAGGTCGATGACAAGGTCAATGTCAGTGAGGTGGTGTCCGAATGCGAGACTGTGTCTGTTGTTAAAGGTCAGAAGGCTGTGGGCAAGGAGCAGAAGGAAAGCAGACCGGGAGGGTCATACAAAGGTACCTGCTACAGGTGTGGGAAACAAGGGCACCTGGCCAACGACAAGGAGTGTCCCGCCCTCAGGTTCACATGTAACAAGTGTGGTAAGAAGGGCCATTTCAAGCAGTTTTGCAAGAGTGGGCAGGGGGCCAGTAGACAGAATAGAGACAGAACGAATGTGGTGAGCGACGAGTTTGTTGTGCAAGTGCAAGAGTTGAAGGCGCCAGGTCCCAGAAACCCTTGGGTAAAGAAGTTACAGCGCAGGTTGAAGAGGAACAAGTTGATAGTCCTAAAGACACCATAAAAGTTGGGAATGTTGACCTAGATGCATTGTTTGACTCTTGTTCTCGAATAACTATCATAAATGCCAAGGAGTTCTCACGTGTGTCCAAAGGCAAGATAATCTTGAGGAGATTAGACCTTAGACCAGGAGGGTATGCGGGGCGCCCCATCTCCATGAAAGGGTACTTCCTCAGTAAAATTGAGTACAGAAACAGGTCCACTGTCTCCAAAGTATATGTGTCCACTGTAGGGGACAACATTTTGGGGTGGCGTGCTCAAAAGGGGTTAGGGGTGTACCTCAATCCCAACAGCAATCCCCAGATTTTGATACAGGAGATACAGGAAGGGGAGGCTGACATCACAAGAGAATTTGAAGAGGTGTTTAGGGAAGGGCTTGGGTGTTTGAAGAACTACTGCCACAAAATCAAATTGAAGAAGGATGCCAAGCCCGTTGTGGCAAAAGTCAGAAGACTCCCCATAGCCATTCAGGAGGAGGTCAGAACTGAATTGGAGAAACTGTGCAAGGCTGGAGTTATCGAACCTGTGGAGGCGACCGAATGGTTGGCGCCCATCGTGGCAGCGAAGAAAAAGGATGGGTCAGTCCGGCTCTGCATTGATTTGAGGGCACTCAACAAAGAGGTCGTCGTTGACCGATACCCCTTGCCGAACATCACCCAGATGATGAGCATGCTAGAGGGTGCCAAGGTATTCTCCACCCTCGATCTCACCTCGGCCTATTTCCAGATAAAACTTCACGAGGAGTCTCAAGAACTCACTGCTTTTGTGACACCCATGGGTGCATACAAGTTCAAAAGGATGCCTTTCGGCCTAGTCTCGGCGGCTGCCGTCTTCCAAAGAATCATGGGCAACATCCTGAAAGGCATCCCTGGCGTCATGTGTTACCAGGATGACGTGTTGGTGTTTGCTAAGAACCAAGTTGAGCATGATCAGAGACTGAGATGTGTACTGAGGAGATTCTTGTCCCAGGGTCTTACCGTGAAGAAGAAGAACAAATGTGTTTTTAGCTGTGCCGAGTTGGATTTCCTGGGTCACAAGATCACAGCAGAAGGCATACGTCCCAAGGTCGAACTCCAGGACACCATTGTGAATCTGTCACCCCCCAAGAACAAAGACGAGATCAAATCATTCATGGGGATGTTGGAGTTTTATGGGAAGTTCATCAGAAACTTAGCAGGAAGGACTTACGCCATCAGGCTGTTGCTGAAGAAAGAAAGCGAGTTCAAATGGAGCCAAGAATGCCAGAGCGAGTTCGAGGATGTAAAGAGAGCTCTTGCGGGAGCCCCTAGTCTGAAGTCTTACATGCCCGGCCGGGCAACGATCCTTACCACTGATGCTAGTGCAAAAGGGTTGGGAGCGGTTCTTACCCAGAAAGGTGTGGAAGGAGAAGAAACTGTGGCCTTTGCCTCAAGGTCACTCCAAAAATCTGAGAACAACTACTCAGTCATTGAAAAGGAGGCATTGGCGGTATCCTGGGCAGTAGGCAAATTCAGAGACTTCCTGTGGGGTACGCAGTTCACCCTCCGAACCGACCACAAACCGCTGGTAGAAGTGTTCAGCAAGAAGGGTTTGGATGCCATCTCCAGTAGGATAAGGCGTTGGGTGGTCAGTCTCCAGGAGTACACATTCAATGTCGAGCATGTCCCAGGTACACAAAACCTTGCAGCTGACTGCCTGTCCAGGCTTGTCAGTGATGTAGAAGCATGTGAAATGCGAGACAATACCGATGAAGATGAAGAAGGATACATGGTTGAAAATGTCTGCACCATCCAGAAGGCGTTGGGTGAAGAAACGTGGAGAAAGGCACAAGAAGAGGACAAGACCATGGAAGAAGTTTGCAGGAGAGTGAGAGATGGATGGAAGCACGGGGACAAACGTGATGAAGACCTGCGGCCTTTCCAGGCTGTTAAGGACGAGTTGACCATTGTTGACGGATGCCTGTTCAGGGGAACAAGACTCGTACCACCAGCTACTGTGAGAGACAACCTGGTCGAGCTAGCTCACGAAGGGCACTTGGGTATCACCAAAACCAAGCAAAGGCTCAGGGAGAGTTACTGGTGGCCGAACATGGACTTGGCAACCGAAAGGAGAATCAGGGAATGCATCCCGTGCTGCAATAGTGACAAGGTTTTGAAGCAGCAGACTCCACCCATGGTATGTAGGCCGCCCCCGTCAGGACCTTGGGACGAGTTGGCGTTGGACATCGTGGGCCCAATGACGGGGGAGCTGCGGACACCTTACATGCTGGTGCTCATGGACCTGTATTCTCGGTGGCCGGAGATAAAACTCGTAAGTGAAGTCACAACGAAGACTGTCATCGGATTCTTACAGGAGGTATTTATCCGAGAGGGGCTCCCCAGCAACATCCTCACTGACAACGGAGTGCAACTGTGCTCAAAAGAGATGGAAGACTTCCTGGAAGAAAGAGGCATCAAACACAAGCGATGCGCATTATACCACCCAGAAACCAATGGCATGGTCGAACGCTTCAACAAAACCATCAAAGAGAGCATCCAACTTGCCAAAGCCAGTGGTATAAGTTGGAAAGAAGAAGTGTGGAGGCGTCTGGAAGCATACAGGTTCACCCCGCATCAGACGACGGGCGTCACCCCGTTCGAATTGCTCCGCGCGAGGACACCCAACACCAAGCTCACTCCGGGGTGGATGGAATGGCAAAAGGGGTGGTCGGACCGAACCAAAGAAAAGGATAGCCGGAGGAAACATGAACAAGCCATGAAGGTGAGGAAGGAAGGTTACGACCAACGCAGGGCCACACAGGAAGTTAAGTTCAAAGTTGGTGACAATATCAAGATCAAAGCTCCCACCGGGAAGGCTAACTGGTCAGAGTTCAGCAGTCCCACGAAAATCACTAAACTCTTCAAGAATGCAGTCAAAACCCAAGAAGGGAAAATATGGAACCTAGGGAGAGTCGTAAAATACCACCCTCCTGTAGAGGTCCCAGAAGGTGTAAAGGGGGGGGGGAGAGTGGTCCCAGGAGGGATAGCGGTTTCACTGTCAGGAGACCGTCAGGTGTTTCTCATCCGGGCCACAGGCCCAGCAGGAGAGTGACCAGGCCTCCCAGGCGTTTTGATCAATATGTAATGATGTGACTATTGCCATTCTACCCAATGTATGGTCTTAACCCAGTTCTGGTCTCTGCACTGTGTTCTATCTAATGTTTTCTATTTCCGCAGGGAAGGGGGATGTGTGGTATCTCCCTCTTTGCCCCCCGGCGGCTCCGCGTGTAATGGTGCTGCTCGCGGTGACATCACTTAGAATGTCACCGCGACCAGCGTTCCAGGGCGAGCGCCGGGGACACTGAGGCGAGGACAGCGTTACCAAGAGGCTGTGGTTGAGGTCGCAGTTGTTTGATGCTTAAATAATAAATCTTCCTGTTTACCTACACTGACGACTCCGCTTGTCATTTACGGCCGTCACTACAGTAGGGTTAGTACTTACTGAAAGTGTGTCGACGTGCAGCGCAAAGTTGTCATACACGAGTGGGTAAACGTGTATCTGAATGGGATGGGAGTAAAATAGCGGGTGAAACGCGATCAACTACCGGGTAATAAAGATGGAAAAAGGACTGGGGCTGCAATGATGAATGGCGGCCATGTTGTAGTGGTGAACAGTGATATCCATGGAAAAGATTCCGCGTGGAAGGTGGCAACGTCTGAATAAATAGAGTAACTAAACTGAAAGGTGCAAAGGAGCGCAGGGGCCACAGACAAGTGTGTGTAAATAACGTCAATTGTAGAGTAAGTGAGATCACCAAAGATAAACATTAATCCAATGAGTACATTATCAATGAAACCATTAAGACAGATAATCATAAATAACAAAGAAATTCCATTCTGTCATCCAAACCTGTGGGTTGCATCGTGCGTAAGTATCTGATCCAAAAGTTCTCTCTTTGGAGCAGTTTGTCCTTCATTTTCATGGTCTCTGAGGGTTGTACGTTTTCTAGTACAGTGAATTTCAGCTGTGCAACATTGTGTCTGTTTTCAGTAAAATGTGCCGCAACGGTGTATTTCATGTTACAGGTGCGGATGTTGCTCTTGTGTTCAAGAATTCTTGTCCTGATTTTGCGTTCAGTGTGGCCAACATAACCAAGGCCACACGGACACTTCAGCAGGTAGATGACGTTGTTGGTATTATAAGTCGCATTCACTTTGAGTTTGATGGGGTGACCCTTCATGGGATGGTGTAGTAAATTACCCTTGATGGTGTTGTTGCAATTACTGCAGTTGTAGCAGGGTTGTAATCCTTTGTATGTGTCGGAAGATTTAGAGCCCTTGGAATGTGTGAGTAGTTCTTTGAGATTGGGTCCACGGGTGTAGGAGAAGATGGGTGTCTGTTCAAATAGGCCTTGAAAGTCAGGTTCTCTGCTCAGTAGTTGCCAGTGTTTCATGATAATTTTCCGGTATTTGTTGTTTAGTGTAGAATATTTGGAAACCACGATCATGCGTTTGCTATCAGTCTTGATTTTAGGTGAGAGTAACTCTTCTCTGTTCAGGCTGTCGCATTTGGTTTTAGCAAGCGTCAGGATTTCATCTGGAAAACCTCGATCTTGGAATCTCTGGCACATGGAGTCTATATGAGTATTGCAATCCGTGGGATCTGAGATGATTCTTTTTACTCTCATGAGTTGAGATAATGGTAAATTGTTTTTAAACTGGGTCGGTGAAAACTAGAGTAGTGAAGGGTGCGGTTGCGGTCCGTGTCTTTCCGGTATAGGGTGGTTCTGAATTTGTTGTCTTTTAATTGAACTTGGACGTCTAGAAAGTTAATAGATTCCTAATCATATGTCCATGTAAATTGATGTCGACATGTTTCAGCTGGATGCTGCCTTTTCTTCCTCGGCTTTCACCAGAACTAAAGAGTACTACTAAATAATAGATCCCTAAGAAACTCTCTCTACCCCTCCATACCTTTTATTGCCCCACTTCTCTATGTGTGTAGTATCTGAATTGTTCCTCTGCTAATACTAATTAATTTTCTAAACAGTTGTGGAGGTGATTTACGTGTAACTTGCTGACCACAGGTTTGATCCCTTGCCGGCCTGACCCTGCCTTTTATCTTCACTGCAATTAGAAATGTACCGTTTCAAAATAATAACAAAAGATGCTCTTTATAGCACAACAAAATTGCAGCACTCTGGTCACAAATGTGATATAAAATAAAAGTTGTTATGATTAACGAGCATCTGAGGCAGCTGTTACGCAATGTTATTGTAAGTACTTTATTGCCATGACAAGGCAGACAGCTTTTTGCCATTGTAGATTATCCTGTAAGCACTACAATAAATAGGAGTATTGAAATGCTTCACTAAGTGAAATCCAAATTGGCGAGCTATTGGAGTGCTAGTAGGATTGGGGCTGGTTGAATCATGTGGCTCTTGAGGGGGAGGGGGATTGACACCAACAAGATCATGGTACAAGAATATCGAGGTGCAAAATATTGAAAGGTAAGTGCATATAGAGAAGTAAAGATGTACTATTCCTAACCCCACATCTACATACCTTGAAGATATATGTACTTCGCATGTGCATATATGTAGAGTTAGGTATAGAAAATCTAGACATTACCTGTCAATAGATTATTTTTGATATTTTGTCCTCGATCACATCAATATTATTAATTCGAAATTCAGGGGGCACACCTTGGGGATCTGGGGAAATTCTATGAATCAGTGGCTTTGTGAACCCCCTCTTATGCAGCTTAAGCGGGGTGGTGTTGACACAGTTATTTATGAGCCTGTCCTGTCTGCGGCTCTGCAGACAAAACCTCTTAAAAAGACAGGACATCGATAATTGAGGTCAAGCAAGGAAAGTTCATTACAACAAGGAAATGAAGCGAAAAAAAGCAAAAAGAGGGGAAGAAAGAGTCAGAGGGGGCTGGAAGGAAGAGTGAAATGAAGGGCATATGAAAATAAGGAAGATACAGTGACGAGAAGAAAGCTTAAAAAGAATGAAAGGATAGATGCGAGGGCAAATGGACTGATGGATATTGGGATTAAACGATATTAGCATGACTGAGAGAAAGAAAGTGGCTGGAATTATAAAAGTCTGGATGAATGGGTGAATGGATGAATGGTCACCTGGATCGGGGTGTGGAAGGATGGATTGCTGGATTGATAAAAGGAAGGTTAATTGGTGGGTGGATGAAAAAGAATGGATGGATGAATAGATGGGTAAAAGGATGGATGAATGTTCGGAAGTGTGAGTGGAAGGAATGATGGAAAACTAATAATGAAAGGGTGGATATAAGGAATGGTGAAAGGATGAATGAAAGGATGAAAAGATGGATGTATACATGAAAGGCTTAAAACGGAACGGAAGATGTTAATAACGGACCTCAGCTCTCACCCAATGGCATTTGAGGTATGGATCATAGTGGGGGGGGGAGGGATTTTAATTTGCTGGCTACTCCCTTGGTATGAATGTCTCTCTGGCAAGATTGCATTATTTATAAACGTAAGAGTACATTTGAGAAGCCACAACCCTCTGTTTCACTAACACACATGTTCACTCTTGAGGGCAGGGATGAACAGACAAATTTGGTAACTGAAGAGAGACTGCAGTGTATTTGTACAGAGTCAAGAGTTGCCCTGGAACAGTTTGTTTCAAACACTTGATATCAGTCTGACACCAAAGACTGTGCAGACCCGCGGGGAGAGGAGGCTGGTGAAGATGTACAGAAAGAAAAAGGAAAGAGCTGTTCTATTCAAGGTCATTGGAATTATGTTACAGTGGTAGACCAAATGAATTGGCAGTGTCAATTTACAGAGCAAGGAAATGCACATTAAGCAGCATGTCATGCGATCAATGGTACATCATGCAACACCTTCAATTACATTATTATTCTGATCATTTTAACATTTTAACAAGCAAATAAAATAAGCAATTACAGTGCTATAGGGTTTATTAAGAAAGAGAAAATACGAACGATCAACAGATCAAACAAAACAATTTAACTAATAATTCTCTCTTGCGTGGAAGCACAGGAACCCCCATGAATCAAAAGTAAAAACAGAGGTTTTTAGATAAACGTCTCACGGTTTGCTTTTTCACCATGAGCATAATATTACATATCTACTTAGGGGCAATGGAGTAAACTGGGGGAGACCTCTACACCCATCTCTGTTATGAAATGAAGAATGTGGAAATACAGCCATCTTGGTTGTTATTAATCCTACCCTGATTTTGCAAAATAATTTGACGCAGGGAATACCCAAATCTTCTGGTCTATAGAAACCAATTTCAGCCGTAGCCCGTGCAGGTAAGAGCAGTGAGGCGGAGGGGCCGGGTAGGGGGGATTTCGACGGACGATGACGAGGGAAAATTAAATAACCAATTAATTTTCCCTCGTCATCGTCCGTAGAAATCCCCCCCACTCGACCTCACCGCCCAACCACTCTTACCTGCATGGGCCGCGGCTGACCAATTTAGCAGAATGCCTGTCCTAGGACTGTAAAGACCGAGGGCCTCATTTATGAGGTTATGCCATAGGAAAGCACAGCAGACCTTCCTGCTGCGCTTCCCTACGGCAAAGGAAAAGGGCAGGAATGTGCCATATCTATAAGATAGGGCGCATTCCTGTCCTTTTCCCCTGCGCCGGCGCACAATGGGCTGCCTGCGCCAACGCAGGCACCTTTGCACAATGGTGCAAGGGTGCCTGTGTTGCAGGGATTATTATTTTTGTACAGGAAGGGAAACGTTTCTGTACAAAAATAATCACAAGAGGCTTTTCCTCTTTCTATGTGTGCTGCAGAATGCAGGACACAAGCATTTGCAATGCAATAGGTCTCGCATTAATTACGTTTTAGCTATTGGCATTGCTAAATATTGCAACACCAATTGCAACAAAAGTCTATAAATTGTAGGCCAAAAACATTTGTATTTATTTTTGTAGCAATGGTGGCGCTTTAGATAAATATGTTTAAAAGTAAAGTGCGCCATTCTGAGATTGCTACAATAGTTAATTGTGGATGCGTTAACAATTGATGTGTGCACTGATGGGTGGAGGTGTGTGTGCCTGTAGAAATTGTGCACTGATGGCTGGTGGTGTGTGTGCCTGGTGGAAGTGTGCACTGCCGGCTGGTGGTGTGTGCCTGGTGAAAGCGTGCACTGGTGGCTGGTGGTGTGTGCCTGGTGAAAGCGTGCACTGCCGGCTGGTGTTGTGTGTGCCTGGTGAAAGCGTGCACTGATGGCTGGTGGTGTGTGCCTGGTGAAAGCATGAACGGCTGGTGGTGTGTCTGTGCCTGGTGAAAGCGTGCACTGACGACTGGTGGTGTGTGTGTGCCTGGTGAAAGTGTGCAGTGATGGCTGGTGGTGTGTGTGTGCCTGGTGAAAGCGTGAACTGACGTCTGGTGGTGTGTGTCTGGTGGAAGCGAGCACTGACAGCTGGTCGTGTTTGTGCCCAGTGAAAGAGTGAACTGACGGCTGGTGGTTTTGTGCCCGGTGAAAGCGTGCACTGACGACTGATGGTGTCTGTGCCTGGTGAAAGTGTGCACTGACTGTGTGGTTGTGTGTGTGTGTGGTTGTGTGTGTGGATGTGTGTGTGGTTGTATGTGTGGTTGTGGTTGTGTGTGTGTGTGAGTGTGTGTGTGTGTGTGTGTGGTTGTGTGTGTGTGGTTGTGTGTGTTTGGTTGTGTGTGTGGTTGTGTATGTGTGGTTGTGTGTGTGGTTATGTGTGTGGTTGTGTGTGTGTGTTTGTGTGTGTGTGTTTGTGGTTGTGTGTTTGTGGTTGTGTGTATGGTTGTGTGTGTGGTTGTGTGTGTGGTTGTGTGTGTGGTTGTGTGTCTGGTTGTGGTTGAATGTGTATATGGTTGCGTGTGTGCTTGTGGTTGTGTGTGTGGATTATGTGTGGTTGTGTGTGCACTGGTGGTTGTGCGTGTGGTTGAGGTTGTGTGTGTGGTTGTGTGTGCGTGGTTGTGTGTGTTGTGTTTGTGTGTGTGTGGTTGTGTGTGTGTTGTGTTTTTGGTTGTGTGTTTGTGGTTGTGTGTGTGTGTGTGGTTGTGTGTGTGGTTGTGTGTGTGTTTGTGTGTGTGGTTGTGTGTCTGGTTGTGGTTGTGGTTGTATGTGTGTGTGGTTGTGTGTGTGCTTGTGGTTGTGTGTGGTTGTGTGTGTGGGTTGTGTGTGGTTGTGTGTGCACTGGTGGTTGTGCGTGTGGTTGAGGTTGTGTGTGTGCTTGTGTGTGCCTGGTTGTGTGTGTTGTGTTTGTGTGTGTGGTTGTGTGTTTGGTTGTGTGTGTGTGTGTCTGTGTGTGGTTGCGTGTGTGGTTGTGTGTGTGGTTGTGTGTGTGGTAGTGTGTGTGTGTGGTTGATGTCAGCATCAGATGGCTGAGCGCACTGTGGAACAGGAAACGGTTTGTTTGACAAAATTACAAGAAAAAACAGCAACACCCGGTTAAATGTGAGGAATTCAATTACCTTGGCACTGAACTTGACCTGACACACACTCGCAACAACACGAGTGATCAAATTCAGAAACAAACTGAATCAGAAGTTATATGCCAAGCGTGTATGATCACAGAATCAAGTCAAGGACTTATGACTTGTGAAAGAGATCGCAAAAGGATAAACACTGCTCAACAATTGAGGAATGTGACAGCATGAGCCTACAGTCACCGGGTGAAGAAAACAAAGAAGTGGCGTCTAAAGACACCGTTGAAAATCGTGAATATGGGTAAAAATTCACTTTGAAAAGGCATCGGCAAGCCAGAGCGAAGGGTTATTAAAGTAATTACCAGTTACGTACTGACATCAGCAGTGCGTAGCTCTGAAAGTTAACTATTTTATTTTGGGGCTCACAGCCTAAGCTGCCAGTACTTAAGAGGGAAATATAAATGAATAAAACTCAACTAGTGCCTTGGGAATAGTTTGAATTCCGCCTGTTACACGCAAGCATAGATACAAATTGACATGAACAAATGGTCATCTCTGAGCATAATAAATGCTTAGCCCACAACAATCGTATTTAGGTTGAAAAAAAAGGTAAAATAAATTGTTCGCACAAGTGGTTAAAGTGAATAAAAGTGAATAGAAGTGATTAAAGTAATTTGAGAATAGCATGTAAGCACTATATACACTATTTAAAAAACAGTGAAGAGAACAAACAGTGTCCGATGGATCCCTAAATTCCCAGGGAAAAGGAGTTAACATACAAAGAATACCTGTACATCACAGGAACATGTGGAAAGATTTGGAGCGTGAATCTGGGCAAAAACACGCTTTGAGAAGGCGTCAGAGAAAAGTATAATTAAAGTAATTGACAGCAACTTACCGCGAAGCTTTGGAAGTAAGCTATTCTATTTCAGGGCTCACAGCTTAAGCCGCGAGTATGTGAGGAGGAAATGTAAAAAAATGGAAGTTGTCCACTGTTTTGGAAATAAATCGAATTTTAACTGTTACAAGCAAGTACAAATTTAAATTGACGAAAACACATGGTCAACTCTGAGCACAAGAAATGCTTAGCCCAAAACGATTGCACTAGTTTAAGAAAACGGAATAAAGAAACCGTTTGCAAAAGTGGGGAGCGTGAACAGAAGTGAATAGGAGTGAGGAAAGCAATTTAAAGAACGGCATGAAAGAATTACAAACACTCTCCTACAAACAATGACAAGCAGGAAGTGGGATAAGGGAGGGGGTGGCAAATAGTGAGCACTTTAGCGGCCGCTTTGATGTTCTCAGTGGCCACGCAACTCACTGAGAACATCAAAGCGACTGCGAAAGTCCTCCCAAAGGCTGCAGGCGGACAAATGGTGCGAGCCCCCGGCGCACATGCACTATGTCCGATCCGCCTGCAGACTTTGGGAGCATTTTTGAGAGGCCCAACTTAACTCTCGCAGAGCAATGCATGCGCAATGGCTCAGCGAGACCTAAAACAGTGCACCAGTGTAGTAAAAGCACTGGATGCACATTTTCTAAAGAGCCTAGTAGGGTGAAAGATGTTACACCCTGTTGTATATAACAGCTTGAAGTGGCAACTTGGAGCCTGCAAGAGTTTTTCGTCAGTCTCACAGTGGTGGTGATCAGTATTTCTGAATGTATGCATTTAATACGTATTTTTATTTTGCAACCCTAACCAGAAGGCAATTGAGTGCTGCGTAGGGTCAAAGGCAAGCATACAGTCAATAGGAGTGGTTGCTGCATTGTGGGAGCAGTAGTGTACTTTTACTACACTGTGATTTAGTGTTTTTTAAAGAGGTGCATTTATACTGTTTCCTAAAATAGAGCTAACATGGCACAGTGCTTAATTTGTAGAAAAATGAATGCCAGGGCCCAGGGTATTTGCCAGGAAGACACTGTGGATTGCACCGCCTGCTGCTTCCAGCAGTGCTGTCAAATATTATAAAATTCCTACAAATGTGTCCATTTGGACTATTCTAGGTCGCATAAAGGTCTACGTCGCACACTAGTATTATATATGCACATCTTTAATGTATATGGACTTGATAAACAATGTGCTCATGTCCTCTGCACAAAAATAGTGTGACAGCACCACGCTAGCATATTATAAATTTAGCCTGGGTCATGGATCACAAATATGTCAACAACAAAAAAGGTGGTTTGGGCAGAAATTTAATTATGCCATCCTAACTTTAGCAATTTTGTGTTCCGCTTGTTACGCAAAATCCCTGAAATTACGTAATTACACCACATCAAATTGCAAGCTGTTCCCTATATCATTTCACCCCAAGCACACAACACAAGAATAACACGAATGGCCACAACATAAGTGGCTGTTGCTCGCAACCATCACATTTTTTACGTGAGCACACTACATGCGTAATTTCCCTGAAATTTTGCTGAATCATACAAAAGCAAATGAACACAAATGTTGCACAACCCTAGAGAAAAAAGATAGGCTAGAGAAGACTATACTAGCCTATGGCCGTTGGAGTTAGTCTTGCCTACAGGACCACAGCTTGGACATTCCACAACACCTCTTTACTATTGCCTACCACATGGCTTTACAAGGAAACATTGGAATGGAATTTAGTCAGGTGGCGACAACAGCCAAAGGGGGAAAGCAGTATTTTCTCCTTTTCCAAGACGGATGCCGGTGTACCATCGTTTTGATCTCCCCATCGGAATTATCTCCCCTTAGCATCTGGGCATGCGTACTTCAATGCTCTTTCCCACTTGCAACAATGTAACTTTCGCCTGTCTTTCTCAGCTCCCCCTAAAAATCAATTTCATTTTTCATCCCACCCCTCTCAACATTTTTCCAATCTGCAGTCACACCGTGCTCACTCATGTCTGCAAAACGATCAGTAAAATGAATATTAGTTTCTTATTTTGCTTTAGTTGCCAGGTGAGTTTTTATTCTTTTATTTGTTTTAATGTTCAAAATGTTAGCCTTTCTGTTGCTTGAAATCACGTCTGCAAACGATCTGTGAAAGGAATATTACTTTCTTATTTTGCTTTAGTTGCAAGGTGAGTTTTTATTCTTTTATTTGTTTTAATGTTCAAAAGGTTAGCCTTTCTGTCGCTTGAATGCTTTTTGTCTGATGTTGCCAGAAATGTGAACTTATTTATACTTTTTAGTCATGTCGCATTTTAGACAGGTGACTAAGGGGGGCCCTCTAATTGGACTTTGGCTGCACCATTGATCTTGGCCCGTTGGCCCCCCTTTCGCTACCCCATAACCCCCCCTTTTCTGCAGAGGACATATGGTGCCCTGTCCGGTTGGGCGGAGCTCAAGTGGAGGGGTGGGCATTGTGCTGACTACCCTGATGTGCTGGTTGGCGGCCCAGGTCAACGTCCATGCACTCTAGTTCAAGTGGCGCCTTATGCTCTGGAGTGACAGAGGTCTACAGAGCCTTTGACTGCTACTACAAGGCTTGCCCACACCTTACTGGACTGATGCCTCTGCTGTGTGGACTCTGATTGGGATAGTGCGTGAGTACTGTGTGTGACACCCCTGATGGGTTTCCTGCGGACTGCGCTGCAACAGTGAGGCCTGGGCATTCTTCCTTGTTGGGCCCCCTTGCTGCCCTGTAGTGCTTCACATGTTGGTGCCTAGCTTCTACACCACGGTCAAATATCGCTGCTTTAAATGGGCCCGGAGAATGTGGGCAGAGGGAGGACCCCCCTCCGCACTACCACTGGTGCCACGCTGCCTGGTGGACACTCAGGCTGGCTGGTGGGCTTTCCCCTGTGAACAGGTTTGAGGTGCTGTTTGGGGCATTAAGGACTTTAAGGCTACACTGGTCCCGAAACTGGGTGCCCCAACAATCAAAATGTGTTTTCTTAGGGCTGACTAGGCAAAGTTGAGAGATGGCATTGAATCTAATGAATCTACATTGGCTGGTCTGCGTCCTTCAATGATGAACATGCAATGTCAGTTGAAGGCACTTGAGGCGGAGGTGGCTGTTTGCAGCCGGGCAATGTTAATGGTCGCTGGAGGTGCAATAATATCCGCATAATTTGACATGGGCCCCAACATGGACCTTTTTCTTGAGGACTGGCTGCTTAATAAAGTGCTGGAGGAACGGAAGTCCACTTTCTTCTCAGTGGAGCGTGCACAGAGTCCCCGGTCGGTCGCCTTCCCCCATGACTTTGCCTCAAACAGTGGTGGTGTGCCTCTTCAATAATCGGTACCACATCCTACAGGTTGAGCACATGAAGGGCCCATTGCAGGTAGAGAGCAGTCCCAGCACCTGATAAGCTGATTTGGGCCCCTCAGCCACTGATCACTTCTCTGCATAGCCCAGGGAGTCTCTTAACCGCCCCTAAGCTCCTCTCCACAGTCCTCTATTCATCCCTGCTGCCAATACAGCCCCGCCCAGACAGGGGTTTCCGACCTGATGACCCAGTGTTTCAAACAGCTCTTAACTTCAGCCTGCTTCTGTTGCTGCCCATAGCCCTACTACCTGAATCTACAGGCCATGAGCATGGGTCACCTAGCAAGCCCCATCGCACAGGTTTTGTGGAGCGATCTAGTCTCTCGCTCCAACTCTGAACCCAGTTTGTCTTCCAGGGTAACTCGAGATATGTCTAAGCTTCCCATGATGGGGTGCTTCTGGGCCCAGACTGGAACAGCTTCCTTATGGGTTGTGGCTGTTATCTTGGTGATTATGATATGCCCCTCTCTATGATTATTTAGTGTACAAAGAATACACTCTCCTGCCCTTAGCAAACGTCTCCGCATCCTGGTGCTCGGGCCCTCTGCTTCTGTTGGTTACATAAATAGTCTGCCTGACTTAAGTTTCTGAAGCTTCCCTGGTATATCACAGCTAAGGATATTTGGCCATTGGTTGAAAATTGCCAACATCTGTAAGCTTCATATTTTGTTTACAGACACCATTTGGAGGTTTATTCAAGGCAACGAGGTGGACCAAACCAAAGCTGCCACATTTTCTGCACAGTAAGTTAGCGTTGCCCTTTTAACACTTTTTCGGAAGCTTTCTTCAGAACCAAAGTGGACAAAATACACCTCAAGTTTAGAGCAGTGAATTCTGTACAAGAAGAGAATAGGGCGTAATAGCCAAAGCTGCTTACTTTGTAGCTGGGGAACCCGGTTTGAGTCACAGCGTTGGCTCAACATCCTGTGATTCTGCTCAAATAACTAATCTCCCGCGGATACAAAAAAACAACTCTGGGCCCGCAGTAGGGTTTGAAAGACTCTTCAGTAGGACCCACAGTGGAATGTATTAAAAAGGAGTCTTTGATATGTTCCTGGTCAACGTGGAGCCACAAGGAAGGTCTACTGAAAGGGCGATATTAAAACTATTTTGTGTTGGTTACAGATACGTTTTGCCAAGTGTGTAATTCACAGAGAACATGTAGAGCTTCGGCTACATAGCAACATTTTTGGGGATTCCTTGGTTAAGTTCTTTAGAAAACTCTTTGAAGCCTCAAAGGTTTACATTTTCTTTACATATACATATACATGATGTTAAAGTTGAGAGGAGACAAGTAAGTTACCCCTAAAGAACTGTGAGGAAGAATCTCTGATCTAGCCTATAAAAGGTACATAGGCACTTTCTGGGAAATATTGTTTACTTCTTTTTCTTACTGTTTAACCCTAAATGAAATTATTGGTAATTCCCTTGCCCACAGCTCACACTCTGCAGTAATATTGCTGCAGTGACCCAGCTGAGGAGAAGGGGGAGGAGTTGGCCTAACGGCTAGGGTGGTCGACCTCGAATCTGGGGAACTGGGTTCGAGTCTCGGCAATCACGCTGAACATCATGTGATACTGGGCAAATTACTTAATCTCCCCGTGCCTAGCCAAAATAAATGTGTCCTAATGTAACGCAACTGGTGCTATGTAAGGCGCTCTGATACCCAATTGGGGTCAAGTTCGCGCTAGCTAAAACTCCGAAAAATAACAAATAATAATTTTAAAAAATCTATGTTTTGTATCTTTTTTCCTGTCAACCACACTACCTCACCTATCACGGAATCATGTCTGTAGACCTGGCTGAACATGAGGAAGGTAGTGAAAAAGAACAAGGGTCCCTGTATTAATTCCGTGTTTGGACAGTGTAGTCAGCGGTCACATATCAGAGTAGATAATCAGAGGTTCAATGTCTGCTTAGGATATAATGCTTATCATTATTATACTTGCTGCAGGCAATCTAGTACAAACACATACTACCTAATTTCTCATTTATGTTAATTGGTGCAGTATCTGCTTAGTAAGATGTAAAATCCCCAGTATCTTCATGTTTACAGCACACTACCAATTGTCAGGCTATTGGTTGTTGGTATGTGGTTAAATCTTGAACTAATAAATCTATGCTGTTTACCTTTTGTGAGGCTAATAATTACCTCCCCAATACTTTGGGGCCCATTATGATGGCGGGCGGATTCCCCCCGCCAGTCTGGCGGTGGGCATCCGTCCGCCATCATCTCCCGTATTCCCCCCACCATATTAGTGTGGCGGGAGGGACCTCGGTGGACGGAAAGACCGTCCGCCGCTTTTCTGCCCCGGTCGCCTTGCGGCCGGGGCGGAAAAGGAATAATATGGTGGCGGTGTCTATCAGACACCGCCAGCCATATTAGGATGTCCAAAATTCAATGCCTTTCCGTGGCGGCAATGCCGCCACTGAACAATGCTGCCACTGAAAGGCATGCGGACTTCACTCTGGGGGCCCCCTGCGGGCCCCCAGAGAGAAGGACAGTAGGGGCGTGCACACGGGGCACGGGACATTTGCATAATCAAAGCGGCAGGCACCGCGCGGTGCCTGCCCATTTGATTATGCAAATGCTGAATAGCATTTTTAACATTGTGGCCGGCGGTGCAGAGAGCACCGCCCGCCACAATGCAAACAATACAGGATGTGCCCGCCACTGTGGCGGGCACATACTAATACCACCCCCGGGACCCCCGCCCTTATGGCGGGCGGTCCCAAACCCCGCTAGGATGACGGGCGGACAAAGTCCGCCCGTCATCCTAATAGGCCCCATAGTGTTCACTAAATATACCAAAGGCACAAAACATGCTGTCTGCCATCACACTATCTGCTTTTGGGCTGAGGGTGTTTTAGGGTGGGAGGGGGTGAACAGCTGTGAGCGGCTCGTTTGTGATTATTTGAAGTGCAAGGTCTTGAGGTCCTTTTTGAACTGGTGTAGTTTTTTGCTTTGGTGTAGGTGGAGTTCATTCCAACTCTTGGCTGCAAGGTAGGAGAAGGATCTTCCCCTTGCTCTTGTCCTGTAGAAACGAGGGACGGTGGTTACTTTAAGGTCAGTTGAGCGGATGTTTTTTTGGGAGGGGTTGATGGAGGTTTGCTCATTCAGCTATTGTGGTCTGTTATTCTGAAAGGCTTTGTAGGCATGAGTGAGCACCTTGAAGGTTATTCTTCTTTCTATGGGGAGCCAGTGGATGTCGTGGAGGAGTTGGGTAATGTGTTTGTGTCGTGAAATGTCAATGATGAGTCTACCTGTGGAGTTTTAGAGAGTCTGGAGTTTGCGGAGACTGTTGCTGTAGTCCATTCTGTTTGTGATGAGTGCATGGGTGATGTTTTTTCAGGAGTCAGTATTATCCACTTGAATGTTTTGCAAAGTATGCCGAGGTGTTTGAAGCATGCTGAGGATATGGTGTTGATCTGGCTATTCATTGTTAGGGAGGAGTCAAGTATAATGCCAGAGTTGCATGCCTGGTCTGTTGGGGTGGGTGGTTTTCTAAAGGCGGATTGCCACCAGGTGTTGTCCCATTTGTAGGAGGTGCAGCAGAGTATGATGACTTCTGTTTTCTCTGCGTTGACCTTCAGCCAGCTGTTGCTCATCCAGGTTGGAATGGCTTTCATCCCTTCTTGGAAATTGTTCCTGGTTATGTTGTCTTCCTTGGTGAGTGTGAGGATGAGGTTTCTGTCATTTTTGTATGAGACAATTTTTATTTTTATTTTTCTGACGATGGTCGTGATGGTGTCTATGTAGAAGTTGAAGAGTGTGGGGCTGACGGAGGATCCTTGTGGTACTCTGCATCTGATATCTGTTGTTTCTGTGATGAAGGGCAGGAGTTGGATTCTCTGTGTTCTGCATGAGAGGAAAGATCTCATCCAGTCTAATGCCATTTTTCAGATGCCGGCGTCATGGAGCCTGTTGACTAGTGTGTGGTCCGAGATGGGGTTTTAAGCCTGCTGAGAGGTCCAGAATGATGAGGGCTGCCGTGTGGCTTTGGTCGAGGATCCTGCTTATGTCATTAGTGTCAGTTATGAGGCTGTTTTCGGTGCTGTGGTTGTTGCTGAATCTGGATTTAGAGGTGTCTCTGATGTTTTATTCTATATAATGTACTAGCTGGGTGTTGACGTCATTTTCGATTAATTTTGCAGTGAAAGTGAGCATAAACATGGGCCTCATGTTTTTGTGATTTGTTGGTTCTGCGGCGGGCTTCTTTTAGTATGGTGTTGACTTTGGCATTCTTACTGTTGTCAGTGAATGTGGCGGTCTTCAGGCAGCAGTTCCTATTTCTGCAAAGTTCTGGCTCGAAAGCAGTGTCTGCTCTGTCTAAAATTTGTGTCTGGCAGGGAACAGTAGGTGCTCCGGACTGAATGCTCTTCATTGTCTTTAAGTTGTTTTCTGTGGTGAGAACTCTTCAGGTGAAAATGGTCTGGTGGATGGTATCGTTTGTGGTGTGGATTGAGGCGGTGTTGTCGTCTTTTTTCTCAAGGTTGTCTTAGAGCATTTTGATCTTCTGGTGAAAGAAGAACCTTACTTTGTTGCAGCGGTCTTGCTATGCAGGGACATCAGTTGTTTTGCTACTGGTTTGTATTGTATTCCTGTATAATGGCGAAGATTTACTTTGAGTTGTTGGCGTTGGAGAGGATTCTGTCTTGGATGAAGTTTTTCTTTGTCCATTTGATGAGTGCTGACTTGGTAGAGTGCTGTGATACCTGCATTGTAGGCGGGTGTCATTCTGTTTTTTTTATGTTTCTCCTCTTCTTCTCCAGTCTTTGGCATGAGTGCTTGGATTCCCATAGATCCATTTTGAACCATTTTGCATTCATGTTGTGCCGTCTCTTGGTGTTCTAGATGGTGGGCGAGGGTGTTGGCGCATGTGGCGATTCATTGGTAGAGTTCGCTTGCCGCTGTATTGCACTCTATTGTAGTTGGTGAAGGAGTGCAGACTTTGTTACTGTTTCTGCATGGGGGTGGAACGTGCGGTTTGACATCGAATCGATATGTGCTGGACTGTCCATTTGTGTAGTAAGTTAGAAAGCATTCTCTTACGCCTGATTATATTTTGATAACTCTATAGTGTTTGCTACATTATTTCAATAATAATTCAAAGAGTTAAAAATGTTTATAGGTTTTGCATGGACAAATGCTATTGTGTAGACCAATTTGTTACCCAATTTGTTTGTTCCATATACTGTTGTAATACATTTTTGGGGAGTGAGCTTTTGTCCATATTTTTGAAATACAATAAGATTGGGAGTTTCCTGGCCTGCATCCTTTATGGTGGTTTGCTGGACAGTTATTAAGTTTAGATCCCCTGTTCACTTTTTTGCCTTGCTAGATTCATTTTCCTTTTTTTCTATTATTGG
Source organism: Lissotriton vulgaris (assembly GCF_964263255.1). Lineage (NCBI taxonomy): Eukaryota > Metazoa > Chordata > Amphibia > Caudata > Salamandridae > Lissotriton > Lissotriton vulgaris. The sequence continues at coordinate 956,930,767 of NC_141691.1, forward strand.
AATACTTTATTAGTCAATTTAAACCATAAATTTAGCTAAGGTCATACATAACCGAACATATAAATTAAAAAGAAATTCTAAAAAATGTTTGCCATCAAGCTCCAACTATATAATTTCTTTCCTAGCAAACAAAAATAAAATGTTAAACCTCTCCTGTTAATTTGTTTTCCTTAAAAAGTACCATTATGTAATGTTTTGTCAATACTCCAAAAAATCTTTAAAACCCCATTATAACCATAACCCTTGCAATAGACATACATAATACGAATGTCTAACAAAATATCGAAAGACAAAAAATCGACATACAAAAATATCTTAGCAATAATATCGATGTCAAAAATATGGACATCCTATCTAAAACATGGTAAGTACAAAAATATCGGAAAAAAATCGATGTAAAAAAAGACTGTTATAAAAAAAATATTGTTTTTTTAATTAAAAAAATATATAAAATAATGTAAATAATACTTATAATTATAAAAAAAACTGTTACAAATATTTTATAATATTTAAAATTAATAAGTACAATGCATAATTTAATAAAAATTTCACTAAACATATACATATAATATATAATATATATACTTGCTTAATAATCAGTTTTAATAAATATTTATTTTATTAACTTATAAATAATTAAACATATTATAAAATACAAATTCATCTATACACATAAAATAATAACATAAATGAAAATTAAATAATTATGTAAAACTAATTACGAAAATTAAATTTACTTTTAATATTTTTAAAATTATTTATATACTACATTAGCCAAAATAATACAAAAAATATCAAATAACAGAGGTAATAAAACTGCTATTCCAACTACAAAAAAAACAACAGTAGGGAAAGTGTTGGATAGCGTAGGGGTAAAAATTACTATTCCAACTCCAGAGAGTGCAACAGTAGGAAAAATGTTGGATAGCGTAGGGGTAAAAATGACTATTCCCACTCCAGAGAGTGCAACAGTAGGGAAAGTGTTGGATAGCGTGGGGGTAAAAATTACTATTCCTACTCCAGAGAGTGCAACAGTAGGGAAAGTGTTGGATAGCGTAGGGGTAAAAATTACTATTCCTACTCCAGAGAGTGCAACATTAGGGAAAGTGTTGGATAGCGTAGTAGTTAAAAATAACATACTTATACATGCATTAATATTTTAAAATATGTAATAAAATAATTATTAAATAAATCTAAAATATTTGCAAACACCAATAAATAATTATTAAAAACATAGTTACCAATGAATAATTAAGTAACAATAAATTTATAATAAATGCCAATTAATCATAATTAATAAATATTAATTACCAATATTAATTACCAATTAATAAACATTGAATAATAACATGTGTTTATAACAAAAGCATATTAATTATTATAAAGTAATTACCAATTAACTAATATCGAACAATTAAATCATTTGTTAAACCATAAATATTAATTATCAAACATTAATTGCCAATTAATGATTACATAGTAATATATTAATTAAAAATGTCAATACATAATATTTAGTAATATTTAATTACCAATTAATGACTAAACAACAATAAATTAATTTTCATAACCAAAAGATTATACTTTAAAAAAATTATCAATTAATAATTAATATCCCATACATTAATAATCAATACCCAATTACAAATGTAATATTTACTTAATTACATAAGAATTACTTTACACACTATTCCCCTATAAACGCACAACTCCATTAATAAAATAATACACTTAACATAATTATCAATTAATCAATTAATTAAATTTAATTATCAATTAATAAAAAATAATTACCAATTAATAATTAATGAATAAATATATAATTAGCAATACCTATTAATGAACATAAATTATTACTTAATTACATTTAAATTACTTCCCACCCTAGTCCCCTATAAACCCAGAATCCGCTACAGAACCTGCACACAAAAATTAATTACAATTAATTTATAATTCATAAAAATTAATCATTGATTTAGAATGATTAAACAACCTGCTACGGTACAGAAATACAAAATTAACTTAAAATAACATAAAAAAATAACACATACATATTAAATACATAATAATGTACATAAAATCATATAAAAATCCATATTAGTAACCTCAATATTACTAACATCGATATTACTTGCATCGATAATTAAAAAATCAATATTACTTACCTTCGAAATTCTGTCCCTTTGATATAAAAAAAAATGATATTACTTACTTTCTATATTCTGTCCCTTCGATATTATTACATCGATATTATTGTAGGTCGATATTTAAATTTCGATATTTTGGCTGCTCACCATATAATACGTCATGTACCTATACATTTAAAAATAACTGTTAATCCTAAGTACACAGTTTTATTTCTTATTTAGGAAGCACATAAAAATGTACTATATAGTTAATACATTTTTAAAAAATAAAATGCCAGTATTCAAGTTTAGGGTGCTAGCCCTGGAAAAGTTATACCATGTGCAAAAATTACATTGAGGAAAGTCTATTATGCCAAATCATGCCGGGAAGTGAGGGGTATGCAGGATGTTCGGAGATACTGCTACAGGCTTTAGGAGATTATGTGATTTTGTTAATGCATTTATGCTGATTGCACTAAAAGTGCCAAACCTCCGCGAGCAGTCCTAAATGAGTTTTTATTGATAGATAGCTCAATGTAATAGGGGGCAGGTTAATTTGATTGAGCAAGAAAGCTATACAATCAGCATTTGTTAAATTGTGTAAAGCATATTGTGGATATTCATGTTTATGAAAAAAGGCGTTGGGGGCTATGGTGACACTGGTATAGCATTACTAACTGACTGGATTGTCTTTATCCAGATTGCACTTAAAGTGCTAAACCTCAGCAAACACAATTAAATTGACTTTTCATTGGTACATGTTTTAAAGGGATAGTCATCAACTTAAGTTTTTTCCCTATCAGCTGTCAATGCATATTGAAGCACCCCATACGTTCGTGTCAAGAAACCTTTTTATTACTTTATTGGGTACCGTCTATAAAATGTACTAATCAACACATTGAAAATATTGGATAAATTGCCAATGTGCGTGGTTATGTTAACAGGCCAAAGATTATGCAATGTTTACATTTGACATAGAAGACACCATATTGTGCAAATGCATGCCCGGAAAATGGTGTATGGTGATACTGGTACAGGTTTTCAGAGCTGAGTTAATCGTGTTAATGCTTTTTCGCAAATTGCTTTTAAAGTGCTAAACCCCTGCGAGCAAACATAAATGATGTTTTAATGACATACGGCTTGACAGGTTATGGAGCAGCTAATGCCCATTTTTGTAGCAGCTTGTTCATGCATGAAGAATCACACCACGGATTCCTTTCGGGACCTCCTTTTATCAGCCCTCTCCAACACCATTAATGTCAGATCCTTTACAATAACTATGGTTTAAAAAAGGCCCGGAACTGTACTATTGTAATGTTTATCATTGTGTTTCTTGCGTCCAATGATTCCTTCAGTGGTTTCTATAGCTCCTGACTCCTTGCTTGTTAAACTCTTTGCTTAACAAACTTCTTCTCTGTGTTGCCATAGCAGGTCATATAAATTTGACATGTGGTAAAGAATCATCTCCTTGGTGATATAGGCGGCAAATGTTGATTTTTCTTGTCCGCTTCACCTCCATTTTTGTAGTAAATCTGATTTGTGTCTCTCACCGAGTCCAGTGCAGTGTATGCCTGTTTCATTTTCCAATGGTATTTTTTTCCCAGAACAGTCAATTCTATATGGGTGGTGTATCATTTGAAGACCAACCACCCATGTAATCGCTTCTAAAACTTTTCTTTATCTGTTACCCAATTAGCAGTTTAATCAATTGCTTTACCACTCTTTTGAAAGTTTGCCCATATCTATTTCCATTATACAAAGTGGCTAATTCAAGCCTCACAATGCTTCTTGCAAGATATTTCGTATAGTCTCCTTTATGCCCTTTAAAGTTGTTTTCAGTCTAAAATCCTTGTGCCACAATATATAATCTGCAGTTGAGCGCAATTTGTTCTAGAGCATCATAAATGCTGTAGATATAGGGACTGGATATTTTGTTCTGAGATTTTCAAACAAACTTTGTCGGCCGATGTTGATCTTGATTAATTTCGAAAGTTGTTTATACAATCTTATCACCATTCATTCAAGTATACCTCTGCATCTTACATTATTTCTCATCCATATGCACGTGTTGGTAACAATTTGGTTTTAATTTCTGCTATGAGTACTTTACATTCACCATTTTCATTGGCCTAATAACTTTCTTCTTTGCTCTCTTGAGGAATTGTTATATTTCACAGCCATGTGAGATGGCAGTTTGTTCCTTCTAACGTTGCTCGTTCCCTATTTTCAGCTTATCGCAGTTATTATTTTCTTCATATTTTATTTATAAGGTGTTAGTAGGTACTGTGCTTTTCCTTTTGTTTTCATTCCTGTTAATCCACTCCCACATAACAGAAGTCGCCTGGGCAGAAATACGTTTCTATATCCTCCAAACTCAACAGTGTACATATTGCGCATTGATCAATGTAATCAAAGTGGCATATTCCACTCACCTTTGTATTAGTGAATACAGTCAGGCAATAGGACCCCAGCAAGTCAAGGTTGGATTGGGCAAATTTGACCAGAAAGTGTAGAGAGACTTTGCATTAATTTTGGCAAATAGTTGTTTAAAAAATTTGGTTTTGAAGATCTTTGGAGTTCCTGAAGCCAGGATCTTTTTCAAGCTGTGAGTTAAGGTTTGTTCACTGTTTTTTTTTGTTTAGAATTATGCCATTCACCCACTTTATTGCTAGCTTTGTTGCTTTCATGTGTATTTTCAAAAGAAGGGGGGACCCCACATCAATACACGGCAGGTAGACGGGGAACAGAACAAGTTTAAGAGCAGAAGGAACCTGCCGAGGGGATATTATGGGTGGCCTAGAATAGGTCCAAAATTTATGTATCACTCTGAGCCCAGGGGGATATTTCAAAGACACATAGTAGAAAGAATTATATCAAAATATATTTTATTGTACGTTATGACAATTCATTCTTTTTTTCTCATTTTCATGTGTATTGCCAAGGTGTTATACCTTACTTGTCCTCCTAGGTGGACCTTGTGGATCCATGAAGACTATCCAGGTTGCAAGCCTCAGTTGAACGTGTGGTTCCTGATGAAAGTCATCCAGCATCCTCATCCATTTTTCCTACAGTATTGAGTAAATATTCAACTTTATGGGACTTTATCCTTTATCTGTTAACACCTTAATTTATATTTCGAGTGGTTTGTTCACTGAATCACTAATTTCAACTTTTGTCTATTTGTTATATTATAGGTGGTTTAGATACCGAGGGCCCCATTAGGATGGTGGCGGTTCGCCCCCGCCAAGCTGGCAGTAGCAACGGCCAGCCTGGCGGGGGCGATCTACCCGCCATCTGTGAAAGAATGACCCCCCGCCATATTATAATGGCTGGGGGGTCCACGGCAGATGGAAAGACCGTCCGCCGCTTTTCCACCCAGTCGACATGTCGACTGGGCAGAAAAGGGTTCTATATGGTGGCGGTGTCTTTCAGACACCACCAGCCATATTAGAATGTGCTATTGTGAATGCCTTTCCGTGCTGGCATTGCTGCCACGGAAAGGCATGCAGAGTCTGTTTTGGGGGCCCCCTGTGGGCCTCCATGAACTCCGGGGGGGTGGGGGATGCACATGGGTACCCCCCTACCTTTCAAAGAACAACGTGGCAGACACCGCACAGTGCCTGTCACGTTGTGCTTTGAAATGCACATGTATTTTTGGCGTTGCTGCGGCCGGTGCTTTCAGCACCGCCCGCCCGCCCGCCGCAATGTTAAAAATACGGGATGCGCCCGACACTGTGGAGGGGGCATCCTAATTGCCTCCATGGGACCCCAGCCCTTATGGCGGGCGGACTCTGTCTACTCACCATCCTAATGGGGCCCTAAATTACCATGTTCATGTGTTTACCAATACTTTTTTTCATTCTACAGCCTGACCTTTTGTTTTTCAAAATGTTCTCTATTACTTTTACTTTGAAGAATCAGGCTATTGAAATAAAGAATGTTCTCAACATAAGTCAATTTGTTAGTGTGGGCTATTCCGGAATATTCCATGTTTATTATTGGGTTACATCCTTCAATTTACCCATTACAAAGCTCTCTCTTTCTTCTTCCTTTTATCACTAGGGTTTTATATTTTTTATATCCTTTACATTTTTTGCACATGATTGCAGAGCGTGGATGGCACATGGAAACTACATTTAAGATTAGTATGTTTGGTACTTGAATTTCCAAAGGTTCCACAGTGCTGTGTCGGAGTCTGGCTTCTGGTGGGAGATATAAGTGGCTCGTTCAGTTTTGTCAAATTCATTTTCAATGACTTTTTTGTTCACCTATCATTTCATTGCGAGTTATATTTGCATTTTTCAACTACTAGTTCATATAAATCATATCTGTTTGATGGTCTTCTTCTCCTTGCCACTAACCCCCTTAACTTTTAAATTTGTCACTTTTAAAATGTGATATCCTTACACAAATACAAACTGTGAGTATAGATTTGCCATCTTTCCAAATTTCTTCTTGCTGTAGTTGCTCCACTTCTTCGCTTCTGGCGTGGTCCGCTTCCTCTATTGCCGCTACTCGTTCCCCTAGGCCATCCACGTCGCGCCTTAATTCTCTGTATTCCCGGCCATGTATTGTTTAAGTGTCTGAAAGTCGTCTCTCAGGGATTTGAAAAGGGACTCTAAGAAGGCTTTAGTAATGGGGGCCCCTGTCTTGGGGGGTCCTGTGTTGCTGCCGGGGGGACGGGCTCTTCTCTCCTTTGGGGGCCCCCTTGGCTAGCATTTCAGTGATGTTGCGGCCGCCTCTTCTGTTCGAGTTAGCCTTGTCGTGCCCACTGGCCAGATTTGGGGCTCACCCAGGCAAAGGATCCCCGGGCCGGAGAAACGCCACTTGTTGTCCTGTCCCCACCGGTCGGGGCCGCGCCACCCTGTGGCTGCTAGTTGAGGGAGTGCTGTTACCTTAAGCCAGTCGCTGCACTATCACCCCGGCCGGCAGCACGAGTCTGGCCTAGTGTCCCTCGTTTCCTCGGGGCCCAAGGTGGTACCGGCGGTAGTTCGCTGCTTGCGGTGTGTTGTCGTCTCAGCCCAGATTCAAGCGACTCCCTCTGCGCGCTTTGTCTCGGGGTTGGGGGATAGTCAGTGGCGCCGGATTCCTGGTTTGCGCTTGGTCCCACACCAGGGTCGCCGCTGCGGCCCAGCGGGCTGCTCTAGGCTCCACGCCGGGGGCTCGCCTCTCGTGCTGCCTCAGCACCGACACCCCCACCGCTTGCCCAACTTGTTGCCTCTCACCTCAATCGCCCTGTACTGCCGTAGCCTAATACAGCGCTGGGCCGCCTCCGCCGTCGGCGAGTCGGGCAGACCCTGTGTCTGCACCGCGTCGGTCCCAAACATGTGGGCCCCTGGTTACGGGTCAGTGCTCCAGTTGCTCCCAGTCGTGTTGGCTGCTCCCTGTGGTGGCCACTCGTCACCGAGGGCACTGTGTGGTGGCCCATCAGGAATCCCAGCTCCGGCGCGAGATTGGGTGGTAGGCCCCGTTATGTCCTGGGCCACGTGCTAATGGAGGGTGCCGTGTCTGGGGTTCAGGACCCCCCCAGACCTCGCTGCAGGCCGCTTCTGGTGTTGTTGTGGGTGTGGGCCGGGCCCGGTGAAATCGCACCCCATCGGCACCAGGGGACCTATTGTGTCCCATGCCCCCTAGGTGTGCTGGGCTGTCCGGGGTCCCCCCGATCCCGGGGCTCGACGTCCGCGTCCTCGCAGCGGAGTCCGTCCGGGCCCCGTGCCTCTCTCCCTCCGGGGCCCGCTCTCCTTGGTACCTCGCTAGTGCGGTCTCGCTGTAGGCTGTAGGACCCTGTGGCCTGGAGCGCCAGAAGGGGTTCCCGCGGCGGCCCGTCTGCTGCTCAGGAGCCCCAATGAGTCGAGACGCGGCCACTCTGTGTAGGCCCCAGGACCGGGCCTCGATTTCAGTGTCTGCCGTCAGGGCGCAGCACAGGCGGGTGTCAAGCTCTGCGGTGTCCTCCGCCCTCACCACTACCAATGCTGGGCCTCCCGGCGCCAGAGCTCAGTCCCCGCCGCTGTCACTATGGCAGGGCTGCCCGTCTCTGTGGTTCTCTCGGCATCGCTGCCCGGGTCTACGACCCCCGGTTCAGGCCGGCATGTTGTAAGAACTCGGCCGGATCTCTGCAGTGCGGCAGGAGGTCCCTCGGGTGTCGGCGCCGTGGCCGCTTCGATGTCAAAGGCTGGGCAGCTGCCTCTACAACTCAGAGGGGTGAGTCTTCATGCATTCAGGGGTTTAGGAGGGAATTATGGGCCACTTTGGGGATCAGGGCTGGGGAGCCACGCGATCCTGCGTCTGCTCAGGTCGCCATCTTGGCCAAGCCCCAACTGCGATAATTTTAACAAGGTTCTTACTAATATGACCCTCAGTCTGTCCAATCCCACATTTCCTGCTACCATTTCCTCTAATTCGACCCTCAATTTGAACATGTCCAATACCTTTCGCTGTGATTTTGACTTCTCTGTGTCTCGGGTCCATCGATCTAATTCTTCAGGGCTAACTACAGTTGCACTTCTCACTCCTGAGCCTGTCTCAATCTGCACTTCTTTTGAACATCAGGGAGTCATTTTTCTGATTAAATCACTTACTGGTTCTCGTATAGGTAAATCCATTCGGGAGATTATCAACTCACATTCACTTGCTTGATCATCAGCTATTAGGGTTTCTTTCCTGGGCTGCACCATGGGTGTAGCTAGAACAAAAGCTTTAGGACTAGCTTGCTTTTCTCCATATAAAGAAACTACGGGACCTATAGTTACAGGTATTGTCAGTGCTTCAAGACTTGTGTTTAATTGGGAAATTTTCAGAATTAATTCACTACACTGTTTATTTAATGATTCCTTTTCTCTTTCTTGGAGTAACTTTTCTAATGAAGTTTTATGTATAATATGCGGAACTAAATGTGGTTGCAAAAACGGAGCACTAGAGTAACTCTATGAGTTTCTTCTCGGTAAGGTGGCAGATTTTTCATTAATAAATCATCTAAATAGTTATCATCCGAATCACCACTAGTCATTACATTTCTCGTTTTCTCTGTACTTATACTTCCTGACGGTTCTTCTGTGGTAAGAACAGGATATAATCCTTCCACTAGCATGGACTGTCTCCATTTTTTCATTTGCTTATCTCTTGTCTCTTTCGGAAATCTCGGATAAAATTTACTCCAATTTCTGTCACTTCGGAACCTGTCTCGCTCAAACGCATCTGTCTCCCATTCTTCTAGAGCTACATATTGCGTTAATTTTGGTCTGGGATCTAACTTATTCATACGATTTCTTAAGTTATTCAAAATTCTACCATTCGGAGGAGGAGCTTCGCGAGCATCCAAGATGGCCGCATGAGCTTAGGGCTCCCAAGACCCCGTTGCCCCCCGGATATATCCTGTTATTTATCCTGTTCACTATATTGTGATTAATGTTGTGGAATCGAAGGAGTATCAGACGCTGAAAACCGCATCCCGATTGAGCCACGGCATCCGGAGGTGGAGAGTTGGAAAGTTTGCGGCCTGTATGAGCTGGATGCCCGGAACTTGGGTTGGCATTGTGCCCGTGCAGTAGTGCAATAACAACGGCACTGAAGACCGGAAGTGGCGGATCCTGCCCCAAGTCGGAACTTGGTTTCATTCCAGAGCTGGCTGGGACGCTCTTGGTACCCCTACCGAGATATGCAACGGACGAGGCGGAAACCCTGGGAGAAGGATGTGAATTACTTTATGAAGATATGTTAACAATCTGATAACCCGGATCATCGAAATCAAGGACTTTGTCTGTACATCGTGCCAGTGAAGGTGCTGGGGTCTGTGTGCTTGCCGATTATTGGGCATAACGCTACTGCGGACAGTGAACAGAGTAATAAAAAGGATTGAAAGCGAAGAACTTCACATTCGCCCAACTATATCGATCGTACAGTAACGACACCCCACAACAGGAAACGGGTAACTGACTCTTTGGACTCTCCTAAAATGGCGGCCAAATCGGAGGGGGATAAACTGCAATCGAAGAACGCTAGAGGGACAAGATATACCCAGTCCAAAAACATGGATCGATATGCGCAATCCAAAGGGTCACCAAGTGGATTGGGGAAATCGCAAGAAGGGACAAGAGAGACCTCAGCCTCGGCATCAGAGCCTACACTACAGGATGTAAAGGCCGCCATTGATGGGGTGAAATCCTCCCTCGGTCAGAAGATGGAGACTCTGGCTCATAAACTGGACACAGTATCTATTGAGGTTAACTTGATCCGGCCAGATCTCACGAAAACGAGTGAGAAGGTGAAATCCCTGGATGACTTTGAAGGGCGGGCCCGAAGGAACAAGGTGTGCCGGAAAAGGCGGAGGGACAAGCGTCTGATCTCTTCGTTGAAGATATCATAACCAACCATCTTAAGCCCAAAGGCCTGGGGAATTTTTGTACTGTGGAAAGAGCGCACAGAGTTCCTGGAGGACGGCCGCGAGTCAGAGCCCCTCTCCGGCCATTGATTGCTAGGATATTCAACTTTAGGGACAGAGACGCTATCCTGCAGGCCTCCAGATCTGAGGGCCCCCTGAAGTATGAACACTCGTCCATCGGCTTTTTCCCAGACTTCACGCAGAAAGTCCAGAAGCAGAGAATGAACTTTATGGGTGTCAAACGGAAGCTTCGTGACAAGGGACTTAAGCACGCTATGCTATACCCGGCCAAGCTGAGAGTTGAACTTGACGAACGGGTTTACTTCTTTGATAAGCCGGAAATTGCCTCGGACTGGTTGGGCACCTTAGCCGCTCAGGAAGAACCTCAGAGACAAAGTAGAGAAGATGAAGAGGGTTCGCAAGAACAAGAACAAGAATAAGTACTGTTATCATGGGATCTGGGGCCGGTCCGGGAACGGACTATTGATATAATGTTTCCGATGCTATGTCTATTACAATAATGTTGGGGGGTTAACAGGACATCAGTAGGTCTTTCTCCTCCTCAGATTTACTTTTTGGTAGTTTAGTTTAGATGATGGGGCGACAGGCACACTGCAAGTTGGGGAGGCGCGATAGTCGTAAGCAGGGGTGCAGGGTGGGGGGTGAAGACAAGGGAAGTTTGGGGAAGGGTGGGAGGGAGTTTATTTGCTGTTTTGTTTGTGTGTTTTTTGTGTTTGCTCAAAGCATTGCATGTCAAGGTTTGGTATCAAATAGCTGCTTTTCTATGGTGCAGGGGTCGGATCCTCTTCATGTTTCAAGATGGGGGATAGGGGGTTGAGGGTGTTGAGTTGGAATGTGAATGGGTTAGGGGATAAAATGAAAAGAAGTGTGGTTCTGCAGTTCCTCAAACGTCACAACCCTGATGTGGTTCTACTCCAAGAAACGCACCTTGTAGGAAATGCATGTAAGGCGATGCATAGAAATGGATATCGTCTAATAGCGCATGCGGGATTCACTTCGGGTTCCAGGGGAGTAGGGATCTTGATTAAAAAGTTGCTCCCGATTGTAGTAGACTTGATCACGGAAGACAATAGGGGACGATACATAGCAGTATCAGGGCGATGGGAGGGAAACACTCTTTCCTTTGTCTCGGTCTACGTCCCCCCAGGTTTGCAAACAACTACTTTTTCTGATTTAGGGAAAGTCCTTCTGGACCTCCAGAGGGGACTGATGATTTTGGGAGGAGATTTCAATACCGTTGTATCTGGTGCCGTGGACAGACATCCGTCCCAAGATGTAGGACGGGCGCAAAGATGGTTGCCTGATTTCTTAGATGTGTTGGGCCTGATTGACACTTGGAGATTGTTTCACCCTGATCAGAAGCAGAATACCTTCCACTCTGGTGCGCATGGTAGCCTTTCTCAAATGGATTATTGTTTGATACCGGCGGCCCAGGCGACATATGTTACGGAAGTAAAACACATGGCTAGGGGCATATCGGATCATTCGCCAGTCTGGCTTAGAATTAAGATTACCCCCGGGTCGGGAGGTAGAGTGGCCCCAATTAACCCCTGGTATTTGCGTAATCCCAAAATCCGTAGAGATCTGTTGAAGACGTTGGAGCATTACTTTCGGGAGAACGAGGGTTCAGTGTCGTTGTCAATCTCGCTATGGGAGGCATTTGAGACGGTTGTGCGGGGCCAAGCCTTGTCGCACATATCAGGAGTTAAAAAACAGAGAAATGAAGAGGTTGTGAGAGTGGAGTCTGAAATAGCAGGCATAGAAGTCAAATTGGAACAGGAAGTGCCCCGTGCCACACTACATGTCCTGAATCTCAAGCAGCTCGAGTATAGAACGTTGGTCACTGATAGCGCCAGAGCTCTGAGCAGGGAGCAGCAAGGTAGGTTATATGAGGTCGGAGAAAAAGCAGGAAAGTTGATTGCTTGGCTGGATAGGAAAGATAGAGCAGATCGTGTAGTCCCTGAAATTGAGACGGCGGAGGGAACGCGCATAACAGATCCCCAGGGAATTGTAGACGGTTTTGCGAATTATTTTCGGACGGTGTGTACTTCTGTATCAGAGCGACCTGAGGAGGATTCTTGCCTGTTGTTGAGGGATATTCAACTCCTGTGCCTCACTAAGGACGATCTCGAATTTATGGATAGTCAGCTCACTGCGGATGAGGTGGCCCTTGCGGTTTTCTCTTTGAATTCAGGTAAAGCACTGGGCCCTAACGGACTCCCTATTGAATTATACAAGCTCCAACCCCTACATTAGGGATATGTTTTTGGAAGCTCGAGAGTGCGGCTTATTGCCATATGATTAAAGAGTAGCCTCTATTGTGGTGATACATAAGTAGGGGAAGCCAAAATCCAGCTGTGCTTCATATAGGCCGATCTCGTTGTTAAACGCAGAACCTAAGATACTGGCCAAATTATTATCTAATAGGCTTATCAAGGTTTTGGTGCACAAATACACCCCGATCAATCTGAATTTATTCCACATCGAAACACGGCTTTAAATCTACGCCGGTTACAAGGAGTTTTGGGCAGGGCACATACCCTGAAGGAACCAGCCATAGTTGCGTCATTAGACGCAACGATGGCCTTTGATACTGTGAAATGGCCATACTTATGGGCTGTCTTGGCAAAGTTTGGTTTTGGTCCTGAATTCATCAACTGGGTGCGTTTTTTGTACACTGAGCCTCTAGCCCAGGTTGTAGTGAATAATCCAGTCTCTGCGCCATTTTGTCTTGGGTGGGGCACTAGGCAGGGCTGTCCTCTATCCCTTCTTTTGTTTTTGCTGGCTCTTGAAACGCTAGCGGCTTGGATCAGTTGGGAGCCCTCGATTCGGGGTATCAGTTTGAATTTGAAGACTGTATCTCTTTGTACGCAGATGATATTTTACTTTACTTGACCTCACCCAGAAAATCCCTTATGGTAGTTTGTGATGTCTTGGCCTCCTATGGTAGAAACTCAGGACTCATTATTAATTGGATGAAATCCCATCTCTTTGTATTGTGTGGTGACGCCCCTGCCCCCCCCCCCATGAAATTGCCCGATACAGATCTCTACGGAAGGGTTTAAATATCTTGGGATCTATATCTCAATGGACCCCAAAGTTAGATATGAGAAAAATCTCCTCCCCCCTCTGCTTAGGTTACGGAGTGACGTGGCCGGTTGGAAGAAGCTTCTGCTTTCTCTGCTGTGTCGGGCGGCCCTTTTTAAAATGATGTCCTTGCCCCGCTTTCTCTATGCCCTTCAAAATACTTTAGATGTGGTTCCGGCTAGCTATTTTTGGGAAGTGGAAGGGGTGCAGCGTAGCCTATTGTGGGACGGTAGACCCCGTATAGCGCTCTCCAAATTAACGCTCCCATGGTATGATGGAGGTATAGCCCTCCCTGACATTAAGAGATACTATTGGGCCTCGCAATTGGGAGCCATGAACCATGGTACTTATGGGCCTGTGACTGATCCTGGATTTGCTATGGATAAATGGTTGCTCCCTGGTGGGGATTATAATAGAGCTCTGTTCACCAGATCTGTAGTGAAAAGTTTGACGGGCCAACTAGGGTAGCGGTACGAATATGGCATGATGCTACTAGTTCGTTGGGTTGGAGAGATCGACTCACCCTAGCCACCCCACTGTTCGGATCAGACAAATTGGGCAAGCTCTGGAATACCAGGGGTTTTGATAAGTGGGACCTGATAGGGATCACTAAGATTGGAGATATCTGGGTAAAGGGAAGGATTACATCCTTTGGAGAGTTACAGACTGAATTCTAATTGAACAGAACAGAGTATTTCCGATATGCACAAGTGAGTCATGCATTAAAATCAGCATTTCCGGGGGAGGAAGAGATACCGGAGGCCTCGCCACTGGAGGACAGAATATTAGATGGGCACTTACCTGACAGTACTATCTTCCCAATTTATAAAAAAATTATAAATCATCGAGTAGACCTTCTAGTTGATCTGAGGGAAAAATGGACGAGAGATGATATTGAACTAGATGATGAGGACTGGCAATCGGCGGTGTCCTCCCCAAAAGAAGTTGCTATTCCAGCATGGCTGAGACTTGTCCAATTAAAAATTTTGCACAGAGTATATGTTACAGCCCCACGTCTGATGCGGATGGGATTAACTGAGGAAGGTCTGTGTAAACGAGGTTGTTGTCGTCCCGTTCCTTCATATTCTCTGGGAATGGTGCTACATGGTGGATTACTGGGGCGCGATACACACTGTCATGCAGGAAGTGCTGGGGTTGGCCGTGCCGCCAGAGGCCAGAAGATGTCTCCTGAATATCTGGGAGCCTACGGATCTAAATACAGCACAGACTCGATGGGTTACTTTGGGTAATATGGTAGCCAAGCGTGATACTGCTCAGCTTTGGGGTTCTGAGAGGCCACCTACACTAGAGGGGTGGAAAGAGTCTATGGATTGGTGCATGTTCCGAGAAAAGTCTGTGTACCTGGCAAGGGGTCACCCTCGAAAATGGACAACTGTTTGGGGACCATGGAACCGATATAGAGGGGACATATGTGTACCACCTGCTGATGTTGTTTTACATATTCCAACCTCCCCATGACCCTCTTATGTACAATTATTCTGTTTTCCCGATTCCCCTCCCCCTCTCTAATGTCTAATGTATGAAGTAACGCTGTATGGGGACGATCCACTTCTGTACCGTGCACCAGTGTTTTGATACCTTGTTTTAATAAAAATAAATATTTAAAAAAAAATTCGACCATTTAAGGTACCATGTTCTGGAAATGTCAGAATACCATCTTCCTTACTGTACACTATCCAGTTTTCTAACCACACACATTTGTGGTAGCCCTTTTCTACCATCATGTATGATGCAGGCATATTAGGTAGTAGAATAATAATCCCTTCTCTCGTTTTAATAGCTTTGTCTTTTTTTAATATTTCTTTATTTTCTTGAAAATCGACATTTTTCTCTTTTCTCCGTACATGATATAAGGTCTTCCTCTAATCTATTGTTCTATAACAAATCCTAAATATTTTCTATCAGGACGATTTCCTATAAATGCTGGATCTAAATGCCACATATACCGCTATATTAATTTTCAGTAAATTCAATTAATTCAGCTTGTTTATATTTGCAGAAATATTTCTCAAATACCAGTCCGTCTTTTATTTATAATGACCAATGGGGTTTCAAATCACAAGCAGCGTTAACCACTGATTGCGCGGCTTTTCTGTGACGTGAATCTCACTCTCTGCACTCATCCCTCCTTTACAACTTTCTCACGGTTACACACCCGCTGTTTCTACTAATCCCAGCATGGCTCTCTATGACGTCAGTGCAGCACCCGCGACTGACTCCCTCCTTTGCAAGGTAATACGACAATTCAATTTCTTTCAGTTTTCAATTATACATTTCATTATTTGACAACATGAAAACATTCGCTACTGTGCCTGATTGACTAAATTCAAAGGAAAGATCATTTTGTTCACAACGAGTAAACCTAATACCGTCTACTCTTCACACACTGCGAGTAAAACAACCTTCCGTTTACTCTTCCCTTAAGCAAAAAGATCCTGCTACTCCTTCAGAATTACCCTTTCTAGGTGATATAAGACCAAAGTTTCACCAATGAACTCCTTTGCTACCAATCACTCTCACTTTTATACCAGAAATTAAACATTAACTAGTGCTTCAAGTTTTACCTTATTCTACGCACCTATTCCTCGCAGCAAGTAACCTCACAGCAGTTTGGCTTCTATTTACCTAAGTGAACATGAAAGGGAGCTTCCCCAAGGAATAGAGAATCAAATGAATGGAAATCTACCAAAAACACCCACAGAACAGCTAAGTTATTTTAGAAAATGTATTTTCAGTTGATCATTTTTGATAAAATCATTTAGTTCAGCATTGAAAAAGGTCAGTTTCTAATGTAAAAAAATTGGATTATAGAGTCATGAAGAAACATCAGCCCAAGTGCAAATATGACAATAAAAACATGACACGCCTTTCATTCATTCAATCAATCATACACACTCTCTCTATCAAGCAAACCAAGTAATCACATTCAACAAAGCATCAAAAACAGCATACAGTGGGAGAAAAAGCGCCGATGCTTCTATTTACCAACTGCTTTCCTTATCCCGGAATATTCCAGACAACATTTAACAACACAAGTAGTTTTTGGTTAGCACATAAAATCAATACACAATCAATATTCAATAGTCGATACACAACTACCTATTTTAACTAAAACCTAACCATTGCTCTGCTACCAGTAAAGTATACTGATAGAGCGCGCGGGAACCACTAGCTCAATTTTTACCGTACTCACCTGGGCCCATAAAACATTTGCATCTTGAACTAGTAGTCCTGCCTAACTAATTTACTAATTAATCACCTATCAGTGTTTTGAGGTCCTTTTAGGACTTATACCTGTAAACCATGACTTACCAATCTTTGTCACCTTTGCTATAAGTCCTAGAGATCGAAGAGGGAGTTAGAATAAACAGGCAATATTTAAACACATTTAGTTTTCTGTAATAACCACAGACTCTGGAAAAGTTTTAAAAGTTTATCTATGTAAGATTTTCTGAGTCAAAATGAAAAAGGCCACAATACCGTGACCATGAATTTTACAAGCAAGAATATAACCAGTAGGACATAAAGTTTGTAAGAAATCACAGTAACACCTTTAAACATCGGTACCGGGGAAGGGTGAGAAAGGGAAATAGCACAAGGACATACCACATGGATTATATTTACCTAGAATGGTGCAATGACCAATCCTGGCCACAGGCTGGGGCAAATAAGGACCAGACTTCCGCCTAATCAGGTGCCCACGGGACAAGACAGGTGCAGATCAGGACAGGTGACCTCAGCTAAGTGCAACGCCAGCGTCACACCCCTGTCTCTCGGAAAAGACGAGGAGAGGTCAGCACACCATACTAAGATGAGATCATTTCAATATTGGTTTCAATTGTTTCCGGTTACCACCCATAATTTATTTTTCCATGCACTTTTATTCCACCCAGCAATATTGGTACACATTTGAATACATTGTATATGATAGCTTCCTCTCTAGAGGTCAGATGAGCAGGTTCCCAGGAATACCGTGGGTAAGAAGAGTGCTGGCTCTTGTTCAATGCCAATGCTTCAGCAATTTCGGAGCTAGAGTGTGCATGTGCAGCTTTGTCCAAAATGGAGTTTGTCTCAGTATTCAGGCCCAAGTACGAGCTAGTACCAAAGTCAAAAAGAAATATATTCGAATACAAAAATAAATGAATGCATTGTGTACCACTTATCTCTACTCTAACCCCATTACTTTATTTTAACTTTTGCATTAATAGTTAAGCAGAACGAACAAGCTTAGTACAAGCAGCAGCATAAGCGTTAGCATGTGAGATTTAAAGCGGCCATTTCTGGCACTAGTGCGCACAAGCAAGAAATTTCCACCAAAGCTAAAAGGCGTCACACCACGTAGATGTGGCAGACACATGCGCAGTAAAGTTCCCGCATTTTCGGCGGCCATTTTAATACACTCGAGTTACTGTTAGTAAAAGCACATAGGCGAGCTTCCCTTAGACACTAGAAATGTCGTGTAATGCGAATATTAGTTAACAAAACATGTTGGTTAATATATTACAGGTTATTTGGAGTGGACTGAGTCCAAGCAAGTTTCTGTACGTATGAAACCTTGCTCCATCCCGTACAAAATGATGCACATGTTTTTTTTTTATTAGTTAGCGATTCAAGTTGAGTTGGTAACTAATTAGAAAATAACATGCACCAAATCATTTTGTTTTTTTACATTGGGAGGGTAGGGGAGCGCAATCATCACAGTGGAGGGTGGGCAGGAACACAGAAGCAACATGGAGGGAGGGTGAAGGAGAACACAGAAGCAACACGGAGGAGTTTGGGAGGGAACGTGGAAGCTACAAGGGGAGAGCGTGAGAGACATGGAAGCACCATGAGCATTTGGGGAAAGCAACATGGAGAATGTGGGGGCGGAAAAGCAATGGAAAGAAGAGTACAAGCGAATGCAAGAGGGAGGAGGCGAAGCGGTGACAAAGCAACACAGAGTTGTGGCGGAGAGATGTACACGAGGGAGACAGCTGGAAAACCCAGAGACTCTGATGGCATGCTTAAAAACAAATAAAAAAATAGTGCTTTAATGGCAAGGAGTGGAAGCAAAGATGGCAGCCAATCAAAGAGACTGTAAAGAGGCAATGCTCAGCAAGAGTGACAAACACAACACAGACAAGCTGGGGCACAAATAAGAAGCAGGCAAATTAGAGTGATAAGGAAAGCCAACCAATAGTAAACAATGGGAGGGCTACAATCCCTTCTAATTTCTTTGTAAGCCACAATTTGTCTCAAAACCGACGGGCAATACGTTGTCTAGTAGTCTCGATCTAAGAATATAAAACTAAGGCACACAAATATTCTGATAACTTACACACTTTTGTTTATGTTTTGTGTACATCTTTTTTCATTTAAAATAACATGACCATTTGGTTTCTCCCACACTTCTTTCAATTGATAGATCAGTTCATCTTCAGCACTTTTCAATGACACAGACATTTGTGCATTAATCTTTTGTTTGTTGCACCATTATAAAATCACTGTTAGCCCATGTTTATTTACCTTGTCTGTACTGGATAGAATAAATACAATAATGACCTCTGCCAGCAGCTGGGCGAACAAACTATTTGTCTTGAGGTGAATTCACAGAAAACTATTTAGATGAATATCTCAATTTTTGGAGAAAAAACACTTTGATGAGCATCTCAATTTCAGCTGTAAGTAAAGCCGCAGTTCAGCGATTACCACCTGCAAGTCAGGCTCTAATCCTTGTAAATCGACAAACCATTCTAGAGGAATATCCCAGATGTAAAAAGCAACTTTGATATGGCTGGTCTGCATTCAGAAACGTTTTCTTTTATTTTTGCAGTTTTAAATAGTTCTGACGCGGCCAAATGGCATTAAAACTCTTCATGAGCAGCAGATTGCATTATACAAGGTCAGATTTTTTTCAGGCATGGGAAGGTTAAGTGATTTTCCAGAATCAAAGGATGTTGTGCCGACGATGGGACTCAACCTCATTTCCCGAGTTACAAATCGGTAGCTCTGTCCTTTAAGCAACATTTCCTCCCGGCTGCCACATGGTGTCTCCTAGTTCCGAACTAATCAGTCAATGTACTACTTTGTATTCCTTTACAACCCCATAAACCGATACAGCCCACCATTTTTTCATCCCAAACCCCCAACCCATTTGAACTCACGTAACTCAAGAAGACTAAGGGACTGATTACAAGTTGCTCAATATATTCCGACCTATGCGTAAACCCATGTTTACACCTGGCTAGGCAGTACAGGCTTGAAGGTATATAACACATCTGATAATTATGGGATGCGCTAAATACTTCAATTATCGTTAAATTTTGTCAGCTCAAACCAGCCATAATTTAACGGGGGAAAAACATATGGTATTTACTGCATCATCCAGATTTTGGTGTATTAAGACAAAAAAATCTGCAGGTTATTTCCCAATCACTTGTAATAGGTGCTATTTATCATACCCGATAAATAGCGAACTTAGGGTTATATTATCAAGAAAGGGTGATACATTGTCGCCGCTTTTATCGGCAGGATACTGCCGCTAAAGCGGCGATAATGGGCTTGATAATATGCCCTTGTGAATTCCCATAGAAGGCCAGGTTCAGGTGTTAACCTGGGCTTCTATGGGAATTCACAAGGGCATATTATCAAGCCCATTATCGCCGCTTTAGCGGCAGTTTCCTGCCGATAAATGCGGCGATAATGTATCGCCCTTTCTTGATAATATGGCCCTTCGTTGTATAGCACCTAAACTCATAATCAGGCCCTAACCTAAGTAGGGATCCTCTTCCATTGACCCCACAGTCTTCTTGAGGCTCACAGCTTGCCATTTCTGCTCTCAACTTCAGAGCGACTCCTCCAACTGATCAAAGAGTCCTCAACATGCCTATCTGCTGGGCTAGTATTATCATCTTAGCACTCCTTTCTGTACGAACATAGATCACCTAGGAACCCACTGCAACATTCCCAGCAGTCCTAGTACAACGGGGCATATTACCAACAACTAGCGATAATTATCGCTATGTTGGTTTAGCGGCGATATTTTTATCGCCGAGCTGCGGCGATTTTTATCGCTTAGGAACCTTGCTATTTTCAAGGTTTATCTCCTAAGCGATAAAAATCGGCCGAAATGCATGAATATCGCTGAAAAGTCAGTGATATTCATGCATTACTGAGCTAATGCTCTTAGCCATGTTATCCACCTACCATTGGATAACATGGCTAAGAACTGCTCAGGGCAGGTGTTAGCTTTTGGAGATATTCACGCTTAGCGTGAATATCTCCAAAAGTTGGTAATAGGAGATAGCGATGTTAGCGACTGTTTCCAGTCGCTAACATCTTGGCACGCCCACTTTGCATGTCATTAGTGATAAATATCACTGACATGCAAAGCGGGGCCAAAGATAGTCGCTATCTCCTACTAGCTGTCGCTAATTGGTGTTAGCGACAGCTAGGTAATAGGGAGATAATTTTATCTCCGCTTTCTTGGCTTTTAAAGCCAAAAAAGTGGAGATAAATGCCCTTGATAATATGCCCCAACATTTCTTTAACTGCACACTGTTAGCAACCTGCCTTTGCATTCTTCCCAACCTGTTCAGGCCTGTCCGTCACTAGTCACCATCTCTAAAAGGGTGGGAGGATGGACTAAAATCACTGAGTTGGCCTGAGGAGTGAGTAGAGGTGTAACCACATTCTGCAGGGGGGGGGCATAATTTTGCATTACACCACTGAGAAAAGCCTGGCCTGTTCTTCCTCTCCCACTTTCTAGCAGGCAGGCATGTGGGAGAATCCCACACCTAAGGGGGACTGTAGTAGCTGCATTAAAACCAGTGCTTTAATTTAAATATATTTTTATTGTTTTTTTACAACATATAATCATCAACGCTTTATCGTTATAGGGTAGCAGCCCAAACTGGCTGTGTTGATGGTAGTACAGTTACACATTATATCGGCTTGGCTGTCCGTCCTCTGTCCCACTAAGAAAAAAAGGAATGAGTGAACAGGGAAAGGATAGGAATTAAGGTAGAGAGAAAAAGAGATAGCCTACAAGAAGTTTACTTTCTTCTTGCTAGTTTATATGTGCCAGTGTTTTTTCAATGCAGTGCAACGCCACTTAGAATGCTAACACCAGCCCTTACCTGTGACAGTCCACCACATGGTGGCACTATCTGTCCATTTCGGTACAGGACACATGAGTTTAATAATTAAAAACACATTAACAAATAATTTTAGAGCTTCCAATCCGTTCCTACTGCTTTCAGTGGCCAAACTGTCAGATTTATTGGAGTGTGATGCTTAGTATGGCGCATTTAGACATTCATGCGGCAATGATGGCGGCACTTCCGGTCGGTAGAGCAACCCGCAGTGCTCCACGACGTTTGGTAATAATTACTGTGAGAAAGCAAGTTAACATTAAATATATATTCAGCTACGTAATGTTTCTAAGAAACTGAAAAGCACTGAGGCAACTCAGTAAAGCAAATAAAACTACAGCACGAGTTACACAAATATTGAAGCTTACAAACGCTATTGACAAAAGTGACTAACTAGCACATAACAGGATACAAATGTGTAAAAGCATGGCAAATTATTTCCTAAATGAATGCAAGGGGCCATAATTTATATAAGAAAACCACATTGTTGCGGCTTTTAAGTGCTTGCTCATACAAGATGGTGTGCCAGGAAAGACATTACATTAGGAAGTGAAAGTGTGCATAAGGTGTGTTGGAAACGGTCTCAAGGGCCTAAAGGACTCAGAGCCATCTGCCAAGAACCTTCTTTTTTTTAGAATTCTATATTTTTTAATGATAGCTTTAGCCGTCTCGCCAGACTACTATTGTTTAAAAAATATAGTCAAATCATTCCACAATATATATGCTTAGAGGGGCTTTTAGGCAGCAGGCTTCATTTATTGGTCTGTTGAACTGCCATTTGCATTTTACTCCCTCCCACCACAGTTTATAGCAAGGGCCAATGGGTCAGCCCTCTTTATCTATTTAGTCTTTTCATGTTGACTGAAGAAAAGTTGTGCATATTGCTGCAATTCTGCTTAAAATAGTTCCTTTCTCTTCAGTGGCAAACTCTTTCAAAGTGAGCTTTTTAAATTTAATTGTATGTCTATTATGTTTAAAAACATGTTTTTTAATTTTGTATGTACTTTGGGTGCCGAGTTAGATGGTGATTTACTTCATGCCTCCTTTTATAAAGTTGCTGTTATATAGGACCCGATTAGGAGGACAGTGGGACCGCCATCAGACCTGTTATATCCACCCGCCATATTTCAATGGCGGGTGGATCGGTGGCAGTCGGAAAGACCAACTGTCCGCATCCAACAGGCTCATTGAGCCCCCTGGTGCAGCGGAGGGAGCCATATTCCCTATAATGGAGGCGGTGCCTACCAGGCACCGCCGTAGCGAATGCGATGTCCCTTTACGCCCAACAGGCAGGCGGAAAGGGACTTTGGAGGCCAATAGCAGGCCTGGCTTTACCCCCTGGCCCTCCGATGTGGGCACTGGGGGCATCTATAGGGCACCCCTACATATACCTGCACCATGTGGCAGGCACCGCCTGGTGCCTGCCATATAGTACAGGGATATGTACAGGGTGCATTTTTTGCATTGTGGCAGGTCCTGCCGCCAGCAGCACCCACCATAATGTAAAGAATACACAGTGTGACTGCCTTGCAGGCAGTCGCATTGTAAACCCTAAGGCGGGACCGCCAACAGCTAGTCGTCCCTTTTCCGATAGGGTGTCCGCCCGCTATCCTAAATGGGCCCATAGTGTCCATGTGACATTCTGACATTGTAGCTACCTGCAATTTGAGTGGTTAGTTGTGTGATTTATTCTTGTCACTTTCACTAAAAAAGTAATGCTTTTTTAAAACACCACTAGGAATATACATCAGCAACTTTTTTTTTTATTGCATGCATTTGGTGGCCAGATTTGATTGGTTATATTTCATTTTTTCTTTACTGGCATGTGTTTGCAATATACAACAAATAAATATTTAATTGTACCAGCATGCCAAGCTTTGCCAATGCTTGTTTAAGTGGAATTTTTATTCAACGGTTTTTAGAAAGGAACAATGCAGGTGTTGTACCTACAGAGCATTCTCTTCAGAAAAACTACTGAAAAACAGGTACAGTGAGAAATAAATGTTTAGGATTCTTTTCTCTGGAAAATGTGAGAGAACATTTTGCCTCACTTTCCAAAAAGTCCACAAAGTTGTGTTGACCTGATATGCTTTAGCAGTTGCTAGTCTTTGAGAATTCTGAGGGTATGTCATAGGCTTTTCTTCATCAATTACGTGTAATTTTAAGACTTTCGGTATTCACAGAAGGCATTTAGAAGTCCTAAAGTTAGGAGTCCTAACTTCTGTGAATACCGAAATGAGTAAGCTCATTCTGTGATTACCAAAAGTAGTAAGTGCATTCTGTGAATACCAAAAGTAGTAAGTGCAATCTGTGAATACCAAAACAGTAGTAAGTTTAGGATTGAGTCTTAGGTTCATTCTGTGAATCGGGCCCTTAGTTCCTGCTTTTGGCTGCTGTTATCGACGTCAGATCATGCCTGGAACACTGTGGTGTGTTTTCTGACCACAGGAATTCGGAAAACAGGTGTGTTCTCCTCATTTCCGCGATTCAGCTTCGTCAGTATTTCTCTTGCGGCCGCCATTTTAGAGCTTTCACACGGCGCGAATATCTGTTCTCCTCACGAATGGGGTTTATTTAGCAGTGCTTACCCAATGATAAACAGGCTTTACTCTTTTTGTTTTTCTTTATTTTATGGCAGCGGAAGTGCTAATTTCTCAATAATACGGCGTACTTTTGACTGACCATCTATTTTATCAGCGATGTGCTGGTAAGCTGAGCTATCTTGTTCCCAGGCAGGCGCTTGAATGACCCTTCATATTTTCTGTTTTGCTGTCCAATGCGCCCACAATTTGGTGTACTCTGCGGCTCTTTCAATGCTGTTTCTATCTACTGCGCTGCTGAGCCTAACTACAACAATCTCCTCATGCTGTTAATGGAATGATGTGGCGTCCTTTTTTTCTGGCTGAAGACGTGTTTATTCCTTTTACCAGCCATATTTTCTTATGTCCTTGGAGCTCATTTTAGTGTCTTTTTTGCAGAGGATACCATTGTATGTCGCGCTACTCTTTCCCTGGATTGATGTATAGCTGCAGATTTCTCTTTCACTACGGCCACATCTTGCCGTATAACACTTTTAATGCACGGCTGCAGGCGCTTCTAGAGATTTCTTTTTGTGTGCTCTTACTGGGACTATACCTATCAATACACCATGGATCTCAGGCAAATGAATAAATCACATGGTTCTTCCGGAGTTGTTCCTGGCAAGCGACAGAAAAAAAATTCTTCGTCTGTAACTAAATCTCCTCTTCCTATTACTTTAGAGGACATTATGGATGAAGTACGCCTTATCCGTCTATTTATTTCAGATACCACAACCACCCTTCAAAGAATTAAAGACAAATTGTCTGGCCTGGACGGATGTTGAACAAAAAATCAGTGATGCTCAGGATGTCAAGGCAAAAATTGATACTCTCACCAAGGAAGTCCATCTTCTGAAAAAAGCTACAGAGGATTTGGAAAATCGGAATGCCGCAATAATTTACGAATTTATGGTATTCCAGAAAGTTCCGATGGTTCCGACATGATTAATTTCCTGAAAACTCAGGTCTTACCGATTCTTGGACTCCGAAAGACTGTTGATTTCAATATCCAGAGAGCTCACAGACTGGATCCTCAAAATGCCCCATCTGCTACCAAACCAAGGGGTATCATAGCCTATTTTTGTTGTATTCTGATTTAATGGCTTTTCTGAATGCGGCTAAACAACATAAGCAGATGTTTTGGTCTGGAAATACGATTTTTTTCAGTCAAGATGTCTCCAAGCAAACTGCCGCCAGACACAAGGAATTCCTAGATCTTAGGCCAGCTTTGAAGGCAATGAATGCTCGTTATGGCCTCATACATCCCTGCTTCTTTAAAGTAACTTATAAGGACAGAACTTTCTCATTCGACAAACCTGATAACCTTCGGAAGTTTATCCATACTCATCGAGAAGAGCAGATGGAACTGAGCAAACATTAATTGAATGTTTCTCTTTCATGTTTTTGGCTTCCTTCTGTTCTCTCCCTTTGGTTCATGTTTTGCTCTGTATTTCGGTTAATTTGTCTATGTTTTCTTGTCTGTTCTAGGTTCGATATTTGTCATGGTCGTGGATTCCTGTGTGTTCCATTCGTATCATTGCATGTCTGACACACTCCGTTGATGTTCACCCTTTCACCCTGGTAATTCCCCTTTTTATATTGTCATATATATATATATATATATATATATATATATATATATATATATATATATATATATATATATGCTTCTATAGCACCTGAATAGACCCCTGAAGGGGTATCTCTGCGCTTAGCCATACAGAGGAACCAGCTATTGCGCCCGAACAGTACTAGTGGGTGGTGGGCGGCGGGAAGAGAATTAAATGTTGGAAAAAAGATGAGTTTTTAGGATTTTTCGGAAAGACAGGTGATCAGTAATGAGCTTTAATGACAGGGGGAGGGTGTTCCAGAGAACAGGTCCTGTGTATGCCAGAGCCTTGCCTCCTTGGCGGGTTTTTTTAATTTTCGGAACCTTAAGGGGCTGGAGATTGCTGGAACGTAGTGAGTGGCCGGGAACATAGGGAAGAAAGTCTGTGGTGAGAAATGTAGGTCCCTTCCCAGTCAGGCATTTGTGAATTGTACACAAGATTTTAAATTTGGTACGAAGTCGCACTGGCAGCCAGTGGAGTTCCATCAGTAGTGGCCGGGAGGGAGTCCTAGATGGAGCATTCATGACTAACCTTGCGGCCGTATTCTGGACTACTTGTAGTTTGTTGAATTGGCCTTCATTGGATGACAAAAGAAGGCCATTACAGTAGTCCAGTCTACTGATGACCAGAGCCTGGACCAAGGTCTTTCTGTGGTGATCAGGGAGAAAGGGAAACACCCTTCTCAGCAGTGAAATAACCCCGAAACAAGTACCAGCAACCTGGTTGACATGATCTTTGAAAGTCAATGACTGATCGAATAACACTCCCAGATTTTTTATGGTCTGTTTAGGGATCGGGGCAGGTCCCAGTTCAAGAGGCCACCACTCTTTGGACCATAATGTTACTGCTTCCCCATAGAGTACAACCTCAGTTTTAGCCACGTTACACTGTAAGCAATTGTCAGCCATCCATTTAGAAACTGCCCTCATACCTTCTGCAAAAGTTCTTTGTAATGCAGGAGAGAAGGTCTTAAAAGGGAACAGAAGTTGGGTGTCATCGGCGTAGGACACCGGTATAAACCCAAAGGATCTCACTAAGTCAGCCAGGGGGGCCACATACACATTGAATAATGTGGGGCTTAGGCATGAGCCCTGTGGCACACCCCTAGTGAGCTCCCTAGCGATGGATTTATGGGAGCCCAATCTGACTTCTTGAGAGCGACCCGAAAGAAAGCTCTCCATCCAGGACAGAGCCGTGCCTCCCAATCCTATCTCTCTCAAACGGCCGAGAAGCAGTTCGTGAGACACCGTATCGAAGGCAGCGGATAAGTCCAATAGCATCAGAATCATCGACCCTCCACTATCCAGCGTCATCCTGATGTTATTGGTGACAGCCAGTAGGGCGGATTCGGTGCTATGGCCCTGCTTGTTTCGCATACCACGTCTGAATATTTCCTTCCTTCCTATTATCCTGCAATTTATTGTCGACTCTATCTTTCCCCTCCTGGCGATACAGTTGTCTTGGTCCTTTTTTTTCCGCCCTCCCCTTTCATTGTTTGTTCTTCCTTTTTTTTACGTATTATGGCTGAAGCCCCCTGACTTCTTGTCATCTCCTCTGTTTTTACTCTTTTGGGGTTTTTTAGTCCCGATTTTCTCACTTTATCTCATTTTTATATCAATGTTACTTTCCTCTACTTCTCTTTCCTTGACAACAGTTTTCCTATTTACCTTTTCCAATTCTCTTCTTTTTTCTTGGTACTCTGTCTTTTTGATTGTTATTGCTTTCTTGTTTTACTTTCGATCTTGCTGTTGTGGTGGCTACTAATGTCTCCTCTCTGTCTCTGATATTCTGAGTATTTTCATCCCTTTAACTGCTTTCACTTGCTTTTTTCATTTTCTCTTTTCCTTTCTTAACTGGTCTATGCTTTTTCTCCTATCTTATTTTCATCTCTCATTATGAATGGTCTTAGAATCATTTCATGGAATGTTAAGGGTCTTTGAAACCCTATAAAAAAAACAACGTGTTTTGTCTCATTTGGCTCGTTTGAAATGTCAAGTGGCTTTGTTGCAAGAAACACATCTTTCCTCACAGGATATTTCTTCACTACGTAAACAATGGGCAGAAGAAGCCTTTTGCTCCTCAGCTGTTAACAACAAGAATGGTGTTGTCATTTTATTTCATAAATCATTGTCTGTTCAAATACAAAATGAACTTTCTGACTCTAATGGCAGATGGTTGTTTCAAGATAGTATTGTAAATAATGTTCATCTATCTTTTTGTAATGTTTATGGCCCCAATGGCGTTGATTTGACTTTTTGGAAGGACTTCTCTTTACTTCTCCCCTCTCAACTGAATGATTATTTGATTGTGGGTGGTGACTGTAATCAACTTATGGATCCTTTTCTGGACCGTAAGTCACAAGCACGATATGTTCCCAATAAAATGCAAAAATCATTTCACAAATCTATCTCCTCCAGAGGTCTCATATATTCATGGAGAATATCTCATCCTGATTCCCTAGAATTTTTTTTTCTCCAGTACACGCATCACACTCCTGCATTGACTACATTTTTCTCTCACACCACGCTTTTCAATTTATGACTAACTCTGAAATAGGTTCCATTCTCATTTCAGATCATGCCCCCATTATCTTAGACATGGACTATCCTTCACCAATTTCTGCCTCTCGTCGTTGGCGTTTTAATAATTCACTTCTCCTTGACCCCCATTTTACTGATCACTTTGCGCTTTTTATGGTTGAATTTTTGAGTAATAATCTGAATACTGCCTCAGATTTTCACTTTCTTTGGTATTCCTTTAAGGCCGCTGCTCGAGGGTGTGTTATAGACTTTGTTTCCCGGAAAAAGAAAAAAGCCCTCAAACATGCATCGTACATTCTCCAACACATTAAGGACCTTGATCACCTTTATTTTAATTCTAATTCCCTGACAGATTATCCTCCCTCATCAAAGCTAAAATGCAATATAATAAACACTCCTGGGACTCTGCTTCTAATCAACTCCTTAAATTTAATGCCAAAATGTACTGTGGACGTAATAAAGCTGGCAAATCGCTTGCGACCTAACTTAAAATTAAAAAACAGAAATCCAAGATTGTTGTCATTAAAGATTCTCAGGGGGTTTCGCAGTCCTCGGATGCTAAAATTCTTGTTTGCTTTGTTCAATATTACTCTTCCCTTACACACCTGAATCTAGCCCTTCTCCTGAGCAACTAGATTCTTTTTTTCAATCTATCCCTAGATCTCCCGATAAACTTGTGGACCTTTCCTCCCTTGATGATCCTATTTCGGAGAAGGAGATTGTAAATGCGATTTCTCTTCTTCCCAAAGACAAAACTCCTGGTCCAGATGGTTTTACAGTGCGCTTTTTTCTTCATTTTAAAGCAGTTCCAGTACCATATTCACCTTCTTTAATTAATCACTGCCTTGCCACGGGTGAATCCAGAGGTTCCTTCATGCAAGCAATGCTTTGCCTACTCCCTAAAAAGGACAAGGATCCTTCCCTCTGCAAAAACTATAGGCCCCTTTCTCTTATAAATACTGATTGTAAAATGTATGCAAACATTTTAGCTATTCGCATTAATAAGGTCATCCCTGATCTAGTGAACATATATCAATCTGGCTTTGTTAAAGGTAGGTCTATCACTGACAATTCACAAACCCTTCTTAATATTATACATCTTGCTGCCAAGATGGATTCTCCTGTTGCAGCAATAACTCTAGACGCTGGGAAAGCTTTTGACCAAGTTAATTGGGACTTTATGTTTGGTGCGCTTAGATGGCATGGTTTTAGTCCCCATATTATATATATATATTTAATTTTTATACTCGGATACTAAGACTTCTATTTGGGTCAACGGCGCGCAATCAGAATATTTTTCCCTTCATAGAGGAACCAGGCAAAGTTGCCCTCTTTCACCTCTTCTATTTATCCTTGCCTTAGAACCCTCCTTGGAAAAATTAAGAACTTCTTCCTCCTACTCTGGATTAGTTTACAGGAATGTTGAAATCAAATTCACACAAAAACCACAGTTGATGGACAGAATGCAGAACAATGTCATACATTCACCCCAGTACAGAGATCTGGGCCTAAATCCATCGTTGTTTTGCACTCCACACCACCCCAGTTCAGACATAATCAGTCTGACCCTGTGCCTCATGGGAACAGTCCATCCCCAACTGCCAAGCCATGCCTTCCCTGGAGCGGAAACAAGCTTACGAGGACCGGTTTCTGGCATTCCAGCCGTCTTCAGCCCGGCTTGTTTGAATCCAGTGGTGTGGAGAGCATGGGACTCAGGTCTGAGCATACCCATCCCACTCAGGGTTACAAATGCAAAAACCACAGTTGATGGACAGAATGCAGAACAATGTCATACATTCACCCCAGTACAGAGATCTGGGCCTAAATCCATCGTTTTTTTTTCACTACACACCACCCCAGTTCAGACATGGCCATATGCAAATCAGTCTGACCCTGTGCCTCATGGGAACAGTCCAGCCCGAACTGCCAAGCCATGCCTTCTCGGGACCAGAAACAAGCTTCCAAGGACTAATTTCTGGCATTCCAGCCGTCTTCAGCCCGGCTTGCTTGAATCCAGTGGTGTGGAGAGCATGGGACTCACGTCTGAGCATACCCATTCCACTCGGGGTGACAAATGCAAAAACCACAGTTGATGGACAGAATGCAGAACAATGTCATACATTCACCCCAGTACAGAGATCTGGGCCTAAATCCATCGTTTTTTTGCACTCCACACCACCCCAGTTCAGACATGGCCATATGCAAAGCAGTCTGACCCTGTGCCTCATGGGAACAGTCCAGCCCTAACTGCCAAGCCATGTCTTCCCTGGACCAGAAACAAGCTTCCGAGGACCGGTTTCTGACATTCCAGCCGTCTTCAGCCCAGCTTGCTTGAATCCAGTGGTGTGGAGAGCATGGGACTCACGTCTGAGCATACCCATCCCACTCGGGGTGACAAATGCAAAAACCACAGTTGATGGACAGAATGCAGAAAAATGTCACACATTCACCCCAGTACAGAGATCTGGGCCTAAATCCATTGTTTTTTTGCACTCCACACCACCCCAGTTCAGGCATGGCCATATGCAAATCAGTCTGACCCTGTGCCTCATGGGAACAGTCCAGCCCGAACTGCCAAGCCATGCCTTCCCTGGAGCGGAAACAAGCTTACGAGGACCGGTTTCTGGCATTCCAGCCGTCTTCAGCCCGGCTTGTTTGAATCCAGTGGTGTGGAGAGCATGGGACTCAGGTCTGAGCATACCCATCCCACTCAGGGTTACAAATGCAAAAACCACAGTTGATGGACAGAATGCAGAACAATGTCATACATTCACCCCAGTACAGAGATCTGGGCCTAAATCCATCATTTTTTTTTCACTACACACCACCCCAGTTCAGACATGGCCATATGCAAATCAGTCTGACCCTGTGCCTCATGGGAACAGTCCAGCCCGAACTGCCAAGCCATGCCTTCTCGGGACCAGAAACAAGCTTCCAAGGACTGGTTTCTGGCATTCCAGCCGTCTTCAGCCCGGCTTGCTTGAATCCAGTGGTGTGGAGAGCATGGGACTCACGTCTGAGCATACCCATTCCACTCGGGGTGACAAATGCAAAAACCACAGTTGATGGACAGAATGCAGAACAATGTCATACATTCACCCCAGTACAGAGATCTGGGCCTAAATCCATCGTTTTTTTGCACTCCACACCACCCCAGTTCAGACATGGCCATATGCAAAGCAGTCTGACCCTGTGCCTCATGGGAACAGTCCAGCCCTAACTGCCAAGCCATGTCTTCCCTGGACCAGAAACAAGCTTCCGAGGACCGGTTTCTGACATTCCAGCCGTCTTCAGCCCGGCTTGTTTGAATCCAGTGGTGTGGAGAGCATGGGACTCACGTCTGAGCATACCCATTCCACTCGGGGTGACAAATGCAAAAACCACAGTTGATGGACAGAATGCAGAAAAATGTCACACATTCACCCCAGTACAGAGATCTGGGCCTAAATCCATTGTTTTTTTGCACTCCACACCACCCCAGTTCAGGCATGGCCATATGCAAATCAGTCTGACCCTGTGCCTCATGGGAACAGTCCAGCCCGAACTGCCAAGCCATGCCTTCCCTGGACTGGAAACAAGCTTCCGAGGACCGGTTTCTGGCATTCCAGCCGTCTTCAGCCCGGCTTGCTTGAATCCAGTGGTGTGGAGAGCATGGGACTCACGTCTGAGGATACCCATCCCCCTCGGGGTGACAAATGCAAAAACCACTGTTGATGGACAGAATGCAGAACAATGTCATACATTCACCCCAGTACAGAGATCTGGGCATAAATCCATCGTTTTTTTGCACTCCACACCACCCCAGTTCAGACATGGCCATATGCAAATCAGTCTGACCCTGTGCCTCATGGGAACAGTCCAGCCTGAACTGCCAAGCCATGCCTTCCCTGGACCGGAAACAAGCTACAGAGGACCGGTTTTGGGCATTCCAGCTGTCTTCAGCCCGGCTTGCTTGAATCCAGTAGTGTGGAGAGCATGGGACTCACGTCTGAGCATACCCATCCCACTCGGGGTGACAAATGCAAAAACCACAGTTGATGGACAGAATGCAGAACAATGTCATACATTCACCCCAGTACAGAGATCTGGGCATAAATCCATCGTTTTTTTGCACTCCACACTACCCCAATTTCAGACATGGCCATATGCAAAGCAGTCTGACCCTGTGCCTCATGGGAACAGTCCAGCCCTAACTGCCAAGCCATGTCTTCCCTGGACCAGAAACAAGCTTCCGAGGACCGGTTTCTGACATTCCAGCCGTCTTCAGCCCGGCTTGCTTGAATCCAGTGGTGTGGAGAGCATGGGACTCACGTCTGAGCATACCCATTCCACTCGGGGTGACAAATGCAAAAACCACAGTTGATGGACAGAATGCAGAACAATGTCATACATTCACCCCAGTACAGAGATCTGGGCCTAAATCCATCGTTTTTTTGCACTCCACACCACCCCAGTTCAGACATGGCCATATGCAAAGCAGTCTGACCCTGTGCCTCATGGGAACAGTCCAGCCCTAACTGCCAAGCCATGTCTTCCCTGGACCAGAAACAAGCTTCCGAGGACCGGTTTCTGACATTCCAGCCGTCTTCAGCCCAGCTTGCTTGAATCCAGTGGTGTGGAGAGCATGGGACTCACGTCTGAGCATACCCATCCCACTCGGGGTGACAAATGCAAAAACCACAGTTGATGGACAGAATGCAGAAAAATGTCACACATTCACCCCAGTACAGAGATCTGGGCCTAAATCCATTGTTTTTTTGCACTCCACACCACCCCAGTTCAGGCATGGCCATATGCAAATCAGTCTGACCCTGTGCCTCATGGAAACAGTCCAGCCCGAACTGCCAAGCCATGCCTTCCCTGGACTGGAAACAAGCTTCCGAGGACCGGTTTCTGGCATTCCAGCCGTCTTCAGCCCGGCTTGCTTGAATCCAGTGGTGTGGAGAGCATGGGACTCACGTCTGAGGATACCCATCCCCCTCGGGGTGACAAATGCAAAAACCACTGTTGATGGACAGAATGCAGAACAATGTCATACATTCACCCCAGTACAGAGATCTGGGCATAAATCCATCGTTTTTTTGCACTCCACACCACCCCAGTTCAGACATGGCCATATGCAAATCAGTCTGACCCTGTGCCTCATGGGAACAGTCCAGCCTGTACTGCCAAGCCATGCCTTCCCTGGACCGGAAACAAGCTACAGAGGACCGGTTTTGGGCATTCCAGCTGTCTTCAGCCCGGCTTGCTTGAATCCAGTGGTGTGGAGAGCATGGGACTCACGTCTGAGCATACCCATCCCACTCGGGGTGACAAATGCAAAAACCACAGTTGATGGACAGAATGCAGAACAATGTCATACATTCACCCCAGTACAGAGATCTGGGCATAAATCCATCGTTTTTTTGCACTCCACACCACCTCAGTTCAGACATGGCCATATGCAAATCAGTCTGACCCTGTGCCTCATGGGAACAGTCCAGTCTGAACTGCCAAGCCATGCCTTCCCTGGACCGGAAACAAGCTTCAGAGGACCGGTTTCTGGCATTCCAGCCGTCTTCAGCCCGGCTTGCTTGAATCCAGTGGTGTGGAGAGCATGGGACTCACGTCTGAGCATACCCATCCCACTCGGGTGACAAATGCAAAAACCACAGTTGATGGACAGAATGCAGAACAATGTCATACATTCACCCCAGTACAGAGATCTGGGCCTAAATCCATCGTTTTTTTGCACTCCACACCACCCCAGTTCAGACATGGCCATATGCGAAGCAGTCTGACCCTGTGCCTCATGGGAACAGTCCAGCCCTAACTGCCAAGCCATGCCTTCTCTGGACCGGAAACAAGCTTCCGAGGACCGGTTTCTGACATTCCAGCCGTCTTCAGCCCAGCTTGCTTTAAGCCAGTGGTGTGGAGAGCATGGGACTCACGTCTGAGCATACCCATCCCACTCGGGGTGACAAATGCAAAAACCACAGTTGATGGACAGAATGCAGAACAATGCCATACATTCACCCCAATACAGAGATCTGGGCATAAATCCATTGTTTTTTGCACTCCACACCACACCAATGTTCTGCATTCTGTCCATCAACTGTGGTTTTTGCATTTATCACCCCGAGTGGGATGGGTATGCTCAGACGTGAGTCCCATGCTCTCCACACCACTGGATTCAAGCAAGCCGGGCTGAAGACGGCTGGAATGCCAGAAACC
The DNA here is from genome assembly GCF_964263255.1 of Lissotriton vulgaris. Lineage (NCBI taxonomy): Eukaryota > Metazoa > Chordata > Amphibia > Caudata > Salamandridae > Lissotriton > Lissotriton vulgaris. The sequence goes on from NC_141691.1 coordinate 956,965,473, forward strand.
GGTCCTCGGAAGCTTGTTTACGGTCCAGGGAAGGCATGGCTTGGCAGTTCGGGCAGGACTGTTCCCATGAGGCACAGGGTCAGACTGATTGTAGATTAATTATCCATGAATACAGCTAAGTCCTTAGTGTTGGTTGAGGGTGAGATGTTATTGATAAGGACAATGGTTTTACAAAACCGTCTTGCTTTAGACGTCCTTTCAGCTAAAGAGGGAGGAGTCTTTAAACTTTTAAAGGTCCAAGAATGTTGTACTTATATACCAGATATTAGCAAGTATCTGGAGTGTTGGACAGGCCTCGTGGAAGGCCCGCTCCCTCCCCGCATAGCGAGGACCGAACCCCTGCTCTCCCTGTATCCCCGACAAGAACCCTCCCGGCAACCCACCGGGGCAACCCACGACCCGTCCACAACGGAGATCCAGCCCCGAACACCCCAGTACCGGCTGGCCCGGGCCCCCCGTCAGCACCACGGCCCCGGCCCAGCCGCCATCTTTGGACACTACCTGACAAGGCCGCGTGGCCTCGGCTCGAACCCAACCCTGGGTCTGGCCAGGCCACGACATCGAGGCACCACCATCCACCCAGGGGGTGAAGAGACCACTTGGCGGGTCAATGGGAGAAGGAGTGTCAATGGCTCCCCTCCGCCAGGTGTCAATCGCCCCCGGCCTCCCCGGGCGCTGGCTCCACCCCCCTGCTGGGTGTCTGGACTCCCTCATCCCGGACCTCCCGACCTCCAGGTGCGAGGGTCCGGACATCAAAGGAGACCAGACCTATAACTGGGGCAGCTCCAGAGCAGGAAGGCAGTTGTATCTTGGAGTCGAGAGACACCGTGAGGAACTCATCCTTGAAGGCCTGCTGGCACTGCCGCGGCCCTATCTTGTGAACCATCTCCGAAGCCTGCTGGCGCTGCCGCGGCCCTCTGCAACGTGAACCATCGTCCTGGCCTGCTGGCGCTGCCGCGGCCTTTCTCATCGTGCACCATCTTCGTAGCCTGCTGGCGCTGCCGCGGCCTTCCTCGTTGTGAACAATCATCCTGGCCTGCTGGCGCTGCCGTGGCCCTCCTCGCAGTGAACCATCATCGTAGCCTACTGGCGCTGCCGTGGCCCTCCTCGCAGTGAACCATCATCGTAGCCTGCTGGCGCTGCCGCGGCCCTCCTTGCTGTGAACCATCGACTTAAGCCTGCTGGCGCTGCCGCGGCCCCTCTTTGCAGATCCCCAAGCTCGAGGATTGTGAGCTTACTTCTTGCCGCACCTGTCCCGGACCGGTACTAAGACTGACCCGCTACCCCTCTCCCCTACAGAGACTAGAATTGAGAGGACCCTCGTGTCCTGACACTACTGTACCGTATCACCTTGCTTCAAGATTCGTATATAAAGTGTGTTGAACTCATCCTGGTGTGGTGTCCATCTGTGGGGGGGGGGGAAGTTACTTGTCTGTATGATCGCTGGAGACGGCCCTCACCGGAGGCCTCTCCCCTGTGCTCGGCTGACCCTCCGGGTCTCCGTCTAACATTGGTGGCCAGCGGCGCGATCCGAGCCAACGCATAATCGTAAAGAGAGTGACTCACCCCACGACACACGACCACCATGACAACAAAAGAGAGCGGAACAACGGAAAAGTTCCAGATGGAGAGACTAGAAGAATACAACCACAGAGAACTAAAACAATTCTGCATAGAACTGGGCATTGCTACCGCAGGACTGAGCACGAAAGAGGACTTCAAACACGCCCTAGAATCCTGGGCAGAGACGGGTACGACTGTACCCCAAAACCAAAGCCAAGAGACACCCAAAACCAGCCCCGCGCCGACAGAAGAAAGAAGACCGGGCCTCTCACCAGAGGAGGCCCGAGAACGAGAGAAAAGCAGGCTCCACGAATTGGAGCTGGCTCGACTTTGCTTGGACGGAGAACTCAAATTGGCGGAACAAAAAATAACTTTGGAACACTTACGGCTCCGAGAGGAGCGAGAAGAGAAACAAAGGCAGAGAGAGTTAGAAGAGAAGAAGCTAGCCTACGAGCATGAGCGCAACTTGAAGGAACTAGAGATTCGGAGGCATAACAAAGACCTCGGGGTCCCCGGACACCCGAGCCCCCCTGTTCCTACGGACCCCAAGGTCCACATCCCCAAGGATGTCGTCAGAGAATATTACCGGAACGATGATATCCAGCAATGGTTCAAAGCCTACGAAGTAGCCATTACCTCCCACCGGATTCCCCGGAGCGACTGGGGGGCCGGGTTATGGGGGAGGTTTGTCAACGAAGGGAGAGACGCCCTGCTGCAACTTCCGGACCATCACATGACGTCCTACGACCACATGAAAGCTGCTCTCCTCACTCGATACGGACTCACGCCCGAGATGTACCGTCAGAGGTTCCGCGACTGCAAACGGATCCCGGGTATGACTTGGGTGGAGTACGTGAACTACTTTAGCCGAGCCTTCGAAGGGTGGATCAAGGGCAGCAAGGTGACCTCTTACAAACAACTCTTTGACCTTATTGTATGGGAGCACCTCTCTAATAACTGCTTCGTCGAGCTCCGGCAGCACCTCCTTGATAGTAAACTGACTGAACCTCGGCAACTCGCCGTTGAGGCTGACCGGTGGGAGAGCACCCGAGTTTCCCGAAACGGGACCAGCGAACAGAACAGACCCGCCCAAGGGTTCCATCGCCCCCGAGGGGGAGGGGGAGGCCAGGGTCGGGGAAGAGATACCGTCCCGGTGGCCCCCGCCAGCAACACCCCGCCCCCGACCGGCCGAGGGAGCCTCCCGATGCGACCAGGTTTCCGCGCCAACGTTACCTGCCACCGATGCCAGCGACCCGGCCACTACGCCAATGATCCCAACTGCCCGAAAAACCAGAGCCCTATGCCCCGCCAGGTCGCTGCTGCCGCTCTGGGAGAAGAGCAAACACAAGAAGACACTGAAGAGTACGAGCCAGACCAGCCCAAGTGGGAACCCGCCGCCATGTCCCTGGTCTGCCTAGGGGAAAGAGACCTGATTCCGCGGGCACCCCTTCTCGCCAACACGCAGAAATACAGCCAGTGGGTCAACATTAACGGGCACCGGGCTGAAGCCCTCCGCGACACCGGGGCCAGTGTGACCGCAGTGCGCTGTCATCTGGTGACCCCGGACCAGATCTTGCCTAATATCCTTTGCCCCGTACGGTCGGCCGACAACTCAGAAAGCCTATGTCGGATGGCATGCGTCCCCTTCGAGTGGGGGGGAGTATCCGGAATGCTAAAAGTGACTGTCCGCGATGATGCCCCTGTGGACTGCCTCCTGGGGAACGATCTCGAAAGTTCTCCCTGGTCAGCCGTCGAGAGAAGAGAGCACCTGGGGATGCTGGGCCTCCCTGAATGGGTCTGCGTAACGACCCGGTCCATGGCCGCCCGCACCGTCCCCAGTCCAGAAGAACCCGAATGGCCAGCACCTCCTCCCCCGATCGTCCGCGAGGGAGCCACCCCGGAAGCCAGTCCTCCGGAAAACAGCGAAGAAGGACTCGATCGGCTCCGGGACCTTCCCGAACTGGCCCAGTGGCGTCAAGAGAGTGGCCCCACTCAGGAACAATTCCAACAGGAACAGAGATTATGTCCCTCCCTTGAGGGACTCCGGCAGCAAGCCCTCGCCCAGAGCACAGGAGACACCTCGGAGGCCCACTGGATTTATTGGGACAATGACCTGCTCTACAGCGAGCAAAAGATTGCCGAGCTGGGGGCCAGCCGGGTGCTGGTGGTCCCCCTCCGCTTCAGAGACTTCCTCTTGAACCTAGCACACGATGTGCCTCTTGCCGGACACCTGGGGCAAGACAAAACGTACAGCCGTCTGGTAACCCACTTATACTGGCCGAAGATGCGAAATGATGTCGCCAACCACTGCCGGGCCTGCCCAACCTGCCAGGCCAGCGGGAAGAGCGGCCGAAAACTCAAAGCACCCTTGCAGCCTTTTCCCATCATCACCACCCCGTTTGAACGGGTGGGAATAGACATTGTGGGGCCCCTGGACCCCCGAACAGCACAAGGGCACCGATTCATCCTGGTCCTGGTGGACCACGCCACCCGCTATCCCGAGGCCATCCCTCTTCGGACCGTGACGGCGCCCGTGGTAGGCCGGGCCCTGATGGGAATCTTCTCGCGGGTGGGCTTCCCCCGGGAAGTCGTCAGCGACAGGGGCACAAACTTTATCTCTAAATACATGAAGTCTCTCTGGCAACAGTGCGGGGTCTGTTGGGATTATCCTGTGAGACTCTTCTGACGTTTCCTCTCGAGCTGTAAACTCCCAACTCCCTCAAGGATCAACCAACTCAATCAGGATTACAACACTGACTGAGCCAACTTCTCCCCAAGGGAAAGGGGAAGTGGACAGAGAGACTAACAACAAATTAACCTTGTAAGAACTTCAGTTGTTGGTCTCTCAAGAAAGAGCTCCAGGCCGTTGACTTTACTTATAGGTTGCACAACACTAGATCCATGTTACACAATAGTAAGTTGGCTCTTGAACACTCTTAAAACAAGGTTGGGAACTGACTCAGTAACTTGACAACTGAGACAACAATTATTCTTCAGTTCAGGATTACCTGCAGTAGGAAGACAAGAAATAGCAGCCTATAACAAGAACATCATTGCTACAGGTTAATGTACAATCCCAACTGTCTTTCAAGAAGAATAAACCTTATTAAACATAGTTCAATACAAGCTCCTTATTTTCACAGGTTTAAAAGCATTGAGAGAAAAACCCCCAAAAAGACTTTGCCTTTGACAAGGCTTGTTTGAACTGTCTCAGTATTACATAGAGAGGTAAACCCCCAATAGGCTCTTGCTTTTGCCAAGGCTTGTTTGAACTGTCTCTGTTTTATCCTAGAGCAACAAGCCTTAAACTTCGAAGAGGATTAAATGCCCCTTGAGAATGTTTTACAGCAAAAAGTAATTTGCCTCTTTCAAGGCTTGTTTAAACCTTCATCGTTGTCAAGCGCAGCCTCAAACAGCTTTAAACAATTAATATTAAATTAAAGTCTTTTTGCCCCAGAAGCGCTACGCTTATCTTTCTGTTGCTGCAGTATCAGAAAATCTTACTGTCCTTTTAAAGTCACCAAGCGTCCAACAGGAGACTCGAACTGCCGTCTGAGGGGAGTTTCACCGGCTGCCTCCCGGCAGGCTTGAAGAGGGAGAGAGACCCGTTGCTGCGTCTTCAGCGGAACTCGGGTCACAGCCGATGCTGTCTTCCGTAGAGTTAGGGACTCGGCAGAGTGTTAAGAGTTAGAGACCTTAGGGAAGGGGGAAATTACAGGTTTGGCAAGGACTACAGGAAACAGTGAACCAAGGAAACCTCCAGCGCAGGGTCAGAAGCTCTCGTCAGGCACAATGAGAGACGAAGCGTTGAGCCGTTGACTGAGGCTTCTATTTATAGCCTCAGCCACGAGAGTCAGAGCGAGCCCCTTAGCAGGTGATGTCACTGGACTCGTGGGCTGGCGCGAGCCTGTCTCAGAAGAGCTCACAATCTTAACAGTTAAACCTTCCTTTAACAGGAAACTACAAACAAGCATTGCTAAGGACAAATTCATGGAACATAACCTAAAAGGATTAACCTAGTATTTAATCACTTTCAATCTATTCCTAAAATATCTACAAACTCAAATTGACTTAAAAGATTCACCAGAGATAAACAGAATCTGTTTTCAAACTGATTTAGACAAGACGACCGGTAACACCCCTAACAGTTCCTCCCCCCAAAGGTCGTCTTACAGGTCGAGGTTTGTCAGGATGCAAGGCATGAAAAGACCTAACAAGTCTAGGGGCATGAACATTTCTTTCAGGTTCCCAAGATCGCTCAGAAGGATCATAACCCTTCCAATCAACCAAATAAAACAAGGTACCCCGAATTCTTTTTGAATCTAAAATAGATTTAACCTCATATTCAATATGATCCCCAATAACCACTGGCGGAGGAGGATTATCAGGTCGAGTGGTAGGTTCAAAAGGTTTCAAAAGGGATACATGAAAAACTGGATGAATGTTATACTCATCAGGCAAAACTAATTTTACAGAAACAGGATTCAAAATTTTCTCAATTTGAAAAGGACCCAAATACCTAGGTTTCAGCTTCCTAGGACCCTCTAATTGAATGTCTCTTGTAGACAACCAAACTAATTGTCCTTCCTTGTACAGAGGGGAAGATTTACAATGAGCATCAGCAGAACGTTTCATAGTTAACTTACTTTTAATCCACTGCTTCCTAGCCCGCTCCTGAATATCCATCAAGGATGACAACCTATCAGACACAGCAGGCATGGACTGCTGATCCTCAGGTAAAAGAACAGGAAGTGATCTAGGATGTTGACCAGTGAGGAAGTAAAAAGGAGAACAACCTAAGACTGAATGCGTGGTGTTATTGTAAGAGAACTCTGCCCAGGGTAAAACTTCATCCCAATGACCCAAGGAAGTATTTAACAGACATTGTAAACCCTGTTCAACATGTTGATTTACCCTTTCAGTTTGCCCATCAGTCTGAGGATGAAAGGAAGAAGACAAAGCTAATTCAATTCCAAGTTGTTTACTAAGCTGTGACCAGAATTTAGATATAAACTGAGGACCCCTATCAGAAATAATCTTAGAGGGAAGCCCATGAAGTTTGACAATATTTGATAAAAACACCGTACTAAATTCTGCAGCAGTTGGAATTTTGTGTAACGGAATAAAATGTCCCATCTTAGAAAGTAAATCAACCACCCCAAGAACCGTAGTGTAGCCATTAGAATTAGGAAGATCAGTAATGAAATCTAAACTAATGGTGTGCCAAGGTTGAGGAGGAATTGTCATTGGATGAAGTAAACCCATAGGAACTGCATGTAAGGCCTTTTGTCGTGAACAAACTGGACAAGCTTTCACAAACTGCTGAATAGCAGAAATCATTTTTTCCCACCAAAAATGACGTTGACATAAGTCCAAAGTTTTATTAATGCCAGGATGGGCAGCAATAGCCAAATCATGATTCCACTGAATTACCTTGTCCTGTAAACCTTTAGTGGGAATAAACAACTTATTATTGTGATAAAACAGACCCTCACTGACTGAATTCCCTTTCTTGGACAACCACTCAAGAATATTATACTTTTTTAATTCATCCTTAATAGAATCCAAGAAAATTTCAGAATGAATCTCCGCAGCTATTTTCTCTATAGGCAAAACACTAGGTGGCTCTTTAACTGAAATTAAATCTTTTTCACAAACTAATCGTGAAAGTGTATCAGATAACAATTGCTTATTTCCAGGCCGATACGTAATTAAGAAATCAAATTCACTAAAAAACTGTAACCATCTCATCTGTCTGGGAGTAAAAGCCTTAACTGTGGAATAAAATTGTAAATGTTTATGATCAGAAAATACTGTGATTGTATGTTTAGCCCCCAAAAGATGATGTCGCCGTTCTTGAAAAACATCCTTAATTGCTAAAAGTTCCAGTTCAGCAATAGTATAATTCTGCTCTGCCAACAAAAGCTTCCTAGAAAAAAAAGCTACTGGATGTAAATGACCAGTATTTGAATCCTTTTGAAGCAACACACCACCAATAGCAGTTTGAGAAGCATCCGCCTCAACAAAAAATGGCCTGTCAGGATCTGGATGAACTAAAATTGGAGCAGAAGTAAAGGCTTTCTTTAATAAAGAAAAAGCCTGATCCGCTTCTTCAGTCCAAGAAATTTTTTTCCCTTTTTTTAACAATTGAGTAATGGGAGTAACAATTTCAGAAAATTTGGAAATGAAACGTCTATAAAAATTGGCAAATCCTAAAATTCTCTGAGTGTCCTTAACAGAAACAGGAGTTGGCCAAGTTAGAATTGCTTCAACCTTTTTAGGATCCATGTGAATTCCCTCAGGTGATAAGCACTAGCCAAGAAATTCTACCTCAGGGGCATTAAATACACATTTTTCTAATTTAGCAAATAAAGAATGATCCTTTAACCTCTGCAAGACTGCCTGAACATGTTGTATATGCTCCTCAGAATTTTTAGAATAAATCAAGATGTCATCAATATAAACAATACAACAGACATCTAACAAATCATGCAAGACTTCGTTGATAAAGTATTGAAAAGCAGCCGGAGCATTACAAAGACCAAATGGCATGACAGTGTATTCAAAAAGACCAAATTTGGTACGAAAGGCGGTCTTCCACTCATCACCTTCCTTGACTCGAATCAAGTGATATTCCCCTCTAAGATCCAGTTTGGTATAGATACTGGAGCCCTTAATTTGATTAAGAAGCACAGGAATTAAAGGTAACGGATATCTGTTTTTAATTGTTGCTTTGTTTACAGCTCTATAATCAATACAAGCCCTCAAATCACCAGATTTCTTCGCAACAAAGAAAAGTGGAGATGAAACAGGGGAAGTGGAGTGACGGATGAATCCAAGTTCCAAAAGTTCATCCAAATACTTCCTCAAATAATCATTCTCAGGTTCAGTTAAGGCGTAAATTCTGCTGCAAGGTAGAACAGCTCCAGGGACCAAATCAATTCTACAATCATAAATTCTATGAGGTGGTAGTTTAGTTGCTTCAACTGGATCAAATACTTTCGAAAAATTCTGATACTCAGCAGGAAGCCTATTTACCTCTGAATTCAAGGTAGCGCAAAAAAGAGGCATTACAGGATCACTTATCTCTTGATAACAGTGCAGTTTACAAAAAGAAGATTCCAGGGTAACTGTTCTTTTAATCCAATCAATTCTAGGATTATGTAACTCCAACCAGGGAATACCCAAGATTACTCCAAAAGTCGGAGCATCAATCAGATCAAAAACCACCATTTCAGTATGCCCGTTGTCAGCCACTAAGGTCAAGGGCTCTGTGTTAAAACAAATCATACCAGAAGACAATACTGAACCATCCACAGCTCTCACAGGCTCAGGTTCCTTTTTGGCCACAAACTTCAAATTTAATTTATGAGCAAACTCAATGTCGAAAAAATTCCCTGTGGCCCCAGAATCCAAAAGTACTGGAATACTATGTCTTTGTAATGAGGTTAAAATAAAAACCATCCGAATAGTGAAATGTTTGGGAATAAGTGTTGCGACGTTTGTGACAAACTGAGAGATCTTAGAAGAAGATTTACTCGAAGAAACGATTTCAACTTTCTTCGAGAATTCTAGTTTTCCGACTGAGTAGATGAAGAAGTCTCGACCACCAAGACTTTCTTTTTAGTAGGCTTAACTGTACAATCCTTAGCAAAATGCCCAGGCTTGCCACAATATAAACATAAGTTACCCTTACGTCTACGTTCCTTTTCCTCAGGAGTCAAGGGTCCCTTAAATCCTCCCAACTGAGCTGGCTCAACCAAAAAATTCTTAACATCAGACTCCTTTTTCTCAACTTTAAATTGCGAACTTCTAAGGTCACTCCTAGTTTTCTCATTTCTACGTTCACTTAACCTATGTTCAAGTTTGACCACAAGGTCCTGAAATTCCTTAAAATCCTCAGGCAGATTAACAATGTGCGCAAGAGAATCTTTTAAGTCATCTTTAAGACCTCTTAAAACAAAGAAATTCTTTTCTCTTCTGGCCAATGTGTCTCGGACAAAAGTCTGTTAAAGATAGTCATGTATGAAATAAGATCTTTAGATCCCTGACGAAGGTTCAATAACTCATTGTCCGAAGCCTGAACTAAAGTATGTTTCGCAAATAATTTTGACATGGCCAATTTAAAATTCTGTAGATTATGAAGCAATGGGTCATTATTATCAACTAAAGGCATTGCCCAGTTAGCAGCCACCCCTCCAAGAAAAGAAATTATAAAAGCTACTTTAGCAGAATCGGAAGAAAAAATTTGAGGTTTGCACATGAAATGCAACTGACATTGACTGAGAAAAGTGGCATATCTACCACTTTCTCCAGTAAATCTTTCAGGATTTGCCAAAGGGACAGGTGCGGGAGTTACCACCGTGACTTGAACTGGTTGAGCTGCTGACTGTTCCCCAGAGGAATGAACATCAGAACCAAATCTAGTTGGTGTTAAAACGGGTTTCCTTTCCTTAGTTGGATCCCTCCAAACTGTGAACCCCGCCCTAGTTTCGTTTAACTGCTGACGAAGAGTTTGATTCTCCTCACGCAAATTCTCCATCTCCAAATTCATTTTCTGTACCAACTGAGTCAGCTGAGAAACATCCATGAGGGCGAGTTTACAAGCTCTAGAGGAAACGATTTTTTTAAAAAAAAGGCTTCGTCTACTGTTGGGATTATCCTGTGAGACTCTTCTGACGTTTCCTCTCGAGCTGTAAACTCCCAACTCCCTCAAGGATCAACCAACTCAATCAGGATTACAACACTGACTGAGCCATCTTCTCCCCAAGGGAAAGGGGAAGTGGACAGAGAGACTAACAACAAATTAACCTTGCAAGAACTTCAGTTGTTGGTCTCTCAAGAAAGAGCTCCAGGCCGTTGACTTTACTTATAGGTTGCACAACACTAGATCCATGTTACACAATAGTAAGTTGGCTCTTGAACACTCTTAAAACAAGGTTGGGAACTGACTCAGTAACTTGACAACTGAGACAACAATTATTCTTCAGTTCAGGATTACCTGCAGTAGGAAGACAAGAAATAGCAGCCTATAACAAGAACATCATTGCTACAGGTTAATGTACAATCCCAACTGTCTTTCAAGAAGAATAAACCTTATTAAACATAGTTCAATACAAGCTCCTTATTTTCACAGGTTTAAAAGCATTGAGAGAAAACCCCCCAAAAAGACTTTGCCTTTGACAAGGCTTGTTTGAACTGTCTCAGTGTTACATAGAGAGGTAAACCCCCAATAGGCTCTTGCTTTTGCCAAGGCTTGTTTGAACTGTCTCTGTTTTATCCTAGAGCAACAAGCCTTAAACTTCGAAGAGGATTAAATGCCCCCTGAGAATGTTTTACAGCAAAAAGTCATTTGCCTCTTTCAAGGCTTGTTTAAACCTTCATCGTTGTCAAGCGCAGCCTCAAACAGCTTTAAACAATTAATATTAAATTAAAGTCTTTTTGCCCCAGAAGCGCTACGCTTATCTTTCTGTTGCTGCAGTATCAGAAAATCTTACTGTCCTTTTAAAGTCACCAAGCGTCCAACAAGAGACTCGAACTGCCGTCTGAAGGGAGTTTCACCGGCTGCCTCCCGGCAGGCTTGAAGAGGGAGAGAGACCTGTTGCTGCGTCTTCAGCGGAACTCGGGTCACAGCCGATGCTGTCTTCCGTGGAGTTAGGGACTCGGCAGAGTGTTAGGAGTTAGAGACCTTAGGGAAGGGGGAAATTACAGGTTTGGCAAGGACTACAGGAAACAGTGAACCAAGGAAACCTCCAGCGCAGGGTCAGAAGCTCTCGTCAGGCACAACGAGAGACGAAGCGTTGAGCCGTTGACTGAGGCTTCTATTTATAGCCTCAGCCACGAGAGTCAGCGCGAGCCCCTTAGCAGGTGATGTCACTGGACTCGTGGGCTGGCTCGAGCCTGTCTCAGAAGAGCTCACAATCTTAACAGTTAAACCTTCCTTTAACAGGAAACTACAAACAAGCAGTGCTAAGGACAAATTCATGGAACATAACCTAAAAGGATTAACCTAGTATTTAATCACTTTCAATCTATTCCTAAAATATCTACAAACTCAAATTGACTTAAAAGATTCACCAGAGATAAACAGAATCTGTTTTCAAACTGATTTAGACAAGATGACCGGTAACACCCCTAACAGGGTCACCTACAAATTCACGACCCCCTATCACCCGCAAGGAAATGGCCTGGTCGAGCGGTTTAACCGCACCCTCAAAGGGATGATCATGGGCCTAGAAGAACCCCTACGTCGCCAATGGGATGTGCTGCTCCCGTGCCTCCTGTTCGCCTACCGAGAAGTCCCCCAGAAATCCCTGGGCTTCAGCCCATTCGAACTCCTATATGGACACCCCGTCCGGGGCCCCCTCAGCCTGGTCAAAGAAGGATGGGAGGTGGCCCCCAAGAAGACTCCTCCGGATGTATACAAGTATCTCCTGACCCTCCGCAACCAGACCCGGCGATTCAGGGAACTCGCCAAGGCCAACCTGGAAGCCAGTCAGGAGGACATGAAGAGATGGTATGATCAGCATGCCTCCTCCATCGAGTTTGAGCCGGGACAACAAGTCTGGGTGATGTCCCCAGTTGAACCCTGCGCCTTACAAGACAAATGGACCGGGCCCTTCAAGGTGATAGAGCGCAAGGGTCCCGTCACCTACCTGATCGACATGGAGTCCCCCCGGAACCCCCTACGGGTCCTCCACGCCAACAGACTCAAACCACATTTCGTGCGCTCAGAACTCAGCCTCCTGATGGCTACCGATAGTGGGACGGAGGAGGACTCCGAGCCCCTTCCTGACCTGCTGAAGACACTCAAGCAGGACGGCTCCGTGGAAGGGGTCAGACTCTCCGATGCCTTATCCCCAGAGCAACGCCAAGACTGCCGAGACCTCCTGCTACAATTTGCAGATCTGTTTTCCCTCATCCCCGGGGTCACCCCCTGGTGCCTTCACGACGTGGACACCGGGGATAGCCCCCCTATCCGACACAGGGCGTACCGAGTGCCGGATCGAGTGCGCACCTGCATCTAGAACGAAGTCTCCAAAATGCTGGCTCTGGGAGTGATCGAGCCATCTGACAGCCCCTGGGCCAGCCCAGTCGTACTGGTCCCCAAAGCGGCCGCCCCGGGCGTTGCCCCTGAGCTCCGGTTCTGTGTGGACTGTCGGGGCCTGAACGCCGTTACCAGAACTGACGCTCACCCCATCCCCCGGGCGGATGAGTTGATTGACCGCATGGGGCCGCCCGCTACTTGAGCATCTTCGATCTAACAGCGGGCTACTGGCAGATCGGCCTCACCCCCGGGGCCCAAGAGCGATCCGCCTTCTCTACCCCGGATGGCCACTACCACTTCAAAGTGATGCCATTCGGCATGAAAAATGCCCCGCTACCTTCCAGAGACTCGTGAACAAGGTACTGGCGGGCCTCGAAGAATTCAGCGCCGCCTACCTGGACGATATTGCTGTATACAGTCGCCACTGGGCAGATCACCTCCACCACCTCCGGGAAGTCCTGCACGCCCTCCGGCAGGCCGGGCTCACCATCAAAGCCAGCAAATGCCAGATTGGCCAAGGGTCCGTGACCTACCTGGGACACCAAGTGGGGAGCGGTCTGGTGGCCCCCCTCCAGCTTAAGATCGCTGCCATCCAGGCCTGGCAACCACCTGTCACCCAAACCGAGGTCCGAGCCTTCCTGGGGCTCACCGGGTACTACCGGCGGTTTGTGAAGGACTATGGCAGCATCGTGGGGCCCCTCACAGAACTCACATCCAAGAAAAACCCCAAAACCGTCAACTGGACCCCGGACTGTCAAACAGCCTTTGAGAAATTGAAGGCCGCCATGTGCACCGCTCCCGTGCTACAGGCCCCTGACTACAGCCGGGTGTACATAGCGCAGACGGACGCCTCAGATCATGGAATTGGGTCCGTCCTCTCCCAGCTCAACTCTGAGGGAGTCGATCAGCCAGTGGCCTTCATCAGCCGACGCCTGCTGGCCCGAGAATAGCGCTGGAGCACCATCGAGCGCGAGGCCTTCGCTGTAGTATGGGCCCTCAAGAAGCTCCGGCCCTATCTCTTCGGCACCCACTTCCGGGTACAAACAGATCACCGACCCCTGCAATGGCTGATGCAGATGCGCGGAGAGAACCCAAAACTGTTGCGCTGGTCCATCTCCCTGCAGGGGATGGACTTCACTGTGGAACATCTTCCAGGCCAGGACCACGCCAACGCAGACGGCCTGTCACGCTTCTTCCCAAGGGGATGGCTCTGGGAGTGATCGAGCCATCTGACAGCCCCAAGGGGATGGGTGACTCTCCCTGCCTTCAGCTGGGGGGGACGCATGTTGGACAGGCCTCGTGGAAGGCCCGCTCCCTCCCCGCATGGCGAGGACTGAACCCCTGCTCTCCCTGTATCCCCGACAAGAACCCTCCCGGCAACCCACCGGGGCAACCCACGACCCGTCTACAACGGAGCTCCAGCCCCGAACACCCCAGTACCGGCTGGCCCGGGCCCCCGTCAGCACCACGGCCCCGGCCCAGCCGCCATCTTTGGACACTACCTGACAAGGCCGCGTGGCCTCGGCTCGACCCCAACCCTAGGCCTGGCCAGGCCCCAACATCGAGGCACCACCATCCACCCAGGGGGTGAAGAGACCACTTGGCGGGTCAATGGGAGAAGGAGTGTCAATGGCTCCCCTCCGCCAGGTGTCGATCGCCCCCGGCCTCCCCGGGCGCTGGCTCCACCCCCCTGCTGGGTGTCTGGACTCCCTCATCCCGGACCTCCCGACCTCCAAGTGCGAGGGTCCGGACATCAAAGGAGACCAGACCTATAACTGGGGCAGCTCCAGAGCAGGAAGGCAGTTGTATCTTGGAGTCGAGAGACACCGTGAGGAACTCATCCTTGAAGGCCTGCTGGCGCTCCCGCGGCCCTATCTTGTGAACCATCTCCGAAGCCTGCTGACGCTGCCGCGGCCCTCTGCAACGTGAACCATCGTCCTGGCCTGCTGGCGCTGCCGCGGCCTTTCTCATCGTGCACCATCTTCGTAGCCTGCTGGCGCTGCCGCGGCCTTCCTCGTTGTGAACAATCATCCTGGCCTGCTGGCGCTGCCGCGGCCCTCCTCGCAGTGAACCACCATCGTAGCCTGCTGGCGCTGCCGCGGCCCTCCTCGCAGTGAACCATCATCGTAGCCTGCTGCCGCTGCCGCGGCCCTCCTTGCTGTGAACCATCGACCTAAGCCTGCTGGCGCTGCCGCGGCCCCTCTTTGCAGATCCCCAAGCTCGAGGATTGTGAGCTTCCTTCTTGCCGCACCTGTCCCGGACCGGTACTAAGACTGACCCGCTACCCCTCTCCCCTACAGAGACTAGAATTGAGAGGACCCTCGTGTCCTGACCCTACTGTACCGTATCACCTTGCTTCAAGATTCGTATATAAAGTGTGTTGAACTCATCCTGGTGTGGTGTCCATCTGTGGGGGGGGGGAAGTTACTTGTCTGTACGATCGCTGGAGACGGCCCTCACCGGAGGCCTCTCCCCTGTGCTCGGCTGACCCTCCGGGTCTCCATCTAACATGGAGAAATATATAACCAACATTACTGCAATTCATTATGAGATTGAAGACTTGACTGGAGAAACAGTATGGGAAAAGATTGGAAAGGGGTTTGGTAAGGTTGGAGTTGGTTTGCGAATCTTGGAAAAGGGATTTTGGGTTACATCTTGAAGCCCATAATAATAGTGGTGTTTTGTGTGATTGGGTTGTGGGGATTGGTTAGAGCATACAATGGGTACTAGTCAAGTAGATTGGAGAGGTAGATGAGAATGCAAGAAAGACGCATGGAGACACTGCAGGACAGTCAATATCGAAGTTTGAAAAACATGGAGTTGCTCAAGAGAGGGAAAGTGGCAACGAGCTCTGTTTAAGTCAGTTCTTCCCCGAGGATGGTGTAGTATGTGATGACACAGGTCATCAAAGGGGGGGGAGGGGCTGAGAGAGTGCCATGTTACTTGAAAAAATTTGTAGGGGTGCATCATAATCCTTAGTAGTCAGCACCCACATACTTAGAGGATCTTACTAATGTAGTTTAGAAATGTAACAATAGGCTGGGAATCAGTGCAATATGTAGTGATGTGTTTATTATTTAAAGACTAATGTTGTGCCTTAATCAAAATGTGATGCTGCATAACGTAGAAATGTAATCATAAGTGAAATGTTGCATTAACAATGTGTCTTAATGAAATAATACATGTGCCTATTAATGCCTTAACCGCAGCGGTTTTTCCAATGCGGCGCGGGCGTTCTATTAGGTGGGCGGGGCTGCGTCGGCTGTCAGCCGACGCAGCAGTGAGGTAGTGCTCCCGTCGGCCAACGGTCGACGGCAGCACGCAAGGGGTTAATGAGTGGATTAACATAGTGGTTAATGTGAAAAATATTGCCTGTAGAACTAACGTTAAAGTGATGAAATGTAATGTCAAGTCATGTTAGAAATGCGTTTAAAAGTGCAAAGGCCTGGGACATGCTGAAGCCAGTAGAGGCCTAACTGTATTTTTTCTTTGGTTAGCCTTAGTCGGGAAAGAAATGATTTTCTCTCGCCTGGGAAAGGCTGTCCTCAGCGAATATTAAATTGTAACTTTGAATGTTGCAAGAATGGTCTCACCTGTATTCTAGCTTGCAGGTGCAAGGCCACAAGGCTCGTTAGGTAGAAGGGTCCATTGTTTAGAAGTTGGGATAGTGGGCGCGAGTGCAGAGACGCTGACAAGGAATTTGGGAGTGCAACATTCAGCGGAGAAGGTGCCTGGGACCCAAGGACACACCAATGGACGCTTGATGGAGAGGTGCCATACTGGAAAAGTTTGAAGATCTGTACCTGCCAGAGGGGCATACCTCTGGGCATGTTGACTTTTTTGGGATTTTGTATTAGGGACAGCAGAGGGTGGAGAGTCAGTCCAGAGCAGAGAGCAGAATAGGGGTTTAGAAAGAGGGTTTGGGAAAGGCAAGATGTAGACAGTTTGTGAACTTAAGGCATAGTAAGGTGTAAGAAGGAGCATCTTAGAACGAGCTCAGAAATTGAAGCAACTTATTGGAAGGCGAATGTACTTCTCAGGAAGTCATCACAGCTGACACCTTTATTCTTGCTTGGTAATTCGTGAAGTAGGGATGTCACCTTACAGTTAGTGTAGGGACAGTCTAACCAATTTCTTTTCCTTTTTGTAAATGCAGTCTTGACTTTCTACATTATCTGTAATGGTATGTCTAATGCTTCTCGAGTTAACCCTGATTTTTATTCTGAGTCGTCTGAGACTCTTGCGTAGGATTACCTTTGTATTAGTGCCAGTCTATTTCCTGAATCTTTTGCTGAGATGTTTGTATGTTCAGTTATTTTTGGCTTTGAAATAAACTTTAAAATTTTCAGTTGCTAGTCAGTGGTCCTTTGAGCCTAATTTGGATTTGTTTTTATAAAGTTGTTATGAGCTATGATTGTGAAAATCTTCCCTTTACGTTTCTAAGACAGGGAAAAAGGTTCAGTCGACCTGACCTGGGATTCTAGAGATTGGTAAGGAAAATCTTGATGAGAATCCCAGCTTCCCCAGCACCTATCTTGGTATACACCTATGCAAGTCGTTTCTGAATGGTGGAAACAATTCCATCCATAAGCGGGTGGGTGGGACCCACTGTGCCCATTGTGTCTGCCGAGTGTGTCTGTTTCCTTCACTCTAGCAATATTTAAAGGTAAAGGCAAGGTAAAGCTGATAGGTTTGCCATGCATTTTCATTTATAAGCCAGATATATTGCTAAATGTGTGTTTCAGCAGCAGTTCGGTGGCATGAGCAGGTAAACAGCCAAGAGGGTTGGATCTTAGCAGCGCTTAGCAGCGGCCACAAGGCTACACGCGGTTGCTAGGGATCCCAAAAGTGTTGTTCCATTAATAGAACCCATTAGAGAAACGACCTTAGTATTTCTTTTGTTTTTCTGTAAAGGGAACAAATATGTCCTGCAGTGCAGACAAAAATCCCCAAAACGGGCTGCTAATTGTATTTAATGAACATATGAGATTAAAAAAAATGAATGTACAAAAAGTGTGAGGATCGAGTGTACTTTTGACCTTTAGAATAGTCTCTTGTGAAATGGAATAGACCCATTTCCTCAGGGGAGGAATGACTCAACGAAAGCTAACAGCTGGGGGTGAAAGATGGGTACTCATCATCTCTGCAGATCCGAAATATGCTTGCTGCTGTCTCAGAGCAATGCCTGACAGGGGCTGACCAAGACATGCACATAGCTGGAGGGGTTAACTGCAAAGCCCCTCTGTGAATATAAATAATTTTTATTTGAGATCTTTTCATTTCAATCTTCTCATTTCTTACAATTAAGCATTAAAATATACAGCAGTAGGTCAAACATTCATTGTGAGTCATTCATATCTGAAAAGCGTACGTAATTATTTATGCAATGTTTGACATCAACGCACTACTATATCTCAAAGTCTTTAGCAGTGGGACTTTTCTATCTGTTCTCTTGTATGCTGGGATGTCTTGCTAGTAAAAGAGGAGTTGTTTCTGTTCTTGATTTGAGCTGCTCACGTCTTATTTATTTATTTATTTATAAAGTTTTATATAGTGCGAACAAGATCCCGAAAGATATCAGAGCGCTTTACAATAAGTTGGTAGAGAGGACAAAATGAAATATGCATAGCATCTTTCAACCAATTCTTCTCTTACAAGCTTCCTGCTTACTTATTACCCCTTCTGGTATCCAAAAGAAATCACACTTAAGCATCTCATTTATCCCCATCCAAGGTGTGTACACCAATGTAGCTGGAATCCCTCCACGGAGCAAAGTAAATGGCAATTCATATGTCATATAGTAAGGAGTCATCCTGTAGTTCCACAACATGGTCCTCGGTTCCTCCTCCCACTTCAAACCACTCCTCCCAGACAACTGCAGAGAACCAATAAAACACCTCATTGAACCTTTCAACTTGACGATTCTCTCTGGGCTGATACAAGGCTGTCTTGTGATGGGTTATACCTCTGCTTCTCAGAAAATCTACCATGGCACCAGACACTAATTAAGAAGCTTTATCTGTCACCACTGAAAGAGGAATTCCTTCTCTGATGAAAACAATTTTCCATGGAAGGAAAAAATATTGTGACTTCTCACTTTGTTCAGTCTCTTCACTTCAGGCCATTAAAACAAATATTAACAATGGCAAACTTCCCCTTAAATTTTCTAAAACTATAAGGCTCACAAATGTCTATACCTACTTTCTTCCATGGTTTTGCTGGATAGGTGATAGGCACAGCAGGTGCCTCTCCACCAAAAGCTTGTCACTGCACTAACAATTACGTACTCCTTCATAAATCTTTCTCGATCTCGAACCATATTAGGCCCCTAGAAATCAACGTGGGCATTCCTTTTCATGGCAGAGGTGGCACGATGGCCCATGTGGAGCAATTCCATCATCCTACTGCGAAGAGAAACAGGCAAAGCTAGACTACAACCTCTTAATGCCATGCACAATGGACATGTCTGGCCTAACTAATTTGTAGATTTTCAACAAGTCCTCCATTTCTAAATCATAATTTCAGCTTCTCACGATTCTTTCATTTCTGCACATCAATTCTTCGTCACTACCCACACCTTGGTCCCACTCTTCTCAGCAATGACACCTTTGGCCACTGTTTCAATACCACCTACGAGCCAGTCATCTTATTTATTTATTTATTTATTCCATTTATAAAGCGCGCTGTTACCGAGCTGTGTCCTGGCGCTGAATCTTCAACCTGTGCTTGGACATTCGACAAAGAAAGTTTGGATACATAGACAGCTGTCATGTTTCTAAAACATGGCATATACTTCACCTCAAGTGAGAAGTCTCTTAGCCACTTGGGGGTTTCTCTGCCTGTTCCTTGGTGGTAAAAATATATCCCAGCAGTGATCACTGCACAGTTTGAACGTTTGTACTGACAAAAACATGCGGAAATGCAGGATTGCTAATTAACAAGCAATAGCTTCTTTCTCAAGAAGAAAATAGTTTTCTTCTGCCCCTCTCAAGGTACGTGAAGCAAAAGCTATTATCCTTTCATCTCGTCGGTCAAGATGCTCCCGTACCATATGCGCCTGCAGGGCCGGCTCTAGGGCGGTGCGATCGGTGCCATCGCACCGGACGCTGACTTGGGATGCGGGCGTTATGTTTATTGTTTTACAAGCAGCTGGTGCCCCGTTCCTTAGTTCCAGCAATACAAATATCAAGATAACTCATCCAGAAATTGTGTGCATACCTCGCCAGTCCCATTGCAGGGACCACCGCTGCAGAATCGCTCCCCTCCGCCGCCGCAAAGCCACACCAGCGGCCGCAACGGGAGGGGGGCGTTCGGGACAGGACTTCATTTCCCAGACGCCCTAGGGGCGGAGTACGCCGCCACAACTCATTCCTGCGCCAGGAGGCGCCTCAAAAGGAGGCCAGCCCCGGTGGAGCGGGGGAATTATCCAGAAATTGTGGGCATACCTAGCCAGTCCCACTGCAGGGACCACCGCCGCAGAATCGCTCCCCTCCGCCGCCGCAAAGCCACACCAGCGGCCGCAACGGGAGAGGGGCGTTCGGGACAGGACTTCATTCCCCAGACGCCCTAGCGGCGGAGTACACCTCCACACCTCATTCCTGCGCCAGGAGGCGCCTCAAAAGGAGGCCTGCCCCGGTGGAGAGGATCGCACGCGGGTCGGTGCCGGGAGAAGCCTGGGACAAGGGCGGGACCATCTAAGGCCATCATAGGCCAGAAAAGGCCGGGCCGGGCCACCCCCCCTGGCTGTGCAACTAAAGGAGGTAAAGAGCCCCGTTTATTATTCATAGGCACACTCCGGCCCTCCCCAAGGGAAACCATATTGTGATTTGTGACATTTTTAGACTATTCTAGGTGTTTGTTGCTGTTCCGTGCTAATTACATCATGACATGCAAGGGGGTGCGCAAAAATCCTATTCCCCAGAGGGACTTGGCCAAGGGGACGTTGGACCACTACCTAAATAAGGCAACACCACCCATTGTCCATCAAACAGTGAGAACAGAACGACAACTGTCTACAGATTACACCTTCAGGGAGCGATCTCCCTCACAGACAGTTGACGTAGCACAAAACTCTTCATTGCTGGAGGAACTCAATAATTTATGTAAATCTAAGTATGCTGCTGTCGAATCGAGAATCGAGCAACTCAGTGCTTCTACAATCATTACAAGTCCCCAGTCTAGTACATTATCCCAACCAAATGAAAGATTGCTGGGTACTCCCCTTTGTCTACCTGCAAAAGGAAACACGAAATCCATAATGTCCCCCCCAGGTGCCCTCTGGTAAAAGAAAACGATATGTGGATAAACACACAGGGAGTCAAGCACAACAGAAAAACTGAACTTAAGCCCTCCACTGCCTATCACATTTACCCCTAAAACATGTAAGGATTCAGCGAAACGGGTAACTCCTGCATCCTCTACTCTATTGGCCCAGATAGAAACCATGATCAACTCTATAATATCCCCCTTGATAGAAAGAATGAACAATCTAGGGGATAGGATTACGGGCATAGAGGAAATGACTAAGGCAAACTCGCTACTTTTGAAAAGTATGGCAGGCCCCAACCAAACACAGTCTTCATCCGCCACTGTAGTGCCCATAACATCTCTACAAAGTAACACTGACCAAAATCAACCAGTAGCCTCACACATGTTATCTTCAAACACTCTGAAAGTATCCGTAAAATCCACAATAGCACAGAGTTCTTCTTCCAGAATAGGGCTGAATAAAGAACCCATACCCCATAAAGGGTCACTTCCGAATCAAGGGAATATGTCACGGAAATCTAATCATATACAATTACCACCGGAGGCTGCTCCGTTTGTGTGCGTCCTCTCTGGAGTGCCAGCACTTACAAACGGAAAACCTGAAAGACAACAGGACCTAAGAAATAAGGTGATGTTCTGGTTAACAAAAAATAGACCCCTGCCACCTGATATTGATGGAAGAATACGAAGTGTTAGAAGGGTGGGCTGGCTTGGTCCCCTCCGAAAAGATATACCTCGTGACCTTGTATTAATAAATTTTAGAAATAATAACGTCCCATATCTTCAAACCTGGCAGCCACAATTAGGAGACGGCCCTATACACACCTGGGAACTATCTGACTTTTATCCCAGAGCATCTCTCCTCCCCCAATCAAGACTAAACGAAGAGAGTAACTTTCCGATGGGCAGAAACCCCCCCGGGGTGAGGGGCGATAATATTCAGACTTCGATTTGACATAATTCGTAACGAATTCAATGATTAGCTGATTTGTTCCTAAGATTTAATGCTATATTAATATAATGTTATTTATTGTGAAATGAAATGTAATGGTGTATATATATGTAATGTTGCTTTTATGATATCGAATCATCGGAATAATTTTCTTCCTGGAGAGAGAGACCGGAGCTTTGTCTAAGAAATGTTGCCTCGTAGTACAGAGGGTTAACATGCCTGCTGCAAATAACGTGTCCACTTATATCACAAAGTGCATAAAATGTAAATTGGACAATGGGTTACTGCTTTTGTCAGAGTGATCCTGTTGTTACTTGTAGAAGCTAAAATCCTAATATATTAACGGTCATAAAACAGCTGCATGCAAACTGCCAGGAATGTCTTAGAGCTATGTGTTTTTTTCCAGTCATTTGTTATCCTAATATTGCAAAAAGGGTTCATTTATGTTGTAATCAATTCTTATTATTACAGAAAACTGTTAACAGTGTCACATTTTAAATTCTAAATTTGTGCTTTTGCAGACCAAGGACTCTTGAACTATATTGCCTACCAGAATGGATGACATTTTTCTCCTACACCTTGTAGGCCCTTGCCTTATGTAAAATTTCCTATACACTCTTTTACACATGTATGATTGTGCAGTGTGTGTGATGTAAAATGTTCTGACACCTTAAACTTGTACGAGTCGCACTATAAAAATAAATGAATCTAAGAGACAGTGGTTATTGAGACTTGAGGAGCACTGTCAAATGGTGATAGTGTGTGTATCTGTGGCGGAGGTAGTAATGGAGGGGACGCCAACAAACATTGTCGCACAGGGCGCCACCAGTGCTAAAGCCGGCCCTGTGCGCTTGCATCTGTCAATACTAATGTCTTAACCTCAGGATCAAAAGATTTTAATATGGGAGTTTCCACCATGACCCTTTTGGTATGCAAACATGAATTTTTACATTC
Organism: Lissotriton vulgaris; assembly: GCF_964263255.1. Lineage (NCBI taxonomy): Eukaryota > Metazoa > Chordata > Amphibia > Caudata > Salamandridae > Lissotriton > Lissotriton vulgaris. Next base: position 956,988,257 of record NC_141691.1, read on the forward strand.
AGATGACCACTCATATTTGACCGCTTCTACAGCAACTGCCTCATCTCATTGTTCTTTTCAGTAAAATGGTCTATGAATTTCACATAGTATTCTGCAAGACCCAAGAACGACCTTCACTGTTACTTTTTAGTTGAGCACAGGGCATTCTCTATAGCTTCCCACATTCTCAATTTAGGTTTTATCCTATTTTCATCAACAACATGACCCAAGTATTCTACCTCAGACACTGAAAATGTATCAACACCTGTAGTCCAGCCTTAATTCCATAGTGTAAGTAAAACTAGCCATAACAATCCATAATTTTCATCCTGTTGTGGATTGCTGCTGTCTTTTCTGTTGTTTCCCTGTTGCTAAATCTTCGGTCTGTACAAACAGTTCTTATTCTTTCTTCTTCTGTAGTTGACCACTCAAGTATGTCCTTCATCTACGACCTGTATTTTGGTCCCTTGTTTGTTTCCAGTGTATTGCTAAGTGCATATGTGCTAGTATCAGCCTTTCATCATCTCGGACCATACAGGGCTTAAACATCTTGGTTCTTTTAGATAGAGTTTCATTAGAATATTGTAATCAATGTTAAGATGTGAAATGGAACAATAGTAAGATAACAGAGAGGAATCCTTTTCCGCCTTCTGACTCACTGACACGGTGGTCGCCAGACATGTATTGTGACGGGCGACTCCAGTTATCCATATGTTGTTCATTGCACTTAGTAGATCTGAGGGTAGAAATCCTATTAACGTGTTATAAGGTTCAGGGGTATTACTGGTGGGGATTGAGGTTATGGACCATAGGAGGTCTTGAACATGTCTGTCAACTCTTGAACAGTCAATGCCTTGTTTATACTGCCAGGCTGGTCCATTGGTGGAAGCCCCAGAATTGTGTTAACTTAGATAATTCTGCGACCCCTGCAGCGTTCTTTCATGTCTGATTTGTAGAGGTCAGGGTAATAGGGTGTAAAGGGCAAGGCTTCTGCTAGAAGCCTAAATTCTGATGTTGTTTCACTCTGATCAGTAGTATGGGCAGTTGCTGTTGCTTATTTCTGTCTAATTGTCATTGCCAGACGAGCTGCTCTGTTACCGTTTTCACAGCACTGCCAGTGAGTGAAGAGCAGGTTTCCTGAATTGGTCCCTGTAAAGCCTCTAGGGTGCCCCTCTAGCCTGTGTAAGGTTTGACTCGCAGTTCTACAAGAACTGATGCCTTTCCATATTTCACTCTCTGGTTTGCCTTGTTCAGTTGTTTCGCTTCAGTTTTTTTTCCTTTGGGATGTTTCTACAGTGACATATCCCTCAGGACTGCATTCAGTGCGTCTCATAAGAATGTTTTCCCTACTTCGCGTGTCACATAGTAGTCCACTGTGGGTTCCTTTCATCTTTTTCCCAGTATGCAGTTGTTTATTACACTTTTAGTGAAGAATCAGGCGCCATGTCTCTCAGGCGAGGCTTCTTGGAAGCCTGGGGACCGATGGGGTGTGATCTAGCACAGATGTCGGTTCATTGTTAGCCTCACTACAGGGATATACATGGGATTTCAACACCAGCTGTGGTGTGCATAGCTGTACCTTCGTTGTAAAGAATTTAGAAGTATGTGTAGTCATGCCTCAGTCTTCGGCGTGTGAATGCCCTCATGCATCCACCAAGCGTTGTTTTTGCATGATAAAGTGAAATATTGTGCAAAGACTGCCTGGAGAGAAGCTCCACGCCTCCAAACTGTTCTCAAGCACCCTAAACTCAGTCATACAACTAGTAGACCCACCTGTGCTTCTGTCTCTTGCAGGTCTAGAGAAAGTTCTGAAGTCACCCCTTCCCTCCGAGGACTTCAAACCCGAGGCATCTTGCTCGGAGGTTAGCTGTTCTCAAAAGACATGGGACCTCTGCTACCTACCAGGAGCATATACGAAAATACCCAGAAAGAGGCTGATTCACAATTAGCGGCACTGCAGGGGGACTCGTTTACATACTCTTACACACATGTGTGCATCAACCTCGAAATATGCACCTCCCTATTAGTTAAAGCGAGCAGAGGACCCAGTCATTTCTATATGTACTAATGATATATGAATAGTTCCATATTAATCACATTTTAGAAGTATGGGAACCAATTCACAAATACATGTAAGAGTATTTAAAAGAGTTCTACTACACTTATCCCATAAGGCCTTGGAGAATATATGCCATGCATCTTTGGTATATGCGCAAGTGGAGTGAAATATATCTGCTGTTGAAGCTGTCTTAAGTTTTATACAACCGCAATGGATTTCTATCAGTAGCCCTCTGGCGTTATTGCCTTGTAAATGTTCCCTGATTAGGGGATAGTAGGGATGGACTTAATGGGACACTAATGCAGTCTGGGGATCAATATCGGGGGAGAGGTGTGGCGCAGCGGTCAGGGCAGCTGAGCGTGGGGTTCACGGTTCGATACCTGGTCCCAGCGGCAGCTCAGCTCAGCACCATGTGACTCTGGGCAATAGCTCACTTAATATCCCCGATGGCCCCAGTGCCTTGAGACCCTTACGGGTGAGTACTTCATACTTTACAAATACCGGATTTATATCTAGGTGTCACTGTGACCTCTGCACTTCTAACTGTAGTGTAGCGAGTTCAACTGGCAGCCAGGGTGTCTCTCCGTCTGTAAGTAGGACCTCCATTACCTGGTTGAGATGACAATTTCCCCAATCTTTACCTCCATGATTAATTACTGCAAACACATCAACCATCTAACATACAAGCACAACTTAGGGATTGTAACTGACACGCCATACAGACAAAATGAATAACAAAGGGTCTGATCACAACAGACCCGTTAAAGTGCAATATCTCTTACTGATATGCTCTGGGGCGTGGGGTGCCAGCAACTTGCTACCTACACTCCTTACCCTTTTTCTGCATACAGTACCTCATCCAGCATGTTTCCTATGGTTAAGGTGAAGGGCTCCTCCCATAATTTCCCCCCTGTCCTCACTCACTGTCAGAGGCTCCCAGGCGCCTCCTTCAGTAGAGCCTTCAGAATATTGCTAGTGGCTTCAGCTGTGTTCCTTGTGATTGAGACAGCATCAGCTATAGCAAAGCATGTTTTGGACAGGCCAGCAAGATTTCAGGACATGCAGGGGCACGATGGGGCCCCCCAGAAGGGGCAGAAAAGGCCCCGGGTGGATGCAGTACCAGAACTGGACGCGGACTTGCAGGCTATGTTAGATAAAGCCAGGGCTCTGGTGGCCCGGAAAGGCAAAGAATGGATGGACCAGCAAATGCAAGGGGATCACCGGGGGAAGGGAAAAAGGCCATGGCAGGCTCCCCTTACAGCACCACCATCCAAAGGAGCAGCGAGCGGGAGGCATGCAGGCAAAACGGTGGCCCCCCCGTAAAGTCAACCAGGTAGGATCAAAAGTGTCTGGTGAGGGCAAAACGAAGGGCACCGGGGGCAGGAGAAGAGCCCAACCCAACAGAGAGCTGCTTAAACTTTAGAGGTACTTTTGGAATCAGAACACAGACGAGCTCAGCAGCAAGGCGGGGTCTGTAGCCAGCACAATGGCCTCACCGGAGCACTCAGACAGCAGTACATCACGGCGGACGATGGCAATGGAAAGCACCATGCACAAAGCGTAAGGTGAAAGCGCCCAAGGGGGCAAAATGATGGGTCAGTGCCAGGGGGACCAGGGCAAATAGTGAACATGGGTGCACAATTAGGAGTTAACATACTAGCAATGCAAGGGGCATGGCGCCCCAACCGCCTTGGTGGACAGGCCAAGGAAGGGAACAGCAAGGTTTTCAAGAGGAGGCATTGGGGCAGGGACCAGCTCATCCAGCAGCATGGGTCCCCTAGTGGCAATGGCCAGGGGCCGAACCCCCATTTGCAGGAAACCCCCCTTGGAATACGGAGGGCAGAGGGGCAACCCAAGGACCGAAGCAAGCGGCAAAGGAAAAGAGGGACCTAAAAAAGAAGGTAGATGGGGGGCAGGAGAACCCCCAGCAGGGGAACCTAACCAGCGAGGTAAGGGCAGAAGGGGCCCTGCAAGGCGGTGGGGGGGGGGAGCTCCAGAGGGTAATGTGGAAAAAAAGGATGGGCCGGACAGGTCTGGACCTAAGGGGTAAACCTGCCAGCGAATATCTCTGCCCCTCCCCTGGAGATCCCCCTACCACTACAAAGCGTTTGGGGCTGGCTAACCTTATCCCCCTGACAGTAAAGAAGCGAATATGGAGGAAAGAATTCATAGACATTTTTTCATTACTTGAGGTACGCCAGGCATGCTTGGACCGGAGTACGTAGGACAAAAAGGAAGAGGATTGGAGGGACAGGTGCAAGCAGAGAGGGGAGAGGTCAATAGAGAATTGGTTAAAGGCATTTAGGACTCTGGCATGTGTAGGTATGGAAAAATTCCCCCAGAGGGCAGCAGCCCTGATCCTCTACGAGCAGAGAATACATGATGTGCAACAAAGATACCAGGTTGACGCTTGGTTAAAATAGGACAAGGCCTTTAGGGGGAAAATGCAAACATGCCCAGTGACTGAATTGGATTGTCAGGATATAGAAGGGTTTACAACTCACATGGTAGTGGCTTGAGAAGGGGTGAGCGTGAGAGAGACCACTTTTTGTCTCTATGGATCAGAAGGGACAAGGCAAAGCTCTCACAGGGAAGCCCCAAAATGGTAACAAATCAGGAAAGTTGTGTTGGAAATACGACAAGGATGAGTGTACGTGGGGAGCCGCTTGCAGGTTCAAGCGCGCACGTGGGACCTGCCGGGGCGACCATCCCACCTAACGCTGCAGGCAGGCACAAGGGGCAGGGGCCAACAAGGAGAAGGGAAGCCCCAAAAAGTAGGGTGGGATGGCTATAGAAACGGAAAAAGGGGAGGGAGCAAAGGACCCCACCCCCATGAAAAGCAAGCAGACCATTGTATTTATTAGGACGGTACCCCAAGACATTGGATAAACAAAAGCTAGCGGCAGGTTTCACAAAGGGTTTTCTCATTTCCTTCAAAGGACCGACGGTGGCACGGGAGAGCAGGAACCTGAAATCAGTACGAGACAACCCGGCGGCTGCTAGGATGAAAGTGGAAAAAAAGGTATAACTTGGAAGAGTAGCAGGCCCATTTACAGCCCCCGCTTAAAGATTTGGTAATATCCCTGCTAGGCATAGTCCCAAAATGGAGGCGGGCGAGGTCAGGTTAATACAACACCTGTCTCACCCACAGGGGGACTTCATCAATGACTGACTGGACTAGGAGAGTTGCTCAGTGGCATACGGATCAGCAGACGATGCAGTGGATTTGATAAGACAAGCGAGTAGGGGGGCCCTGCTGGCAAAAACTGACATAGAATTGGCATTTTGTCTCCTCCCATTTCACCTAGACAGCTACCACCTGCTGGGTTTCCAGCTGGATGGACAATACTATTACAATAAATGCTTGCCAATGGGCAGCCCCACATCCTGTGCTTACTTTGAGGCTTTCAGTGGTTTCCTGGAGTGGAAGCTGATGGAGGGGGGCCATTGACTTAGGTGCAGTTGAAAAATCCAGACGCAAACTGAAGGTCACCATGACAAGGCTATGTATGGCCAATGGCTAGGAAATCCGTAAGACACGGTTTCATAAACTTGAGTTCCCCGGGTTATCACTTGGAGGATGGGGTGCACCCGACAAGTGTGAGAATGGATATGTTCCTGCTTAACAGCGCGGGGGTGCTAGAACAGATGGGTTTCGCGTAATAGGAAGGAAGGGGTAGCGGAACATGGGGGGAGCTCCCTCCGATCGTGATAACATGGCAGAAGAAAACCTAGAAAGAAAGACAAATGAGATAAATTACTAGAGGTAGATGGAAGGCTCACACAGTGTCCTTGGGATGCCTCATGGCAGGGGCACTGAGGGAGCTAAGAGGTGCACAAAGCCACAGACAGAGTAGTTGTGATGCTCCCTCAGTGCCCTTGGGATACCTCAAGGCAGGGGTACCAAAGGAGCGAGATGTCAGAACTCAGCCTCAGGCTGGATAGATGAAGTGCTCACTCAGGGTCTTTGGGATGTCACACAGCAGGGACCCAGAGGAGCAGGGTGGGGCCAAGAAGGAGTCGAAGGCAAGCAGGACAGCACTTGAAGCACGGGCAAGTCCGGAGGGACACCCACCAAGTCGGTAGCAAGTTGAAGCCTAACACCGTTGAAACAGTGGCCAGATATTAGGGCTCCTCCTCAGAAATTGGTCTGTCTGAGAGCAGATAATGACCAAGAACGGACTGAAAGAATTATAATTGCAAAGACAGTAAATGTGTTAACATAGATGTTATGAATGACCATATAAATTGTGATAAGTTTAACATGTTATGTTTTAATAAACTGCGACCTTTTAACGCACCAAATCACGGTATCAGTGGTGTGTTTTAAAGGTTCAGTTGGACGCAGATAGAAAGGGCTGAGGGAGGAGGAGGGGACTCGCCTCTTGGGAAGGGTTCTGATTTGCACCATAGAGAGGTATCCTTAGCTATGCTGTGTCCATTTTAGGTGCTAATGTCCTTCCATAATTCAATACTGCTGAGTGATAAAGGCTTCCCATGAAGGCCACCTCTCAGTGAACCGCTCAGCAGCACCAGTCTAGTGATTACAGGCGTAGATTAACTTGGCAGTCACAACACAGGTCCAGAACGCCTGCAATATCCGACTAACTCAAAGCTGACCAGAAGTGGGTGTATGGCCTAGAGCTTGAATCAGACAGCACCTTTTGTGATAACGTTTAGACTGTGTGTAATGTCTTATTTGATAAGGTGAAGGAAGAGGGAACAGGTGCAGTTACTGATTTATTTAGTAAATTGCTTGGAACTACCTTGTTCTGTTTCATACTTCCTCCGATGAAATAGGGTAATATTATTGAATTGTTACTCTTTTATATTTAATAAATGGCTTTTGAGGTTTGTACTTTTTACATTCAGATGATTTGGAAATGAGCAAGTTGCATAAAAGGGTTTTTAATACTTGCTGGCTTGTGGGCTTTTACTCAGAATAAACAATCAAAGATGATGAATTGTACTTGACTCCTTTTTTACGTTAATTGGGTCACTGGGGCTCAATTTTCAAGAATTCATTGGCCACTCCAGCCTCTTTCATCAGCTGCATATAAACTGTAATCAGCTTTGCTGTAGCTGCTAATTACTCTGTAGTTGCTGCTCTTGTAATTTAAGTGTAGCCTTTGTATTACTTCAGGGATTTGGAAGAATTCCTGACTATAATTATCCATTCTATATGAATCGGTTTTGTTGCAGCTTTCCTACAGCGTCCCTGTCTTTTTCTATGCTATTAATGCTAAAATTATATTTAAGCACAGCACCTAGGATTGCTGATAAGCGGTTCAGTGCAGTTCCTGTTTCTCGATTTTTGGTGTATACCTCTGTGATTGTTTTCCGCGTTTTTTTGTGTTTTTTATTTCTTACCATGCCATATCGAGTTGCTTTGCCCTTGTGAATATGATGTTTCAGATCTGTGTTCATTTACTGCAGATGTAACTGACTACCTTGTCCTTTTTTGATTTCCCATTGAAAATAACTTTGACGGGACGATCTTTACAGCTTCTAAGCAGTTCTGGCCCAGATTTAAGGTTTTGTGTCGCCCTTGTGCCACGCAAGCGGATGCAGGATGGTTTACAGTTTAAACGTTATTGTTTAGTTAATTAAAACCATAACGAATGTCCTTTACAGTAAGTGTTATAATTTGATGTCTGCTTGCTTTAAGGAATTATCTGATGTCATTTTGTGTGAGGTCATTTTAGAATGTAAGCCTCAGGCAGAGCAGATTGTCTTAGCCCTGGTACTGACTGGACGTTGATGCTGTTCCTGATTAAAGACAACTAGCCTACAACTTTGGAGTAATTGTCTTTTTAACAATGGCGACGAGGGAAACTATCTAACTTGATTGGGGACAAGTGAACTACAGCATCAATTCCCCTGCTGAATTTTGGAATCAGATTTTACTTGGACTATCACTCGTTTCACTTGGAAGGAATTACTGACGAGTCCTGAATCTCAGACTGACTTTCTTCTTCAACTTTCATTTAACTTTCCTGCTCTAACGTCGTGTTCAACATTTTAAGGTAATATTTTACCTTTTTCTGATTCTCCTCCGTGTTATGCCTGCAAACTGTCTGTGCATCTTTTGACTCCGGCGAAGGTTCCAACCTCGAGAGCCCTGAAGCCCCGTGAGTCAGGCATTGTTTCTGCACGTTCGTTCACTGGAACGTTTCCTGAATGCCGTGAGGAGAATGCAGAGGCTGTAAGCTGCAAGTGTCATCACGCCCTGATTGACCTTGATGCGACGTGACCCCGCGCTTCAGCGTAAGCGCCATCTTGTGTTTACCAAAACCTTATTGAAGGTTACTAAACGCAGACTTCGGCAGTTCCTAACCAGCATCGTTTTTTCACATCATCGGCGGTCAACGCAGATCTTACCACTGCCATCGCAGATCTGCTATTGTTAACTGTTTACCGGTATTTAAAGACCTTTATTTCCATTTATATGACTTCATATTTTTTTTTTTGGGTTGTTTTACTCGTTTTTCCAGAATAACAGACTTATCAAGCCCATGACTGCATCAAGCCATATAAACTTACAGATATAACCTGGATTACAGATATAACAGACTTATTTAGATTTACCTGGATTACAGTTATAACAGACTTATTTGGATTTACCTGGATTACAGATATAACAGACTTACCTGGATTACAGACACCATACACCAAGTCTACAAACTGTGTTTTTCAAAGTTTGACAATACAAGGAATTATTACTTGGAGTCCTAACTACACGCCATTTATTATTATCATTATGGCTACTTCCACCTCTATGTCTCAACCCCCCCCTTTCCTCTCAGAAAAAGGTGATCCAATACTACCTTGGAAAAGATGGAGAAATCTTTTTGATTCTTATATTTTAGCTATTGGGGGTGAAAAGTTTTCTGCTGTCAGAAAACAAGCTATACTTTTACACAATTTGGGTGTTGAGGGACGCAACATATATGATAGTATGGATTTACTTACAATTGGTAATGGGGAAGGTGAACCTTGTGACGTGTATGAAATGTCAATGATGATGTTACAAACATATTTTGGTCCTCGTATAAATATTGTTTTAGAGCGACATAGGTTTTTCACGAGAACGCAAGGTTCAACTGAACGCGTCAAAGGTTATGTAGCCTCTTTGAAGACCTTAGCACGTACATGTGAATTTGAGGAATTATCCGATTCTCTGGTCAGAGATCAATTAGTGCGTTGCACTAATAGCTCTCGTGTGCAGGAGAAACTTTTATCCAAAAACCCTTCTCTTGACCAAGCTATTAAGATTGTTGAGGGAATGGAAAACACTTCATCCTGGGTGAAAGAGATAAAAAGAGGACATGAAGAAAAGAAAGAGTTAGAAAGTGAGATACATGTTGTTCATGATGAACATTCTCCTGAACAACGTACGAGTGTGAGTAAAGTGGTAGCTAATGAAAAATTCAAAAAGTATGATAAGGACACGACGCGCAGTTTTGTCAAACCTCAAGCAAATAGTGATGAAAAAGGTAGTAAAGATTCACTCAAACCTAAGTGCATGAGATGTGGGAGTTTAACACATTTTTCAAGTTATCCACAATGTTACGCAAGGGATGCTGTATGCATGAAATGTGGCATCAAGGGACATTATGCTCGAGTCTGCAAGTCAACAAAAACTTCAGATAAGAAGAATACTGATGCAGTACGTATTGTTGTATCTAGCATCAGGGAAGAGGATGGTATGATTGATGCTGACAAAATTACGATGCCAGAATGTGACATCTTGGTCAACAATGTCAAGTTTGTTGTCTTGGCTGACTCAGGGTCTCCATATACCATGATAGGTAACAAAGAATGGGATGAGGTTATTGGCTTGGATGAAACTTTAATTCCACCTGACATAAATCCAGTCGGTTATGCCAAGGGCAGAATTAATGTTCTTGGTTACATAGAAGCTTGTATTAAATTCAAGGACAGGAAGACATTTGGCAAAGTTTATGTAGCTATGAGGGGTGACAACTTATTGGGTTGGAGACATCAGCGTGATTTAGGGATCACACTTAATCCTTCTGCAAAGAATCCAAAAGATCAAGTTATGCTAGTTGAATGTGATAGTGATGGCAATATTGCTGACAATCTGAATGGTGTGTATTTCAGAAAATTTCCTGAGGTTTTTTCTGAAAATTTAGGATGTCTCAAAGAATTTGAGCACAAGATCATTCTGAAAAACAAAGCCATACCTTGTGTTTACAAAGTAAGGAAGGTTCCTAACATGATGATAGACCCATTGAAACAGGAGTTAGAGAGATTACTAAAATTGGATGTGATTGAGGAGATAGAAGCTTCAGAATGGTTGGCCCCCATTGTTTTGGCCCCTAAGGATGGGGGGGCCAAAATTAGGATGTGTGTGGATTTGAGGGGGTTAAATCAGTGGATTTGGGTTGACAGACAACCGTTACCTAACATTTCAGAGTCACTTAGCACTCTTAAAGGTGCACGGGTATTTAGTGTTTTGGACTTATCGTCCGCTTATCATCAAATTGTTTTGCACAAGGAATCGAGACATCTCACGTCATTTGTGACGCCCTTGGGTGCATACTGTTTCAAAAGAATGCCTTTTGGGTTAGCTTCGGCTGCGGCATGTTTTCAGAGGGTCATGAAGAAGGTCTTAGAGGGAATTGGTAACATCATGTTTTTTCAGGATGACATTCTAATTTATGGGAAAGGGGAGATTGAACATAACAGGACATTGTGTGAAGTTTTAGGAAGGTTGAAGGAGAAGGGACTAACTGTAAAGAGAGAGAAATGTCGAATTGGAGTGGAGACTGTCACGTATCTTGGTCATGTAATTTCCGGTGCAGGGATACAACCAAAGCTAGAACTTGCAGAATCTGTTAAGAAAGCCCCGGTACCGAGTGATAAGGACCAGGTGAGGTCATTTCTAGGATTAGCAGAATTTTACGCTAAGTTTGTTCAGGGTTTTGCTAGTGTGTCTCAACCTATTAGGTTATTGCTTAAAAAAGGTGCACATTTTGTGTGGACAGAAGATTGCCAAGAAGCTTTTGACAAAATCAAGGAAGAGATTGGGAAAATGCCCACTCTGGGACATTTTGATGTGAATAAAAAAACTATTTTAACAACTGATGCTAGTCTCAGAGGTTTGGGAGCGGTGCTCTCTCAAGCTGTAAATGGCGAACAGAGTACTGTTGCTTTCGCTTCAAGGGCACTCAAACAAGCAGAAGCAAACTATTCCTGCATTGAGAGAGAAGCACTTAGTGTGTTTTGGGCGGTTCAGCATTTTAAGTTTTATCTGTGGGGAATCCCATTCTTAGTAAGGACTGACCATAGACCCCTTGTTCAAATTTTTTCTTGTAGACACAGTGAACACCTAACACCTAGGATTAAGCGTTGGAGCGAGGGATTGCAGGAGTATAACTTTATTGTACAATATATTCCTGGGTCAAATAACAAATCTGCCGACTGTTTGTCGCGGTTGCCACTGGAGGAGAACATTGATGCTGATAAAGAGGATTGTGTATTTTGGGTGGCTGAAAATGCGCTGACACAAGATGAGTGGAGGGAAGGTGTAGCTAAAGATAAAGCTTTGTCTGAACTCAAAATCTGGATAAACCAAGGTTGGCCTGATTACAAATCCTTGGATCAAGAGATGAGAACTTATTGGTCTGTCAAGGATGAAATTTCTTTTGTGGGAGACAATTTACTGAGGGGCTTAAGAGTTATTCCCCCAGTTGAATTTAGAGACAAAATTATAAACACTGCTCACGAGGGTCATCTTGGGAGGAGTCTCACCAAAGCTAGAGTGAGAGAGAGATACTGGTGGCCTACCATGGACCATATGATTGAAAATGTTGTCAAAGATTGTATGCTGTGTGCATCTAATGACAAATCTTATGCAACTAATCGTGCGCCTTTGTCACCAGTAAAAATCCCTGAAATGGTCTGGACTAAGTTAGGACTGGATATTATGGGACCATTTGATCTTTTACCACCAAGTGAGCGTTTTGTTATTTTGTTGGTGGATTACACGTCCAAATGGGTGGTGACTAAGTGCACTTCTTCCGTGAGTGCTAAAGTTGTAATTGAATTTCTCAAAGGTGTGTTCACTTTTGAGGGCCTACCTAAATGTCTTGTGACAGACAATGGGGTGCAATTTGTTTCAACTGAAATGAGAGATTTTCTGATGAATTGTGGTGTGACTCATCAGAAGACTGCATTATATTCTCCTCAGGCCAATGGCCTAGCGGAGAGAATGAATCGTTTAGTAAAATCTTGCCTTCAGCGTGCCTTACTTACGAAGGTTTCTCTCAAACAAATTTTGAGAGATACTTTGTGGGCACATAGGACAACACCCAATGCAGTTACCTTGACATCTCCTTTTGAGGCTTTGAGAGGTAGGAAGGCTATCTCAAAGTTGAATCCTGCTTGGATGCCAATAATGGATGGAGAGGCTTTATCAGCTGATACTAAAAGAGAGAAAATTTTAAGATATCAGCGTTTGTACAAGACGAGATATGATTCCAAAATGTGTGTGAAGGGGAGGAAGTGGAATGTTGGAGATAAAGTTCTCATAAAAAATCCCAGATATATGCTTAAAGGGAGAAGTACCTTCATGGGTCCTTTCACTATTGTTTCCATCAGGAAAAATGTTGTAAAAGTTAGCAATGGCGGTGTATGGAGTATGTCTAGATTAGTCAAATGTTTGGAGAAAAATTCTAGTTTTCAGAACTCTTCTTACGATGATGTTGATGATGTTGAGTCGTTTTCTAATGGCCAACATGCTGGAACTTCTGGTACTGATTTAACTTCTCCAGATCTTAGTTCTTACCAACCTTCTGGAAGGCAACGTCGTTTACCTTCCAAATTTAAAGATTATATTATGTCTTGATCTGGTTCTCCCTAAGCTCCTGTTATACTGTCTTTACTGTATTTATCCTCTCCTTTTTCTTCTCTTTCTCAGTCTTTCCTTCTTCTAAGTTTCTTTGCTGTGTCCCCTTATTGGGAAGGGGATGTGTTATAATTTGATGTCTGCTTGCTTTAAGGAATTATCTGATGTCATTTTGTGTGAGGTCATTTTAGAATGTAAGCCTCAGGCAGAGCAGATTGTCTTAGCCCTGGTACTGACTGGACGTTGATGCTGTTCCTGATTAAAGACAACTAGCCTACAACTTTGGAGTAATTGTCTTTTTAACAGTAAGCAACCAATATTAGAAAGAGAAATAGGGCTGCAGGATGGCACAAAACCTAGGCCCTTATTTATGAGGACTTGCGTCAGTTTTGCGCCGCCGGTGCGTCACTTTTTGTGACGCACCAGCGGCGTAAAATATGCGCCTTGTTGCGCCATATTTATAAAGTGACGCATCTAGGTAGATGCGTCACTTTTTAAACCCCTGCGCCACATTATACCTGCGTCAGGTATAATGTATGCAGAGGGGGCGTTCCCCTGCAAAAAGCCTCGTAATAGTGACGCAGTGAAATCTATGAGATTTCACTGCGTCACTTTTAGGATGCTGTTGCGTCAAAATCTTGCGCCTGCCTCACAGCAGGCGTAAGACTGACGCAAGCCCTCTCACATGGGGCTTTCCCCATGTGAAAGGACGCATTGCTGGAGTTGCGTCACTTTTGTGACACACTCCAGGAATGCGTCACTTTTGCGCTTACAGATACGTCAGAAATACTGACGTATCTGTAACTCCTTGCGACATGATGCGTCATAATGTAAATATGACGCATCATTGGTGTCGCAAGGAGGGCGCAATGAAAAGTGACGCATCGCTGTTTTCACGCAGCGATGCGTCACTTTTCATAAATGAGGCCCCTAGAATGAGATTTAACAAGCCACGCAAGGCCACCTTGTGTGTCTTGGTAAATCTGGACTAACGCAAGCCAGCGCAAGTCGCTGCCTTGAGTTACTCACATGGTGGGGACTTTACATGAGTGGAGCATGGGTGATCCCCCACATCCACCGATGTATTCGGAAGCAGTACCAGATTAACCAACACTGGTAGATCTAGGTATGCCTTAGAATTGTACGCCTTCCCACCAGAGGGGCGACGATCAGGAAATATCTTTTGTTTCTCTGCGTTGTTTCCTCTTTCTAAGTGTGAGCCTCTAAGGATTGTTTTTTTGCAAGAAAGTGTCCCTTCCTGCACAAAAACAATACCACCCGTAATGCAGGAACCCTTGCAGTATTGTGCAAAGGTGCTGGTGTTGGCGCTAGGCAGCACACAGTGTGCAAGAGCAACGAGAGAGAATGCTCCATATTATTGTAAATATGAAGCTTTTCTGCTCTCTCTCTTTCACACAATGAAGTGCAGCGAGTTCTCTTGCTGCGCTGAGTGAAATAATATTAAATGTAACCCTTAGTGGTTAGTGTAGCAACTCAGTGGGTTGAGCACCCGCTGTAGAGTTCTTTGCAGAACATGTACGTCGCATATTGAAATACAAACAAAACTGACTCAGGTTTTCAGCCTTATGAGGGCAGAAAATGAGTATCAAAGTCGAACTTCGCTGCTGGGAAATCCAAGGCCCAAGATCCAGGTTGGTGCGTAAGTAAGCGGACCGCCATGCTACAATCCCTACAAAGCACCATCACCTGCCCCGCTGCACAAGAGTGAAACTTTGCTGCTGGGCACTCCAAGTCCAAGGATCTCAGTTGGTGCAGGTGGTGGACCCTCATGCCACAAGCTCTATATAGCGCCATGACTTGCCCCGCTGCGTGGGACGTGTCCGGCCAGGGGCAGGCCAATCTTTGCCCATCATCGTCCGGAAGAGGCTAGGCCACCCCCCTTGGTAGCAGCCATTGACAAACCCTCTCTTGACACCTGGTAAAGTTTATCATTCATTTACTTCTTGATATAATGCATTTGTTTGGCTCCTAAAGTTGACTGGTGTTTCCCTACCAATAGTCAGTAATGAATAAATTCTCACAACTTATTGGTTGGGTCGCAAATACTTGCCAACCTATACTTACAAATGGGGAAAAGAAAAGCAGACGCCAGCCTTCAAAGGCCAGGGAAACCAAAAACACCTGCCACGGTAAATTGCACATGGGAAGCCACTAATGATTTGATAGAACAGGTGGAATCAGTTTGAAAGCCTGTCAAACAGGCGGTACCTTTTCAACTTGGTCATAGGTTTCCGGCCATATTTGAGAAATGTAAGCATGTGGCCCAAAAGCAGTCACACGGCCCGCATATGGAGCCACAGGAACAGGGTAATGAGGGTGATATAGCACAGTCGTCTAACTTTTCTAATTTGGCTTTGGGCTATACCCTATTGGTGGGAAAGCCTTCAGGTTCGCCAAAGGAGACCTCAGCAGCATCAACTAAAGCAGATGTTCCCAATATGTAGAATTCCACATTAGATTTGAAACCCTTTTAGTCATTGGAGCCCTCTACCAGTAGCATTGGCGACCGGCCCAGGTATGAGCGGTTGGCAGCAGCACAAGGTGAGGGCAGGGCAGGGGGTGGTGGCAGTTGACAGACAACGTGATAGGTAATATTGTTTTTTTAAACACGTACCTTGCGCTCTCCGCATTGCTGAGTATGCGATGCTGCGAGCACTAGGCTAGTGTTTTTTTCATTTTTTATTTAATATTACCTATCCCGTCTTCTTACAAGCAACCCCCACCCTACCCTGCCCCCCCAATGCTCTTACATGTGCCAGCTGCCACTGGCCAGTAATGCTTCCATCAAAAGGCCTCCTGAGGTGGGTAGACCTTAGGGCAGAGGTCTTCAAACTTTTGGATGCCAAGACCCCCCTGTCAACATTTTGAGGCGTGAGGACCCCCTCCTGACAAAAATTTCTAAACCAGTAGGCAGGTCTACTGGAATTGAGGCATGGTACAAATTCTTTGTAGCAGGCACATTAACCCTCTGCACTGTGTGGGTGACAAGAGTGCCCATGTGATGCACGGTAAGCGATGCAACAGTGTGAGAGTAGGGTAGAGGAGTGACTTCCGGGTGAGTGAGGTGGCCGTACGAATTTGGGTGCGAATACAAGTTCAGAATGGGACGAATGAATGTATGATTGACGGGCTTGTTTGAGTGAGTTGCATATTGAACTGTGAGAGGGACAGGTGAGTGAAGTGTCACATGAGTGCATGGCACTGACTCTCTACCTGGGGAGGTACAGCTTTGGTATCCTTTCTCAAGGGAGGACTCTGCAGTTATAATTATCCAGTAGAAGACCCAGTTCCTTACAACATTATTGCTCTTTCTGTAGGATACTCTGTCTGTAGATTCTTCACCTCCCCCCACCTCCCCGTTCTGTGGAATGGCCTCTTTTTTTAACATCTGAAAAGGTCCCATGTTGGAGATCAGCCCACACCATTGTTCATTCTCCGCATCTGGGGGCGAGGAAAGGGAAGTAAGAGACTGGCAGCAGCTCACAGCAGTAGAATTGATGTTAAAAAAACCTTCCGGATCCTGTCTGGCACCCTGAGAGTATTCCAAGGTGAAGACTCTGTATTACTGAAGGTAAGTAACCTGTGCCTTCAAACTGCAAATGGCATGTAACGCATCTTTCATTGTCTTCATGCAACCCTTCCCTCCGCCGAGAAAGCGCTTCGACGCCTCGTAAGGGGTAGTAAGCGCTATATAAATGCAATTACAATACAATACAATACAATATAATTTCCTATCTTCCATTCTTCCTTTTAAAACTAACATATTGGAATTCCCGACTTTCTTGTCATTCTGCCTTCTCTCCCCTACTGTAAACTACCCCGGACTATTCATTTTTTTTTAGCCTTTCTTCATTCTCAATTAAGTTAACCCCTATCTCTCTATCCCTTACCTTCTGACTTCCTAGTAATCATTTGTTGAATAGCCACTGGGTCATTATAATCTTCTATTGGTAACATTTGGTTATTCGGATTTTATCTTTGTCACAACACGGGATATTCAGCTCTTCAGTTATGGGCACATTATAAAAATACAGAAAGTGTATACGCCTATTACCTTTGTCAAAGGATATTTGACATGCATGCAGCGCCTTTGAGCAGGTGAAACCAGGGATGAGAAGATATTAATTCAGCGTAACCCAGCACTGTAAGCGCTGCAGTAAATACCAGCTAATTTCCTACATCTGACTTGACAGTCTATGCAAATGGTCTTTAAAGACCTGTGAAAAACTCGGGCGGGCCGGAGATAAGACTCCAGTCACTGCCCTGCTGAGGCCCCAGCAGTGCAAGCAGCACTGCAGCAGCCCGGCTGACACACAGGCTGGGGGAAGAGGGGGGCTGAAGCCCTTGGCAGAACTGAGACTGGGAGCGCGACCCCCTTTGCATCGCTCCACGGCCCCCCTGGGGGTCGCGCCCCACAGTTTGAAGACCCCTGCCTTAGGGTATGGCACCCCCAGTGATGAACCTGGATGGTGCCAGCAAAGAAGAAGCTATGGACATTTAAAAATCTGCCTAGGAGGAAAATCACACATTTAAGAGCCCTGGTGCAAGATTTACCCTTGAAGGTGGGCTCATTACAACTCATGAGCACACCAAGTAAAAATCAGGGGTGTAGATGGATGTCATGTTAAAGTTCGAGTCTAATGAGAAACATCATTTATCTACAAGAAACAAATGAGGGACTGTGGACGAATTTACTGTCCAGCATATGTCCACAATCCTCAAATAAACATGGAAAAAGGTGTGCTGTTCTGGAGAAACGTTGGTACTTATTTAGTTTTTTAAACAGGTCAGACAGAGGAAGCATCTCTAATAGGACACACAAGCCCTCACCCACTGAAGTGGCATGCTTCACCATTTGGCAGGGCTCCTCACTGGGCGGGTGCTGCAATGCCCACCAGGCCCAAACGAGGGAACTCTTTGCCGGAGATCTTTTCCTTACCCAACATTTTCTGGAGTAGGCAGTTGGATAATGTCCTGCACCAAGCTTGGAAGAGGGGTATAGAGCAAGATGGTAGATTGGAGATAAGTGAGATTAAAATTGGGTAAGGGTTATCAATAAAATATTTTGTATTTATACTGGTTGCAGGCCTCCCAGAACACCTATATCCAAGCTGTGGTAACTTCATTGATTCCTTTCACATTTGCTTCTTCCAGGAAACATGGGAAGTTTTTCAACTCCACAGATTAGGATATTAAAACTTCAATGTGAAAGCAGTACCTTCTACTTCAGATGGCCCATTTGGGGAATTAGCTATCTGGACAGGTTTTACTTGCTATAAAAATCAAACTACTGGATATAAGATCCCTGGACATATTAGGGCTCTTTAATTCTTTTGATGCGTTGCCGATTATGAAGATCTTTTATGTATACAACAGCTGTACTAAGGGGAGCAAGGATCCCAAAATCATCCAGATCTTGGGAGAATATTTGGAGCAAGATGTTGCCAGGTATCCCTCGCTACTTGCGTGTGACTTTAATTCGACCTTTGAACCCCAACTTAATGAAAGAAGAAGAGGGTTAGTCACATCCCTAAGTTAACAACTCCTTACTTAAACAAGCATTTGCAATGCAATAGGTCTCGCATTAGGAAAGTGTGAGCTATTGGTATTGTAAATGACACATTTTTTTAATATGTGTTGGCTTTGAAAATATATAAATTAATAGCATTGTTATTCACAAAGCCACTAGCTTACACTTTCCTAATGCAAGTCCGATTTGCTATGGCAATGCTTATTGGTAGCAAGCAAGGACAGTGCTGTTGTGGTGCTGAGTGATGATGTGGTTGGGCTGAGTGATGTGGTGGTGTATTAGAGTGATGTGGTGGTGTATTAGAGTGATGTGGTGGTGTCCCAGAGTGATGTGGTGGTGCCCCTAAGTGATGTGGTGGTGTCCCTGAGTGATGTGGTGGTGTCCCCGAGTGATGAGGTGGTGTCCCTGAGTGATGTGGTGGTGTCCCCGAGTGATGTGGTGGTGCCCCTGAGTGATGTGGTGGTGTCCCTGAGTGATGTGGTGGTGCCCCTGAGTGATGTGGTGTTGCCCCTGAGTGATGTGGTGGTGGCCTCGAGTGATGTGGTGGTGTCCTTGAGTGATGTGGTGGTGCCCCTGAGTGATGTGGTGTTGCCCCTGAGTGATGTGGTGGTGGCCTCGAGTGATGTGGTGATGTCCCCGAGAGAGGTGGTGGTGTTCCTGAGTGATGTGGTGGTGTACGTGAGTGGTGTGGTGGTGTTCCTGAGTGATGTGGTGGTGTCCCTGTGTGATGTGGTGGTGTCCCTGAGTGATGTGGTGGTGCTCCTGAGTGATGTGGTGGTCTTCCTGAGTGAGGTGGTGGTGTTCCTGAGTGATGTGGTGGTGTCCCCGAGTGATGTGGTGGTATCCCTTAGTGATGTGGTGGTGTCCCTGAGTGATGTGGTTGTGTTCCTGAGTGATGTGGTGGTGTCCCTGAGTGATGTAGTGGTGTTCCTGAGTGATGTGGTGGTGTCCCTGAGTGATGTGGTGGTGCTCCTGAGTGGTGCTCCTGAGTGATGTGGTGGTGTCCCTGAGTGATGTGGTGGTGTTCTTGAGTGATGTGGTGGTGTTCCTGAGTGATGTGGCGGTGTCCCCGAGTGATGTGGCGGTGTCCCCAAGTGATGTGGCGGTGTCCTTGAGTGATGTGGTGGTGTCCCTTAGTGATGTGGTGGTGTCCCTGAGTAATGTGGTTGTGTTCCTGAGTGATGTGGTGGTGTCCCTGAGTGATGTGGTGGTGTTCCTGAGTGATGTGGTGGTGTCCCTGAGTGATGTGGTGGTGCTCCTGAGTGGTGCTCCTGAGTGATGTGGTGGTGTCCCTGAGTGATGTGGTGGTGTTCCTGAGTGATGTGGTGGTGTTCCTGAGTGATGTGGCGGTGTCCCAGAGTGATGTTGCGGTGTCCCCAAGTGATGTGGCATTGTCCTCGAGTGATGTGGTGGTGTCCCGAGTGATGTGGTGGTGTCCCCGAGTGATGTGGGGGTGTCCCTGAGTGATGTGGTGGTGCCCCTGAGTGGTGCCCCTGAGTGATGTGGTGGTGCCCCTGAGTGATCTGGTGGTGTCCCTGAGTGATGTGGTGGTGTCCCTGAGTGATGTGGTGGTGTTCCTGAGTGATGTGGTTGTGTCCCTGAGTGATGTGGTGGTGTCCCCGAGCGATGTGGTGGTGTCCCCGAGTGATGTGGTGGTGTCCCTGAGTGATGTGGTGGTGCCCCTGAGTGATGTAGTGGTGCCCCTGAGTGATCTGGTGGTGTCCCTGAGTGATGTGGTGGTGTCCCTGAGTGATGTGGTGGTGTTCCTGAGTGATGTGGTGGTGTCCCTGAGTGATGTGGTGGTGTCCCTGAGTGATGTGGTGGTGTCCCTGAGTGATGTGGTGGTGTCCCTGAGTGATTTGGTGGTGCCCCTGAGTGGTGCCCTTGAGTGATGTGGTGGTTTTCCTGAGTGATGTGGTGATATCCCGGAGTAATGTGGTGGTGTCCAAGAGTGATGTGGTGGTGTCCCCGAGTGATGTGGTGGTGTCCCTGAGTGATGTGGTGGTGTCCCTGAGTGATTTGGTGGTGCCCCTGAGTGGTGCCCTTGAGTGATGTGGTGGTGTTCCTGAGTGATGTGGTGGTGTCCCCGAGTAATGTGGTGGTGTCCCTGAGTGATGTGGTGGTGTTCCTGAGTGATGTGGTGGTGTTCCTGAGTGATGTGGTGGTGTTCCTGAGTGATTTGGTGGTATTCCCGAGTGATGTGGTGGTGTCCCCGAGTGATGTGGTGGTGTCCCTGAGTGATGTGGTTGTGTCCCTGAGTGATGTGGGGGTGTCCTTGAGTGATGTGGCGTTCCTGAGTGATGTGGCGGTGTTCCAGGGTGATGTGGTGGTGTCCCTGAGTGATGTGGTGGTGCCCCTGAGTGATGTGGTGGTGCCCCTGAGTGATGTGGTGGTGCCCCTGAGTGATGTGGTGGTGTTACTGAGTGATGTGGTGGTGTCTCTGAGTGATGTGGTAGTGTCCCTGATTGATGTGGTGGTGCCCCGGAGTGATGTGGTGGTGCCCCTGAGTGATGTTGTGGTGTTTCTGAGTGATGTGGTGGTGTCCCCGAGTGATGTGGTGGTGTTCCTGAGAGATGTGGTGGTGCCCCTGAGTGATGTAGTGGTGCCCCTGAGTGATCTGGTGGTGTCCCTGAGTGATGTGGTGGTGTCCCTGAGTGATGTGGTGGTGTTCCTGAGTGATGTGGTGGTGTCCCTGAGTGATGTGGTGGTGTCCCTGAGTGATGTGGTGGTGTCCCTGAGTGATGTGGTGGTGTCCCTGAGTGATTTGGTGGTGCCCCTGAGTGGTGCCCTTGAGTGATGTGGTGGTTTTCCTGAGTGATGTGGTGATATCCTGGAGTAATGTGGTGGTGTCCCCGAGTGATGTGGTGGTGTCCCCGAGTGATGTGGTGGTGTCCCTGAGTGATGTGGTGGTGTCCCTGAGTGATTTGGTGGTGCCCCTGAGTGGTGCCCTTGAGTGATGTGGTGGTGTTCCTGAGTGATGTGGAGGTGTCCCCGAGTAATGTGGTGGTGTCCCTGAGTGATGTGGTGGTGTTCCTGAGTGATGTGGTGGTGTTCCTGAGTGATGTGGTGGTGTTCCTGAGTGATTTGGTGGTATCCCCGAGTGATGTGGTGGTGTCCCCAAGTGATGTGGTGGTGTCCCCGAGTGATATGGTTGTGTCCCTGAGTGATGTGGGGGTGTCCTTGAGTGATGTGGCGTTCCTGAGTGATGTGGTGGTGTTCCAGGGTGATGTGGTGGTGTCCCTGAGTGATGTGGTGGTGCCCCTGAGTGATGTGGTGGTGTTACTGAGTGATGTGGTGGTGTCTCTGAGTGATGTGGTTGTGTCCCTGATTGATGTGGTGGTGCCCCGGAGTGATGTGGTGGTGCCCCTGAGTGATGTTGTGGTGTTTCTGAGTGATGTGGTGGTGTCCCCGAGTGATGTGGTGGTGTCCCTGAGTGATGTGGTCGCGTCCCTGAGTGATGTGGTGGTGTCCCTGAGTGATATGGTGGTGCCCCTGAGTGATGTGGTGGTGTCCCTGAGTGATATGGTGGTGTTTCTGAGTGATGCGGTGGTGTCCCTGAGTGATGCGGTGGTGTCCCTGAGTGATGTGGTGGCGCCCCTCAGTGGTGCCCCTGAGTGATGTGGTGGTGTCCCTGAGTGATGTGGTGGTGCCCCTGAGTGATGTGGTGGTGCCCCTAGATGATGTGGTGGTGCTCCTGAGTGATGTGGTGGTGTTCCTGAGTGATGTGGTGGTGTCCCTGAGTGATGTGAGGGTGTTCCTGAGTGATGTGGTGGTGTCCTTGAGTGATGTGGTGGTGCCCCTGAGTGATGTGGTGGTGCCCCTGAGTGATGTGGTGGTGTCCCTGAGTGATTTGTGGTGGAATCCCTGAGTGATGTGGTGGTGTCCCTGAGTGATGTGGTGGTGTTCCTGAGTGATGTGGTGGTGCCCCTGAGTGGTACCCCTTAGTGATGTGGTGGTGATGATGAGTGATGTGGTGGTGTTCCTGAGTGATGTGGTGGTGTCCCTGAGTGATGTGGTGGTGTCCCTGAGTGATGTGGTGGTGTTCCCGAGTGATGTGGTGGTGTCCCTGAGTGATGTGGTGGTGTCCCGGAGTGATGTGGTGGTGTTCCTGAGTGATATGGTGGTGTCCCTGAGTGATGTGGTGGTGTTCCAGGGTGATGTGGTGGTGTCCCTGAGTGATGTGGTGGTGTCCCTGAGTGATTTGGTGGTGCCCCTGAGTGGTGCCCTTGAGTGATGTGGTGGTTTTCCTGAGTGATGTGGTGATATCCTGGAGTAATGTGGTGGTGTCCCCGAGTGATGTGGTGGTGTCCCCGAGTGATGTGGTGGTGTCCCTGAGTGATGTGGTGGTGTCCCTGAGTGATTTGGTGGTGCCCCTGAGTGGTGCCCTTGAGTGATGTGGTGGTGTTCCTGAGTGATGTGGTGGTGTCCCCGAGTAATGTGGTGGTGTCCCTGAGTGATGTGGTGGTGTTCCTGAGTGATGTGGTGGTGTTCCTGAGTGATGTGGTGGTGTTCCTGAGTGATTTGGTGGTATCCCCGAGTGATGTGGTGGTGTCCCCAAGTGATGTGGTGGTGTCCCCGAGTGATATGGTTGTGTCCCTGAGTGATGTGGGGGTGTCCTTGAGTGATGTGGCGTTCCTGAGTGATGTGGTGGTGTTCCAGGGTGATGTGGTGGTGTCCCTGAGTGATGTGGTGGTGCCCCTGAGTGATGTGGTGGTGTTACTGAGTGATGTGGTGGTGTCTCTGAGTGATGTGGTAGTGTCCCTGATTGATGTGGTGGTGCCCCGGAGTGATGTGGTGGTGCCCCTGAGTGATGTTGTGGTGTTTCTGAGTGATGTGGTGGTGTCCCCGAGTGATGTGGTGGTGTCCCTGAGTGATGTGGTCGCGTCCCTGAGTGATGTGGTGGTGTCCCTGAGTGATATGGTGGTGCCCCTGAGTGATGTGGTGGTGTCCCTGAGTGATATGGTGGTGTTTCTGAGTGATGCGGTGGTGTCCCTGAGTGATGCGGTGGTGTCCCTGAGTGATGTGGTGGCGCCCCTCAGTGGTGCCCCTGAGTGATGTGGTGGTGTCCCTGAGTGATGTGGTGGTGCCCCTGAGTGATGTGGTGGTGCCCCTAGATGATGTGGTGGTGCTCCTGAGTGATGTGGTGGTGTTCCTGAGTGATGTGGTGGTGTCCCTGAGTGATGTGAGGGTGTTCCTGAGTGATGTGGTGGTGTCCTTGAGTGATGTGGTGGTGTCCCTGAGTGATGTGGTGGTGCCCCTGAGTGATGTGGTGGTGTCCCTGAGTGATTTGTGGTGGAATCCCTGAGTGATGTGGTGGTGTCCCTGAGTGATGTGGTGGTGTTCCTGAGTGATGTGGTGGTGCCCCTGAGTGGTACCCCTTAGTGATGTGGTGGTGATGATGAGTGATGTGGTGGTGTTCCTGAGTGATGTGGTGGTGTCCCTGAGTGATGTGGTGGTGTCCCTGAGTGATGTGGTGGTGCTCCCGAGTGATGTGGTGGTGTCCCTGAGTGATGTGGTGGTGTCCCTGAGTGATGTGGTGGTGTTCCTGAGTGATATGGTGGTGTCCCTGAGTGATGTGGTTGTGTTCCAGGGTGATGTGGGGGTGTCCCTGAGAGATGTGGTGGTGTCCCTGAGTGATGTGGTGCTGCCCCTGAGTGATGTGGTGGTGCCCCTGAGTGATGTGGTGGTGCCCCTGAGTGATGTGGTGGTGTTCCTGAGTGATGTGGTGGTGTCCCTGAGTGATGTGAGGGTGTTCCTGAGTGATGTGGTGGTGTCCTTGAGTGATGTGGTGGTGTCCCTGAGTGATGTGGTGGTGCCCCTGAGTGATGTGGTGGTGTCCCTGAGTGATTTGTGGTGGAATCCCTGAGTGATGTGGTGGTGTCCCTGAGTGATGTGGTGGTGTTCCTGAGTGATGTGGTGGTGCCCCTGAGTGGTACCCCTTAGTGATGTGGTGGTGATGATGAGTGATGTGGTGGTGTTCCTGAGTGATGTGGTGGTGTCCCTGAGTGATGTGGTGGTGTCCCTGAGTGATGTGGTGGTGTTCCCGAGTGATGTGGTGGTGTCCCTGAGTGATGTGGTGGTGTCCCTGAGTGATGTGGTGGTGTTCCTGAGTGATATGGTGGTGTCCCTGAGTGATGTGGTGGTGTTCCAGGGTGATGTGGGGGTGTCCCTGAGAGATGTGGTGGTGTCCCTGAGTGATGTGGTGCTGCCCCTGAGTGATGTGGTGGTGCCCCTGAGTGATGTGGTGGTGCCCCTGAGTGATGTGGTGGTGTTCCTGAGTGATGTGGTGGTGTCCCTTAGTGATGTGGTAGTGTCCCTGATTGATGTGGTGGTGCCCCGGAGTGATGTGGTGGTGCCCCTGAGTCATGTTGTGGTGTCCCCGAGTGATGTGGTGGTGTCCCCGAGTGATGTGATGGTGTTCCTGAGTGATGTGGTGGTGTCCCTGAGTGATGTGGTGGTGCCCCTGAGTGATATGGTGGTGTCCCTGAGTGATGTGGTGGTGTCCCTGAGTGATATGGTGGTGTTTGTGAGTGATGTGGTGGTGTCCCTGAGTGATGCGGTGGTGACCATGAGTGATGTGGTGGTGCCCCTGAGTCGTGCCCCTGAGTGATGTTGTGGTGTCCCTGAGTGATTTGGTGGTGCCCCTGAGTGATGTGGTGGTGCCCCTGGATGATGTGGTGGTGCTCCTGAGTGATGTGGTGGTGTTCCTGAGTGATGTGGTGGTGTCCCTGAGTGATGTGATGGTGTTCCTGAGTGATGTGGTTGTGTCCCTGAGTGATGTGGTGGTGCCCCTGAGTGATGTGGTGGGGTTCCTGAGTGAGGTGGTGGTGTTCCTGGGTGACGTGGTGGTGTCCCCGAGTGATGTGTGGGCTTGAACGATGAAATCCCTTGGGGACTATTCACGTAACTGAAATGAAAGGTGATTTAACCTAGTGAGCTAAATACTAAATACTAAATACTAATTCCATCGATATGTTAGCAAAAAAACAAAAATGAAAGGAATAGAAACTCAGATCCAATGTCTGGAGGTGTTTGGGATATTGTGGTACATACTAACCATGAATCCTGATATTTTGTATTTTTCAATTTTTTTTTCGCTAACTGTCTGATAATAATACAGAATAGCTGTAATATGCCCAAAATTATTCAAATACAGCAATGGTCGCCCCTTTCAGGAATAATCTGCTGTTCAAAATGGTCAAATCCGATCCAATACACCTAAGATGGCCGCCAGTACCGACCGCGCTGTCTCTCGGCGCGTTCTAGCCCCCAACAGAGTACTATGCGGAAGTACGAGACGAGCAAAGAGCTTAAAACTAATCCGGCGCTCCCGGTCCAACAACATTCGGACCGAAGAGGCGCGACTAGGTGGTAAATGAGGGCGGTATCCTGTTAGCAAGTAAGTGCAAGTAGACGAGTATGTGGCAGACGAAGTGCCTTTTTCTATCCCGCTTTGCGGGCTGATCGACAAGCGCGTGACACACGATCTTGTAGATCTCAACAAACGAGACAAGCAGATGAATTATCCGCCTTTTACTTCCATCTCTTTTAGATTGCTGGGATACTGAACCCCTTCGAGTCCATGGGGCGCAGTTAGGTCCCACTACATGTATGTAAATATGTACGAGTGTGTAAGCAAGATGAGTGACTGTTTTCTCACAGCAAGGTGCCCACTACGTTTTTATGCATGAGAACAACCACGTTTTATGCATGAAAACAATCACGTTTTTTATGTATAAAAACATCCTGTTGAGGACCACGGGAAATGGAATCATGTTTTTCTCGTGTTATCCAACATATGTGATTTATGTGTGTATATATTGGGGGTCAGACCCCTTGACTATTTAAGTTGTTCTTTGTTTTACAGGAACCACGTGATTCAATTGAATACGTAGGTACTACATGCATGCACTAATTTCGATTGCAGCATTTCACTTACTAGCTCATTGTAGCGTTTTTAAGGAGTGGCGAACACAGGGCTGGTCCCTGTGTAGTCCTGAAGAAGTGCTTGGGGTACGCACGAAACATGTTGACAGGAGTTGATAGGTACACCTAAATCCATTGCTTTTGGGTATCCTAATATTTCCACCCCTTCTTTTAATGTTACCACCTGGAAGCAAGAATAAAATTTATTTAAAGCTTACTAGGCAGGTATTTTTAACCATTCACTTATACCACTCCATCACCACACTCGCACCACACATAGTCACATTTTAAGTGCTCCTACGTAATTCGTCAGTCGCTGCACGCCCCAGTCGGTAGCGGACTGGGATGGCCCCTATGATGAAGCATGTCACCATGGGGCAACCCTGGTGAGTGAGGGGACACCAAGAAAAAGAGCAATTCTCTTTTTCTATTTACTATACCCACCAGTCCAACTCCAATGAATGTTGTGAATGGTACTATAGTTAGTGGCTAGGCTTTTGATTTCTGTTCCCCAGAGATCTTCTGTTGATATGGTGGTGTCCCTGAGTGATATGGTGGTGTTCCAGGGTGATGTGGTGGTGCCCCTGAGTGATGTGGTGGTGCCCCTGAGTGATGTGGTGGTGCCCCTGAGTGATGTGGTGGTGTTCCTGAGTGATGTGGTGGTGTCCCTTAGTGATGTGGTAGTGTCCCTGATTGATGTGGTGGTGCCCCGGAGTGATGGGGTGGTGCCCCTGAGTGATGTTGTGGTGTCCCCGAGTGATGTGGTGGTGTCCCCGAGTGATGTGATGGTGTTCCTGAGTGATGTGGTGGTGTCCCTGAGTGATGTGGTGGTGCCCCTGAGTGATATGGTGGTGTCCCTGAGTGATGTGGTGGTGTCCCTGAGTGATATGGTGGTGTTTGTGAGTGATGTGGTGGTGTCCCTGAGTGATGCAGTGGTGTCCATGAGTGATGTGGTGGTGCCCCTGAGTCGTGCCCCTGAGTGATGTGGTGGTGTCCCTGAGTGATTTGGTGGTGCCCCTGAGTTATGTGGTGGTGCCCCTGGATGATGTGGTGGTGCTCCTGAGTGATGTGGTGGTGTTCCTGAGTGATGTGGTGGTGTCCCTGAGTGATGTGATGGTGTTCCTGAGTGATGTGGTTGTGTCCCTGAGTGATGTGGTGGTGCCCCTGAGTGATGTGGTGGGGTTCCTGAGTGAGGTTGTGGTGTTCCTGGGTGATGTGGTGTTGTCCCCGAGTGATGTGGTGGTATCCCTGAGTGATGTGGTGGTGCCCCTGAGTGATGTTGTGGTGTCCCCGAGTGATGTGGTGGTGCTCCTGAGTGATGTGGTGGTGTCTCTGAGTGATGTGGTGGTGTCCTTGAGTGATGTGGTGGTGACCCTAATTGATATGGTGGTGTCCCTGAGTGATGCGGTGGTGTCCCTGAGTGATGTGGTGGTGTCCCTGAGTGATATGGTGGTGTTTGTGAGTGATGTGGTGGTGTCCCTGAGTGATGCGGTGGTGTCCCTGAGTGATGTGGTGGTGCCCCTGAGTGATGTGGTGGTGCCCCTGAGTGATGTGGTGGTGGCCCGAGTGATGTGGTGTTTTCACCGAGTCATGTGGTGGTGTCCCTGAGTGATGTGATGGTGTTCCTGAGTGATGTGGTTGTGTCCCTGAGTGATGTGGTGGTGCCCCTGGATGATGTGGTGGTGCTCCTGAGTGATGTGGTGGTGTTCCTCAGTGATGTGGTGGTGTCCCTAAGTGATGTGATGGTGCCCCTGAGTGATGTGGAGGTGCCCCTGGATGATGTGGTGGTGCTCCTGAGTGATGTGGTGGTGCCCCTGAGTGGTACCCCTGAGTGATGTGGTGGTGTCCCTGAGTGATGTGGGGGTGTTCCTGAGTGATGTGGTGGTGTCGTCCCTGAGTGATGTGGTGGTGTCCCTGAGTGATGTGGTGGTATCCCCGAGTGATGTGGTGGTGCCCCTGAGTGATGTTGTGGTGTCCCCGGGTGATGTGGTGGTGCTCCTGAGTGATGTGGTGGTGTCTCTGAGTGATGTGGTAGTGTCCTTGAGTGATGTGGTGGTGACCCTGAGTGATATGGTGGTGTCCCTGAGTGATGTGGTGGTGTCCCTGAGTGATGTGGTGGGGTTCCTGAGTGAGGTGGTGGTGTTCCTGGGTGAAGTGGTGGTGTCCCCGAGTGATGTGTGGGCTTGAACGATGAAATCCCTTGGGGACAATTCACGTAACTGAAATGAAAGGTGATTTAACCTAGTGAGCTAAATACTAAATACTAAATACTAATTCCATCGATATGTTAGCAAAAAACCAAAAATGAAAGGAATAGAAACTTAGATCCAATGTCTGGAGGTGTTTGGGATATTGTGGTACATACTAACCATGAATCCTGATATTTTGTATTTTTCAAGTTTTTTTTTCGCTAACTGTCTGATAATAATACAGAATAGCTGTAATATGCCCAAAATTATTCAAATACAGCAATGGTCGCCCCTTTCAGGAATAATCTGCTGTTTAAAATTGTCAAATCCGATCCAATACACCTAAGATGGCCGCCAGTACCGATCGCGCTGTCTCTCGGCGCGTTCTAGCCCCCAACAGAGTACTATGCGGAAGTACGAGACGAGCAAATAGCTTAAAACTAATCCGGCGCTCCCGGTCCAACAACATTCGGACCGAAGAGGCGCGACTAGGTGGTAAATGAGGGAGGTATCCTGTTAGCAAGTAAGTGCAAGTAGATGAGTATGTGGCAGACAAAGTGCCTTTTTCTATCCCGCTTTGAGGGCTGATCGACAAGCGCGTGACACACGATCTTGTAGATCTCAACAAACGAGACAAGCAGATGAATTATCCGCCTTTTACTTCCATCTCTTTTAGATTGCTGGGATACTGAACCCCTTCGAGTCCATGGGGCGCAGTTAGGTCCCACTACATGTATGTAAATATGTACGAGTGTGTAAGCAAGATGAGTGACTGTTTTCTCACAGCAAGGTGCCCACTACGTTTTTATGCATGAGAACAACCACGTTTTATGCATGAAAACAATCACGTTTTTATGTATAAAAACATCCTGTTGAGGACCACGGGAAATGGAATCATGTTTTTCTCGTGTTATCCAACATATGTGATTTAGGTGTGTATATATTGGGGGTCATACCCCTTGACTATTTAAGTTGTTCTTTGTTTTACAGGAACCACGTGATTCAATTGAATACGTAGGTACTACATGCATGCACTAATTTCGATTGCAGCATTTCACTTACTAGCTCATTGTAGCATTTTTAAGGAGTGGCGAACACAGGGCTGGTCCCTGTGTAGTCCTGAAGAAGTGCTTGGGGTACGCACGAAACATGTTGACAGGAGTTGATAGGTACACCTAAATCCATTGCTTTTGGGTATCCTAATATTTCCACCCCTTCTTTTAATGTTACCAACTGGAAGCAAGAATAAAATTTATTAAAAGCTTACTAGGCAGGTATTTTTAACCATTCACTTATACCACTCCATCACCACACTCGCACCACACATAGTCAAATTTTAAGTGCTCCTACGTAATTCGTCAGTCGCTGCACGCCCCAGTCGGTAGCGGACTGGGATGGCCCCTATGATGAAGCATGTCACCATGGGGCAACCCTGGTGAGTGAGGGGACACCAAGAAAAAGAGCAATTCTCTTTTTCTATTTACTATACCCACCAGTCCAACTCCAATGAATGTTGTGAATGGTACTATAGTTAGTGGCTAGGCTTTTGATTTCTGTTCCCCAGAGATCTTCTGTTGATATGGTGGTGTCCCTGAGTGATATGGTGGTGTTCCAGGGTGATGTGGTGGTGTCCCTGAGTGATGTGGTGGTGCCCCTGAGTGATGTGGTGGTGCCCCTGAGTGATGTGGTGGTGCCCCTGAGTGATGTGGTGGTGTTCCTGAGTGATGTGGTGGTGTCCCTTAGTGATGTGGTAGTGTCCCTGATTGATGTGGTGGTGCCCCGGAGTGATGGGGTGGTGCCCCTGAGTGATGTTGTGGTGTCCCCGAGTGATGTGGTGGTGTCCCCGAGTGATGTGATGGTGTTCCTGAGTGATGTGGTGGTGTCCCTGAGTGATGTGGTGGTGCCCCTGAGTGATATGGTGGTGTCCCTGAGTGATGTGGTGGTGTCCCTGAGTGATATGGTGGTGTTTGTGAGTGATGTGGTGGTGTCCCTGAGTGATGCGGTGGTGTCCATGAGTGATGTGGTGGTGCCCCTGAGTCGTGCCCCTGAGTGATGTGGTGGTGTCCCTGAGTGATTTGGTGGTGCCCCTGAGTTATGTGGTGGTGCCCCTGGATGATGTGGTGGTGCTCCTGAGTGATGTGGTGGTGTTCCTGAGTGATGTGGTGGTGTCCCTGAGTGATGTGATGGTGTTCCTGAGTGATGTGGTTGTGTCCCTGAGTGATGTGGTGGTGCCCCTGAGTGATGTGGTGGGGTTCCTGAGTGAGGTTGTGGTGTTCCTGGGTGATGTGGTGGTGTCCGCGAGTGATGTGGTGGTATCCCTGAGTGATGTGGTGGTGCTCCTGAGTGATGTTGTGGTGTCCCCGAGTGATGTGGTGGTGCTCCTGAGTGATGTGGTGGTGTCTCTGAGTGATGTGGTGGTGTCCTTGAGTGATGTGGTGGTGACCCTGAGTGATATGGTGGTGTCCCTGAGTGATGTGGTGGTGTCCCTGAGTGATGCGGTGGTGTCCCTGAGTGATGTGGTGCTGCCCCTGAGTGATGTGGTGGTGCCCCTGAGTGATGTGGTGGTGGCCCGAGTGATGTGGTGTTTTCCCCGAGTGATGTGGTGGTGTCCCTGAGTGATGTGATGGTGTTCCTGAGTGATGTGGTTGTGTCCCTGAGTGATGTGGTGGTGCCCCTGGATGATGTGGTGGTGCTCCTGAGTGATGTGGTGGTGTTCCTGAGTGATGTGGTGGTGTCCCTAAGTGATGTGATGGTGCCCTTGAGTGATGTGGTGGTGCCCCTGGATGATGTGGTGGTGCTCCTGAGTGATGTGGGGGTGCCCCTGAGTGGTACCCCTGAGTGATGTGGTGGCGTCCCTGATTGATGTGGGGGTGTTCCTGAGTGATGTGGTGGTGTCGTCCCTGAGTGATGTGGTGGTGTCCCTGAGTGATGTGGTGGTATCCCCGAGTGATGTGGTGGTGCCCCTGAGTGATGTTGTGGTGTCCCCGGGTGATGTGGTGGTGCTCCTGAGTGATGTGGTGGTGTCTCTGAGTGATGTGGTGGTGTCCTTGAGTGATGTGGTGGTGACCCTGAGTGATATGGTGGTGTCCCTGAGTGATGTGGTGGTGTCCCTGAGTGATGTGGTGGTGTCCCTGAGTGATATGGTGGTGTTTGTGAGTGATGTGGTGGTGTCCCTGAGTGATGCGGTGGTGTCCCTGAGTGATGTGGTGGTGTCCCTGAGTGATGTGGTGGTGCCCCTGAGTGATGTGGTGGTGCCCCTGGATGATGTGGTGGTGTCCCTGAGTGATGTGATGGTG
This sequence comes from Lissotriton vulgaris, assembly GCF_964263255.1. NCBI lineage: Eukaryota > Metazoa > Chordata > Amphibia > Caudata > Salamandridae > Lissotriton > Lissotriton vulgaris. The sequence goes on from NC_141691.1 coordinate 957,020,130, forward strand.
TTCCTGAGTGATGTGGTGGTGCCCCTGAGTGATGTGGTGGTGCCCCTGAGTGATGTGGTGGTGTTCCTGAGTGATCTGGTGGTGTCCCTTAGTGATGTGGTAGTGTCCCTGATTGATGTGGTGGTGCCCCGGAGTGATGGGGTGGTGCCCCTGAGTGATGTTGTGGTGTCCCCGAGTGATGTGGTGGTGTCCCCGAGTGATGTGGTGGTGCCCCTGAGTGATGTTGTGGTGTCCCCGAGTGATGTGGTGGTGCTCCTGAGTGATGTGGTGGTGTCGCTGAGTGATGTGGTGGTGTCCTTTAGTGATGTGGTGGTGACCCTGAGTGATATGGTGGTGTCCCCGAGTGATATGGTGGTGTTCCAGGGTGATGTGGTGGTGTCCCTGAGTGATGTGGTGGTGCCCCTGAGTGATGTGGTGTTGCCCCTGAGTGATGTGGTGGTGCCCCTGAGTGATGTGGTGGTGTTCCTGAGTGATGTGGTGGTGTCCCTTTGTGAGGTGGTAGTGTCCCTGATTGATGTGGTGGTGCCCCGGAGTGATGGCGTGGTGCCCCTGAGTGATGTTGTGGTGCCCCTGAGTGATATGGTGGTGTCCCTGAGTGATGTGGTGGTGTCCCTGAGTGATATGGTGGTGTTTGTGAGTGATGTGGTGGTGTCCCTGAGTGATGCGGTGGTGTCCATGAGTGATGTGGTGGTGCCCCTGAGTCGTGCCCCTGAGTGATGTGGTGGTGTCCCTGAGTGATTTGGTGGTGCCCCTGAGTTATGTGGTGGTGCCCCTGGATGATGTGGTGGTGCTCCTGAGTGATGTGGTGGTGTTCCCGAGTGATGTGGTGGTGTCCCTGAGTGATGTGATGGTGTTCCTGAGTGATGTGGTTGTGTCCCTGAGTGATGTGGTGGTGCCCCTGAGTGATGTGGTGGGGTTCCTGAGTGAGGTTGTGGTGTTCCTGGGTGATGTGGTGGTGTCCCCGAGTGATGTGGTGGTATCCCTGAGTGATGTGGTGGTGCCCCTGAGTGATGTTGTGGTGTCCCCGAGTGATGTGGTGGTGCTCCTGAGTGATGTGGTGGTGTCTCTGAGTGATGTGGTGGTGTCCTTGAGTGATGTGGTGGTGACCCTGAGTGATATGGTGGTGTCCCTGAGTGATGTTGTGGTGTCCCTGAGTGATGTGGTGGTGTCCCTGAGTGATATGGTGGTGTTTGTGAGTGATGTGGTGGTGTCCCTGAGTGATGCGGTGGTGTCCCTGAGTGATGTGGTGGTGCCCCTGAGTGATGTGGTGGTGCCCCTGAGTGATGTGGTGGTGGCCCGAGTGATGTGGTGTTTTCCCCGAGTGATGTGGTGGTGTCCCTGAGTGATGTGATGGTGTTCCTGAGTGATGTGGTTGTGTCCCTGAGTGATGTGGTGGTGCCCCTGGATGATGTGGTGGTGCTCCTGAGTGATGTGGTGGTGTTCCTGAGTGATGTGGTGGTGTCCCTAAGTGATGTGATGGTGCCCCTGAGTGATGTGGTGGTGCCCCTGGATGATGTGGTGGTGCTCCTGAGTGATGTGGTGGTGCCCCTGAGTGGTACCCCTGAGTGATGTGGTGGTGTCCCTGAGTGATGTGGGGGTGTTCCTGAGTGATGTGGTGGTGTCGTCCCTGAGTGATGTGGTGGTGTCCCTGAGTGATGTGGTGGTATCCCCGAGTGATGTGGTGGTGCCCCTGAGTGATGTTGTAGTGTCCCCGGGTGATGTGGTGGTGCTCCTGAGTGATGTGGTGGTGTCTCTGAGTGATGTGGTGGTGTCCTTGAGTGATGTGGTGGTGACCCTGAGTGATATGGTGGTGTCCCTGAGTGATGTGGTGGTGTCCCTGAGTGATGTGGTGGGGTTCCTGAGTGAGGTGGTGGTGTTCCTGGGTGAAGTGGTGGTGTCCCCGAGTGATGTGTGGGCTTGAACGATGAAATCCCTTGGGGACAATTCACGTAACTGAAATGAAAGGTGATTTAACCTAGTGAGCTAAATACTAAATACTAAATACTAATTCCATCGATATGTTAGTAAACAACCAAAAATGAAAGGAATAGAAACTCAGATCCAATGTCTGGAGGTGTTTGGGATATTGTGGTACATACTAACCATGAATCCTGATATTTTGTATTTTTCAAGTTTTTTTTCCGCTAACTGTCTGATAATAATACAGAATAGCTGTAATATGCCCAAAATTATTCAAATACAGCAATGGTCCCCCCTTTCAGGAATAATCTGCTGTTTAAAATTGTCAAATCCGATCCAATACACCTAAGATGGCCGCCAGTACCGATCGCGCTGTCTCTCGGCGCGTTCTAGCCCCCAACAGAGTACTATGCGGAAGTACGAGACGAGCAAAGAGCTTAAAACTAATCCGGCGCTCCCGGTCCAACAACATTCGGACCGAAGAGGCGCGACTAGGTGGTAAATGAGGGAGGTATCCTGTTAGCAAGTAAGTGCAAGTAGACGAGTATGTGGCAGACGAAGTGCCTTTTTCTATCCCGCTTTGCGGGCTGATCGACAAGCGCGTGACACACGATCTTGTAGATCTCAACAAACGAGACAAGCAGATGAATTATCCGCCTTTTACTTCCATCTCTTTTAGATTGCTGGGATACTGAACCCCTTCGAGTCCATGGGGCGCAGTTAGGTCCCACTACATGTATGTAATTATGTACGAGTGTGTAAGCAAGATGAGTGACTGTTTTCTCACAGCAAGGTGCCCACTACGTTTTTATGCATGAGAACAACCACGTTTTATGCATGAAAACAATCACTTTTTTATGTATAAAAACATCCTGTTGAGGACCACGGGAAATGGAATCATGTTTTTCTCGTGTTATCCAACATATGTGATTTATGTGTGTATATATTGGGGGTCATACCCCTTGACTATTTAAGTTGTTCTTTGTTTTACAGGAACCACGTGATTCAATTGAATACGTAGGTACTACATGCATGCACTAATTTCGATTGCAGCATTTCACTTACTAGCTCATTGTAGCGTTTTTAAGGAGTGGCGAACACAGGGCTGGTCCCTGTGTAGTCCTGAAGAAGTGCTTGGGGTACGCACGAAACATGTTGACAGGAGTTGATAGGTACACCTAAATCCATTGCTTTTGGGTATCCTAATATTTCCACCCCTTCTTTTAATGTTACCACCTGGAAGCAAGAATAAAATTTATTAAAAGCTTACTAGGCAGGTATTTTTAACCATTCACTTATACCACTCCATCACCACACTCGCACCACACATAGTCAAATTTTAAGTGCTCCTACGTAATTCGTCAGTCGCTGCACGCCCCAGTCGGTAGCGGACTGGGATGGCCCCTATGATGAAGCATGTCACCATGGGGCAACCCTGGTGAGTGAGGGGACACCAAGAAAAAGAGCAATTCTCTTTTTCTATTTACTATACCCACCAGTCCAACTCCAATGAATGTTGTGAATGGTACTATAGTTAGTGGCTAGGCTTTTGATTTCTGTTCCCCAGAGATCTTCTGTTGATATGGTGGTGTCCCTGAGTGATATGGTGGTGTTCCAGGGTGATGTGGTGGTGTACCTGAGTGATGTGGTGGTGCCCCTGAGTGATGTGGTGGTGCCCCTGAGTGATGTGGTGGTGCCCCTGAGTGATGTGGTGGTGTTCCTGAGTGATGTGGTGGTGTCCCTTAGTGATGTGGTAGTGTCCCTGATTGATGTGGTGGTGCCCCGGAGTGATGGGGTGGTGCCCCTGAGTGATGTTGTGGTGTCCCCGAGTGATGTGGTGGTGTCCCCGAGTGATGTGATGGTGTTCCTGAGTGATGTGGTGGTGTCCCTGAGTGATGTGGTGGTGCCCCTGAGTGATATGGTAGTGTTCCAGGGTGATGTGGTGGTGTACCTGAGTGATGTGGTGGTGCCCCTGAGTGATGTGGTGGTGCCCCTGAGTGATGTGGTGGTGCCCCTGAGTGATGTGGTGGTGTTCCTGAGTGATGTGGTGGTGTCCCTTAGTGATGTGGTAGTGTCCCTGATTGATGTGGTGGTGCCCCGGAGTGATGGGGTGGTGCCCCTGAGTGATGTTGTGGTGTCCCCGAGTGATGTGGTGGTGTCCCCGAGTGATGTGATGGTGTTCCTGAGTGATGTGGTGGTGTCCCTGAGTGATGTGGTGGTGCCCCTGAGTGATATGGTGGTGTCCCTGAGTGATGTGGTGGTGTCCCTGAGTGATATGGTGGTGTTTGTGAGTGATGTGGTGGTGTCCCTGAGTGATGCGGTGGTGTCCATGAGTGATGTGGTGGTGCCCCTGAGTCGTGCCCCTGAGTGATGTGGTGGTGTCCGTGAGTGATTTGGTGGTGCCCCTGAGTTATGTGGTGGTGCCCCTGGATGATGTGGTGGTGCTCCTGAGTGATGTGGTGGTGTTCCTGAGTGATGTGGTGGTGTCCCTGAGTGATGTGATGGTGTTCCTGAGTGATGTGGTTGTGTCCCTGAGTGATGTGGTGGTGCCCCTGAGTGATGTGGTGGGGTTCCTGAGTGAGGTTGTGGTGTCCCCGAGTGATGTGGTGGTATCCCTGAGTGATGTGGTGGTGCCCCTGAGTGATGTTGTGGTGTCCCCGAGTGATGTGGTGGTGTCTCTGAGTGATGTGGTGGTGTCCTTGAGTGATGTGGTGGTGACCCTGAGTGATATGGTGGTGTCCCTGAGTGATGTGGTGGTGTCCCTGAGTGATGTGGTGGTGCCCCTGAGTGATGTGGTGGTGCCCCTGAGTGATGTGGTGGTGGCCCGAGTGATGTGGTGTTTTCCCCGAGTGATGTGGTGGTGTCCCTGAGTGATGTGATGGTGTTCCTGAGTGATGTGGTTGTGTCCCTGAATGATGCGGTGGTGTCCCTGAGTGATGTGGTGGTGCCCCTGAGTGATGTGGTGATGCCCCTGAGTGATGTGGTGGTGGCCCGAGTGATGTGGTGTTTTCCCCGAGTGATGTGGTGGTGTCCCTGAGTGATGTGATGGTGTTCCTGAGTGATGTGGTTGTGTCCCTGAGTGATGTGGTGGTGCCCCTGGATGATGTGGTGGTGCTCCTGAGTGATGTGGTGGTGTTCCTGAGTGATGTGGTGGTGTCCCTAAGTGATGTGATGGTGCCCCTGAGTGATGTGGTGGTGCCCCTGGATGATGTGGTGGTGCTCCTGAGTGATGTGGTGGTGCCCCTGAGTGGTACCCCTGAGTGATGTGGTGGTGTCCCTGAGTGATGTGGGGGTGTTCCTGAGTGATGTTGTGGTGTCGTCCCTGAGTGATGTGGTGGTGTCCCTGAGTGATGTGGTGGTATCCCCAAATGATGTGGTGGTGCCCCTGAGTGATGTTGTGGTGTCCCCGGGTGATATGGTGGTGCTCCTGAGTGATGTGGTGGTGTCTCTGAGTGATGTGGTGGTGTCCTTGAGTGATGTGGTGGTGACCCTGAGTGATATGGTGGTGTCCCTGAGTGATGTGGTGGTGTCCCTGAGTGATGTGGTGGTGTCCCTGAGTGATATGGTGGTGTTTGTGAGTGATGTGGTGGTGTCCCTGAGTGATGCGGTGGTGTCCCTGAGTGATGTGGTGGTGTCCCTGAGTGATGTGGTGGTGCCCCTGAGTGATGTGGTGGTGCCCCTGGATGATGTGGTGGTGTCCCTGAGTGATGTGATGGTGTTCCTGAGTGATGTGGTGGTTTCCCTGAGTGATGTGGTGGTGTTCCTGAGTGATGTGGTGGTGTCCCTGAGTGATGTGGTGGTGTCCCTGAGTGATGTGGTGGTGTTCCTGAGTGATGTGGTGGTGTCCCTGAGTGATGTGGTGGTGTTCCTGAGTGATGTGGTGGTGCCCCTGAGTGATGTGGTGGTGTCCCTGAGTGATGTGGGGGTGTTCCTGAGTGATGTGGTGGTGTCGTCCCTGAGTGATGTGGTGGTGTCCCTGAGTGATGTGGTGGTGCCCCTGAGTGATGTGGTGGTGTCCCTGAGTGATGTGGTTGTGTCCCTGAGTGATGTGGTGGTGCCCGTGAGTGGTGCCCCTGAGTGACGTGGTGGTGCCCCTGGGTAATGTGGTGGTGTCCCTGAGTGATGTGGTGGTGCCCCTGAGTGATGTGGTGGTGTCCTCGAGTGATGTGGTGGTGCCCCTGAGTGATGTGGTGGTGTCCCTGTGTGATGTGGTGGTGTCCCTGAGTGATGTGGTGGTGTTCCTGAGTGATGTGGTGGTGTTCCCGAGTGATGTGGCTGTGTCCCTGAGTGATGTGGTGGTGTCCCTGAGTCATGTGATTGTGCCCATGAGTGGTGCCCCTATTCGATGTGGTGCCCCTGAGTGATGTGGTGGTGCCCCTGAGTGATGTGGTGGTGTCTCTGAGTGATGTGGTGCAGCAGCACAGAGACTGAAGCTAAGAACACCCAGGGTTGAGTGCTACAAATCGCGTTCAGTTTATCAAAGCACAGAATGATGGTGCCGGGAAAAAGCAAGGTGAAACAGGAAAACACAGGGAGAGTGTATAATGATAGAGGCAGCGAGGGCTGGGGCTTGGACAGCAATCATATACGTGGTCGAGAAGCACTGAATGGGAGAACACGGAAAACACCCAGGGCTAAGGAAGGAAGATGCAAGCACACAGGAGAGCAGGCGAAGACCAGAGGGCAAGGAGTAGCAAGCAAAACAAGCTCTCGGCATTGCTGTGGCGGGGGGTGGCGGGGGAGCGGAAGCGCGTTCTTTTGAAGTCTGATGCGAGGGGCGGGGGAGCGGCAGCCTTTGAAGTCTGATTGGGGGGTAGCGGCAGCCTTTGAAGTCTGATGCAAGGCACAGACAAATGGTGGTGTGTGACGTGGCTGGCGCTGTGCACGTGCATAGATCACATGAACTGTGTCTAATCCGCCGTTTTGGTAGGCTGTTCTTTTCCCCTTACTATAATCTTGCCGGAGCAATGTACAAGCGCATTGGCTCAGGCGAGACCTAAAAAGATGCCCCTGGTTGGATCCAAATTAGCATAATTGGTTCTCACACATGGGCTACGGGCCTGTAATGGTCGCTTGCTCTCTGACCGCACTGCTAAGCACACTTTCTAGAGAGCTAAGACAATAAGGAGCTTTGACTTCATATTGTTAGATGTATGCCTTCGGGGAAGCAGGGATGACATGAGGGTTGTAGTCAGAGTGGACAGTGACCATAATGCTCGTTCATTAACCCTAGTAGGCATGCCTTTTCAAGATAACCCGACGAATGCCACTTTAACTGGCCCGGTATTTCAGTCTAACAACAGAAGGACTATTAGATGGCCATGTCCTATTTATTGCCCAATAAAATATGCTACTATATATGGAATTGTAGCTGAAATATAAGCACTCTACCCTAACACTCCTACTGACATGATCCCCATATCATCCATTCATGGCATCATGGTGGATTGCCTTAAAGATAATTTCTCTAAGCTAGTCTCAACCAAATACATGTATAATCACAGTAGGCGAGGGTACAACTGTTCATGCAGGAAGGCAAAGTCACTTGAAGGCAGAGTTTAGGGGGAATACTTGCACGGTTGACCAAGTCTTCCCTTTCTCTTTACTGGTTTGGAAGGCTGCCAGGTTAAGGTGCAAGCCCCTGCATGTGGTTTCCGTAGATCTGATGGCTGCTTTCGACTTGGCCCCCAGGGCAAAGCTATGGTCTGTCCTTAACAAAATGGGACTGCCAGAACTAATTCTAATACAGAATACTAATTTTGTTCTTATTCGGCAATAATTATGCGCAGGTAAGAAGGGGAGAACGGGTGAACTAACAGTAAGAATTCCTATTGAAAGGGAAATCGCAAAGGCTGTGTTCTGGCCCCTACATTGTTTACTCCTTATATCAAAGGGGCCATTGAAATAACGGCTCCCCCATATTAAGGCGCCAGAAAAATCCAGCTCTTCTATTTCTGGTTGGCACCTTACCAATATCAAGAACCCCAGGAGGCCTGCAAACTTTACTCAATACATTTTCAGATTTCTGAGACTCGGAAATGTACGTGAACAAAATGAAATTCATAGCCTTTAATCCCCACATGTCTTTCAGATGCAAGATGTATATCCAGGGTATCTCTTTTGAGGGGGTAAAGGGCTTTGACTATCTGGGGTTTCATCAAAGACATTGTCCTGATGAGCACAGATTAAGAAAAGCAAGGTACTTTTACAGCACAGACCTTTTGCTGTACTGAGGACTTTAAAAACATTTTTTATTGTCCGCTATTGCCAGCCTTGGCGATTTAGCAAGCCAAAGCAGTTAGTTAGCACAACAGTTTGTGGCTCTGATGTTTGGGAACTTGGTAATTTATCCCAACTGTTAATAATCAAAAATGAATATATTTGATCCCTCACGAGTCTCCACAAAATGCCCCTTTGATTCCATTACAATTAGATTAGGGGCAAAATAAACATTGCGCATATTGCGAATCTCAAACCCCTCTTCTATTGGATAAGGTTATGGTCCAGCAAAGAACTAGGGGGCATATGTATCAAGCTAAATTGAGATCACAAATGCTAAATTTCACAGAATTTCAGGGTTTGCAATCGCAATTTTGATGTATGCAATGTATGAGAAAGAAAACCACTCGCAAAATAAGGAATTGCAAAATTTGCTATTCCCTATTTTGCAATTGCATTTAAGGAATTGCAAATTGCGATTCCCTAAATGCAATGCAGGAAGTCCAGAAAAAGTATGATTTGGCCGTAAGGAATCGCAAATTACCACCAACTTCAAGTTGGTGGTAATTTGAGATTTCTTTGAAAAATTCACTTTTTTGCATTTTTCAAAGTGCCATGTGGTGCACATTCATGCCCGTAGGGCACGTATATGCCCCACATGTGCACACATACATATTTCAGGGGTGCAACAGTATGTCCTTTTGACACCCTGGCACACTTAAAATTGCATTCACAATTTGCGATTCTCTAATTGCTAAGGGTAAATTGAGAATGCCTTCCCATTCATTCCTATGGGCCTCCTAGCTCATAGGAATGAATGGGAAGGTTTTCCTTATTTGCGAATCTCAATTTGCGATTCGCAAATAAGCAATATGTGGGATTCACAAAATTATTAGAAAATCCCACATACATAGCATTTTGCGTTTCTCAAATTGCGATTCGCTGAAAATCACAATTTGAGAATCGCAAAACAACATTTTGATAGATATGGCCCTAGATCAGTATAAGAAGGCCTTCACTGAACTGAAAGACTTACATGCAGGCCTCAAGTTACCCTGGTTCAAACACATTAAAGCATGGTTCAATAGACTAGATATGAGCGAGCTGTGGAGCAATCCACTTTCATGCAGCTAAGGGGTGAGTGAACAAAGAAAGATGAGGTACTGGGCATAGATTTGCGAAAAGTGTTATATGTAGTCCCGTGAGGGTAGTTTGACAGAAAAATTCCTGAACGTAAAGTACTTTTTAAACAGTTTTTCGATAAGATTGTTAACTTTAAGTTCGACATTCTCCTATGGCCTTCTTTCTGTCAACAAGTTTCGCAGTGGGTGGTGTTCCTTGCCACGAGTATCATCAACCGTCCAGTTTGTGCTTCCCACGGTGAAACAGTAGCTCATGTCATGTTCTTTTGTCCAGCTCATGCCAAAATTAGGAGAGTTTGGCTGGCACCTGTGTGTGGGAATCAGGTTGTGAGAGATTGTGAAGTAGCTCTTAGGATTTAAAAACAGACAATAATGAGCTATATGTGTGTGCAGTGGCCAAATATTTGCACAAGGCTTGGAGGGTGAGGCATACTTTCCGTAGAGAGTAATTGGACAAACAAGGAACCAGTCAGAACCGTTCTGCAATGACCTGGTAGTGAAGATGTTTCAACAATAAACGAATTTGATAAGCCCAATGAATCCTAGGCGATCTAGAAGGTGGATCTAAACTCGCCTGTGTGCATAGCGGACCCATTCTGTAGATTTTTGTTGACAGGCATGTGTACATAATGCTACTGGTTAAAAGCCTGTTTGTCCACTCATTGCTAGTAATGCAAATCCCTTCTGTCTTACAACACCTGTGCAGTGGCGGCTGCCTCGGAACAGAGGTGGTGAGGCGGGGGATGGATTATAAAAAAAAGTACCTTCTCTGCCGCGCTGCTTCTCCCACTGCTGCACGTCTCTCCTCCGTCCTGGAAGGAAGGTCTGCTGAAAGCATCGAAAGCACCCATGCTTCGGTACTCTCCCAGCCAATCACGGTACTGCAGGAGCAGAGTCGTGATTTGCCTGAGTATCCTATGTGGATGCTCAGGCAGTGCCCGGGAGCCTGGGCATGTTTTCCACTGGGCTGTGCAACACAGCCCAATGGAGAACATGCCAAGTGCGCATGACAGTTTGGCCGGGCCTAGAGGGCTGGCCACACCGTTATGTGCACCTAGAGGAGTGCAAACCACTCCTCCCCTGCTCTGGTGTAGGAGCCCAGCCCTGCCTGACTCCTGCATAGAAAAATAAAATGTTAATAACATCCTGTTATTATCATTTTTGTTTTATATTTTGTACTGCTGAAATAACAGTGGGGCAACAACCGCCACAGCACCTGTGCCACAAATGTTTGTTTTGCTCATTTCCTGCGTGCCAATTTGATATGCATGCAATGGATTTTTATTTCCTTTATACATGTTTTATGTATCTTTCTATGAGATTATAATTGAAAACTACCTGAGCTCATTGATGGTGTAGTGAGCCACCCGGCCGCTGCAATACTTTGAATCGCATTCAACTCCCTGGGCCGGCCTCGGACCAGGGAGTATTTAATAAAGGGTGACATGAGCGCATGTGGGTGACGGTACAAACAGAGCATCTGTGTAGACTTCCTTTATTGCTGCACTGTCGTTAGTAGTTAGGCCTACACCCTCACAGTCCCTAAAAGACGGTTGGAGGCCCAACCGCAGGTCCCAGGGAATGCCCTTTGTTGTTGCCTTAGGCTCAAGTGAACCCAAATACTTGGAGTATCACATTGACAATGAGGTGAGAGCGAGCCCCGTGGGCGGCCACGTGTCTGGTGCGTAGGCTGGCTTTTGCCTTCAGTCGGGCTGGTGGGTTCCGCAGGAGAGCAGAGACTGTGGTGGACACCTAGCTGGTGGTGGAGGCAGCCATGCACGCAGAAAAGTACTGAGTGGTGAGCGACGCTTGGACCTGCTCGGTAAAGGGGAGGCGTGGCCGGGTGAGGCCAGTGTATCATTGAGAACATCGGCTCCTGACTGCCGCGGCACCCTGGTGGGTAGCGCCCAGCGGGGATATCTGATTTACTAAGAAGGGAGGCTGCCACAAGTGCAGGGGAGGTGGGAGGATGGCCAAGTCACGTGGCCGCGAAGTCACTCACGGAGTTCAGTCAGCTTTCAGACCCCGGGACAGCAGCTCCGCGCTGGAAGCAGTGGCTGAGGCAGCTGGAAAACTACTTTGTAGCCACCTGAGAGACTGACAATGCAGTGAAAAGATCGTTAATGCTGCTGATGGGGGGCGTTGAGCTTTATGAACTTTTTCAGGACCTGCCTGATACGGGTGAAAGTGATGACTATGAGAAGGTGGTCCGGGCACTGAACCGCCATTTTGATCTGCAGGTTAACCCCGACTTTGAACATTTTAAGTTAAGGCAGGCAAAGCAAGAAGTTGATAAATTAATCGACATGTTTTTCACGAGATTGCGGAAGTTGGCCAGCACTTGTGTGGGCGTCGATCGGGCCTTTGAGACGAGGGCCCAGCTGATTGCGGGCTGCAAGTCAATAGAGCTGCGAAAACTGATCTTACGCCAGCGGGGGATTACATTGGACGAGATACTCATATTAGGAAGATCCCATGACCTGGTGGATGTACGTGCAGGCGAGATGGAGGTGGCGTTGGCAAAGAAGTCGGCTGAAACTCAGCCGGTGTTCCTGACGCCTATCAAGGAGGAGAGAGTCAAGGCACTCAAAAAGTCATATGGCCAAGGGGCTGGAGCAGGTGCCAAACAGGATGAGAGGCGTCGGAGACGTGAATGTCAGAACTGTGGCATAGGGACGCATGCTCAAAGAGTGTGCCCAGCACAAGGGAGACAGTGCCTATAATGCAACAAGTACGGACATTTCGCGAAAGTTTGACAGAGTGGAACACAGCAAGGGGGATGTAGGCCCCCAGGACAGAGACTCACGAAATTGGCTAAGACCGTGCAGGAAGAGGACGATGGTAATAGCTGCGATTGGCCATTGTCTGCCACTGAGGATGAGGAGGACAATGTGTTTGTCATCTCACACATCAGGGGTGTGAACACCCCCAAGAGACCACCGCCTACATGCCAAGTGTGGATAGGGGAGTCATGTGTACGAGCACTGATTGACACTAGGGCGTCTGTGAGAATACTTGACGCTGATTAATACAGGAGGCTTAACCCGAGACCTCGGTTAATGCAGACAACAGCCAAAATTCTCACCTACGGGGGAAGTACTCCGATTCCACTCCAGGGTGGTATTGATGCAGAAGTCAAGTATAAAGAAAGAGCCACTGCCATACGGTCCCATGTCACCTGTGATCAGGCCGGCCCGTCACTAAGCTGCCACAGGATCTGGGGCTGGTGATGTTTGCAAAGCACATACACCAATCACAGGTGGACAGGATTCTTGGAGAAATCCCGGAACTATTCCGGGGGTTGGGCTGCCTGAAAGGAGTGGAGGTCCAACTCCACATCGATGAGTCTGTCAAGCCGGTGGCGCTCTGCCACCTTAGGGTGCCCTTCCATCTAAGACCACTGGTGGAAGCTGAGCTGGACCATCTGGAGCGTGATGGTGTAATTGAGAAGGTGTCCAGTCCAACGCCAGGGTATCGCCTCTGGCAATAGCACCCAAGCCGAAACAGCCTGGGGCCATCAGGCTGTGCATGGATATGAGGCTGCCAAACAAGGCCATCTGACAAGATAGGCACATCACCCCGACAATTGACGGAATTGTAACCGATTTAAATGGGGCACAGTGGTTCTTGAAAGTGGACCTGAACTCTGGTTATCACCAGTTGATGCTTGCGGAAGAAAGCCGTTATATCACCACTTTCTCCACCCATGTGTAACTACATAGTTTCAAAAGACTGAGCTTTGAGGTGTCTTTGACGGCTGAGGTGTTCCAGGAGGCAGTTCGGGAAGAGCTATTGGGACTAGTGGATGTCATCAATGTCAGTGATGACATTCTGATTTTCTCAAAGTCGCTGGAGGAACACCATGTGAGGTTGAGGGCCACACTTCAGCGACTGGCAGAGCAAGGACTGACTCTTCACCAAACCAAGGGCCCGATGTAGGTAGCTAAATACCGGTCGGTAACGGTGAAAATTGGTAAATTTCACCGTTACCGACCGGTATTTATCCAATTGCAATTTTCGTAATACTGAATGGATTCGGTAATCAGAATCGGTAAAATAAGGAAAACCAGTTACCGATTCCTTATTACCGAATCAGAGATACCGAAAACCCCAAATACCGATTCGGTAAATAAGAATCGGTAAAAGAGATGTACCAAAAATCGGTAATATCGAATTTCATGAAATTCAGTATTTTAGAGTCGGTAATTACCACTGACTCAAAGCAGGTGGTAATTATGGGTACAGCATTTAAACAGACCCAAAATGCAACAGTGTCAACACAATGGCGGCTCTCTACGTTATTGCAAGGCGGCTACGCCTACAGGCAGCACGAATGAGGATCTGGAGAAGGGAGGAGCGCATATACAGACAGCGCATCACACTATTTCAACTCACTGAGGCAGAAATTCATGAACTGTACATGCTACACCTCCAAACTATCCTGGACCTGATACGGGACCTGCACCCACTCCTGGAGCATCCTACACCAAGGGCGCACGCTATACCACCACATGTCCAGGTGCTCTGTAGCCTCCATCTATTAGCATCAGGAAGTTACCAGGGGGTGATAGCTGCACAGGTGGGTTGCTTTTTCCTTTCAGACATCCTCTACTTCGCCATACTCCTGAGGCCATACCACCTCTTTTGTAGGTCGTCCACGTCACGGTGGGTCAAACCTATGGAATTAATGAGGTCCTGGATTCCAATCCATATTTTTCTTTTTTGTGACTCAGGCTCTTGTCGTGATTTTTTACCAAATAGCTTGGTGTGTTGCTTTGCCCCCTCCTCAATTAAGATCTCAAGCTCCCTCCCAGTAAATTTAAGTTTTCTTTTCCTTTCTGCACCATCAGTTTCCCTGTCCTGGTGGCTCCTTTTTGTCTTTCTCTTCTGCCTGCCTCTCCAACAGCTTCAGGTTCAGTGCAGTTGCTTGGGTGTGGCCACTTCCTTGCTGGGAGTAAATAGGATGCACAGGATTGGGTGATTCCTCAATTGCAGGAATTTTGAATTACCGATTCGTTATTTACTGATTCGGTAATTAAGAATCGGTAATACCGATTGGAACTAAGGATTCAGTATTTTTTTTCCGAATTTTACCGATTCGGTATAAATTACAGAATTTTTACCTACATCGGAAATACCGATTTCTTATACCGAATCGGTAAAATTCGGTATTAAGAAATCGGTATTTCACAATTAACTTCATCTGGCCCCAGGTGTGAGTTCTATACCAAGGAAGTCACCTTTTTTTGGTATCGGTTCTCGGCCCGATGTTTGTAGGTGGATCCGGCTTAGGTGGAAGCCATCAGAACAGCCGCAATCCCTTAGACACCATCTGAAGTGCAGAGTTTCCTAGGAATAGCCAACTTCTGTGGCCGGTTCATTCCCCGGTTGGCTACTATCTCGGAACCTCTCTGACAACTCACCAAAAAGGACATAGTGCGGCAGTGGACTGATAAGGAGGCACAAGCGTTCACTGACGTGAAGAAGGCGCTGCTGAGGGGTGCAACTGTGTCATACTTCTGGCCGGGTGCGGCCGCGGAGCTGATCGTGGATGCTAGCCCAGTGGGGCTTGGAGCGGTGCTCTTGCAGAGGACAGACCAGGATGAGTGGGTGCCCATTGCTTATGCCAGCCAGGCGCTCACCGCCGTGGAGAAACGCTACGCGTAGATCAAGAAGGAAGCTCTGGCCATCCGGTGGGCCTGTCAACACTTTAACATCTACTTGTGTGGACACACGTTTAGCGTGGTGACAGACCACAAGCCGCTGGTGCCCCTCTTTGCAGGAACGGCGAGTAATGGACCTCCGAGAATTGAGAGATGGGCTGTGCAGATTCAGCAATACCGGTTCGAGGTGGTGTGCCGCCCAGGAGCGAGCTACCCACCTGACTATCTATCACAACACCCTTAGGCCCCAAGTGGAGTCCAGGGGCCCGAAGTGGATGAGGGAGCTGAGATATTTGGGAGGCCGCTGCTGGATGAAGCCTTCCCCCAAGCTCTGCTGCTAGAAGACATCCGGGAGGCGTCGCTGCAAGATGAGTGTTAGACCTGGCATCTTTGGCGTGATTTCCCCCTATCTTTTTGCCTCTACCTCCTGTATTTTTGATGCTGTACTGGATTTCGTTTTTGCTGGTTTAGATGCTTTGGGCACTTTGCCACTGCTGTTCAGTGTCAAAGTGCAAGTGCTCCCTGTGTAATTTGTTATTATGATTGGTCATCCATGATTGGCATATTTGTGTCACCAAGAAGTCCCTAGTAAAGTGCACTGAGTGTGCCAGGGCTGGTGGTAACAAATGCTACTAGTGGGCCTGCAGCACTGATTGTGCCACCCACGTGAGTAGCCCTAAAATGGTGTCTCTGGCCTGCCACCGCAGTGCCTGTGTGCAGTCCATGAACTGCCATGTCCTCCTGGTCAGTGTCCCAACTGGCCAGGCCTAACCCTTTGGTTTCTGTACACAATGGTCACCCCTATGGAAGGCCCAAGGTACCCCCTTGAGCAGGGTGCAGTGTATGTGAAAGGTAGAGCATGTACTAGTGCAGGTGACATGCTCTGGTATTGAATTACAGCCATTTTCGTTTTTCACTATTGTAAGGCTATCTTGCCCCACAGGCTATCATGGGGAATGCTGGCTACAGTGGCTACCAGCATATCTTCCCATAGGAGCAAGATAGGATATGAAAGTCTAGTATCCCTGAACTAAGAATTTAATAACAAATCGTTTAGGAAAGGTGTTTTTTAAATCCTGTGTTTGAGAACAGCACTTGTAGAAGGTTGCTGTTCTCTTGTCTGACCTTCATGTGTGCCTTGGACTGTTTGTGAATTGACTGTCTGGTTTGTGAGGGGCAGGAGCTGGGTGGCTCCAAGAGTCTGAGTGGGCCATCCCTGGGCTGAATAGCTCCATCGGCATCTAGAGTGGTGGGAGGGGTAGCACCCTGGCCTGAATAGGGCTGTGAGTGCCTTCCACAATGCTGGCTGCACCTCCGGCTGGGCAGCTGATGACCCTGCCCCTCTCTCTGAAAGGAAAGGAGAGGCCAGGAAAACAAAGTGCTCAAGGAACACCCAGAACTGATTCAGACTGGGCTCAGAGCCCTCCTGCACAAAGGGAACAAAGACTTTTAAGGGATATAAGTACAGGACCCCTGACTACAGAAAATTAAATCATCCTAGAAACAAGAAGGAACCTCTGCCAAGGAGAGAGCTGGAAAACTGAAGATGAAGGACTGCCCTGCTGTGTGATGCTGGACTGACCTGCAGTTTCTTTGCTGCCTAGGAGAGGGGAAGATTTACAAAAGGGGGTGGTGATGAACAGAGTGTCTGAATTGAGCAGACCACTCTTACCCAGTCCAAAGATCAGGGCTTGATCCATCACCGTTATTTATCTCACTGCCCCATCCCAGCTCAGAACCTGGCTATATGCAAATCAGTCTGTCCCTGGCCCAGTGCATCATGGGAACAGGGCAGACTAAACTACCAAGCCAATTCTTTACCAGAAAGGAGACAAGCTACCGGGGACCGGTTTCTGGCATTTCAGCCTCTTCGGCCCGGCTTGCTTGAATCCTGATGGAGCAGTGAGAAAGGGACTCATGTCTGAGCATACCCTGCCACACCTATAGTGGCCAAAATCGATTTACAAAAGGGGGTGGTGATGAACAGAGTGTCTGAATTGAGCAGACCACTCTTACCCAGTCCAAAGATCAGGGCTTGATCCATCACCGTTATTTATCTCACTGCCCCATCCCAGCTCAGAACCTGGCTATATGCAAATCAGTCTGTCCCTGGCCCAGTGCATCATGGGAACAGGGCAGACTAAACTACCAAGCCAATTCTTTACCAGAAAGGAGACAAGCTACCGGGGACCGGTTTCTGGCATTTCAGCCTCTTCGGCCCGGCTTGCTTGAATCCTGATGGAGCAGTGAGAAAGGGACTCATGTCTGAGCATACCCTGCCACACCTATAGTGGCCAAAATCGATTTACAAAAGGGGGTGGTGATGAACACAGTGTCTGAATTGAGCAGACCACTCTTACCCAGTCCAAAGATCAGGGCTTGATCCATCACCGTTATTTATCTCACTGCCCCATCCCAGCTCAGAACCTGGCTATATGCAAATCAGTCTGTCCCTGGCCCAGTGCATCATGGGAACAGGGCAGACTAAACTACCAAGCCAATTCTTTACCAGAAAGGAGACAAGCTACCGGGGACCGGTTTCTGGCATTTCAGCCTCTTCGGCCCGGCTTGCTTGAATCCTGATGGAGCAGTGAGAAAGGGACTCATGTCTGAGCATACCCTGCCACACCTATAGTGGCCAAAATCGATTTACAAAAGGGGGTGGTGATGAACAGAGTGTCTGAATTGAGCAGACCACTCTTACCCAGTCCAAAGATCAGGGCTTGATCCATCACCGTTATTTATCTCACTGCCCCATCCCAGCTCAGAACCTGGCTATATGCAAATCAGTCTGTCCCTGGCCCAGTGCATCATGGGAACAGGGCAGACTAAACTACCAAGCCAATTCTTTACCAGAAAGGAGACAAGCTACCGGGGACCGGTCTCTGGCATTTCAGCCTCTTCGGCCCGGCTTGCTTGAATCCTGATGGAGCAGTGAGAAAGGGACTCATGTCTGAGCATACCCTGCCACACCTATAGTGGCCAAAATCGATTTACAAAAGGGGGTGGTGATGAACAGAGTGTCTGAATTGAGCAGACCACTCTTACCCAGTCCAAAGATCAGGGCTTGATCCATCACCGTTATTTATCTCACTGCCCCATCCCAGCTCAGAACCTGGCTATATGCAAATCAGTCTGTCCCTGGCCCAGTGCATCATGGGAACAGGGCAGACTAAACTACCAAGCCAATTCTTTACCAGAAAGGAGACAAGCTACCGGGGACCGGTTTCTGGCATTTCAGCCTCTTCGGCCCGGCTTGCTTGAATCCTGATGGAGCAGTGAGAAAGGGACTCATGTCTGAGCATACCCTGCCACACCTATAGTGGCCAAAATCGATTTACAAAAGGGGGTGGTGATGAACAGAGTGTCTGAATTGAGCAGACCACTCTTACCCAGTCCAAAGATCAGGGCTTGATCCATCACCGTTATTTATCTCACTGCCCCATCCCAGCTCAGAACCTGGCTATATGCAAATCAGTCTGTCCCTGGCCCAGTGCATCATGGGAACAGGGCAGACTAAACTACCAAGCCAATTCTTTACCAGAAAGGAGACAAGCTACCGGGGACCGGTTTCTGGCATTTCAGCCTCTTCGGCCCGGCTTGCTTGAATCCTGATGGAGCAGTGAGAAAGGGACTCATGTCTGAGCATACCCTGCCACACCTATAGTGGCCAAAATCGATTTACAAAAGGGGGTGGTGATGAACAGAGTGTCTGAATTGAGCAGACCACTCTTACCCAGTCCAAAGATCAGGGCTTGATCCATCACCATTATTTATCTCACTGCCCCATCCCAGCTCAGAACCTGGCTATATGCAAATCAGTCTGTCCCTGGCCCAGTGCATCATGGGAACAGGGCAGACTAAACTACCAAGCCAATTCTTTACCAGAAAGGAGACAAGCTACCGGGGACCGGTTTCTGGCATTTCAGCCTCTTCGGCCCGGCTTGCTTGAATCCTGATGGAGCAGTGAGAAAGGGACTCATGTCTGAGCATACCCTGCCACACCTGGGAAGGACTTTGTTGGTGCTTTGTCCTCTTACTTGAAGGAATCTCCAAGGGCCTATTGTGAGCTGGCTCCCTGTTATGAAGTCCCAGGAACAAAATACTTCACCCCCAGCTTCCCTGAGCTCTACTGAGAGAGCGTTGTCCTTCCTAGAGTGCTTGGGCCAGTTATTGTGCCTCTGGAAGTGGTACCTGTGTTGGGAAGCTGGAAACCAAGACTTGAGAGACTTTGCTACAGAAAATGTATTGCATCGCTCGATTGTGGAGCACATCAGTGTCAGTACGAGGAAATTCCCGCTGCCGCGAAGGTCGAGATCGGTGCAGTGCCTGTTGCAGCTGCCAGAGACGTCGCACCCTTAGCTAGCGGAAAAATATAATTGCTGCGAGTATCGCCGCAGAGCCTGTCATCACTGGGTGAGATCATTGCACCGCCGCTTTGCGAGCTGTTTCACGTCGCTGCGAACATCGTCGCAGAGCCATCGCTTTGAGGGTCCACAAGAGGAGAAGATAGTCGCTAAGCCCCGGAGATCGTTGCATCGTGCCTTTGTGAGAGAAAACTTCCAACGGAACCTACGCACCGGAATCCATACAAGTCATCGCCTTCCTTCCCATACAAACCAGATTCGTCGCAACACGTCCGCAGCTGCAGCGGGGCTGCCGCTAACGCCTCCCCAGGGACACAGGAGTAATGCATTGCTTGTTTTCGACCGTTACAGCTTCTGTGCTTGGAACTTTTTATCGCAAACAAAAGTACTGTGGCTAAAACGTGCCGCAACTGTGGATCATTTTATCGCTAACCTTAACAACACTTGCAACCATATTCTTGAACTGTGTATGTTGGATTTTTGTTGTTTTGGTCTTGTGTAGTTTAGATTAAATACCCTTATTTTTCTAAACTGTTGTGGAGTCAGTTTGTGGTGTTTTCACTGTGTTACTGTGAGTGTTGGTACAAATATTTTACACATTGCCTTTGATAAGCCTGACTGCTTGTGCCAAGCTACCAAGGGGGTGAGCAGAGGTTATCTAAAGAGTGTTTCCTCCTTACCCTGACTAGAAGCAAGGGTCCCTATTTGGACAGTGGTACCTACGTCTGCCAACTAGAGACCTCCAGTTTAAACAATGAGTGTTTGCAGGCGGTGGCCCGAACTTTACATGATCATCAGTGGAAGTGGTTCCTCAATGGAAATGATAGAAGGTCGGCGGAGGACAAAGAGTACTGGGAGAGCCTGTGGAAGTGTCGAGATGAGTTGAGTGCCACGGGGGACGGCATAATCTTGAGGGGCCTGCGCATTGTAATACCTGCCACACGAAGAGGCCGGACAGTGAATCTGGTGCACCAGGGACACCAGGGGGTCGAGAAGACCAAAGCCCGCCTGTGAACGAAAGTATGGTTCCCTGGCATGGATCGGCTCGTGGAGCACAAAGTAGGGAAGTGCCATGCGAGCCTGATAACGGGGGCTGACCCGCCAGAAGTGCCTATCATGACAGAGGGTCCAAGTAGGTCACCCTGGGCAAGAGTGAGTTTGGATTTTGGGAGCTTTCCAGATTGGAGGCAAATGGCGGTGTTGGTGGACAGCCATTCCAAGTTCCCGGTGGTGGATGTAGTTGATTCCACAGGTTTTGAATGTCGTTAGCCGGCCCTGGAAAAGACTTCTGCCCTGCTGGGACTGACAGAAAAGATCAGAACAGACAATGGGCCGCCCTTCCAAGGACAGGAATTCCATGATTTCCTCGACCAGTATGGTATACAGCATTGCAAAATAACACCTCAGTGGCCTCAAGCCAAAGGGAGACGTCCAGCGTTTCATGAGGACACTAAATTAAGCTCTACAGATTGGAGTGGCGCAAGGTAGCCATCTGGAGACCTGCCTGCACCAGTTTTTGAGGGCCTACCGTCAAACGCCTCACTGCACGACCAAATTTCCACCCCACGATCTTCTGCTGAGAAGAGCGGTGCGTGATGGAATACCCAGCAGTGAAGTATGGACCCCAGCGGTTCTGGATGTCGAGCGGTCCAAGGCCCGCCGCCAAAGCAACAATGAACGAGCCAGCAAGAAAAGAAGGGCTCAACCAGCCGACATCTTGGTGGGAGACTATGTGGTAGGAAAAGAGCGACACCCAAAATCCAAGTTCCGCACACCGTTCGAGCGTGACCTATGGAAGGTGGTGTGGATCAAAAGTACTTTGGTGGTTGCGGAGAAGGGACATCAACGGATAGCCCGGAACATGTCGTGGTTCAAGAAGGCTCACAGTCCTAGTGAGGCAGATATGCAGCCCAAAATGGAGGTGTGGGAAGGAGACGCCAACCAAGGGAAGGAAGCCCAGCAGTCAGTACTACCCCTGAAAGTCCGAGGGAGGTGGTCGAACGAAAGGATGCTGACAAGAGCAATGACCGCAACCCCGAGGGTGCCGAGCAGGGAGAAGACCAGAGTAGGCACCCTCACTATGGACTATGTAACAATACAGCACCGAGCACCAGGCTGCAAGACTTTGTGTGTTAAGGGCTCCGGGAGGTAGGCGATCAAGTTCTATGTCGAGGGACGTTCAGGGAGTGGTCTCCGTCAGCTGACAGAGTGACATTGTGCTTAACTGATTTTTTCAAAGTTCATAGGTTCGATGGGATGTAGTAAGGCACCCGGCCGCTTCAATACTTTGTATTGCATTCAACTCCCTGGGCTGGGCTCGGACCAGGGAGTATTTAATAAAGGGTGATGTCAGCGCACATGGCCGACGGCACGAACAGAGCATCTGTGTAGACATCCCTTATTGCCGTTCTCCCGTTAGTAATTAGGCCTACCCCCTCACAGTCCCTAGACGACGGTTGCAGCCCAGACCGCAGGTCCCAGGGAATGCCCTTTGTTGTTGCCTTAGGCTGCAAGTGCACCCGAATACTTGGAGTATCACAGATGGTAGACTAGAGGTGCATAGTTCACGAATTAACAATCATCCTTGCTCTTCCTCACGTAAACCATTTCTTTTGTGTTAAAATATCGTTACTAGAATGGCTGCTTTGCACATTGTATTTTGTATTTCATTTTATATATGTAAAAATGTTATCCATATTTTTATGCAAAGTTTCATAGTTAAAACTGTCCGCATAAAGAATTTTCCAAGTATGTGGCCTACCCAATAGAGTGTGGACCTTGAAGCAAGGGAACGGGGTTTGAGTCTCAGACGGATGCTCATCATCCTGTGATTCTGGGCACATCACTTAATCTCCCTGTGTCTAGCAAAATGAATGTGTCTGTCTGCAAGACAAATGGTGCTCATGTAAAGTGCTCTGATGCCTTCGGGAGGAATTTGAGCTATATAAAACTAAAAAAAAATATCACATTCGCTGCAACAGGTACATGGTCTTATTGCACATATTGGGGGTATCAGTTACATCTCATGGTGTTCACCTTATCAAATGTCAATCTTCTGCTGGTTAATGTATTTATTTGTCTGTACCAGCTATCAAAGGAAATTACTATAAGGTCTTAATTAATGTGAGTAGTGGAAAAATACATTCAGAGATTAAATGTACACATGCGCACCATAACTTTTCTCACAGGGCCTCGTTGCAATTTGTGTTAATAACTCGGAGTGGTAACTCTTAGTGCAATAAAGTGATTTGCGGTTACAAGTGTTTCAGGGCCCTGAATTATAGGGTCCAAAATCTCCAGCCTAATAATTCTAGGCCCGTAGATACCAGGCCTCTCAGAGACGCTGCAGGGACTGGGTATGAGGCAAGCAGCTTTGCGCAGCCCTGCCTGCTGCAGTTGAGGTCTCCCCATTCAACATCCCCAAACTGCTCAAAGCAGGGAGATAAAAGCATTGTTTCACCAAAATGGTGATAACTGCTTGGAAAAGCACCCAGTAAATCCAGGTGCGAGCAGTTATTCCAAATTTCTGGGAAATACTCATAATGGCTGGATTTTTTTTTGGATTAATAATTTTTTATTTTGTTTTAGAGAAAAGAACATTAACAATGATATTAATACATTAACGATATTAAAAAACAATCAGTGTAGATAAATAGAACATAGTCAAAGAATTTAGGGGGAAAAAACAATATCAGTCGATAAATAAATATCATAGATTGTTGTTAAACTATGAAGTATGAAAGAAGGAGGAAAGAAGAAGAGAAAAAGAAAGAGAAAAGAGAGAAATAAAGAAATAGAGAAGAAAAATAAATACAAAATAAATAAATAAGTAAACAAATAAATAGATAAATAACTAAATAAATAAATAATATAGTGGTTAAGATGTAGGTATATGCACAGGGAGATATGAAGTAAAAGGTAGCCACAATAGATCAGATTTAATTTTCTGGGATAGTGAGAGAGAAGAAACATTAGTATTTCTGTGTTCTTCACATGTACAATTCCACCATGTTAATGTTGATAATTTAGAGGTATCTTTCCAACAGGACAGAATCACTGTAAATGCAATAGCAATGAAAAGATCAAATAAGATAGGTTTAGTGGAAATATTGTCAACATCTGGCGAGGCAGTACCAAGGAAAACATTTTGCACTGATAATGGAGTATTACTTTGAAATATTTCAAGACACTTTGCCCAAGTAGAATCCCAAAATGTTAATGCATTAGAACACTCATATAATTGGTGACATTAGAGAGATCCTGAGAGAGATAAATGGTGTGGCCAGACCATAAAAGACAACCTTTCACTTTTACTGCCTTCAGCACAGGGAAGTGGTTTGTGCATTCCAAAAATAACATTATAATACCTCTAGGTCTAGTAGAATGAGGCTGAAAGCAACCAAGACGGTGTGCACATTGAATGTTCAGTGGAGGCTCAAATGGAAGGTCTATGAGCTCAGGGAGGAATTTTTTCAAGAAAAGGAGAAGGTTAGGACCCTCCAAATTTTCTGGTAAACCATATAGACGGAGGTTATTACGTCTATTTTGATTTTCAAGTTCCTCAGTATGCAACTTAAGTCATTGAATCTCACGCCCTAGGACAGGAATTTTGGTGGTAACATCATGTAGGTCACTTATACGTTGCTCCATAGCGAACACCTTCGCTTCCATATTAATCCATCTGCCCTCGATTTGTTGGAGTTTCCAATTAATAGTGGACATAAAAGACCCCTCACCTCATCAAGGATTGTGTCAAGAACAGGGTTGTGAGATGACAAAATGGGTGTGGGGGTCATTTTTCACCCTCTTAGGTTTTGTGCCAGAAGATGAAGGCTTGACGGAGGCTAAAATATCACTGGCCATACTAGCGTGACGAAGAGGACGATGTACCAACTCCAGTGAGAGTCTGAGCCTGCCCATATACTGTATAGGGAATGTGTAGAGGAATGCAGGCATGAAGGACATTTTTTTATAGGATTATGTTACCAATATCGAGAGTGAAGGAAAAATTAAAAAGGAGTCATATATTCGAGGACCCAGCATGAGGCAATGTCAATGTAGAAAATGCTCTGTGGAAACAGCAGAAGAAAAAAGTGAAAAAAGGAGCCTAAATATGGCAGGAAAAAGAGACTCATTTTGATGAAGTGCCATAATAAGCACAGCAAATATGATGAAATGAGAGTGATTGCTGTGAAGGGAGAGCAAAGAGAAACATTACTGGGAGTTAATTGGTGAGAAGTTGGTATTAGCTCACCAGGGGGCCATGGAGCACGAGCAGCAGGCTTGTAAATGGTGGCCGCTTGCGTCTGAGTAGAGCAATCTAACCGTTGCTGCTCCGGGTCGACAAGCCTAGCAAACAGAGTCGGAAGAGCTCAAAATGCCTCTCTGACCTTTAGTAGCGTCTTTGGGGATGCAGCCTCACCAAAATACAACAAGAACATGCTGTAAGTAGGAAAAAGAGCTCTGCCTTTGAGCGAAGCTCAGCCGAGTGCCACCATCTTCTCCGGCATGAAACCATGCCCCACTTAATGGATGGATTTTACAACAGAGATACTAGCTAAGAAACTCAACTCCACTGCAAACTCTGGGCAACTTAAACGATGTCCTGAGGGACTGAACACCTAAGTACTGGAATTCTGCCTTAGATCATCACCCAGCCTCATGAGGAGATGACATTTACACACTCTCACCTTAGATGATCCACATAACAAAATGAATGCATAGTTCTTACACCCCTACTTCATATCGATACATTTATGATGACGCAATATAATGCAGAATGATTGTTTTAGGCATTTTCAAGCACCTAGTCTAGAGGCAATTTACTTTGTTGTGCATGCCATATAAATTATTTATTAAAAGAGATCCTAGGACTCCCTATATGTGCAACTAAAATAACTATAATTTTCAAAGATGTTGATCTGAGACAGTGAGTTTATTGAATGTAATTGTTTTTGCTTTGGTAAATATAAGTTCCAAACTTTCCACCATTCCCGAAGTAAGCTTTGAGTACTCTATCTGCCATCATGGGAGGGTGGCGTATAGAAAGGGAGTAACCTGCTTATTCAAGTGGAGTGATATAGTATCTAATGCTCTGGCACACCAGCAGCAAATGACAAAAGCTGTCCCATTGCTTTAAAGAAAGGCCTCACACATACCATTAAACGGAAGTAGGGAACTCAGAAAATTCACTATTCAGACTCTACAAATCAGCCAGAGTCTTCCTTCAGTGTCCACTGACACCCTTCAAAAACCATTCTCAGAATATCTCTCGAGGAGAGAGATTTTAAACCCCCGCACTCCTAACATGGACATATGGAAAACAAAACAATACTCTAAATGTACTCTTAGATGCAGGAAGCCACACTGAGCACACGATCCTTTGCCGCCCTGTTTCAGCTATTAAGTAAATAAAGTTCCTGGGTGAATTAGATGTGAGTGTCAAATGTGATACATCACTTTCACAATAGACTTTGTAAAAAGTTAAGGCCCTTAAGTTTTTTGGAGGTGGAGGTGGTGGAATGGTCTGGCAGACCTGTGCTTGTGAAGTCCATGCGTAGCTCCAAGCATGTAGAGGGTTTATAGGGCGGTGCTGAAAGGGTCCCTTTGTGTACAGGTAACATTATATAACAAGGCATACTCTTGACATATCATGTTGAATGTTGTTTGCTTGATCTGTAGGCCCTTCATGCTGCCTCAATTATTCTTTGTTTGCATGGATGGTCCACCAGTGGCCTCAGGAACACCTACATGGGGATCTGCTTAGACAGAGGGAGCCAGTCACTCAAAATGCAAGCACAAAATTGGGCTCAAAGATAACTCTCGCCTCTAGCTCCAGTACAAGGTGATACAAAGTCTTAAGGAACGAGCGCTGCCAAATGAAATCAATATACTAGAGCTTTTGGTACACTAGTTGGTCTTCAAGCACCGCTCCACTACTGCCTGTTGAGCTATTGTATGTAGATTTGAATGAGACTTTCTTCTGTAGTGGTCAAATGGCCAATGCATTCATTCAGTGCTTTTACTGATAGAATTGATGGAAAAGCTTAATTTCATGCCTAAAGTGCCTTCTAGCCCTTTGAGGTAAGCAACTGGGGAAGCAAGAACAGATGAATCATCACTCTTGTGTCTCGATTGCATCTTTGATAAATGAAGCAAAAGCTAGAAACAATGCAGTATGACAGCAAACAGATGACTAAGGAAAGCAAAGCTTGCCTCAAAACGATGGCCAGCAATTGCCTCTTACGTGTGAGAATATGTTGAGTATTGGATAGAATAGGACAGGATAGAATGAGATAGGACAGAGTAGGATCGGATAGGATGGGATAAGGTAGGGTAGAATAGGATGGAATAGGATGGGATGAGATAGGATAGGAAAGGATAGGATAGGATAGGATAGGATAGGATAGGATAGGATAGGATAGGATAGGATAGGATAGGATAGGATAGGATAGGATGTGATAGGATAGGATACAAGTGGATAAGATGGGATAGGATAGGATATGGGTGGATAAGATTGGATGGGACAGGATACGAGTGGATAAGATGAGATAGGATGTAGCAGATTTACAATAGGCAAAAAACCATAGTACACATGCAGACTGAAAAGAGCAAAAGGTTCAGTTTAGAGTGACCCAAATAGGATGGAAAAGGAAAATGATTTGCTTCATGGATGAACTGAAGAGAAAATAAATCTCAAATACGAAGGAGAAACATACTTGCTTTTATCCAAATTATAATATTCTAATATTGTTCTATTTTTAGCTATTGTTCTGACAAGACTTTGAATTTTTTAGGTATAATCGCTTTTGCCTTATAAAGTTATCGGCAGCTGCTCACCCTTGCTATCCTTGAAGAGCCACATCTACAAAGACATTAATTTGATCCGCCAATTAGACTGCAATGTCATATTTACTCTCAAATCCATCAGCCACAGAGACAAGGTTTGTAAGCTGTGAGTTGTGACTTAGGATTGCTCCCCTCAGAAGTTTTAAATGGAGAAAAGCTTCCTATGTGTCTAACGGAGCAATGTCCCTGAAATCATTCCATTCTGCCTCCATAAAGTTAGCAGATAAAGAGCAAACCTTAAATTTGAGTATTCCTGTCTTTTTTACTCTTCACTGTCCTAGCAGGAAAAGAAATACTGTTGTGATGACTCAAGATGAACTGGCAATAGCCAAGAAGGAGCCAACACAGGACTGACTCAATGCAGAAGAAACATAGCCATAAGAAACATCCCCAAAGTAATAAAATGGAAACCCCAGGAGGCCCTCACAAGTAAGGCCTTGGCACCTGTGTTGGCTCAGAGTTGTTAGCCTTAAAGACTTGACAGCCCTCACAACTACTAATTTGGGAGATGTCATGAGAATGATCATGACATCAATAGATATTTGAAGAGTTATTGCACAAAACAGTATGGGCCTCATTTATGAGGCTGTGCGTCACTTTTACGCCGATGAGTCACTTTTTGTGACGCACCAGTGGCGTAAAAAATGCACCTTGTTGCGCCATATTTACAAAGTGACACATCTAGGTAGATGCGTCACTTTGTAAACCCCTGCACCACATTATACCTGTGCCAAGTATAATGTATGCAAGGGGGGCGTATTGACGCAAGGAAGGGTCGTAGAAGTGACGCAGTGAAAGCTATGAGATTTCACTGCGTCACTTTTAGGACGCCGTTGCGTCAAACAGCAGGCGTAAGACTGACGCAGGCCCTTTCACATGGGGCTTGCCCCATGTGAAAGGACGCATTGCTGGAGTTGCGTCACTTTTGTGACACACTCCAGCAATGCGTCACTTTTACGCGTACAGATACGTCAGAAATACTGATGAATCTGTAACTCCTTGCGACATGATGCGTCATACATTAAATATAACGCATCAGGAATGTTGCAAGGAGTGCGCACTGAGAAGTGACGCATCGCTGCTTTCGCGCAGAGATGCGTAATTTCTAATAAATGAGGCACTATGGTCTCACTAGACAGGAAAGGCATTTGGTGACAGAACCACAAACTTCAGATTAATTAAAAACCCAAATGTGCACTAGGATATAGACCATTCATAGAGAAAGAGGCAAACTCCCAGGAGCTGTAAAACACTGAACTTGAAATAAGGACAATGTGTGTATATATGTATGTATGTATGCGTGTGTGTGTATATATATATATTCACTAAAAAAATCATAGGTTTCATGGACGTTATAGTTAGTTCGACATTTCACTCGTACAAAACCAGAGAAATTCAGCCGTTATAGTTAGTTCAGCTAACTATAACTCGTGCCTCCGCAATGCACTGCTGATGACGTCACATATTACATCATTCATGACATGGTCAGTGACATCACTCATCACATCACTGATGACATCTCAAATGACATCACTGATGACATCATCCAGTAAATTTGTGTCTTTCTGAAAAAGAAATATTTTTTATATATGTATATCTAAAGGTTGATGGAAGAATAAATGGGTAAATAAGTGTCTAAATGCATGTTTTGTTTTGTAAAATTGATTGACTTATTAAGTGTATATTAGTGAATACATGTATTAGCGAGTAATGTTTAAATATGTAAATATATTGGTGGGGGTATTAGCGCATAGATGCATGAATGACTGACTCACTGTATGTGTTTTGAAGACAGCATGTGTGCAGGACTTTATGGGTGGATGAGTGTGTGTATGGGCATGTTAGTGAGTGAATGACTGTCTCAATAGTATCTTTATGAGTAACTACATATGTTTTAAACTAGTATATGTGAGTATTGATGTATATAAATGAGTATTTGTGAGAGTAGGGGATTGGAAGAGTTCCTGTATAAATAAGTATGTGTTTCTAGAGGTGATTGTTTAAGAGAGTAAGTATGTGTACGTTTCTGTTGAAGTAAGTGTAGTGGTGTGTGTGTGTATAGCTGCAAGTAAATGGATGTTTGATAGTTTATTTGCATGTGTGAGTATGTGTGTGAGTAACTCTATGGACGAGTTTATACACAAAAATGATTCCAGCACTCTTTACAATAGTATCAAAATTCCTCGTTGTCACTAATCATAAAATTCAAGTAATTCAGCACATAGTGAATGAAAAAAGAGGTATCCAAGTCCAGAGTGTATTTTTCTTTATCCAAATGTTCTTTATTTTTCACAGATAGTTTCTTCTTGCATAAATTCATACATCATAGCCAACGTGTTTCGTCTCCTGAGAGGCTTTTTCAGGGCTATTGAAAAAATATACAAATATATGTGTTTAAAAAATGATGGAGCCTACTCCTAATCACAACATTATATACACAAAATTTTAAATGAATTTACATAATTGAGTAGCCATTATATACACAAAAAGAAGCATATCCAAATACACAAGAGCAGTAACCCAAATGCATTAATGACTCAGTGTAAAAAGCACTTTCAGTGTCCAATCACATATTAAAACATGTCGTAGTGAACATAAAACAAAATTTCTAAAGTTGATTACCACCCCTTCACAAAAGCAATATTCATATGACACCCAAAACATTGTCCATTTATCCAAAGAGGCCCATATAATAATACAGAAAACAATTAAAAACCAATACCTTTCAATGTTAATCATAAGGTGAATTCCCCAAACAGAACACAGTGTTTCCGATACCAGTATGAACAAGGTCAAGTCAAATAACTTTATTTGGTTATTTAAAATAACAACCATAAAAGCATATCACACTAAACATATATTGACTCATACTTACATAGAGAAATTAAAAACAACATAGAGCAGAAAAATTGCAAAACGTTACAGGCAAAATGTACTCTCAGAATGTTAAAAGAAAATGTTCTGGGAATATAAAAAGGTTGGTGTTTATCTAAAAATACGTCTATTACCAGCACTATTACCCTTCCATACTTTTCCTAAATTTGAGTGTTAATTGTAAAAAACTGCATACAAATAAAGTGCAATCACAACTTAACATCTGAAGGTAATAAAGTGCTGGTCTAAATTGTGAGAAGTTCAGTTTTTTAAGACAGGGTTTTAAATATAACCTCCGTGGTATAATGGAAAGGGGACAAAAAAATAAAAAGTGTGCCAGGTCTTGCGGAGACATTTTGTCGCAGCCGCAAGCCGGCAACACTTGACCACGGTAGGATCCCTTAGGCACAGCCAGAAGTAAGTGGAATAAATCCAGCCGGAACCTCGTCAGCAGGAAACGATCGTAACTTGACATCGGCCATGACAAATACGGTTCCATGAGCAAAGTTGTTTATAATAGCACATGTTTTCGTACACTTCCTTTCTTTATTTCACCTTCCTCCCTGACTAAATACCTGGAAGAGATGAAAGCCTTCTTCACAAAAATAACATCCAATTTCGTAATGGATTCTGGAGTTATAAAGAGTTCGGGGCGCCCTAATTCGTTGAAGCAATTGCTTAAATACTTTATCCATGGAACCTTAAGCCTATTTTCCCATGTTAACGCTTCCCTCAATATGAGCTGAGTAAGAGGTACATCATTATTTAACCAGCAGTTTAGCCAACATAATAGAGGGTTTACTGCTATTTTATCACATAAAAATGGCATACCCAGCTCTTCGTGTACGGAAAAATTTGCTGTTCCCCTAGGGACCCTTAGTATCTGTTTAAGAAAATTATTTTCTACTATCTCCAGGGCTCCTAGTGAGGCATATCCCCATAGCTCACTGCCATAACATGCAATAGCAACACTCTTAGCCTGGTAAAGTTGGAGCAATGCAGCCACTGGGCTATTGCCCATTTTTCTTGCAAAATCGAGTATTGCTGCATTTGCCCGGGTTACCTCTCCCTTTTTTTTCTGTACCGCGGGTCCCCAGTTCAGTTGATGGTCGAACAGGACTCCGAGATAGGAGAATGTTTTTGTTACTGGGATTGTTACCCCATTAACATTTAGGCAGTTTGGCTTTTTGTTACCTTGGCCAACCTTCATTACGAAAGATTTGGAGTTATTTATACTCAGATCTCGAGATTTCATAAAAATAAAAAAGGAGTTTAGCAATGTTTGAAGACCAATAGCAGTCCTGGACAAAAGGACTGCCTCATCCGCATAAAGCAGAACCGGCAGTCCCTTCCGTCCAACGTAAGGGTAATCTGCTCCTGTACTTAAAAGATACGCTTCCTAATCATTTATGTATAAATTAAAAAGGAACGGGGCTAAAATGCACCCTTGCCGGACGCCCCGGTACACTCCAAAGTCTCTTGTCACTTTTAAGTCTTGTGTGTACCGGACTTTTGCTCTCGTATCAGAATGCATATCTGCTAACAAATTCATTAAGTTCTGCTCTACGCCCATTTTCACCATGGCGTCCCAGAGCTTTCTACGGCTTACGCAGTCGAAAGCCGACGATAGATCCATGAACGCCATGTGAATTGTACCTTGACGAGCCATAGTGTACTTCCCTATAATTAGGTACAAATTCAGACACTGGGTAATCGTAGAGTGACCGGGCCTGAAACCATATTGAATTGGGGATATTACTTTATTTTCATCTGCCCATGCAACTAGTCTGTTTAAAATTACTCCCCCCACTACTTTGACAACAGAGTTAATTAATAATATTGGTCTGTAGCAGAGGGGGCTATTGCGGTCTCCTTTCTTGAACACGGGTACGATGGTGGATACCCCCCACGACTTTGGGCAACCAGAAACCACAGCCGCATTGAGTACAGCAGTGAGGACTGGCGCCCATAGCAATATGCAGGATTTAAAGAGGTCCGGTAGGAGGCCACCCGGTCCTGGGGCCTTATTACTTGTTAGCCCTTAATTCCCTTTTCAACCTCATTTATTGAGAAGAGCAAGGAATTCTCCTTAGGTTTAACCGGAATATGTTCTGCCTGGAACTCATTGCTTTTAAAAATAGAGCTAAAATGGTTAACCCACTCTTCCTCTGGGATATTTGTGCCCACGGTGGAATTACTTGAATGATCAAACAGGGGTTTATTTATAGTTTCCCAAAACTTAGCACTATTTCTCAAAGTTTCGGGGTCTTAAAGGGACTCCCAAACACTTTTCTTTACCTCTCTCTTTCGGGTAGCAAGGGACTTTTTATACCTGGCACGCATAACCTTAATATGGACCGGGTCTCTGGGTTTGTTTTTCAGTGCCATCTTAAGATCACGGCTGGCCTTAGAACAAGAGTTATCAAACCATTTTGGATTACTACTAACATTCCCTGTAGCTGGCACCATTAACATCAACCCTACTGTTAAAGCAACACCCTCAAAGGCTGCCAAAATTTGTTGCGATGATGATAAAGGTGATATACATAATGAGAGTTCGGAGTTGCACAGGTTATTAATAGAGGTAGGGATATCAAGAGGGGGGAGGAAGAGGTAGTTCTGCGTGGCACCGAGGTGGGCACGTCCTCCTCATGCAAAAGAAACTGTAATCAAAAGGGTCCACCTCAAGGAGGTTTTTTGTATGTATCCTGATGTCTCTGGAGTACACACATTTGTTTAAAATACCCCTCACACACCAAAAGGGCCCTTTGTGTCATGCT
Organism: Lissotriton vulgaris; assembly: GCF_964263255.1. Taxonomy (NCBI): domain Eukaryota; kingdom Metazoa; phylum Chordata; class Amphibia; order Caudata; family Salamandridae; genus Lissotriton; species Lissotriton vulgaris. The sequence goes on from NC_141691.1 coordinate 957,052,943, forward strand.
TCATCATCGGGGTCTTCCCGCCCGGCTGCCGGACGGGGCAGTGCTGCGACAAGCGACTACGCTGGAGCACCTTTTTAAATGTGGGTGCTATGTGAGTGAATTGGAGTGAGTGTCAGTGGAGTCAGGAGTGATATAAAGGTGATGTAAAAAAATACCTGGCCTAGTGATAAAAAACTATTTAATAAACACTGGCTGGTATTGTTAAAAAAACGTGAAGTCGGAAAGGGTAAGCGGGGTTATGAGCTTACTTTCCTGTGTGGGTCGACATGTTTCGGGGCGCCATGCCCCTTCGTCAGGACCGGGGTAAGAGATCCCCCTATCACTCACTAGAGTCTTGCCACAATGGGTGTATTTACAAAAAAATGAAACAAAGATCTATGTGTATGGATTTAGAATTAATATTCTAATACACATCCCTTTCTAAACAAGATACTTATGTAGTATGCCTGAAAAGACAAGAGCCCTGTGTTATTAATGCGCGGATCCCAAAGCGCTATTACCTAAGTACCTGTGAGAAAAAGGGGACAAACATACATATAGCCATTGTCCATCCCTAGGAAAACCCAGGGAGGGATCTGTGGTTTTACAATGATAGTCACACATAAATAAAGAAATCACACATTACATACATATATAGTGCAGAGAGGTTGGCTGTACTAAGTTTCAATACATACTTATTGTGATGAGGAACAGTGCCTCATGGGCCAACACTAGATGGAAGGGTATTAAGGGGGTCCAGCTGCAGGTGGGATAAAAATGAAACAGAGATGCATATGTAGAAGGTTTCTAAGAGATATATCAATGGCATCCCATAAGCCACTGTTTCCTAGTCTTCCTATTCGGCTGTGCCGTACTTACTCAACCCCCAGCCTCGTTGTGCTTCCTCCTCCGTCCGTGGCCACCGTGGTAATGAGGATGGAGGTAGGGGCGGGAGTTTAAATAGCTATGATAATTAGTTAATTGGGGTGGGTCTCTTTTCCGATACCGAACACCTGTGCTCGAAAAATGGAGTGCTGAGATCCGGTTATTGTGGTGGCCATTATGGGCTAGTCACCACCAGTGGTTTCACATGGAGAGTAGGGGTGGATTTAGAGATGCTCCGTAGTGTTCGCTCCGTGAGGCATTGTTATTTTAAATTCAGAGCATCGGAAGAAGGTTCGGGAGCTTCAAACTCCAATTGCGTGCGACCGCCGAGGTGGGCGGTGGAGTGTTTCCATCTCGCGCATGCGTCGCGGTGCTCGAAGGGATCAGAGCATGCGCGAACACGTGCGGCGCTGACTGAGCATGCGCGGAGGAGTGTGTACAGACTCCGCGCATGCTCAATGTGTCCCGCAAGGCTGGAGCCTTAAAATGAATGGATATAGCACCTGGTCGCCCGATGCAAGTGTTACACGGGGACCAGTGTGTTACACATGAATACTAGGGAGGGGTCCTGCATTAAGACCAATATTTATGGGGAAATTGGGAAAAGCTGGGAAAAGTTGGCCCGATATGCAGTGTTCACTATTCTAGCGACCACTATGCATCGGTCCAAACGACCCTTATGGTGATTGGTTGTAAGTCAACCTTAGACCAGCTATCCTAGTAGCGTGGATACGAGCAGTCTTCGGGCTAAACTCTAGAGGGCGTGTTAAGCCAGCTGTTATACCACCACATACCCCTTGAACACCAAGTGAAAGGACACCACACAAGTGTTATGAAAATAAACAGTATATTTATTAGAATCACAACAGCCCTGTACTCTTTATGAGGACAGGGTACTAAGCACAGAACAAAACTCTTAGGAAAATACTTCAAGTGCTCAATCAATACAAGTGGCCGAGGGCACGGAAAGTTTAGTGGTCTCGGGCGGACCCGATAAGGCAAGTCGGAAGCGAGGGACTCGGGACCCTTAAGTAAGGAGGCTATGCGGGCACCGAAATGCCGGAGTTACCTAGCCACAAGGGCTGCGGCTGCACAAGTCTTACAGGCGTCGGGGGTCTTCGCTGACGAGCCAGGAGCCGGAAGGAAGGAGTTGCTGGCCGGCGACCAGTGAAGAATAGTTCGTAGAGATCCAAGCCTGGATCAGAGATCGTTGATACCTGAAAGCAGAGGGGACCAAGTTCGTACTACTAGCCAGTAGTCAGAGGGTACCAGGAGGGCACCGGATGGCCGTCACCTCGACTAGGTGAGTGGGCGACGCTAGGCTCTGCAGTCTCACGGACCAGGAGGCGTTGTTGGCGACCAGGATGGAGGTGCGAGCTGTCCCACGAAGGTTGATGCTGTCGGCGTCGCTGGGCCCAGGATTGGGGCAACAAGCCTTGGCAGATTTCAGGGCCACGTGGTGGGCCTAAAATGGCGTCTTGAGTGGACGAGGAGGGTCCGGGGTGCTCCTCTCGTAAAAGGGAGAAAAGGCCGGTCTGGAGCAACCAGACCAGCAGCGGTGGTTGTCGGATGTCGTCAAGGAGGTCACAAGCCAGCGGCTAGTAACCAGACAATGGGCTGAGCGGCAAAGCAGAAGGGCCCCACGCAGATCGTGGAGCTGCTGGGAGACTGCACTTCGATGCTGGAGCGGCTCAGGGTCGGGGCTTCTCGGACCCCAGAGCACTCACCAGAGGATTCCTTCGGTGATCGTGCTGGTTTAAGAAAGCGTGCAGGTTTTGATGATGGCCGGTCCCTCGAGGTCTCGTCGCACCCACAGATCTCAGCTGAGCTGACGATGTGGGTAGAGGTCAGAGGTGCCAGGGAAGCCGGTTCTCGTCGAGCTGGGTCGTCCGATTCCTGAGGAAGGACTTGCAGCAAACCGCAGAGTTCTTAGATGGTGCCTGCGGGTGCAGGGTGACTACTCCTTAGCCACAAGGGAGAAATCTTGAGAAGAGTCTCGAATGTCCTTTCGTAGAAAGTAGTTCTTGATTCAAAGATGATCTAATTTGGAAGGGTCCCCGCTCCTGCCTTTATCCTAAAGAAAGGGGTGGGTACACGACTAGGTCCTGCCCTAGGGGTGGGACCAGGAAGGGGGGTAGTTACACCCCTCTCCCCTGCCGGACTTTCCCCAGGTCAGGGGCTGCGCGCCCCTGGAACTGGTTCTAGCCGGCAGATGCGTAGTGAGCACCGGGGTGCCACTCCGCAGTCACCTACTTGCAAAGCCCTACCTACCCAGACTACACAAAACCCTGTCTGGGATGGTGCGAACACCGCCCCTGACAGGAAACCCTTTGTCCAAGCTCTCCTCGCTGGAAGGACTCCCAGCCGCAGGAGGTCAGACTCGTGTCTGTTGTGGCAGCGTCCATTTTGTGGAGCTGAGGCTTCAGTTAACTTTAACCGGGGTTCACAGTTACGTACATGTCGTGTCCCTCTAGAAGGGCGGAATGCTAACCTCGTCGCCCGAATTGGTGAGGGGGCAGCATCCCGATTCGTATGACACCTTACTCGACATGTCTTGATAACGCTATACCGAAGTTACCGATATGATACGCGATATCATGGAACAGCCATTGGGTCTTGGTTCCGCAAGCTGCAACCGGGCTCGGCTCGTGCCAGAGCCCAATTCACACGGTTCCATGCACTCTGCCTTCAGGGTTGTCAAGGCCTGCCATTGGAGTGACTGATAGGAACTCGGGTGTCCATTTTAAGGTTAGATATAGGGATACTATACCTACAGCAACGGGCGAGTACGCCACGTGGCCCCAGCTGTCGTGCAGCCAGTTGTGTCAGATTTAGATGGCCATCCAGGGGTGGCATAATACATGCTGCAGCCCCTGGTAGGCCCTGGGTACATCGATGCCCTGAGTTACAGGGTCTGACAAGGTGGCCCAGTTCCAATTGGAAATGTACCTAAGGTACATGGAATCCATTTTAGAGAGAGAGCAGTAGGCCTGGGGTCCTGATTGGCAGGGCCCCAGGTCAACTAAGTCGGAAAACCAGCAAAACACCAGGCAAAAAAAGTCGGGGGTAACCATAGTCAGGTATCTACCTTCCTATAAAAGCAAACAAATATTTGCTATGAATAATGTATAGGGACAGCTAGGTGATATGATTATTTATGTTATAAATCTTATTACCAGACACATGAGAGAGCAATGATTGGGCAAGGTCATAAGGTTTTAAATACAATTATTTCTCAGCAGCAATTCTGTAGGATACACAGACAACGACAGCTGGTTAGGCAGCTACATGCTGGTCAGGAATTTAGACTGGACCAGGGTATATCATCATTTAGTCCGGTACGATGTGTACCTAGACGATGCACCCAGCGTTGTTCCTTTTCTAGTAAGTTTTTGTCATTTTTGAAGACTTCAATGACTGTCCATTTCAGGTCATGAATGCTGTGGCCCTCTGTAACATAATGCGTCGCCATCTTTGTTGTGGTTTTTTTGCAGCGCACATTGCTGCGGTGTTCGTTCATACGAACTTTCACAGGTCTGCTTGTCATCCCTACGTATTCTTTACTACAGGGACAGGTGATTAGATAAACCACGTTGCGACTGTTACAATTTGTGAAGGCGCGTTGTTCCCATGAGGTTTGATTCGAGAATAAGATAGTGCGGCTTTTTTGTGTGTACTGACAAGATGTGCATGAATCACACGGATGGTGGCCTCCTATTTCAGAAAGTCTGGCAGGGGCATTGCACTCTGTGGTTCTAGGTCTTGTATGTTTATGTTTATGTTTATTAAAACTTTTATGTTTATTAAAACTTTTATAGCGCGCTCTGTTACCACGGGGTATCCTGGCGCGGTGAGTGGATTGAGAACATAAGTGCTGGAGCAAAACCTGGATGAACTATAAGAGAGGGGCATTGAACAAATGGGTCTTGAGATCTTTCTTAAACACAGAAATGGTTGGCGAGGCTCTGAGGGAAAAGGGGAGAGCATTCCAGGCAGAGGCTGCTTTAACTGAAATGGATTGACCTCCCAGACGTGCATATTTGAATTTAGGGGTGGTTAGGAAACATAGATTGGCCGATCGAAGGGCACGGTTGGGAGTGTAGAATGAAAACCTTTTCTGCAGATATGTTGGTCCCTGGCCATGAACTGCTCTGAATGCCAACACAAGAATTTTAAACAGAATTCGATGTGGTACTGGTAGCCAGTGCAAACTGCGTAAGTGGCTACGCACGCTTGACCTCCTAGGGAGAGAGAAAAGCAGACGTACTGCAGCGTTTTGTATCACCTGCAGGCGGTGAACCATGTACGCAGGTAGACCACTGAATAAGGCATTGGCGTAGTCGAGCCGGGATAAAATCAGAGCTCGAAGGACAGACTCCTTGGCTGCCCTAGGCAGAAGAGGAAAAAATTTCCTCAGGGCACGCAAGGTGCCAAAGCAAATGCCGGTCAATTTTTTTATGTGATCCGCAAACTTTAGATCCTGACCGAACCAGACCCCCAGGTTCTTAGCTGGGCCTCCCGTCGCACTGGGACAGGGCAGGTCCGGGGGCCAAATCTGGTCCTTAAAATTGTCAGGGAAGGAGCCGAAGAATAAGACCTCGGACTTGTCTTCGTTGCACTTAAGTTGGACTTGTGCGAGCCACCTGAAAACTTCCGACAGACAATGCTGGACTGCTGATGGATCGGACACACCCTTAGGCCATGTGAATAGCAGCTGAGTGTCGTCAGCATAGGCTATTATCTTGGCTCCCAGATGTTCCGCCAGATAAAGTAGAGGGATCATATAAACGTTAAACAGTAAAGGGCTTAACATAGAACCCTGCGGGACTCCAGTTGACAGTCTCTTCGGGGCCGACGAGTAGGGGGGCATCCAGACCTGTTGAGTTCTATCGCTCAGGAATGATGACAGCCAGTCAAGGGCCAACCCAGAGATGCCGACGGCACGCAGTCTGGCAATTAGCAAGGCATGTGGGACCATATCGAAGGCGGCAGAGAGGTCCAATAAAATCAGGACCGCTCTGCCACCTCCGTCCAGGCACTCACGAACAGCCTCCGAAACCTCAACTAAAGCTGTCTCGGTACTGTAAGCAGCTCTGAATCCTGACTGAGCAGGATGTAGGGCGTGAGAGGACTCAATGAAGTTGTCCAGTTGTTTGAAGGCCACCTTTTCGCACACCTTCGCCAGAGCTGGCAACAATGAAATGGGCCGATAGCTCGATGGTAGTGCTGGGTCTGAACCGGCCTTTTTTAATATGGACCAATATATCCTTCAGATTTTTGCCTCTCCTGTGCGAGAACATTGGTTTTGGAAAATCAAGTTTGCCGCAGTTTAGCATTCTCCAATGTTTGTTGATAATTTTCGTGATGTGGTTTGAGTTAGTGTTATATGTTGTAACACATATGGGTCTTGGGTCTGGCTCTTTGGCCTCTGTTTCTTCAAGTAGGGCCTCTCTGTTATTGTTGCGGGCTCGTTTTTGGCACCTCTTGATGATGGCCTTTGGATAGTTTCTGTTGAGTAATTTGTACTCCAGATCTGCTGCTTGGGTCTTAAAATCACTGATGTTGCTGCAATTGCGTTGCAATCGGAGAAATTGCCCATAGGGTAAATTCTCGCGTAGGTGTCGATGGTGGAAGCTGTCAAAAAGTAACAAGCTATTCTTAGCTGTTGGTTTGAAATGTGTACTAGTTTGCAGTCTCCCATCACTCGGGTAGATGTTTAGATCAAGGAACACCAGATTCTCTTTCGACACCGTGTGAGTAAATTTTAGGAACTGATCTTGTTGGTTGAGCCAGACCATGAATAGGTTGACTGAGTCCTGATCACCCTTCCAGATTATCAGCACATCGTCGATGTACCTCTTCCACATTACTACATGGTCTCTGTAGGGATTCTGGTTACTCAGGATCTTGGACGTTTCGAGGTGGTGTACGTACAAGCCTGCCAGGCTAGGCGCACAAGTGCTGCCCATGCTCGTGCCATGTTTCTGTAGGTAATATGTGTTTTCGTACTAAAAGTAGTTCTTCATCAGTGTCAGAGAGATGCACTCGAGTACCACCTGTCTTGGAGTATGATATTGCCAGGCGGTAGAGAAGAGAACTTCTTCTATTATTTCCAAGGTTTCTTTATGGGGGAGGCTCGTGTAGAGGCTCTCTACATCCAAACGAACTAAGAGGTGTTGTTCTTGGTCAAACTCTATCTCCTTCACCAGTTGTAGGAAAGCTTTCGTGTCCTTTAGGTAGTTACTAGTACTTTGTATGATGGGTCTCAGGAAAGCATCCGCAAACTTAGATAAAGGTTCTAAGATTGAGTTGATACCCGATACTATCGGGCGTCCAGGTGGATATGGGGCCACTTTATGAATTTTTGGTATCGTATAGAAATAAGGTGTAATGGGATTGTCCTGAATCAGAAAATCACTCTCTTTTTTAGAGATCCAGTCAAAAGCTGTCGCTTCCTCGACCATTACCTGGATGCAGACTCTGACCTCTTCAGTTGGGTCATCTCTTAGTACTTTATAGTTGCGTCTGTCCTCCAACAGTTTTCTACATTCCCTATTGTAGTTCTCATAGGTTTGTATAACAGTGGCCCCGCCTTTATCGGCTGGTTTGATCACAATTTCCTGGTTATTGGCCAGTTCATGTAGTGCATTTCTCTCTAGTCTGGAGATGTTCTGAAACTTGGTACCTGTGTCAGTGGGCAGTTTCTCTAAATCCTCCATGACCGCTTTCTCAAATGCTAGGAGTTCGACCGGTATGGTGGAATCCGGTGGGGTAAACGTGGACTTTTTCTTTAGTCCTGTGTCAGATTGATCATTAGGCGTATTATCGGAGTTCTGGAAGAATGCTCGTAGCTTTATTTTTCGCATGAACTCTTTCATTTCTTGACAGATTTTGAATTTGTCCATTTTGTTGGTTGGGACAAAACCCAATCCCTTGGACAGGACTTTTTCTTGGGCTTCCGTTAATTGTAACCCAGAGAGGTTTCCCGCTAGGTTCCTCGACTGGTTGATGCTGTCTGGCTCCTGGTTGACACTCCTGGGGGTACTGTTGGTTGTTGATTCCAGTGTACCCGTGTGCCCTTTCTGTTTCTTCCCTTTCGGGGGCCTTGGCGCTGGCCTAAAAAAGGCGGCGGGCCATAGTAGTTGAATGGGGGTGCCTGTTGGTTCCAAGGTTAGAATTGATTGTCCATATAGGGTGGCATTGGTGGGTATTGCATATATCCAGGATGCCCTTGGTAGGGAGACCATCCTCTCCCGCCTTGTGGATATGGTCTTCTATAGGGTCGCCCAGTACCTCTGGCGCCCTGATTACTGTAACTACTTGAACCTGAACTGTTCGAGCTTGTGTCAGAATTGTCTGTCTCTTGATCAATGTTGTGATCCTTGGACACATAGTCTTTTTTGATATATGGATATATGCGTTCTTGTGTGAATCCCTCAGTGTCTTTTTTGTGTTTTTTATATTTGCTTTTCTTTAGGGTAAGTTCAAAATCCGTCATTTCTTGATTAAGTTCCTCAAGTCTCTTCTTGAGGGCGGCAGGAGAGAGATAACTCTTAATCTTTACCTCAAGTTTGGTTATCTCTATTTTTAGTTCTTGTGTAAGTTTTGTTGCGGTTTTTATAATCAGCACTAGCCAGTCTCTGGTGCACCTCCAACTTATCAATGACCAATCCTTCTTGAATTCCAGGTCATGTGTGAAAATGAATGGTTCATTTTTTACTATTAGACCTGAGGGGGCAGTTTTTGTTTTCAGGTATTCTGACATTAGTAGGCCATGTAAGGCTGTCTTAACCTGTGTTCTCCTCAGAACAGCCAATTCATCCCAATCACTGTCGTTTGTGCCTGGTTCAGAGTTGCTAAGCCCTTCAAAAGGGCGAAGGTTAGCTAGTAATCTGTCCACTTCTTCGTCATCGAAGGTGAGGCCTGCTGCGTCCTCCATGGTGAGAAACTAACTTAATGTGTGATGTAACTATGTGTGTAGACTAACTGTGATGTGCACATACAGATAGAGTGTACATAAAAAGTGATACAGAGACCAACAAATTGGTGGTCCTGTCTGGGTCCAGAAATACTGGTAGTCTCAATCAAGGGATTGAGAGAGAGAACTCCCACAGCTGCACGCTGCCTGAAGAGTAGGGATATCAAGAGGGGGTAGGAAGAGGTAGTGCTGCGTGGCACCGAGGTGGGCACGTCCTCCTCATGCAAAAGTAACTGTAATCAAAAGGGTCCACCTCAAGGAGGTTTTTTTGTATGTATCCTGATGTCTCTGGAGTACACACATTTGTTTAAAATACCCCTCACACACCAAAAGGGCCCTTGGTGTCATGCTTCCTCATCGGGGTCTTCCCGCCCGGCTGTCGGACGGGGCAATGCTGCGACAAGCGACTACGCTGGAGCACCTTTTTAAATGTGGGTGCTATGTGAGTGAATTGGAGTGAGTGTCAGTGGGGTCAGGAGTGATATAAAGGTGATGTTAAAAAATACTTGGCCTAGTGATAAAAAAACTATTTAATAAACACTGGCTGGTATTGTTAAAAAAACGTGAAGTCGGAAAGGGTAAGCGGGGTTATGAGCTTACTTTCCTGTGTGGGTCGACATGTTTCGGGGCGCCATGCCCCTTCGTCACGACCAGGGTAAGAGATCCCCCTGTCACTCACTAGAGTCTTGCCACAATGGGTGTATTTACAAAAAAGTGAAACAAAGATCTATGTGTATGGATTTAGAATTAATATTCTAATACACATCCCTTTCTAAACAAGATACTTATGTAGTATGCCTGAAAAGACAAGAGCACTGTGTTATTAATGCGCGGATCCCAAAGCGCTATTACCTAAGTACCTGTAAGAAAAAGGGGACAAACATACATATAGCCGTTGTCCATCCCTAGGAAAACCCAGGGAGGGATCTGTGGTTTTACAATGATAGTCACACATAAATGAAGAAATCACACATTAAATACATATATAGTGCAGAGAGGTTGGCTGTACTAAGTTTCAATACATACTTATTGTGATGAGGAACGGTGCCTCATGGGCCAACACTAGATGGAAGGGTATTAAGGGGGTCCAGCTGCAGGTGGGATAAAAATGAAACAGAGATGCATATGTAGAAGGTTTCTAAGAGATATATCAATGGCATCCCATAAGCCACTGTTTCCTAGTCTTCCTATTCGGCTGTGCCGTACTTACTCAACCCCCAGCCTCGTTGTGCTTCCTCCTCCGTCCGTGGCCACCGTGGTAATGAGGATGGAGGTAGGGGCGGGAGTTTAAATAGCTATGATAATTAGTTAATTGGGGTGGGTCTCTTTTCCGATACCGGACACCTGTGCTCGAAAAATGGAGTGCCGAGATCCGGTTATTGTGGTGGCCATTATGGGCTAGTCACCACCAGTGGTTTCACATGGAGTGTAGGGGTGGATTTAGAGATGCCCCGTAGTGTTCGCTCCGTGAGGCATTGTTATTTTAAATTCAGAGCGTCGGAAGGAGGTTCGGGAGCTTCAAACTCCGATTGCGTGCGACCGCCGAGGTGGGCGGTGGAGTGTTTCCACGTCGCGCATGCGCCGCGGTGCTCGAAGGGATCAGAGCATGCGCGAACACGTGCGGCGCTGACTGAGCATGCGCGGAGGAGTGTGTACAGACTCCGCGCATGCTCAATGTGTCCCGCAAGGCTGGAGCCTTAAAATGAATGGATATAGCACCTGGTCGCCCGATGCAAGTGTTACACGGGGACCAGAGTGTTACACATGGATACTAGGGAGGGGTCCTGCATTAAGACCAATATTTATGGGGAAATTGGGAAAAGCAAACAAATATTTGCTATGAATAATGTATAGGGACAGCTAGGTGATATGATTATTTATGTTACAAATCTTATTACCAGACACATGAGAGAGCAATGATTGGGCAAGGTCATAAGGTTTTAGATACAATTATTTCTCAGCAGCAATTCTGTAGGATACACAGACAACGACAGCTGGTTAAGCAGCTACATGCTGGTCAGGAATTTAGACTGGACCAGGGTATATCATCATTTAGTCCGGTACGATGTGTACCTAGACGATGCACCCAGCGTTGTTCCTTTTCTAGTAAGTTTTTGTCATTTTAATAGAGGTATACAGATTTTCACAATTCACCATTGTCCATTTTAGGCGGCGCTTTCCATTTATACACTTTATGGACCCACGATCCACACGTGGCCTTCGCTGTTGAAAGATTCCCCCACCCATTTTGATACATATAGGGTTGTGATCACTATAAATGCTCATTTGGATGTAGAAGTCCAGAACAGTGTTGTCAAGGTCAGCAGACAATAGAATGTGAACTATGTATGATCCATTTGTATGGCCTTTGAACGTAGGAACGGGGAAAAGAGTTTGGGCTGCCACCGTAGTCATGGCTGTAATTAGGTTATTTTCATTCATTAGCGTGTTTAATTGTATTCCACACCGCGAGTGATCAAAGTGGAAGCCTTCCAGGCTGTTACATCCCAGTTGGTCGATAACAGTCTCTCCAGGGTTTCTACACGGATGTGTAATAAAATCACCTGCGATCAGCATTTGGCGCGGCAAATTCCCCGCATTGTCTCTCAGAAAATCGCACAAAGGCAGTATGGTACAGTCACCAGTCTGATTCACTGCATTATAGAAGTTATTCAGAGTAAAAGTGATTTTACCCCTCTTTAGCTCTAGAATCTGAATGTTTCTATTTCCAAATTAACATAGATTGCCAGTCCCCCCTTTGCTCTACCGCTATTTGATGGTTCTGCTGGAATAAAAAAGCTTTGGTACCCCTCAATATGAAGATTTTTTTCCACCAGCCATGTTTCCTGGAGACATATCAGCGCATATTGTTTGACTAGAGACAACCAAACAATGTCACTAGATTTAGCAAGAAGCCCTGCGATGTTCCATGATATTAAGCTTTCGTTGCAGGGTGATAATGAACACAAAGTTTTAGTATCTGTGTCTGTGTTTGCCTTTTCAATTGGGGTAACATACGATAGTCCTGTACATCTATATACCTGTTCTTCCAAGGAATTATATATTATGTCTACTTGAGTAGAAACAGGGTTGTACGTGTTTAATAAATTAATAGGTCGATTTATCTGGGCTGATGAAACTGCCACCTCGGAAATAGGTCCATGCAGCACAGTTTTATTATCCTCATTTCCTAGTCCTACATCTTGTTGTATACAATTGCTATAGTCAGGGAAAAAAGTGTATCAGGTAGTCATTCAAACCCTTCCAGCCCTCCCTGTCCATAAAGGGCGTCAAACATGTTTGAAATAGGGACGTTGTACTGGTTATTTAAATGGGTTGAGTATTGATACTCGTGTTGGTGTAACTGATGTGGGCCTTCCCGCCTCTCTAAACTACACCCCAAATTGTTAACAGGAGCACCTGTACCCCATCCGTTTGTTGTTACATTCCATACTGGCCTTATGAATTTATGGATTGTCTTGGGATAAGTCATACTTCACTGTTTCTCGCCAAAATATTCTAAGGTAAGTGGGACAATAGTGCCTCTCCTACGTTGGGGGGGGATTATGTTAGACAAGATATTAGGTAGTACAGCCGAATTGGAGAAGTTTAAAACTATACAGTCACCGTTAATCTTTTTTGGGTTATGCCCTATCCAAGGTACCCTTCTGGCCGACCTGACCTCTCCTGCTAGCTGTTGTTTCCCCCAGGGGGCCATCTGCATATTACCAGACAGCCAGTGCAGGGCCTTACTTGTCAGTGATGTAGGGGATTCTATTTGGCCAGTAGCCAGAGGGGGAACGTTTGCCAGTACTAACACTAAGGGTGAGGCTTCTTCTATAAATTGTAATGAATCTTTTTCTGTGCATAATGTGGTTGTTACAGATGGTTTTGGAGGCGGATCTTCTCTTGTCACTGAGTGGTTATGATCTATTGCTGGTATATGTCCAGGGGGGATAGTCAGTGCCACATTTGCACCTCCCTCTGTCCCACTCACAGTAAGCTCTTTGTTTGTGTTGGCTAAATTTGTGACTAAGGTTAGTGTGTTTGTCACCTCATCCACTATCTTTTTCTGGGCCCCACCCAATTTCTTTACTTCAGCGGTGAGTTTATCTAATTTAGCCACCAACGGTTTAATGATGGCCTTGAGCTAACAATCAATCATGTCCGTTATCCTATTAAGTAACTCATTGTCCCCAATTTGTTTGTCTCTATCCTCCCCATGCCCCCTACTTTTGTCCCTAGCTTTCACTGGTGATGCAGCCCTTTTTCTCCCTGGACGAGACCCTTCACGATTTGTCTGGGCTTTTCTGAATTTTCTGACCGCCCGAGTAACAGGCACAGGAATAGGAAGATCCTCTACTAATGTGTCCACCTGTGTGTCCACCTGTATAGGGGAATCCTGTACTGTAACATCAACCTGTGACTCAGTGTCATTTTCGTGATCTGATTCTTGGTCAGCCTCTAGAAGTACACTATGATTAAAGGTCTCACTATCACATATCTCAGTGTCTGGGACTTCGTTTCCTACATCCTAAGATGGTATATCTACCCACTGGGAATTTGGTGGTGGGCTCAGGGGGTGAAGAATAGGGGATTGACTTAGTCCTAGTGACTGTCTTCTTTCACTATTAATTTTAGATACAACGTGTACCATATAGTTATCCATAGTGTTTGCCGCAACGGCAGTAATCTTTTTTGGCATCCTAAATTGTGTTAGTTATAGCACAGTTTCTATACCATACAATAGAATTAAATGCTGTAAGAAAATGGGGATAAATAATGAACCTCAATATGATTACAACCAAGCACAGAGTGTCTTACTTTAGCAGGGTAACTTGTTGTCGGCACGGTCAGTATGTCGTGCCCAGTCCAGTCACGGCCTGTCTCGGACTGTCTAAGACTGTCCGCCCTTTGTCCAGGCTTCGTCCAGCGTCCCGCTCGCGTCCCGCTAAGCATAGGGGGCGTGACTACATAGGAGGAGTAGGGGGCAGGAAGAGACACCAGGTGCGCTGCTTTGGTTGTGCGCGGAACCCTGGGTCTCGCAGTCCCGGCCCCTGTGCAGGAAGCGGCAGTTAATCTCCAAATGGCACAAGCTGGCTCCCAGAGGGTCAAAGAACACGAGCAAAAGTCACCAATCCTACGTTGCAGCTACGAGCGGCTCCCGCGAAGCGGGGGCCGTGAGCTGTGTTATAGCCGATAAAGGAAGGAGGAGCAGAGGGCAGGAAGAGACACCAGGTGCGCTGCGTTGGTTGTGCGCGGAACCTTGGGTCTCGCAGTCCCGGCCCCTGTGCAGGAAGCGGCAGTTAATCTCCAAATGGCACAAGCTAGCTCCCAGAGGGTCAAAGAACACGAGCAAGAGTCACCAATCCTACGTTGCAGCTACGAGCGGCTCCCGCAAAGCGGGGGCCGCGAGTTGTGTTATAGCCGGTAAAGGAGGAAGGAGCAGGGGGCGGGGAGAGACACCAGGTGCGCTGTGTTGGTTGTGCGCGGAACCCTGGGTCTCGCAGTCCCGGCCCCTGTGCAGGAAGCGGCAGTTAATCTCCAAATGGCACAAGCTGGCTCCCAGAAGGTCAAAGAACACGAGCAAAAGTCACCAATCCTACATTGCAGCTACGAGCGGCTCGCGCAAAGCGGGGGCCCCGAGCTGTGTTATAGCCGGTAAAGGAGGGAGGAGCAGGGAGCGGGGAGAGACACCAGGTGCGCTGCATTGGTTGTGCGCGGAACCCTGGGTCTCGCAGTCCCGGCCCCTGTGCAGGAAGCGGCAGTTAATCTCCAAATGGCACAAGCTGGCTCCCAGAGGGTCAAAGAACACGAGCAAAAGTCACCAATCCTACGTTGCAGCTACGAGCGGGTTTTTTATGCAATGTTCGGACAATCTACAAATATAAATATTTCTATAAGAAAAAATTGTATAACAAGGTTCCTAAAATCTAAGGTCAGAGATCTAGGATGATATTTATACATTATCACAAATTAAATACAATAATTCCATGGGAAAAGCAAAAAACCCATAATCATTATAATCAATATAACTCTGCAGTTCAGTATACGTTCAATGCATAGAGCCGAAGGAAACAACATCAAAGTCAATTGTTCCTAATTTTTATGTTCTGTTTCTCTAAAGAGAGGAGAGTAAAGGTTTCTCCTTACGCCAACCTGATAAATGACTGTTGGCTTATATTTTTATTTAAAGAGTATGCAAATGTCCCAAAACAGGTGTCTTTATTGGCATCCTATGAAATATAGCCCACTATACGTCACTAAGGGCATTATGTACAAAGCTTCATTAAGAAAGGAGGTCATGTTTACGAAAGAAAAAGGCACCCTGACGTATAAATAGATTACAGCAAAACATTATGCATTTACGGTCATCATACCGAATATGGCTTAGAGAATATGGCGGCCATCTTGGAACATCATAGTCATTATTTCTTTCCAAGTTTAAAAAGATCCTCATTGGTAAATAATTCTCCCAAATGGCAATGACCTAGAAAGATATGTTTGTACATTTCATACTGAAAACATGTAATCTATTGCCGTATTCCACCGCCCGTATTAGCTCCTTATAGCATAAGAACGATAGTACGTGATTCACACATGTGTTCCAAGTTTACGGCAGCCATCTTGGCAAGTACATCAAATCTATCACACTCAAAGATCTATCTACCAAAATATCTTAGGTTGCCGACTAAGGACCCCAAGACAACCATTTGTCAAATTGTTTATCAGTATTATCTTAGCAAAAATAGACCTTACGGAAAACCACAGTTAATGAAATCATTTAATTGCGTTGACTTATAAAAAAGGTGGTCTCGCGAGATGCCATATTGGAACGTCTATTGCCTACTGCTTGAGCCTACAACCAAAAAGTTTTTTTCAAAGAGACTAGATTGTGCACCATAACCTTGTCTTGCAGGACTAGACAAGAGTATAGTAATTCACTATTATATGGTGGTTTCCTAATGCAGGCACAAATTATATGGTTGGATTCATGAACTGCCCTATTGTTTTACAATAAACATGGAGATTATACTACCCAAGATAACTTACCGATAAGCGGCATAGTAACCGCCAGCAATTCGTGCAGTGTTTCGGTATCACGAAATGGAACCGCTCTTGCTGCGCATTTTTAAATACAACCACCCGGAAGTTAAACATCACATGGCTCGATCTTCACCCAATCTGAGTACGTCTATGGGTCTGGTCGCCATCTTACTATTTGTAGTTTTTTCATATTCAATGACAATACACCAGACGAAAGAACTGAGTGAGTTTTTCATATATCACGCAAGTACATCGACAAAAATCGTAACCAAAACGGCCATCTTAGAAAGACCAATTATAATGTAATGAAATTGCCTATTCTGCTCATATGTCAAAGAGCTGCATTTTGACAGAAAGAATCGAACTTGCAAATTGGTAAGCAATATTTAACATGTCTTAGATGCGAACGTTAAAAATAATTAAAATATTGCAAACGTTCGTAAATTATTTATTAAATCGTTATAAAACGATATGTTTACCACAATGTATATAACTAGGCTGTAAGCCCGAAGGAACAGGAAAGATGCCCTAGGATGTGAGGTAGCTATTCGTCTTAGTTGTCGTCTTCAGTTACTTTTTATTCCTCTATCACATTGTGCCTCTCTTTACACAGGGAAAAAGTTTGTGACTATATAACCACAAGTCCTAAATAGTGCACTATATTACCTCAAATTATGGATCAACAATACCAGTTCTTTACATTTTGGGCTATTCTCATAAGTTGATAACCTAATCGGGATCAATGATATCCATTCAGACCAAATTTCACAGGAAATGATTCATCTCATTAATATTTAGCCCATATTGTACAGTTCTAAGACGGCATATCCAAGATGCTTCACATTGCCTAAGGAGCAATTCGCTATTGCATCCTCTCTCTGGCAGTCTGACCTGATCAATGCCAAGAAAATTAAACGTCATGTCATCAGGATGTCACATTGTATGTGCATAGAAACAGGGTATCTTACATCCATGTTCTTTAAAGCTCTTGCATGCTCCTGTAGCCGCAGTTTAAGGCTGCGTATACTGCTTCCAATATATTTCTTTTGACAGGAGCACATGATCATGTATATTTTGATGGTCGTGTCACAGTTAATGAAGCAGTTCACTTGGAACTCCCTAGATGTATTGTTCCCAAATATTCTGCATTTATTAAGGCCAAATTTGCAAACACTACAGTTTCCACAAATGTGAAAACCTACTGGTTTGTCAGGTAATCATGTTATTGACGGAGTCAAGACATCCCTGATGTAACTGGGACTTATTTTTTCCTTCAAGGTCTTACTCCTACGATAGATTACTTTTGGTTTCTTAGCTATTACACTGTTCAAGGCCGCTTCTTGTCCTAGGAGATGCCAGTTCTTTCTCAAGATACTGAGCATATTATTTATTTGTAAAGTTTTATAAAGCACAAACTTGATCCCGAAGGATATCAGAGGGCTGTTCAGTAATGAAGAGAGTCTCAAAATCTGATTTATTAGCACCATGTTTCCTACCTGTTTTTGGCATTAAAGTCTCATTTGAGAGATCATTCTCTCCTTCCTGCCTTGTCAAGACAGGCTCTGTTATAACCCATCTTTGCAAAATTTGTCTTGATGTTACTGAGATTCCTGGTGAAGTCTTTTTCCAGGTTACAATTGCATCTGGCACAGACCATTTCGCGATAAGAATTTTTTTTAAATTTATATATCAGGCAATGATATCCTATGGAAGGAAATTCAAGTTACTGGTAAGTACGGTTAAAATTACTTTTCAGGATCAGTAGTGGGCTTAAAGATGCAGCACTGAGGTCTCTCCTGATAACAGGTGAGTAAATCGGAATTCGTAGTTCAGCTGATTTTAGAGGAATTTTTTAAAGTTCCAAAACTCCACACTTAGAAGAATTTCCAAGTGAAACCAGTCAATGTTAGCATATGGAAGAAATTCAAATTACTGTAAGTACGGTTAGAATTAATTTTCAGGATCAGTAGTGGGCCTAAATATGCAGCACTGAGGTCTCTCCTGATAACAGGTGAGTAAATCAGAATTCGTAGTTCGGCTGATTTTAGAGGAATTTTTTAAAGTTCCAAAACTCCACACACAGAAGATGTCCAAGTGAAACCAGTCAATGTTATCCTATGGAAGGAAATTCAAGTTTATGTAAGTATGGTTAGAATTACTTTTCAGGATCAGTAGTGGGCTGAAAGATGCAGCACTACGGTCTCTCCTGATAACAGGTGAGTAAATCGGGATTTGTTGTTCGACTGATTTTAGGTGAATATTTTAAAGTTCCAAAACTCCACACATTTAGAAGAATATCCAAGTGAAACCAATCAATGTTACCCTATGGAAGGAAATTCTTTAGCAGGTAAGTAGTGTTATCGTTACTTTTTCTTACTCAGTGGTGGATCCTGGATCCAGCACTGATGCATCTCCTTTAAACAGTTGAAAGAATGTGTTTAAGTCATACAGGCGAATTTTTAGGAATATTTGTAGTTTGTGAAAATAGACACTTAGAAACTTTTCTGGTGAAAACCAGACAATGGATTCCTATGGAAGGAAATACAAGTTACTGGTAAGTATGGTTAGAATTACTTTCCGGGATCAGTACTGGGCTCAAAGATGCTGCACTGAGATCTCTCCTGATAACAGGTGAGTAAATCGGAATTCGTAGTACATCCAGTAAGCACCACAGAGCTGCGTAGCAGAAAGATGTAAAAAGGGGCACTGCCTGCACTACCTCTCTGCAACGCAGCGCAGTGGTGCTTCCTGGAAACACCTGGTGGGCTACTTGGCCCCCATGGTCCCTCAGGTTTGAAGTGGAATTTTTTCTCCAACTTCAAGCGAGGCACAGGGCGTGTTTGCACACATCACGTCAGGCTCTTCCCCTCCCTACACCACTGTATAAACGCCCCCTGTCACTGTTCTAAGTTGAGAGATTAAGTCCCCTTCAATCCTAAGGGTCCCTAGGGTCAAACTAGCCCACTAGGTACCTCCAGTAAGCGCCACAGAGCTGTGTGCAAAAAGGGGAGTGGCCTCTGAACACCTGTCTGCAATGCAGCTCCCTGACGCATACTGGAGATACCTGTTGGCCTATTTGGCCCTCAGGGACCCTGAGCGTTGAAAGATAATTAATTCCCCAACTTAAAACGCGCCACAGGGCACGTTTGCACAGTGGTAAAGGAAGGAGGCGTGGCCTATGGTGATATGTCTGCAAGTACCCTGTGGCTTGTTTTAAGTTAGCGAATTAATTCCCCCTCAATCCTGTGGGTCCTTGGGGGCCAACTAGCCCACCAGATCCCTCCAGTATGCGCCAGGAAGCTGTGTTGCAGAGAGGTGTTCAGAGGCAATGCCCCTTTTTACAACAATCTGCAACGCAGCTCCGTGGTGCTTACTAGAGGTACCTGGTGTGCTATTTGGCCCCCACGGACCCCCAGTATTGACAAGGAATTAATTCCCCAACTTAAACTGCCCCACAGGGCGTGTTTGCACACATGTGAACTCAGGCCCGCCCCTACCCTTCACCACTGTGCAAACGCGTCCGAGGTGCTTTTTAAGTTGGGGTATTAAGTCCCTTTGAATCCTTGGGGTCCACCTAGCCCACCAGGTAACTCCAATAAGAGCCACAAGGCTGCGTTGCAGAGAGGTGTAAAAAGGGGCGTGGCCTCAGAACACCTCTCTGCAATGCAGCCCCCTGGCTCATACTGGAGGTTCCTGGTGGGCTAGTTGACACCCAGGGACCCCCAGTATTCAAGGGGAATTCTTTCCCCCTCTGCAAACGCGCCAGGGGGCGCATTTGCAGAGTGGTGCAATGAGGGTGCGGGGTGTTTTTATCTTATTTTTTTAAGAAGGGGTCTGTGTAGCCCCCTTAGGTTTTCAATTTTGTGGGTCCTGGGAACTCCATCCCCCAGGGCATGGCCTTTTTTTATTGTAATTTTTATAGGAAGGGGCTGTCAGGATCTAGAGCTGCCTAAGACTACAATTCCCATGATGTTTAGGCATAGAACTACATTACCCATGTGCCCCGGCGGAATGGTGAAATACTGGGCGGGTCCCGGTGCTCGGGGCTCGTTATTCCGTGTTTGTTGTTTAGAGCTGCTGTCCCGAGTTTGCCAGCGTGTCCTGCTGTTCCTTGCCCGGTCGGAGGATCGTGGTGTTTCTGAACCCAGAGGAAGACTCCTTTCGGGTAAACCAGAGTGCGCGCTGTTTCTCGCGCTTGTGTTTGTTCTTGTTCTTTTGTTGAGCACATTGACTGAGAGTTCATCTGCCTCGCGGCTGCGAGGAGTCACGAACCTTTGAGCCTTATTTATGATTTTGGGCGCTTGTCGTCTAAGTACTTGGTTATGTCCTTCCCTGGAGTAGTTCATTCTTCTTGGTGAGGCGGAATGCAGGGGGTGGAGTCACATACCTCTGCATCACCGTCATGAATACTTGACTAGTGTTTGGATTACTCGGTTCTTCAGAGGATTACAGATACCAAAGCGGAGGGTAGTAGTGATTCAACTACACCTTGCCGTATTTGGGTTCTTTCATTTTTGACTGGAGGAACGTTGTATTGCAAAGAAGCATTTGCATATGTACAATTGAATTGATCGCTGTCATCCTGCGCTATAGCGCTTTGAGTTCTCTTACGGATTCCTTTGTTAATGCATCAGTTGCAGAATGAAGGGGTAGGTGTTAGCGAGAACACTGTTATTTCAGGAAGGGAGAGTACAATTCCATGTGCTAATCTGTTGTTCTTGTGTCTGTACAGAATACAAGGGAAGACTGCAGACTCAGTGGGAAGGGCTGGTGCAAGCCGTTCTTACAGGTGACTCATGTGTAGTGTTGATTAGTGAGAATGCAATGAGAGTAGGGTTTTTACCTTTGATTTGTATTAACCTTGGTACATTCTGTATTTAAGCTTTTGTTCCCCTGCTGCCCCTTCCCTCCTTCTCTTTTCTGTTGGGTTTTTTCCCCTTTTGGGGTTTTTTCCCTCACCGTATCGTCTGAACACCCTGTGTGTTATGTTCGGGGTGTTCGAAGGGTCCGGAGGTGGAGCATTGTTGCTGCAAGAGGATCCCGCAGAGTGCAAACTTGACAGGGGCTGCCTTGCCCCCCTCTATATGCCATTTATTGCCCCGGGGACCTCATTCCCCGGGGCCGGCCTTTTATTATTTATGTATTCTTTTTTTTGAAAGGGGGGCCGCGTGGCTCCCCCCCCTTCTCCCCCCCCCCCGGGCCACTTGTAGCCCCGGGGACCCCATCCCCCAGGCTTGGTCCTCTCTGTTGGGGACCGTGGGGGGTCCACAATCCCCCCACAGTCCCTGCCGGCTCCCCGCGTCCTGCGGGAGCCGGCATTACTTTTCTACATGGGGAGCAGCTAACATGATGCTCCCCATGTAAAAAAGCAATAGTCTTTGGTTTTTGGAAGAGAGAGTAGGTTTCCTGCTCTCTCTTCCAAAAACCTAATGTCGTGGTTGCAGCAGCACAAGGTAGATGTTCGCCACTAACCTTTTCGGCAGCAGCCAGCAGTAACGATGCAGTGAAAATATCCTTCCTCTTACCCTGAATACTACCCCCACCACACATAAAGGACCACATTGTGGAAACAAGGAGCACCCGGGGGAAAAGGGAATGGGAGAAATTAATAAAGGATTCGGTTGCTTTACCGGTCTGGTCTAGCTCGCCTGCCTTCTTCTGGTGTAACACTGTATATAAATAAAAAGTGAGAGGACAGTAAGAGACACAACATGCATGCACAAGGGTCACCAATCGATTATCAGAATGTTACACTCACAGGGAGTTTCTGTGTCTGACTCGTTGTAGTAACACAAGGATGAATCCAGAGAACTCCTCTCAGTAATAGAACCCACAATGTCATGAAGTGGTCAAGACACTAGACGAACATGAAATATACTTCCAAAAGTAAATTAACAGCAATATTCTCCCATGCTCTAATCGAGTAGTATTAGTGCAAAAGGATCTTCGTCCCAGTCGGGACCAAAACAAGAAATGCGCGGGCAGCCCTCAACTTCGAGCTGCCCAGCTGAACCGTATTGCAACAGCAGTGTTTTATCGGGAAGAATGAAAAACAACGTAAGTTGAGCGGAGAACCTATAAGCACCAGGACGGCACCACCGTACCGCTATGAAAGGAATGCGGTAATGCCACAAAGACCCGAGAGGAGAGCGCTTCCGTGCGCCGTCTTTCACTCTCGGGGTAGAGAAAATATACCTGAGTCACACGCTGGGTAGTTCAGACGCGATGCTGTCCTTCGGTATCCAGGAAATAAGCACCCGAGTGCTCGCAAGTTTAATCAAGGCTTCGACGAGGAGAGACAGCGTCTCTGGCGTTGAACCGAGAGACCTCCAGAGGGGAAGCACCATCCGCTTCTCAGCTTTGGTAGATTGTCAATCGCCGTTCTCCGGAAGAGACAGGGCTTATATCGGAATATGCTTTTGGCAGTCACATGGTTTCTTCTTCCTGCCACTGCGCCCCACGGCCTTCTGGGAGTTGTAGTGAAATAGGGTATAATGCGAGATACTGGGATTTCATTCACAACTGAGAAGGGTGTTGTATGTGTTTCACTTAGACTAGCTCCCTTCCGTGTCTGAAAACTGGTAATCGCTACACCAAACCAGTTTGCTATGGTTACCATAGTCAACTACAGTGTCCTGGGGGTGTGCACCCCGGGACAATGCAGGAGCCGGCCCTGGGGGTTGGCGGTCCCCAGGGCCACCACAAGGCTCCAGGAGGGGGGCCGTGCGGCCCCCCTCCCAACATTTAAAAGTCCCGGGGGTGGTAGTCCCCGGGACCCCCCAATTTACATTTTTAGAGCCCCTGGGAGGTGACGGTCCCTGGGGCGTGTGAGGATGGGTTCAAGCTCAAGCCCCCCCTCACACAGGATTTTAAAAAAAAAATAAGTCCCTGGGGGTGTCGGTCCCCGGGGCTGCGGGGAGGCGTGTGCCCCCGCTATTACACTTACTTTGCCCCAGGGGGTGGCGGTCCCCGGGGCAGTGTGGGGGGATTGGGCCCCCCACACTTTATTTTTATGAAGCCCCCGGGATTCGCCCTCCCCAGGTGCTAATTAGCATGAAAGCATGGGAGCCCACACTTCGTTTTTTTGGGGGATAGCCCTGTTCTTCCGATCCTTAAAAGGACGGATCCTTCACAGCCTCCTGTCTATAGATTTGTTATTGATTTAAGGGAAGTCAACAAAATAGTGGTATCACAGTTTCCTGTTGTTCCGGACATTACAGCCTTATTGACGATGATTCCTGCTTCATCAGCTTGGTTCTCAGTGATCGATCTTAAAAATGCTTTCTTTAGCATCCCCATTGCTGAGGAGAGTAGGGATATTTTTGGTTTCTCTTTAGGTGGCCGAAGTTTTCGCTTTAAGAGAGCTCCTCAAGGCTATTGTGAAAGTCCCTCTATTTACAGTAAAGCTCTTAAATGTCAACTTGATACTTTTCCTTTGCCTCCAGGTGTTACGCTTGTTCAGTATGTGGATGATTTGCTGGTGGCTGCTGATACGGAAGATGTGTGTAGGAGTGTGACTGTTGCGTTGTTGCATCATCTGGCTGTCCTGAATCATAAAGTATCGCCCTCCAAGTTACAGTATGTCCGACAAGAAGTGACCTATTTAGGTCATCTCTTGTCGAAGGAGGGAAGGCGATTGACCCCAGAACGTATTCATGCTATTTCACAGATGTCTGTACCCACCACACAGAGAGAAGTACGTGCCTTTTTGGGTATCACTTCCTACTGTAGACAATGGATTCCCAATTTTTCTCTCTTGGCGAAACCATTGGTGGCACTAACGCTGAAAGATACGCCCCATCCGCTTCGTTGGATGAATGAATGTCAGAAAAGTTTTGTTGATTTACGTGCTGCCCTGTGTTTTCCTCCAGTGTTGGGTACCCCGGATTATAGTAAGGCTTTTACATTATACGTTCACGAGAGAGAAGGTTGCGCGTTGTCAATCTTGATGCAGCAATTCGGAGATAAGCAAAGACCATGTACCTATTTCTCCGCTACATTAGACCCAGTAGCTAAAGCTTTGCCCAGTTGTCTTAGAGCTACAGAAGCTGCCGCAATTTCTATTAGACAGTGTTCTGAATGGGTTTTTGGCTCTACTTCTGAGTGATGGTGACTTTAAGCTTGTTACCATCCTGAATCTCTATTCTTGCCTTGTGTTGGTCCTTTTCAGGCCTTTTTCAGAACCTAGAAGCATATACTAGAGGATAGCTGCTTAATATGATGATAGATCCCTTATTCTTGACTCTAATCCATCTATTGCCTATTGGATTTGACATAATTATGTGTCCTTTCATCATCCTACCTATAGTAGAGGGTGGATCCTGTAGTCCTGACTTTATATTACATATTGGTATGGTTTGTGTATGTACTCTGACAGGGCTAAGTGTTATTTCATCCTTCTCAGGCCTACAAGGCCCAGAACTAGAGAGACTCCATTTTGCTTTCTGTCCCTGCAGACTGAGATGCTTGCAGGGTAAAGGTAATGTTTTAGTTATGAGGTGTTGTTCGCTAGGGGAGAACCAGCCGAGACTGGTTCTTATCGGAAGAATGTGTTTGTCTCTTGGGCCCAGACGTAACATGCAGATGTGCACTGCGTTTGTGTGGGGAGCCCTGGAGCTGCCACAGGAATTCGGTGGGAGGCAGCCCTCTGTTGGAACTTTCCACTAAAGGAGAGCATTCCATATTAGTGAAGTGCAGAGGCGGAGTCAGTCAGTCGATGATTGGAACAGAAAGAGTTAGTAGCAGTTGGAGTTCAGTTGGAGCAGAGGAGAGAAGAAGATACAGTGGATGCTTGGAACAGAGAGAAGTCAGTTAGTCAGTTTGTCTGTGAGACAGTTGGAGTCAGAGAAAGAAGAAGATGCTTGGAACAGAGAGAAGACAGACATACAGTCAGTGAGCTGGAACCAGAGAGAGAAGCCAGAAGCAGTTGTGAGCAGATGGTGTTTTGAACAGAGAGAAGTGAGATAATGTTTGGAACTGAAGGAAGCAGTCAGAAGCAGTTACTTATCAGAAGGAGTTGTGATCAGCTGGAGTCTGAAGTGATGCCTTTTGGAAGAGACTGAAGTTATATCGTGGATTAGTCTGTGGGAGCAGCTGGAGTGAATTGGACATTGGAGCTAAGATAATCAGACAGAGTGAAGAAGCTAGTGGAGCGAACGGTTATCAGAGCGGCAGAAACTATTAGGCTGAAGTAGGAAGGTGGAGAGAGTTCGTGGGGGAGAGGAATCCAGTGCAGAGTGATCAGCGCAGATGCGTGTCCAAGAGTGCAGGGGAGGATCTAAGACGAGCTAAGGCACAGACGAGAGAGGAACCCTAGATGACAGCTACAGCAAGACTTCATACTAATCAGGTGATATTTGTCCTTTATACTTAAACATTAACCTTGTCCCTATTGTGTTGCTAATCCTTTTTCTTTCAGCGGTGTGCAGTCTATTTACAGTCCCTGTTAGTTACATGTGGATGTGGTATAGTAATAAAGCTTTACAGAGACCCCGCAGATCTGTGTATGTGTCTATTGCCATTTTACTTTTCAGGCTATGTGTTATAGTGCAGTATTATATTGTTGTTGTTAATAAAGATACCTCAGTTCTTAGTGAACCAGTGTGCATGTGTTGTTCTTATGATAGAGCTAACCTTTCTTCTAACCAGATGCTGTACAGTAACTGATGGATCAAAAGGAAGTAGGAGCGCTTAAATCAGGGAATAACTTTTGCATACAGTGTGTGCCTCTTATTCTTATATGAAAAGGTAACCTGTTCTTCTAGTCAGGTGTCAGTGCACGAACGGAAGCGACCCCCGATCAGGTAAGTGACAACTGAATAATTAGGGAGAGAGGAGCCCTTGAACTGAAGGATAAGTTGTACACCGTGTAATTCGGCCATTCCATAATATTATTGTACCTCTAGTGAATAGTGAGAGAAACTTCCCAACATAGAGAGAGAGAGCTGAAGGTATTCATAGGAAAGTGATCGTCGTTGGGATGCGGCGGTATACCCACAGGATTGTGGCTTGTTAAGCGAGCACCAGGAAATATACTGGTGTCTATACCCACAGGATTGTGGCTTGTTAAAGCGAGTATCAGGGAGGATACTGGTATATATACCCACCGGATTGTGGCTTGAGAGAGCACTGGTTGTGGCCAGTGTGTAATGGTATGTAATCAGGACTGCCCCAGGGTAGAATGGTCTGGGCCTGAGTTGCCGCGAGACTATATTGTGTGAGTGTGGTGTAGGGCATGGACGTCCTTTGTAATCAGTGAGTATTCCTAGTAATCCCTACAGATTTAGTGGTGTTTCTGATGATATGAGCTTGTATATTGCGAGTTCCCCATCCTCAGGTAGGTACCCAGGTGCCTGAATAGATGGGTCCTGAGGAGGGAGGTGGTTACGTTTTGGCCGGGTTGGTGGTGCTCTGGTGAGCTGATCCTATCTGGTCTGAGAATCCGGTCATAACAGACAGTCTGCTGGATTAGTATTAGACAACACACTCATTGTTATGGTTCCACATACAGTCGATACCTTGTTAAATAGAACCAAGACACAGCATCTCACGAGTGCTCGTTTGTCTGGTTACGAGCTGACACTTCTGGCGAGTCATATACATATCAAAAGATGTAACACGCTGAATCCAGCTACACTGTTGCCACTCCCAGATGAGAAAGACGATCAGGAAAAGCATGATTGTTTTTTTCGAACAGAAGAAGAGACGAAGGGGAGGATTGATTTAAAGGACACTCCGCTTAAGGACCCGGACGGGATACTATGGGTGGAAGGTTCTTGTTTAAACTTCCAAATGGAGAAATCACTTCTGCCTATGCTGTTACCACCTTATGCACTATTGTTGAGACGGCACGTATTGGACATAATTCAGCCCAAGCAGCTGAATTAATAGCTTTGACTAGAGCATGTGTACTGTCCAAGGGAAAGAGAGTGAATGTGTATACAGATGGTCAGTATACGTTCGGTGTTGCGCATAGTTTTGGAAAGTTATGGAGGGAGAGAGGATTTTTTACCTCTCATGGGACAAAGATTCAGCATGGTCAGTTGGTAACTGATCTTCTTGAGTCACTTACTTTGCCAGCACAGATAGCGATCATAAAGTGCAGCGCACATAAGAAAATCACAGATGATGTGTGTCGTGGAAATGCGTTAGCAGACGAGATAACGAAAACTACAGCTAGAAACACCACTAGTCGAATGTATGTGGCAGGCCCTGCAAATTGGGTGAGGAAAATTGGAATGAGTGAAAATACGATTGAAAGTGTGAAAACGATTCAGGGAGAAGCTACTGAGAAAGAATTGAGTATGTGGAAAGAAAGGGCAGGGATGTTAGATCAAATGGGTTGTTGGACAGAGTTGTCGGA
This sequence comes from Lissotriton vulgaris, assembly GCF_964263255.1. NCBI lineage: Eukaryota > Metazoa > Chordata > Amphibia > Caudata > Salamandridae > Lissotriton > Lissotriton vulgaris. The sequence goes on from NC_141691.1 coordinate 957,080,194, forward strand.
ACATCAGCGATGGTTGTTACCGGACGCTTATGTGTTGCCGGTCGTGACTATGGCTCATGGCCCAGCTCATTTTAGTGCAAAAGGCATATGTAAGCTCTTGGCTCCGGTATGGCAGAATGAAGGAATTCCGAAATGTGCAGAAAATGTGGTTAAACATTGCATTGTTTGTTTAATGCATAACCCAGGAAAAGGAACCCCAACTCCAGCAGGCCATTTTGCTCCCCGTCATATCCCTTTGAGGTGTTGCAGATCGATTACATTCATATGGATCACTGTAACAACCTCAAGTATGTTCTGGTGGTGGTATGTGCCTTTTCCCGCTGGATAGAGGCCTACCCCTTGAAAGATAACACTGCTTTGTCAACTGCTAAAGTACTAATTAAGGAATTTTTCCCTGGGTTTGGTTTGCCGCGCATTGTCTGGAATGACAATGGAAGTGAAGTCGTAGGCCAGATCATGCAGAAAGTATGTTCTGGTCTCGGAATCAAACAAAAATTCCATGCGGCAAACCATCCACAGTCAGCGGGTTTGGTTGAGTGTTACAATGGTACGCTCAAGCTTAAGCTGGCGAAGATTCAAGCCAGTACAGGTCTTGCTTGGCCTGAGCCTTGCCCCTAGCTCTTTTGTCAACCAGAACTACTGTACACTCTCGCCCACTTAGCCCATATGAGGTGGTATTTGGACGTCCAGCAAATGTTTGGGGTGTCCCTCATCCCAAAAGATACTCAGACATACCATATCCTCTGTTAATTGACTATCTGCACGATTTGACTACAAAATTAAGTGTTATTCGTCAACAGGTACAGAGTGTTCTGCCAGAGGCCTCCACAGACCCAGGTCACACCATCGTGCCCGGTGACTGGGTCTGTGTGAAGAATTTTCAACAGACCAAGAATTTGGAGCCTCGGTGGTCCCCGCCTAAGTAGGTGTTGCTCGCTACTCGCACGGCTGTCAAGGTGGTGGGAAAGCGCAACTGGGTGCATGGAGTGCACTGCAAAAAGGTCCCACTTCCATTACCCTTTGATCAGTGGACTCGCAGTGGTGTAAGAGAATCGGACACTGCAGCTGTTCCTTGTTTTGTCCAGTTCAGTGATGCTCAGATTTATGGGACTCAGTCTGAAAAAGCGGATGATGATATACTTCAAGCTGCTGTGCCTGTGCATCATCGAATAGACACCACCAACCCAGAAATCCTTTTTAAAGATCAGACCGTGCCGAGCAAAACACGCTACAATTTAAGACAAAGACCCAACGAACTGAACTATTGAACACTTTTATTAATTAAAGACATTCTTTTTGTCCTTTTGCCTTTTTGTGTAACATTAGTATTAGATGTGCCATCTGTCTCCGTTGCAGGGTCACGGTAGGAAACTCAGACTGTAACCTGATTCTGTTCTTTAGTAAGCGGCTAGTGCCTCAGGTATACAGAAGTGATTAGCTGAGTGATCGGAGAAGAGTGCCGTGAGCGACATTTGTTTTAGATAAAGATGGATGGTACAATAATTGTAGGTAGGGAAAATAGGAAGCAAGAAATGAGAGCAAAATATTATAAATTATTACGTAGTCGATTTGGCGTAGCTTTGTGTGTTCTTATGTTTTTGTGTATTTTATTAGCTTGCACAGGATGGATTGTTCATATCTTTCAATCAAGAAATGTTGCCAATACTACGACTTCTTTGCCTTCCCGACTTTCTGTCTTTTCACACAAAATGCATACTTTACCCCCACATGAACAGATAAGGAGAGCCGAGTATATGAATAATACGTTTATTCAGTTGTTGCACCAACATCAGTTGGCTATTAATATGACTGACTGTTGGGTGTGCGGACTTATGCCACATAATACACAAAAGGGAATGCCATATCTGGTTCTTCCTTTTTCATATGAAGGTTCAGCTTGGGCCTATTTGACAATGTTTTCGGCCGCATACCACAACAGACTTAGAAGCCCTGTGAGAACTCTTGAGAATGGATTAGAATTTAGTCATAGCTCCTTGATAAAAAGCATAGTGGTAATGGCCAAAATTGTAGAGAAGAGTAAGATTCCATTGGATGAAAAGAAAGCTTATGATGGATGGAATGTTACCCACTATGTCTCCATTCTCAGCGATAAAACTAGAAAAGGCGAGTCTTCCCCAGTGTGGACTGTGCCCCATAAAGGAAATCTTTGTCTCCAGATTAACAGTAAGAAAATTGATGATATCCAGAAATGTACATATGCATATGTTCTTTCATCTCTTGATTTCCCTTCGCTAGTTCCGTCTCAAGGAACATATTTTGTTTGTAACAATCGAGCCTACACTTGGTTACCTTCTAACTTTTCTGGAACTTGCTACATAGCTTTTCTCCTTCCCCCTACATATACGGCTTCATCAGACCATCGTAGAGTTAGACGTAGCAGAGGCGTATTCAATGCCAAAGACACGGCAGAGCAAGAGGGAGGAGATTTCCTTAAGGGATTCCTTCCCTTTTGGGGTTCAATGGTTAACAGCAGATACATTAGGCAATTGGTTCGAGTGGTTGAGACCACTATTAATGTTACCGCAGGTGCGATAGGTAAGATTACAGCAGAGCTTCAAGCGGACCGCCTTATGACACTTCAGAACCGAATTGCGCTAGACGTGATTCTAGCAGATTGAGGAGGTGTCTGTAGATTGATCGGGTCTAGTTGCTGCATTTATATTCCAGATGACGCTCCAGCAGTATGCCATGCTATTTCCAAATTGCACACAGTCTCCGAGTCGATACATCAGGATGAAGGAGATTGGTCTTTTATGGGATGGTTTTGGGGAATATTGTCAACTTGGGGATGGATCTTAACGTTCCTTGGAGCAATTCTAGCTGTCATATTCTCTGGTTGTTTGTGCGTTCAGTGTGGTCCTGCACTTTGTGGCCTGTTGGCTACTTTGTGCGTCCCACGATCTGCTGCTCAGAAGACAGAGAATATTAGAATGATGGTGCAGCAACAACTTGAAGATCTCATGAATATCAGTGTTGACTCTGACTCAGATTAGCATGAGTTGGTTTGTTTTTGCCTGAGTAATGGCAAAAGGAGGGTCTGAGGTTTTGTAAATTACGAATTTGTTCGTGCTCAGCCTCCATTTTGAGATCGCCGCCATTTTGTGTTGCCCTCACTCAGGCAGCTCGGCGAACGCAATGTTTTTTTTCGTTTCTGCCTTTGCGTGTCAGGTGGCTTCCTCGCCTATGTTTGCTAACAAGTGTCAGGGTCTGGCCGAGTACACTAATTCCTGTCTGAGCTGATTAATCCCCATCCGGACTACATGTCATTTCACACCATTGTTTCCCTTAAGTTATCTTATCTGCTGTCCTTCGCTACACATCTCATGCATTCTCCTGTTTCTCGACTGTCCTTCTATGACACACAGCTGTGCTTTCTCTGCTAGTAAACCGAATTGTGTGGATTCACTTGGGATTTACTTAAAGGGTCGAGTGACAAACAGAACCGGGAACTTGAGTTGTTTTGGCTTTTTAACATTGTCTGTAACATTTGCTTATAGCTCATGCTCCTGTGTGATTGCATTTTTGCATTGTGCTGTATGATATATAAACCTGTGCGCCACGGAGTTAAGTGGCAGTCTCTTTTGAACCTCATTGTACTGACGACTTCTAAGACTACTGTACTAGCTGCAGCTAAAAAATACCATCTTCTACGCCAGACGAAGAGTCCGTGTCTCTGTTTTGACAAGGCAGGTGAATCCCGGGGATTTAGGCGTGCCCTGCGCCATCGGGCCATAAGGCTGCGGTTCTCCATCTATTTTCATTGTGCTTGCCTTTAGTCGATATTTCACCTAGTGCATCAAATTGATGTGTAAATGTAAATGTGTAAATGTGTTGTATTTGTATAGCGCGAACAGTAACCCGTAAACATCCCGGCGCTTGTACTCCAACCACAAGGGAACCCCTCCTGGCTTTTCCTTGTGAGGTGTCCACTCCTGGGCATCCCATGGTGAAACCAGGCATCCCTTGTGTATCGGGGGCCGTTGTGTAGACTATTGCCCAGAGTTGCAGCGTGGGGCCCATGCTTAGATTCGGCACTGAGGCGAGAATATCCGGTCAGAGGAATTTAAGCCCGATCCCGCCGAGGCAGGAATCGAACCCTGGTCCCTGGCCAGCGCTCTGCATAAAGGTCTGCCGCTCTAACCATTGAGCCACACTTCTCCACTAAAACTAAAACTTCAACTCTTTTAAATTTCAATTGAAAAGTTGTGTGCACATTTCTCTGTTTTCATGTGTTGCAGGTGGTCTTTTGAATGAGTAAATAACTTGTGAAATAATTCTTAGTCTATACTGTGTTGTATAAGTTTCTTCAACATGTAGATGAATTTCCCTTGAAGACTTGAGAGCTGGATCTTTTGTCAGATGTCTGATATAATCATGCAGTTAACAGATGGTTAACTTACTTAATGCAACTCTTCGGCTTGCCCACTATAAACTGCAGACGTCTTTGACCCTAGAAATGATTAGGCAGAGTCTGGAGTCCTCTGGCTCTGTTTTCTCTCTTATCTCATTCTCTTTTCCCCCACTTCTACTGCTGACCCTCATTTCTGGTCTGTCTCCTCTCCTCTTTTCTTTTTCTAATTCCTCTATTATTTCTTCCCTTCCCTTCTCCGCCCTCGTTTTCTGCACCATTTATCCGCTTTGTCCTCCCTACTTGTTCTGTTCCCTTCCATAGCTACCTCCTTCTCTTATTCCTTCCTTCTTTCACTGCCTCTGCTCCCCTCTCTTCTCTTATTCCTTCCTTCTTTCGCTGCCTCTGCTCCCCACTCTTCTCTTATTCCTTCCTTCCTTCTTTCACTGCCTCTCTCTCCTCTTTTTAGGTACTTCTAGTCTATTCCATCCTCCTGTCTTCTCCCCTCTCTCTCCACAATCCCATAAAGTGACATGAGGCATGAGTGGCCATTCGTGCTTTCACATCAAGCGCCAGTTCACACAGGCAGCTAGGTGGGAGCTTCTTCACGCACATATCTACATTGCATGATATTTTTTGTAACTAATATTTAAATCAGGGGCGGCCTTAGGCATGTGCAAGCTGTGCACCTGCACAGGGCTGCCAAACCCCAGGGGGCACCACGCAAATATACATCCTTAATATAATAATCCTCTGAGGATGGATACATATTTGCGTGGCGACCTCTGGCAGGGATTTGGTGGCCTCAGGCTCTGCTCCACTTCCAAACACCCTGACCCCCCCCCCTTCACTGGCCTCTGTGCTCCGCCCCGCCCGGGTCCCCCTCTTCCGGGGCCCCCTACCTACGCTCCCTGCCAAGGGCCTCCATGAGCCTAGAGCTGCCTCTGTTTAAATCTCTGTGAGTACTGCAGGGACACCATACCCAAGCCCCTACACTTTATACATACGACCGTTCCTATGAAGCCGCTACGGGAAGCTATCTTAGAGGTTTGTCTGGGCATTGCCTTAGTTGGGTGGGGGGGAGGAGGGGGACTGGTGTTTGAGCAGCAACATGCCAGATGCATTATCTGAGTATAGGGGTCTTGAGAATCCCTGCCCAGCAGGATTTTCCTGTGTGCTGGGTTCTTTGTCTTGGATCCAACATGATCAAAAGGCCAATGCCACAAATATTCTGACAAAGAGGCCTCACACATGCTACAACCTCACTGTCCTATGACTCATATGAAACAGATGATTGAGGCATAGGTATGAGGGTCATATCAGAAGTAAAGAGTAAACATATCATTAGGATGTCTTATGTGAGCACAGGGAATACTTGTCAACTTTTAAGGGCCAGATTAGGAGTTTGGCGGTGTGTCGCTGGGTCCGCCCTGCCGCCACACCGCCAAACCACTGGTTGGGCCGCCTGCCAGATTATTTCTCATCTAATTTCTACTAGCCAGGGAATTTTTACATTTTTTACTCACATTATTAGGTCCCTACACTTCACTGACAACACCAAGACTGCACTAACACATAGTCTTTCATCACGAAAATACTGCTCCCGCGTAATCCGTAGGTCGTAGCACGCCCTGCCCCGTAGAGGGACGGGAAGACCCCAATGATGAAGCATGACACTAAGGGATTCTTAGTGTGTGAGGGGTATTTTAAAAGCACATAGTGCCTTCGTCTCACCAATCTGAGGAAGAGCCTAACCCTACACTTTTTTTTTTTAATTATATTTTTATTGCAGAGTTATAAACCACAGGATACAATTAATCAGCCAGTACATTCGTGAGATCCCCCCGTCCAATAAGAATTCCCAGTCGTACACAGCCATTCAGCCCGCATCCCGGAGGCCGGGCGGCATATTATATTGCTCAAGAGGAACACATCACAGTGCACGTCCCATAGGGACCCTGGTTGAAAGATCGTTTTGCGTATCTGCTTTTACCCCCCCACCCACAACAACATTCCCGTCAGCCATCCCAGTGATAGTCAGTGATGTCGCCCTTGTCGGGACCTGCCCTAGGCGCTATGGGTCGTCACACCTGGCCGCTCTACCCAGCCATTCTACCCTCCACATAGTATCCACCGTCCCAGTAGATCCAAGGCCCTAACAAGCGACCATCTAATGGCTTCCGGCCCTCCCCGAACACCCTACAACCAACCCCCCCAAAGCCCCCCCTCCCCCGGCAACTGCTAAGGTGTGTGCCTCGTTCTGTCGAATTGGATGGGTCCACTACAGTGCGTGGTACTATACTTCTGTGTTCGCCCCGCGGTGTCCAGCGGCTTAGTTCTCGCCATCCTCATCCTCTACCAAAGAATCACGCAAAGCCTGTACCACTAACTCCCATGCACGCGCCGCATCCAATGCCTTCTCATTCCCCAACTTCACAGCTTGCTTCATCCGGAGCACACTCTCGCAGTCAGACCACCGCAGCAGCTCATTCTTCCATCTACGCAGTGAGGGTCCCCCCCTGGACTTCCAATGCCACGATATTTCCCTCTGTGCCAATATCAGGCCCAGATCTATGAATTTGCTGGTCACCCTGGTGTGCTTAGTATGCGGGACCCAGAGTAATAGGTGTCGAATTCCACCTCCCTGTCAGTCACTTCATTCAGAAGTTCCCCTACCTCCGCCCAATAGGTCCCCAGTTGTGGGCACCCCCAAAACAAGTGGTCCATGTCCGCTCCCGGGGACGAGCACCGCGGGCAACAGGCATCCGGCACCTGAAAGTACCGCTGTAATTTCTCAGGAGTTAAATAGGCCCTATGGAGCACATAGAAATGCACCTGCTGAAAACACGCGTTTCTAGTGCCCTTCCACGTGCGTCGCAGGATGTGACCCCATGCCGTATCCGGTATGGGCCGGCCGACGCTCACCTCCCATTAAGCCTTGAGCCCTTGGAGTGGTTCCAGCCCCTCGTTCAGCATCCTATTATGGAGGCACGTCACAGCTTTGAACGTACCAGCCGCCATCACCACATATTGGCACGCCATAGTCGTCGTGGGTTCCAGGAGCCCCTCTTTCCAGTGCTTTTGTATGGCAGCCACTACTGCCGCGTGTAGGAGGAAGCCCCCAGCAGGTAGCCCGAACTGGTCCCGGAGCACTTCAAACGGTGCCAAAGCCCCATCTATGTACAAGTCGCCCACCACCTGCAGTCCCGCCTCCTCCCAATCCAGCAACGGGGACCAATCTCCTCCGTGCGGCAATGCCGTCAACATCCCAATCGGGATCTCCGGGGCATAGGGCCGCGATGCCCTCGCTCTCCGAAGGCTCCTTTGCCAGCACAGCCGGAGCGTCCGCTCTTCCATGGTGAGGGCCCGTAACTCGAGCCGCTGCTGCATGATGATGTAGGACAGCACGTGGCGTTGTATTCCCCGATCCCGGTCCTCCTCCGGGCCCCGGAACACCCTGGCTACGTTCTGTGTAAGGACCTGCAACTGCGCTGCAAGATAATACAGCTCGAGGTCGGGCACAGCCATGCCCCCTTCCAGCTTGGGGCGAAGTAGCATGCTCAGGGCTACTCTACGGCGGCCGTGCCCCCATAGAAAGCCAATTATCATTGACCGCAGTTCTCTAAACACCCCCTGGGGAATCCAGACAGGCAGCGTTCGGAAATAATAGAGGAAGCGGGGGAGCGCCACCATTTTCAACAGTGCTATCCTGCCCAGGACTGTCAGCGGGAGGGTCGACCAGAAAGACAAGCTGCCCCGCAGCGCCCGGACACAGCGGCCAATGTTGCCCTCCAATAGGTCCGCAGCCGCGTGGTAAATGCGGACACCCAAATAGGTGATGCAAGAGGGTTCCCATACCACACCCAAATCGCTGCTAGGGGCTGGCGATCCCGCTCGCAGCGGGAACACACAAGTCTTCGCCCAATTGACCTTAAGGCCCGACAGCCGGCCGAACTCAGACAACAGATCCATCGCTCCAACCAATGCCCCCGAGGTGTCAGCTAGGTACAGGAGCAAGTCATCCGCGTATAGCGATATATAATGCCACTGCCCGCCACTAACTATCCCCGTGTATCGGTCACCTGACCTCGCATGGACCGCCAAGGGTTCCATCGCCAGGGCAAACAATAGGGGGGAGAGAGAACATCCCTGTCGCGTTCCCCTGCCCACCGGGTACGCCGCAGACACCAGGCCGCCCAATCGTACTCTCGCCGTCGCCGAGGTATATAAGACCCTCGTCCACCTCCGAAACCCCTCGCCCATGCCAAACCTCTCTAGCACTCCATCCAGGAAAGGCCATTCCAAGCTATCAAAGGCCTTCTCGATGTCCACAGACAGAACCGCCGGTGCTCCCTCCCTGTCCAAGATGGCGTCCATTATTCCCACTAGGCGGCGGATATTCAGCGCCGTGCTCCTCGTGGGTATAAACCCGGCCTGGTCCCTGTGTACCAGGCCCGTCATATGCGGGGCCAGCCTGGTGGCCAGGATTCGGCTCAGGATCTTATAATCCACCGTCAGCATGGACAGCGGGCGATAAGACCTCACATCCGCGGCATCCCGGCCAGGCTTGAGGAGCGGTACAATCAAGGCCTCCCGCATGGACCCAGGCAATGCCCCCGTCTCGAAGGCTTCCGTATACACCACCAGCAGCCTGGGCGCCAAGCAGTCCACATATTGTTGATAGAATTCAATTGGCAGTCCGTCCACCCCGGGCGTCTTGTTGCGGGCCATATGTTTGATGGCCACCCGTATTTCCGTGAGCGTGATCGGGCTACCCAGCTCCCTCACGTCTTCCTCGTCCAGGACCGGGAGCTGCCTCTCCCCCAGGTATTCCGCGATGTCCTGAACCCCCACTCCCAGCTGACTCCGGTATAGTTCCTCATAATACCCCCTAAATCGTTCCAATACCGCTGCCTGGGAGTACACCATCTCTCCCTGCGCATTATTAATGCTGAGAATCGGGCAGCCCCTAAGTTCCGGGTTAGCTAGTCTGGCCAAGAGGGTACCCGCCTTGTCCCTTTCTGCGTGTGCCCTGATGATGTACTGCCTATAGTCATAGCACCTCAAACGTTCCGTCTCGGTGGCAACCACTTCCTTCGCCTCCAACAACTGGGCCTGTAGACCTGGCCTAGCCGGCCTGCGGCGCTCCAAGTCCCTCAATGTGTCTTCCGCTTTCATTAGGTCATTCAGCACAGTCGTACGAGCATTTGAGAACCTACCCAAACACACCCCTCTCACCACCACTTTCATTGCATCCCATTCAGTAGACCTACTCGCAGCCGTGCCCTCATTCACTCCGAAATAACTATCAATGCCTTGCCGAACCGCATCGCTGAACACAGAATCCTCTAGCGTCTCTGGCCGAAGCCGCCATGTTGGTATCACTGAGCGCTCTCTCTGCCACTGAATGTGCACCAATAGGGGGTTATGATCGGATATAGTCCTAGCCAGGTACTCCGCATGGGTAATCAATGGGGCTAGGGATCCCCCGCAAAGCACCGAATCGATCCTGACATGTAAATTATGGAGAGCGGAATAAAAGGAATAATCCCTGGCTCCCCTGTGCCGCCCCCTCCAGACATCCAGCAACCCCCATCGTTCCTGCCAGTCCTTCCTGTGCGCGGCCAGCCTGCGCACCGGAGAGTCTACTAGGGGGGGATGGGACCTATCCAGAGCAACATCCGTAATCGAGTTGAAGTCCCCCCCTAACACTATCGGACCCGCCAGGAAAGAGGCCAAGGACCCCGAGAGACTATCAAAGTATCGGCCTTGGTCAGTGTTCGGTGCATAGACACAGCAGAAAACCACATCCCGTCCATATAACCTCCCCTCCACCGCCACAAACCTGCCATCCGGATCTACTACTTGGTTCAGCACTTGAAAGGGTATCCCCGCCCTCACCCAGATCAACACCCCCCTGGCATACGCTGAGTAAGTGGTGCCAAACACCTGGCCACGCCATCTTTTCTGCAAGGCAGCGCACTCTGTTTTGGTGAGATGAGTCTCCTGGAGCATAGCAATCTGAACCCCCCTGCGGACCAGATATGCATGGACTTTGTGACGTTTCACCATGGTCCGCAGCCCCCGGACATTCCACGTTAGGCATTTCAAGTTAGGTAATGTCCCCATTCCAACTTCGTACAGTCCGAATCAAATAACAAAGGTCCATGGCCCCCCCATTGCAGTTGCCCCCCCCCGAACATTCCCAAAACTGAAACACTTCCCAAACCCCACTCCCCAGGACAGAGCACACGAACCCAATGGCCGCCCCCATCCAAACCTTGAACCAACTTCTCACACTCTTACCCTGTGGTCTCCACCACAGTCGACCTTAAGGGCCCAAGGGGGGTGAGTCGCCGCCGACCCCAGCTTGCGGAGCCCGCACCCCGCACCTTCATCCCCTCCAAAGCACACAGCTCCCCCTCCCGGCAACCCGCCCTCCATCAACAGGATATCACCCTACCATGAAGTCCCGATCTAGTCCCAGGTCTATCTCAGCCGCAGAAAATACCATCCGATGTCTGTGGGGTTACTATCGGCCCCTTCGAGCTTTCCGCCTCTGAAAGTTCCTCTCCTGTTCTGCTGCCTTCCCCTCCCGAGTCCGTACCTGCCCGTTCACTGTTCTGTTGCGACCCTGTAATGGCCGCCGTCGCTGCGAGCGCATCCCTCTTCTCCGCCGCCATTTGAGCCTCCCGTTTCTCCCGCTGGCGCCTGTTGCGGGATCTGATGCGTTGTGACTGCCTCACCCGGGGCTGCTTGGGTTGGTCTCGCCTACTTTGGTGTGATCTGTCCGTCCCCGCTCTATATGACTCGAGCCATTGCCAAACTTCGTCCGGAGTCTGGAAAAAGTGCGTAGTGCCGTCCATAATGATCCGCAGCTTGGCTGGGTAGAGCAAGGAGTACTGGATGCCTTCCTCCCTGAGCTCCTTCTTCACAGCGAGGAACGATGCCCTGTTCTTCTGGACCGCTTGAGTGTAATCCGGGAAGATCGTTACCTTACTGTTCTCCACCTCATACGGGCCCGACATCCTGGCCCGCTGGATGAGAAGATCCCGGTCCTTGTAGTGGAGGAGCCGCACCACCATCGGTCGGGGGGGGCGGCCAAGCCCCGGCGGGCGAGCAGGCACCCGGTGAGCTCGCTCCAGAGTGAAAAAAGGAGTAAGCCCCTCCGGTGCCACCACAGTGCGGAACCAGTTCTCCATGTAGGCCACCGCATCCTCCCCCTCAATCCGTTCCGGCAGGCCTACGACCCGCACGTTGTTCCGTCTATTGCGGCCTTCGGCATCCTCCGCCCTCCGCTCCAGTGAGTCCAGTCGGGCCAAAATGTCCGTGATCCTGTGCTCCGCGGTCACCACCGATGGCTTCAGGTCCAGCAACAGCTGGTCATGGTCCTTGACCCTGTCTGCCAGCTTCGCGTGATCCGCGCGTAGCAGCCCCAGGCCCGTGGTCACTTGGGCAATGTCATTGTGCAATGCTTCCTTAGTGGAGGAGATCGCATCAAGGATGGCATCCAAACGCCGGTTCAGCCGCTGTTCCTGATCAAGCTCCGGGGAGGGACTCTCACTCAGCCGAGTTGATGTCGCTGAGTCCCCCTCGCGACTCCCGGGCATCGGCCCTCCGATCGCCGCCATGCCAGGGTGCTGCGTCACAAGTCCAGTCGCCCGTTTAGCGATTACGCCCGTGGTTCCGTGCCGGTCTCCGGGCACCGGGCAGCGCAATGTCCCCGCCAACGCTCTCAGGAACAATGGCCAGGTGGACGGGCTCCGTTCCGTCACCCCCCTCCGGCCTGAGGGGGGAAGGATGAGTCTCAGGGCGGTGGCCAACGAGGGTCCCCGAGCTCCTGGGTGAATCAGGTCAGCGTCCCCTGGTCTCAGGACACAGCACCGCCAATCCTAGTGCCTCGGGCAGCCGAGTGCAGGATCTCTTGCCACTCGGCGACAACTTGGCTCAGGGCTGAAGTTCGGGACCGTCCGACCTCCTCGCCTCCATTTTCTTCTCACCCTCGGCAACACCTCGGCCGCCTCTTCTCTCGATCTTCTCGGGGCCAGCAGTCCCCCAGCGACTCTCCGATTGCGCCCAGCTGTCCCCTTACACTTCAGAGGGCAGGAATGTCGTCTTCGGGTCGCCTAGGGTCCCGAAAACAGGAGAATTAGCGGGATTCCGCGCGGAGCTGCGAGCTCACGCCGCCATCCCGATCCGCGTCCAAGCCACGCCCCGAGCCTAACCCTACACTTAACATTTTTTGAAAAAAACAAGAATTAAAAATTATCACTTGCACATTTTGATAGAATCTTTTTGTTTAACTAGATTATTTCTCATGCCTGGTAGGCTTTTTTTTTTACGTTCCCACGGCGGTGCTCTAAAAAGGGCACCGCAATTTGCAAGCCAAAAACAGTTCCTGCATGGCATGGACTGTAAAGTCCATGCCATGCAGGTCCAGGCCTTGTTAAGGCAGAGGAGCGTCGCCCCACTGAAAAAATTGCCCCAGGGACAGAAAAAATAAAATGGTAATAAATGACCATTCTATTTTTCAAAATCCTGTCCCTAGCTGAGTGTCAGGACAGGGGGTAGGCATTCTGATTCTGCTGCTGCCAGTCAGGTGTCAGCAGAAAGCAGTGATGGTCAGGGACGGCACTTAGGTTTAAAGTGTGCATGTCTTTTTGGCTGGCCATCTTGCGACGGACGACCAGGCATGTGCAGTTTAAACCTTTCTAACTTAGTTACCTTACACAGTTGGGTTAGTACAGTATAGAGTTCCGGCTGTCCTCGGGAGCAGCGACAGAGGCAGCTCCCTCCAATCCCGGAGCTGCTTTCATGCTGCATGAAAACAGCACCAGGAGTGGTTCCTGCAGCTTCCTGGTCCCGTGTTGGAGCCTGCTTGACTAGAGAACAGAAGACCCGAGCGAGGAGGACGTTGCGCCTGGATTAAAGGTAAGTGTAATTCTTCATTTTAAATGTATTTATAACTTTCATGTTTTTCCCTCCCTCCCGTCTCGCCACTATTCTTACATGCCGGCTGCCAGTGAGGCACATGTTATGCCCCCCCTGCATGCACCCTAGGGTGCAGAGGCACAGGAGTTCCCCACCTTTGTTTTCTCCCTGCCAAGGTTTTCATGGAGGAGGAACTGCCATGAAAACCGTGGCAGGTAGGATACTCGTAATATGCTTGACGGGACCGCGGCATTCCCACCAAGCACATTGCGACCTCCTAGTGCCGCAGCACTGTCAGGGAACGGCGGTTCCCTGGCAGCTACGGCAGGCCAATGGTAGTCCAACTCCCCTAATTGTAGTAGGGCTCTCAGAAGACCGCCACCCCGGCACCCCCACGACTCTGGCGGTCTGTGGACCACCAGAGACGTAAAAGAGCCCTAAGCCTCCTCTCAGAGATCCTGGACTCCACACGCAAAACTAACAGACCCGCTCTCATTCGCAGTAGCCTGCATAGCCCTGGAAGAGATAGCTGGACAGGAACATAAGACTGCTCCTACTAACAGGAAAAGGCACTTCATAAGACTCCTGGGGCTGTGCTTGTAGCCGATAGCACCAGCACTTGGTGATCAAATGCAGTGCTAGAGAAGCTCTCCTGAAAGTCCCAGAGGGAGGCTTGACAAACCCATGAACCGAATGGCAGCATGCGTGTCTTGATCATCACTTATGCATTGCATTAATTTATTGCAGAGTTTTGTAAAGTGCTAAAGTGTCACCTTGTGGCCACTTCGGAGCACTGGAAGAGCATAATCAGTTAACAGACTACAATCAGAAGGAGTAAATGTGCAGCATGGTTAACTATCCAATTGCCTTATTAATAAAGTTTATTGGCATTTGTATTAATGCAGAAATCAGGTCAAGTGCAACTGCGATCAGAAGTGACACCCATTTGTAAACAGGTTTTACCACCCATTCTTTATGCACTAGTAAACCGCGCGAGTGAGTCCCATAGGGTCGGGGGGAAGAAACCATAGAAAAGGGAGAAAGAACAAAAAAATAACTAGCAAACTCAACTTGTTGAACCAAAGGGTGTTGTTACTAGTCACATTCACCTTAACTCTTGGCTTTCTCACAGCATTCTGCTGATACCTAAAATCATGCATTTCGCTGAGCGCCACCAGACTTTGATGCTGCATAGCTAGTACCCTGTCCATCAGCCACATTTTTCCCGTCACTCGAGAGCGTTGTGCAGGTTTCCCTCTCTCTGGCATGACTCGACCAATACTGCATACTCCTGCCGCACTAACAGCCACACGCATCAAAGGAAATTGCATTCGCAAACGGTGCGAATCACAAAATTCGGCCGTTTGCGAATGCAATTCCCATTTTTGGGATGCATTACCATTTTAGTAATTTTCGCAATTTAAGAAATCGCAAAATTGCGATTTCTTAAATTGCAATTGCATTTAAGGAATGTCAAATTGAGATTCCTTAAATGCAATGCATCAAACTTTAAAAATTTGCGAATTTGCAAATAAGGGGAGCAAATTACCATGAAGTTGACCTTCATGGTAATTTGCGAAAACTTTGAAAAATGCACGAAAGTGCATTTTTCAAAGTTCCATTTTACACACACACATGCCCTTGGGGCATGTGAGTGTGCAAAATGTACTCCTAAACAGATTTCAGGGGTGCAACAGGGTGTCCTTTGGACACCCCTGCACCCTTGAAATTTCATTCTTAATTTGCGAATTTTTAATGGTGAATTGCAAATTAAGAATGTCTTTCCATTCATTCCTATGGGCCTCTAGGCCCATAGGAATGGATGGGGAAGTATTCCTTAATTGCGATTCTCAATTAGAGAATCGCAATTAAGGAATTTTAAGAAATCGCTATTTTTATAGCGATTTCTTGATGCATTGCAGTTTGCAATTCCTTAATTGTGATTCCTTATTTTTCGCTATTAAGGAATCGCAAAATGCAATATTGAGGCATGTGCCTGTTTGTCCCTGATGTGTTAGAGCAAATACTGGTATGTACTACCACTCAGGCAGTCTACTCCATCTACCACATCAAAGTATACCTTCATCTGTCCCTACTCAAGCTTCTCCTGCTGTGGCATCTCTTCCCACCATCTGGTCAGCTGGAAATGTCCTAGAGGATTTGTCCCGCTTGCATTACACTTAAATCAGTCTGCACATTAGCCCAAATTAACATTCGACCAGCACAACACTGGGTAAACATCTTCAGCGCTGTCCACGTTGGGGGAAAGTAGCGCAGCGCCATATTTAAAAAGAGTTGTGCGCCAATGACGCCATTGACTGAGCTCAGGTTAAAATAGCCTTTCGAGTGCGAAGATAAGCTTTTGCTAATCTGAGACAACCATACCTTGCATGAGACTGCATTGGAGACACACTCTTCAGAACGGATTTCAACATGACAACAGTCAATTGGCAAGTGCCTTAAAATATGTAACTTCGGGAGAAAATCTGAGTTATGTTTAGGAATATCACATGATATTCCGCGTGCCCTTTGATTGCACTTGAATTTATTTGTAGGTAGGACCTCTAACCAAATCAGACGGTGCTGTTTTAGTAGATTTGTTTTTGCCTAAAAACGTATTGGTGTTTGTGCAGTTCCCACCCCATTATGCTTTCTTTATGTAGATGACAGGGGGCGTGTAGGTCCTCAATGTAAAGCCGTTTTAGAGAAGACCTTCCGCCAAAATTCACTTCAAAAAAAATTGTAGGCATACAAAAGTTGATTACCACTACCATTTCCTTTGGCTTGCATGCTAAGCACTGTGTGAATGTCTGTGCAACATATTAGTGACTCTGGGGCAGATTTACAAGTCCATTGCTCCACTTTTGCATCACTTTCAACATGGGAAAAGTGGCGTAAAAGTGGCGCAAGGACCCTGTAAATAAGTCCCTCTATGCTCAACATCGTGCCCCTTGTGGACAAACTTTAGAGTACTGAGCATGCACATATCAGTCCAGAAACAACATTCGTTTGTAAAGTTCACCCTTTAAACTGTCTTGACACAGAAATAAAGGTATTTATTGTTACCCAACTCAAAGATACTCATGCTATTGACCTCAGAAGGATGGAAAGCCAAGTGGACCCGCTTAGATTCAAGCTTAGGACCAAAACATTGAAGGTCGATTCCCGAAGCGGATGCATTAGTTGGGGGACTAATGTATCCTCTTCAGGAATGGATCTTTAATGCTTTGGTCATAGGGTCGAACAAGACAACGTCCTCCTTTGTCGGCCAACTGTGCCTCCATGAGCCTTGACATTTCTAGTGAGGCCTAACAAGTCCTTCGATGTGTATTTTAGCCCAAAACTAATATGTTGCTCCCACTTTCCTCATTCTGTCATGTCTGCCGGTTTGTGGGGAGTCCCTAGGGTCTGCCTCCTTAGAAGGAATGTAACTTTGAGCCCTTTATTCTTTGTCTGGGGAGCCCTGTGATGACCTAATGCTCAGAGGCGGAATCCCCTGCAGGCGGTGTCCCATGTCACCATCCTATGTGGTCACTGCCTCTGCCATAAAAAGCACAGAGTAGCTTCACGTGAGAATATATCTCCTACACAAGGATGAACATGTCATCTGTGACGAAGTGGGACATCTCACCTGCAGGAAATGCTCTCCTCCTCGTTATCTTCATGGTGAACCGACCTGGTAAATCCCCGTAGGATGTGTGTTAAATGGGTCCCAGGGGGACTTGGCATGAGCCGGAGTCCCCCCGGGGGTTTCGCGCGATGGGATATCTCACACGTCGCGATTGGCTGTTGGGGGGAAATGGGAGGGGCTGTGTCTCGCGCGGGGCTCGAGCGGGAGGGCGACGTCACTCATCAGCAGTGAGGGAGCGGTGGCATCGCGTTTTTTGAAGGAGAATCAGCTGTGTGGAATTCCTGTCAGCTTTTGACAGGAGCGTTATTTCGTATTTTAGACGGCGTATTTAGCGAGAGGCAATGTCGTCAGAAGACATTGCCAGGGAGGCAGTCAGAGCTTTGGTGGCGGTCGGGCGCACGGACTTACTGCGTCCTGGAGCCACTTTTGGTTATGCTGAGGAGGTGAAGCGCCCAAGGAGACTGGCGGCAGAGGGGGTGAGTCGCAGTGGCGGCTGGTGACATTTGAAAGTGGTGGGGCGTAAAAGTTGGGGGATGAGTGTTGCATTGTGAGGGAGCCAGACTGACTTAAGGCGGGTTTGGGGTGGGGTTGAAGGACTTCCCTGTGAGAAAATGTTGAAAAAAGGAGTGGTAAATGGAGTATTTTAAAGCAAATTTGAGCAAGCAAGAAAATCTATTGTGAACATGAAGTCTTGAAATATTAAAATAAGAAAAGAATTGTGAAGAACAAAATGGCATAAAAGTCTACAGAGTCGACTTTATCACCTTTAAACCTGCAGGCACGTAACCTCGCCTTTAATGCGAAAACCAGTGTCTGCATATGTTTTTTTTAAACTGCATTATACACTTTCAGCACTGTAGCCAGCTCCTCCGTTTTATTATTATTATTATCTTATTTTAAGAAAAAATGATCTAACTGTCAGGCGAAGTCAAGTAATAATATTTTGGGGAAAATCCAGTAAATCAACCAAAGAAAGAGAAATGAATGTATTGCACAAAGGTTCCGTAGTTATTAATATGGTATGCAGTCAAGCCACTCCATTAAGATAAAAAAAGATGACCATTACTTATACATTGTTCAAACTAGGTTCATAAAAGACAATAAAAAGAAGCACATCTCATTTACTAACGCGCACACTTATTTACCTAAATAAATCATCATCATGGTTTCTCATTGTGGGCAATGAAATGCCGGTTCTAAAATTCTATAATTACCGGCGAGCAGCAGTCATGAATCTTTTGGGGAGATAATTGTGCGTCTGATACAAGTGGAAGCTGCAAACGAGGACAGAGAGCAACAGAGGTGTGCCCACTCTAGTGCTACCGAGATCCGACCTCGAGATAAACAAAACCGACTCCATCCAAAAGAGAAAACAACATTTAACTGGCACATTGTAATATCACACGTCTTCCTGGTTTTCAGACTAAGCATGCAGGCTGGATTATTTAATTTTTAATCTATGGTATGTACAAGTGACAAATCAACAGTCACGGCCAGCATGACGGGTAGGGTGGAAATGGGGTCATCGTGGGAGCATGGGGGGGAGGCGGGAGGGGTTTAATTAAAGAAAATAAAACTTACTGTCTCGCCGTCTCGGCCTGCATTACGGGGCAAAGAAATACGCTCAGATATTCGAGGACGGATTATTTATTTTTCAAGTTTGAATATCTGAGGAGAGAGAGTATGTTCGTATACATTTCTGGTAGTACCAGCACAGCAGTGGGGATACTAAAGTTACAGACAGCAGGTCAGGTGCTTGGTGGAATTTGTGTAGGCTTGCTTAATGCTACCTTTCCTTTCAGTCACTGTAAAAACGTGAACTTCACTTACTAGTATGAAACCTCTCTCGGAGTGTACTCGATAGATGACGTCTTCCCACCGACGCAGATTACAGCAAGCACCAGGCGGTCCATCCGTAGTAGGCACAAACTGCTGCAAGTCAGTCACGACGACGCACGAGTCACATGGTCCACTCTCATTACCTTCGTGCTGATGATACTTTCACTATCACTACTTCACTAGTTGTTGTGTGGCAGCACTTGTGCGCCACGCGCGGTGACATCACTGCAGTTTACTGAGTTTAGGGAAATGGCCAATCACAAACGGCATGGCTGATTATAGCCATATGTGATTGGCCATACTGTGCGGCCCTCAGCCAACACCCACGCGCGGTCCCATCCTGCTGCAGCAGCCAATCCTGGCGCAGCGCTATCAGCACCACTGCGCCAGGATTGGCCTACGAGCAGGAGACTATCTGCCCTAAATGAGCCCGGGGCCCCGGGTCCTGCTATGTGTGTGTGTGCTAGAGAGAGGGGAGGGGGAGGGACGGGCTACACTGTGCGCATGCGCGGGGAAGTAAAAATATTGAAGACTCCGGGTTTTACCTTGCGCAGTCACTGCCTGCTGCTTGTCTGTGCGCTGCCTGCCTGCCACTCTTTCTGCTGCAGCCCCGCCCCCCACGGCCCACTACCTTATGGATGCCCGATTCAGTCGGGCTGGTACCGGAACGGTTGCGCGCAGTGCTCGGGTGCCTGACAGTTGCGCATTTATTTTAAAAGAAGTTAATGATTGATTAGCAGTGCGGGTGCGGTCGTCCATGGCATGGGATAGTGGGGCAACGCCCCAACGCCCCCAATGGACGCACCGCCACTGGTGAGTCGTGCTGTAGCTGCGTGTATGCCACCTTCTAGCCGCCAGTATGAGGCGGACTTCGAGATTTTCATGCCAAATGTGAGGGCTCGTCGAGCGCGCTCTGTGGGAAGGGGTGCTCGAGGCAGAAGAGCAGTAAGGCGCTCCGCCTCTGACCCAGGCATGTTGAGGGGAGGCCAAGTACTGCTGGGAACTCAGGCTAAGAAAAGAGCGGGTAAAAGGAATGGGAAATGCAGCGCTAGTGAAGAAAGCAGCCAGCAGCAGGTTGACTCACTGGAAGGGGCACGCTTGGATGTTTGCTCTTCTAGAGCCAGAGTGCTTCAACAGTCACCAGGAATAAGGGTGATACAACAAGAGGCAGCATTGTCAGGAGGATTGCCTTCAGTAAATTATGTGATTGGACAGCATGTTGACAGAATTGACATAGCGCCTGAGGTTTGGGCTGGAGGCTGTGCGCATGCTTTAGTTGATTACCCCACGGACAGTGAGGAGGAAGATGAGAGGCAATAGGTTGATGCTGGGACTGGTCGAGTGGATGGCGGCGCGGTGTCTTTCCCTATCCACGGCATGCAGGTTCAGGAGCAAGTTGAGCTTCAGGAGGTCCTAATGCCTCAACCCAGAGGCCCCCCGAGAGTGAATTTTGGTCGGGTGTACAGTCAGGAGGAGAAGGATACCAACGTGTCAGTATATGACTTCCAGCCGGATGAAGGGGGTTGTGGGGGCACTTCTAGTGAGGCATGTTCTTCATTGAGGGGGGGTTGTGGTGCAACTAAGGATACTAACATGGACTGTGAGGTGGTGGCGGTTTTTCCAGAGCCTAGGCCACCGCCACGCCTCCCACAGGTGGAGTTTGACTCGGATATGAGTCCACAACAGGGGCAGTGGGTATGGGTGAACCATGCTACTTTGCCCAAGAAGGTTTTACCCGGTGTAAGTAAAGATCATGGTAAAGGTAAGTTGAGAGCGGTTCCTCGCTGGAGCGGCGGGAACTTGGTAGCGGGCTCTGGTTGCAGATCTGTGGTTCAGAGTTCTATCCCTATTTTAGCGAAGCAAAGTGCTGCTTTGGGGGCATCACATCATGCCCGCAGCGAATCTGGTGCGGATTTTGGGTCATCGGCTGGGCTTTCGCAACAGAGGCCTGTGTCCAATTTGGTAAGTTATGAGGATGATATTGGTAATGGCTCCATGCCGAGCACGAGTTTTGTGGTTAATGAATATAATGATGTTTATGGTGGAGAATTTGATGAATTTGACAAAGAAAATTTGGAGAATCCGATGGACTGGGGGTCGAAGGAAGCGGCTCCTAGTCTGGGCGGTCAGGAGTTTGGGGTGAGGAGGGAAGGTCATCTCACATCTTTTAGTGTATTTCAGAGAACTGGAGCGGTTTTCTCTGTGGATCGGGGAAGGCGTGGCGGACATCAACAATGTGATGGTCTTAAGGAATTTCAGCAGAGGGCTACACAGCTGCCATCAGGTAAGGAAGACTGGTGGGCTGCATGGACACGGCCTTTGGTGAGCGGCCCACGTGTTGGGCCTAGGGAGGGGGGTACGGAAGGGAGTGCAAAGGTTCAAGGAGATTTGAGCACAGTGCCACAAGGTACACCGCAGTCTAATTTGGGGTCTGGGGGTCAGAAGGTTAGGGATGGGGTGGTAAGCCCTGTTTCGTCGTTAAGTAGTTCTTTTCAGAGTGAGAGTCAGGGATGTGGTCGTACGAAATTACCTTATATGGGTGTGGCCATGCCCTTGGGCACGCACTTATTGCAAAGGACGAGACAAAAAATTTGGAGTCATGACTATGTGGATATTTTCCGACTCTTACATAGAGATCTGCAGGCTAGAGAGGGATCTAAGGAGGAAGAGCTGGAGTTGTCCCGCCGCCCCAAGGTGCCTAAAACAATAGAAAACTGGATGGCTGCTTTCATAATATACGCAAGCGTTTATTGTGAGCGCTATCCAGAGAGGGTGGTGGCATTGTTTAAGTACATAGACATCATCAGGAGGGCACATTTGCAGGCGGGAGGCTATGCCTGGTTGAATTACGATGAAGAGTTTAGAGCCAGAGTGAGCCTGTTTAATGACAAACCATGGGGGGAGGTGGACCAGGAGTTGTGGCTACAATGGATGTCAGGGCACCCAACATCAAACACGATCCATACAGCCAGCGGCCTCCCCATAACATATCGGCCCTTTCTTCAGCGTCCGGCTCCACTGGGGGCGGGTGGTTTGGGAAAGGGACAGTTGCCTACCACGGGAGCGTGTTGGGGTTTCAACTGGGGCTCCTGTGTGCGACAATATTGTAAGTTAAAGCATGAATGTGCTCAGTTCTGAGGTAGGCACGCTATTTTCCAGTGCTTTCCCAATCAACACCAAGGGGACCATGGGAAGGGGCAGGGAGGACGTGGCACCCTTCCACCTCTTATCCCAAAAGGCTCCTACCCCAATTAGGCTTCGTGCTATGCTGCACTGTCTGGAGGCCTACCCGGATAATGCAGCAGCAGTTAAACTGCTCTGGGGTTTTCGGTTAGGTTTTCGCATTGGGTACCAGGGTCCTCGTGTACAGCGTTGCGCTGAAAACTTAAAATCAGCAAAGGAATTGCCTCATGTGATCCGAGCTAAACTGGATAAAGAATTGGTTTTGGGTAGAATAGTCCTTTTTCTCGTTGTCCCCTGCCTAATCTGATGGTCTCGCTTTTGGGAGTTATTCCAAAGAAGGCCCAAGGTGAGTTCCGGCTTATTCACCATCTGTCTTGGCCGGAAGGCCAGTCGGTTAACGACTTTATCTCAGTGGATGACACAGCAGTGTCATATGCCTCAGTTGATGATGCCTTGTGGATGGTGCGTCTGGCTGGTATGGGGTGCAACTTGCAAAATGTGATATTCAGGCAGCTTTTCGGTTGTTACCTATCCACCCCATGGATTTTGAATTATTGGGCATGTATTTTGAGGAAGCATTTTATGTTGATCGTGTGTTGCCAATGGGATGTTCCATTTCATGTTCCCTGTTTGAGACTTTTAGCAAGTTTTTGGAATGGTGCGTAATACAGAAATCTGGGCATGCAGCAGTTTGTCACTACTTAGATGACTTGCTGTTTATTGGACAGGCAGGAAGCGAGCAATGCAACAAAGTTTTGGCTTGTTTTCAAGAGATGGCAGGTGAATTTGGAGTACCATTGGCTGCAGAAAAAACTGAAGGTCCGACGACAAAGTTAGTTTTTCTAGGTATCGAGATCGATACTGCAGCAATGGTAGCTCGTTTGCCCTTGGCTAAGGTGCAAGAGATTAGAGTCTTTTTAAAGGAAATTCTTGGTGAAAAGAGGTTGCAACTCCGTCAGGTTCAGCGGCTGCTAGGGTACCTTAATTTTGCCTGCATAGTGGTGAGAGCGGGCAGAACCTTCTGCAGACGTCTCGGTTTTGCTATGTCGGGAGCTTCCTTGCCGCATCACCACGTAAGACTGATAAACAAAGTTAAGGAGGATTTGGTCATTTGGTTGAGGTTTTTGGATGAGTTCAACGGTGTGTCTATCAACTTTGTGGATGAAGACAAAGTGTGGCAGGTCCAGATTTTCTCGGATGCTTCGGGAGCCCAAGGCTTTGGGTTATTCTGGGAAGGGCGCTGGTGTGCTGAGCTTTGGCCAGCCCATTGGTTAGAACAGGGCCGCAGTATCGCCTTCCTGGACTGTTTCCCGCTTTTGGTAGCATTGCAGGTGTGGGGAGAGGAGTTCAAGGATCGCTGTGTACTGTTCCATATAGATAATATGGCAGTGGTAAGTCTGGTTAATGGGCAGCGAGCGAGAGATGTGAGGGTTCTGCATTTGTTACGGGCCTTTATGTTGCAAATCCTTAAGCTGAACATTGTCTTTAAGGCCAAGCATATTCCTGAGATGAACAATTCAGTTGCCGATACTCTGTCTCGTTGCAATTGGCAGAAGTTCCGGGAGTTGGCGCCAAGATCGGACAGACACAAGACGGTGATCCCTTCAACCATTTGGGACCTGGGGGAGTGAGGATTGCGGAGCTGGTGGAACTTTCCATAGCTAAGTCCACGAGAAGGAGCTACCAGCAAGCGTGGTCTGACTTTTTACTTTATGCTTCGGTTTTTGATCAAGATGGCACAGCAGTTGAAAGTGAACAGTTTATGTTAAAGTTTGTATTACATTTGATGGACAAAGGTTTGTCGCATACAACGATTTCGGGCAAACTTGCAGGCATTTCATTTTATAACCAGTTATTGTTGGGCAAGGCAGTACAGATTAGGTTCGTTTTGCGGAGGATGCTGAAGGGTTTGGGGAGAAGCAAAGTTCAGGTTAAATCTTTGAGGGAACCTATTACATTTGACCTGTTAAGACGGATTTTAGGAGCCCTGCCTAGTTGTTGTTATAACGAATGGGAGTTAGTAAGGTTCAGGTTATGTATGGTCTGGCTTTTCTTTGGTGCTTTCCGCATTTCGGAATTAATTTGTTTACGGCACCAACCTGGGATCCAGACATCAGATATCAAAGTACTGGATGGGAACGTGTTACAGATCAGGCTGAGACATTCAAAGACAGACCAAACAGGGGTTGGGACTTGGATCAAATTGGGAGGGAGTGGGGTGGTGGATTGTTGTCCAGTTGCGGAGTGGGGGTCATTTCTTTTTTTTTTTTTAAACCTTTATTATATTTATGCACAATACACAGCTGACAGCCTACAACCCAGCGGGCCGACCGCTATGACATTTAAACATTATGACGTCTCATAATCAGGCCAACCGGTACCTTGTATGGGGATTAAGCAACCCGCAATATAATCCTGTACATGACGTAGAATCAAAAGACAAGTATTGTAGGTTTAGTTTTGGAATTTTGATGAACTGAACTAACAACATAAAACACAGACACATGGCAATAATCAATTACAGGGAAGCAAAGGGAGAGGGCGGTAGAATCCGACTAGCATACTATGATGGAGCATATGTCTTGAGATGAAGGGCGGCGAGGAGATCGGTCAGTACAAACTATTACAAACTTAAGCCTCGAACGCCAACTAAGGGGACAGCGAGATATCAATAGTGTAGTCGTGTGGGGGAGTGCAGACATTCCCACGGTAAGTGTTCCATTGGGACCAAATTTTCCCCATTTCTTAGGTCGGCCCCGGGCCACATAGACCTTCTTTTCTCTGATCATACACCAGTCAATGTTCTCCTTCCAAGACGCTATCGTAGGTGGTCTGTGGGAACCCCAGAGTTGCGCAATATCCCTCTTGGCCACCATATTACCAAGAGTCGCCCAAAAAGTCTGGGCCATGTTGTAGTCCGTAGGTTCCCAGACATTAAGAAGGCATCGTCTGGCCTCAGGCAATAGAGAGAACCCGGTGACTCTTTCCATAATCGCATGCACTCTAGACCAGAAGGCAGGCACCTCAGGACACTCCCAAATGATATGCAGGAAGGTACCACTTATACCACAGCCGCGCTTACATAGCCCATCAAGAGAGTAACCCATTCACACCAGACGCGTACCAGTTACATATACACGATGGAGGATCTTCAACTGTACGAAACGGAGGCGGGGGGGTATGGCCACCTCCTTAGGGTAGGAGACGGCCGTTTGCCAATCCTCGTCATCTAGTTCCAGGCCGTCCGCGATCCACGAAGCCCTAAGGCGCTCAAGCAAATCAGCCCTGTTATTGATGAGCTTTTTGTAAATCAGTGATATGGTACTATCCGGCACATGGCCGTCAAGGATACGGTCCTCCAGCGGCGAAAATTGAGGAATCTCCGTCCCCGGGGGGAAAACGGAGGTCAAGGCATGTCGCACCTGAATGTACCTGAAGTGTTCCTTGTCATCAAGCTCATATTCAATTTTGAGCGCCTCAAAAGTCTTAATACTACCTCTGGACCAGAGATCCTCCACCTTGCTTATACCAATCATGTCCCATTTATCGAATCCTTTCGTTCTCCACAAATTGCCCAAACGGTCGGAATCATACAACGGTGCCACTCGGGTCAACCTATCACTCCACCCCATCGCAGCATTCGCGTCTCGCCACACTCGCACAGCACTTTTTGTGGGGCCAGTCAGGGCGTCAAATGGTTTCTAAGAATACAGTGCCCTGTTAAAATTCCCGCCCGGCAGAAGATGTTTATCCATTGCTGTTAGACCTGACATCATTGGCTTGAGTCTCTCCTCCATTTTTTTCTGTTGCCTCCTCTGTTTACGATGTTTTGCTGGTATATTGCTTTGGGCACTGTGCCACTGCTGATCAGTGCCACAGTGCAAGTGCTCCCTATGTAAAATTGCTGTATTGATTGAATTCCATGTTTGGCTTATTTGGTTTACTGTCAGTCCCTAGTCTAGTGCACCAGGAGTGCCAGGGCTTGTAAATACAAATGCTGCTCGTGGGCTTGCAGCACATGTTGTGCAACCCACAAGAGCGGCCTAGTAATTAAATAGAATTGAAACGGACTCCGCAGGCACACGCCGGGAGCTTTTAGAGACGAATATTTTTTTTTAAATTGTTGAATTTCTGTGTACTTCCCTGTAACTAAAGTCTACCTAAACCCTACCTTAAACAGCCGTGAAACGCTCCTTAGCGCCGGCTGCAACGACCACACAGACGCCATCCAGGCGAGACCTTGGGCCACGCCCACACTGCAGGCCACGCCCCCTCCGCCGAGAAAACAGATAAAACGCGCCAAAAACAGAGCGCCGCCACAGAATTGAAACGGACTCCGCAGGCACACGCCGGGAGCTTTTAGAGACGAATATTTTTTTAAATTCTTGAATTTCTGTGTACTTCCCTGTAACTAAAGTCTACCTAAACCCTACCTTAAACAGCCGTGAAACGCTCCTTAGCGCCGGCTGCAACGACCACACAGACGCCATCCAGGCGAGACATTGGGCCACGCCCACACTGCAGGCCACGCCCCCTCCGCTGAGAAAACAGATAAAACGCGCCAAAAACAGAGCGCCGCCACAGAATTGAAACGGACTCCGCAGGCACACGCCGGGAGCTTTTAGAGACGAATATTTTTTAAAATTGTTGAATTTCTGTGTACTTCCCTGTAACTAAAGTCTACCTAAACCCTACCTTAAACAGCCGTGAAACGCTCCTTAGCGCCGGCTGCAACGACCACACAGACGCCATCCAGGCGAGACCTTGGGCCACGCCCACACTGCAGGCCACGCCCCCTCCGCCGAGAAAACAGATAAAACGCGCCAAAAACAGAGCGCCGCCACAGAATTGAAACGGACTCCGCAGGCACACGCCGGGAGCTTTTAGAGACGAATATTTTTTTAAATTGTTGAATTTATGTGTACTTCCCTGTAACTAAAGTCTACCTAAACCCTACCTTAAACAGCCGTGAAACGCTCCTTAGCGCCGGCTGCAACGACCACACAGACGCCATCCAGGCGAGACCTTGGGCCACGCCCACACTGCAGGCCACACCCCCTCAGCCGAGAAAACAGATAAAACGCGCCAAAAACAGAGCGCCGCCACAGAATTGAAACGGACTCCGCAGGCACACTCCGGGAGCTTTTAGAGACGAATATTTTTTAAAATTGTTGAATTTCTGTGTACTTCCCTGTAACTAAAGTCTACCTAAACCCTACCTTAAACAGCCGTGAAACGCTCCTTAGCGCCGGCTGCAACGACCACACAGACGCCATCCAGGCGAGACCTTGGGCCACGCCCACACTGCAGGCCACGCCCCCTCCGCCGAGAAAACAGATAAAACGCGCCAAAAACAGAGCGCCGCCACAGAATTGAAACGGACTCCGCAGGCACACGCCGGGAGCTTTTAGAGACGAATATTTTTTTAAATTGTTGAATTTATGTGTACTTCCCTGTAACTAAAGTCTACCTAAACCCTACCTTAAACAGCCGTGAAACGCTCCTTAGCGCCGGCTGCAACGACCACACAGACGCCATCCAGGCGAGACCTTGGGCCACGCCCACACTGCAGGCCACGCCCCCTCAGCCGAGAAAACAGATAAAACGCGCCAAAAACAGAGCGCCGCCACAGAATTGAAACGGACTCCGCAGGCACACGCCGGGAGCTTTTAGAGACGAATATTTTTTTAAATTGTTGAATTTCTGTGTACTTCCCTGTAACTAAAGTCTACCTAAACCCTACCTTAAACAGCCGTGAAACGCTCCTTAGCGCCGGCTGCAACGACCACACAGACGCCATCCAGGCGAGACCTTGGGCCACGCCCACACTGCAGGCCACGCCCCCTCCGCCGAGAAAACAGATAAAACGCGCCAAAAACAGAGCGCCGCCACAGAATTGAAACGGACTCCGCAGGCACACGCCGGGAGCTTTTAGAGACGAATATTTTTTAAAATTATTGAATTTCTGTGTACTTCCCTGTAACTAAAGTCTACCTAAACCCTACCTTAAACAGCCGTGAAACGCTCCTTAGCGCCGGCTGCAACGACCACACAGACGCCATCCAGGCGAGACCTTGGGCCACGCCCACACTGCAGGCCACGCCCCCTCCGCCGAGAAAACAGATAAAACGCGCCAAAAACAGAGCGCCGCCACAGAATTGAAACAGACTCCGCAGGCACACGCCGAGAGCTTTTAGAGACGAATATTTTTTAAAATTGTTGAATTTCTGTGTACTTCCCTGTAACTAAAGTCTACCTAAACCCTACCTTAAACAGCCGTGAAACGCTCCTTAGCGCCGGCTGCAACGACCACACAGACGCCATCCAGGCGAGACCTTGGGCCACGCCCACACTGCAGGCCACGCCCCCACCGCCGAGAAAACAGATAAAACGCGCCAAAAACAGAGCGCCGCCACAGAATTGAAACGGACTCCGCAGGCACACGCCGGGAGCTTTTAGAGACGAATATTTTTTAAAATTGTTGAATTTCTGTGTACTTCCCTGTAACTAAAGTCTACCTAAACCCTACCTTAAACAGCCGTGAAACGCTCCTTAGCGCCGGCTGCAACGACCACACAGACGCCATCCAGGCGAGACCTTGGGCCACGCCCACACTGCAGGCCACGCCCCCTCCGCCGAGAAAACAGATAAAACGCGCCAAAAACAGAGCGCCGCCACAGAATTGAAACGGACTCCGCAGGCACACGCCGGGAGCTTTTAGAGACGAATATTTTTTAAAATTATTGAATTTCTGTGTACTTCCCTGTAACTAAAGTCTACCTAAACCCTACCTTAAACAGCCGTGAAACGCTCCTTAGCGCCGGCTGCAACGACCACACAGACGCCATCCAGGCGAGACCTTGGGCCACGCCCACACTGCAGGCCACGCCCCCTCCGCCGAGAAAACAGATAAAACGCGCCAAAAACAGAGCGCCGCCACAGAATTGAAACAGACTCCGCAGGCACACGCCGAGAGCTTTTAGAGACGAATATTTTTTAAAATTGTTGAATTTCTGTGTACTTCCCTGTAACTAAAGTCTACCTAAACCCTACCTTAAACAGCCGTGAAACGCTCCTTAGCGCCGGCTGCAACGACCACACAGACGCCATCCAGGCGAGACCTTGGGCCACGCCCACACTGCAGGCCACGCCCCCACCGCCGAGAAAACAGATAAAACGCGCCAAAAACAGAGCGCCGCCACAGAATTGAAACGGACTCCGCAGGCACACGCCGGGAGCTTTTAGAGACGAATATTTTTTAAAATTGTTGAATTTCTGTGTACTTCCCTGTAACTAAAGTCTACCTAAACCCTACCTTAAACAGCCGTGAAACGCTCCTTAGCGCCGGCTGCAACGACCACACAGACGCCATCCAGGCGAGACCTTGGGCCACGCCCACACTGCAGGCCACGCCCCCTCCGCCGAGAAAACAGATAAAACGCGCCAAAAACAGAGCGCCGCCACAGAATTGAAACAGACTCCGCAGGCACACGCCGGGAGCTTTTAGAGACGAATATTTTTTTAAATTGTTGAATTTCTGTGTACTTCCCTGTAACTAAAGTCTACCTAAACCCTACCTTAAACAGCCGTGAAACGCTCCTTAGCGCCGGCTGCAACGACCACACAGACGCCATCCAGGCGAGACCTTGGGCCACGCCCACACTGCAGGCCACGCCCCCTCCGCCGAGAAAACAGATAAAACGCGCCAAAAACAGAGCGCCGCCACAGAATTGAAACGGACTCCGCAGGCACACGCCGGGAGCTTTTAGAGACGAATATTTTTTTAAATTGTTGAATTTCTGTGTACTTCCCTGTAACTAAAGTCTACCTCAACCCTACCTTAAACAGCCGTGAAACGCTCCTTAGCACCGGCTGCAACGACCACACAGACTCCATCCAGGCGAGACCTTGGGCCACGCCCACACTGCAGGCCACGCCCCCTTCTTCAGGCACATCATGTGTTGCCACCGGAAGCGCAGCGGACGAGCGCAGCGGGAGCGCCGTTTGCGCGCCTAAGGCAAGCCCGTCTGCGCCCGTCCGCGACCAGACGGGACCAGGGGCCACCCCCCCCTGCCACCCCCGCTCCTCCGGTCAGGACCTACAGCCCTACTGCCCTACGGTCCATAGGAAGCAGAGCTACTGCCTCATGTACCCGTACTTTCGCAGCTACATCCCTTCCTTCCTGCTGCCCTGAGTGCAAACACTCCCTCCGAAATGCCTTAGCAGGCCCCTCGACACTGAAATATTGCATGCTGGCATTAAATTGTCGATCATTACCTAAGCATAGCACCCAAATGTCCATACTGCTAGAGGCGCGCAAGCCAGATGTTATCTTTTTAACAGAGACCTGGCTCTCCACCCATTCTGACCCAGACATAGTCGCAGCTCTACCAAGTGGATACTACATCGTCAGATCAGACAGACCAGTAGGAAGAGGCGGCGGTCTGGCTATCATTCTCAAAAACCAGTACCGCTGCTGCACTACAACAGAAAGTATTCCCGAATGCGAAAGCTTAGAATTCTGCATAGAGTTCAACGCCAATACTTCCTTTTCGGGCACCCTGATCTATCGCCCTCCTGACCCAACAAAACTGTTTCATAGGTCGCTCCCGGAGATTATTGCCAAAAGAACTCTTTCCGTGGCTAAGTACACAGTCTTAGGAGATTTGAATCTCCATTTCAACTCCTCCTCAGATAATACTGCCAAAGAGCTAATAGATGACCTAGGAGCTCTGCAGCTGTCCCAGCTGGTCACAGCTCCAACTCATGAAAAGGGCAACCTGCTCGATCCAATTTTCAGCAGCTGCAGTGAGCTGACTGTCGACCCTCCTATCCCCCTCCCATGGTCGGATCATTTTCTGATACCGTTTTCCTGGGCAACCCACAAAGCCCCTCAGCTACCACCCCAAACAACACTCAGGAGAAACTGGTCAAAACTCCAGTTGGAATCCTGGCTGCATAGCCTGGACGCTACCCATCCGCCTCCCTGCTCAGACCCCAGTGCAGCAAACGAAAACTATGTTAGCTGGATCACTAACTCACTAGACACGATCCTCCCTCTCCAGAGATCCTCATCCAAAAGAATGCAGAGATCAGCGCCCTGGTTTTCTGACTCTTTAAGAGAACTAAAACGTCGTTGCAGGCAACGAGAGAGAGCCTGGCGTATGGATTTTGTCCCGGAAAAAAAGGACGCATATAAAGAGGCGATAAAAACTTACAGAGATGGGATCAGAACGGCGAAAGCAACATTCTACTCTGATAAAATCCTAGAGGCCAAATCTAAGCCCAGGGAAATTTTCCAGATAATAAAACACTGCTCAAATGTCACCACCGCCCCCCCTCCGAATAAAACCCAAGATCAATGCAACGAGCTGGCGGACTTCTTTCACAATAAAGTCCTGAAAATTTACTCCACCTTTCAAACAGGAGCCACAGAGATAGCCGACCCACCTTCTCCTAGAATACTCCCTCCCCTTGCCCAGTCAACCCTCGAGCACTTCCCTCCCTTGGACCTCGACACCCTCTGGAAAATGGCACGGCAAGTCAAATCGGGTTCCCCACGCGACCCAGCCCCACCAGAAGTCCTGATGCAAGCACATGAAGCCACCCTGCCTGTTATCTTGGAGCTCCTCAATACATCTATAGCCGCATGCGTTGTTCCTACAGCATGGAAACAAGCCATGGTGCGGGCGCTGCTAAAAAAAACGAACTTGAACCCCGACGATTATTCCAACTATCGTCCCATCTCTCTTCTCCCTTGGGCTGGCAAGGTGTTGGAAAAATATATAAACGTCCAACTGGTCCAATTTATTGAAAATCACTCCCTACTGGACACATCCCAGACAGGTTTCAGGCCGAAACATGGCACCGAAACTGCCCTATTAGCGGTCGCCGAGGAATCTCGAAGGGTTCTGGATCAGGGAGGATCAGTGGCAGTGATCCTCCTTGATCTAAGCGCCGCCTTCGATACGGTCAGCTATGCCACCCTGCTGAACCGTCTCCGGGACATCGGAGTCTCTGGCGACGCTCTAAGGTAGTTCGGCTCCTTCCTGTCCGACAGATCTTTTCAGATCTTCGATGGCGACATAATATCAACCAGCAAGCCTCTCAGCTGTGGAGTACCACAGGGCTCCTCTTTGAGCCCTGTGTTATTCAATGTCTACATGAAACCACTGGCTGGAATCGTCGAACCGTACGGCATCAAAATTGTGTCGTACGCCGACGACACTCAGCTAGTGGTATCATTGGCCCAAGAGAACATCAGTCACCCCCATGGAGGCCTGCTCAGCTGCCTAGAGGACATCAAGGAGTGGATGACCAGCTCCTCCCTCAAATTAAATGGAGATAAAACGGAGCTCATGCTTCTAGGCCCAGCCTCGCCAACTCCTTTTATCTCATTGTGGCCCCAAGCCCTGGGCACTCCTCCCACCCCCAAGGAAAGTGTCAAGAGCCTAGGGGCCCGATTCACAGAATGAACTTAAGACTCAATCCTAAACTTACTACTATTTTGGTATTCACAGAATGCACTTACTACTTTTGGCATTCACAGAATGCACTTACTACTTTTGGTATTCACAGAATGAACTTACTACTTTTGGTATTCACAGAAGTTAGGATTTTGTCTTAAGTCTGTCTTAAGTCTGTCTTAAGTTTGTCTTAAGTCTGTCTTAAGTCTGTCTTAAGACAAACTTAAGACAAAATCCTAACTTCTGTGAATACCAAAAGTAGTAAGTTCATTCTGTGAATGCCAAAAGTAGTAAGTGCACTCTGTGAATGCCAAAAGTAGTAAGTGCATTCTGTGAATACCAAAATAGTCGTAAATTTAGGATTGAGTCTTAAGTTCATTCTGTGAATCGGGCCCTAGGAGTGTGGCTAGACAGCAAGCTGTCCTTTTCCACCCAGGCTACCAAGCTATCCGCCACCTGCTTCGGTATCCTCAAGACTCTAAGGAAGGTCCTTCCACTTCTGCCTCCAGAAGCCAAGAAAGTGGAAGTCCAAGGCCTCATCCAGTCCCGCCTTGACTCAAACAATGCTCTATATTTGGGGGCTCCCGAGATGACTCTCCGGAAACTCCAGGTAGTGCAAAACTGCGCAGCACGCACCCTGTTAAAGATTCCACGAGCCCAGTCAGCCAGACCTGCACTAAAAAGTCTTCACTGGCTGCCAGTTAAACACAGAGTGTCATTCAAGGCGTTGTGCATTGCACACCGGGCATTTTGGAAAACAGGACCCGCTATTAACAGCAAGCTTGTCACCCCCTACCACCCAAATAGGAATCTCCGCTCCTCTGAGGCTTTCCTGGCAGTGGTTCCCAGAGTGAAGAGAGCCAGATCCGGAGGTAGGCTGTTCTCACTGAATACCGCTAAGCTTTGGAACACCCTCCCCCTCGCACTCCGTTCCAACCCGGACCTGCTGTCATTCCGTAAAAAGCTGAAGACTTTACTATTCACCCAAGCCTCCGAGCTCTAATGTGTCACGTCGCTTGTCCCTCCGATTCTTACCCCCAGCGCTTGGACGCCCCTGGGCAGCAATCGCGCTTAATAAATCCATTTCCATTTCCATTCCAGTAAAAGTATGTCTAAAGGTCTGCCATTGCTAGACCTACATGCAGTCTGGTACTGTCACGCTGACTGCGCAAGTACACCTGCTTGCCAGTCCCCAAACCTTCCCTTAACTTCATGTTAGTCACCCCTATGGTAGGCCTGAGGGCAGGGTGCATTGTAAGCATAAGGTAGGACAAGCCTGACCAAGTTGGCATGTCCTAATAGTGAATTACAGCCATATTCGTTTTTCACTATTGTAGGGTAACCTGCTCTCCATTAGTTAGAATGGGCTGCCAGGGTTATTAATGCTATAATCCTAGCGGGCTCGGGGAGCATGGTGCAATGTCGAGTTTGGTATCCCTGAACTCAGGGTTTAATCACGCATCCATTGGTGTGGATGGTTTTTGGACTCTGGGTTTGAAAATAGCACTTTTAGAAAGTGGCTATTTTCTTGTCTAACTATTTCTGGTTTCTGCTGGTTTGGTGTGTGTGTGACAGGAGCTGGGTGGCTCCAGAGGTCTGAATGAGTCAGTGTGGGATGAGTGGGACATTTGCATTGAGAGTAGGGGGAGAGTAGTTCCTGATAGCCTGCCCTGCCTGATACAATGCTGGCTCCACCTCCTGCCAGGCGACTGATGGCTCTTTGCCTGCCATGGACGATCCTGGGCCCACCTCCTACCAGGAGGCCGATAGCTCTGCTCCTGCCAGTTACAATGCTGGCTCCACCTCCTGCTGGGCGTCTGAGGACCCAGCCCTGCACAGTGAATAGGCCAGGTGCCTCTGCCTGGCTACACCCACAACAAACCCAGGATGTGGGGAAATTCCCCTGCATGGACAAAGGGATCAAAGCCAAAAAGGGGTATAAGAGAAGGACCCCTGAACCAAGACTTTAGATCACTTCTGACAAGGAACCCTGAAACCAAGGACAAGAAGCCTGCTGATCCAAGGACTTGCCTGCCCCTTCTGCCAGGGTGCTGTTTGCTGGGGGGAATCCTGCAGTGCTTCTTTATTTTTGCCAAGGAACCAGGAGAGAGGAACTGAGTGTGTACTCTCAAGCTTTGCTAAAGAAAATCTCCAAGGGCTGGAAGAGTGCCAGCCTCCTGTTGAAGTCACAGGGCTAAAGGACTTCATCTGCTAAAAGTGCTGTTCGCTGGAACCTGTGAATCCAGCACCTCTGAAAGAAACCAGCAATCTCGACGCCGACGGACGTCGCCGAATCCAGCTCGACATCGTGAGTAACGGCTCCAGTGTCCCGCTCCCTCGACGCCGGCCGCCGGGCCCGATCGACGCCAGCAGCAACGCCAGTGAGTAGCGAGTTCGGCTCCAGCTCCAAGTGACCCCAGGTCTGCACCGCTGCTGATCGCATCGACTTCGTGCCCTCTCGACGCCGTGAGCGCTGCTCACTCTTGCAACATCACCATCGACATCGACGACGACGCCGCATCCTGCTTCGCCTCGTGAGCGCTGCTCCTGCTTGACATCTGTCGACGCCGCTGCAGGTCGACCCGACACCGAGGCCGGATCGACGCCGAAGACGCGACGCCGGACATCTCGACGCCGCTGATCATCGTGTGCTTCGCTTTTCCAAGGTACTGTGTTGTGGGGGTCTGTGCGACTCCGGGCTCGATGTAGCGCTCCTCACGGTCGACGCCGAACCCTTTGGATTAACTTTGCCTCGACGTCGTGTGACTCCCGTGTGGGTTACATTGTTGCCAAGAACTGTGTTTTGAAGAGGAAGAGTTACTTTCGTTACTAAAGACTTTTGTGCTAAGAAGAAACTACCTATGAACTATTATTTTTCCTTCCAAGAGTATTTATTAAGATTGTGGTATATTTTTGTCGTTATTTGGTCTTGTGCTAAGCCTTATATAAAAATCCTTATTTTTATAATACTACTGTGTCGTGTCCATTTGTAGTGTATTCACTTTATTACTGTATGAGGTCATAAATGCTTAACACACAGCCTCTGAGATAAGCCTGTCTGCTCTGCCAAGCTACCAAGGGGGTGAGCAGGGGTTATCAAAGGGTGTGATCCCCTTGCCCTGACTAGAAAAGGTGTGTCCCTATTTGTCAGAAGTGTATACCTCTGCCAACTAGAGACAGCCGGATCTAACATTGGACGCAGCGGTGAGGATTTGAACCTTGCATTTATGACCCATGTGCAGTGATTAGTGTGCGCTACATAGTGAAAGCAGACCATAGCGCAGCCACAATCTAATTTGGAAGGATTCTATTTTTGTTCTCCGCTTTTCTGAAGCTTGATTTTTTTTTAACACTACCAGTTTTGACCATGAGTGACGCCGGAGTCACTGCCCCTGTTGTTGTTGTGGAGGAATTTGATAGAGCAAAGATAAACGACTACAAATTAAAGGAGCTGAAATCCTTTTGCAAGAAGTTTAAAGTTCCTACCACAGGCATCTCATTGAAGGAGGAATATCTCAAAGCATTGGAAGCCTGGTTAGAGGCCAGGAATCCCACTGATCCGGTGGTGGTACTGCCAGTAGAAGGGGATGAGGAGGTACCAGTGAATGGGCCTGTGTCCTCTCCCGGTAGCAGTGTTTCCTCCAAAGGTCTTTCCCCTGAAGAAAGAGAAGAAAGGGAGAAGGAGCGAGCATACAACATGGAAATGGCAAAACTTAAGATAAATGGGCAGTTGGAGTTAGAAAATGCAAGAGGTAGGAGAGAAGCTGATTTGGAGATCAAAAGGTTGGAGTTTGAAAGAGAAAAGTTAGCTTTGGAGCGTGACACAAGGTTGAGGGAGCTAGAGCTCAAAGCTAAAGAGTTAGACTTGAATCCCTCTGGTGGCAGCATCCCATCTGTGCCTGCAGAAAGTAGGTTTTATTTTCCCAAAGATGTGCTCAAAGATTATCATAAGGATGAAGATTTTGGTCAATGGTTTAAAGCGTATGAGTTAGCATTGTTGGCCCACCGGGTCCCTGAGAAGGATTGGGGAGCGGGGTTGTGGGGTCGCTTTGTGAATGAGGGGAGAGATACCCTGTTAGACATGCCTGTTGAGGATAGGATGTCTTATGCTCATATGAAAGATGCTTTAATGTTAAGGTATGGCCTAACCCCAGAAAAGTACAGACAAGCTTTTAGAGAATGTAAGAAATTGCCTGGTACGACGTGGGTTGAATATGTGTCATTTTTTTGCAGAGCCATGGATGGTTGGGTAAAGGGCAGCAAAGTGGAAAGTTATGAAGCTCTTTATGATTTGTTTGCTTGGGAGCATTTGTCTAATAACTGTTTTCTAGAGCTGCGCCAGCACCTTATTGATAGCAAGATATCTAACCCTAGAAAACTTGCTGTGGAGGCGGACCGCTGGGTCAGTACCAGGGTCCACAAGGGTCCAGTGGGAGACTCAGCCAAAGGTGGGCAGGGTCCCCAGCAGAAGAGTGGGGGGGACAAGGGTAAACAAAAGGAGTCCCAGAAAGGGCCCCAAAGTAATCTCCCAGGGAACCAAGGGAAAGGTTCCCAGCCTCCCCCTGTGAAGAAGCCAGGGGCCCGACAGGTAAACCTGTTCATTTTTTTTTTTTTAACGTCATTTTTATTGCATCACCAATATAAATGTACAGACAACATATGCAGCAGAAATAACATAGCATGTATAGACTTAATTTGAGATATTCAATCTCCGTCCGGAGGGATCACCTCGCCCTTGACGTGGGCGTCTTCATCTCTGTCTTGGTCTCGTACTTCTTACAATGTCCGACCGCTTCATTGTGCACATAACCCTGGAATGCTTTTGTGATTTACGCCCCTCCCCCTCCCCAAATTTCGGTACCCCAACATCCCTCCAAACTAGCTTCCTTCCCGCCCTCCCCCGTGGTCGCGCTGCGCTTGAGTAACCATGTAATAGTGCCCGGTGTGATGCAGGAGGAAGTAGTCATTCGCTAAGGTGTGTTCTCCTGTGTAGTGTTAGGGTCTGCTCCATCTAGTTCGCTCTCACCATCCCGCCCCTCATCGTCCACGTCCCAGAGCGCCTGCACCATCACCTCCCATGCAGTCGCCCTTTCCAGTGCTTTCTCGTCATTCGACCTCCAGGCTATCTGGTATCGTAGGGTACTTTCACACGCGGCCCATCTCAGACACTCCCCATACCATCTTTTATACGTGGGCCCCACTCTGGACTTCCAATTTCGTGTGATCTCCCGCTTGGCCAAGATAAGCCCTAAATCTATAAACGTACTAGACATCTTATTTCTAGGTGTGTGTGGGAACCAATGAAGGATGCCAACTGCTTTAGTAAACTGGATATCCCTGTCCGTCGCGCCGTTAAGGGCCCGCCCAACTTCCTGCCAATAGTCGCCCAAAGAGGGGCAATCCCACAGCATATGACACAGATCCGCCTCCGCTGTATTACATCTGGGGCAAGCAGCGTCGGTCACCCCAAAATACTGTTGGATTTTCCCGGGCGTGAGGTAAGCCCTGTGAATAACATAAAAGTGGATCAATTGGAACCTGGCGTTCCTCGAGTTCTTCCGTGCCCGCCCCAGCAGTTGGCCCCAGGTCGTGTCTGGTATCTCCACCTGGAGGTCCAGCTCCCACTTGGCCTTCAAGGCTGCCAAAGGTTGCAAGGCCTCCCGCTGCATCCTCGAGTACAGGCACGTGACAGCCTTAAAGGTTCCCGCCGCCATCATGGCGTACTGGCAAGCCATCGAGGTGCCCGGTTCCTGCAGCCCTTCCCCCCAGTGGGCTCGCATGGCGCCCGTGACTGCCGCGTGCAGCAGGTAGTCACCCTTCGGTAGGTCAAATCTCTCCTGCAGGTCCCGAAACGGCAGCAACACCCCATCTTCATAGAGGTCACCCAGCATGTGTATTCCCGCCTCCTCCCACCCTAGCAAGCGTGACCAGTCACCTCCATGTGGGAGGGCAGTGACCATTCCCAGCGGTATTTCGGGGGCATACATAAGGCGGACACCCGCCCGCTTACGGGCCCGGTCCCAGCACAGCCGGAATGTCTGCTCCTCGACCGTCAGGTCTCCCACTCGGAGTCTCTGGTGCAACGTAATATAGGCCAGAACGTGTCGCGGGGTGCCTTCATCTTTCGCGTCCTCGGGGCCTCTATATACTCTTGCCACCTCCTGAGTAAAAGTCTGCAGCTGTGCGGCTAGGTAATATCCTTCGAAGTCCGGCACTGCCAGACCACCCTCATCTTTGGGGCGCAACAGCGTGTCGAGCGCTATGCGCCTCCTACCCGTGCCCCATAGGAACGCTATGATCAGTGACCTCAGGCGTTTGAAAACAGAGCTCGGGACCCATACCGGCAGTGTCCTAAAATAATACAAAAGCCTGGGCAGGGCTATCATTTTAAGCAGGGAGATTCTACCAGCCAGGGAGAGCGGCAGAGTCGCCCAGAAGTCCATGGATCCACGCAGGGCGTTAATACAGCGAGTGATGTTGCCATCCAGCAGGTCGGATGGGGCGTGGTAAACATAGACCCCTAGATAATGTAGGCAGCGCGGCTCCCACCGGAGTTCCTGAGCAGTGAGTGGGCACGGTTCCCCCGGCCTCAGGGGAAACAGACAGGATTTAGGCCAGTTGACCCTCAGGCCCGACAACCTACCGAACTGCTCCAGAAGCCTCCGCGCCCCCTGAAGTTCGGTGCCCGCGTCGGCCAAAAACATCAACAAGTCATCTGCGTACAGGGAGATGAAGTGTGGCCTCCCCCTAAAAGACAAACCTGCGTAGTGGCGGCCCAGTCTGGCTACCGCAGCGAAGGGTTCCATTGCCAATGCAAACAGTAGCGGGGATAGGGAACAACCCTGTCTAGTGCCACGCCTAATCGGGTATTGTCTCGAGATCAGTGCGCCCACCCGGACCCTCGCCACCGCCTCAGTGTAGAGGACCTTGGTCCATTGTATATATCCGTCTCCCAACCCGAAGCGACGCATCACCTCATACAGGTATCCCCATTCGAGGCTGTCAAATGCCTTCTCAATGTCAATGGACAGGACAAACGGGGAGACGGAGTCTGGCCAGTCCGCGCCCATCAGTCTCGTGAGTCTACGGATGTTATGCGTGGTGTTGCGTGTCGGTATGAAACCGCACTGATCACCGTGAACCAGACCCGTCATGTGCACTAGCAATCTGTTGGCCAGAATTTTACTGAGGATCTTGTAGTCCGTCGTCAACATAGACAACGGACGATACGAGGACAGCGCCGCACCCTCTCTGCCCGGCTTCAAGAGCGGGATCATAAGGGCCTCGCACATAGAGCCCGGGAGTCGGCCCTTCTCCTGCGCCTCATTGTATACCTCGCGCAGCCGCGGAGCAAGGTGCTCTAGATATTTGCCATAAAATTCGATCGGTAGTCCGTCAAGGCCCGGGGTCTTGTTCCTAGCCATCTGTTTTACAGCACAGCCTATTTCTCCGAGGGAGATGGGCCACCCTAACTCTTCCGCCTCCGAGTCCTCCACTCGTGGCAACTGTAGCCCGTCCAAGAACTCCTCAAGCTCCTCCGTCCCTCCCGTATCACCACTCAGATAGAGCCCCTCATAGTAAGCACGAAACTTGTTCAGGATCCCGGGTTGGGAGTGGCAGGGCTCCTCCCCTGGTTCCTGGATTCTCATGATCGGCCCTCCCCCCCGGATAGGATTAGCAAGCCAAGCCAACAACGCCCCCGCCTTATCACCTTCCGCATGCGCCCTCGTCACGTACGCCTTATGGTCGAAGCTACGCAGCCGCTCTAGCTCTACCGCCAGCCCCTCCCGTGCCCCGCTAAGCCCCTCCTGCAGTTCAGGGTGATTCGGGCGCCTCTTCTCGAGATCCCTCAGCCGTATCTCAGCCTTATCTAAGTCATCCAACAGAGTCTTCCGT
The DNA here is from genome assembly GCF_964263255.1 of Lissotriton vulgaris. Taxonomy (NCBI): domain Eukaryota; kingdom Metazoa; phylum Chordata; class Amphibia; order Caudata; family Salamandridae; genus Lissotriton; species Lissotriton vulgaris. The sequence continues at coordinate 957,120,509 of NC_141691.1, forward strand.
GCCCCTGCCGTGTGTCCAATACAGTGTCCCCGCACCACCACCTTGAATGCATCCCATTCAACCGCCCTCGTGGAGGCCGAGCCACTGTTCTCCTCAAAATACCTCTCAATACGTTCACTCAGGGCCTCCCTGAACAACAAGTCGTCCAGGGTATCAGGTTGCAGGCGCCATGTTGGCACGCAGTTAACAGTCATCATCCATTCCAGAGACATCAACAAGGGGTTGTGGTCCGATATCGTCCTGGCCAAGTATTCCGCCCCTCTCACCGCGGGGAGCACACATTCCGAACAAAGAAACGCATCCAGCCTCACATGTAAATCATGCAGGTGCGAGTGAAAGGAGTAGTCCCTAGTGGTGGGGTGCAACGTCCTCCATGCATCCGTGAGGGCCCAGCTCTCCTGCCACTCTAACCTACGCTTGGCGATCCTATGTACTGGGGACGCGCGCAGCGGGGGATGGGACCTATCTAGTAGCACATCCTCAACTGAGTTGAAGTCCCCCCCAAGAGGACCGGCCCTGCCAAATATCCCGCCAATTTGCCCGAGATGTTATACAAGAAAGCGGGCAGGTCTACATTAGGAGCATACACATTACAGAGAGAGATCATCCTGCCTCTCAGCCTCCCTTCCACCGCCACATACCTGCCCTCAGGGTCTATCGATGTCTTCGAGACTTGGAAGGGGACCCCCGCCCGTATCCAAATCAATGCCCCCCTTGCGAATGCTGAAAATGTCGTGTAGAATAACTGCCCCCTCCAGCGCCTTTGCAGAGCCGCCCCTTCCTGCTTATTTAGATGCGTCTCCTGCAGGAACGCTATATGAACCCCCCTACGCTTGAGGTACGCCTGAACCGTATGTCTGCGCGTCATGGACTGCATACCCCGCACATTCCAGGTCACACATTTCAATGCCCCAGTACTAGCCATTCCCCCCTACACAACCGGCCCATACAGCAAAGAGCAATGTTCGCATAAGTCCCGCGACCACGGGCCCCCCCACCCACCCTCTCCAAACAGGAAGCCGAACCCCCCCAGCAACTACAACCCCCTGAGCAACCCCAACTGCTCGCAACTCCCACCCCCCCAGGACAGGCCCCCCCGCAACTGGAAGTACCCCCATCCAAACCAACACTCCCGACCACCCCTCAAGGAAAGGTGGTAATAGTCGCAGTCCCCACTGCGATGACCTTAGGGGCCAGTAAGGCGCGGCTCAATGCTATAAGACCTCAGACAAATCAGCCCCGCGCGCTCCACCCCACAATCCCCACATTACAGCTCCCCAAAACCTCAATCAATATCGTTCCACTGCTGCGGGCCCAGTGCCCCAGTGTCCAACCAGCGAGTCCATTCCGCCAGATCAGTTCAACATGCCTCCAGTATCTCTCCCGAAGTCTGCGGCGTCACAATAGGGCCCCGGGCTCCACCAAATTCCGATTGTCCTGTCTCTGAGCCCGTGCCCGGGTCCTCCGATTCTGTACCCTTCCCAGACTGAGTCCTGGCGGTTCTAGATAAGTCCACCACCGCCTGTAGGGCCGCCTGCCTCTCCGCCTCCGTCTGCGACATCGAAGGTTTCCCTGTTCTCTTGCGGTTCCTCCTGATCCGTTGGGACTGCCTGATCGGCCTCGCCACCTTAGCCTCTTCCTCCCTGGCCTTAGCACCGTCCGTTCCCGCTTTATAAGTGTCCCACCAGTCCCATGCGTCCGCGGAGGTCGTGAAGAATAAAGACTTCTCGTCCACCACCACTCTCAGCTTGGCAGGAAACAACAGGGAGTACTTGATGCCTTCCTGGCGGAGCTCCCGTTTGAGGGACAGGAAGTTTGCCCGGAGTCGCTGCGTCTCAAATGTATAGTCCGGGAACATGGTGACTCTGTTGTTGTCCACCTGAAAGGGCCCTGCCTCTCTCGCCCTCTGTAAAAGCCAGTCTCTGTCCCGGTAATGGAGCAACTTGAACACCACCGGGCGAGGAGGAAGGCCCAAGGCTGGCGGACGCGCCGGAACTCTATGCGCCCGTTCCAGGGAGAAGAAGGGGGACAGGCCTTCTGGTGCCACCTCCGTCCGCAGCCAGTTATCCAAGTAGCCCACCATGTCGTCGCCCTCAATTTTCTCCGGCAGGCCCACTAGGCGTACGTTGTTGCGCCTGTTCCTGTTTTCTGCGTCCTCGGCCCTCCTTTCCAGCACCTTCAGGCGGTCCATCACGTCGGCCATCTGGGCCTTCATCGTTGCCTGGCCCGGGGCTAAGTCCTTAACCGTGATCTCCACGGATTTCACCCTGTCTTTAAGTTTGTCGTGGTCGGCCTTCAGGAGGCCCAAGCCCGTCGCCACCTGAGCTATATCCTGCTGCAGGGCGTCCTTTGTGGTGGCGATGGCTTCCAGGATACGATCCTGCATCCGCTGTAATGCCGCTTGGTCTCTCTCCGCTCCTTCCGCTGCCTCAGTGTCGGTCGCGCCATCTCCCTTCCCCTTCGGCTTCCCCATCTGGGCCGGGATGGGCGGTGGTCCTCGAGTGTGTTCCTGGCCGCCCTCCGAGCGTCGCCGGGCACCGTCCTCCGGCTGGGTTCTCAGGCCCAGCTATGTCACCAAGAAGCAGGAAGCACCGAGCGGTCGCAGTCCGGCCAGCGCCAGATGCGCCAGAGGTCCGGGGCACTCGTCTCCGGGTCACTGTCGCACCGTTGTCGCCCCAATCAGGAGGCGGTCCTCAACCACCGCCCAAGGGCGCGCCCAAAGTCCATTCGGTTCCTGGGGAGAGGCGCGATGCGGTCACCAACACCTCTAGTGTGTCCGGGAGCAGTCCTCAGTGGGTCTCCGGGCAGACGTCTCCGTCGCAAGCGTTCTCATGCCCTCGCCGCCATTTTGGGGTCCGCGACTTCTCGCCTGGGTTCAGCTTTCAAAGTCGAAATACTGCTGTGGGAAGGCTCGGTGTCGTCCTCTGTGGGCCCCGGACCCACCGCAGTACCGTCCAGTACCGGATAGTATCGGTTGTCTCGGGGTTCGAATGAATTTTCAGGATATTTTCCGGGATCGGGCACGGAGCTCCGAGCTCACGCCGCCTACCTCCTCGGCATCCAAGCCACGCCCCGTAAACCTGTTCATAGGGGCCCAATGACCTGCTATGTTTGTAAGCAGGTGGGACATCGTTTTTATGATCCCCAGTGTCCCATGAGGGACTCTAATGCACCACCACGTGCACCCCCCCGTCAGTTGGCGAGTGTAGCCCTGGGAGGGGAGGAGATGGTTGCCCCTGGTGGGAGGGGTCCCGCAGAGACGTCCCTGGTCTCGCTAGGAGACATGGAAATGGTCCCTCCACCCCCTCTGCCTAGTAACAATAATAAATATAGGCAGTGGGTGACCATTAATGGCCATAGAGTGGAAGCTCTCAGAGACACCGGAGCGAGTGTGACAGCTGTCAAGTATCACTTGGTGTCCAGAGAGCAGGTGGTTCCCCACGCATTCTACCCTGTGATAGCTGCTGACAACTCCCAGAAAGAGTGTGAGGTAGCTCAGGTTCCCTTTGAATGGGGGGGAGTTTCAGGTACTCTTCAGGTGGCTGTGAGGCCCGCCATGCCTGTTGATTGTCTCCTGGGCAATGATTTGGAAGACTCCCCTTGGCTAAGGTGGAGAGGGAGACACATTTGAAAATGTTGGGTGTGCCAGAGTGGGTGTGTGCAACCACTCGATCCATGACATCGAGTAAGGGTGTTAATGGGGTCCCGGAGCCTGAAAGTATGGCCAGGACCCAGCTGTGAAGAGAAGAGGCAGGAGGCGCGGGAAACTGACCCCCATAGTTCCCGTGGTCCAGGAGGAGGTAGACCCTGAGGGGGATGCCCTGGAGCCCACAGGGGAACCAGTGGCTGAACTGGGAGACCTGCCCGAGCTGACCCACTGGCAGCAGGATGGTGGTCCCTCCAGGGAGGAATTTGTTGCAGAACAGAAAGTGTGCCCTTCTCTTGTGGGTATGAGAGCAGCTGGCCTCAGCCCAAACCACAGGTGATCAGTCAGGGTCACATTTTGTCTACTGGGAGAACGACCTCCTGTATAGCGAGCCTAAGGCTGCTGAGCCTGGGTCAGCCCATGTGCTGGTGGTACCCCAGCGCTTCAGAGCCTTCCTACTGGGTTTGGCTCATGACGTTCCTTTAGCTGGACATCTGGGGCAGGACAAGACCTATGACAGGCTTGTCACCCATTTTTATTGGCCTCAGATGAGAAGGGATGTAGACATCCATTGTAAAACCTGTCACACTTGCCAGGCAAGTGGGAAAAGCGGAAGGAAGCAGAAGGCTCCCCTCCAACCTTTTCCAGTGGTCAGTACCCCCTTTGACCGGGTGGGGATTGACATTGTTGGGCCACTGGACCCCAAGACAGCCCTGGGCAACAGGTTCATCCTGGTCTTGGTGGACCATGCCACACGGTACCCGGAAGCCATCCCTCTCAGAACAGTGACGGCCCCCGTGGTGGGACGGGCACTGATAGGTGTTTTCTCCCGCATGGGGTTCCCCAGAGAGGTGGTGTCAGACCGGGGCACCAACTTCATTTCCAACTATATGAAGTCTCTGTGGAAGGAGTGTGGGGTAACCTACAATTTCACCACTCCTTACCACCCTCAAGGTAATGGGCTGGTTGAGAGATTCAACCGGACCCTTAAAGGCATGATCATGGGTCTTGAAGAACCAATGAGGCGTAAATGGGACGTCCTCTTGCCATGCCTGCTGTTTGCTTACCGTGAGGTGCCACAGAAGTCTCTCGGGTTCAGCCCCTTTGAGCTTTTGTATGGTCACCCGGTAAGAGAACCTTTGAGTCTGGCAAAGAAGGCTGGGAGCAAACTCCCAGGAAACCTCCCCAGGATGTATACAGTTACATGCTGGCCTTTAGGAACCAGACTAGGCGCTTCAGAGATCTTGCTCAGGCAAATCTGGAGGCCAGCCAGGAAGAGATGAAGCGGTGGTACGACCGGAATGCCACTCTGGTCGAACTTCAGCCTGGTCAAGAAGTTTGGGTCATGTCCCCTGTGGAACCTTGTGCGCTCAAGGACAGGTGGACTGGACCGTTTAAGGTTATGGAGAAGAAGAGCGATGTCACCTACTTGGTGGACTTGAAATCTCCCAGGAACCCCTTGAGGGTCCTGCATGTCAACCGTTTGAAGCCCCACTTAGAAAGGTCCGAAGTGGGCATGCTCCTAGCTACAGATGCTGGAATGGAGGAGGAGAGTGAGCCTCTTCCTGACCTCCTGTATGCAAAAGAGCAAGATGGGTCAGTGGATGGTGTGGTCCTCTCTGACACACTGACCCTTGAGCAGCAGCAGGATTGTCGCCAACTGTTGGGACAATTCCCTGATCTGTTTTCCTTGGTTCCTGGTCTCACTCATTGGTGTGTCCATGATGTGGACACCGGAGACAGCACTCCTGTGAAGCACAAGGCTTACAGGGTGACTGACAAGGTCAGAGCATACATTAAGGAGGAGGTCTCCAAAATGTTTGCCTTAGGGGTGGTTGAGTCCTCTAGCAGTCCTTGGGCCAGCCCAGTGGTCTTGGTCCCGAAGGCTGCAGCGCCTGGTGCTTCACCAGAACTTCGGTTCTGTGTGGATTACCGAGGACTCAATTCAGTCACGAAGACTGACGCGCACCCCATCCCCAGAACTGATGAGCTCATAGATCGGTTGGGGGCTGCCCGGTACCTTAGTACGTTTGATTTGACGTCTGGGTACTGGCAGATCGCCTTGACTGATGGGGCAAAAGAGAGGTCAGCATTCTCCACACCAGATGGGCTCTACCAGTTCCGGGTGATGCCCTTTGGGATGAAGAATGCCCCTGCCACCTTCCAGAGGTTGGTCAACCAGGTCTTGGCTGGACTGGAGGACTTCAGTGCCGCCTACCTGGACGACATCGCAGTGTTCAGCGCCAGCTGGGAGGAACACTTGCGCCACCTCCAGGAAGTGTTGTTGGCCCTGCGCAGAGCAGGCCTCACAATCAAAGCCAGTAAGTGCCAGATTGGGCAGGGTTCAGTGGTGTACTTGTGGCACCAAGTAGGGAGCGGCAAGGTGGCCCCCCTGCAACCCAAGATAGATACCATCCTGGCTTGGGCACCGCCCAAAACCCAAACTCAGGTGAGAGCCTTCTTAGGTCTCATGGGTTACTACAGGAGGTTTGTCAAGTATTATGGTAACATGTGCACCCCTTGACTTCGCTGACTTCCAGGAAGCACCCACGAAATGTGATCTGGACTGACGCCTGTCAAACGGCCTTTGACACCCTGAAAACTGCAATGTGCACAGCACCTATACTCCAGGCACTCGGCTTTTCTAAAGAATTTGTTGTCCAGACGGACGCTTCAGAGCATGGCGTAGGGGCTGTTCTAGCTCAGGTGAATGAAGAGGGCCGAGACTTGCCTGTAGCCTTCATCAGTAGGAGGTTACTTCCCAGGGAACAGAGGTGGAGTGCGATAGAGCGAGAAGCATTTGCTGTGGTCTGGGCGCTGAAGAAACTAAGACCCTACCTGTTTGGGACTCACTTCCGGGTTCAGACAGACCACAGGCCCCTTAGATGTTTGATACAGATGAGGGGTGAGAATCCTAAGCTGTTGAGGTGGTCCATTTCCCTACAGGGGATGGACTTCACGGTGGAACACCGCCCTGGTACAGATCACGCCAATGCTGATGGTCTGTCCAGATTCTTCCGCCTTAGTGATGAAGACTCCCTAGGTCAACGGTAGTTCTCCCCACATAACAGCTGGAGGGGACACGTGTTAGACCTGACATCATTGGCTTGAGTCTCTCCTCCATTTTGTTCTGTTGCCTCCTCTGTTTACGATGTTTTTGCTGGTATATTGCTTTAAGCACTGTGCCACTGCTGATCAGTGCCACAGTGCAAGTGCTCCCTATGTAAAATTGCTGTATTGATTGAATTCCATGTTTGGCTTATTTGGTTTACTGTCAGTCCCAAGTCTAGTGCACCAGGAGTGCCAGGGCTTGTAAATACAAATGCTGCTCGTGGGCTTGCAGCACATGTTGTGCCACCCACAAGTGCGGCCTAGTAAAAGTATGTCTAAAGGTCTGCCATTGCTAGACCTACGTGCAGTCTGGTACTGTCACGCTGAGGCTTTCCTGGCAGTGGTTCCCAGAGTGAAGAGAGCCAGATCCGGAGGTAGGCTGTTCTCACTGAATACCGCTAAGCTTTGGAACACCCTCCCCCTCGCACTCCGTTCCAACCCGGACCTGCTGTCATTCCGTAAAAAGCTGAAGACTTTACTATTCACCCAAGCCTCCGAGCTCTAATGTGTCACGTCGCTTGTCCCTCCGATTCTTACCCCCAGCGCTTGGACGCCCCTGGGCAGCAATCGCGCTTAATAAATCCATTTCCATTTCCATTCCAGTAAAAGTATGTCTAAAGGTCTGCCATTGCTAGACCTACATGCAGTCTGGTACTGTCACGCTGACTGCGCAAGTACACCTACTTGCCAGTCCCCAAACCTTCCCTTAACTTCATGTTAGTCACCCCTATGGTAGGCCTGAGGGCAGGGTGCATTGTAAGCATAAGGTAGGACAAGCCTGACCAAGTTGGCATGTCCTAATAGTGAATTACAGCCATATTTGTTTTTCACTATTGTAGGGTAACCTGCTCTCCATTAGTTAGAATGGGCTGCCAGGATTATTAATGCTATAATCCTAGCGGGCTCGGGGAGCATGGTGCAATGTCGAGGTTGGTATCCCTGAACTCAGGGTTTAATCACGCATCCATTGGTGTGGATGGTTTTTGGACTCTGGGTTTGAAAATAGCACTTTTAGAAAGTGGCTATTTTCTTGTCTAACTATTTCTGGTTTCTGCTGGTTTGGTGTGTGTGTGACAGGAGCTGGGTGGCTCCAGAGGTCCGAATGAGTCAGTGTGGGATGAGTGGGACATTTGCATTGAAAGTAGGGGGAGAGTAGTTCCTGATAGCCTGCCCTGCCTGATACAATGCTGGCTCCACCTCCTGCCAGGCGACTGATGGCTCTGTGCCTGCCATGGACGATCCTGGCCCCACCTCCTACCAGGAGGCCGATAGCTCTGCTCCTGCCAGTGACAATGCTGGCTCCACCTCCTGCTGGGCGTCTGAGGACCCAGTCCTGCACAGTGAATAGGCCAGGTGCCTCTGCCTGGCTACACCCACAACAAACCCAGGATGTGGGGAAATTCCCCTGCATGGACAAAGGGATCAAAGCCAAAAAGGGGTATAAGAGAAGGACCCCTGACCCAAGACTTTTGATCACTTCTGACAAGGAACCCTGAAACCAAGAAGCCTGCTGATCCAAGGACTTGTCTACCCCTTCTGCCAGGGTGCTGTTTGCTGGGGGGAATCCTGCAGTGCTTCTTTATTTTTGCCAAGGAACCAGGAGAGAGGAACTGAGTGTGTACTCTCAAGCTTTGCTAAAGAAAATCTCCAAGGGCTGGAAGAGTGCCAGCCTCCTGTTGAAGTCACAGGGCTAAAGGACTTCATCTGCTAAAAGTGCTGTTCGCTGGAACCTGTGAATCCAGCACCTCTGAAAGAAACCAGCAATCTTGACGCCGACGGACGTCGCCGAATCCAGCTCGACATCGTGAGTAACGGCTCCAGTGTCCCGTTCCCTCGACGCCGGCCGCCGGGGCCGATCGACGCCAGCAGCAACGCCCAGTGAGTAGCGAGTTCGGCTCCAGCTCCAAGTGACCCCAGGTCTGCACCGCTGCTGATCGCATCGACTTCGTGCCCTCTCGACGCCGTGAGCGCTGCTCACTCTTGCAACATCACCATCGACATCGACGACGACGCCGCATCCTGCTTCGCCTCGTGAGCGCTGCTCCTGCCTGACATCTGTCGACGCCGCTGCAGGTCGCCCCGACTCCGAGGCCGGATCGACGCCGAAGACGCGACGCCGGACATCTCGACGCCGCTGATCATCGTGTGCTTCGCTTTTCCAAGGTACTGTGTTGTGTGGGTCTGTGCGACTCCGGGCTCGACGTAGCGCTCCTCGCGGTCGACGCCGAACACTTTGGATTAACTTTGCCTCGACGTCGTGTGACTCCCGTGTGGGTTACATTGTTGCCAAGAACTGTGTTTTAAAGAGGAAGAGTTACTTTCGTTACTAAAGACTTTTGTGCTAAGAAGAAACTACCTTTGAACTATTATTTTTCCTTCCAAGAGTATTTATTAAGATTGTGGTATATTTTTGTCGTTATTTGGTCTTGTGCTAAGCCTTATATAAAAATCCTTATTTTTATAATACTACTGTGTCGTGCCCATTTGTAGTGTATTCACTTTATTACTGTATGAGGTCATAAATGCTTAACACACAGCCTCTGAGATAAGCCTGTCTGCTCTGCCAAGCTACCAAGGGGGTGAGCAGGGGTTATGAAAGGGTGTGATCCCCTTGCCCTGACTAGAAAAGGTGTGTCCCTATTTGTCAGAAGTGTATACCTCTGCCAACTAGAGACAGCCGGTTCTAACAATTGCAAAGGCAGGAGTATGACCAGGGGCGTAAGTCACATGATTAACTGCGCATAGCTGCGAGGCCCAGTAGTAGCGTCTGATGTCAGGGAGGGCGATGCCACCGTCATACCACAGCAAAGTGAGTTTGGGTAAGGAGATACGAGCACGCCCGTCCCAAATCAGTTGCCTCTGAAGGCCCTCAACCTTCCTGGAAATACCCCAGAGGTATAGGATCGAAGAAGTTCTGAAGTGCATATAGGAACCTGGGGAGCGACATCATCTTAAAGAGAGTCGCACGCCCCAATGGGGAAAGGGGCAGTCGTCGCCACCGTGAGACGTCAAGTTTAAGCCGCTGGAGAGGGGCATGAAGGTTACGCTCGTAACGGACGGCGGAGTTCAGCGACACATAAATCCCCAGGTACCTAAAACCAGTCTCGGCCACCTGAATCGGAAATCTACGGGGCAACGGGGGTAGATCCCCAGCCAGAACGTAGACGCAGGACTTGGTCCAGTTGATAACAAGACCCGAGTTCTTCCCGAAGGAGGTAAGAACATCGAAAAGCACATTAAGAGACTTCCGGGGGGAGGTGAGATAAAGAAGAATATCATCTGCATATAGCGAGACACGATCTTCAAAGTCAGGGGTCCACTGGATGCCCCTGATCGAGGGTTCCCAGCGAAGCCACTCGGCCAACGGTTCCAGAGCGAGGGCAAAAAGCAACGGAGACAGCAGACAACCCTGACGGGTGCCACGTCCAAGTGCGAAAGTACCGGAAACCCTGCCATCCACCACCACCAGGGCTAGCGGTCGTTCATAAAGGAGCTGCACCCAGGCGATAAATGTCGAGCCAAAACCAAACTTAGCGAGAGCTGCCCAGAGATATGGCCATTCTATCGTATCAAAAGCCATAGTGGCATTGAGGGAAGCCAAAATGGCCGACTCAGTCAGGGTTCCAGCTCTCGCGAGAACTCTGTAGAGCCTCCTGAGGTTAAGGGTGGTATTTCGGTGCGGGATGAAACCGGATTGATCTGGATGGATCAAGTCGCCGACCACCTTAATCAGTCGATTAGCCAGTAATTTAGCAAGTATCTTGGGCTCAGCAATAAGCAGTGAAATAGGCCTGTACGAAGCACAACAATCACGCGGCTTACCTTCCTTGTGAATGACAACGATGGTGGCCAGGCACTAATCAATAGGAAGGAGACCAGTATCGAAAGCCTCGAGAAACATATTTCTCAGATAGGGCGCCATTTTGTCGGGCCGTAATTTGTAAAGCTCAATAGGCAAGCCATTGGGCCCCATGGCCTTACCAGATCGAAGGGCGCGAATGGCACCAGCGACCTCATCCACTGTTATAGGCGCATCCATCAGGGCCCTATCCTCATCAGAGAGAAAGGGTAACGCGATATCGCGCAACAGCAGACGGGAGTCACACTCATCTCTATCGCTCACCGAGGCATAGACCGTCTGGAAATGGTCCACAAAGCAATCAACAATCCCAATCGGGTCAGACACACGATCCCCATTCGACTTTTCAATCACCGGCACAACTCGATTCGCTCTCTCTGACTTATCCAACCACGCAATGAGCTTACCCGCCTTATCACCCACATCGTAGAGTCTACCCTGCTGCTCTCTATTCATGACTTTAGCAGCGTCTGTCACCAGGGCTCTATAGTCGGCCTGCTTCAGAGCTAGGGAGTGTAAAGTTGCAGGGGTATCATTCCCACCCAGGTCACTCTCAAGTACTGTTATCTCATCTTCGAGACGCGCTAATTCTTCATGTTTGGCCTTCTTAGCGGCAGCAATCAATGACAGTGAATAACCCCGAATAACAGTTTTGAAAGCCTCCCACAGTGAAACAGAAGAGGAGACAGACCCCATATTTTCAGTAAAGTAGCAATCAATGGCCTTGACGAGCTCAGAGCGCGTCTTGGGGTTTCGCAAATACCAAGGGTTAATAGGAGCAACTCTCCCCTCACTACCTACCCCAACCGCAACCCTTAGCCACAGGGGAGAATGATCAGAGATGCCCCTAGGGAGGTGACAAACCTCTCGCACGGAGGAAGATTGGGCCGACGGCAGTAAGAAATAATCAATTCTAGAGAGACTACCGTGGGCCCCAGAATGGAACGTGTATTGTAGTTGCGCGGGGTGTAGCATCCTCCAAGCATCCACCAATCCAAAGGTTTACAGCAGTTCAGAAAGCCACTTCTGGAAATTCGGTAAGTCTCTGGGCGGGTAGCGATCAGAGTTGCCAGAGACCACAGAATTAAAATCCCCCCAAGAATAAGGAGACCATCAGGAAGCCCCAGCAGAAGCCGACCAAGATCAGCATAGGTAGTGGCCTGCAGACCCGGGGGGACATATATATTAACTATAGAGAGCATCTTACCCTCCCATCTCCCCGAAATAGCAGCATATCGACCCCTATCATCAAGCATTATCTCGTCTATTTCAAGAGGCAGAGAGGATCTAATCAGGATGCCCACCCCTCTGGAACCGGAGGTGAATCAAGCATGAGCAACCAGCCTATACCCACGTCTATCCAGAGCCCGGCAAGCATTCCCTATCAGATGGGTCTCCTGCAACAAAGCAATATCAGGGACTGGCGTCGAAGGAACTGAGACACAACTCCCATGTTTTATCTTGTCCCCCAACCCATTAACGTTCCAGGACAGCAACTTCAACTCACCACCCCCCCATCCCGGAAAAGGACCGTAGCCCTCCCCCCCCCGGAACCCAGCAACAGAAGGATAAAAGCAAAGCATACAGTGCCATGTGAAAGAGACAATACAAAACAATAACAATCCCTCCCCCAACAACCCCCATTACAACACCCCCCACCCTGCACCCCTGCGTACGACTCAAGAGCCACCCCAACCGGCAGTGTGCCTGTCACCCTCTCATAACTACACTACACAAAGAACCCAGGAGGAGGAAAGAGTCAACCCACACCCGAACCACCCTCGGGCTCAACCCTAACAATAATAAAACAAATGGCATAACTCAGCTGATGAGTAGTAACAAGAATACTCATCTGCCTACGCCTATTTCCTTTTCTTT